>NC_064621.1:440345920-441595920 GCF_023898315.1 Schistocerca nitens | reverse complement strand
GCCTGATGACTAATGGTGCTCCCGCTCATCAGCGTCCCAACTTCCCTCCGAAAATACCCTTCCGGGGGATCTTCAAGGCTTGCTAGAAGTCCGCCGGTACTCGAGTACCAGCGCTTGCTGCAATAACTAACACGAAACTTAAGTAATTAAAAGAATGTTTGGAAATAATGACAGAAGTTCGACAGAGGGCTATACCTGGAAGAAAATAATTCAACAATGATGCAAGGAATTAAATTACAGAGTTCGTTTACGTTTTCAAAGAATGGCAGTAAGATGTACGGCGTAGAAACACAATGCTTAGGTTTTCGTCGGTGATGTAATCATAAAGACAGAAACATTTGAAACAGCGACAGAAACAGGTACTGTACGAGAGAAGCATCAGAACAAACTCCAAATTAGTGTAAGAACTTTTTACAGTCTTTATGAACTGTTTAAAAGACGTTATATTCCACTACAGAAGATTTCATTCTGCTGCTGAAATTTCTGTGTTAGGCTATCGTTAAGCACAAATAGTTAGTGGTATTTCACAATACAGTTATGAGTAAAGGTACCAATGTTGGGTTGCGACCCACTTCAGAGCAATGGAGGCAATAGCTATGACCGCTAACGGAATTAGCATTAAGCCTTCATTTGCGCCATTCGCATACCGGTTGAAATACAGATCATTCGCGTTTCCAGGGGAAAAGCAAAGAAATTCTGCCTTATTTACAGATTTCCCGGGAATATTTCTTCTCTTGCACAATCCAAGACGTCTTCTGTTACCAGTGGATGCACACGCCACTTGTGGTCGTCATTTGTGTACGATATATCAATATATTATCATTTTATACCTTCCAAGCCGGCCGCGATGGTCTAGCGGTTCTAGGCGCTCAGTCCGGATCCGCGCGACTGCTACGGTCGCAGGTTCGAATCCTGCCTCGGGCATGGATGTGTGTGATGTCCTTAGGTTAGTTAGGTTTAAGTAGTTCTAAGTTCTAGGGGACTGATGACCATAGATGTTAAGTCCCATAGTGCTCAGAGCCATTTTTTATACCTTCCAAAGTGTCCCATTTGATTCCTGTGAAAATTTCAAAATTTCACCAAGACTGTCTTAGGAAAAAGGAAGGACTGGTTGAATTAATAAATAACTGAATTAAAGTAGTTAGTTACTGGGTAAAGATACCTACTTTCAGCTCCCATTCGTCCGAATTGGTTAGCTTTTAGGCAACATCGAGTTATAGGTAGTGCGAGCATGTAATTCCTTACACACAATTAGCGTTGGATGTCAAGGCGCATGACAGATTTTAAAGGTTTTTTGGCCTTGTAGGTGTCCAGCCAGCGTCCACATACCCGTTTGACTGTCTCATTAGTGTTTTGCTAACTTTCTGATAATTGCATTGCAAGCGGGATAAGGCTGGCGAAATAAAAACCTCTCTAACACAGTGCAGGTACTGTTTAACAAATAAAATGTTTATTTTACATTTGTTTTAAGACTGATCTGCGGACTCATTTAATAAATTAGTTACTCCTCAACAACACGAAGTAGTTCACAATGATAGCACGAAAAAAGTGCTGCGGGAAACGTTTCTAAGCCCACAGTCCCATACAGAAATTTTTGAAAATTCCTGGACCAGTCAAACGAAAAATTTTAGGCGCTTTTAGTAGCGACAGACGCGAACATATGTCTTGGTTCTATGATTTTAAACAACCAACTCAGTCTGGACAATACTAGCTCTGCCCTTAAACAACCTTCGATTTGGCATTGAAAAACCTACAAAATGCCTTTATTGTACGTGTTACTGCTAAAATGTGCATCTAAACATGTCACATATCCACGATTAAACGCTCCTTCTAACGTATTGCGAAATGCTAAGTTCATTACTTTTTGTGGACAAAACTTATATAATGTCATCCTCATCTGTCACGCGCGTATGTTTGCAGAACATGAGGAAATGTATTCTTTTTGAATATTAATAATAAATATATTAAATTTATCGCCCCTTTAAGTGTTATACATTTTTTATTTGCTGAAGCAATTTGTTTGTGACTTACCTTGTCAGCCCAAAAACTTTCGAGACTGGACTAATTAAAAAACAGAGAAGAGTTAAGACCGTGGTTTTAATGATTTATCTTTCCTACATAGTCTGCTTCCATTTGAGTTCACCTCACAGAACGTTCATACAACCCTATTGTTAGATAAGTAAGATTTATTTTTGAAATTCAACTGTTGCTAACAGGTATAGATGTTCTACTTTCAGATGTTCTAGTTAAAGCGACATATGATAATTTGTGCCGGACCGGGACTCGAACCCGGATTTCCCGCTTATCGCGAGTGGTCGCCTTACTACTGAACCTCTCCGAGCATGCTTCCGGAGCGATCCATTTTTCCATACGTCACCCACCTATCTGTTTCTTCTCATAGGTTATTAACTCTAGATGATTAAAGCCCAGTAAAATGTACGGCTGAGATAGAGTATAAAACAGGACATTTTGTACTTAATTTGGTATGTAACATATCACTGGAGCTCTAACAATTGCAACTAACTATTTCGTAACGTATAAATTATGTCTACCTTTGAATAAAATGAGGGGCAGTAATATTTATGATTGGTTACTAGGAATGTAACATTTTCCCGCCTTTAGTGTTCTAGGGTTGATTCGCCTACGTTCACACATCTCGTTATTCCCGCGCAGGATTTAGAACCAAGACAACGCGAAATTGAATTTCAGGAATAAATTTCAATATTTGAAACTTTAGTTCGTCATCAAATGTAAAAAGAGTTAGATAAGACCTTCTTCGGGATGTTGTTCAACTCGCACGTCACAATGGCTTGCATGTCGGCCATGTCTTCGAAGCGTTTACCCCTCTGGCGAGTTTCTGCAACTTTGTCGTTTTGTGGTAGGTTCTTATTGACAACATCAAGTCCTTTCGCCTGTGATGATTTTTTCCGCTTTTTGCATTTCAGTCAAGTCGTGGCAGGCCTCAACATGTAGTTGTTTTCATTCGGAACTCAAGGTGTGAGGGGGAAACATTGCACAAACTTTTCTTCTCTAAAAAACATTGTGGATAACTTCTTGAACACTCGATTCGGATATGTTGTTCCAATGTGATTTTAGACACAAAAACGTTGACACACTGCGGTCGCGCGTCCACTGCGCAACACAACGACAGAGCACCAAAATATCAGAAGTGCAAAGACCTCGTTACTGCACAGAGACAGAACGTCAGCTGCGTTCCAACTGACTTGGGAGTGAATTTTGAATACGAGAAATATGGTGTGGAAATTCGTATTATTGATTTTTTAAATACTAGTACTAGGTGATTGTATTTTTCATTTATTCTTTACGGGTGGGTCTGGCAGCCTGGTGGTAAAGTGCATTTATTTGTAAAGCCCAATTTTGCGATTTCAGTCGTATGGCTGTTATCAGGTGGAAATTATGTTTTTGATTACGACCATCTCGTGCGGATTGCTCTCTTTGAATTGCAACGTATATACAGTATGTTGCTCTTATCGTGCTTAATATTTGCTCTTGTCCGTAATATTGGGTGGGGTAAATGATACGACATTTGTTTTTGTTTCATTTAAAGCAGAAACTGCTTTCGTCACAGGCTATTCCATGGACTTGTGTCTGTTTCTTACTACCTACGAAGCCATGTATGAGCTGCTCGATTTAAAGGCACTGTAAGTATGATGCTCGTATTCTACGCTATTTTTGTTACCATCTGTTTTTCGTACTCCTGCGTTTAAGGGAGGCCACCGGAATTTTCATTGACTTCTGCTAAAATGTAATGTTTGTAGTACCTGTTAATAACGCGTGAAAACATTTGTGTAACTAAGTCGCATTTTTAGCATTTTCAGGGAAGAACACTCTGGTCACCAACAGCACAGACCATGGAGGCTACTCATCTACATGTACATCCATACTCTGACAGCCACCGTGAAATGCGTGGCATTCACTGGCAAGAATCAACACCATTCAAAGCAGAATTACATACCCATTCTTTAGCGAAAACATGTTAACATGGAGCTCTCCATTAAATGCGAGAAAGTACGGAAAACGGATGAAAACAAAAATGACGTAGAATACGAGCAATACACTTACAATGAATTTAAATCAGCAGTTCACACTTAGATTCGTAAGCAGTAACAAATACACTCACTGATATTATATGCATAATATACTACGTTTTCTTTTCTTTCATTTTGTGAAAAGCGCAATTTAAATTTCTGATTATTTAAAGCAAGTTTCCAGTCTTCGAACCACTTTGTATTGTTATCAAGGGCTGACTCGATATTTATGCAGCTTCGTACAGGCGGGACTTCTTTGTAGATAACTGCATCATTTGCAAAAAGTCTAAGAAATAGTGTCTGCAAGGTCATTAATATGCAGCGTGAACAACTCCGGGGTACACCCGAAGTTACTTTTAGACTTGTCGATGGATCTCCATCCGAGATAACATGCTGCATCATTCTAACCAAGAAATCCTCAATTCAATCAGAAATTTCGCCAGTAACCCAATATTCTCCTACTTTTGATAATAAGCGTAAGTGTGGCACTGAATCAACTGCTCTGCAGAAATTGAGAAATACTGCAGCTATGGCTTTTAGGGTGTCATGTGAGTAAAATGTGAACTAGATTTCAGTTGATCTATGTTTTGGAAATCATTAATCGTTGTGTACGACATGCCTCAGTACATTTTGTCGATGACATTGAATCTCTGTGAAAGACGGCATTGGCTTTGGAAGATCAATTGAAGGGAAGGGATAGAGCCATGGAACAAAGTTACAAGAAGTCTTAAGTAAAGCAAAAAGAACGGTAAAGGATTGAAGTCGAATTAAACCAGCCGATGCTGAGGGAATTATTTTAAGAAATGGGGTGCAAAAATTAGTAGAAGAGTTCTGCTATTTGGGCAACACAGTAAGACAATGACAAACGGGGACAGGATATAAAATACAGACTGCAAAGAGCAAGTAAAGAGTTCCAGAAATGAGAAATATGTGTGTACATCGAATTAAAATTAAGATGTTTCGAAACACATTTCCGAAGGTATACGTCTGGAGTGTAGTCGTACTTAGAAGTGAAACGACGCAGACAAGAAGACAATAGTTTTCGCCAAGTGCCGCTAGAGAAGCGTGTTGCAGTTCGAATAAGTAATAGAGGTATTGAAACGTATTATGGGGAAAAGAGCTTTGTAATAAAACTTGGCTAAAGTAAGGTATAGGTTGACTGGACTTACCTTGTGGCATCAAGGGACAATTAATTTTGTACTGAATGGAGATATGGGTGAAGATAATTGTTGAGGGTGAGATCGCGTAACTACTGTGCCAGATTTAGAGAAACGAGGGAAGTGGTACAGTCTGAGTAAGAGAAGGGACATACCCATGGGAGACGTGCTGAACCATCAATGGTTAGTTAATTTGGTAGTGGATGGAAAGGCAATGGGGAGGGGGGGGGGGGGGAGAGAGAAGTAAAAGGTTTGAACACGTAAGCAGGTTCAGCGCTCTTGAGTAGGTAACCAGTTTCAAATGGATGTAGAGTGCAGTAGAGTAAAGACCTGCGAGGAGAGTTACATTAAGAAAGTCGTCTGACTGAAGACTACAAACTGGGATAAAAGACGCCTTAACACTGGACTCTATAAGGCAAATTTATCGACATTAGATCTAAAAAGTAGATGGTAAATTTATAAATAGCACAAAATATTCGTGGCCGCGGTGGTCTAGCAGGTAGAGAGCTAGACCCAGGCACTTGAGGTCCTGGGTTCAATCTCGTACAGTGGAGGGGATTTTTCCTCGTTCCAGTCCCTCCAGGATGGCTCCAGGTCCTCTCAATCTGCTGTAAAAATGAGTATCAGAGATTTCTCCTCGGATAGAAGATGACCAGGGTGACTGACCTGCCATTCTCCCCCTCCTAGTGTCGTGGTACAGAAAGTCTGCAGTCAGGGCTATTGCAGTTTTGTGCCACAGGCTTTACATTTTTTTCTTTTTCACCATATTCATCGAATTATAAAAGGATGTAATGGGCATGAGTGCAATTCTTTTTATATGTGGTGCCTTAATATGTACACATCAGAATGTTCGTTTTTTCTCTTCATCTAATAGACTCCCCACAAATATGTCATAATTTACAGCCCGATGCTTTCTGCACGTTCGCAACTTGACCATTAATCTTTATTTATTCAACATCGACTTTGTCCCCTTCAGTGTAATCCCTACACACTTGTGACAGCGCTTTTTCCATTATTGGATGGTACCCACTTTTCGTTATGGTGTTCAGCTAGTTCAACGATTCTGTTTTTACCTCATCAATGGTGGCAAAACGACGTCTTTTCACAGTGCTCTTCAGCTCCGGAAATAGAAAGAAGTCGCAGTAGAGCATGTCTGGTGAATACGATGCCTTCGGCAACTTAACGGTTCTGTCTTTCGCCAAAAAGTCACGAACAAACATTGATATGTGAACGGGAACATTATCGTGACGCAATTTCCACGAGTGGTTTTGACACAATTCTGGTCGTTCTCTTCGAACTACTTCACGCAAACGGCACATAACATACAGGTAATAGCCCTCATTCACTGTACGGCAATAGGTCAGGCATTCATGATTCACTATCCCGTTGTAATTGAAGAAAACAGTGAGAAGAACCTTCACATGTGATCCAAGTAGTCGAAATTTTTTCGGTCTTGGCTCTTCAGGCAGTTACCATTGGGACGATTGGGCCTTGGCTTCGACGTCATACCCTTATACCCAAGTTTCGTCGCCTGTTAAAGTGACTGATGTCGACTTCATTCAGCTGTTCCTGAACGATGTCTACGCGACGTCGTTCTTGGTGTAAATTCAACAATTTCGGGACAGACTTTGCTGCTACACGTTTCACGCGCAAAACATGTGAAAAAATTGCATGGCATGAACCAAAGGAAAACCGACATCATCATCAGCCTCTCTGATGGTGATTCGGCGAGTCTCCTGAATCATTTCCCTTACTTCTCCCGTCCTGTCGTCAGTGACTGACGTGTTAGAGCGCCCAGGGCGGTCCTCATCTTCACCGTCTTCTCGATCCTCTTTGAAACGTTTACGCCAGTCTTGTATCAATTCGCCAAAAGTCACAGTCAACATTTCGAGTGCGGTGCTGCACTTTATTCAATTTTTGAACCAAAATTTAAAGCAAATTCTTTGATCCACCTTTTCGAAAGTAAAACTTTACTGAGTCTCGAAAACACGTATAAGCCTTCCGACATTCAACGATAAACTAAATATGCAAAACAGCTGAAAATGCAAACATACACCAGGGAAATGTGTACCAAGAAGGTAAATAAAAACTGAAAATCGGATTATAAAGTTTGCGAAATTCCATTTACTTTTTGATCACTTCTCTTATATATATTGTGATCCTTATTAACGTTTACAATGTCCCAAAGCGATGCAGATGCCGCTGAGATAAGAAATTTAACATAAGACACATGGGGCTGCAAATGTCGACAAATATCCCAAAACTGTGACAAATGTTGAACATTCGGCCACATCAGATAACGTACCTCGCATGCCATACATGCAGCGACTGGACTTGTTGATCCCACCCTTGCCGGTGGGGGGCACTGCTACATATCGCTCCACTAGGTTACTCTATTTTCGGACACCTTTGCTGCCAGACGCAAGATTCGAACCCTGAGCCCCGTGCGCAAAAGCCGTAAAGAAATATGAATGTTTTAGTTGGACAATTTTTTTCGCTTTGTGATAGATAGTCACAAACGTGTAAGTACGTGGTATCATGTAACATTCCGCCAGTGCGGACGGTATTTGCTTTGAGATACATTACCCGTGTTAAAATGGGCCGTTTACCAATTGCGTAAAAGGTCGATATCGTGTTGATGTATGGCTATTGTGATCAAAATGCCCAACGGGCGTGTGCTATGTATGCTGCTCGGTCTCCTGGACGACATCGTCCAAGTGTCCGGACCGTTCGCCGGATAGTTACGTTATTTAAGGAAACAGGAAGTGTTCAGCCACATGTGAAACGTCAACCACGACCTGCAACAAATGATGATGCCCAAGTAGGTGTTTTAGCTGCTGTCGCGGCTAATCCGCACATCAGTAGCAGACAAATTGCGCGAGAATCGGGAATCTCAAAAACGTCGGTGTTGAGAATGCTACATCAACATCAACTGCACCCGTATCATGTTTCTATGCACCAGGAATTACATGGCGACGACTCTGAACATCGTTTGCAGGTCTGCCACTGGGCACAAGAGAAGTTACGGGGCGATGACAGATTTTTTGCACGCGTTCTATTTAGCGACGAAGCGTTCTTCACCAACAGCGGTAACGTAAAGCGACATAATATGTATGTACTACTGGGCAACGGAAAATCCACGATGGCTGCGGCAAGTGGAACATCAGCGACCTTGGCGGGTTACTGTATGGTGCGGCATTATGGGAGGAAGAATAATTGGCCCCCAATTTATAGATGGCAATCTAAATGGTGCAATGTATGCTGATTTCCTACGTAATGTTCTACCGATGTTACTACAAAATGTTTCACTGCATGACAGAACGACGATGTACTTCCAATATGATGGATGTCGGGCACACAGCTCCGTGCGGTCGAAGCGGTATTGAATAGCGTATTTCATGACAGGTGGACTAGTCGTCGAAGCACCATACCATGGCCCGCACGTTCACCGGATCTGACATCCCCGGATTTCTTTCTGTGGGGAAAGTTGAAGGATATTTGCTATCGTCATCCACCGACAACATGCGTCAGCGCATTGTCCATGCATGTGCGAACATTACGGAAGGCGAACTACTCGCTGTTGAGAGGAATGTCGTTACACGTATTGCCAAATACATTGAGGTTGACGGACATCATTTGGAGCATTTATTGCATTAATGTGATATTTACAGGTAATCACGCTGTAACAGCACGCGTTCTCAGAAATGATAAGTTGACAAAGATATATGTATCTCATTGGAAAAACCGAAATAAAATGTTCAAATGGGCCTAAGTTCTGTATTTTAATTTAAAAACCTACCTGTTACCAACCGTTCGTCTAAAATTGTGAGCCATATGTTTGTGACTACTACAGCGCCATCTATCAAAAAAGTGGTCCAACTAAAACAGTCATATTTCTTTACGTGCTACACGAATGTGTAATAAAAAATAGGGGTTCCTATTTTAAAAAACGCAGTTGATATCCGTTTGACCTATGGCAGCGCCATCTAGCGTGCCAACCATAGCGCCATCTGGTTTCCCCCTTCAAGCTAGACAAGCTTCGTTCTTTGTAGTTTTTTCGTTTGTTGTTTATTGCGTGAGATATTTAGCCCGGTCACTACATGGTAGTGATAGAGCGAGGATATGATCACGGTATCTCTGTGATATGGAATGCAAGAATAACTTGTGTTTTCGGTTTTCTCCTTGTGTTTCAGGTGAGTTGCTGTTGGCTGCGCTGAGCTTCCTCCAGCTGGCGGCCGTTCCAGTTCTCGCCATTGTGGCCTGTGGCAGATACGCTGTGAAACTACGGGTCACTACGTAACAGGTCTGTACAGGCTTCTGTACTTCCATAAATTACTGATTCTTTTGCGTCAATCGGGTGCAACTAAGCACGCACGGTTGTCATACTGGAAGTCGTGGACGACCTATTTACTCGATCCCGTCACATTAATGTGATCACCACCTATGCTCGACGTCAGCGTGCAATAACAAGAAGACAAGTCGCAAAACAAGCAGCGGAAGTTTTATAAAGTGTGTCGGGGTGACGTGGACAACAGTGCAGCCGTTGTCATAATGTGGAAACTGAATGATTTATCTGACGTCCAAAAGGGCGTGAGCAATGGTTTTCGGGCCAATGGTGGAAGCGTCTCCGACCCGTCAGGGTAGCCGAGAGCGCTGAATGCGCTGCTCCCTGGACTTAGGTAGGCGCGCCGACCTCGGGTCGAATCCGCCCAGCGGATTAACGACGATGGTCGGTGTGCCGGCCAGCCTGGAAGTGGTTTTTAGCCTGTTTTCCACATCCCGCTAGGTGATTGCCGGGCTGGTCCACACGTTCCGCCCCAGTTACACGGCTCGCAGACAGCTGAACACATTCGCAGTTTTCCATGGATTACACTAGTCGCAGACAGTTGGGGTACATTAATTCCGTCCTGGAAGGTACGGGCTGGTGGCAAGAAAGGGCATCCGGCCACCCAACTAACTTTGCCAAATCCATTTAACCATGCCGACCCTGCGTGACGTGGAAAAAAGCACAAGCGAGAGAGAGAGAGAGAGAGAGAGAGTGGAAGCATTTCTGAAACAGCAAAGTTTTTTAACTGTACGCATGTCTCTGCCATTAAAGTACATGGAAAAATGGCGCTATCCGAAACCGGCGCCGAAACTGTACTGCACCACGGGCCATAGATGACAGGGGTAAATGACGGCTTCGGAAACGTGTACGGACGAATAGAATTGCAACTGTTGAGCACCTGACCATCCAGGTGAGTCAACGGGCTACCAACAGCGTTTCCTCAACGACCGTTCAGCGAACGTTGCTGCTTATGGGCCTCCACAGCAGGCGCCTGGTTCAAGCAACCATGCTCCCTGCTTTTCGTCGGCGACGAAGGCTGGAATTTGCACGTCATTATCACAGATGGACATCCATTGAGTGGTTACAGGTGGCCTTTTCAGATGGATCATGCTTTAAGCTTCATCAGACAGATGGCCGTTGACGTGTACAGCGTAAAATGTCTGAAACCAAACACATTGCAACCAAGAGGTAGCGTTGTGATCTGGGGAATGTTTTTGTAGCGTTCCCTGGATGATCTCGTCATTCTGGAATGCACAATTTATCAACACAAGAATGCATTTATCCTTGGGGACCATGTCCACCCCTACTTGCACTTTGTTTTTCCTCGGCACTACAGCACTTACCAGCATGACAGTCCGCAGCTCGTGGTAGTGCGGTAGCGTTCTCGCTTCCCACGCCCGGGTTCCCGGGTTCGATTCCCGGCGGGGTCAGGGATTTTCTCTGCCTCGTGATGACTGGGTGTTGTGTGCTGTCCTTAGGTTAGTTAGGTTTAAGTAGTTCTAAGTTCTAGGGGACTGATGACCATAGATGTTAAGTCCCATAGTACTCAGAGCCATCTGAACCATTTGAACCAGCATGACACTGCAACGTGTGGCACAGCTCGGTCTGTACGTGCGTGGTTCGAAGAGCACCAGGATGACTTTACCGTCCTCCCATGGCCACCAAATTTTCCGGATGTAAACCCAATCGAGAATCTGTGGGACCACATCGATCGGGGTGTTCGCGACATGGACCCTTAACCGAGAAGTCTATCATTAAAGTCCGCATGTATCCTCATCCCTTTTTATACCTCCCACAACTTCACTGACACTCTTTCTACACGTTCGCGCTGCAAAATGTGGTTATTAAGGCTTCTGACAGGTGGTCGTACTGATATGACTGGATCCTGTCTATGGATATATTTATTTTTCAGTCATCTAACTATAAAGTTTTTGATTACTTTCAACGTAGTCTCCTTTTCTTAGCACATCTTTTTCCCACCGTACTATATGCCTGAAGAATACTTTTTAGCATAAGTTGCTCTAAGAAACGAGCTTACCACTTTCTCGACGTCCTCCAACATCTCGTAGCTCTGATGCGACAGCTGCTCTTTCACAAAGCCGAAAAGACGGCATTTTGGCGTTTATGGAGGACTTAGAAAAATTTTACCACTAAAACGTCATCATTTTCTGCATAGTGACACGATTAGTGTCCCCACCTTAGGTTAATTTAGCATTCGTGGCAGTGACTGCGCCTGTATGGCTAGCCGAAATAACTACATAAAATATGGTCGCCAGGTCAATATAACGCTACGATTCCTCTGAAAGAATAACCGAGCACGTTTATCCAAACAGAAATGATCTGGGTAAGGGGGCATCAGTTCGACTCTACTTTCAGGGTTGGACAGCAGTTTTGTGAGCGTGGACCGATTCTAGAGCTGCAAAATGAGTTGGGGGGAGGGTGGGGGGGGGGGGTAGCATCACACATTCTGTCAATTGGGCTGGTCACGTATAAGGATTTATTAACACTGGAATCCTGCCAAAAACTTCAGATACTCTTAATGCTTTCTATGTCACGGGCTATAATGATAAAAGACACATCGATAAGCGTGGAAGAAAATCAAAGATACTTTTGTGCCAGGGTTTTGCTACGCACGGAGAGATTACCTACATACCGAAACGAAGTTTGCTGTGACGTTGGTTACCTTAATGCCACACGGGCCTAGCAAGAGATGCAGAGGCTCATCCTTCATGGAGACGACAAAACGATTCGGCTCCTCTCCATCACTGTCCCTACAAGTGGGCTCTTGTACCATCCCGATAACTGTGGCCTTCCTATCGGGATTGGCTTCATGCCCAGTGTCATCGTAAAAGAATAGATGAATACTACTACTACTACTACTATTACTACTATTAGATTCTGCTGCATTGGCTCCTTCCAGTTTGCCAACACATCTGGTGCTTTAGGTAGGCTCCACTCACGTCAAAGACAGAAGAGTTTGTCTCTGTGAAGTTTCCTTGGAAGGTCGGCATTCCACGAGGCATGATCCTGCCATTACCTATATCTTATTCACCAAGTTTTAGCCTAACAGACTCGATCTCACTTTCTGTCTCCAGAAGTTCTCCCAACACGCGACCGTAAATCACGTGTCGCTAATACGTGCCACGCTGTACATCTGCCTTCTCACTCGTTCACGTTATTGACAGATTTTTTTTTTTTGAGTCATCAGTCATAAGACTGGATTGATGGGGCTCTCCACGAATTTCTCTCCTGTGCCAACATCACCTTCTCTGAGTATCACCTGCAACCTACGTCAGCAATTGTTTGCTGGATGTATTCCGATCTCTGTTTTCCTCTACAGTTTTTCCCTCTGCAGCTCCCTCTTGCACCATGGAAGTCATTCAGAAATGGCTCTGAGCGCTATGGGACTTAACTTCTTTGCTCATCAGTCACATAGAACTTAGAACTTCTTAAACCTAACTAACCTACGAACATCACACACATCCATGCCCGAGGCAGGATTCGAACCTGCGACCGTAGCGGTCGCGCGGTTCCAGACTGTAGCGCCTAGAACCGCTCGGCTACTCCGACCGGCATGGAAGTCATTCCCTCATGTCTTAACAGTCCTATTATAATGTCCCTTCTCCTCGTCAGTGTTTTGCACATATTCCTTTCCTCTCCGATTCTGCCCAGAACCTCCTCATTCCTTACCTTATCAATCAACCTAATTTTCGACATTTGTATCATCACATCTCAAATGGATTCTATTCTCTTCCGGTTTTCCCACAGTCCCTGTTTCACTACCATACAATGCTGTGCTCCAGACGTACATTCTCAGAAATTTCTTCCTCAAATGAAGGCCTGTGTTTAATGCTGGTAGATTTCACTTGGTCAACAATGCCCATTTTGCCAGTGCTAGTCCGCTTCTGATGTCCTCCTTGTTCCGTCCGTCATTGGTTATTTTCCTGCCTAGGTAGTAGACCATCTACTTTGTGACCATCAATCCTTATGTTAAGTTTCTCGTTGTTCTTATTTCTGCTACCCCTCATAACTTTCATCTTTCTTCGATTCACTCTCAATCTATATTCTGTACTCATTAGACTGTTCATTCCATTCGGCGGATCATGTAATTCTTCTTCACTTCCACTCAGGATAGCAATGTCATCAGCGAATCTTATCATTGAAAACCCTTCACCTTGAATTTTAATTCCATGCCTGAACCTTTCTTTTATTTCCATCATTGCTTCTTCTATGTACAGATGGAGCAATATGCGCCAAAGATTACATTCCTGTCTTACACCCTTTTAATCTAAGCATTTTGTACTTGGTCGTCCACTCTTATTATTCCCTCTTGGCTCTTTTACATATTGGATTTTATCCGTCTCTCCCTATAGCTTACCCCTATGTTTCTCAGGATTGCGAGTATCTTGCATCATTTTACATTGTCGAGCGCTTTTTACAGGTCGACAAAACCTATGATCGTGTCCTGATTTTTCTTTAGTCTTGCCCCCATTATCAGCCGCAACGACAGAATTGCCTCTCTGTTGCTTTTACCGTTCCTGAGCTCAAACTAATCGTCATCAAACACATCCACAATATTGTTTTCCATTCTTCTGCGTATTATCCTTGTCAGCAACTTGGATGCATGAACTGTTAAGCTGATTTTTTCTTACGCATGCTGATTGTGCGATAATTCTCGCCTTGTCAGCTATTGCGGTTTTCGGAATTGTATGGATGGTATTTTTGCGAAAATCAGATGGTGTGTCACGAGACTCATAAATTCTACATACCAACGTCTACAGTCGTTTTGTTGCTACTTCTTCCAATGATTTTCGAAACTCTGATGGGATGTTATCTTCCCCTTCTACCCTATTTGATCTTATTTCCTCCAAAGCTCTTATAAATACAAAATCGACTACTGGATCCCCTATCTCTTCTCTATCGACGCCTATAGTGTAGACCGTATACTCGTAAGGTGTCAAAATTATACGGACGGTACTTTTCGGTGTGCTTTACCAAAAAGTGTAATAAAATGTTGTTATATCACATCCTTTATTTTTGTATTCCTAAAGGACAGGTGGTTGTAGGTTTGATAGTAGAAGCATTTCTAATTATATTGTCAGCTGACGGGACCCGACCTTGGTTGTGTGTTAGCGACATCGCCATGATTGTTATAGAAAGGTAACGGACGAACCAGTGCAATGTAAACATTGGACGTGCACAGCGACGTTGCACGTGCTAGGTATTACCGAAACAAGAGACGTAAACAGTGATTGGGTTGTCAAGAACGTGTAATTCGTTTTACATAAACAATGCATTGAGTACAACCGGACGTTTTCTTTACAACATTACCATAACGAAGGTCGTGGTGGTAAAGAAAATCTAACATAAAAAATGTGTTTCCCTTAGTACAAAATCAACCAATTACCACGTAATTTTTTGCGCGTTAATTACAATCAACTGTTTCTTCTGTTTACAACAATAGCATAACGAAAATTAAATAGAGATTGTTTCCGTTTTCTACAATAGTACCGTAACAAAAATGAAACCAGCATCACTGTGTTTCCTGTTACACCAATACTGCAATAGGTGTTGGAAACGTCCACCATTCGATTCGAAACATGCTTAAGTACGACGAACCCAGTTTCGTCGCACTCGTTCACACAAACGCTCATTTGCCTTTATGTTATTGGCAGCATCGGAAATCTTCTGTGTTAGTTCGTCCACATTATTTACTTCTGAGCATAATTATGTTTCTTCATGGGGTCCCAAAATTAAAAATCCAGTGGATTTAAATCAGGACTGCGTGCTAGCCATCAACGTGGACCAAAATGTGCTATTCATTGTCCTGCAAATCGTCTGTTCAAAAATCTTCGCAATGTGGGGTGGAGCACCATCGTGCAGAAACCGGATGTTATGACGTACGGCTAACGTAATATTTTCTAACTAAGTTGTTAGCAATGTTTCCTTTAGAAAGGATCGGTGACTGTTACCAGTAAATTGTACAGGTAAAATGTAAGGCCCAATACTGTAATCATCGACTATACCCGCCCATATACGAGGGCTATTCCGAAAGTAAGGTCCGATCGGTCACGAAATGGAAACGACTATGAAAATCCGATAAAGCTTTGCACAGATGTGTTGGGTAGTGTCTCTAGTACAACCCCAGTTAGCATCACGTCGCTCTTCTCATTTCTGAGCTCGCAGTGAGTGCGTAAAGATGTCTAGAAAATAGTGTCTGCCGCCAAGTACGGGGGCCTGGTGAGAAATTTCCCCTGAAGCTATGCAGCTAACATTACATAACTGTCGTGCTGTTTCGTCTTCAAGACAATTATCAGCCGCATTCTGCAGGGGCAATGAAGATGCTCCTGCATCGTTTTCAAATGGAAATGTGAGATTACCCACAATACAGCCCGTAATTGTCTCCCTCTGAGTTTCAGCTCAGGTCACATGAACCGCTGGTTATGAAGACAACATTTCGGCACAAGACAACGAGCCGTAGGCCAGCGTAGAGAATTGGCGGAGAGCACTGGCGGCTGCCTTCTATAGCGAGGGTATGGGAAAGTTGGTACAACGCTACGATACACGTCTAAGTCGGGTCGGCGACTATGGAGATAAGTAGCTGCAAGGTGTATCTAACTGTTGCAAATAAAACATTTTTGATGTTTACCGTGGTTTCCATTTCGCGACCTATCGGACCTTACTTTCGGAATAGCCCTCGTATTTACGGAGAAGCGGTGCTGAAAATGTGTTGCTACTACTTGGTGCGCATCCTGTATACTCCACATTTGCATGTTATGGAAATTGGTTATTTCGTCACGAGTGAAACACGCTTCATCTGTGACGAGTATTTTGTTTACAAAATCACGCTGCACACTTTGCAACAAAAACCACTCTGAGAATTGTCGTAGCGGAGGGAAATCTTGCTCTTCCAACGATTGTACTCGTTGAATGTGGTAATACTGCAGATGCTCCTCTTTCAAAGTGCGATGAATGATAGTGTGCGGTACATCCACTTGGCGTGCGATACTTCTGGCACTCTGAGTAGGATCTTCGTGCATGCGCTCCAGAATTTGTTCCTCAGCTTCCAACGTACGTTGTGGGCCTCTGCCTTTCGCGCACGATAGTAAAGAGCTAGTATCTCTCAATCTATGCAAATTAAATACGTACTCATAAGCTGTTTTCTGTCATGATTTACTTAATAATAAAACGAAAGCATATCAGAACAGACATTTCGTTTCGCAAACAGAATTAAAAGTAACAATACCTACTTACTTCGTTTCGTATGAATCGCAAAATAGTCAAGTAAAAGAGAATTATGATGGTACAAACATTTGGTGAACAGCAACAAAAGTCGATCGTATAGGAAGTATTCGTTGGAAGCGTTTTCGATAAATTCGTACAACTGCCCTCACATCTTTTGCCTCGCCATAAATTAAATGAATATTGCATAGTTTAGTGATAGTAAATCTTCAAAAATGGTTCAAATGGCTCTGAGCGCCATGGGACCCAACATCCGAGGTCATCAGTCCCCTAGAACTTAGAACTACTTAAACGTAACTAACCTAAGGACATCTCACACATCCATGCCCGAGGCAGGATTCGAACCTGCGACCGTAGCGGTCGCGCAGTTCCAGACTGAAGCGCCCAGAACCGCTCGGCCACACCGGCCGGCTAGTAAATCTTCCGCCCACCCTAACGTCTGACGGAGTTGCAATAACGTCTGCACAGGTATCTCAGCTGTCAACGATCGATGTGTTAGTGTCTCAACATCGCAGGCCGTTATGGCCTACGTGTTTGCGACTCACGCTCACGATGTCAGTACGCACGGCGGTCATATCTGCTTTTCCAAAAACATTGTCCCGAGATGAACTTTTCTGGTACAACCATAGGAAATGGACAAACATGTTACTAGACGTTTTAAATCAATTACTTGTTATTAGATGTTTTAAATCAATTACTTGTGTTCTGCTAGCAGTGTTTTTTGGTGGCTTATGTCATTTACACCCAATATATGTAGCAACGCACAACAGATTTTCTAAAGATTCTAGATGTAGCGGATAAAATTTGTCGTGCTGCACCCGTGGGCCGCGTGGGATTTGCCGAGCGGTCTAGGGCGCTGCAGTCATAGACTGTGCGGCTGGTCCCGGCGGAGGTTCGAGTCCTCCCTCGGGCATGGGTGTGTGTTTGTCCTTAGGATAATTTAGGTTAAGTAGTGTGTAAGCTTAGGGACTGCTGACCTTAGCAGTTAAGTCCCATAAGACTTCACACACATTTGAACATTTTTTGCACCCGTGGTCTAGGGGTGGCGTCTTTGATTTATAATCAAAAACGCCCTCGGGCCCGGTTTCTAAACTCGACACCGCTTAAATTTCGATTAATAACCAGCAGCGGCAGCCGAAGACTTCCGGCATAAGAAGTCACCCTCATTCAGCCAACGGCCTTGTCAGAACGGGCGGCGGAACGGACAGAGGTTCAGGGCACTCTCTTGCCCTTGGGGTGGGAAACTGCCCGTGAAGGCGGAAGAATCAGCAATGATTAACGGTATGAGGAAGCAGAAGGCAATGGAAACCATTGCATTAAAGACACATAACGTGTATCCACAGCACATGGGGCCTGTAATTGAAAAACTATCATGATGATCTCTTCATTGAAAAAAGATTCCGAAATAGTCTGCCATTCGGATATCCGGGAGGGGCCTGCCAATGGGTAGGAGGCCATGAGAAAAAGCATGAATAATCAACGAAAGGATAACGTTCTACGAGTCGTGGCGCGAAATGTCAGATGCTTGAATGTGGTAGGGAAGCTACAAAATTTGAAAAGGGAAATGTAAAGGCTCAATCTAGATATCGTAGGGGTTAGTGAAGTGAAATGAAAAGAAGCCAAGGATTTCTGGTCAGATGAGTATAGAGTGATATCAACAGCAGCGGAAAAAGGTATAACAGGAGTAGAATTCGTTATGAATAGGAAAGTAGGGCAGAGAGTGTTACTGTGAACAGTTCAGTGATAGGGTTATTATTATCAAAATCGACAGCAAACCAACACCGACAACGATAGTGTAGGTATACATGCCGACGTCGCAAGCTGAAGATGAAGAGATAGAGAAGGTATATGAGGATTTTGAGAGGGTGATACAATACCCAAAGGGAGATGAAAACCCAATTATCATCGGGGACTGGAATGCAGTTTTAGGGGAAGAAGCAGGGGAAAAAGTTACATGAGAATACGGGCTTGGGAGAAGGAATGAGAGAGGAGAAAGACTACTTGAGGTCTGTAATAAATTTCAACTATTAATACCGAATACTCTGTTCAAGAATCACAAGAGGTGGAGGTATACTTGGAAAAGACCGGGTGATAAGACAAGATTTCAGCTGGAGTACATCATGCTCAGACAGAGATTCCGAAATCAGATTCTGGGTTGTAAGGCGTACTCAGGAGCAGATATAGACTCAGACCATAATGTAGTAGTGATGAAGAGTAGGCTGAAATTTAAGAGAATAGTCAGGAAGAATACATATGCAAAAAAGTGGGATACGGAGTTAATAAGCAATAACGAGTTATCCTTAAAGTTCTCTAAGGCTGTATTTACAGCACTAACGAATGGTCCAATAGGCAGTACAGTTGAAAAAGAATGAACAGCTCTAAAAAGGGCAATAACAGAAGCTGGAAAGGAAAACATAGGTACAAAGAAGATAACTGTAAAGAAACTATGCGTACCAGAAGAAATACAATATGTGATCAAATGAATCCGGACACCCCCAAACACATACGTTCTTCATATTAGGTGCATTTTGCTGCCACCTACTGCCAAGTACTCCATATCAGCGACCTCAGTAGTCATTAGACATCGTGAGAGAGCAGAATGGGGCGCTCCGCGGAACTCGCGGACTTCGTACGTAGTTAGCTGATTGGGTGTCATACGTCTGCATGCGAGATTTCCACACTCCTAAACATCCCTAGGTCCACTGTTTCCGGTGTGATAGTGATATGGAAACGTGAAGGGACACGTACAGCACAAAAGCGTACTGACCGACCTCGTCTGTTGACTGACAGAGACCGCCGACAGTTGAAGAGGGTCATAATGTGTAATAGGCAGACATCTATATAGACCATCACACAGGAATTCCAAACTGCATCAGGATCCACTGCAAGTACTATGAGAGTTAGGTGGGAGGTAAGAAATCTTAGATTTCATGGTCGCGCGGCTGCTCATAAGTCACACATCAAGCCGGCAAATGCCAAACGACGCCTCGCTTGGTGTAAGGATCGTAAACATTGGACGATTGAACAATACAAAAACGTTGTGTGGAGTGCGAATCACGGTACACATCGTGGCGGTCCGATGTCAGGGTGTGAGTATGACAAACGCCCAGTGAACGTCATCTGCCAGCGTGTGTAGTGACAACAGTAAAATTCGGAGGAGGTGGTGTTATGGTGTGGTGTTTTTCATGGAAGGGGCTTGCACCCTTGTTGTTTTGCGTGGCACTATCACAGCACAGGCCTTCATCGATGTTTGAAGCATCTTCTTGCTACCCACTGTTGAAGAGCAATTCGGGGATGGCGACTGATTCTTTCAACACGATCGAGCACCTGTTCATAATGCACGGCCTCTGGCGGAGTGGTTACACGACAATAACATCCTTGTAACGGACTGGGCTGCACAGAGTCCTGACCTGAATCCTACAGAACACGTATGGGATGGTTTGGAACGCCGACTTCGTGCCAGGCCTCAACGACCGACATCGATACCTCTCCTCAGTGCAGCATTCCGTGAAGAATGGGCTGACATTTCCCAATAAACCTTGCAGCACCTGATTGAACGTATGCCTGCGAGAGCGGGAGCTGTCATCAAGGCTAAGGTGGGCCAACACCACACTGAATTCTAGCATTGACGATGTAGGGCGCCACTATTGATCACATAGTGCACTTCAACTGATCGATGAAAGTAGGAAGTACAAAAATGTTCAAGGAAATCACATTGTGTAGTTTGTGAATCGCAACAATGCAAGTTCCTTTGTCCTGTGGCCGTGGTCACAGCTTCCAGCTACAGAAATATGTATCCAACACACACAGGTAATCTCTCATTATTGCTTCTTCCTTTGAGAGCTTGGGCGTTTGTGTCGTTATAAAGGTGTCATTAATTTCTGACACAGCTTCTGGCAGATCGTACTAAGTTACATTTGTGGTGTCACCGCCAGACACCACACTTGCTAAGTGGTAGCTTTAAATCGGCCGCGGTCCATTAGTACATGTCGGACCCGCGTGTCGCCACTGTCAGTGATCGCAGACCGAGCGCCACCACACGGCAGGTCTGGAGAGACGGACTAGCACTCGCCCCAGTTGTACGGACGACGTAGCTAGCGATGCACACTGACGAAGCCTCGCTCATTTGCAGAGCCGATAGTTAGAATAGCCTTCAGCTAAGTCAATGGCTACGACCTAGCAAGGCGCCATTAGCATTACATAGCTTGTATCTAAAGAGTCTCACTTTTATCGTCAAGAGCGATGTACCACAAGGATGGATTAAAGTTAAGTATTCCAGGAGCTACGTACTTTTCTTTATAGCATTCATTACGTATCCTGTTTCAGACCTATCTACTAGCCTGCGTGAGTTAACGCGTGCCTTTCGGCTACTTCCGAGTGGCGTGGCTGTCTTGTTACGCCACAACAACATTATATCTTCCGAAGTATTCGGACACACCTGTGGAATGCGAAATTGTTGGAAATTTGTGGTAAGTTCCTATGGGACCAAACTGTTGAGGTTATCGGTCCCTAGGCTTGCGCACTACTAAATCTAACTTAAACTAACTTTCGCTAAGGACAACACACACACCTATGCCCGAGGGAGGACTCGATCCTCCGACGGGGGGGGGGGGGGGGGGGCGGGGGGGGGGGACCGTGCCAACCGTTGCAAGGCGCCCTAGACTGCACGGCTACCCCGCGTGACGCGGAATTGTTCACTCGAAGCCATGAGAGGAGAAATCGCCAGTACTAAAGATGGTGATGAGCATTGAGTTGTCAGTAGAGAAACAGTAAGAGTGGAATTGGTCGGGCAAGAAAGCTCAGTCACTTCGAACGTGGACTAGTCATTGAATGTCACCTGAGTAACAAATCCATTAGGGACGTTTCCATCCTTCCAAAGCTTCCCAAGTCGACTGTTAGTAATGTAGCTGTAAAATGAGAACGAAGGAACAGCCACAGCTAGTCAAAGACCTGGTGGACCTGATGAACTCATGGGCATGGCCTGTCGAGCAGTGCGGAAATTTATTTTAAAAAATTACAATAAAAAAGCGAAAGCAGGCACTCGTGAGCTCCAAAGTGCTACCTGTAGTCCAGCTGGCACAGTGACTGTGTGTGGTTACTTCAAAAGAATGGGATACAAGGATCGAGCAGCTCCTCATAAGCCTCGCGAATCTGAACTGAAGCCTAAGTGACGCTTGAGGCGGTTAAAGAGCAACGCTACTGGACAGTGAATGACTGGAAGGAAGTGGTCTGAAATGAAGGATTGTGTTACACCCTGCAGCAATCTGATGGAAGGTTTTGCGTTTGCTGAATGCCTGGAGAACGTAGCTTGCCGTCACGTTCAGTGCCTAGAGTGAGGTACAGAGGAAGTGGTGTTACGGTATGAGGGCGTTTATCGCGGATAGGGTGTAGTTCCCGTGCCATATATAACAAAAGTTAAACGTGAAAGGATATAAAAACATTTTAGAGCATTTTTGCAAACAATTTGGAGACGATAACTGTATCACTATGATAAACCACCCTGTTATGAGGCAACATGTGTGAGACAATGGCTTGTAGACAATAACATTTCTGAAATGGACTGACCTGCCAAGAAGCCCAATCTGAACACAGTGGAACATCTTTGAGGTGAGTTAGAACGTCACACTAGTACCGTACCTCGACGTCCTGCCTTTACTAGTTTCAGCTCTTGGGAAAGAAAGGACTGCCATTCATCCACAGGCACATAGACACCTCATTGAAAGTGATTCTTCAGTTTCTCCCGGCGTTTCTCCACGGGTGTACTGCCGGTCCATAGTGACCAACGGGCACAATATTTCGGCGATCAGACATGTCGCCATCGTCAGGTGCTAAAAACACTGGTGCACAGGGCGCGCACCATCTCTGACGCAGAGAGTCTTCCCCAAGAGCTGGAACACCACAAAGCTGTATTCCGGAAAAACGGGTACTCGGAATGGTAGATCAAACGCGCTCTCCGCCCCACCTCTACAGTACAGCGAGTGGAGACGGAAGAAGTCACGGAAGAAGAGATAGCCACAGCCTATATACCGTATACTGACGCACTGTCGGGGAAAATAGGACGAATATTGAGGAAACACTGAGTAGGAACTGTCTTTTGCCCACCCATTAAACCACGAGCATTATTGGGAAGTGTCAAAGATGATCTCGGTTTGCGGAAGGCCTGCATATACCAGATTCCGTGTCAATGTGGGAAGACTTATATTGGACAGAAAGTGCGCACCATCGAAGTTCGTTGCCGAGAACATCAGAGGCACACTCGCCTTGGGTACCCCAACAAGTCGGCGGTCGCAGAGCACTGTTTGTCCGAAAATCACGAAACAGACTACCAACATACCAGGGTCCTGGCACAGACATCTAAATACTGGGACAGCGTCGTTAGAGAGGCTATCGAAATTCGTACCAGGGACGGACTCATCAACCGAGATTGTGGCTACAACCTCAGCAGGGCATGGGAACCAGCATTGAGTCTAATTAAAAAGATGCTCAGCAAAGGAAACGAACGGGCGACTAGGGCGAACGAGGCAATTACACCGACGCCACCACAGGCGCCGACGGCAGCGTCTCAGCGACTGTTGACGCGCGGGCGCGGACCGCGGAGAGAACGCCTCGCGAGGGGATGGGATTTAAGACTACCGCCCGCCCTCAGGAGCTCAGTTCGTCAGCGCACCTGACGATGACGACATGTCTGATCGCCGAAATATTGTGCCCGTAGGACACTGTGGACCGGCAGTACACCCGTGGACTGTTCGAGCTAATTGAAAGTGTCCACAGCAGAGTTCAAGCAGTCGTAAAAGCGGAGGGTGCTCACATTCGACATTTATATCCTCTAATAGATGTCCGCATACTATTGGTCACATAGTGTAAGCTGAGCAGAGTAGGGAAGTGAAACTGAAACTATAGGCAGACCATAGTTCAGTTTATGAAATTTAACTTACACGCAATCGGTGTGATCTCTGTATCGATGGAATCGAAGTGGGAGAAAAGAAATCCAAGGAGAAATACACTGAGGTGACAAAAAGTCATGGGATAGCGATATGCACATGTACAGATGGCGGCAGTATCACGTAGACGAGGTATAAAAGGGCAGTGCATTGGCGTAGCTGACATTTGTTCTCATTTGATTCGTGTGAAAAGGTGTCAGACGGATTATCACCGGAGGACGGAAATTGACAGAGTTTGAACGCGGAATGGTAGTTGCAGCTAGACGTATGGGACATTCCAATTCGGAAATCCTTGGGGGATTGAATATTCCGAGATGTACAGTATGAAGAGTGTGCCAAAAATACCAAATTCCAGGCGTTACATCTCACAATGAATAACCCATTGGCCGACGGCCTTAACGACCGAGAACAGCGGCGTTGGCGTAGGATTGTCAGTGCTAACAGGCAAGCAGTAGTGCGTGAAATAACGGCAGAAATCAACGTAGGACGTACTACGAACACATCCATTAGGACAGTGCGTCGGCGTTAATGGGCTATGGCAACAACAGTGCATTTGCTAACAGCACGACATCGCCTGCAGCGCCTCTACCGGGCTCGTGACCACATCAGTTAGTCCCTAGACGAGTGGAAAACTGCTGCCTGGTCAGACGAGTCCTTTTTTCAGTTCTTAACCGCTGACGGTAGGCTTCGAGTGTGGCACAGACCCCACGAAGCCGAGGACCCAAGTTTTCAACAGGGCACCGTGCAAGTCAGTGGTGGCTCCATAATGGTGTGGGCTACGTCTGCACGGGATGGACTGGGTCATCTTGTCAAGCTGAACCGATCATTGACTGGAAATGGCTTGTAGAACATTTTCAGGCCCTCGCGGACTTTATGTCCCCAAACAACGATGGAATTTTTATGGATGACAATGCGCCATGTTATCGGATCTCAATGGTTCGCGATTGATTTGAAGAACATTCTGCACACGTCGAGCGAATGAGTTGGCCACACAGATCGCCGACATGAATTCCATCCATTATTTATGAGATATAATCGATGGTTCAGTTCGTGCACAAATTCTTGTACCGGCAACACTTTCGCAATTATGGACAGCTATAGAGGCAGCATGGCTCAATATTTCTGCAGGGGATTTTCAACGACTTGTTGAGTCCACGCCACGTCGAGTTGCTGTACTACGCTGGGCAAAAGGACTTCCGACACGATATTAAGGAGGTGTCCCACGACTTTTGTCACCGCAGTGTGTGCTGAGCCTGGACACTGGAGGCCTGTAGCAGCCGGTGTCAGAGCGAGGAGCACCGCGATGCAGAACCTGTTGCCTGAGCTGGCGGTGTTACTGGTTGGGACTCGCCGGCGCCGAGCCGATAGCCCGCCCGCTGGCGGTCGATGCGGCCACAATGGCAGCCAACAAGCGACGCATTGTCCGCCGGCCTCTTCATTATGAGCGCCAGGCAGGCGTCGCTGTCTTCCACTCTGCGGCTACAGAGCCGCGGCCCGGCCGTCTTCCCGATCACCGACTGACCACCGACTACTGTGTGCAGACCACTGGCACACTTACCCTGCCTGAGAACAGGTGCCTTCAGCATCCTAAACGTCAACTGCTTACCCACTCGCCTGCTCCTGCTGCGTCCACACTAGGCCAACAAAGACCAACGATCGAAAGAGACTAGTTGAGACCGAACGTTGGCCGCCAATGCAGTGGCGTTCAGCTTCTCATCCACACCAAGCGAAAGGCTTGAGGCCGTGTGCAGTCGCAGTTGGCGTGGTAACATACCGCGTCGCTGCCGTTTTGTTATTGTTATACAGAGTGAGTCACCTAAAACATGCACCGCGAATGTTGTTGAAATGGAAAGTACAATTGATGTGCGGTTTTCACTAACAAGACTAGTAGTTGGGGGCCCATATTATTAGCCAATCAACAGATTGCAATAATACTTAGAAAGTGCATTTTTTTAACAACAAACGCTTTTTAAATGGTACAATGCCTATTGACATTAACAAACTAAAAGTAGGATAAATCAGAATTTCAGTGATGCTTGTTGCAGGATTCTAGTGTGAGCCATTTACGAGATAATGTATTTTGAAAACTTCCCACAATACTTGCGCTAACACATACAAAAGAACAACACAAATGCATGCACTAGTTATCTGGATTCTGAACAATAACGAGACAGCTAAAAAGCAGATGTTGTTTCCAAAATGACCATTGACAGCGGAAATACACACTTCCAGAGTGGTATGGCGTGACAGCTGCACACATGCTAGCATTTCAGCCGAGTTGTCCCAGCAGGCTACAGTAACACATTGTTGCATGTCATCGGGTGTAGGTGATACATCCTTGTAGATAGCGTCTTTCAGGTTTCCCCATGGAAAAGTCTTCTGGGGAACAGGCAGGTCAAGGTACAGATACCCTGCGTCCAATCCAACAATTCTGAAACAATTCATGAAGACATTCTATAGTGCTTTGTGCACTATGGGCTGAACACCCATCATGTTGGTACTACCAGTTGCTCCTAGTCTGCAGAGGAACGGCATCTAGCATCCATGGAAGATAGTGTATAGTGTGAGGCTACAATACTTGTGCACGTTCAACGTTCCGTCTATGATAAACGGGCCTATGTGGTAAACGTTCACTATCCCACACCAGATGTTTACACTCCATGCACGCTAGCGTTTCACCTGACGAAGACTATGGGGATTGTCAACAGACTAATAGTACATGTTTTGGCTGTTTATCTGGCCATGATTAGTAAATATGGCTTCATCACTAAACAAGGTATATGATACATCGGGAATATCTTGTCTGAAGGGGAGTTAGAATGGAAAAAATTTTTCACGTTTTCGGATTTTTATCTCATTATAAAATTTACAATTTTCCGAATAAAATGATATATACATCACTTATCAACTCACATAGGAAGTATTTTATTTTATTTTTTTAAATATAATCTACACCGGTAGAAAATCTTAAAATTTTTACGTGCATTACTTCAAGATCTAATAAAAATCGATAATTTTTTATATAAAAGGATGTGGATTGCTGTGTTATAAAGGTTAAATTACGTGTTTGTATTGGTAGCACTGTCTAAAGCAATATCGTATCGGTTCCTAGTATATAAACGCGTTGTATATCGAAGTGCTAATGGTTTTCCGAGGAAAAGTGACGAATAGATTCGTAAATCTCTCAAAAAGTAAAGTGTGACGCCAAAACGTAGTGTTTTTAAGAAATATGGGTTTCATGGTAATAGATTTTCGAGTAAATGGAAACATTGTTTTCAATATGTGGTGTATGAAGTTACAGACAATGAAGTACAGGCAAACTCGTCAGTATCTAACACCCATTAGTGCTTCGAAAATTAAAGTTAAACGTTGTGATACACAGTTTTCTGAAAACGAAAGTGATGTAAATGGTAAGTTAGGTTATATTATGATATTTTTACACATCCTAACATGGGTATAGGCGAATGTGTGTGTTGTAAAATATATGGAGGGCCAGTTAGTTTACATGAAAACAGCGAGGTATCAAATGGATTAGCAAGAAAACATATCATTAATTGTACCACTTCTAAATATACTCATTCATTTTGGAATTCTGATAAATGTAAAGATAATTATTTTGAAGTAAATGTTAGGTGGTTTTATGGATGGAGAGCTATTGACAAAGAACACACTGCAGCAGAAGCAATGTGTGCCATGATGAATATGCCACGGCCACCTTGTAAAATCGACAAGTATCCAGGATTTATTGGAGCTGCTGTGGAATCTGTTGCATATGGGTCAATGAAGGGTGCTGCAAACGAAGCTGTTGAAATAAATGATGGTATGACTGACATACCAGTAGCTTTTGATGGCACTTGGCAGAAGCGCAGCTATAGTTCTAAGAATTCTGTTGCTACGGTGACCAGTGTTGATACTGAAAACGTAATAGATTTCCAGATTTTAACCAAACATTATTACAAGTGTAAATCAGGAAATGAAGAAGGTCATATCTGTGACAGAAATAATGAAGGAACAAGTGGTGGTATGGAGGCCTCTGCAGCTATTGAAACTTTTCGCCGATCTGTGAACGAAAGGGGAGTGTGTTACACTAAGTTCTTAGGTGATGAAGACTCAAAGCATGTAACAGTGTAGTAGCATCTCAGCCTTACGGTGGAAAGATTATAAATTATAAACTGGAATGTGTTGGTCATGTCGAGAAGAGGATGGGCACCAGGATGAGGAAGTTGAAACAAATTTTGAGAGACAAGAAACTTTCTGATGGTAAAACCATAAGAGGCAGGCTGACAGAAGAAATGATTGATGAACTACAGCAGTATAATTGGATGGCCATTAGGAATAATACTGAGGATTTGTTGAAAATGAAGCAGGCAGACGGTCAACTGATGAAAAACCAGTACACCTCCTGGCCCTGATTCATGGTGCAATTACCACAATGCCCAGTACTCAAACAGTTCATACAGCCATAAGCATTCCATCTCAGCAGCAGTCATGGATGTCACACAACCTATTTACAGAGACCTGACAAATCCTGAATTACTGAAGAAGTGTCTGCATGGTCAGAGTCAAATTACCAATGAGTCGTTCAATAATCTTATATGGAGTCCCTTACCAAAAAACGCTTTTGTTGGAATGAAGACACTAAAGTGGGGGGTCAGTGGTTCTATTATTGTTTTTAATGACGACAACATTGATAGGGCGAAAGTGCTACAGCATATGGAAATTAATCCTGGAGCAAACTGAATCAGAGAACTTGAACAGGTGGACAAGGTCCGCATTGATAAAGCAGAGTATGCGGCACAGTTGGCCACTAAGGAGTCCAGAAACAAGGAAACAAGAAAAATCTTGGAAAAAGGTGAAGATGCAGGTTGCTTATGAGTGACTAAAAATAAAAAATTAAGCATATGTCAAGTGAGTTACAGTCTTTTGAAACTTTAGAAGCCGTTCCTGAAAATTTACATTTTCTGTTGCATTTTCCCCTAAATCTCAGAAATCACTTCGAGTAGAGTATTCAAATTTGCAGGAAGTAATAACATATATATCCTGCGTCTACTGAACTAAAAGAGGAACATAATGTTATGTATAATTAAAATTATTTAGGATAACGCACAAAACAATACACAAAATTTTAACCGTATAATTAAAAAATTGTATTTCCTAAAGCAGTGGCCGAAATGCAATTATTATAGTTCGGTAGACTCAGAACATACAGTTTAATGTCCTGTAAAAGTTTCACGTCAGTGGCTACAGTGGATCCTAAAATACAGGGAAGCCAAGTCACTAAATTTAACATTGTCGGGACAGGGCGTTCCAACTCCCCTTAATACCCATGTACAGAAGTTAACACGATTCTTATAATCGTTTCCATGCAGCGCTTAATGGAGAGAGATGTGTTAGGGATGGAAATTATGTTGTTGGAGACACTTGACTGATTGATGCTACTTCCTCGTGCGATTGCACTGGAACTAACGTACAGATCAAATGCAGCAGCAGCAGCAGCAAGAGCACTAATTTCTCCCTCTCCTGTTGTTTCCTTCTGTTACGAGGGCGGTTCAGAAAGTAACCTCCGATTGGTCACAGTGCGGGTTGTGGGGGGAGTAGCGACGCCATCTGTGCGTTCACGCACTCAACAGGTCAGTCGGCATCAAGCCGTGGTCGAGTGAACGTCGTACCTGCGCTAGTTTAGTTTTTGTGGCAGTTTGAAATGTGTGCTGCAATAGAAAACCCCGCCAAATGTGAAGTGCGTGCTGTCATAAGGTTTTTTACAGCCAAAGGATATTCTGCAGCAGCTATTCATCGTGAGCTTTGTGCCGTGTACGGACCAAGAGTTATGAGTGAAGGAGTTGTCCGTGAATGGGTACGTTTATTTAAAAGTGGACGAGAAAACGTTCATGATGAAGAGAGGAGTGGTAGACCATCATTGGTGACTGACGAACTCGTTCAGACAGTTGATGCAAAAGTTCGTGAAAATCGATGTTTCTCAATGTCGGAGTTGTCTACTGGTTTTCCACAGATTTCTAAGACTCTCTTGTACGAGATAGTGACAGCAAGATTGGGTTACCGTAAGTTCTGTGCACGATGGGTCCCCAAAATTCTTACCGACCACCACAAAACTCAAAGAATGGCCTCCGCATTAGACTTTCTGTCACGTTATGAGGACGAAGGAGAACCATTGTTAAACAGAATCGTGACCGGTGACGAAACCTGGATTAAGTACGTGAACCCTGAGACAAAAGAACAATCAAAGATGTGGGCACATTCAAATTCGCCTACCAAACCAAGAAAAGCCTCGCAAGATTTTTCTGCCAGAAAACTGATGGCAACGGTGTTTTGGGATGCCAAAGGGGTGTTGTTGGTTGAATTCATGGAACGTGGTACGACCATTAATCAAGACGTGTACTGTGAAACAATAAAAAAGTTACGACGGGCTATACAGAACAAACGCCGTGGTATGCTGACTTCCGGTATCGTTTTTTTGCACGATAACGCCCGTCCTCACTCTGCTCGCAGAACAACGGCCCTTCTTGAGTCCTTCAAGTGGGACGTTATCAACCATCCACCTTACAGCCCAGACCTGGCGCCAAGTGATTATCACCTCTTCATGCATTTGAAGAAATGGCTCGGGTCACAGCGGTTTGATGACGACGAAGAGCTCAAAGATGCGGTCACAGGCTGGCTCCAGGCACAAGCGGGTGATTTTTATGCAGAAGGAATTTCAAAGCTTGTGAAGAGATACGATAAGTGCCTCAATCGCTATGGAGACTATGTAGAAAAATAGTGCAAAGATGTAGTTGTAAGATGTATATATTAAAATATTTTTATTTAACTTGGTGTATTTTTTTAAATCAACCGGAGGTTACTTTCTGAACGGCCCTCGTACATTGTCTGGGTGTTGCACTACCACTTTCACGTAACCTGTTGAAGAGGTTGATAAATAATTGCCGAGATGGTTGACGTCTATTGGGATATCTTGCCGCATACGCTGTATAAGATCGAGCTGCTTTCTTCCTACACTCTCCATACACCATGAGCATGTCGGATTTTTCTGCATCGATAAATCGCATCGTCCTCTCACGACCTACTGCCTCGGCTGCCAAGTCGCAGTGCACTCACACTGTAGGCAAATGTAACAACATCGTACCTAACAACTATGCAAGTTAAATGGCACCAACAAATGTGAGTGTGGAAACTTTTTAAAATACGGTATCTGGTAAACGACTCGCACTAGAATCCTGCAACAAACACCACTGACATTCTAATTTACCCTGTTCTAAGTTTATTAATGTCAATAGGAATTGTTCCGTTTAAAAAGCGTATGTTTGCACAAAATATACACTTTCTAAGTAAGTATTATTACAAACTGTTGATTGGCTGACAATACGAGCCCCTGACTACCAAGACATTCTATGAAAGCCTCACATCAATAGCATTTCCAGTTTTTGATACATTTGCGGTGTAAGTTTTAGATGATTCATCCTTTATAGTAACGTTTTAATTACTAACCGGCCGCTATTGTCGTATTCTGCCCACTCGTCTAATTTAGGGTGCCTAGGGAGCTGTTTTCTCGGAGGGGTAGACAACAGTTCATGCCAAACTAATTAATGAGGTTTATTACAGTAAGTTAAATTGACAATACTTAACTCTGCGTTTTCACAAAGAGGTGTCGCAAGCAACTGGCGACATGCAAATAATCAGTGTCCTTTGGTATATACAATTTCAATGCAAGCAGAACAGAAGAATTCATAAGTCACGGCTAAAGCTTTAGGATGACGGCTCGTCTTCTAATGTTGCCACGGTTGGGCGGAGTGGCACTTATATTCTCTTCTTATAGATTCCGGTCCTGTATCAGTGTCGTCCTAGTCGGCGTAGTATTGGCTGACGTCATCTCACAGCCTTCTCTACTGTAACGTTCCAGGTCGACGTTCCGGCGCTTGATGTTACGCCGGAACAGTTATCATGAGGGAAGAAGACGATTTACCAGTCGTCACATGTGCAGCATTTATTTTACTGCAAGAAGCTGGTCATCAAAAAGAGGAGAAGAAAGTATGACACTGGTCAACGATTCTCTTTTAAGTAGTAGGGAGTTGTATGGTGGGATAAAATTAATGTCTAACTTAAATTAATGTCTAACTTAAACCTGAGTTGGAAAATAGGCTATTTTATAATTTTTCTGAATGAAAGTTACAGATTTCGAATAATTATAGAATCGTGCAGGCCCCAAACTTTCCAATAGTGATATCTCTTTGAGGAAAGCTGTTCCTGCAGCAGAAGGATTAACAGTCGCTCCCACTTTTGTTCGTTTCTCTTTTTCGTTCTCGGCTTAAAGATGTCAACAAAGACACCATTTTCTTTTTGTGATATTGTGTATCACTTTGTAATAGCCGAGTTATTTCCCTCCAAGCGTCCAGTCTTTTCAGTTTGTTTTTATATTCGCAGTTCGTAAGGGCTCATAAACATTTCCATTCGCGATAAAACTTGATCAGCTTTAACGTTCTCTCCATATTCCATTCCACACTCCAGTATTTTTAAACACAATAAATACCCAGCTTCTTGGAGAGCAGACGTTGCCTGCAGAAGAAACAGCTGCTGTTGAAATTATGAGTGTAAGTCAATCATTATCCGCAATTTAGTTATTTTATTGTTTATTTTGGAAGTAGTGTCGTTTTACGTTGATGACGCATGCTTTGTTTGTTTGTTGTTATATCTGTGCAATTTTCAAGCTGCTAGGTTAGTTTCGTTATAGCTGCCGTGCTGTTAATCATGGCTGCTCCGCTGTCTATTTGCACCAAAGAAGAGCAACGTTCAGTGACCCTTTTTTGTGGTCGGAAGTCGTATCAGGGGCCGAAATTCGTCGAAGACTTTCGGTACAGTAAGGGGACAGTGTTTTGCCACAGTGGAGTGTCTACGAATGGATTGAAAAATTCCGAAATGGTCGCACAAGTGTTACGCACGATTAAGGAGCCGGACAACCGTTTACCGCCACAAATGAAGAAGCCATTGAGCGTTCATGTGAAATGATTCACGTAGACAGACGATTAACTATTGACGAAGTGGCACATTGTCTGAAAATTAGTCACGGTTCTGCCTAAGAAATCATCCACAACAGACTTGGGTTTCATAAAGTTTGTGCTAGATGGGTCCCAAAACAACATACAGTGGCATAAACAAACGCGCTTGGAAAAAGTTGAAGCCCCAACCGTCCGCAGGAAACTGATGCTTACGGTTTTTTGGGACGCAGAAGATCCAGTACTGAAACATTACGGGGAAAGGGGCACAACAATAAACAGTGTACATTACAGTGATATGCTTACTGCCAGACTAAAGCCTGCATTTCGAAGCAAACGCCGAGGATTGCTGTCAAAAGGTGTTGTGTTGTTCACGACAACGCCCGTCCGCATACTGCTGCCCAAACTGCTGAAACGCTCCTGAAACTCAAATTTGAAGTACTGGATCATCCTCCGTATAGTCCCGATCTTGCCCTTTCTGGCTATCACTTGTTTGGTCCACTCAAACATGCATTAAAGGGCCGTCGATTTGCCTCGGACGAAGCAGTGAAAGAAGCGGTGCATTCAACCGAGAACCTTTTATGAGGGCATCAGGAAGCTTGTACAACGATGGACCAAGTGCACTGAAACGCAAGGAGACTATGTCAAAAAATGATGTTCTTGTAAGTTTCCTATTTGATAAGAATTAAATTTTATTACTACTTTGCGGATAATAATTGACTTACCCTCGTATATTTTTCAGGACAGCCAGAACTCGCCCTCAGTATGTTTTATTGACTGGTTTCGCTCTTTAATTTAACAACCAATTACTGTACTTCAAACTGTAAGTTCGAGAGTTAATGATGATGCTCTTGTTAAATTAAAGAGCGAAACCGGTCGGTAAAACATACTCAGTGCAGCATTTTGCCTCTCCTGAAAAACTTAAAAACACACCCATTGTAGAGACCAACAAATCGCTACTGAATCAACGGACGCATCAGGAGATGGGTCCCAACGCCAGCCAAACACCAACGCTTTGATGTTACCTCCAGCAGCCCGAAGCGGTTGGCTGTCGTTCGTTGGCCTAGTGTTGACTCGGCTTAACGTGGTGCGTGACTTAAGTGAATTCTGGGATTATAAGGACCCTACACCTCCTATTCTATTCGTCATTGCAACGCTCTCTTATTGTTTTTATTACGAGTGTCTGGGCGCGTATGTTAAGCTGCGTGAGCTTGCTAGAACATTGTGCGTCCTACAGCAACATAGTAACTTTGGACTCACTACTGAAAGCAAATACATTTTTAACACTTTCTTAGAGACGACTCTCTTACTAATATTAACAGTCTTTGTACCTGTCTGAATATTAATTAGGCTGTCGTACTTCTTCCGAAGCGTTTAGTGGTCGAACTAGCTGTCGTCGTATCCAGAAACAAAGTGTACACTTCAATATTACCTAGAATTATTGTTCTGATAATTAGCGTTACCCACTGAAACACTGACATCATTTACCACTGTGTTAGGAACCAAAAATAACTCGCTTTGTGAACTTTCCTCTTGAAAATCAATAATGCTACTTGCTAACACCAATTGCCACGTCATGAAGGGATTAATTTTGAAAATAACTTTGTTTGTTCAACTCAGAACGCATTAGGAATTTGTAATACTAGAAATGTAGTCATACCTTTTTGTACAAAAATGAAACTAACACGATCTGAGATATTTTTCTTTTCAGATATTACTTTACGAACTTTGGAAAGACATAACGAAGTTATCAATTGTTATTAGACTGAATTTACTTTAATCTTGAGATTTCTATTAACTGAATTTAAACACACGGTGCATAGAGCACTAGTGCGACCCGTTCTTGAGTACTGCTAGAATGCTGGGGTTACGCACATCGTAGGATTAAATGAAGACATCAAAACAGTTCAAAGGCATGCTGGTAAATTTGTTAGCGGTAGTTTCGATCAACAAGCAAGTATTAACGGAGATTCCTCATGAACTCAAATGGGAAACACTGGAGGGAAGACGACGCTCTTTCCGTGAGGAATTATTGCGGAAATTTAGATAACCGACGTTTGAAGACGACAGCAGAAGGATTTTACTGCCGCAAAGTTACACTTCGCGCAAGGGCTAGGGCTCATACGGAGTCTTATAGACAATAGGTTTTCCCTCGCTCTATTTGCGAGTGCAACAGGAAAGGAAATGACTAGCAGTGGTACGTAGTTTCCTCCACCATGCACTGTACAGTGGGTTGTGGAGTATGTACGTAGATGTAAATGTAGACGTAGAAATGACATTTAATCAGCGATCCATCAAAGTTATACGTCTCCGTTTTCGTACTTTAAAAAAACCACACCACCAAAGCATTTACTGTTCTTAATTTTCCACACAGTAGAAGCTAACGTTAAGATAGGATTTAGGCAAACTAATGCTAGGTACTTGAAATAAGATGGTGAGCCTGTAGTAATTAACTGTCAAGATTTTGAACCAAAAGCACTTTTGTAACAGATTTTGTTGACACAAGCTTCCTGTACGTGAATTAGGAAATACATTGTCTGTAGCTCGTCTTGTCACAAGCAGGGCACTTGTACATTTGGTGCAAAAATTCTTCCGCATATTCATGGCGTCTCTTACTAACCAGACATGCCATAACGTCTACCTTTGGTAAGCATTCTTGAAACAAGACGATGTTGTTCTTGGAACACCACATTTTTGCTCGAAAAAATCTGGCATCCAGGCCTAAAAGTGATGGGAGACGACTTATTACTACAGAAGTATTAATTATCGCCTTCGTCCTTAAACGGTACCAATGTTAATAACAAATATTTGATACGTTGACGAGTGCACGAATACATGACTTCTTCATTCAAACGGTGCTCGATTATGTCTTTCCACAGTTCAGCTTGTCTGCGGTATACTTTGTGCCAGAAAAAAGGCGTTCGGAAGACATAACGACAAGGGAAACAATATGAAAATACTCAGGCCTAATGGATTCGTCATCTCTTTAGCAGAATACTGCTCCTTTTGTAATAATTAAAATATAACATCCTCAGGAAGAACTCAGACTTTACAAATATGGTTATTTCAGATCTTTATGTCTGTAAATCAAAGTGCAGCTACTTATTACCAATTACTGTAACAATTGTTTGATAATTACTAAATCACTAAAAATATCGACACAACACAACGTGAATGTAAAAGTAACGCTGTTTCGTAACAGGATCGTTTAAGGCTCGACTTCTTTTTCACTCAAGGAGAGAGAAAAGGTTGGTCTATTTCACTAAAATCTTGTTATTCATCATTTGGATTTGCAGCTCCTTGTGTTGACCGTGTTTTCAGTTTAAATTGTAGGATGTGAGGTCCGCCAGTTATGCAAAACACCCTTTTTCTCAGTACCCAAACATGTTTCGGCACCACTGTGCCATCATCAGTGGGTTTCCGTTTTATTTATTCTGTAATGTGAAAATTTTTGTTAAATTATTACAAAATTATGTGGATGTTTAGTTCAAACAATAGTTCGTTTCTTTTTGTTAATACCTTTACACTTGGTGTGTATGATTTTCCGGATCATTTGTGTATTATTTACTACAGATAGCTTGTCATCTGCAACCAAACGGTGTTGATGAGAAAATTTTGCTGGGAGTTAACCTGTCATCTAGAATGTAATTAGTTGCAGATGACAAGCTACCTGTACTAAATAATACACAAGCGATCCGGAAAATTCGTGCACGCCAAGTGTAAAGGTATTAACAAAAAGAAATTGTTAGAAACTAAACATCCTCATAATTTTGTAATCATTTAACAAAACTGTTCACATTAAAGAATAAATAAAACGGAAACCCACTGATGATGGCACAGTGGTGCTGAAACATGTTTGGGTACTGAGAAAAAACGGTGTTTAGCATAACTGGCGGACCTAACATCCTACAATTTAAAATCTTGTTAGTTTTGTGTATAGGCTCGCTAGACAAACAATCAAACAACTCGTATTACGAGTTTTATTATAACAAGTACAAATACTTAACCTTGAATCAGTCTTCTTCAGAACAGACAAACACAAGTAACACTTCTGGTCCTATCGATGCTTCTAACAAAAGTCTGTGAACTGAACTGCAGTGACTACTGATCTCTAACTGTGCTACATAGAGAGTGCTAATGAAGAGGCTACCATGCGTCGGCTAACGAATTGGCTAACGTTGAAGCTGCTATCGAAGTGGACCACCACCATTCGGGTGTGGCGCTTATGTCGTCTTTACCTAGGGGCCGCTGCTGTCGCATTGTCATACTGGAAGGAGATCGGGCAGCGTGCAATTGGCTGACCTCTTCTCACAGCCTTCTCTTCTCTGTCGTTTCCGATTGGCGTGCTGGCGCTGACTTTACGCCGTAACAATTAGCATTTACACCGATAGCCACTATAATTGTAACCATGAAGGTGGCATGGTAAGAACGTCAAAAATGGCATGACGTGTGCTTCGTACTTGGATATGCAAATTTTTAAGTGTTGTATTTACCAGATAAGTTTGGAGCCCAACAAGAAGGTAGCAGAAAGAGAACCCTCTACCACAGAAATCATTTGCTGCATTGACGTTGCGTGCTTGCACACTGCAACTGTCTGCTCGCAGGGCAAAGTACAGTTAATGCTGGCAACACAGTGTTAAACATTTAGTAATCATTTACTAAAGAATGTACACAATAAACAGCTGCATTTTGATGAGAAAGCGTTCTTCTGATGTTAAAGGCGTGAATACTGTTCTAACCTAACCCAGTAAACGACGTCTCACTAACCGAACTGTAGTTCAGTCTGGATTGCTATTAGTGACAGTTTCGAACTTTAGCGTATTAACAGATAGAGAAAGAAGTTGTCCAAAAGTGGATCCCCTTTTTGTTCTTGAGTTTTTAGAACAGAAAATAGTGAAAAAATGTACTATAAAAACATGTAATACTCGTATTTACCTCATAATGTTACGAAACATTTACGTTTTACTCTTAGAAAATATCATTAAAAGCTATTACGAAAAAAATTATTTAGTTAAACCTTACAGTTACCAGTTTGAAAAAATATTTGCCAAAAACGGACCCTTTGTAAAAATAAGGAAAATACTGCTAAACAAAACTGGAGAAAACGTAATTTAGTTTCTAATTAGTTATAATACAACATCTTCCAGAAGGCTATAGAATTTCTCTTTCTGCCCCTTGCTGAACCCAAGACCCCTGGTATAGCATGTTCCTGTAGGCTTGCTTTCTGTCAGTTCGGATTTGTGACGTTTAAGGAAAAGACTAAGTCACTTTTCGCCAGCAATTTCCTCTTTGACAGGATGCTCAGTGTTATTTCTCTCTGCAGTTTTACGGCCAAGTTTCACAGGTCGTTACGAGTAAGCCCAAAGAATGACGCTTGCATACCAAGACAAGGCGAAACCAGCTCTTCTTTAAGATCTTTACCCAAAACCATAGGTAGCCGTATTTCGTTTTTGCTGTTTCCTCTGGTGTACTGTGCTTCATGTTGAACAACCTCTTAAGTGTTGATTTGTCCTTCTTCCAACCCATCTTTTTTTTCCATATCTGCATCGACACGCATACTCTGCAAGCGACCACACGGTGCGTGACGGAGCGTACCTTGTACCACTACTATCCATTTGCTTTCGTGTTCCACTCGAAAATATAGCGAGGAAAAAAGTAACTGTCTCTAAGCCTCCATATGAGTCCTAATTTGTCGTATCTTGTCTTCGTGGTCCTTACGCTAAACGTATGTTGGCGGCGGCAGAATCGTTCTGCAGTCACCTTCAAATGACGGGTCTCTAGATTTTCTGAGTAAGTAGTCTCTCTCGAAAAGCAAGTCGCCTTCCTTCCAGGGATTCCTATTTTATTTCCAGAAGCTTCTCAGTAACACTTGCTTCTTGGTAAATCTACCGGTAACGATTCTAGCAACCCGCCTCTGAATTGCTCCGAAGTCTTCCTTTAATCCACCTGGTACAGATCCCAAACAGTTCAGCAGTATCCAAGAATAGGTTACACCAGCGTCCTATATGCGGACTCCTTACAGCTGAACCACACTTTCGTAAAATTCTCCCAAGGAACAGAAGTCGTCAGTTCGCCGTCCCTAACACAAATCCTCGCTTACTCGTTTCACTTAAATTCGCTTTGCAACGCAACGCCCAGATATGTAAACAACGTGACTTTGTCAAGCACGACACTGCTAATGCTGTACCCGAAGATTATGGGTTTGTTTTTCCTGCTCATCAACACTAACTTACGTTCTTCTACATTCAGAGCTTCCTGTCATTCATCACACCAACTACAAATTTTGTCTACGCCATCTTTTATTCTCTTACAGTCACTCAATTTCGACACCTTCCTATACACCACAATATCGTCAGCAAACAATCGCAGGTTGCTGCCCACCCTCTCTGTCAGATCATTTATGTATACAGAAAATAATAGCGGTCCCATCACACTTCCGTGGGCCACCCCTGATGATACCCTTGTCTCTGATGAACACTCGCCTTCGAGGACAAGTCTTCGAGCCACACACTTATCTGGGACTCTATTCCATATGCTCGTACCTTCGTTAACAGTCTACGTGGGTCACCGTGTCAAATGTTTTCCGGAAATATAGAAATATGATACCTGCCTGTTGCACTTCATGCGTAGTTCGTAGTATGTCATGTGCGAAAAGAGGAAGCTGTCACTTTAGAAAGACTCGACTTTCTCTGATCAACCTTCCCAATTACTCTGTTCGAATCTTCAATAGAATTCAAAGACAATAAGATTGTGCACTAATACAGGCACGCTTTAAACACGAAAAAGTAAGGAGTATGGTTTAAGCGACTGCAGTCTACATTTTGTTAACCAAATAAATTTTTAACCAAACATCTAAATGAAAGTAGTTTGTCATAAATATATTTCGTAATAAATATTAACTTTAAATCTTGCTGTTCAAGAACAGATAAATGTTTAAAGGCTTACGTGGCAATGTCTGGGAGAAATAACGAAAATGTGAAAACTTTTTCATTTGACAACACACGTAGTGGAGAACTGATAGGCAATATGCGCATTCAGCAACAGAGTAGTAGAAGGCTGTACTACTATCCTGTCTACACTTGGTTGCACCTAGAGAAGAAGGCAGAGGCAAGACCCAGTGGGTCCGCTTTACGATGGAGGACACCAATTTAGGGCACTTTCTTCTGCGTACTACGACACGGTGACGATTGCGGCCACTTGGCAATACTTGTTGATAGCTGCTCGTCATTCACTGATAAATGCAAGTCGCCGAGTGACGATGCGCAGCCGGTTAAATCTGCGACCGGCGGAAGAATGTTCATACTGAAACTATTTGGCGGAAGAAGGAATTTGTACCTGGTATTAGTGCCCTCTGTGGAATTATACATGACAATTGGCGGATGGATCGACTATTTATAAATCGTGTGGTGGAAGCATGATGATAAAGACTCCTATTGTGTGATTAACTTTTTATACCTGGGATTCACAGTCATGTAGAACTTTATAAAAGACAACACATTTACGCAGGTGACTGTAACACTTTCTTTATTTCACGATTGCAATTTCCGCCTTAGGTCATTATCAAGTGAAGATGTTATGGCTATTAGGCCTTGTCAACCTAAAATGAGCTGACATATTTATATATCTTTTTTTCCTTTATTGAATTTCGATTCCCCCCCGAAGGGACGGCCTGGCAGCAGCTTAGTACGCCGCTCTTCAGCCTACAGAATTTTTAAAACATAAGAAGAAGATAAGAAACAATAAAAGCAGGGGATAAAACGGTGAATTAAATTGTAAAACAGCGGAAAATTGTGGAAAGTTAAAACATAAAACAAAGAGTGGGCGATGCTAATAAAATACAAAGGAAGCGGACAGGTGAAATAGTACTCCGACAATTAAAAAACACGGTGACAGTCTGGTTTCTGTTCGCAATAGATTTAAAAATTACACCCAGCGACAGTATGATGTCCGTTCGCAACACTTCGGAAAAGACGCGCAACACTTGACAATCACTGGAAACACTGTACTAAAAAGTCGGCACGAAGATGACACACCACAGCCAAGGGCAGATGGGAGGTGGGGGGGGGGGGGGGACCTGGACAGATGCGGGGGAAAAAGGCGGGAGAGGAGGAAAAACGAAGGGGGGGGGGGAGAAGAGAGGACTCATAAGGGGGATTTATATGTCGTTCTCATTACTATTAAATACATTGGTGACGCTGTTACATATCCATATGTTATAAAACAACATAGTCTGTAGACACTCATGTTGGTTAGCCCATCACTAGTCACATATGCACTAAACTGCAGCGGCAGATTACTGTTTACAGGCTACTGGTGGTCCATCTGTGTGGTGACTGATGATAACCATGTAGTGACCTTTGTGTCCATCGCTGTGTATCGTATGAGAAGGCAGTACAGGATTAAGATTTCACTGTAAGCACTGAAAGTAGGTGGAGTACCGCCATCTTGACTTGGCATGGACTTAACAGGTCGATGGACGTCCACTTCAGAAATATTGAGCCATGCTGCCTCTATAGCCGTCCGTAACTGTGAAATGGTGCCAGTGCAGGATTTTCTGCACGAACTGATCTCTCTATTAGGTCCAATAAATGTTCGATTGGATTCATGTCAGGCGATCTGGGAGGGGGGGGGGGCAAATCATTCGCTCGAATGTCCAGAATGTTCTTCAAATCAATCATGAACAATTGTGGCCCGGTGACATGGAGCATTCTCATCCATAACATGAAGTCCATGAGTTACTGCAAATGGTCTCCAAGAAGCGAAGCAAAGCCATTTTCCAGTCAACTGTCGGTTCATTTAGACCATAGGACCCTGTCCATTCCATGTAAACACAGTCTATACCATTATGGAGCCACCATCACCTTGCACAGTGCCTTGTTGACAACTTGCGTCCATGGCTTCGCGGGATCTGCGCCAGATTCGAACCCTACCTTTAGCTCTTAACAATCGAAGTCGGGACTAACTGACCAAGCCATGGTTTTCTAGTCACCTAGGGTCCAACCGATGTGGTCACGAGCCAAAGAGAGTCGCTGGTGGCGATGTCGTGGTGTTAGCAAATCACCCGTATCTGTCGTCTGCTGCCATAACCCATTAACGCCAAATTTAGCCACACTACGTTCGTGATACGTCCCGCACTGATTTCTGCGGTTATTTCACGCAGTGTTACTTGTCTGTTAGCACTGAAACCTCTACGCCAACCCCATTCTCTCGGTTGCCAAGTGACGGACGTGGGCCACTGCGTTGTCCGTGGTGAGAGCTAATGCCTGAAATCTGGTATTTTCGACACACATTCGACACTGTGAATCTAGAAATACTGAATTCCCTAACATTTTCCAAAATGGAATGTCCCATGTGTCTAGCTCCAACTACCATTGCGCGTTCAGTCTGTTAATATCTGTCACGCGGCCGTAATGATGTCGGAAATCTTTACGCGCGAATCACCTGAGTTCAATTAACAGCCCCGCCAATGCACTACCCTATTATACCTTGTGCAGATGACACTACCGCCATCTGTATATGTGCATATCACTATCGTACGACTTTTGTCACCTTAGTGGGTTTCTAATCGAGAACTCGCTTTTAGATGTGGCTTGTTTCTTCGACGATCATTATGTCTCTAAACTTTTTCGATGCCCTCTGTCAATGCTATTTGGTAAGGATCCCTTAAAGCACAGCAGTTCGTCAAAAGAGGATGGTGAAGCGTAGTGTTAGCAGTGATTTTATTAGGATGGCAGCATTAAAAAGATTTTTCCCATAGAACGAAATCTTTGGTCCACCTTCCACCAAACATTTTGCATGCTGTCTTTCAAATTTAAGTTGTCCCTTTTTGTAATCCTTACGTTCTTTGTTGAACAGAGAACATTTAAATTTGCGTGATTTATGGGATTGTAGAAGAAATCTGACAGAATGTCTTTCAGTATTCATGTGGAGGACTTCACACCTTTTATCGGTTAGGGTCAATTCCCACTTCCCACTTCATTCAAGTATCTTCCCTAATTCTTATTTCAATTCGTTTCGATACTCTGATGTCTTTACCAGACTGTAAACGACAGCATCATATACAAACAGTCTAAGAGGGCCGTCCAGATTGTCGCGTAAATCGTTTATATAGATTACGGACAGCAAAGATCCTATAACTCTTTCTTAGGTAAGCTGAGAATCACCTAGAGTTTAGCAGATGATTTGTCGTCAGCTAGTACAAACACTAATGTTCCTGTCAGGAAACAACGAATCCAGTGACCGACTGGGATGATGCTCCAGTTTGATTAAAAGCTGTTTGTGAGGAACTGTGTCAAAAATCTCCTGGTAATCTGGAAATGTTGAATCAACTTGAGGCCCCTATCGATAGTAGGCTACTCATTACTTCGGCTGAGTAAAGAGCCAGCTGTATTTCACAAGGAAGATATTTTCTGAACCCTCGCTGGTTGTCTGTCAATAGATCGACTCTTCGGGATACTTGATGATGTTGGAACACGGTATACACTATTTGGTCAAATGAATCTGGACCATTCAAGCTATATCCCGGGACAGTACGATGGAAGGGTTCTGGTTTAGCGAATGGCTGGGGAAAGTTACCTCCCAAGTGCTAATAGTGAAGTACGGAGGTACAGAGGAGGTGCTGTGACGGTATCGTGGAGCAAGGAGGGGGGAGGGGGGCAGGGTTCGTATACAGACTGTGGCACTTTGTTGCGCTTAAGAAAATGCTATAACTGAAAGGATATGAACACATTTTATAGCACAGTGTACACTAGACGACCAGTTTGGAGGCAATGGTTATTTGTATCAGTATGAAAATACACCCTTATTATTGTTTACAAACCATTGCCTCACTGATACTGCTTATTACAGGGTGAAACGTCAGTCCAGATCACTCGTTTTCATTCATTCACTGACCAGTGAAGTCAGTCTTTACACCACCTCAAGCATCGCTTAGAACTGACTACAGAAGTGGATGGATTGCGAAGAGCTTCTCGACCGATGTAACACCTTACACACATTCATTACGCTAGCTGGATTACTGATAAGAATTGTTTTTTACAAACACTCTCCGCAATGCTCGATAGTCTCTGTCCGTCAGCACACGAGGTTCGTCTGGCCTTGGTTTAGCTGTAGTTGTGCCTTCGCGCTTCCACTTCACAGTGACATCAGTCTAATACGGCAGATTTAGAAGGGCTGGAATGTCCCTAATGGATTTTTTATTCGTGTTACATCCAGTAAAAATTCCGCTTTCGAAGTTGCTGAACTTTCCTGATCTACCTAGTCTGCTGTTACTGCTTCTCTAATGACACCGCCTCTCGTGAAATCTAATGGTGCGTTCTGTATTACATAGTTGTGTCCGGATATCTTTGACCAGATACTGTATGCTCCGAAAACCCACTACAAAACTATGTCAGTGACATGGGTCTGTAATTCAGCTGGTCTGTAATTCAGCGTTTGAGCCTACACTCCTCGCTGACGCTGTGAATACTGCTGGTGGAGTGGTGGGCGCATCGCCCAGACTTGCGGCCGGCGCCGTGCCACGCCCGGCGCGCTCTGGGACGACGGAGAACCGGCGAGCAGCCAGCAGCGAACAGGCGGCCGGCCCGGCGCAGCCACGGCCGTATCGATCTCTCGCACTCGCACTCGGCTCCGCGACCTGACCCCACGCCGACCTGTGGATTCTTCGGCTGCAGTCTCCGGCCGCACTGCCCTCCTTACAGGCTCAACACGTGGCCACCAGGTGGCCTGCGGTCCAGAGACACTCCTGAACTTCCGTAAGGCTCAGTCCGTTCAACACCCTAGCAGTCCTCGGATGGTCATTGCGTGCCCGTAGTCCCCAGCCTGGGGGGAAATCACGTCCAGGGGTCTTTCGTTAGACATGGATCTCAGGACTGGTTGTGAAAGGATAGGGAAAGAAATCTGACGTGTCCTTTACGAAGAAACCATCCTGGCAATTTCTTTAACTGTTTTACGACGGTTAGAACTGCAGTCCTCCGACTGCTGCAATTATGGTTTAGTGAGCACTTGCGGTAACATGAGGTTCAGGAGGTGAGCTGATATTGGCAGCCTGGGGTGGGGGTGGGGCGAGGGGCAGTAATAGTCTTCTCGAAGGTGCTGTTGTTGCGTCTGTGAAATTAATTCACACGCTGTGAGAATGTGTGTATAATTTATCGCCTGCAGAAGCAATACGAATCTATTTGCCTACTTGTAGGAGAGATTCCAGTAATTTACCGAGACGTTTAAGGGATAAAATATCTCCTTCGTGCCTCTGTAATTCTACACCGTAAGTCATACTTTTAAGACGAAAATATACACACTACTGGCCATTAAAATTGCTACACTACGAAGATGATGTGCTACAGACGCGAAATTTAACCGAGAGGAAGAAGATGCTGTGATATGCAAATGATTAGCTTTTCAGAGCATTCACAAAAGGCTGGCGCCGGTGGCGACACCTACAACGTGCTGACACGAGGAAAGTTTCCAACCGATTTCTCATACACAAACAGCAGTTGACCGGCGTTGCCTGGTGACACGTTCTTGTGATGCCTCGTGTAAGGAGGAGAAATGCGTACCATCACGCTTCCGACTTTGATAAAGGTCTGATAGTATCCTATCGCGATTGCGGTTTATCGTATCGCGACATTGCTGCTCGCGTTGGTCGAGATCCAATGGCTGTTAGCAGAATATGGATTCGGTGGGTTCAGGCGGGTAATACGGAACGCCGTGCTGGATCCCAAGGGCCTCGTATCACTAGCAGTCAAGATGAAAGGCATATTATCCGCATGGCTCTAACGGATCGTGCAGCCACGTCTCGATCCCTGAGTCAACAGATGGGGACATTTGCAAGAGAACAACCATCTGCACGAACAGTTCGACGACGTTTGCAGTAGCATGGACTATCAGCTCGGAGACCATGGGTGCGGTTACCCTTGACGCTGCATCACAGACAGGAGCGCTTGAGATGGTGTACTCAACGACGAAGCTGGGTGCACGAATGGCAAAACGTCATTTTTTCGGATGAATCCAGGTTCTGTTTACAGCATCGTGATGGTCGCATCCGTGTTTGCCGACATCGCGGTGAACGCACATTGGAAGCGTGTATTCGTCATCGCCATACTGGCGTATCACCCGGCGTGATGGTATGGGGTGCCATTGGTTACATGTCTCGGTCACCTCTTGTTCGCATCACGGCACTTTGAACAGTGGGCGTTACATTTCAGATGTGTTACGACCCGTGGCTCTACCCTTCATTCGATCCCTACGAAACCCTACATTTCAGTAGGATAATGCACGACTGCATGTTGCAGGGCCTTTCTGGATACAGAAAATGTTCGACTGCTGCCCTGGCCAGCACATTCTCCAGATCTCTCACCAATTGAAAACGTCTGGTCAATGGTGGCCGAGTAACTGGTTCATCACAATACGCCAGACACTACTCTTGATGAACTGTGGTATCGTGTTGAAGGTGCATGGGCAGCTGTACCTGCACACGCCATCCAAGCACTGTTTGACTCAATGCCCAGGCGTATCAAGGCCTTTATTACGGCCAGAGGTGGTTGTTCTGGGTACTGATTTCTCAGGACCTATGCACACAAATTGCGTGAAAATGTGATCATATGTCAGTTGTAGTATAATATACTTGTCCATTGAATACCAGTTTATCATCTGCATTTCTTCTTGGTGTTGCAATTTTAATGGCCAGTAGCGTAAAATGAGCTAACTGAAGCCTTTAGCAATGAGGACAAACACTGAAGAGCCAAACAAACTGGTACACCCACCTAATACCGCGTAGGACCCCCGTGAGGACGCAGAAATGCCCCAACAGGACGGGGCATGGACTCGACAAATGTCTTAAGAAGTGCTGCAGGGAACTGACACCATGAATCCTGCAGGGCTGTCAATAATAAAAGTACGAGGGGACGCATATCTGTTCTGAACATAAAGTTGCAAGGCATCCTAGATGTGCTCAATAATGTTCATGTATGGGGAGCTGGGTGGCCAGCGGAAGTTTTTAAACTCAAAAGAGTGTTCCTGGAGCCACTCTATAGCAATTCTCGACGTAAGGGGTGTTGCATTGTCCTGCAGGAATTGTCCAAGTCCGTCGGAAAGCACAATGGACATGAATGGATGCAGGCGATCAGACAGGATTCATACGTACGTGTCGCCTGTCAGAGTCGTATCTAGACGTATTAGGGCCCCTTATCACTCCAACTGCACACACCCCACACCATTACAGAGCCTTCACCATCTTGAATAGTCCCCTGTTGAAATGCAGGGTCCATGGTTTCATGAGGTTGTCACCATACCCGTATACGTCCATCCGCGCGATAGAATTTTAAACGAGACCCGTCCGAGCAGGCAACATTTTCCCAGTCATCAACAGTCCAATGCTGATGTTGACGGGCCCAGACGAGGCGTAAAGCTTTGTGTCGTGCAGTCATCACGGTTAAGCGAGTGGGTCTCTGGCTCCTAAAGCCCATATGATGATGTTCCGTTGAATGGTTCGCTTGCTGATACTTGTTGACGGCCCAGCGTTGAAATTTGCAGCAATTTGCAGAAGAGCTGCACTTCTGTCGCGTTGAACTATTCTCTTCAGTTGTCGTTGGTCCCGTTCTTGCAGTATCTTTTTCCAGCCGCAGTGATGTCGGAAATTTGATGTTTCACCTGATTCCTGATATTCACGGTACACTCGTGAAATGGTCGCAACGGAAAATCCCCACTTCATCGCTACTTCGGAGATGCTGTGTCCCATCTCTCATGCGCCGACTATACGAGGTGCATTCAAGTTCTAAGGCCTCCGTTTTTTTTTCGCTGGACTGGAAAGAGATAGAAACATGCGCATTGTTTTAAAATGAAGCCGCGTTCGTTGTCAATATGTCTCAGAGATGGCAGCACCGTACGGCAGATGGAATTTTACCGCCAGCGGCGAGAATGAGAACTGTTTTAAATACTTAAAATGGCGACGTTTTCCTTACTTGAACAGCGTGCAATCATTCGTTTTCTGAATTTTCGTGATGTGAAACCAATTGAAATTCATCGACAGTTGAAGGAGACATGTGGTCATGGAGTTATGGACGTGTCGAAAGTGCGTTCGTGGGTGCGACAGTTTAATGAAGGCAGAACATCGTGTGACAACAAACCGAAACAACCTCGGGCTCGCACAAGCCGGTCTGACGACATGATCGAGAAAGTGGAGAGAATTATTTGGGGGATCGCCGAATGACTGTTGCACAGATCGCCTCCAGAGTTGGCATTTCTGTGGGTTCTGTGCACACAATCTGCATGACGACCTGAAAATGCGAAAAGTGTCATCCAGGTGGGTGCCACGAATGCTGACGGACGACCACATGGATGCCCGTGTGGCATGTTGCCAAGCAATGTTGATACGCAACAGCAGCATGAATGTGACTTTCTTTTCGTCGGTTGTGACAATGGATGAGACGTGGATGCCATTTTTCAATCCAGAAACAAAGCGCCAGTCAGCTCAATGGAAGCACACAGATTCACCGCCACCAAAAAAATTTCGGATAACCGCCAGTGCTGAAAAAATGATGGTGTCCATGTTCTGGGACAGCGAGGGCGTAATCCTTACCCATTGCGTTCCAAAGGGCACTACGGTAACAGGTGCATTCTACGAAAATGTTTTGAAGAACAAATTCCTTCCTGCACTGCAACAAAAACGTCCGGGAAGGGCTGCGCGTGTGCTGTTTCACCAAGACAACGCACCCGCACATCGAGCTAACGTTACGCAACAGTTTCTTCGTGATAACAACTTTTAAGTGATTCCTCATGCTCCCTACTCACCTGACCTGGCTCCTAGTGACTTTTGGCTTTTTCCAACAATGAAAGACACTCTCCGTGGCCGCACATTCACCAGCTGAGCTGCTATTGCCTCAGCGATTTTCCAGTGGTCAAAACAGACTCCTAAAGAAGCCTTCGCCGCTGCCATAGAATCATGGCGTCAGCGTTGTGAAAAATGTGTACGTCTGCAGGGCGATTACGTCGAGAAGTAACGCCAGTTTCATCGATTTCGGGTGAGTAAAAAAAATCGGAGGCCTTAGAACTTGAATGCACCTCGTAATATCACGTTCAAACTCACTTAAATCTTGATAACCTGCCTTTGTAACAGCAGTAACCGATCTAACAACTGCGCCAGACACTTATTGTCTTATATAGGCGTTGCCGCCCGCAGCGCTGTATTCTGCCTGGTTACGTGTCTTTGAATACGTATTTGAATACGCATGCCTTTACCAGACACTGCATGAAGTAATTATCCAAATGGGACAGGAATCGGTAGATGAGATGCACATGTACAGACAAACAAATGATTACAAAAAAATGGTTCAAATGGCTTGAGCACAATTGGACTTAACTTCTGAGGTCATCAGTCAATAATTACAGTTTCAGAGAAATTGGATAAGTTGTTTAAAAGAAAGAGCTACACAAATTGAGCAACTCAGTAACGCGTTGATCCATCTCTGGCCCCTATGCAAACAGTTACTCGACTTCGCATTGATTGATGTTGGATATCCTCCGGATGGATATCGTGCCAAATTCTGTGTTGTTGGTGCGTTACATCGTCAAAATCCCGAGCTCGTTGGAGGGCCCTGCACATAATGCTCCAAACGCTCTCAATTAGGTAAAGATCCGTTGACCTTGCTGGCCAAGATAGGGTTTGGCAAGCACGAAGACAAGCACCTGAAACTCTCACCGAGTACAGGCGCGCATTACCTTGTTGGAACGTAAGCCTAGGATGACTTTCCATGAAGGGCAATAAAACGGAGCGTAGAAAATCGTCGACTTGTCGCCGTAGTGTAAAGGTACCGCTGATGACATCCAAAGGGGTGCTGCTTTGAAAGGAAGTGGCAGCCAGACCATGACTCCTGGCAGTCGGACAGCGTGGGAGCGTCTCCAGACACATCACTGGTCGTCGGGGCTCAGTTCAAAGCGGTCCAAATGGTTCAAATGGCTCTGAGCACTATGGGACTTAACATCTGAGGTCATCAGACCCCTAGAACTCAGAACTCCTTAAACCTATCGAACCTAAGGACAGCACACACATCCATGCCCGAGGCAGGTTTCGAACCTGCGACCGTAGCGGTCGCGCGGTTCCAGACTGAAGCGCCTAGAGCCGCTCGGCCACTTCGGCCGGCTGTTCAAAGTGGTACTAGTAACTAAAAACAATTCTATTCCAGTCAATGTAATTCCAGGAATAAAACATGTCTGCAGACTCCCCGAACAGTGCTGGGAAACCAACCTGTGTGTCGCCCACTATATGGTCCGACAGCCAGAAGTGTTGGTGTGGAGTGCCATTTCATCTCAAAGTAGAGTCCCTTTGATTGTCATCCGTGGCACCCTAATGGCACAGCGGTACGACTACGATATTCTAAGTCCCATTTTGTTGCCCTTCATGGCAACCATCCTGGGCTTAAATTTCAGCAAGATAATGCTCGCCCGCGCACGGCAGGATTTTCTACTGGTTTTCTCGGGCTGCCAAACCCTACCTCGTGCGGCAAAGCCACCGGATCTCTCCACAATCGAGAATGTTTGGAGCATTATGGACAGCACTCTCCAACCAGTTCAGGATTTTGACTATCTAACGTGCCAGTGGGAAGGACGGGGAAGGAAGTCGGCCGTGCCCTTTGAAAGGAACCATCCCGGCATTAGCCTGGAGCGATTTAGGGAAATCACGGAAAACCTAAATCAGGATGGCCGGACGCGGGATTGAACCGTCGTCCTCCCGAATGCGAGTCCAGTGTCTAACCACTGCGCCACCTCGCTCGGTCCAGGTATTTGAAATTTGACACATTTCGCAAGGGTTTGTTATTTATCTCAATACTGGAGTCATCTGCATTAAGACCTCTAAGTGGCTGTTTGAGAACTTGCGTCTTAGTGATGCTAATGGCTAAGCCAAATCTTCTGCAGGAGGCATTTAGCAGATTTATGTAAGTCTGAAGAGTTTCGCAAGAATTAGCCATCATGCATACATCATCCGCGTAGAGAATCTCTAAGATGGATAGTTTGGTTACGCGACTTTTTGTTCTGAAGCGAGAGATGTTGAAGACACTTTTGTCTGTCCTTGTGTCGAGACTAATTTGATTACTACAGGCTTTGGTCGCGTCTCTCATAATAACTGCGAAGTAAAGTGAGAAGAGTGTGGGAGCCAGAACACAGCCTTGTTTTACACCACATGTCACGGGAAACTGTTCTGAGAGCTTGTCCTCATGGCGGATTTTTGCCATCATGTTTTCATGAAACTGCCGAATCAAACTGACAATTTTGTCAGGGCACCCAGTTTTCTTTAGTATGATCCAGAGAGCTTCCCGTGGGACACGATCAAAAGCTTTTTCCAGGTCTACAAAGCACATGAACAAAGGCCGATGTTGCTCTAAGCTTTTCTCTTGCATTTGTTTGACAACATATATGGCATCCACTGTGCCTCTGTTTGGGCGAAAGCCACACTGGGTCTCTGGTAGCAGTTTTTCTGCAAAGTGTGTTAACCGGGTGTTAATTATGTGGGCAAGGACTTTTCCCGCTGCTGAGAGAAGAGAAATGCCCCTGTGGGAGCTGCAGTCTGATATGTCACCCTTGCCTTTATAGATCTTGGAAATACAAGCATCAGGGTCATATTATTGCGGTAGGCTATGGATCAGAAAGAGAGCGGATTTTAATGTGACGTGGAGGTAACATGTAGAGTGTGTGGAGGTTGACGTGGGGGTAGGTGTGTGTGTTGACAGAGGAATTGTAGCTGAGAATCAATGAGATCAGATAAAATAGGCCACAACCTTTTTTGGTGACACTGGTTATCTGCAACCTCAAAGTCAACCTCCTGTAGGAGGTACTTGAATGGATCACAGTAAGGTCGAGACACCTATATTGAGTTGGCGGTTAGGATGCTGAGCTGGATGGTGAAGAGAATTTCTCGATTTTTGTTAGGATTATTTTCGCTTCCCAGACAGCGTGCTGTTGGGTGATAGGAGACTGCTGGACCGTCGTGTTATGTTTATACCAAAAGATACGAGAGCAGCGGCAAGTGTGCAAAATCTTAACTACTTGATTACCTTCTGTCGAATTTAGCTGCCTCTTGAATACTGCTCCATCTGAGGCGCGCTGACGCATACGCAAACTGTGTTTATTTCGTGCCCTACCTCTGTCGCATTAGGGGACCGTAAAATTTAAATTCAGTGGTCAAACTGATAATATTAGTCATTCACACAAAACAGAGACACGAAAATACACGCACACACAAAATAAACACGTACACTGAATTGTAATTTCGGCCAAGGACAACAGAAAACATTGACTCAGAAATAAATTATAATAATTGCAAGAGGTTTATGTGAGGTTTACCGCATAAGGGTAATAAGAGAACTTTAAATCCCCTCCAAATATTCCCAGTTGGGATTACGTCTACCCCATTCCCAGTTTTCTGTGACATTTGGTTGAGAGTAATCGCGACTCAAAATTGGCGGCATCCGAAACAGCCCTCTCCGCTCCCTGGAGTAGAGAATAAATGGTGGGAAAAATTAATTATCGTTGAACGTGCCACTAGGCGATTAATTTCTGTTTCTGAAGAAATTAAATAAATTACCAGATCCCACGCCTTTTGCAGCTCATAGTTGCCAACCCGATTAATAAGGTATTCTGCCACGTACACAGGTGTTGAAAACCTAAGGATGAAAGAAAGTTTCGTATGATGCGACACTGCCAACTAACACAGCTCGATAAAACCTTGACCGTAGCCTACGTAGAAAGAACTACTACAGCATAGTACAGAAGGTAGCTAAAAGAGCTACGCAATGACATGAATAGAAATTACACTTTTATTCAAAGATAATAAGCACACTGAAGTTACAACAATTTAGTTGGCCCGCTGGACATTACCGGCGGGACAAGTTTCTCATTATGGAGTGTGATCATCAGCATGCTGTCATGTTGGCCACAACGTTGATAAGGAGTTCTTGTGACAGAGCGTTCCATTTCCCGACCAGGGCTGTTGACAACTGCTGGGGGTCGTTGCTGCATGTGGCCGTCCTTCAATACGTCCCTTCAGCGTATCCCACACGTGCTCTGTAGGATTTAAGTAAGGGCAACGGGCAGGCCGCTGCAATCGCCGAATATGCTCTCGCGCCAAGAGCTGCTCCATCTACGCAGCTCTGTGCTGTCATGCATTGTAATCCATAAAAATGAAGTCAGGGCCGAATACATCTCTGAAAAGACGCACACAGGGAAGGAGTACATTGTCAAAATAACGTTCACCGGCTGGCGTACCGTGCCCAAAGATTTGGAGATCAGTACGCCTCCTAATGCGGTAACCTATGCATCTTTTGAATAAACGGGACTTCTGCCGGATGTTCGCGTCGTTCTCACACGATATTTCGACAGCGTAACTCGCTGTCTTTCTTAGGTGGTACCCGAGAATGGTCCTTGGGCGGATCGAGTGCAGTATTTATGCCTGTAAGGGGGCGCCGAACACCTTAAGGGGGGACGTTGATGAAAAACACACACTATTTCAAAAATGCACCAAATTCACAGTTTTGGAGATATGGCAATGAAATTTTGTACCACGCTTTACATGAAAGTAATACATTTACGTATAAAATCCTTTGATTATATATATATTCAACTTTTTTTTAATGAAATTTGAAGTTTTATTTTCAAAAAAATAGTGTATGTCCCTTTTTCTTAGGAAGTATTCAAGAGATTTCTACAAAAATTTCTCTGTTTCATCTCTTTATATGTTGTAAGCTTCTCTCAAGAGGTCAAAAAGGAGAATTTTCATAATTTTTTAATTGTAATTCCACAAGTACATTTTTAAATTCATGCATAATTCCAAGCAATTTGCCCCGTATCTCAGCTTGCAATCGGAATTTCAAAATTATTTCTTGAGACAACGTCTATTAGGTTTACAGAAATATGTGCACAAAATTTCATAATTTTAGTATTCATAGAATCTGAGAAAAGGTACATAAACTTTAAAAAACAGACTTTTCAGGAAACGCAATTTAAAATTCAACCTAACTTTTTCCCTTATGTCACTTCTTCAGAAGGCACCACATTTGTACTTTGCTTCGTCTATATCTTCAAGGCTTCTCTTCTGTTTTTTTGTTGTCTGCCTTCTTTCCTTTACAAGTTCTTCAACTGACTTTTCAGCTGCAGAGACGCGCTGTAAATCTATTTTTCTCAGGAGGTCTTGAGTAAAATTTCCAACCTTGAAGCCCATTCCTTCAAATACCTTCATCCTCTCGACGTTCCCATCATTAAATACAATATCTGTATCATAAGTTGCAATTCTGACAACTGTAGCAGATGGGAATGTGTTTTTAGGGCATCGTTTCCACATGAGTGAATTTAGAGACTCATTTGGATTTTGGGTTTTGCCATGAACACACTTTTTGAGAAGTGCAGGATCGGCCAAAGATGATCTATAAAACCAAAGAGTATGTATCACGGCCTTCTAGATGCATCCCACACGCGTTTGGTTGAAAGTAATACACAGAATCGTTGTTCACTGAGCTGGTATTGAACTGCTACTGCAAAACGTGGGCGTGACAGGGAGGCCGCATCGCACTTTTAATTAATTTTCAGGCACTTCGGATTCGATTTCAACATTGAAACTTTGTGAACTTATTGTTCATGAGTTGCACTAACAAATAAAAAATAAATCGAAAGTTGACATTTTTGGTCAATTTCATCAACGTCCCCCCTGAAAGGCATAACTACTGGCCTCTATCCGCCCCAAGGATCATTCTCGGGTTGCACCTGAAGAAGACAGCGAGTTACGCCGTGGAAATATCGTGCGATAACGACACGAACATCCGGCAAAAGTCTCTCTTTTTTTTTTTTTTTTTTTTTTTCACACTGTCAAGAGATCGCCGGAAAAGCGTGAAGAATTACAACATATGAATCCCTTAAACTATCATGTTAGGCAATGTTCCAGTGTCCTCGGATGCATTATGTGTTCTCAACTCTCGCCATATTAGGTTGGGCCCAACATTGTCGTATGTGATGCTTTTGGTGAAGCAGGTATTATCGTGTGCATTGGCGTACTGACCTTCAGATCTTTCAACACAGTACGGTCACCAGTCATCGGTATAGTGCCACTGTACTCCTTTCCCATAGGCGTCTTTTCAAGGTGCATTCGGCCCTGACTACATTTCTGTGGATGAGAATGCGTGACCACCAGGTGGAGGAGCTCTTCAAACGAAATGATGATCGGCGAATGGACAGGTCTGCCCGTTTCCGTCAGTCACGTGTGGGATGCGTTGGGGAGAGGTACTGCAGCACGGACACGTGGGAAACAATCATCCAGCTGAAATCAGCCACGCTCGTGGAGAAATGGAACGCCCTACCATAAGAAATCCATACCAACCCTTTGGCCAGCGTAAGAGCACGTTGCAGTGCTTACGCTGCAATCTGTGACGATGACCGACTCTATTAAGAACTATGTCCCGCTTTGTATAATCTCCATGTTGTAAGTAGGCTGTTTACGTTTTTATGTTGGTAACGCCACGTAGTGCTCTGCATGAAAATCGCTGACTGCGCTGTGTGCAATCTGTGGCTGGTTGGACTCATTGTTGGAATATTCGCTTGTGTAACATTGGGCAGATGGATGTGAACAGCCCGTAGCGTTGAGCAGTTGGAGGTGAGCCGCCGCCAGTGGTGGATGTGGGGCAAGAGATGTCAGAGTTTTGAGAGGTTACTATGAGCAGACGATCTGGACGTGTGTCCGTCAGGAGAAGGAAATGCGTAAGACTGGATGTCGTGAACTATATATACAGTGACTTTTGAACACTATTTAGGTAAATACATTGTTTGTTATCTATCAAAATCTTTCATTTGCTAACTACGCCTATCAGTAGTTAGTGCCTTCAGTAGTTAGAATATTTTATTTATCTGGCAGTATTGGCGCTCGCTGTATTGTAGTAGTTAGAGTCACGAAGATTTTTGTGAGGTAAGTGATTCATGAAAGGTATAAGTTATTGTTAGTCAGGGCCATTCTTTTGTAGGTATTATTGAAAGTGAGATTGCGATGCGCTAAAAATAGTGTGTGTCAGTTTAGTGACGATCAGAATAAGTAAAGAGAGAACTGTCTGAGTTCGTTGAGTTTTGCTCAGCTGTTTGAAAATCAAATAACGTAAGAGTTTTTCCAGCACTGTTATTCTTTACATACAATGGGGATGTTTCAATGTGACCGTCAGAAATCGCGGTGACTTTAGTGTAATTATTGTCTCTAAATAAAAGTGTCTTTTCTGTTCGTCTCGTTGCGTATTTCTTTAAGTTACTTTCTGTACTTCCCTGTAGCATTTCTTTCTATTGTGTGCTCCAAGTTTCATCGAGCTATGTATCTTGGCAGTGACACATCATGCGGAAATTACGTTCATCCGTAAGTTTTGCACATCAGGATATTTCTACTGATGAGTTAACAGCTGAATCCCAAGAGGATCTCATCGTAGCCAAGATTTTCCTTCCCAGATAAATTATGCAATGCTCTGTAGAGGTACAATGCTCTGCTATGGCTGACTTACAGGACTGTGAAAGGTCACTACGGCGACCATGTTCCATGTGATATCTCATTGGCTTTGCTACACGGTCGCGGTGTTTTGTAGATTCCAACCTCCCAGAAATCCAGATCATCCTTTTTGAATTCGAGAAGAGCACAGGAATTTGCAGATTCCCAGAAAATTGCTTTAACACAAGGTCGTTCTTAGTATTGTGTCTAATAATGATGAAATGTTCCTGACAAACGGGAGGAAACCTCTAAATTGAACAGTTTCTTATCTCTTTTATCTTATGACTGAACACGTTTACTTCTCGCTAAAGCTGTGAAAATCTGACGTGACGAACACACATTTTCCTTGAAATAGAACTGTGGGTACTGCATTTGTCCGCAGCTCGTGGTCATGCGGTAGCGTTCTCGCTTCCCGCGCCCGGGTTCCCGGGTTCGATTCCCGGCGGGGTCAGGGATTTTCTCTGCCTCGTGATGACTGGGTGTTGTGTGATGTCCTTAGGTTAGTTAGGTTTAAGTAGTTCTAAGTTCTAGGGGACTGATGACCATAGATGTTAAGTCCCATGGTGCTCAGAGCCATTTGAACCTTTTTTTTTTTTTTTTTTTTTTTTTTTTTTTTTTTTTTTTTTTTGTACTGCATTTCCTGTCCCCATCACGCAGCATGTTCCAGGTGCACAGGCGCTGGAAGTACCCCCCATAGTATGTGAAGGGCGGTGGCAGTCTGCTGCTTGCAAATACGCATTTGTGACTGTGTGCTTACGGTAAACGGACGCCCTAATTACCCATTCATTTTCCGACTGACTAAGACGTTTAGAAACGGTAAACAGACACATTTTCCTACGTCCACCGTAAATTGGGGACATCCTTTTGGATTAAATTTAGATATTGTAAAAGTCATGACAGCCCGTACACAACGAGGGGTGAAATTTACAAATTTGTTTAAACACATCACCAGAAGACATTTTGTTTACGCTCTGCTTCGTGTTCTCTCGTCAAAGAATTCCTAAACGAAGTTTGCTATCGGAGGTACAAGGTACTACCAATGGCACCGCATTCAAGAATCTTTAATAAAAAGTAAGTTGATGAAAGACAAGGTGGAACAAGGCTGTTATATCGATTTAAACGTGCAGCCGATGAGTGAAAACTCATAGACGGATCGTATTAAAGAGTGCAACTACATCAAACTTAATAAGTCCGATGCATTCAGTCGTACAGATATCATTCTATCAACAACGTATGTAGAGTTGCCTATATCATGCGAACATTTCTCGGATAAAGGTCTCAGTAGCGAAGCAAAATGGTTTGTTAAGTAATAAATCGGTACACCAGTATTGCTTACAAAAGGACGTAATTCTTAGTGGATTTTCATAAGATAATACGAACTGGGCGGAATAGTACCATGCAGTCTTCCATTTTTCGTAATTTCCTCAGGAAGGGTAGAGGAATTTAACAACGCCCTCGTTTCCCATTCAGCTCTACCTAGACATTCCCTATCAATCTTATGCTCAGTGCCACGTATAGTGACAATTAATTTCATTGCTCACGTTCACTCCACAAGTACGCTTGAAATAAAACACTTGCATTTCGCTAAGAAAAGCTACAATATAATCGAAAATAGAAAACATTTCCAAATAGTTAGCTCTACTTATTTGTCGGGGTGGCTGAGGTTGAAAAAGCCCTACGCGTGACAGGTCTACTTATTTACAACCATATGTCGTTCTGAGAAAAAAATGAAGGACAAGCACTGTTTTAGAATACGAAAGCGGTCAAGGCTAGTGTGCTTTGTCTGGCTCTAAGCACTATGGGACTTAACTGTTGAGGTCATCAGTCCCATAGAACTTAGAACTACTTAAACCTAACTAACCTAAGGACATCACACACACATCCATGCCCGAGGCTGAATTCGAACCTGCGACCGTAGCGATCGTGCGGTTCCAGACTGAAGCGCCTAGAACCGCTCGGCCACTTCGGCTGGCCTGCTCTGTCTGCGTTTGCCACAGACATAATTACTAGACTGACAATACCGTATACAGTGTCAGTGGTGTCGCGGAAGCCAGCATTAGTAAGGCGTCGAACGCAAAGGACGTGTAAACAACTGTTATTAATTTAATGATTAAACACTTGTAAGAAATGAGAATAAACTGATATAACTACGTTACCTTTGGAGTTGCCTCGGGTTGTCTGTAATTTTTCGTGCAGCAGATAGATGATACATGGAAAGCAACTTGTCTCAATGCAAGCGTAACTAGAGACATCTTATGTATTTTTGCTTTTGTACTACATGTATACCTAAATAAATATATTTCAATTTGTTTTTTACGAAATATCGTTAGTATTTAAATAGTTTATGTATACTTTAGGGGCTTTAATAATCTAGTATTACGCTAACAACAAAATTATATTATTACTCATCTAGCTCATGTGAGGTGCAAAAGTGAAAATATTAAATTTATAATGAGTCTTTAATTCACCGTAAACAGCATCCAACATTTCACACAGAACTTTGAAATTGTGTTTTGAGAACACGGTAAACTATCAAAAAATTGACCGGTAATCGCCAGATTTCAAATATTTAAGTGTCACCAGGACTGCATCTCTGGCACATCATAGCTCTACAACTACTCGAAATTGGCTTTTATTTTCGAAAGTGCTTCACGATTGGGTCTTCGTTTATGATTGCTACGTACTTTAGAAATTTTTTTGATACAAATGCGTCATTTATCCGTAAAATCCACTTCAAAATCGAACATTAATGCTTTCTCTTCTTCTTGGGTCTGTTCTACAGCCATAATCTGAATGACAACATCAGTGTTCAGACGCCATACTGAAAATAGTGCCACAAGGATCCTGACAGGAGCGTGTGGAAACAGCACACGGCGCCACTACCATATCAGCCGTCTTGCCACTTGCTTTGGCGTCACTTTTGTTGCGAGTGGAAACCCGGCTTCACAGTATAGCGCTGTGCACGCTAAAGCGGCGTGTGAGATGTGCGCCAACCTCCTGGGCTGGCACCGGCAATTTGGTTTTGAAAAAAAGGGTGAGTTAGGGTAACGCGCCTCCGTACCCAGGTGGTAGTATGGTCAAACCAGCAATGACGTCAAAGCACCTATCAAGCGGGGTAGTGTTTGAAAGATAGTCCCACATTCATAATCGCTGTGTACACGGTCTCAGACAGTGCAGTATGACACGGAGAAGACGCCTACAGACTCTACTGTGGGGGGCTGAAGGAAGAATGGAAGCAGGAGAATCACAAACTCCATGGCTTAATGTGAATCATCCTATTGTTTCTCGGATGAGGCGACAGTTTACAGAGACGAGGACAGGACCGGACACGTGTGACATCAGAAAGAGTGGATCGTTATTTGGCTGTAAGGGCATGATGCTACCGCCTTCCTACTGCACTGCAACTGACATCTGACCTCGCAGCGTCCCTTGGATGTGTTGTATCGGGGCAAATGGTGTACAGAATGCTTCAGCAGAGTGGAAAATGATTTCGGGATGCAAACATTGTGGAAAGAAACCGATATCGAGGAGGATCCCTAATGCTGTGGGCAGGGATTATGTTGACCACTCGAACACCTCCTCATGAAACCATACAAATGAATCAGCAAGATTTAACTACTCTCAGGTACCGTGACCTTGGATCTCTTGCGCAGTCGTTGCAAGCTGCTCTGGTCCCACATTTCGTATTGAGGACGATGATTCTCGACATCGTAAGCACAGGTGGTTGATGTCTTTTTGGAAACTGAAAATATTGCACGATAGCGTGCCTTGCGCGCCCTCTCGATTTGAATCCCATAGAGCATGTCTGGGATGCACTAGGGAGACGGGTTGCATCACGTCAGCACCCACCAACCACTCTTCAAGACTTGTGAGCAGCTCTGCAGGAAGAATGGGTGCTATTGCATCAACATAAGATTGATGACATGATTCATAGCATGTCTCGTCGTTGTTGGGCCTGTACTGGCACCAGAGGTGGTCACACCCCATACTGAGCCCATTAAGCAGTTGTCAGAATGTGTATGCAAATGCGTTAAGTTGGGAAAAAAAACGAAGAACATTTCTGTGTACCGTTACGCACGTTGCAGTTGATTACGTTCTGTACTCTTTACATTGTTTGTACTCTACTATCACCTGTTTATATTGTTTTGTGGCAAATTAAACACAACCTTGCAAAAAGTTCCGTATGTTGCTTTAATTTTGTACACTAGAGTAGCTTGTGCCGCAGAGGACCTTGAGTTTAATTTTCTATCTTTAGCAATTAGGAATTTCCTTTGCCATGGTTTATAATTTCCAATATATCCATCTACAATAAAAATTGCAAATTACTGATAAGACTTTGCTTCAGAGAACCACGTAGCTTTCACCGAAATTAATAGTTAAAGTTAGTTAGCTCAGGATCTGATAAATGATACGTGGTATGAGTCAGTGTGCGTTTATTTAAGACCAGAAACTCGAGTGCTGAGTGAATTTTGCTCCTTTTTGGTTGGTCAGTTTGTGGGTTATTAAGATCTCGTGGCTCTCCACATGTTATGGTGGGGTTAATATTGTGTAGTTTATTTATGCCCATTCTAATCGTATTTGCACGATGAAAATTTCTTGTACTTTTACTGTTTAAAGAATCTGAATTTATTATTGAATATATGATTATTAGACGAAGCAGGTTTCGATTACATCAGTTATACTTACTAGACTTTGGTGTATCAACCAACCAAAAAGGTTTGTCCCATTTAAAACATTTTAAATGGCTGTATGCCTCCTTTCTATTTGAACTACAAAAATCGGGAATTCAGTTCATTTTGTAGACCTGTTACTAGAGGAGACATCGTGGGTGTTCATTGCACATCACATTAAGAACGCGCAAGCACGCCGCTATCTTTCATTCCAGCTAATGTTTAATGGTAGGAGTGTCGTAGTTATGTAGCGGGTGGGTTGAGTAGTAAGAGAAGAACTATTCAAGGTTTTTGCAAATTGTTAACCATCCCAACTTAAATCCCGTACTACCATATCATAAAACTCCAACAAAGAGCGGTGTCACGGATCTGGTCTCGTACGTGGTAGAAGTAGGCTTCATATCCCAGCTCTGCCATCCAAATTTACTTTTCCGTTGCTTGCATAACGTGATTAAGGTGGCTACCACAATAGATTTCCTCCCCTGTCGTTGTTCTATGTGAGCTTGTTTCTCACTGCCACAAGTATTTGATGACATTACAACGGGAAAACAATTTTTTTCTTTCCTTTCATCGTTTTCTTCTTCTTCCTTGCTCACATCTATCACCTACGTACATCGTACACGTAGGAACAAGAAAATTTCGCATAAACCTTAACGCGACAAACAAAAACGGCTATTTTTACAAAATTTTTACGGAATGCCACGAACTATGGCAGTTCTCCCTCTCCCGTGTAGGAATGTCGTAAATCTAGTGGCAGCAGTTGACTCACATTGATAAGTCATACTTATTCTGTGTTGATATTGGATCTTTACTTTTTCTTGGGGCTGTGGTATGTAATAACCGTAAGATGTGCAGTATTTTTCGCGAAATAGACCTGATCACCTACATGTGATGTCAGTCAGAAACAGTTTTATCTTTCGACGACAAATTTTTCGACTCTTGTGCAATAAATTGTAAAAAAATGACATAATTTTATGAGACTGGGCGTCAGTTGTACAGCGCGGTTTGTTGATAGTGTGTGACGTAAGTAAGTGGTTGTGTTTATATTTGCCGCACTGTGTTGCTTCTCCGTAAGGGGAACTTTCCCGTTCGGACGCCAAGTTAAGATAACCTGTCCTCCTGCTCCGCCAACTGTCTTCGCTTCGGCACAGAAGGCACCCCCCCCCCCCCTCTCCACCCGGTTCGCAATCAACTATCGACTTCACGGGGCTCAGTCCAGCCACGCCAATTGCGAATTCGACAACGATGTCGTTTACAATCGCAGGTGGTGACGAATAACTTGTCACATTGTGACATAAACATCTACAAGATAATCTAGTTGTGGAGAGGGGCTGATAAAAGTAGAAGACTAAGAGACATAAATTCGTATTACGAAACATGTAAGACAGGACGTGGGCTTATCACACTGTTGTTCAGTTTATAAGTCGACGTAGCAATGAAGCAAGTGAAACGATATTCCGGAAGACAAATAGAAATACCAATATAAATGCAGATGCTGAGGTTCGCACACAACATGGCTCTTCTTGTCTATTGCAAGGACGACTTAGAAGACATGTTGAAAGGAATGGACAGCATACTTATCACAGGATATGACTTAAAGATAAAAACGAAGGGAAACGAAGTTGTGTGGCTGAAATATGAGAAAAAGAGAAACGAAATTGTTTAAGAATAGAAGAAAGAACAATGACAACATGCTTAACACTAAAATTGGGAACGACACTTTAGTGGACGACGTGATCAGTTCTTCTCTCTGGGACGCAAGATTATGTAGGATGGCCGAAGTAAGAAAGATGTAATAAATGTGAATCACCCAGAAGAAGAGGGGAAAACAAAACATCACAGTTTGAGAGGGTATGTCATTTTAGTGATTACAAAATTGAGTCAAATTTAGAAAGAACTTGGTAGTAGGACCCCACTTAAGTATGATGATGCACCCCTCATGCGCTGATTCGGTTGGGAAGAGCATCATAAAGTCGTTGTGTCCTCTCCTGAGGCAAGCTGGCCCACAATTTTTTACTATCAAAAACAGTCTTGATCACAATTTATTTGTTACAGTGACCGGTTTCGACCACTACTGTGGTCATCTTCAGACCTACAAGTCATATACAAAGCTTTAATTAGAGGGCTACATACATTAAAGAAAATACATAAAGCTATAAAGCTATAAAACGATGAATTAGCAATGAGTAAGAACGTACTTCTGCTGGAGAATCACTATTGGAGAAACCAGTGCACGTCTTGCTATATATAACGGAGGCTCTGCCCACTTCTGACGGAATGATGTTATTACTAACCAATGGGTTATAGGTCGAACAACAATGTAAAATTTCTTAGTTGAAAGAAAATCGTCAAGAAATAAAAATAAACACACACTAAACTTAGCTTATTTAACTGCTATTTTCAATTAAGAAGCGTTAAAAATATTTAAACAAGTAGGATATATGAACTTCGTTTTGACAGAACATGGGTTGCCCTATCAAGGCCTGTTAGTGAACCATTTGGAACCACTGGTTGCCATGGTGAAGTTGGACGCCGTTCCAAAGGTGAGGCAGGAGGCTTCTTTCCACTGAAGTTGTTATAAAGTCGATAGGCAAACTAGTGGTTGCCATGGTGAGGATAAACGCCAGTGCAAAGATGTGGCAGCAGGCTTCTTTCCAACGAAGTTGTTGCGAAAGTGGAATGGCAAAGACTTCCACGTCAGACGATGTACTATTGAGCAGCAACATGTCTTTATTGAAACGATTTTCAATTTCTTGGCTGCAATAATCTTAAGCTGACATGTATAGTACATTCTGCATAGACTCGATTTACTGGTGTAATAAGAGACTTTCATTTACACAGATTACATAATAATTCTTACGAATCAATACTAAGAAAAAAATCGAGAGGGCATAGTAGTTGTGCATATTTATGAAATATTGTCTATGAAGTTCGTATGTAGATTCCAAATTTTTTTTTGATTATTACATGTGACAAATTTAAAAAGGCATTACTATTACTTATGTTGTATGCCAGTCTTATAGACAAATAAAAATAATGAAAATGAAAGGAATTTAGAATTATAACACCATGAGCCATAGTGTCAAAAACGAAGGGTTGTTATTTAGCAGTCTAAAAGCATATAAGGAAACATTCAAAAAACAGACAGTCAGTCATAAAAAAAATGTTTGGTGCAGTAAAATTGCAAAGTAAAATATTTCCTAAAAGTCTCATTAATTTTAAAGGCGAAGGACAGAAGAGTGAACATACTGAAGCAGATCATTGAAAGGCTCAAAGAAATGTTTGTCTTTGAACTGAAGTTGTTCATTTAAAACAGATAACGGATTACTTTTGTGAAGTGAAAAGATTTCAATTCCTTATAAAGTATTTAGCAGTAGTCCTTTTGGCGCAGTCTGTAAGATTTTCAAATTGTTAGAAATGCAACCTGCAGAATGGTTGTATCCATCAAGATGTTGACCAAATATTGATTTGGTACGTGCAGTATCAGTAGTATGTTCCTTAAAACGTGTTAGAAAGTTTGGCCAACATGCTGTTTCTCACAGTCATTACATAGTATTTTGTAAATTGCTGCCTTTTGGTATATATTTGATTCCCCAATTGTGTGTTTCAGTTTCATCTGCAGTGTTTTACTGGTTTTAAATGCTATTGTCACGCTTGTATTCTTAAATAATTTATTTATTTTATCTGAAATAGGTCCCATGTATGTCATTTTTGTAAATCTCATCTTGGAATTTATAACAGCATCATCTGTTTCTTGTAAATTTTGATATAACAGATCAACTTGATGGGAATTATAATTTTTAGTAACTGCTATCTGTTTTAATGTATCAATTTCCTTATGGATTGCAACAGGTTGAAGAGGTAATTTCAATGTCCTATGTATCAGTGTTTTAAAAAAATGCGTTTTTGTATCTTAATGGATGGCATGATGTAGCATTTATTATTACGTCGGTTGATGTGGGTTTTCTATAAATAGAAATTTATGTTTTCCATTTCTGTTTGCAATTGTAAGGTCCAGAAAATTAATACTATTGTTACTTTCGTGTTCTACTGTAAATACAAGTTTTGGATGTAAATTATTTAAGTTGTTAGTGAAAGCAGCAATTTCTTCCTTAGAACCGTTATATAATAGCAATGTGTCGTCAACATATCTTTTGTAGTATATAATTTTATTTGTTATTTCTGGATAATTTTTGAAAAATTGAATTTCAACATGATTGACGAAGATATCTGCTTTAGTGCTAGCCAGGAACTTCCCCATTGCAAGTCCATCTTCCTGAATATATATTTTATAATAAAATGAAAAATAATTAAAATCTAAAGTAATTCTTAACAGTTCAATGAACTCTACTATTTCTTTGGGGTCATTATTTTATGATATGTTAAGTTTAATAATAGAGATAGTCTCTTGAATAGGTATATTTGTGTAAAGATTTGCGATGTCCAACGATGTAAACCTCGCGTTTTTTGGAATATCCACATCATAAATTAATTTAGTTAATTCAAAACTGTTTTAATACTACAACTTTCTTCATAAATGTAAGAAGATTTTAAGATTTGATTAAGCTTTTTGTTCAGGTCATAAGAGGAACTGTTGGTTTTATTAACAATTGGAAAATTGGTAAATTTGGTTTGTGTAATTTGATTTTTGATCTCAACTTAGGTAAAGTGGGGTTCATAACTTTAATTGTTATTCTATCTTTAGGTGAAAGTAAAGAGTCACTATCATCAATCAGCTTTTTAATTTTTCTTTGAAATCTTGAAGTCGGGTCTTTATTACACTCAGTTACTCCATTGATGTTAAAAAATTGTAAAGTCTTAGAAACATACTCATCTTCACTAACAATGACAAGGGTATTCCCTTTATCTGCCTTGATTGCAATAGGTTTATTAGTTATTAAGATCTGGTTGATTTGTTTTACAAGTTTAATTCATTATTATGTTTATTTTTATCTTTTTCATTAGTAATTACATTTTTAGTTTTACGTGCAATGTCACTTACTTCAGTCCTACTAAATTGTGCACGTTTTGATGCAATCTTTACGTCAGTAATCACACGTTTAATATTTGCATTGCTCAATTCTGGAGCTAATTATATTTTAGGCCTTTGTTTAAAAGTGTTGTCTCAGCAGGAGTAAAAGTAATTTTGGTTAGATTGGTTACTCTTGGATAAAAGGTATGTACATTTGGTGAAACATCTTGTGAACACACATTTTGGTGACTAACAAGGGCTGCAATTTTCTTATTATGCTTAATAAGAATAGTTTCCCATACTGCATTAATTTTGTCATCTGTAAAGTTAAGTAACTGTGAAAATATTAATGGTGACAATTGATTTCTCATTTTTAAATGTAAATTGTACATTTCAAGATTTAATGCATCTTTCTCTTTATATGCATCTTTAATTTCAGATCCTAAGCACAGAATGCTACTCTTATGTCCTAAAGATTTTTTTTATATTTGATCTGGTATTACAACTAATTTTTACCTAAATAGGCCCACAATTGTTGTAACTGGTCCTTGATATTCTGGATGAGACCAACTCCACTGATCATCAACACGGCGAGAATTCATACTGCTTGTCTTCATACTTGGGAAATCCTACCTTGGCCAACAAGGTCGCATGATCTCTCCCCAGCTGATAACGTTTGAAGTACAAACACAAAATGAAGAACAAATGGAGAACAGATGGAGACCCCCTATAAGGCACTGGGACGGAGTTACGTCCGAGCTGGTCCCACACATGTTCTCGGACTCTTGCTGGCCACGAAAGTACTTCAAAATCATGCAGGCAGTTCATGTATGCAGTTGCCTTCTGTGGATGAGCATTGTCCTACTGAAAACTGGCACCACGATATTATCGCATGAGAGGTAGCGCACGAGGACGTAGGATGTCTTTGATGTACCGTTGCGCCATCAGAGTTTTCTCAGTCACTACTACCCGTGACCTGAAGTCACAGCCGATGGCTCCCATCCCATGACACCAGGAGTAACAGCGCTGTACCTCCCAAGACATTGGAAGAAGGAGACCTCTTCCCAGGTGGCAGCCATATTCGTTGACGATGGTCATCTGGGACAGTGCAAAAACGCGCTTCTTCGCTGAAAACTTTTCGACTAGCAGTCGTGCCCCCCCCGGCCACGGCAGCATTCCACACGCAAAAGCTGGTGTTGTAGTGTTATCTGCAGCTTAAGCATGGAGTGGTAGTTCTCTAACCAGGCTGCTGACAATCTCTGACCTGCAGTGCGGGACGACACAGAATGTTCCAGAGATTTCTCGCATGGCAGTGCGAAGGTGTTACGATGTGCTTGGAGCACAATACAGCGTTCTTCCCTTCTGGCACTCAGGAGTGGTCGTCTAGGACCATCGGGGGACTATCATATACGAATGCCCCACGAATATGGATATTGCACTATTCGACCGAATGGAGAACAAATGAGACCCCCAATAAGGCACTTTGCAAGCTCTGTCAGGAGCTGATAACGCTGTCTCACGCGAGTACGTTGTATCCCCATGTCCTTCACAGTGATCACCAACTGTCTGACGTTGGTCAACGCCCCTTCTGCAGAGTGTCCCACGAGGAATGGTCAGTATTCGGAGATATGACAGGAACGATCGTTTCAAACAAAAGAATCTACTACACAAGGGCTCCAAAATGCAAGTCCGCAGCCCGTGGTCTCGCGGTCGCGTTCTCGCTTCCCAGGCACGGGGTCCCGTGTTCAATTCCCGGCGGGGTCAGGGATTTTCTCCTGCCTCGAGATGACTGGATGTTTGTGTTGTCCTCATCATTTCATCATCATTGATGAACGTGGCAAGATTGGACTGAGCAGAGGTTGGGAATTTGTACGGGTACTGATAACCGCGCAGTTGAGCGCCCCACAAGCTTAACACCATCATCATCCAAAATGCAAACGTTAAGAGCAATGAGCAGTTGTTCAGTAGAAGAGACGTGTTTCACAGTAGCGAAGGCGTGCGGAGTGGCCGCACGGTTTTAGAGGCGCCATGTCACTGACTGCGCGGCCACTCCCGCCGGAGGTTCGAGTCCCCCCTCGGGCATGGGTGTGTATGTTGTTCTTAGCATACGTTAGTTTAAGTAGTGTGTAAGTATAGGGACCGATAACCTCAGCAGTTTAGTTCCTTAGAAATTCAAACACATTTGAACATTTGAACAGTAGGGAAGATGAACTAGCGCTCATAGGTGTTAAGGTATGCACTTTAGAGCCCACGCTTACTATACCGTTTGCTTCGCATGATCGTTCCCGTCATATCCCTGAATACTGGCATTCCTCCTGGGACAACCTGTATACCCTACCAGAACTGGTAACAACACTAAACACGTACTACAACACATTTTGGTGCCTGACACAAATAATTGCAACTGTAATCATTAATATTCCCGACGATGGTGTGTACGTGTAGGAAATTACATTGAGATCCAACCTTTCCATCTGAGTGCTTCAATTTCTTTCTCAGGCAGCGTAAATCTGAACAAGCGGAGAAAGTTTTCTTCAGTAAAAGAGCTATATCGGCATCAGTTATTGATATGGGAATCTGGAGGAGATTACTGAATCTGTACGTGTAGATCACAGCATTATGCGAAAATTAAATCCGTAGAAGAAACAACTGGAAGGGTATTAAAAAGTGTTACTATATAAGAAATTTTAAAAAATAAGTAGCCAAATAAAATATGAAATGAAGAAGTGCTAAAATAAAGGTGGGGAAGAAATCTCGTTAGTGGAGTTTGTGCTGCGGAATCCAGGATTAGCTAAGTGACGCTGGAAACAGCAGGATAGAGGGGAAACTTTGTAGAGGGAGACAGAGACTTGGTTATGAGACACAAAGGAAAGTGGATATTGAGTTTAATATCTACGTACAGATGCAAAGTGTGGTACAAATGGTTCTAATGACTCTAAGCACTATGGGACTTAACATATGAGGTCATCAGTCCCCTAGAATTAGAACTACTTAAACCTAACTAACCTAAGGACATCACACACATCCATGCCCGAGGCAGGATTCGAACCTGCGACCGTAGCAGCAGCGCGGTTCCGAACTAAAATGCCTAGAACCGCTCGGCCACCACGGCCGGCTAAGTGTGGCACAAAACTTGGAAACATGTAGAAGAGCATCAAACCAGTCATGAGACCAATGACTTAAAAAATATATACGTACACTGACATCAGAAGAACAGCGGCCTCTAAGGTAACTCCCAATCAGTCACAGGCAGTGACGGTGGTTTTGTTTCATGGCTTCTCGTTACATCTAGAGACGGAAGTTTCGTGTATTTTTGTAACGACTCCATCTGTTTAGCGCGAGAACAAGATTAGAGTTAACGCATTGCTTACGTGAAGTTGTAGTCGATGACACCACGTTGTCTTTGGCAGAAACGTAAACGAAGGTGCGAACGAGCGAGGCCCCATTTGCTTTCCTGAAGAGTCAATTATTTCTTCCAGAAAAAGTCGAGAACCGGACTCCATAAACCAAAGTAATTCAATTATTCCCTGTAATATTGCTTTATGATGGACACTTTGCCACTTTCGTGATGTTTCCGATAGATATACACTATTTTATAAAAAAAAGTAAAGAAGCAAGAAGACTTGGCCAGACGTCGATGTCACTTCGTGTACGTGTACAACATTGACAGTAATGAAAATTGCAATCTCTGTGACGACTAGAGTGGCCACCAGAGAGTATTAACGCTTTTGGTGTTTAGTGTTGTTACGAGGGCAGGTGGGGTATGTAAGCGACGTGAAAAGCGCTGTATGTTGATTGATTACTGAGAAGGACACCGTGACGCCACGTACTCGTTTGAGACAGCGTTGTCAGCACCTGACAGAGCTGTGTGTCTCCATTTGGCCAGCTGGTCGTATGGTGGAATACACAGGTTTGTGGGGTATTACAAAATGACAGTGGCCCGATGTTCAAATGTTTTCAAATGTGTGTGAATTCCTAAGCGACCAAACTGCTGAGGTCATTGGTCCCTATACTTACACACTACTTAAACTAACTTATGCTAAGAACAACAAACACACCCATGCCTGAGGGAGGACTTGAACCTCCGGCGGGAGGGGTCGCACAACCCGTGACATGGCGCCTCAAACCACGCGGCCACTCCGCGCGGCCGCCCGATGTTGGACCACATGGGAACATGAGGACAGGCATACTCAATGTTTGAGGTCGAACTTGTTTGGCCACCACTTGGGAGGATCACCGTGTTCTGCACCAACCACATTGTAACCCCTTCATATCTGCTGCACCTAACGTCAGATAATAAGTAATGGACTCCCTCCAAAATTCTGTGTGTCATCCCCCACCGTTGGGTGGAGACTAGCAACAGCTGGGATAGTAAATTACTGTCCACACATAGACTACTGCTAACACAAATGGGTGCATTTGGGATGGTACCGTGACCAGGAAGCATGCAATACTGATGAATGGCGCCGCAATCTGTTATGTGGTTTTACACTATCCCACTCGAACATCGTCAGCGAGTATGGAGGCGACATGGGCAGACGTCACAGTCTTCCAGTGATTTCGAGATGGGCAGCGGTGTTACTCTTGGTATCATGGTGCGAGACGCCACTGGATGTGACTTCAGGTCATGGCTGGTGGTGACTGAGGGAACCCTCACAGCCCAACGGTGCATCACGGACTTCCAGCGTCCTCATGTTTACCGCTCATGAGACAGTATCGTGGTGCCATTTTTCAACAGGACAGTACTTGCCAGCACATGACGAGTGTCCCTTAAACTGGTATACTTGATGTTGAGGTACTACTGTCGCCAACAAGACTCCCAAATCTGTTCCCGATAGAACATGCGTGGGACAGACTCTGACATCAAACTCTGTCCCAGTGCCAGTACCCAGAATATAAATGACCAGTAACCACAGCTGTGTGCTAGATTGCATTAGTTGAGGATTCAACGCTTTTATGAGACCCTTCCCAACCGAATCAGTGCATGCATCCAGACCGAAGGGGTGCAGCATCATACTGAGAAGTGGGCTCATACTGCCGAGTTCTTTGTAAAAATAACACTATTTTGTAACCACTGAAATAAGGTCACGTACTCGCTGTCTGGAGGTAGCGTTTTCACCAGTAACCAAAAAGTCCACGGTCCTGGGTTCGAACCACGCCACTGCTCCAATTCTGAATAAAAATCATCAGCAAAGGTGACCAACTCTCGTTCTGCAAACGGCCTTGTCAAAAAGGGCGGAAGTGCGGAACAGAGTTTCAGGCAACTGTCTTGATCTTGGGGTGGGGAAATTGCCCTAAAAGGCGGAAGAATCAGCTGTAATCAACAGTATGAGGATAAAGAAGGCAAAGGAAACGAGTGTATTAAAGACAAATACTGTGTGTCAAAAAACAAAAACAAAAAAAAACAAAAAAAAATTAAAATGGCTCGGAGCGCTATGGGACTTAACATATGTGGTCATCAGTCCCCTAGAACTTAGAACTACTTAAACCTAACTAACCTAAGGACATGACACACATCCATGCCCGAGGCAGGTTTCGAACCTGCGACCGCAGCGGTCACGCGGTTCCAGACTGAAGCGCCTAGAACCGCACGGCCACACCGGCCGACTACTGTGTGTCCAAAGGACATTTGGCCTATAATTGGAAAAGTGTCATAATGATCTCTCCATTGGCAAAAGATTCCAGACTAGTCTCCCATTCAGATCTCCTGGAGGGAACTGCCAAGAGGAAGCTGACTATGAGGAAAAGATTGAATAACCAGCGAAAGGGTAACGTTCTACGAGTCGAAGCTTGGAATTTCAGACGTTTGAACATGGGAGAGAAGCTAGAAAATTTAAAAAGAAATATACTAAGGCTCGGTCTACAAATATTTGGGGTAAATGAAGTGAAATGGAAAGAAGACAAGGATTTCTGTGAGACGAGTATAGGCTAATATCAACAGGCACAGAAAATGGTATAATGGGCGTAAAATTTGTTATGAATAGGAAGGTAGGGCAGAGAGTGGGTTACTGTGAACAGTTCAGTGATATAATTGTTCTCATCAGTATCGACAGCAATAGTTCAGGTGTACATGCCGACGTCGCAAGCAGAGACGGAAGAGATGGAGAAAGTGTATGAGTATACTGAATGGGTAATTCCATATGTAAGGGGAGACGGAAATTCATGAAGGATTGGAAGAAGGAGTAGAAGAAAAACTTACTGCAGAATATCGGCTTGGTAGTAGTAACGAGAGAAGAGAAAGAGTAACTGAATTATGCAAAAAATGTCACTTAGTAAGAGCGAATAAGCTGTTCAAGAATTACAAGAGAAGGAGGTATACTTGGAAAAGACCAGGGGACATGGTAATATTTCAATTGCACTACATCATAGCCAGGCAGAGATTCCGAAATAAAGATATTGGAGTATGAGGTGTACCCAGGGCAGATATAGACTCAGATCACAATTTAATAATGATGCCAAGTAGTTTGAAGTTTAAGAGACTAGTCAGCAAGAAGCAGTGCACAAGGAAGCGGGATATGGAAGTACTAAAGGATGAAGAGATACACTTTAAGTTCTCTGAGGCGATAGATACAGCGATAATGAACGGCTCGGTAAGCAGTTTAGTGGAAAAATACAGACATCTCTGAAAAGGGCCATCACAGAAGATGCGAAGAAAACCGTAGGTACAAGGAAGGTGATTGCAGAGAAATCATGGATAGTAGAAGACATACTTTAGCTGATCGGCGATAGAAGGAACCACAAAAATGTTCAGGGATATTCAGGAATACAGTAATACAAGTTGCTTAGGAACGAAATAAACAGGAAGTGCATGGAAGCTAAGGTGAAATCAAAAAAATGAAAAATGTGAAGAAATCGAAAGTGATTGTTGGAAGAACTGATTCAGCATACAGAAACGTCGAAACAACCTTCCGTTAAATGAAAGCAAGGATGGTAACACTAAGTGTGAAATGGGAAATGTACTGTTAAATGCAGGGGAGAGAGCGGATAGTTGGAAGGAGTACATTGAAGGCCTCTATCAGGGAGAAAATTTGTCTGATGACGTGATAGGAGAAGAAACAAGAGTTGAAAGAGAAGAGATAGTGGATTAAGTATTAGAATCAGTACTTAGAAGAGCTCTGAAAGACTTAAAATAAAATAATGCAGAAGAGATGGATAACATTCCATTGCAATTTTTACAATCACTAGTGGAAGTGGCAACAAAGAATTAATCGCGTTGATATATATAGAATGTATGAGATTGGTGATATACCATCAGACTTTCGGAAATACATCATCCACACAATTACGAAGATAGCAACAGCCGACAAGTACGAGAACTATTGCACAAGCAGCTTAATAGCTTATGTTTCCAGGTTGCTGCCAAGAATAACACACAGAAGAATGGAAAAGAAAATTGAAAATGTGTTAGGTGACGATAAATTTGGCTTTAGGAATGGTAAAGGCACGAAAGAGGCAATTCTGTCGTTGCGGTTGATAATGGAAGCAAGACTGAAGAAAAAGAAAGACACATTCACAGGATTCGTTGATCTGGAAAAAGCGTTCGACAATGCCAAATGGCGCAGTGTTCGAAATTCTGAGAAAAATTGAAGTAAGCTGTAGGGAAAGACGGGTGATATACAGTATGTACAAGAACCTAGAGGGATTAATATGAATAGAAAACCAGGAATGAAATGCTCGGATTACAAGGGGTGTGACACAGAAATGTAGTTTTCTCCCCTACTGTTCAATGTATACGTCGAAGAAGCAATGACAGAAATAAAATAAAAGTTCAAGAGTGGAATCAAAATTCAAGGTGAAAGGATATATCAACGATAAGATTCACTGATGACATTGTTATTCTCAATGAAAGTGAAGAATTATAGAATCTGTTGAATGGGACGGACAGTCTAATGAGTACAGAATATAGACTGAGAGTAAATCGGAGAAAGACGAAGGCAATAGGTAGCAGAAATGAGAAAAACAAGAAACTTATCATCAGGACTGGTGGTCACGAAGTATGTCAAGGAATTCTGCTACTTAGGCAGCAATATAACCAACGACGATCGGAACAAGGAGGACTTAAAGCAGACTAGTACTGCCAAGAAGGGCATTCTTGACCAAGAGAAGGCTACTAGTATCAAACATAGGTCTTAATTTGAGGGAGAAGTTTATGAGAATGTACATTTGGAACATTGCGTTTGTTAGTGAGATGTGGACTGTATGAAAACCGGAACAGATTGGTTCAAATGGCTCTGAGCACTATGGGACTTAAGTTAAGTCACATAGTGCTTAGAGCCATTTGAACCATTTTATTTGTTCCGTCGTAAAGTCAAGCGTTAAGAAGTTAAGTCACATAGTGCTTAGAGCCATTTGAACCATTTTATTTGTTCCGTCGTAAAGTCAAGCGTTAAGAAGTTAAGTCACATAGTGCTTAGAGCCATTTGAACCATTTTATTTGTTCCGTCGTGAAGTCAAGCGTCAGCAAGACGGGCAAGAACGTTAGAGCAGAGAGGGCTGTGAGACGATGTCAGCCAATGATAGGCTGACCCACCCCTCTCTAGGACGACAACGAGACAGTAGCGCCACCTAGGGGAAGAGAACATAGGCGACGCGCCGACTGACCGCGGCCCAGTTGAAGTGTAGGCAGTCTGCCAGTTCGACAGAAGCGACTTAGGAAATGTATTGTTTCACCTGTATTAGGAGTTGTATATACTGAAGAGACTTCTTTGTCCGTCGCCCTTTACTAGCGACACTTCTCTATTTCACGAAGTTAAGTATTGTAATCATTCCTTTTGTAATAAACTATATTAACACGATTTGCTTGGATTGTGGTCTAGCGATTCGAAAAAGCAGATTTCCTAGGCACTCTCCATTAGACGAGTGGGCCGGACACAACAGTTATTGTCAAAACACTATTGATTCCGTTCCACTGATCTCTGAAGTTCTTGACTGACTGAATGCGTTAAAGTGTGATCGGTAAAACTTAAAGTTTTTATTTCTTCTCCCAGAACTAAAATTTCTTTTCGAAATTTCTCTTTATCTTCCTCTACAGATTACTCCGGAATAACATGGAGGATAGGCTACAAGCCCCCTCTTTCTTCTCAGGTACTGCCTGGTACAATTCCCGTTTGATTTCTGTACATTATCGCAGATAATTTCAGTACTCTAAAACGAATATTCCAGTCTGCAAGAACTGCCCATAAATTAACAGACGTTTTGAAATAAAAAATTAGCAATATGGAAGAGCCTAATTTTTTTTATATACATTTTAAAGGTACAAAATCGCAAGCGGCAGATTTCTACGGAGACGATACTGACAGACTTGTGCCACAGTATTATAAGTGCCTCAAATTGAATGGCGATTATGTGGAAACATAGTCCTCTCTGCTCTAACGTTCTTGGCGGTTTTAATTTCCACGTAATCGCCATTCAATATGAGGCACTTATAATACTGTGACACAAGTTTGTCAGTATCGTCTCTGTAGAAATCTGCCGCTTGTGATTGCAACCGCTGGTTTATACCGGCATGTAGTTCGGCGTCAGTATAGCGAGGCATGTCTTCATTGTTGGGAAGAGGTGGTAGTCGCTCGGCGCCAAATCCGGACTGTATGGTGGATGGTCAGATACCTCCCATCCGAACATCGTAGCTCTCGGGTACGATTGGCCGTATGTTGAAGTGTATTGTCGTGAAAAACACAAAACTTTTACGTTAAGTTTTCTCCCACGCACGCTTTGTATCACCGCCTTAACTTTGTCGGTGCCGTAATCGCGAAACAAACATTTTCACGAATTTTGTCGTTGATTTTCATCACTAGTTCGTCAGTCACTGCATTCTCATCGTGAATATTGGTACTTCCGTTTTTAAAATCAATGCACCATTGCCTCACTCGGCTTTCAGTCACCATCCCTTTCCCATACACATCCTGAGAAATTTCAATAGGTTCGCAGGTCTTTGCCACCAAAAACCTAAGCACAGAATGCACCTGGCGACTTGGCAAGTGGCGGGATTTTCTGTCGCAGCGCACATTTTAACACGTCACAGAAAGCAAAGTAGCATATACACAGTTCATACGCTACCACCTCTGGATGCGTACTGAGTGTAGGAACATTATGGCACCAAAATGGCGTCTTTACTCCCGCCCACCACCGTGAAAAATGAAAACGTCTGCCGCTTTCTGAATAGCCCTAGTATATGGTCAGAAGGTATTTTTTTTTTTTCTCAAGTACTTCTGGACATGTTGGCTTACTTTCTTTATCTAAGGTAAACCGTAGGGTCAGTGCTAATCGACCACAATATTACTTCACCTGAGGGTATGGCGATTCGGTTTGCTTATCATGAGTTAGCGCGTAATCGTCGTCGGTAGTATATGCACAACTGACTAGAAAAGCATTGACAGCGCGATGTTTTTTCCTTCCTCAGCACTGTGCTTGCTTACTGTCACTCCACCACGTGTTTCCGATGACGGTCAAATGCTATCATATTACTGTTTCACATGTTCCTACATTCCACTGGAGTTGAAACTGATCTCTCAGTCCGCCTGTAGTTAATTCCCGTTGGTATTTTACAACCATGACTTACTTGTAGTCAAAGCTGAAATCAATTAATATACAGACATCAAAAAAGTTTTGCATCACCTCAGTTCTGAGAGTTCCAGAACCTGTACAGAAAATTGGAATAGAGATCAACATAAACATCATTCCCGACCTTTTTATTGCTCATGAAAACCACACGTTCCATGTTGTACCTCCATACAGCGAGACCTTCAGAGGTGGTGGTCCAGATTACTGTACACATCGGTACCTCTAGTACCCAGTAGCACGTCCTCTTGCATTGATGCTTGCCTGTATTCGTCGTGGCATAGTATCCACATGTTCATGAAGGTACTGTTGGTCCATATTGTCCCACTCCTCAGCGGCGATTCGGCGTAGATCCCTCAGAGTGGTTGGCGGGTCACGTCGTCACATGTCTAGAGAACATGCTGGCTACGCTAGTCGACGATGTTGTTATCCTGAAGGAAGTCATTCACAATATGTGGACGATGGGGGCGCGAATTGTCGTCCATGAAGATGAATGCCATGCTAATATGCTGCCGATGGTTGCACTGTCGGTCGGCGGATGGTATTCACGTATGGTACAGCTGTTATGGTGCCTTCCATGATGACCAGCGGCGTACGTCGGACCCACATAATGCCACCCCAAAACACCAGGGAACCTCCACCTTGCTGCACCCGCTGGACATTGTGTCTAAGGCGTTCAGCCTGAACAGGTTGCCTCCAAAAATGTCTCCGATGGTGCCGGCCGAAGTGGCCGTGCGGTTAAAGGCGCTGCAGTCTGGAACCGCAAGACCGCTACGGTCGCAGGTTCGAATCCTGCCTCGGGCATGGATGTTTGTGATGTCCTTACGTTAGTTAGGTTTAAGTAGTTCTAAGTTCTAGGGGACTAATGACCTCAGCAGTTGAGTCCCATAGTGCTCAGAGCCATTTGAACCATTTTTTTTTGTCTCCGATGATTGTCTGGTTGAAGGCATACGCGACACTCATCGGGGAAGAGAACGTGATGCCAATCCTGAGCGGTCCATTCGGCATGTTGTTGGGCTCATCTGTACCGCGCTACATGGTGTCGTGGTTGCAAAGATGGACCTCGCCATGGACGTCGGGAATGAAGTTGCGCATCATGCAGCCAACTGCGCACAGTTTGAGTCGTAACACGAAGTCCTGTGGCCGCACGAAAAGCATTATTCAATATGATGGTGTTGCTGTCAGGGTTCCTCCGAGCCATTATCCGTAGGTAGCGGTCACCCACTGCAGTAGTAGCCCTTGGGCGGCCTGAGCGAAGCATGTCATCGACAGTTCCTGTCTGTCTGTATCTCTTCCATGTCCGAACATCATTACTTTGGTTCACTCCTAAACGCCTGGTCACTTCCCTTGTTGAGAGCTCTTCGTGGTACAAAGTAACAATGCGGACGCGATCGAACCGCGGTATTGACCGTCTAGGCATGGTTGACCTACAGACAACACGAGCCGTGTACTTCCTTCCTGGTGGGATGACTGGAACTGATTGGCTGTCGGACCCCCTCCGTCTAATAGGCACTGCTCATGCATGGTTGTTTCCATGTTTGGGCGGTTTTAGTGACACGTCTAAGCAGTCAAAGGGATTGTGTATTTGATACAATATCCACAGTCAGCGCCAATCTTCAGGAGTTCTGGGAACCGGGGTGATGTAAAACTTTACGTACGTTCAGATTGTAGTGAAAGTTACCGAGAAATGGAATGTCCAACATCTGTCGAGGAGAACGCTAACCTCCTTTCATTTTCCCTGGCTCAAGGTCCCATCGCTAGGAATGGATGCTGACTCAGTTGCAGGCATAGAAATAGCAACACACGAAGAATCTGATGGAGAGCAAGGAAATCATCATATTGGTGAAGTTTACTTACAGCATGCAGCTGCAGTGAGCGCTATTCTCGGCAAGCCACCAACCACTATCACTCACCCTCTTTCCTGTTACAGTCGCGATCGGTGTTGCCAGAAGACCGACTATTGATAAGCCTCCGTGTGGGCTCCAATTTCTCTAGTTTTACCTTTATGTCCTCTTCGCGAGACATACGTAGGAGGAAACAATATATTGGTTGACGCATCTAGGAACGTACGCTTTCGATACTTTTCACACTGAACCACATTGTTATGCAGAACGCCTCTCTTGTAACGTCTGCTAATGGAGTATGTTCAGCTTTCGCGCTAACTTAATGAACCTGTAACAAAACGCCTGCTCTTCTTTGGATCTTTTCTATTTCCTTTATCAAACCTGTCAGGTACGCATTCCACATTGACGAGCAATATTCAGATTGGCTACCTCCTCTCTGTCTGAATTACACTTGCTAAATCGCTCCTTATGCATACTCCTAGATACACGGTGTCCAGCGAAGGAGTCCGTGATTTCAAAATTAAATATGTCTAAAAATTAGATCGATAGACGAGTGGCCGGCCGTGGTGGCAGTGCGGTTCTAGGCACTTCAGTCCGAAGCCGCATGACTGCTACGGTCGCAGGTTCGAGTCCTGCCTCGGGCATGGATGTGTGTGATGTCCTTAGGTTAGTTACGTTTAAGTAGTTCTAAGTTCTAGGGGACTGATGACCTCAGATGTTGAGTCCCATAGTGCTCAGAGCCATTTTTTTTTAATAGACGAGTGCAACAGCAGGTATGTTTATTTTGAATGCTGTGAAGATTTTATAAGGAAGTTATACGTAAGTTTCGAAATAGTTCGAAAAGCTGTTAACAGACGGCGCTGTATGCTATGCAGCTCGCACAGTACCAACGTGAATAATTAAATTTGTCCTCTGCAAGCTGTCTTTGCAGTCACACCACAGGCTTTTCGAAATATCCACTCACAGTATGTAGGTGGTGTAAACGAACAACGAAATTTGCCGTCACCTGCTGTAGCATCTCAACTTAAATTGATTCAGATGGCACACAGAACACCGATTCAAGGTCGTCCAGCCTGGTGCGATGGTGCCGGTTCTTTCAACATGCCCCACAAAAAGTAGTCACAAGGAGCCAGATAGGCCGAATGTGGAGGCCAATCCATCCCTGCTCCAGTAAATTTGCAATTATCCAACGGTATCACTGTATTCCTGCAGTATTCGGCAAGAAAATGGAAAACCTGTTAGGTGCGATTTGATCTGGCGCCACCTTGTATGAACCACTCGGTGCCCGGTCAATCCCCTAACGAAAATTTCAACGTAACGTTCACTGGTGATCGATTGCCGCACGAAAAAAAGGGCCAGTAAAGCCTCAACTGCGTACCGCAACCAAAAAAAGTTGCTTAGGGAGAATACAGTGGTTTTGCTTTACACAAATGGAGATTTTCAGAGCCCAGAATCGCCAGTTTTGTTTATTCACGACTCCATTCAGGTGTAGGTGTGCTTCATCCGTGATTCACATGCACCCAACGTCAAATCCATCATTCCAGTCATAGTGAGAACAGGGTTCGCAAACTCAATTCTCTGTAGGACAGTTCGGACGGGTATGGCTTTGTATTTTGAATGGAAACATATGTAGGCTCTGCCTCAGTATTTTCTTTGTCCTTGAACGCTTCAAACAAGTCTCTGCTGCAATTATTCGGACGAATTTTCTTGGATTTTGCTGAATAATTCCAGAGATTTTCTGGAGTAAATACTGTTTGTACGAGGCCAACATTCCCCGTTAGATCATCAGCCACGCTGCCTGACCGTTGGAATTTGGCAAAGAGCTTGTGAATGATTTTCGAGTCCGTTCATTTTGGAACATGTACAACGTGTTTGAAAATTACGCCTTTTGCTGTAGGGTTGTGTTCTGATCTATGGTATTCCAGTATCAGAAGAACACGCTGTTCCATGGGATACATGATTTCAAGCTCTTCCTTTCTTTCACGTTTAAACGGTGAAACTGATCGCTTTGATCTGTGGCGTACAATTTATTGCCACTATGTATTACGATTACAGCGCCATATGTTAGCAAGTTTTTGAGCTATTTCGAAACTTCTATATAGCTTCTGTATAGAATTCTTATAGCTTTCTCAATAAACATGTAGTTTGTTGACCTCATCTATCGATCCTAGTTTTCGAAGTGTTTAATTTTGAAATCAGCGACTCCTCCGCTCTACACCCTGTATATTACAGACGTGACTGCTTCCAAAGACTATTCTGCAATCGAGCAGTCATACAGTAATGTGTCTATCTGCCCATCTATGCACAATACATTATATTTGTTCATATTGAGAGTTAACTGGCAATCCCAGCACCAAACGTCGATGCTCTGTAGGTCTCACAGAATTTCGTTTCAGCTTTCTACCGTCGTAGCGACTTGTTTTTGTGCAGCAGTACCACCCGCGGAAAGCCCCAACATTATAACTCTCCCTTGGTATGTTGCCGAATTCATTCACTTTTACGTCTGAAGATTGTTCTCTGGTGAGGCCGACAGGCTGTTTTTTTTTTCTTTTTTTTTTTTGCTAAAAACTCTTCAGTCTGACCACATATATGGTCTGATATGCGATACGTGGCAGTGCGGAACTGTATCGAAAGCCTTCCGGAAGACAAAGAATATGGCATCTACCTGGGCGCCTGTGTCTACTGATTTCTGTGCCTCGCCGACCAGAAGGAGGGTTTCTGACGATCGTTAATTTGAGAACACATAATGATTCCAACAGAGGAGATTTTCGGTCTTCAGAAACATCATAGGACGCTAGCGTAAAACATGTTACAAAATTTTGCAAAAGTATGACGTCAGAGATTACTCCAATAGTTGCTGATGATATGCAAATAAATAGTGTAACATTATTTTTGGAAATAACTAGATCTGTAATTAATGTATGCATGCATGTTCTTAAGGTTTTGATTTCGTTTTATTCTTGTATTTAGTTGGTGTAAATAATATTATTATAAAATGGTGACTAATAAATAAAAAACTAACGCTTCTAATCTCTGAGGTTGTACATTAGAATCCGACATAAATTTCATAAATTTCTTTCATATTCTAATTACATTCAAGTTTCCTTACTCGAAATATATACTGACGGGAATAAATCGCAACACCAGAAAATTATTAATGTAGAGTAATGAAATTGTGATGTCACCGCCAGACACCACACTTGCTAGGTGGTAGCCTTTAAATCGGCCGCGGTCCGTTAGTATACGTCGGACCCGCGTGTCGCCACTATAAGTGATTGCAGACCGAGCGCCGCCACACGGCAGGTCTAGTCCAGAGAGACTCCCTAGCACTCGCCCCAGTTGTACAGTCGACTTTACTAGCGATGGTTCACTGTCTACATACGCTCTCATTTGCAGAGACGACAGTTTAGCATAGCCTTCAGCTACGTCATTTGCTACGACCTAGCAAGGCGCCATATTCAGTTACTAGAATGTATTCTGAACAGATAGTATTGTGAATCATGTACTGTCAAGAGCGACGTTCATCATTAATGGATTAAAGTTAAGTATCAAACTAATTACGTCCGCTTTCTGAATTCTAATTCCTTGTCATATTCCAGACCTGACGTCAGTATAGTTCTTCCCTTCTCACGCCAGCCCTCGTGAGCTAAAACGCGTGCATTTCGGCCTCCTCTAGTAACACGGTGTTGGCTCTTCTGCTAACACAACAGAAATTTTGGGAATACATTTTTCTAGTTAACTTTTTTAACTGATTAACAATGCGATTGCAAATGTGAAATGCTAATAAATTAATAACCGGCGTAACTGACAGAATGTTGAATGCAACCATGTAAATGTGTATGCATTGTGTTGTACAGGTGCCGGATGCCATTTGTAAGATGGAGGTCCATACATGTTGCTCTTGATCGATCAATTAACAGTTAATGAGATTTAGGGATCACCCTGCACTTGTCGTCCGATGATGTCCCGTTTGTGTCGACTGGAGACAGATGTGTGTCCTCCAATGAACTCTCAAGTGACACTGCGGAAGACGCAAATGATCGGGGTTGGCCTCAGTGGAATGTATGCAGTAGGGCGTCTGGGTCGGAGATGTCGTCCTCGAAGTAACCGAGTTGTAAAATTACTTTGTGTTGCTGTGGTGTCAAATGCTGCTCAGATTTCTGCTGCAGATGCAGTTCTATGTGCCAGAGCCATACTCCGAATACGATGGTCTTTCCTCCCGGTAGTGCCAGGTAGCCGTCCGGAGCCCGGTCTTTTGCGACCGTACATTGTCGTGACCACAGCTACCAGCAATCATGTTCAGTGGCTCGTTCGTGTCAAGCCTTTCTGCAGTATCGCAGAAGGAACACCCAGCTTCTCGTAGCTCTACCACACGACCTCGTTCAAACTCTGTGAGATGTTGATATTGGCGTCTTTGTCTCCTTGAGCGTGAATTGCAGGGCAGTCATGCAGATGTAGATGTAACCTACGAAAATTCTTGAGGAAAAGAACCTTCTGTTGAGAATCAGCACGGAATCAGGGACAAACGAGTCACGTAAAACAGAGCTCGCAAAAGGGATGAAATCGATAGACGTAAATGTAACTTCTGGAGTCTCCCCTGACACTCGTCAGGAGCATTTTTACGAATGTTTCTGTAGCTATTTACAATTTTGTTTTTTCAGCATGCAGATGGAGCCCTATTTCAGCAAATTTTGTAACTTCTAGATTTTTCTATTAGGCTGCGTTACTTCGTGAATACCTTCTGCCTACCGCTTGTGGATTTACTGTATATATTTACATTGCAAAGTGATTTTTCCTTCGGGCACAGAAGCGAATGGAAAAAGGTACACGGAGAGGCTAGCACCGACACCTAGAAGCCCTCTACATGGCACAGTACACTACCCATATAGCTGTCGCATCTCAAGAATCACAATGAGGCTAAATCAGTCCCCAGCAAAGACAGTATTAAACTCTACATCTGTCTGTACACCCAGCAAGTCACTGTGTAGTGCGTGTCGCAGGGGACCGCCTAGCAATATCTGTGATTTTAAGAACCATCCAATTTACATACTAATCGAAGGAGAAATAACTGTCTAAAAAAAAGTACACTATCTGTTCAAAAGCATCCGGACATCCGTATGAAATGCGGAATTGACTATTAGAAGAGATGAGAGGCGGACCTGTCAGAATGAAAGGAGGCAGGAAAAGTATTTTGTTACCAGTAGACAAGCAGTAGCAGCATATTTGGTATATCAGGAAGGTTCAACGACTTCGAAAGTGAAATTGTCACTGGATAGCCCCTGAGTAAGAAATCAATGAGGGGCAGCTCACCCCTTCTAAAGCTATCTCCTTGTAAAAATAGTAAACAGCCAATCAGTTGCAAATTGAAAGGTTTATTAAAACTCCTTTACCATGATTTCAACGTTTATAAGAACGTCTTCTTCAGATGGAAAACATGGACAACTGGATTATATGTTATCATAGAGGTACGTTAAAATATAGCCTAAAGGCGTCGTTCAAATCGTTCAAATGGCTCTGAGCACTATGGGGCTTAACATCTGAGGTCATTAGTCCCCTAGAAGTTAGAACTGCTTAAACCTCACTAACCTAAGGACATCACACACATCCAAGCGGTCGCGCGGTTCCAGACTGTAGCGCCTAGAACCGCTCTGCCACTCAGGCCGGCAAGACAGTGCACGCTAACACGAAGTAGCATGTACGAGGCTATGGTTTGTGGGCAATAACATTTATCAACTTCACTGGCCTGCCCAGATGCCCGACCTGAATTCAGTGGAACACCTTTGGGTTGGCTTAAAACGTCGACTTCGCACCAGAACCCAGTGCTTTTGGCTACTGAGTAAGAATGGGCTGCAATTCCTCCACAGACATTCTGACACCTCACTGAAATTATCCACACCAAAGTTCGAGCTGTTGACAGACATTCAGACATCTCGCATAAAGTATCTCAGAGCGAAGGAGACATTGGCAGTGCGAGAAGAATGAAGAGAAGGAGAAAGCGGAATTGAGTGAGAGCCAGTGATAATGGGAGACAAAGTCTACGACGATGACTACGAGGAAGAGTGAGATAGTGACAGTGAGAAGAGGCAGCAGCAGTTGGAGTGGTCATGAAGCTTGAAAGTGGACACATCCCAGATTAATGTCGGACATGTCCTAAAGAACGAACATCACGCATTAATATAATTTTCCTATGATCTACGTCAGCCTGCTATGACCCTAGCAATGGGCCTCTGAATTTGTTCGCTACCCGTTGTCAAGCGCACTGGACAAGAACTCAATCACTGGAACAATTCTCTGCAGTCAGCTGCTGATGGTCCTGTAGGCAGCATTGCTGACTCTCAATCAAACGGCCCCGGCTTAGATTCTCGGTTGTGTCGGGAATTTTCTTCGCTCAGGACTGTGCATGTGTGTGTGTGTGTGTGTGTGTGTGTGTGTGTGTATGTGTTTGTGTTTGTGTGTGTCTTCATCACCATCGACGCGCAAGTCGCTAAAGCCAAAGTGGCGTCAAATCAAAAGACCTGCACCAGGTGGACGAGCTCTGCTGACTGAGCGAGGTGGCGCAGTGGTCAACACACTGGACTCGCATTTGGGAGGATGGGGGTTCCAACCCGCGTCCGGCCATCCTGATTTAGGTTTTCAGTGGTTTCCCTAAACCGCTTCAGGCAAATTCCAGGATGGTTCCTTTTAAAGGGCACAGCCGACATCCTGCCCCATCCTTCCCTAATCCGATGGGACCGATGACCTCGTTGTTTGGTCCCCTCACCCCAAATCAACCAATATTCCAACGAACCAACGAAGTCCCAATTAGGGGAATCACGGCCAACTACCCCAAATGCATATTTCATTTTAATACTGTACCATTGGTCGCACTTGAGTTTGGCATGTGATTCCTATTATAGTAGCACTAAATTTGCCCAAAAGCCTTCCACCGAATCTCTTTTATCCACCTTTCCTGTTACTGATATTACTTACGAGTCGCACGTCGTATAGCTCATATAGCTTCTTAGTATTACGCCAAACTTTTAACGACTTTCGGTGTTCAAGTTATTCACAACCATATCTATAATTGGATACTATCAGCCCTTTGTCTTTCTTATGAGCATAAATTTGCATTTATCAAGATTTGAAGTGAGTTACCGTAAAATGCACCAAGTGGAAGTTTTTACCAAGGACTTCTGCATTTCCTTTCGATGATCCATCGATAATACATCCCTGTGTGTTGCAAAATCATTGGCAAACACGCTGTTGGTGCTGCATATCGAATGTGACAAATCTTTTGTGCACACTACGAACATTGTGCAACGTTAGGGCACATCCGGTGTTACTTTACTTTCTGTTGTATAGTGGTCTCATAGTTCTGAGTTCTATCGGTCAAACATTCCATGAGCCAGTGACATGCGGAGAATATACTCAAGCAATCTGGTACATTGTCGACGGCTTTAGGAAATGTACGAATATTGAATCTTGTTATTAACCTGCAGTTACTGTTTGCGTAACAGACAACGCCTTATAGTTACATGCTATTCGTTCATGCACTCCATCCTTAGTTGTGGATTCATTTATGCGGGTTCCACACACAAAACATGGAGATAGTCTCCATAGTAAAGAAAAGGGCCACTAGAATAATAGTAAGCAGATTCTCTGTAAGGGTCTGTTAAAACAGTCGAGGGTTCTAAGTGCACCTTGTGTGTACACCAACCTGTGATGCACATCAAGAAGGACAATAGCAATTATCTCGGAAACAGCAACATTCATGATCATGGAACAAGAGTCAAACTAAAATAATTTTTTACCAGCACTAAATAAACATAAAACATGAAACAGAATTTTATTTAGAGGTACAAAACTCTACAGTAAAGTAACCAAGGAGATTAAAGAGACAATTACAATATAAATATCCAAAATATCTGTTAAAGCATATATCTTGAGTCATTCGTATTAGAAATTCACTGATATCATACATAATACAGGGTAGGGAATGGTAGAAATTTACGTTACTTACTAATGAACAACATTTTAATCTCTAAACTACTGTCATTCTACAATACTCTGTCATAGTTCAGTAAATCTGACTGTAAAATCGGAAACTAATAATTCTAACCTCTCTCCATTTTCGTCACATGTCTTCCGTTACAGTGAGGTACTGACTCAGTTTTTTCAGTCGTCCGAAGGTTGTGTGTAACTAGGGCCTCCCGTCGGGTAGACCGTTCGCCTGGTGCAAGTCTTTCGATTTGACGCCACTTCGGCGACTTCCGCGTCGATGGGGATGAAATGATGATAATTAGGACAACACAACACCCAGCCCCTGACCGGAGAAAATCTCCGACCCAGCCGGTAATCGAACCCAGGCCCTTAGGATTGACATTTTGTTGCGCTAATCACTCAGCTAACGGGGGCGGACGGGCTGAAGGTACGACATGAAGAATTCAATAGAACGGTGAAAGTATCATTAAGATCCTGATTCTATCAGTGTGTTATGTGTGTGTGTGTGTGTGTGTGTGTGTGTGTGTGTGTGTACTGCGCATAACACATCAAAATTAACAACACAACGTGGTAAAGTAGACCTACATCAGACAATATGGGCTTAACTATTGCATGAATCAGATATTCTTTAAAGATTGTTCCATTTTTCAAATACGACTACATGTCCGATATTATTTTGTAAGTGACCTATGGAAAAATAAACAACTAACTAAATTTTGTACAGAGCCGCTGAGGAAATGAATATGTGGAATAAAAGTGACAAGAAGAAGGGACAGAATGACAGGAAATGTGGTGGTACAAAAGGCTTTCGTAGAGGATAAAAATTATAGAAGACAGAGACTGCAATCTATTCAACGAATGATCGAGAAATTTAGACATAAGTGGTACTCCGAGATGAGGAGATCGATACAGGAGAGGAAACCGTAGCGGGTCATGTCAAACCAGGCACAAAACTTACGCAAAAGACAGTGTGTGTGTGTGTGTGTGTGTGTGTGTGTGACCGAGAGACAGAAAATCGTTCTCTGACCCACTTGACGGCAGATTCTTGTACTGAACAGCAAGTAAATAAATACGTCAATACACCAACCTTCCTGATCAACTCAACTGGCTTGCTGAAATGCTTCCATGAGAATGCTTGAACCAATGAATCATGAAATAAATAGTTTCAATACACCCTAAGACAAAAAATGCCCGCCACGAAGGAATTATCCAAATTGGACAAAAATCGGTACATTTGACGTACATGGACAGGGAAACAAATGATCACATATTCAGAAAAATTTAATGATTTACTTAACGGAAAGAGTTTCACAATTAGAGGAACTCAACCTCTGTCCCTTATGGAAGCAGGTACTCGGCTTGCCATTGACTGATAGGGATGTTGGATGTCCTCCTGAGGGATATCGTGCGAAATTCTGCCCAACTGGTGCGTTAGACCGTCAAAATCCTGCGATTATTCGAGGTCCCTGCCCATAGTGCGCCAAACTTCTTAATTGGAGAAAGATCGGGAGACCTTGCCGGCCAAGGTAGGGTTTGGCAAGAGCGAAGACAAGGAGTAGAAACTGTCGTTGTGCGAGGGCGGGTTTTATCTTGCTGATATTCATGCCTGGGATAGTTTGCCATAAAGGGCAACAAAATTGGGCGTAGACTATCGATAATGTACCGCTGTGCTGTAAGGACGCCGCGGATGACAACCAAAGGTTTCCTGCTATGATACTGGATGGCACCCCAGACATCACTCCTTGCTGCCGGGCCTCAGAGTCAGGTTTATATCCCATCACTGTCCAGGGCGTCTCCAGACACGTCTTCGCTGGTCACCCAGGGCTCATTCCGAAGTGGGACTCGTCACTGAAGACATACTCCTGTCAATGAGATTACAGGCCAAATGTGCCCGACACAATTGCAAACTCTCTTCATCGAGCTGCTGGCTGCTAACTGCACATTTAATCGATTCGAAACTCTTAACAAAACCATTACGAGAATGATATTCACCAACAATGGTGTAGCTGACGCAAATAGCCACCTCGCTTTCATAGAGCAACATAAAAAATTTCCCGCACTTTCATAACTACTTTCCGCAAGTTTTACGACGTGGAGCATTGAGCCACTGGTTACGTCGAGGCATAGCTGACTGAGTGAAGCGACTTCAGCGGTAAATATTACTAACAAATTCTAGCTCTGGAACTGGAGAACAGACGGATGGCAACGCGACTTGCACGATACGACCATCGTAAATGCCAGACAACGATAGCGCCTCGATGACTCAACTAGGGAATGCTACACTTTATTACTGCACATGATTCTGACCCCATCCACCTACACACAATAGGGAGACGGACAACACCTCTCGGGGGATTCGGGGAAATAGCCTGAGTGTGTGGTGCTTCATTTTAATTGACAGCAAATAGAAACAGGGAATGTACTGGATAACTTGTATAAGATTGATCAAGATATCGAAGCACGGAAGTTGGAAGCTACATAATTCTGCCCCAAAAGAATATAAAAAACGCTGCAGTATCAGCTTTACAATAGGCTACATAGGGATACAGATGCCGGAAAATGGGGAAAAACCAGACGAGACGAGAGTAGACGGATTTGGAGCGTATGAGTAGAACAAGACCAACAGCGGCAGAATCACCTTGAGGAGGAGTTCAGCAAGGGAACAGTGTGGAGGAAAGATCATCAGGCGTTCTAATTTCGGATAGAGATGATGATGATGATGAGTTGGAATGGAATTCTGATGAGGAGGCTACTCTTATAATGTGTTCAAATCTAGTACACAATTAATTAAACAGCACATAAATATTTTAACGTGGGAACCCAAATGGTAAGCCAAGACTCGAGTGCTGTTGAGCCACGTAGGATCATTTGGTAGTAGTTTAGGAGTGGGAAAAACCGGTCAGTTAAGACCGATACCGGTATTTTCGTTCTGAAAAACCGGTATTTATTGGTATTTGTTTGGTCTCGGCTATAACAGTTTTTTTTTACTTTTTACTAATAACTGGGTAAAAAACGAAATTTCAGTTAGCCGTAGCAGCAGGGCTAAAATTTTTGTTTTTTAAACAATCCTCTTTAAAAAAAAGGAGTAACTTTTATTTCTAAAATTTCCATTTCTATGAATTATTGTGTTATTATAGATAATGGGAAAATCTATCAGTGCTATTTTAATAAAAATGCCAACAGAAACGAGGAACAAAGACATGGCATAAGAATTGGTACAACATTGCTGAGACTGTAATGAACATGTTACTGTGTGGTTTGGTCTATTGGATGATATGTGTGTACATGCAGTGTGCGAGACTTGTCCCTTCTGTTCTGTATGATAGTTTCACGTTGCCGAAGTCGGGCATTAATTAGAACTACACCACCCCTAGTGTGGAAGTATTTTCCGAAGTCCTGTGCCAATGAAGAAGCATACACCATTTCCCTTAAAATGTTAAGAACGAGGGAGCAACAACAAACTTGTGACATCATATACTTTAGCAACTCGTTTATAAATTATCATAAAAATTTAAAGTAGCTTGTCTCTTCGTGATATGCTTTTATCTGTTTGAAGTCGTTGAAAACGGACAAACTAAAAACAAAAACAGACTTCTTCTACCTCAGTTTTCCCAATTAGCACTCACTGTTCCTAAAGCCCAAATGGTGCTATGATCCTCGATTACAACATGATTTTTGAGCCGAGTTTCAAAGAATTAGAATCAGTAGGAGAATACTGGTGATTTTTTTTGTAGTATTCGTCCACTTATCACCTTTCGAGGAAAGCAGCATGTCGTCCAGGATACCGAGCAGCATACATAGCACACGCACGTTGGACATTTTGATCACAATAGCGAGCGATACATCAACACGATATCGACCTTTTTCGCAATTGGTAAACGGTCCATTTTAACATGGGTAATGTATCACGAAGCAAATACCGTCCGCACAGGCGGAATATTACGTGATACCACGTACTTATACGTTTGTTACTATTACAGCGCCATCTATCACAAAGCGAAAAAGTTGTCCAACTAAAACATTCACATTTCTTTACGTACTACCGGAATATGTAATAAAAAATGGGGGTTCCTATTTTGAAAAAGCGCAGTTGATATCTGTTTGACCTATGGCAGCGCCACCTAGCGGGCCAACCATAGCGCCATCTGGTTTCCCCCTTCAAGCTAGACGAGTTTCGTTCTTTGTAGTTTTTTCGTTTGATGCTTATTTCGTGAGATATTTCGCCCGGCCACTATCAATGGACCACCCTGTATAAATATTGTGTCTCTAAATTTTTAAATTACGTTCATACTCTATTTGTATATCTAGAGTGATGTGTAATATCCATACGGTTTATAATAATAATAAACATGCAGAGATGTTTTGTGGAGTATCACTGACCGCTGTTCGGTCACAAGGGTGTGAGGGCAGTCAGTGCTCGGCGTTCCATCAGCTGCAGCAGCCTCCAGGGTGGTAGTGAGTGCTGAATGCGAGCTCCTCAAGGAGGTGGCGATCAGCCAGCAGTGGCCAGGGGTGGGACTGCCGTAGTCAGACGCGGTGTTTCAAGCTAGGGACAGTTAGACCTGCGTAACTGTTTGCTAAATGTGTTATGTATTGTGGTGGCGAATTGCGAAGTCCGGTAAAATGCACCGAAAGAAGGAAACATTTTTTGGTTAAGCGTGTTGTGAATAATTCGTTGTGCCCACGTTACACGGTAAAAGATCTTTGTCTAACACCTTTTATAAAACCCCTTTAGTCATCTTTAGCACTGTACTAGGCATTATTTTCTAAAAAAAATCTTTTGTCAGGGATCTTTGATGCAAATTGAAGCAAGTTGAAGCCATTGTATACTTGTTGCTTCTCTTGCTTTAGTGCCTTTAACGTATGAAATGACATCGAACCATATTTAGTGCGCGGCTACTACCGTAATGGTCAGTGCAGAGTATGAATAATACGAATTCCTTCATATCACAATGCACGCTAACAACAAAACCACAATAAGCGTCCATAATCTTATACAGAAATAGTTGCAGTGATCAGCTGCATTCGAAATGGCTGCACTGTGAGGAAGAAATTAAATGGACTAAGGAATCAGTATTTGGAGGAAAAGTTGATGTGTCTACATATAACTGCAATCAATACTGTAAATACTTTTATTTTATGAAGTGGAAATACATTAATTACACAAATTCGTGTTTGTTTATAGGTCGCAAGTGTCAACAAGCGCGTAGGATATTTATAAACCCATTGTATACTGAACCATTAATGGGTTTCCTGAGGGGCAAAATAATTTTGATGATGTACATTTTGTTGCTTATATGATGTGACACGAGATTCTATTGAAGGGTCAATAAATGCGCCATCGGATTCTTCAAGCACGCCAGCAGATGCTTCACACATGTCCAGACGTAAGAAAAAGAAAACTATTTTCTCTCCATGGTGATGTAGAAATCCGAGGGTTATCAATAGAGTGTACATCACCAATTGTGACCAATCTTTTTATGGAAGATTTAGAGGAGAGAGCACTACATTTGGCGGAGTTAAAGACTGCCTGCTCTAGGTGCTACGTGGATGATGCCTTTGTAATCTGTCACCACGACTCTGCAACGCTGGACGCATTCCTATACAATATGAAATTCTCTTCACTCTAACTTCAGTTTCCGAGGGTGGTTCAACAAGTAATGCACACATTTTTTTCTGAAAGCAGGTTATCTGTATTCAGTATTTGAGTACATCATATTATTGCCCTCAATTTTGCCTACAAAACCTTGTTTTTCAATTTAATTTCCGTTCAGTGCGACTGCCATAGTTCACCTTACTGGGAGGGCCTGAATGCACGCATGGTGCCACTCTACTGGTCGACGTCGTAGCAAACGTCTTGCTGCATCAGTGACCCCATCGTCAGCGTACTGCTTCCCGCGGAGGGAATCCTTCATTGGGCCAAGCTTATGGAAGTCGGAAGGTGTGAGATCCGTAATGTAGTGTTGATGAGGAAGAACAGTCCAATGAAGTTTTATGAGTTCCTCTCGGCGAACGTAGACTTGTATTCATGTAGAAGGAAAAATTCATTTTTGTGGCGACGAACAAGCTGAAGGCGTTTCTTAAGTTTTCTGAAAATCACTCCAGAGTTGATTTTTGTACCACGACAGAAACAACTATAAACAAAGGCAAAGGTCCCAAGTTCGAGTCGCGGTACGGCACACAGTTTTAATCTGCCAGGAAGTTTCATATCAGCACACACTCCGCTGCAGAGTGAAAATTTCATTCTGGAAACATCACAGTAATACCCTCAGATTTTGCCGGCTGAGGGTGCGGCTTTGAACTTTTTCTTCAGAGAGGTTGTGTGGCGCCACTCCATGGATTGCCATTTTATTTTCGGTTCGAAGTGATGAACCCATGTTTCATCGCCTGTTATGATGTTCGACGAAAAATTGTCACGATCAGCCTCGTAACACGCAAGCAACTCCGCACAGATGATCGTTCGTTGCTCTTTGTGATTTTCCGTTAGGCGTCAAGCAGCCAGCGAGCACACACCTTTGAGTACCCGACTGGTGGGCGAGAATGCCAACACTGCCAGCAGATGAAGACAGGCGCCTGGCCCAGCGACTCACTGCGCTTTTATTCACTGTCAGGTCTCCGTAGGTATTCTACGAGCGACTAGGAATATCTGCGACACACTCGTTCCGGATTTTGTTCAGCCGAGACTGATGAAGAAAAAAAAGGCGTTGCATTACCCATTGGATGCCCCTCGTAGAACTTGTTTGTTGTTGTGGTCTTCAGTCCTAAGACTGGTTTGATGCAGCTCTCCATGCTACTCTATCCTGAGCAAGGTTCTTCATCTCCCAGTACCTACTGCAGCCTACATCCTTCTGAATCTGCTTAGTGTATTCATCTCTTGGTCTCCCTCTACGATTTTTACCTTCCACACTGCCCTCCAATACTAAATTGGTGATCCCTTGATGCCTCGTAACATGTCCTACCAACCGATCCCTTCTTCTAGTCAAGTTGTGCCACGAACTTCTCTTCTCCACAATCCTATTCAATACCTCCTCATTACTTATGTGATCAACCCATCTAATCTTCAGCATTCTTCTGTAGCACCACATTTCGAAGGCTTCTATTCTCTTCTTATCTAAACTATTTATCGTTCACGTTTCACTTCCATACATCGCTACACTCCATACAAATACTTTCAGAAACGACTTCCTGACACTTAAATCTATACTCGATGTTAACAAATTTCTCTTCTTCAGAAACGCTTTCCTTGCCATTGCCAGTCTACATATTATATGTTCTCTACCTCGACCATCATCAGTTATTTTGCTCCCCAAATAGCAAAACTCCTATACTATTTTAAGTGTCTCATTTCCTAATCTAATTCCCTCAGCACCACCCGATTTAATTCGCCTACATTCCATTATCCTCGTTTTGCTTTTGTTGATGTTCATCTTATATCCTCCTTTCACGACACTGTCCATTCCGTTCAACTGCTCTTCCAAGTCCTTTGCTGTCTCTGACAGAATTACAATGTCATCGGTGAACCTCAAAGTTTTTATTTCTTCTCCATGGATTTTAATACCTACTCCAAATTTTTCTTTTGTTTCCTTCACTGCTTGCTCAATATACAGATTGAATAACATCGGGGAGAGGCTACAACCCTGTCTCACTCCCTTCCCAACCACTGCTTCCTTTTCATGCCTCTCGACTCTTATAACTGCCATCTGGTTTCTGTACAAATTGTAAATAGCCTTTTGCTCCCTGTATTTTACCCCTGCCACCTTCAGAATTTGAAAGAGAGTATTCCAGTTAACGTTGTCAAAAGCTTTCTCTAAGTCTACAAATGCTAGAAACGTTGGTTTGCCTTTCCTTAATCTTTCTTCTAAGATAAGTTGTAGGGTCAGTGTTGCCTCACGTGTCCCAATATTTCTACGGAATCCAAACTGATCTTCCCCGAGGTCAGCTCCTACCAGTTTTTCCATTCGTCTGTAAAGAATTCGTGTTAGTATTTTGCAGCTGTGACTTATTAAACTGATAGTTCAGTAATTTTCACATCTGTCAACACCTGCTTTCTTTGGGATTGGAATTATTATATTCTTCTTGAAGTCTGTGGGTATTTCGCCTGTCTCATACATTTTGCTCACCAGATGGTAGAGTTTTGTCAGGACTGGATCTCCCAGGGCTGTCAGTAGTTCTAATGGAATGTTGTCTACTCCTGGGGCCTTGTTTCGACTCAAGTCTTTCAGTGCCCTGTCAAATTCTTCACGCAGTATCATAACTCCCATTTCATCTTCATCTGCATCCTCTTCCATTTCCATAATATTGTCCTCAAGTACATCGCCCTTGTATAGACCCTCTATATACTCCTTCCACCTTTCTGCCTTCCCTTCTTTGCTTATAACTGGGTTTCCATCTGAACTTTTTATATTCATACAAGTGGTTCTCTTTTCTCCAAAGGTCTCTTTTATTTTCCTATAGGCAGTATCTATCTTACCCCTGGTGAGATATGTCTCTACATCCTTACATTTGTCCTCTAGCCATCCCTGCTTAGCTATTTTGCACCTCCTGTCGATCTCATTTTTGAGACGTTTGTATTCCTTTTTGCCTGCTTCATTTACTGCATTTTTATATTTTCTCCTTTCATCAATTAAGTTCAACATTTCTTCTGTTACCCAAGGATTTCTAGTAGCCCTCGTCTTTTTACCTACTATATCCTCTGCTGCCTTCACTACTTCATCCCTCAAAGCTATCCATTCTTCTTCTACTGTATTTCTTTCCCCCATTCCTGTCAATTGTTCCCTTGTGCTCTCCCTGAAACTCTGTACAACCTCTGGTTTAGTCAGTTTATCCAGGTCCCATGTCCTTAAATTGCCACCTTTTTGCAGTTTCTTCAGTTTTAATCTACAGTTCATAACCAATAGATTGTGGTCAGAGTCCTCATCTGCCACTGGAAATGTCTTACAATTAAAAACCTGGTTCCTAAATCTGTCTTACCATTATATAATCTATCTGAAACCTGTCAGTATCTCCAGGATTCTTCCATGTATACAACCTTCTCTTATGATTCTTGAACCAAGTGTTAGCTATAAGTTATGCTCTGTGCCAAATTCTACCGGGCGCCTTCCTCTTTCATTTCTTCCCCCCAATCCATATTCACCTACTACGTTCCTTCTCTCCCTTTTCCTACTACCGAATTCCAGTCACCCATGACTATTAAATTTTCGTCTCCTTCACTATCTGAATAATTTCTTTTATCTCATCATACATTTCTTCAATTTCTTCGTCATCTGCAGAGCTAGTTGGCATATAAACTTCTACTACTGTAGTAGGCATGGGCTTCGTGTCTATCTTGGTCACAAAAATGCGTTCACTATGCTGTTTGTAGTAGCTTACCAGCACTACTATTTTTTTATTCATTATTAAACCTACTCCTGCGTTACCCCTATTTGATTTTGTATTTATAACCCTGTATTCGCCTGACCAAAAGTCTTGTTCCTCCTGCCACCGAACTTCACTAATTCCCACTATATCTAACTTTAACCTATCCATTACCCTTTTTAAATTTTCTAACCTACATGCCCGATTAAGGGATCTGACATTCCACGCTACGATCCGTAGAACGACGTCCTCTTGAGTAATCCCCGTCCGGAGACCCGAATGGGGGACTATTTTACCTCCGGAATATTTTACCCAAGAGGACGCCATCATCATTTAACCATACAGTAAAGCTGCATGCCCTCGGGAAAAATTACGGCCGTAGTTTCCCCTTGCTTTCATCCGTTCGCAGTACCAGCACAGCAAGGCCGTTTTGGTTAGTGTTACATGGCCAGATCAGTCAATCATCCAGACTGTTGCCCCTGCAACTACTGAAAAGGCTGCTACCCCTATTCAGGAACCACACATTTGTCTGGCCTCTCAGCAGATACCCCTCCGTTGTGGTTGCACCTACGGTACGGCTATCTGTATCGCTGAGGCACGCAAGCCTCCCCACCAACGGCAAGGTCCATGGTTCATAAAAATGGTGAACTAACGTTCCTGAAGGTGTCGATGAATAGAAAAGAGGGAGGGACCAAACATGACACTGTGTAACAAGTTTGTTTGTGTGGCCATCCTCCACAGCAAGCATATAATTACTTGTTTTGCAAATCAAACTGCCTTTTCCTGCTGCTAGTTACCTTATATATCCCATACGCGTTTCGCCTTCTCCTGGTCTAAGGCATCATCAGTGGGATCTATAACGATACAGTTTTGTTAGTTATAGATTATCAAACAGTTCACTTCGCGATTTTTTGTAAAAAAACGTAATTACTTACGATTTGCTGCTCTGTGTTTCGTCACATCTGGTCTGGAGGTCGCACTACCACTTTTATCACTGCCATATATTCACATCTTTGTGTTCTCGCCATCCACACACTGTTCACTATGTTTCTCACTCTTTTTTGTGGTGGACTATCGTTGTTTTGTCACTCGATACAACTATTTCGTAGTACACTTCTTTTCACAGGGTAAATATTGCGACTCCATTACGTGTTTCATCTTCTTTGGTATGTTTACCTATTTGTTGCCAACCTAACGAAGTATATGTTCGTTACTTACTTCTATGTATGATTTTTATACCGTGTGTATGTGTATGAGTGAGAGAGAGGGGGGTATAGAGCCGATTTTTTTTGGGGGGGGAGGGGGGGGGGGCTTGGCTGTTGTACTAGCTGTTAGGGAGGGGCTGAAAACTTTGGTGATAGTTTTTTTGACATTTCATTTCAATATTCTGGGGAGGGGTAATGGATGAGTGAGTGTAAAGATGTCGGGTTCTATTATTATTACATTGGACAGTATTATTATATTTATCCTTTTTGCGGACGTTATTCTATTGTTTTATCTATTAGTGTAAATAATGAATTGCTTGGCATGTGTACTTGGTCATTCAACAGGATTTTCCCATCTGCTTTGGTTTTATGTATGTGGTAATTTTCTTGCATGGTCAGAAGGTGCTTTTTATTGTTGATTCTAATTATTCTCATGTCATCTTCTCTAGTGGTTGCTTTGTGGTCATTTTCTCTTAGGTGTTCTGCAAATGTGGAGTGGTTTGTCCCATATTTCCATGCTCTCATGTGTTGCTTGTATCTGAAAAAAAAAAAAAAAAAATCGGCTCTATCCCCACCCTCCTGTCTCACTCATACACACACACACACAGTATAAACATCGTAAATAGAAGTTAGTAACGAACATATACTTCGTTAGGTTGGCAACAAATAGGTAAACATACCAAAGAAGATGAAACACGTAATGGAGTCGCATTATTTACGCTGTGAAAGGAAGTGTACGACGAAATAGTTGTATCGAGTGACAAAACAACGATAGTCCATCGCAAAAAAGAGTGAGAAGCATAGTGAACAGTGTGTGGATGACGAGAACACAAAGATGTGTATATATGGCAGTGATAAAAGTGGTAGTGCGACCTCCAGACCAGATGTGACGAAAAGCAGAGCAGCAAATAGTAAGTAATTACGTTTTTTTTAACAAAAAATCGCGAAGTGAACTGTTTGATAATCTATAACTAACAAAACTGTATCGTTATAGATCCCACTGATGATGCCTTAGAACAGGAGAAGGCGAAACGCGTCTGGGATAAATAAAGTAACTAGCAGCAGGAAAAGGCAGTTTGATTTGCAAAACAAGTAGTGACACTGTGTACTGTAAACAGCATATGCGGACCTAAACTTACCTGCCACCAGCAACGAAGTGGCGTGCTTAGGACATTGGTCCGCATAGCACGAGTCATATCGGATTCAGACAGCTTATCCGATAAGCTGCGCCACCTCCGTACTGAATTCACGCAAAATGGATATCCCGAACATGAGATTCGCCGTACCTTATACCCAGCGCGTGTTAGCCAATGTGAGCAGCTAGAAGAAAGCGAAGAACAGAGAGGAATGGTCGTCTTGTCATACATCGGCAATGTTTCTCCGAAAATAGGAAGCTAACTGAAATAAGATAAAGTCATATTTGTCTTCCGTCCGCTAACAACACTCAAAGTTCTTCTAGGGTCAGTGAAGGATTATCTTGGTTTGAGAAGGCCCAGTGTTCATAATATCCTTTGTACCTATAGAAAGTCATGCGTCGGACGAACTTGCGGTGCCATCGAAGACAGATGCGTCGGACATTGGCGACACAAGCGTCTGGACCAACCACAGGACTCTGCAGTGGTCGAGCATTGTCTCACTACGAGGCACAATACAGACTTCAAAAGTACCAAAATTCTCCCGCCTTGACTTGAAATCTGAAAGGTTTTTTTTTCTACTTTTGGCTTACCTGTGACAATGAATAACGCCCGGGCAACGTCTCTCTGGAAATAACTGCTGCTGCTATCGAAAGATACTAAAAAGGCGGTCTCATTTACTAAGCGGCCGACTAACTACAGGTGAACGCTGTGTGCAATGAGTGCAACTAATGTGTCTGTATTTTAAATTGCAATTATAAAACTGTATCTAGTGAATGACAAAGATTGGTAAATGGATGATGACATGGTAAATTGCGTTAATGGTGATTCCTATAAAAGGTGGCTTGGCAAATTCAGAAATATCTCTTTACAAAGGTACTCTTCATTGTAATCAAGAATTCCAAAGAAATAATTTTACAAAATATATATGTTCATCGTAAATTACATAAAGTTGCACTAACTGAGTTAATCTTTTCTGAATTATCGCTAATATTACCTAATTAAGGAGAGAGGAAAGTTCTAAGTTGGATACCAAATTATTATAATGGTGTGTAGGCAGCAGCTCGCGCGCAATTGAAGCAAAGAAAATTAATATTATCTTATTATGACGTCTTCATCAAATCAATCAAAAAATCTCTCTCTCTCGCAGTACAGATATCAAAAATTATATTGTAAAATCAATTTCCTCGACAGTATTCCGTATTCATCATTCTTGTTATGTCCTTCTCTCGACCGTGTGTCACTTCACGATTAGTTCAGAGCAGACTGCCTGCGATCAGCATTTGAAAGGAGCGGCCGACTCAGAGATGTTACGGCAGACGTGCATTGTCGCATATGACATAGCGCGCTGTTTGAGAAACAAAGCAAGCGTGACTTCTGTGTGCGTACCGAAGTTATGAGAAAAGCTGATAGTAAACAAATATCAACAGTCTCTTCAACCATACACTCCAGTACTGGCAATATTTATGTCAGATCACCACAAACGAAAACTATCGGTCATCCAAGGGATGACTCTTTGGCAGCGATTTTAATACTCGGATGACAAGGGCAAAGATGCTCACACACAAGTTCTGACTCGTATATCGGCATAAGGGCGATGGGGCGGCCGATGACAGCACGCAGTTACACGGTTAATACAAATTACGTTCGTTGCTTGACCATTTTTAAATATTTTAATTCTTTTATGTTATTACCCTATAATTGAGAAGTTCAAAACAGTTTTTCTTTTTTTTTTAATTTACCTTTCACCTTTACTGAATGGCGGCCATTTTCGTTTGTAAGCGTGCGACGATGTTTCAATTTAGGGACGTTAGCAAAAATATGAATATTTCTGCACTGGGTTAAGTTGATTTATGAGATTCTATTTTTTTCCTAAAGTTAGATATCATACACTACTAGCCTCATATAGACCAAGAACACTTACAAATGTTTCCTTAATTTCTTATGAATTTTTGAAATTTGAACATTTTCATTTTTTATATAGTTTGGGGTTAGTTATCTCAGGTGGAACCGAATATAAAAATATGATTTTTGCACAGTTTGCACACCTATATGATAGCAACGTACTGTAAAAATTTCAACATTGGTATCTGACTGTGAAGAAAGATATGAATTTTTGAAAATTAGGAGATAGTTCACTTTACTCTACAACTGATCTTACGGCTGTTGCCTATTTATGTGTGACATTGGCGGGATATAATCAATTATTATTGAAGTAAGGTATTGAATTATATACAAAAATTGGAAAATCACAGCAATTAATATTTATATTATTTTGACATACTTAAAATATTTTTAAATAACATCCTTCGAGATGCGACTGTTCCTAAACCTGGTCGTGAATGTTAAGAATTATTGCTTCAGGCAGCTTCTGTGATATAGAATAAGACCTCCGTGTTGCTGTGGTAAGTTCAAGTTTCCTTAAAACATTTTTCAATGGTATAAATTTTGTCACTAGTAGATTTCTTGAATGATGTTCTTGGGCCAGCAGGGTGGTAAGAATGCACAAAAACATCATTATTTTCCAAACTTATTCTTTCAACCTCTGTAAGCCACCACTGTCCATCATACACATATGCCACTATGTCATTCAACATTAAAGACAGAGATGTAATTTTACTGACACAATGATGCTCATAAATTTCGGTTTCTTATGTTCCACAGAATCGAACTAAGTTTTCTGCAATGCCAAGGAATTTGTGGACATGCCTTGTTCCTTTTTTTGCTATACAGTTTTTAAATCTGGTTTGAAGTGTTGTTTTCATATGCAGAACCACTTCTTTCTTGATCGGAAAATAGGTGATGAATGCCTTTAATATTATCCTTGCAAAAGACATACATGTCCTGTACTGTGAGAATTTGGTCCATGGTTGGTCTTTGTAGGCTGACTTTACTAACTTCACGTTTTGTTGTACCGAATACTACATCAAATGGATTTTTACAATGGCAAGATGCAAAAATATGCCATTCAGCCTCCAACCCAAAGTCTACTTTGTGGTTGCACAGATTTGAAAAATTCTTTCTGTTCTTATACTGACTACCACTTCCATCTGAAAAGTATATAAGCTTCTTAACTTTGGGAAAATTTTCTTTTATGTAATTTATTACATACTTTTGAAACACATGTACAGCCAAAGTGTTGTGCTTCCAGTAGTCGCTTAGAATGCAAATTGAAGAACTGCAAACTTCATCTTTCTCATTTTTAAAGTAGAGTTTAAATGGATGCACTTTTACCTGGTCATTGACTCAGTGGTACCCTTGTATTGCATCCTGAATCATAAATGTAAAATTTTCTGCAAAATCAGATAGCACTATGTATTCAGTTCCATGAAGTTGTGCTTTTTTGTCCTTCAAATCTTACTTTGAATTGTAGAAACATAGTCGTGACTTTTGAGTTTTTGTAAGTTATCAATTAAAGATTTTAAATACTCTTCCTGAGATTTAACCACCGCTCTCATTTCTTCCCTGCCAGTTGTGACCCATTGTTTTAAGGTAATACTGTCTGTAATTTCCTCATCATATTCGTGAAACAATTCAATAACGTTTTCCTTACCAGGGCATTTATTACACAAACTCATAACGCAGTCATAACTGTTAGTGTCACAGACTATTAAATCTAGTAACTCTTTGTAGTTAAGATCACGGAGTTTAGCACTCACAACTATCAGTTTGACATTTTGATGATATAAACAAACACATACACAGTGTGTTCCAGAGGATCCAGCCAAAATACAACACTTAGGGCGGAAGTCACAAAACTTTGACCTTCGAATTTTGCATTCAGGATGAGAATTTTTGAAAGCTGCATAAAGTTCATTTAAGTTTGCCAGCACTAGTCGTTTTGCTTTGTTACTTTAACTCCATTTATTACAACTCTATTGCTATCTTTGCATCCTGGGTAGATCCTACTGTTTTTGTCATCTTTAAAAAACTGCTGGATATTTTTAATTGTTTTTCACTTTCTTCTTCTTTTGTAAAACTGGAAGAATGCCTTGCTCTTTCACTAATTTTCGGGTTGTTTTAACCAAACGATGAGAAATGTTGAATTCATGAACTATTTTTTTCTCTTGATCATGAGTCAGGGAGCAAACTTAAAATTTTAACTTTTACCTCTTTAGATGTCAATGAATATTTAATTTTTAATTTTTCTATTAGCTCAAATATTCAGTGTCATGCTGGTGGTAGGTATTCTTCTTCTTTAGAAATAATGTTGGTATCTGTATTGTTAAAGCATAATTCCAAGTCTTTTCTAATTTTGTCTGAAATTTGTTGCACCTAATTTTCAATAGCTGCTTTTATTTTGCTGCTACTTAATTTTATTATTTTCGAAGCAGGAGATATGTCTAACTTAGAACAAGCAAAATTCAATATGCTAACAAGTTCCTCATTAGGAATATAAATGTCATTAACAAGGTTACATGATTCTTGGTCTGGATTCACAGCAAATATTTTTGAGTAACAATTTGTGCACAGGGAGTTTCCAGGAATCACATTACAAATACTTGGGAAGCTGTTTCACTCTCACATAACAAGGACAAATGTTCAAGTTTTATTTCCCTCAAACCATTAGTAATAGTCTTTTTATGGAGTTTAAGTGAATCAGAGCACTTCTTACAAAAATGTGGTTGTACTTCAGAAAATATTTCTTCTCACACACTGATGTTATAGAAGAACTAACTCGAAATTTAAACAAAGTTTGTCTAACTTCATCAAAGTCATTAACATTTTTCAACTTTTTTGAAACTGAACCATAAACTGTTTTGTGACACTTCTTTTGCTATCTGTCCAACACAGCACTGCATTCCAGTTAATCTCTCAAAATTAATTACAAGTTACACACAGAACAAAGCACGTAACACATTCTACGCTCTCGATGAAGTATGCACATCCACTCTAACGAAGGTTTCAAAAAAATGGTTCAAATGGCTCTGAGCACTATGGGACTTAACATCTATGGTCATCAGTCCCGTAGAACTTAGAACTACTTAAACCTAACTAACCTAAGGACATCACACAACACCCAGCCATCACGAGGCAGAGAAAATCCCTGACCCCGCCGGGAATCGAACCCGGGAACCCGGGCGTGGGAAGCGAGAACGCTACCGCACGACCACGAGCTGCGGGCCGAAGGTTTCAGACCAGACTGACTACAACAATGCCACACCCAGCAATAATGTACTTCTTTATTGACAATAAACCAAACTGTAAATGGGTATTTTTATTACCATAGAACAAAAGCGAAAGCTCCTGTTGTTTAACATTGCATTATTAAAAATAAATAAACCATATGAAAAAACCAATATATAAGTTATGTACAATAAATAAAATAAAGATGTAAACCTCTGGCTGATGATGGGCACTGAGATAAGCCTTAAAACAGCCCACCTTCTCCCCTCAGGAGAAGGAATGAAACGTGCTAAAAAAATGGATAATAGTTTTAACTAAATATATGTCACAATTAAATTTTATTACAATGAAAGATTAAACCATTCAAATAGGCAACAGCCTCTTTTTCAAAAATTCATTTCTTTGTTCACAGTCAGATATCAATTTTGAAATTTTTACAGTACGTTGCTATCATATAGGTGTATAACCCGTGCAAAAATCTTATTTTTATATTCAGTCCCACCTGAGATAACTAACCTCAAAGATTACAAAAAAATGAAACCTTCCAAATTTTAAAAATTCATAAAACATTAAGGAAACATTTGTAAGTGTTCTTGCTCTATATGAGGCTAGTAGTGTATGATATCTAAGTATATGTAAAAAATAGAATCTCATAAATCACTCCTTGTTTGTTATTTTTGGGCCTAAAAAGTGCATTTTTGAAAATTTGGATATCAGACTTTTGGAGGTCATTTTGACTGGTTATTTTTGAATTTATGGTATTTTATGTAATAGACAAAGTTGTAGAGGACACTTTTCTAAGAACAGTCATGTCAGTTGCAATGTTGTTACTTAACCCAGGGCAGCGATATTCAAATTTTAGCTGGTCTCCATACTGAAAAATCGTCGCACGCCTACAAATAAAAATGGCCGCCATCCAGTAAAGGTACAAGTTAAATTATTTTAAAAAACTGTTTTGAACTTCGCAAATATAGGGAAATCATACAGAAAAAATTTAAAATATTTAAAAGTGGTCAAGCAGCCATCACTGGACCACTTCATATGGATTGACCTAGGAAAGTTGAACCAAAGTTCTTGGTTCGTCGTCCGACAGGTGGTGTCGTTGTCCTTCGCGCTGCCGATACGAAAATCATCACTATTGGCCACCGAATATGGAGCCTTTACGCTTATGCTTTTTCTGCTAACAAAATGAACATTCCCAAGTATTAATAAACGATCTTGATGAAACATGGCGCCTATGTAGATGGGGAAAAAAATACAACACTTTTTTTTCATAGAGCCAGTTTCACTTTTAAGGGAAAAAACGCACCCCGGAAGGTAATTTGACATATTAGGCTTACAGAGAATATCTACGAAACAATGATACGTAAAAAATGTCGTTCATATTTATTAATGTTGTTGTAACAAAAGATTTCATTTTTCAAAATTGATTAATGATAGTGGAATAATTTGCAAAATTTCAAAATATTACAAAAGTTGATTACACAGTTTGCAAGAATGCTAATTACTTATCAACATTTACATGAAAAATATTTTTCATGTATCATCGTTTCGAAGGTATTCCCCCTATACCTAATGTGCCATTTTACCTTTTGGGGTATGTTTTACAAGTGAAATTGTTTTATAAGTGAAATTGAACAGAAATAAAACAATACATATTGCATTATTTTGGCTCCTGTGTACACCCACAATGGTTCATCAAGACCATTTTCGACACTTGTAAATGTTTCCTTGTAAGACTGGCAAGTGTTTGTCGGTTGCGCTGATGAAACCTTATGGGAATTTCACGACGAAATCCGACGCCTCCGCTGAAAACCATTTCTAGAGCTAGACAGGGAAAACTTCACGTAACTGGATTAACTCCTCTGGGGCAATATGAAGTACAGGGCCTTTTCCAGTCAACGGTCTACTCGCCAAACACCAGACCTATGTACTTCCAGTTAATGATTTGGGACTGCCTGTTAACCAATAGCATGTGTTTTGAGAATTCACATATCCGCTAATGTGAAACCATGCTTCTTCTGAGTTGAAGTAAAGATTTGTATCCAGATAACCATCAGCGGCATAGCTGAGTAAACATTCGCAATAATGTTGTCGTTGTGTCTAATCCGTAGTTTTCAATGTTTGCATCACCCTTCTTTGTATGCTCGCATGTGTAACATCTTCAGCGTGTTCTTGTATGACATTCGTTTGATGTTTATGATAAACGTCGAGGTGAGTTTCATGGAATCTTGTAAACACATTCAATATTTTCCGGCGGACAAACTGTCTTTACTCGGTTACGTTTGAGGTAGCGACTGAACCTGCTGCTCTAAATTTAGTGATCAATTTGGCACAACACTTTTTGCGGCAGCAGCTGTCTCTGAATACGTTATCGTAAACATTTAATTTAACATTTTAAACGCCTAACAGACGAAAAAAAGTTTCAACTCTACTCTTTGTTCGATTGGAGAAGCCATTTTAAAGAACTGTATTCACAACAAGCTTCAAACTGACAAGTGACAACGCAGAACTGATCACTGTATCGTCGCTCGACATCACGTGACATCACATGACACAACACGACGGCCACACTAGCATTAAGAAATAAAAACACTGAGACAGCAACACTCAGATAGCTTCAAATATCACTATCAGTATAACACTGGGCCTCTTTTATCTTGGTCGTCCAGTATGTCTAATACGACGTTTTCACAATTTGTGTATCGTGTGAAACGAAGTAAACATTGTGAGCTGTGCTGCGGCTCACGTTGGTGGTATTTGTAGGTTCCGCCCTCTGTTGGAGGACAGACTGTATCCTTTAGTTCGCATAGTTGCAGTTGTTTGTCTTCCTCTCGTCTTTTCCAGGCAAATGCCAGGATGGTTCCTTTGCAAGGGCACGCCAGACTTCCTTCCCCGTCCTTCCCTAATCCAATGAGACCGATGACCTCACTGTTTGGTCTCTTACCCTAACCAATCCAATCCAATCCTCTCGTCTTGACTGGCGCCACTCGTTTCACAAGCGTTGCCTCTCCGCTAGTGGCAGCAGCGGCGGTTATCGATATGTAGTAACTGCTGCCTTATCTTTTGGGCGACGTCGTTGTTTTTCCGTGTCGTGTGAGTGTGGCAGTTCAGTTGGGGACTCAGGAGGGGCCAGGTCTGTGCAGTGCGAGAACACACTGCGACCGCTGGCGGAACACATGGACTGCGGGATGGAAGGGCTGTGGTCACGAGGGTGCACGACCTCGTTGTAAACTGGATCCAGCAAGCTTTAAGATGAGTGCATTCCAATCCAAGTGTAGCGGAGTCAGTCACCCGTGTGGGCCCTGTAGTACGTATGTGATGTTGTGACAGATTATCATCGTGCCGTCATGTGCAGTTTGGTGGATCTGTGTACCGCTTAATACTTGAAGACCCTATTGCGTTAAAAGCACTTGGCTCTGTGCTTATACGGTGTGGTTACTCAACTGTGAATTAATAGAGCAATGAAGAGATTCGTTTCATTCTGCCAACCATCGTCAGAGTTGTCACAGTGAGTTCAGTGTGCGTTTGTGTGCCTAATGAGTTTGATGTCACTCATTTGGTACTTGGTTTTGGCTGGCTTTGCTATAGTTTCCGCAATGACGTGTGGTTGCTGATTTTGGTTGGTTACATTTCGATTTTACCTCACACGCAAAGTGAGTGGGGTTTTAGTTACTGGTGGTTCGTCTGGTGTTATGTACTGTGACTTGTTTGTTCAGATTTTCAGGTTTGTGGAATCGGACAGAAATCTGGTAGTGGTTCCTTTCTCGTTGCAGGCGCTCTAAACATAGTATCCTGGGGACGAAGTGCAGACCGCCGGTTCCGGCTTTAGCGTATTGTTCCATCGTTGCATTTGGTTTATCGGACGTCAGGTAGCTTCTGCAAGATTATTATTAGTCATTCGTTAGACTGCCATTAGTCAGAGCTACCATCTTGTGAAGTGAATGCAACTCTTGGCTGCCTGTCTCATCGCTCGCGAGTGTTTGTTGCCGGACCTTCTCAGAGGTCGATTCCTGGAGCACCGTCTGTGACTGGTCCTTGTGTATTATTATTGTATTATTTATTACCATAGCTACTTTAAAGGTTATGTATGTCTACTTAATAGTTCCGGTCGCCTTCTGGAATAAATCTAGCAGTGTAAGGGTTGTGTTACAAGGTTACCGTCATCTTATTTCACCCGTTTGGTGGTCATTTGCTTGTTTCTTTTAATTAACCTTTGCTTGTATTGGCTGTTTTGCAGTAGGTTTCTAAAATTTTTATGTAATTGCCGTTCCTGGCGTGTAAGGCCTTTAGCCGTGATTGTGGTCATTTGCTTTAAAAAATAATTCGATATTTGTATTTTAGCAATAAGCCTTAAAACCTTATTTACTGCCATTCCTGGCGTCTGATACCTTCTGCTGTGTTTGTGGCCACCTACTTTTTATTATTTCAGTACCTGTAAGTTGTAATTGCAACGAGTTCTTAAACATTTTTAATTTATTGCCAAACCTTCAAAGACACGGCACGTAGTTGTTGATCCATAGAACGAAGGTCGATAACTCAATTCCAGAGACTTACCGAAGTCATTACTTATTATTGTTATAAACACATAATTTATGTCGTGATTCACATTGTCAAAATCTTTATCAAATAAAGCGAAACACCTGAAATGTGTAGTTTATTGATTACTCGTCGTTTTCACAGTAGCAGCAGAAGCTTCGGACATTCACATGGATGAAAGATCCCTCTAGACCTTTCCATGCATTATGCACACTGAGCTGACAAAAATTATGGCATAGCGATTAATACAAATACAGATGGAGGTAGTACCGCGCACACAAGGTATAAAAGGGCGTGCATTGGAGGAGCTGTCATTTGTACTCTGGTGGTTCACTTGAAAAGGTCTCCAACGTGATTCTGGCCTCACGACGGGATTTAACAGACTTTGAATGAGGAATCTAAGATGGAGCTAGACGCATGGGACATTCAGTTTCGGAAATCATTAGGGAATTCAGTATCCGAGGTCCACAGTGTCAAGAGTGTGTCGAGAGTACCAAATTATAGGCATTAACTCTCACCACGGACAACGTCGAGAGTAGAGGTGTTTGCGTAGGGCTGTCAGTGCTAACAGACAAGCAACACTATGAAATAATCCCAAAAATCAATGTGGGACTTAAGACGAACGTACCCGTTAGGACAGTGCGGAGAAATGTCACGTTAATTGACCATTGCAGCAGACGACTGACGCGAGTGCCATTGCTAACAGAACGACATACGAAGACATGGACCCAAATAGTCAACAAGACATTATTTAAGCGGGTGGTGGCTCCATAATGGTATGGGCTGTGTTTATATGGAATGGACTGAGCCCTGGTTACGTTCGGTTACTTGGGATCATTTGCAACCATTCATGGACTTCATGTTCCGAAACAACGATGGAATTTTTGTGGCTGACAATGCACTATGACGCCGGGCCACAACTGTTAGTCACTGGTTTGAAGAACTTTCCAGAGAATTTCATCGAACAATTATGGGACATAATCGAGAAGTTAGTTCGTGCACAAAATCCTGCACCGGCAACATTTTTGCAATTATGGATGGCCATAGAGGCATGGCTCATTATTTCTGCAAGGGATTTCTAGCGACTTTTTGACTCAACGCCACGTGGAGTTGCTGCATTGTGCAGGGCCGAAGGAGGTCTGACACATTATTAGGAGGTATCGCATGACTTTTGTCGCTTCAGTCTATAGTTTTTAGCTGTACGCATCTATTTCGCCCCTATCACCGACCTACCTCTCCTTAGGTCAACGTCTCGATCTTTTATTATCCCTTGGAGCCCAGAAAAGACTTCCCTTTGTCGATCTAACACCAGTTCCCCTCGCTACAAGTTTTTCCCTCGTACATTTCATTATGATTAGTGTTAATATTCATACGTTATCTACTCCGGATTGTTCCATGACTCTTTTTTCCCTGTATCTTTTTATAACTTCCATCATCCATCAGGCTTTGGATAAGTGAGATATCTTCCGGAAAAGGATACTAATTAGTTGTAACGGGGTACAGCCTAAGTTTAGTGTCAAAGACAAGCGTCACTCCTGCATTATAAGGTACGTCATTGGCTGTCTTTTGAAGACAGAAATGTGATTCAGATACACAGTTTATGAAAGAGGTCAGTAGACTGTGGTGTTCTTCCTTCAGCAAGGGATTTAGAGAAGGTGGTGGGTAAATGATAGAATGGAACAGAAAGTGTATAATTCTCTAGGAACTTCTGTACCTGCTGCGCTCAAACTGGTTGTGGTATAAGGGTGAAGTGAGGACATCTAACGACTGTCACGACGTTAGCTTTATGGAATTTTTTAGGTTGGGTTTTGTAATATTCACTACTGAGTCGGAGGAGCATTATAAGAAAAATAGAAGATGATTATTTGTTTTGAACATTTTCTTTGAAACAGCTTGGTTATTATTTCTTTATTTAATATTTTCTAGACGTCGAATTTAATTCAGTCTTCTCGTAAACTTTTGGAATCATGAGTAGAGGCAAAATCTGTTCCCTGTTATACGCATTTGGAAGCGTAATAAAGATGAAATATTGTTGCACTCTTCTACAAAATCATTATTCAGACTGGAAGTACTGTCTATTTATCTCATGGGTGAAGGTTCTGCATTACAGCTCATAACATTTGAATTTAGCAGGTAATGGCGAAGTATTGTTGAGCTTCTAACTACGATAGATGGTGTTAACATTGGTCGTAATTATTTCTAATATTCTGAAATGCTTATTTATTTGATGTGGAGGAGGTCCTTCAGCACCACTTAAATAAATACATATTATTACAGATCTTTACACCGGATCAGCGTACAGTACAACTGCATTATTTTCAGTCCATGAAAGAAGTGTTCTGCATTGTTATTCTAGCGGAGGATACAAGCCATATTATACAGTATTTTTTTAACAGATTACGCGGTTTTCTATCGATGCTGTGTCAGCATACCAAAACACATTTATGTATTCATTAAAGAACATTTTTACGCATTTGATATGTTCGCGCACCACAAAATTACATATTCTTTTATTTGAGTTATTTCTTGCACTACTTCCTTTCATACGCAATTTTTAGTATATTTTTAGTAGTATCCTCTACACGTAATCCATTTTCTCGAGATTGAGATATATGTCGATCTTGTCTCAAGCGTAAAGAAAAATTCAAGTTGTTAGCTACATTTCTTATGATCTAACAAGCAGCAAAAGAAAACTCAAAGTGACCCATTATATTTCATTGTAAACTACACTGAAGCGGCAAAGAAATTGGTACAGGAAAGCGTATTCAAATAAAAAGCTGTGTAAACAGGCAGACTACGGTGCTGCGATCGGCAACGCAACAAGTGTCTGGCGCAATTGGTAGATCGTTTACTGCTGATATAATGGCAGGTTTTCAACATTTAGGTGAATTTGAACGTAATGTTATAGTTGGCGCACGAGCGATGAGACACAGCATCTCCGAGGTAGTGATGAAGTGAGGATTTTGCCGTACGACCATTTCACGAGTGTACCGTGAATATCAGGAATCCGGAAAAACAGCAAATATCCAACATCGTTGCGGCCGGAAAAAGATCCTGCAAGAACGGGACCAACGGTGACTCAACTGAATCGTTCAACGTGACAGAAGTGCACTCCTTCCCCGAACTGCTGCAGATTTCAGTGCTGGACCATCAACAAGTGTCAACGTGCGAACCATTCAACGAAACATCTTCGATATGGGCTTTCGGAGCCGAAGGCCCACTCGTGTAACCTTGATGACTACACGACTCAAGCTTTACGCCTCGCCTGGATCCGTCAACAACAACATTGGATTGTTGATGACAGGAAACATGTTGCCTGGTCGGACGAGTCTCGTTTCAGATTGTATCGAGCAGATGGACGTGTACTGGTATGGAGATAACCTCATTAATCCGCGGAGGGTGCATGTCAGCAGGGGACTGTTCAAGCTGGTGGAGACTCTGTATTGGTGTGATGCGTGTGCAGTTGGAGTGATATGGAACCCCTGATACGTCTAGATACTAAGCTGACAGGTGACACGTACGTAAGCTTCCTGTCTCATCACCTGCATTCATTCATCTCCATTGTGCATTCCAAGGGACTTGGGTAAAACCAGAGGAACAATGCGACAACCTGCACGTCCAAAATTGCTACAGAGTGACTGCAGCAACACTTCTCTGAGTTTAAACACTTCTGCTGGGCACCAAACTCCCCAGACATGAATATAATTGAAGGTGTATGGGATACCTTGCAACGTGCTGTTCAGAAGAGATCACCACCCCGTCGTTCTCTTACGGATTCATGGTGTCAGTTCCTTCCAGCACTCCTTCAAACACTACTCGATTCTTCAAATAACTTATGGGTTTGCTGCCGGGTGACGTCGTCGACCACCGCCGATATTTCGACAGGAGCACACCCTGCCATTCTCAAGGCACAACGGCAAGGAGGAAGCAATGTGCAAGGGAATTTAATACCTCGGTTCGCAGAGGAGAAACAAGGAAGATACCACACACAGAACAAGTAACCACAGAGTCAAACCACAACCAAAGATAACCAACATCATAAATATCGATAGTGACTATTAATCAACAGGTGAGGTAGCACTAATTCTGTCCCTCTGTTTGTTCTTTGTCACAGGAGACTATCAAGAGTCTTAATTCTTTCTGTGCTGTACCACCTAGATTATATGGCCTCCCTAAAGTCCATAAAGAGGCTGTCCCGTTGAGGCCTATTGTTTCTAATATTGGTGCTCCGACATATCGTGTAACTAAACATCTTGCTAGTTTGTTGAGCCCACTAGTAGGTAGGTGTGAACACCACATTAGGAAATCTGCAGGTTTCTTACGTCGATTGCAGGTATTGCGTTTGAATGACGCTGATATTTTAGTCAGTTTTGATGTGGTTTCTCTTTTCACTCGGGTTCCTCTCTCTGATTCGTTGCAGATAATTGAGATTAAGTTTGGTGTTGAGTTAACAAATTTGTTTCGACATGTGCTGACTTCCACTTACTTTTTATTCAATGGTCAGTACTACGAACAGACTGATGGAGTTGCAATGCGAAGCCCTTTGTCACCTATTGTGGCCAATTTGCTTATGGAGGACTTTGAGAAACGTGCATTGGAGTTAGCGACCTTGAAACCTGCATGTTTTTTCAGATATGTAGATGATACTTTTGTTGTTTGGCTTCATGGTAGTGAGAATTTAAACCTGTTTTTGGAACACCTGAAATCAATCCACCCGAAGATTCAGTCCGCTATGGGGGTGGAAAAGAATGGATGCCTTCCCTTCCTTGATGTGTTGGTCAGAATGAAGACTGATGGTACGTTGGGACATTCTGTTAATAGGAAGCCTAATCACACTGACTTGTATCTGCGAGCTGATAGTTGTCACCGTCCAGCTCAGCGTGAAGGAGTACTTCGTACCTTGGTTCACAGGGCCCACGTTATCTCAGACCCTGAAAGTTTGCCAGCTGAGCCATCACATCTCGAAGTCACCTTTCGTCAGAATGATTATAGTGAGAGGCAGATCAAACGTGTGTTGCGATATGAGCCTTCTGTGCAACGGGTGAGTGACGATAGCAACGAAGTGGCACCTAAGTCTACGGCCTTTTTGCCTTACGCAGGAAGCATTTCCAACAGGATTGGCCGTATTTTGCGGAAATATGATGTGAAATGTGTTTTTTCGACCACCTTCTAAGATTAAGGCCCTGTTGGCGTCCGTAAAAGATGATCTTCGTTTGCGTAAGGCTGGTGTCTATCGTATTCCTTGCAGTTGTGGCATGTCATATATTGGCCAGACAATCAGGACTGTGGAAGACCGGTGTATTGAACATAAGCGTCACACACGCTTACAACAGCCGAGCAAATCCGCTATTGCAGAACATTGCCTTGACACCGGTCATCCTATGGAATACAACAACACGGAGATTCTGGCTTGCACGTCCAGCTATTGGGGTAGTGTTATTAAGGAAGCTGTTAAAATCAAACTATCAAGCAACCCTACAAACAGAGATGGGGGATTTTGTTTAAATGCTCCTTGGAATCCGGCTCCGTCTCTCATCAAAAAACAGAGGGACAGAATTAGTGCTACCACCTGTTGATCAATAGTAACTATCGATATTTCTGATGTTGGTTATCTTTGGTTGTGGGTTGATTCTGCGGTTACTTTTTCTGTATGTGGTACCATCCTTCTTTCTCCTCTGCGAACCGAGGTACTAAATTCCCTTGCACATTGCATCCTCCTTGCAGTTGTGCCTTGAGAATGGCAGGGTGTGCTTCATTCGCCGGGAAAAGTTAAGGTCTCACATTACTCGAGTCCGTGCCACATCATGTTGTGGCACTTCTGTGTGCTCGTGGGGGCCCTACACGATATTAGGCAGGTATACCAGTTTCTGTGGCTGTTCAGTGTATTTGAATTTCGCGCAGTACATTACTTAAAGTCAAAATATCACAATAAATATGACAATTAACGGAATGAAAGTCATTTCAACACGGGTCTGGCGAATCGAATGAAGCAATGAGATGTGAGGGAATAAATTTTTTGCCACAAAGTTTATTTAAAATCGTTTGAGAGGGACTGTCGAACATCTATCTTGTGCGCTCCATTGCCCCGTGATGTGGCCGAAACAGTGAGAGACTGTGTTACGAACCTGCAGCACGCTACAAGTGAAAAATAGGTCCACAACTTGTTCGTAATCAAAATAAATTGTTATAGCTCTGTCATAACTTGCATTAAAAAGTGTCTTTCTTGTTCATTGATGATAACTAGTTTCAGACACATATGTCCATATTCAAACCATCCGTATCGTAAGTGTGACAATACAGACGAAAGCTTATGTACAAAAACTGTCCCTGAGTGATGATCAAAGCGGCAATATGGCCGACTCAACAACAATAAATAGGCCACGTAAGAGGTGTCTGTCCAGCCACGTCTTGCAGAAACAGTGGCTCCGGTACTGCTGGGCATGGAGTTTAACAGAGCTTTGATGCCAGACACGAGTGCGTCATTCCGCGTTGATTCAACTCTCTGCCCAAATTTAACAATCTTAGTGGCTGGGGAATGTAGAGGAACTGTCTTTCGGCAACCCATAAACGGATGTTTTCAGGGGGAGAGAGACCTGGAGAACGTGCTGGTCAGGGCAACAGTCAGAACTTTATGTATCCAGGCAAGTCAGTACGGCACAGGTAACTTGGGATCTGGCATCATTTTTTGAAAGGTTACGTCACGGAGACCTCGCTGAATGAGCACAGCCACGGGCCACGAAAGACTGGAACTGTAGCTCCTACTGTCCAAATTATCGCATATGCGAGGCAGGTGTGATAGTATTGTGTACCCTGTTCTCCACGCTACTCTATCCTGTACAAGCGTCTTCATCTCCAAAGAACTACTGGAACCCTGATCCATTTGAACCTGATTACTGTGTACCTTTCTTGGTCTCCCTCTACAATTTCCTTACACTTCCCTCCAATAACTAAACATGATCCCTTGATGTCCCACAATTTGTCCTTTGTATCGATCCCTTCTTTTTGTCAAGTGATGCCACAGATTTCGTTTCTCCCCAATTCATTTCAGTTCCTCCTCATTGATTACGTGGTCTGCCCTTCTAATCTTCAGCATTCTCCTGTGGCACCACTTTTCAAAAGCTTCTATTCTCTTCCTGTCTCAAATGTTTTTCGTCCACATCTCAGTTCCATACAAGGCTACGCTCCATATAAATACCTTCAGAAAAGACTTCCTAACACTGAATCCATATTCGATGTAAACAAATTTCTTTGCTTCAGAAACGATTTTATTGTCATTGCCATTATACGTTTTAAATCCTTTCTGCTTCGGCCATCATCATCTATTTTGCTGCCCAAACAGCAAAACTCATAGTAAGTAGTTTGACGCTGATACTACATCAGAATATTTTATGATCTGGAGATGGCAGTAGCCGAAAACGGTCATAGTGAAATGTAAAAATTTATGTGATTAAGAAGGACCTATAAAATAAAGTGTCAAAAATATGATCACGCACTCATTTTCAGACCTTATGTCTTCAATTGGTAGTACATTGTAGCCATGACTGTAGTTCGGTAATATTTACACCTGACAGCTTCTGCTTTCTTCGGAATTGGGAAGTGTCGGGGTACTTCGCCTGTCTGATACACATTGCACACCAGGCGGAATAGTTTTGTCTTCACTTGCTCAACCAAAGATATCAGTAGTTCACATCAGTAGTTCTGAGGGAATATCGTCTACTCCTTTCCGCTTAAGTCGTTCAGTGCTCTGTCAAATTCTTCTTGCATTATCATATCTCCTGTCCCATATTCATCTACATCGCCTTCCCTTTTTTAAAATATTGCCTTCAGATTTTTTTCCACCTGCTCTTTTCCTGAAGGACAGCCCTTTCTGTCTGTGTTTGTGCAAGTTAAGTTTTTCCAGCTATTCCTGCGTTTTCTCCATGTGTGTTTTATTACCCTAATGTTTGTGTGCTTCCTCTTTGGGTCTGGAGCGTTGACGCGTTTGTGTTGCTGCCTAACTCACTGCCGAAGCAGGTTGAAATTCCTTTCCCTTGTATAGCTCCTGTATATACTCGTTCCATCTTTCAGCTTTCCCTTCTTTGGTTAGTATTAAGTTTCCATATGAGACCGTGATATTGATATAGGTCCTTTCATTTTCTCCAAAAGTCTCTTTAATTTTCCTGTAGGGAGTATCTATGATTCCCCTATTTGTATATGCCACAATATCATTACATTTGTCCTCTAGGCATTCCTGCTTAGCCATTTTTTACTTCCTGTCAGCCTCATCTTTCAGGCATTTGTATTCTCTCTCGCCTGCTTCACTTTCTGTCCTTTTATATTTTCTCCTTTCAATTCCAATATCTCCTATAATACACAATGATTTCTACTAAGCCTTTTACCTTACTTCACTATTTCATATCTCATCTTTCAAACCACTCATTCTTCTTCTACTGTATTCCTTTTCCCTATTTCAGTCAACCGCTGCTTAATGCTCCCTCTGAGTCTCTCATCAACGTCCGATTCTTTCAACTTCTCCAGGCCCCATCTCCTTAATTTCCTACCTTTTTGCAATTTCTTCAGTTTTCAGAGTGAGATTTTCACTCTGCAGCGGAGTGTGCGCTGATATGACACTTCCTGGCAGATTAAAACTGTATGCCCGACCGAGACTCGAACTCGGAACCTTTGCCTTTCGCGGGCAAGTGCTCTACCATCTGAGTTTCCGAAGCACGACTCACGCCCGGTACTCACAGCTTTACTTCTGCCAGTATCTCGTCTCCTACCTTCTTCAGTTTTAATCTACAGTCCCACTGGGTAGTTATAATTAACGTGCAGCTACTTACAGAGGGCCAGTGCGGCCTGTAATCATCGTCTGTCAGCGAAACTTGGTAGATATTCTAATGCCTTAATGTGGAATCGATTTACGCTGGAAAGTAATTAGTTAAAATTTTGGCCACCAGATGCAAATTTGGCGCTGTGAATGCAAGAAAGACGTATAGAAAATTCTCCGTACGTAATGGATTAGGAATAGGATATGGGCAGAAAAAGGTCAAACAACTGATAAATGGATAATTTTAATTTTATTATTAACCACTACTTACGCAGTTTGTTCAATATGAGCACCGGAGATATCGACGAGATGCTGCGTCCGTAAAAATCAACAGTTTCCCACAGCAGTTCCGCTTGAATCTAACCAGTACCTTCCTGTATACTGGCCTTTAGATCAGGTAGCGATCGAACAAACCCCTATAAAAGCGTTCCTTTAGATATCCCCAGATCCAAAAGTCACATGGGTTCAGATCAGGTGATTTTGCAAGACATGCTTCTGGAAAACCTCCAGAGATAACACGTTCGTGGAATGTTGTGTCAAGCAGATATTTTGCTGGGGAAGCGACGTGAGGTGTTGCCCCATCGCGCACAAAAACAGTGGTTCGCATGGAGTTGCGCTTTTCCGTAGCAGAAATCACATGCTGTGTAAGGAGGTCTCGATAACGTACAGACGTCACGGTGCACCTGAGATGCCCTCTGGGTGTATTCTCTTCAAAGAAAACCGGACCGAGAATAAAGGAGGTTGGGAATCCACGCCAAACAGTCATATACGGCGAGTGGAGTGGCTCTTCGTGCACAGCACAATACCTCATATTCGAGAGTTCTGTGTATCCACTGCTCCCCACTCAATAGAATATTGAACGGCCACATGTCGTCAACATCACTCCATGCCAGAGACCGATGAGCAAATTCCGAACGTTGCTGTCGATCGAGAGGAATTCAGTTGCTTCACCGCCTAGATCCCGTATGGGTATCAGTCTAATACACTGTTAACCATGGGATGGAAAATTCTCTTGACACTGCACGAGCACTAGCACCACCCAGGCCACGTGGTGCATGGTCAGTTGCAGCAACACAAGCCCCATCAATAAGTTCCTGTTCTGGGTGCCACACCAAGTCTACGAATTCTGAATACTCGGTTCGCCAGACAAAGAATCAAACAACTCGTATTAATGAGTTTAATTACAAGACAAGTAGAAAGACTTAACTTTGATCTGAGAACTCTTGTAGTCCTTTATACATGATCATCCACAAGTGCAATTACACGGATATGTCGCAAGCAAAGGGCGACTTACAAAATAATCAGTCTTCTTCATAATAGACAAACACAAGTAACACTTCTGGTCCTAGCGACCGCTACTAACGAAGTCTGTCAACTGAACTGCAGCGACTGCTGATCTCTAACTGCGCTTTGCAGAGAGTGCTAATGAAGAGGCTACCATGCGTCGGCTAACGAAGTGGCTAACGTTGAAGCTGCTATCGAAGTGGGCTGCGACCAGTCTGACGCGGCGCTTATGTCGTCTTCACCTAGGGGCCGCTGCTGCCGCGTTGTCATCCTGGAGGGAGGTCAGGCAGCGTGCGATTGGCTGACCTTTTCTCACAGCCTTCTCTTCTCTGTTGTTCCCGACTGGCGTGCCGGCGCTGACTTAACGCCGTAACAGAACTGATCTTCTAACGCACCCCCACTCCGACACTCAGCCCCCACTGGTCAGAATTTCTAGTATGTAGTTCATGGCGCTCCCTCCTACCAATGTAAAAAAAAAATTGCGATTGCGCGAATTATTTCCCACATTCGACCTTTTTTTGCCTTAATTGACTGGCCTTATTACGACACCAGTTTAGTCGAGCACCCTGAAATAGTAACATTAACGTTTGTGTAAATTGTACCTAACAATTTTGTGATTTATAACTACATAAAATAAACAATTACATCACTGTATTCGTTAAATCTTCCGACTATGAAACTAGTGTACTTTTTAAAAAAAATAAAAAAAACCTTATTGACACAATACAATAATAATTATACAAAATAACCCAGAACCTAAACTAATTAGTGGGCCTTATAATTAACACAACAACAATTACAGCTTTATACTTTAGTTAGCGGCTATTACTAATGCTATGGACAAGGTAAATGCAAATCTATTAGTCTACTCTACAAAATACAAAGTCTAATTCTGCAGCGTTACAAGTGTGCCAAAAATATTACGAACCTACTATTTCTGGCTTGCCCACCGAGCTAATCCCAGTGGGCGTGTCCCTGGCACTGGGCTGGTCCAAATTACTTTTAAATCGCTGCAGTCCCTATCGTGTTAGTGTTGTTAGTTAATTTCTACATCTAATCTATACTGCTAACACTTAATAGATAAATGGGAATGCTGTATCGGATTAATATTTTTGATACACCTCTATCCCTGATCCCGGAGTGCGGCGGATCTCGGTCGTAACGGCGATCGGCCATTCCGCGCCCGGCAGTACTGGGCAGGTGCATCTCAGTCTTAATCGGTTTTTATTCATTGACCATTATGGGCCCTAATGAACTCCCTCAGGTTCTTCTGTGATACCGCGTTTGCCAAGGTGTTGAGGATCTGATAGGTATCGACACGTCGTAGCAGGGAATAGGTGTCTCGGTTCGATAGTTGGTGTCGTAGTTCGGTTGCCACGTTGTCGTATATTGGACACTCATAAATGATGTGGTCGGGTGTATCGTCTTCAGCACCACAGTCACACGCGGGTGTAGCCCGTTTCCCAAATCGACATAAGTATGTCGGATATGGTCCATGCCCTGTAAGGAAGCGTAGCAGACCCCTACTCGGCTCAAAGTAACCCACCTGTAGTCTCTCCCTAATATCAGGCAACAGTTGAAAGACCCTCCGCCCCGTTTCCTCACTCTCCCATGGCTCCTGCCATGATTCCTCCCCCTTCTTCTAATTGCAAATTTGTCGCTTACCTGTACCCCCGTAATCTTCCTTGTCTTTTCAATCTTCCCTTTGGTTATCCAATACAATGCTGCCTGTTCTCGTATCCCGATGTCTAACAGACATAGCCCCATTAACAGGAGTTGTTCGGTACGCCCCGACAGAGCGTAACAGCCTATTCCGCTGCACCCTTCTTACAGCCATGGCAGGAATCACCCTCGTGAGCCTGTGTGCCCAGACCCCAGCCCCGTATCCTACTATTGACGTTTAAGTGCTGTTATGGTAGATTTTAATGAGATTGGGTGGCAGATGGAATCTTTTGTGACCAATGTTGATGAGATTATTTAAGACTTCCAAAGCTCGTTGGGCTATGATATCTACACTCCTGGAAATGGAAAAAAGAACACATTGACACCGGTGTGTCAGACCCACCATACTTGCTCCGGACACTGCGAGAGGGCTGTACAAGCAATGATCACACGCACGGCACAGCGGACACACCAGGAACCGCGGTGTTGGCCGTCGAATGGCGCTAGCTGCGCAGCATTTGTGCACCGCCGCCGTCAGTGTCAGCCAGTTTGCCGTGGCATACGGAGCTCCATCGCAGTCTTTAACACTCGTAGCATGCCGCGACAGCGTGGACGTGAACCGTATGTGCAGTTGACGGACTTTGAGCGAGGGCGTATAGTGGGCATGCGGGAGGCCGGGTGGACGTACCGCCGAATTGCTCAACACGTGGGGCTTGAGGTCTCCACAGTACATCGATGTTGTCGCCAGTGGTCGGCGGAAGGTGCACGTGCCCGTCGACCTGGGACCGGACCGCAGTGACGCACGGGTGCACGCCAAGACCGTAGGATCCTACGCAGTGCCGTAGGGGACCGCACCGCCACTTCCCAGCAAATTAGGGACACTGTTGCTCCTGGGGTATCGGCGAGGACCATTCGCAACCGTCTCCATGAAGCTGGGCTACGGTCCCGCACACCGTTAGGCCGTCTTCCGCTCACGCCCCAACATCGTGCAGCCCGCCTCCAGTGGTGTCGCGACAGGCGTGAATGGAGGGACGAATGGAGACGTGTCGTCTTCAGCGATGAGAGTCGCTTCTGCCTTGGTGCCAATGATGGTCGTATGCGTGTTTGGCGCCGTGCAGGTGAGCGCCACAATCAGGACTGCATACGACCGAGGCACACAGGGCCAACACCCGGCATCATGGTGTGGGGAGCGATCTCCTACACTGGCCGTACACCACTGGTGATCGTCGAGGGGACACTGAATAGGGCACGGTACATCCAAACCGTCATCGAACCCATCGTTCTACCATTCCTAGACCGGCAAGGGAACTTGCTGTTCCAACAGGACAATGCACGTCCGCATGTATCCCGTGCCACCCAACGTGCTCTAGAAGGTGTAAGTCAACTACCCTGGCCAGCAAGATCTCCGGATCTGTCCCCCATTGAGCATGTTTGGGACTGGATGAAGCGTCGTCTCACGCGGACTGCACGTCCAGCACGAACGCTGGTCCAACTGAGGTGCCAGGTGGAAATGGCATGGCAAGCCGTTCCACAGGACTACATCCAGCATCTCTACGATCGTCTCCATGGGAGAATAGCAGCCTGCATTGCTGCGAAAGGTGGATATACACTGTACTAGTGCCGACATTGTGCATGCTCTGTTGCCTGTGTCTATGTGCCTGTGGTTCTGTCAGTGTGATCATGTGATGTATCTGACCCCAGGAATGTGTCAATAAAGTTTCCCCTTCCTGGGACAATGAATTCACGGTGTTCTTATTTCAGTTTCCAGGAGTGTATATGAGATGTACAAATCCATTTTCCATCTATTAGGACTCCTAGATATCTACCTCGCGGCGCCAGAGAACTGGTGTTCCCTCAATTCTTACAGTAGGATTCTTAATTAGACTATCTTTCAGTAGTAAGTACGTTGATTTGTGTGGTGCAACCTTCATTTTCGACTTTTGGCACCATTCAGCAAGCGATGTCATGGTTCGTTCTACATTTCGTTCTAATTCCTCGCGGCTAGGCCGCCGACCAGCAGGACGATGTTGTCTGCGTAGGCTATCACGTCTAGCACATACTCACTGAGCTGTAATTTTTCTAGCAGTGGTTCCATGTTTACATCATAAAAGTGTGAGGCCAGGGCAGATCCCTGAGGGCACTCTTTCGTGATTGTTTTGCTTATTTTCCGCTATGCGATGATAACCAGACCTCCCTGTCCTCACAACAGCTCCTCAGACAGCCACAGAGGGGCTCTGGGCACTCTTTCTCACGCAAGCGGGAGAAGAGCGAAGGCCACCGCAGGTTGTCGAAGGCACCACTGACGTCCAGCATGATGCCCACCTCATAATTGTGCGGCGCTGAGCTGCAGACCTGGGACGCCAGGGCAATTGCGTCAGACGCTGATCGCCCCGGGCGTAAGCCGAACTGCCTGTCGCTCATCCCACACAGTACCCTGTGTGCCGTCAGTCTGTCAGCCAATAGCCTCTCCAGTATTTTCCGCAGGATATCCATGAGACATATTGACCTGTAGGACTTGGCTTCCATAGGATCCTTGTCTTTCCCTTTCTTTATAATAACGACATTTGCCTTTTTCCAAGTTTTCGGAAATTTGCCAAGCCTTAGGCACTCGTTGCGAAGCCCTGTAAGTGGTGCAATTAGATGAGGGCGAGGAACTGCACCACTTCTGGCCCTGGAGCCTTACCCCTTTTAGAGATTTGATATGTGCGGCCACTTCTTCCTCCGAGTAGGGCTACACCACAATGTTGTTGGTGTACTCGTCAAGATCATCCCTGCGGATCTGACGCTGCATTTCGGTGTCCTCGTTTCTTCATCATCTGGCAGCAGAGTTTGAAGGAGGACCAAAGCAGTCTGCATTCTGGGAAGCAGTGGCGCCAGGCAGGCGCGGCACGTCCCACCCAACGCCTGCAACACGCCGCACCCGCCCTGCAGCCGCCGCTCGACCCAGGAGGGACAGATATTACACTACTGGCCATTAAAATTGCTACACCAAGAAGAAATGCAGATAATAAACGGGTATTCATTGGACAAATATATTATACTAGAACTGACATGTGATTACGTTTTCACGCAAGTTGGGTGCATAGATCCTGAGAAATCAGTACCCAGTACAACCACCTCTGGCCGTAATAACGGCCTTGATACGCGTGGCCATTCAATCAAACAGAGCTTGGATGGCGTGTACAGGTACAGCTGCCCATGCAGCTTCAACACGATACCACAGTTCATCAAGAGTAGTGACTGGCGTATTGTGACGAGCCAGTTGCTCGGCCACCATTGACCAGACTTTTTCAATTGGTGAGAGATCTGGAGAATGTGCTGGCCAGGGCAACAGTCGAACATTTTCTGTATCCAGAAAGGCCCGTACAGGACTTGCAACAAGCGGTCGTGCATTATCCTGCTGAAGTGTAGGGTTTAGCAGGGATCGAATGAAGGGAAGAGCCACGGGTCGTAGCACATCTGAAATGTAACGTCCACTGTTCAAAGTGCCGTCAACGCGAACAGGAGGTGACCGAGACGTGTACCCAATGGCACCCCATAAAATCACGCCGGATGATACGCCAGTATGGCGATGACGAATACACGCTTCCAATGTGCATTCACCGCGATGCCGCCAAACACGGATGCGACCATCATGATGCTGTACACAGAACCTGGATTCATCCGAAAAAATGACGTTTTGCCATTCGTCGTTGAGTAACACCATCGCAGGCGCTCCTGTCTGTGATGAAGCGTCGAGGCGTCGAGGGTAACCGCAGCCATGGTCTCCGAGCTGATAGTCCATGCTGCTGCAAACGTTGTCGAACAGATGGTTGTTGTCTTGCAAACGTCCACATCTGTTGACTCAGTGATCGAGACGTGGCTGCACGATGCGTTGCAGCCATGCGGATAAGATGCCTGTCATCTCGACTCATAGTGATACGAGGCCGTTGGGATCCAGCACGGCGTTCCGTATTACACTCCTGAACCCACCGATTCCATATTCTGCTAACAGTCATTGGATCTCGACCAACGCGAGTAGCAATGCCTCGATGCGATAAAGTGCGATAGTGATAGGCTAGAATCCGACCTTTATCAAAGTCGGAAACGTGATGGTTCGCATTTCTCCTTCTTACAAGAGGCATCACCACAACGCTTCACCAGGCAACGCCGGTCAACTGCTGTTTGTGTATGAGAAATCGGTTGGAATCTTTCTTCACCTCAGCACGTTGTAGGTGTCGCCACTGGCGCCAGCCTTGTGTGAATGCTCTGAAAAGCTAATCATTTGCGTATGACAGCGTCTTCTTCCTGTCGGTTAAATTTCGCGCCTGTAGCACGTCATCTTCGTGGTGTGGCAATTTGAATGGCCAGTAGTGTATGTCCCTTTTGCGCAGCTCTCCTTACGCCACGCACCCTTTGCTTTCGCCTTGGGTTGGGAGACTTTTAACGTCGTCCAGGACGTGAGGAGCGGCAGCAGCCAGGCCGCAGGATCCCGCCCTCGTCCTTAGACTTGCCCTCACCCGCCCGCCAGACCGCCTCCGCTCAACTCAAGAAAGGCAGATGGTGTGTCTCTCGTAACGTAGCTTCCCCTGAGCCACGTACCCTTCGCTTTCGTCTAGGGTTGGGGGCGTGTAACGTCCTACCATGACGCGAGTTTTAACGTCCTTTCTTGACACACGACGATAGTCATCGCAGCCCAGAGATGTAGCAAGATGTTGGCCCTGGTCTTATGTTATGGAGTTTGACATCAGCGAGACGGTGCGCCACTCAAACCCGAGTTACGTTCCCCGGAGGGCCTCCACACGTACTTGGGGATCATGACCGACCATGTCTCACCCACCGCTTTTGATAATTCACAGTGGGACAGTTTGGACCAGTGAGGATTGCACCCAGTTAAGGGCTAGAGTTTTAACGTCATGCATGGACGGCCCTTCCCGTGTTACCTAACCCCATCCAAGGGGGCTACTGAGTGCCAGGGCCAATTCAAGGCCATGGGATAGGACGTTACGGTCCCCGACCCACTCAGGTTCCTCTGCGAAGAATTGAGCACTTCGGGATAAATCCGAGGATTTCCGGAAATCAGAGGGTCTCATGACGGTTTCAACCGAGTTACGGACGGCAACACACCTCCCCCCAGTGGGTCCACGCAGACTGCTTCCCAGTGAAACTGCTGTGCTTGTAAGGTTTAAGCTTAGGTCGAATTTTCAACGTAATTAGTTTTAGCGTAACGGTTACAAAACTCGTTTTTCTTTCATTACCCTCGCGGGCACGTTTAAACTAATAAAGTTAAAGAAATAGCTGTCTATGATGATGACATACTAGCCCAAACAACAGAGACAAAAAAGATCGAATATCGGCATAGTACCCGCAGGAGGGAGTGCCACGAATAACATAGTAGAAATCCTGACTGGTGAGGGATGAATTTGGGGTGGAGATGCGTATGAAGATCACTTTTATAATTTTTTCTTGAATAACTCGAAGACCATGGCTTCCAGCGAAAACATATACCAGTACAAAATTTAACTGCATTAAATATCCTTCAAAAAATTCTATTTATTTCTTCTGCAGGACTAATAACTTGCGCGTAGCGAGTGAGAGAATATGAAAATTTGGTGCGTGGTTTTTGAAGGCCACATATAGAACTGCGGGTTGCATAAAACGACATGGGTAGGGGCAGCTGAATCGCCCTGGATACAGAGTGTGGATGACGTTATTCCTACCCGCTTTGTACGGTTGCGCTGAATCGCTAATCATTCGCATATCCACGCAAATGGAACATTTCTTTCTAATCTGGCAGTCATTGCAAGCCACCTGCATGATGTTATTATTTTAGTGGTCAACAGCCTAGTTTGACAAAAGCCCACTTCCAAACTTGATGTTGTTAGTTGTCTCCTCAGTGGTCAAGTTTACCTGCACTACAGGTAAAATATGCAATGTGATTAGCAAGACGATGTTAGTTTAGATTTGTCCCATGAAGCTTATCTACACTAAAGGTAAAATGTAATTAGCAACATGATTTTAGGTGACTTTTGTCCCATTAACACATATTCTTTCTTTCCTCAGTTTGTAGGCCTGAAAAATTCTTCTAGGCCAGTTAGCGATACGGAATTTTGAATGAAATTTTCATTCTGTTGCCGGCCGAGGTGACCGAGCGGTTCTAGGCGCTACAGTCTGAAACCGCGCGACCGTTACGGTCGCAGGTTCGAATCCTGCCTCGGGCGTGGGAGTGTGTGATGTCCTTAGGTTAGTTAGGTTTAACTAGTTCTAAGTTCTAGAGGACTGATGACCTCAGAAGTTAAGTCCCATAGTTCTCAGAGCCATTTTAACCTTTTTTTTTCATTCTGTTGCGGAGTGTGCGCTGATATGTGTGTGTGTGATTAAGACTGTGTGCCGGACCGAGACTCGAACTCCGGACCACTGCCTTTTGCGGCCAAGTGCTCTACCATCTGAAATGGAATCTTCTTGCCTTTCCTCTGGCTTTACTGAAATTTTTACCATCCTTATGAATTGTAATGAAAACTGAAGCAGTGCTGTATACATTCTTCAGTACAGTAGTATATGACGAATCAATATATCAATATGCTCTTAGAATGGAATTAGATGAAATTATGTCAAAAACGTCTTAAATGTCTGTTAAAAATGAGTAACGTGGTACTTAATTATCAGTATTCAGATGTCTGAACTTAAAATAAATTGACAGCTTTTTATCAGACAATAAGAAGTTTATGTACGATGTAAGGGCAGTAAATCATCTTCGGCTTTCAAATGATCGTATAATGGTAACATCCAGAATAAAACAGGCAAAAACCTAGAAAGAAACGTAATGATCAGACAGAAAAGCAAAAATGTGGAATCCGAAAACGTATTTAAAAATGGGGAGTATGCCAGATCAAATTAAGCAACAAATCCAGCATCATCGAAAACAAAGATTATAGAGGCATAGATAAAATTATTTAACAAAAGTAGTTATATAAAGGTAGAAAAACGTTAGTATGAAAAAGTAAATGAAGGGAAAATTTCAGTTAACCACAGCAACAATTAAAGTGAAAGCAAAAATTTCAAGCCAACAATTGTATGAACATAATAGGATACACAGAATACATCAAAACAGTACGTTTATGGCATCGAGAGAAGGTAAGAAGAATCAATGAAATTGTTTTAAGAGAGTTGAAAACAATAATAGTATTTCAGTAACGACAGCATATCCCGCCGAGCCTGTTACTGAATTTATTTTTTTACGATTGCTATTTCGGTGTGTGAGCCACTCTCACTATGGAGTGCGGCAATGCATATTCATTACTGTTAAGAGGACACCGCCCTCGAGTCAACCACATTTACATATTTCATCTCATATGCAAAAAAATAAGAGTATGAAGAAAACATGGGAGTCCACAAGGGGAAGGGGACAGGGAGCGGAAATTGCTTCCCCACCCTTCACCCCTCGGAATATGGACCACAGATTTGTTATTCATAAGAGAATCCTCACACACTTCTAGCAATACCGTAGGATTCGACCAAGCCGCAGGTTTGGACACTTCTGGTATAATGTGGACGAACATAATGGGAAGTAACGTGGCTTTAGTCTTAGGTGTAGAACTTTTTTGTTTGCTTGTCACACTGTTCGCGGGAAATTAGAGCTTTTTATTTCGCACAGTAGCTTTTTTCCACGAACCCAAACGTAAGGCAAGTGACAGAACAGAACAGCGCTGACATAATAATTTTCCTGTCTATTCGTCGTACCCGATGCTGTATAGACTCGCAGTGTGGAAACTGCTCAGTTTAACACGGCAGGTCGTTGGATTGGTCCCGAAAAAACGCGCTCGCCTTGTATCGTAGGTTTGCTAGGTTCAATCACAAAATCTTTGCCAAAAATCACCAGTCGTTTCTAAAGTAAAGTCTGTTTTCTGAAACATTAATTCACACGTTTTTTCTACCTGATAATCTATGGTATGCGCGGCATTGTCGAGTTTGTACGGAAGCTTCAATATTTCTAGGTTTTCGTTGAAAACTTGTTGTAGATTACTTATTGTAATTCTCCTGATTTTTGAGGAGCATGATGTTATTTTCTATGGTTTATGCAGCCATTTATACAGGCCGTGGTGGAGGTCTCATGATGCCCTCTCACTTGGCTGCGAAAAGTACATATCTTCGCTAACCCTTTTTCAAGGTCTGTAAGTGAGCTGGAAACAACTATGTGAACAAAAGAAACTCTGTTGTATTACACAATATCTTATTCGAGTAAAGCTGTAGTGTATACATACTGTAAGAAGACTGATGCGAGTAGCTGCACTGTAAAGTTATTACAGACTGATAGAAGTTATCTTTGTTGGTGCCGATTTACAAACTCATTTGAGCTGAGCTAAATTTTTTTTGTCTAATATATATATGTTTTAGAATTGTCGTTCACTTTTATATATTATTGCTACCCATTTTAAGTAAGACTTATTATTTCTGTATTTGAACAGGATATTGATTAATTCGAAAAAAAAAATTGTTGAAAGCAAATACCGTGGCATCAGCAGTGTTATGTGTAGAGATACTACGTATTAGAGACAAATGAAAACGGTTTGTCAGAATTGACCACGTCCGTCCATGTAGCGCACACATATAGGTGTTACGTACAACTGACCATATACGCCGTCTAAAATGGATCATCAATGAATAGAACATGTCAGGCAAACGTAAACAGATGTGCTCCTGTGCCTTTTATTCTATATTGTAATTTTTATGGCTTAACAATCACCTATGAGCGCTACACATACGGACGTGGCCATATGCGCAAGGTGCTTTTAGATTGTCAACGTTTTATTTCTGACAAACCTTTGTACAATGTGTTACATTTCATCAACTAACACAATAACGTGGTATGAGGTTCCAACACACAATCAACACGTTTTGCAACAAACATTTTGAAGACTTGAAGGTGACAGTAAATTCTGTCGAAACCGATTACTGAAAATAAAGAAATATTTATGCAATCTTCGCTTTATAAAGTTTTTTATCAAGTAAAACAGATCGCTCCTTCACATTTCTCAACCTAGGAAAATTCAGTTTAAATTCATATCAGTTTTTATATCTGATCATTTGATAAAATAGATATTCCTGTTCTTCAGAAACTGATTAGATTCGCTTTACGCTTTTTAAGATGTAGTCCATACTAGCAGCGAGATACTACACCCAGTCAGACAAACTGACATAGACATGCGTATTCGAACACAGAGATATGTAAACAGGCAGAATACGGCGCTGTGGTCGGCAACGCCTATGTAAGACAACAAGTGTCTGGCGTAGCTGTTAGATCTGTTAACTGCTGCTACAATGACAGGTTTTGAAGCTTTAAGTAAGTTTCAACGTGGTGTTCAGCTGGCGCACGAGCGATGGGACAAAGCATCTCCGAGGTAGCGATCAAGTGGGGATTTTCTCTTACGATCATTTCACGAGTGTCCCGAATATAAAGAATCCAGTAAAACTTCAAATTTCCATCATCGATGCGGCCGGAAAAAGAACGGGACCAATGACGACTAAAAAGGATCGTTCAAAGTGACAGAAGTGCAGCCCTTCTGCAAATTGCTGCAGATTTCAATGCTGGACCATCGACAAGTGTCAGCGTGCGAACTATTCAAAGAAACATCATCGATATGGGTTTTCAGAGCCGAAGGCCCACTCGTGTACCCTTGATGACTGCACGACACAAAGCTTTACGCCTCGCCTGGGCCCGTCAAGACCGACATTGGACTGTTGATGACTGGAAACATTCTACCTGGACTGACTAGTCTCGTTTCAAACTGTATCGAGCGGATGGACGTGTACGGTTAAGGGGACAACCTCATGAATACGTGGACACTGCATATCAGCAGGGGCTGCTCAAGCTGGTGAGGCGTGAACAGTTGGAGTGATATGGGACCCCCGATAGGTCTAGATTCGAATCTGACATACGTAAGCATCCCATCTGATCACATGCATCCATTCATATCCATTGTGCATTCCGACGGACTTGCGTAATTCCAGCAGGACAATGCGACACCCCGCACCTCCTGACTTTCTACAGAGTGGCTACAGGATCACTCTTCTGAGTTTAAAGAGTTCCGCTGGCCGCCAAACTCCGCAGATATGAGCATTATTCAGCATTCCTTGGATGCCTTGCAACGTGCTGTTCAGAGGAGATCTCCACCCCCTAGTAATCGTACAGATCTATGACAGCCCTGCAGGATTCATGGTGTCAGTTCCCTCCAGCACTACTTCAGATATTTGTCGAGCCCATGACACTACGTGTTGCGGCACTTCTGCGTGCTCACAAGGGCCCTACACGATATTAGACAGGTGTACCACTTTCTTTGGCTCTTCAGTGTATTTTCTAACACATACATATTTGTCTTAGAGCTATTTATTACGTCCTTTACCCTTAAGTCGTTAAATTTTCCGTACTTAAAGTAAAGTGAGTTGGCTGATAACACATTGACATAAGTGGCAACGTTTAAGTGCACACATATACATTAGAATGAGCACAGGTCTGAATGTGAACATGCGCCTTCTACACGACCAATCAGCTATTAACACTAAACCGATATAAAAGTTTTTCAGTTTAACCGCGGCTTCGTAGAAAGTGATGTGGGTGATGCACAGTATAAATGGTCATGGCTTCCCACAAGAGACAGCACTAGTGGAGTTAAACCTTTCGTGGATTATTTAAGGATTTCTGTAACACTTACGTCGATTAGAAATAGGTTTATATTATGTAACTTTGTGTCTGTAATTGTGAAGTGTTTATTCTTTGTTATTAAGGTGATTGATTTGTGACAGGAAATATAAAGTTTGTAATATATATATATATATATATATATATATATATATATATATATATATATATATATATATATATATATGGAAAAAGATAAATGATTGTTTAAAATAATGAAATTTTATAATATGTGTAAGTTTATAAAATAAACAATGTGTATTGGAAGCTGGTTCATGCTTAGGGCACTTGCATTGCAAACTGTAAAAGTAGTAGGGAAGTCACCGAAAGTGACACGGCGAGATGAAAAAGGTGGTTTCGGCGGTCTAACTGGGCGGCTCCTTAGTGTGAACGGTACGCAGTCAGTGGCTGGCCGGTGCATGACACACATGACGGTACCAATGGAGGCAATCGGAAGCCGCTTCGCAAGGAATTTTGCCTCGGATGTGGATTTGGCTGTTGCTTGGTACACTCGGCAATAAGGAATGGCTATAGCACGTTAAAAATCCGTCGCCAAGAAGAAATTTTATGGAGCATTCAAACATCAAGAGCCGTGAGTACAGTTAGCCGCCACGTCGCTAGCCACCACAACTTCGCCACTGCTCCACCAACTTCATGCATACAGATATGTATCAGAGCATGGACCAGTTAATTTATGTGATTTAATAATAATCCAAATGTTATTAATCTGTGTTTGGACCCATATCTTCTATCCTGACCATGAATCTACGCAGGGTCCTCTCCTAAGTGTTTACAAAACCGAGTATCCTGTTTCAAATGAACTAGTGGTTTACTTACGTTTGTCAGATGTGCAAGGATTAGTTAAAGTTAGAATTTTGCTAATGTACTCTCAGTTTATTGCAAAGCACTGTTTTGCAAAAACTTTGTGCCAGACTGTGTAAATGTTACTGTCTAAAATACCTGCTTCGCATGTGATGAAAAAGGCATATAAGTTAAACTTATTTGAAACATAATACATAATTTAGGCTTGATTACTATCATGAACGATTTTTTTGAAGTTAATTGAGCTCAGTGTCGAACAATTTGCCTTGAAAAATAAAAACATAAGATACTCCAAGTGAAGCTAAGAATTAACTTTAGTTGAATTAAATTTTGCTACTGAAATAATCATAGAGTTTGACTAGTGATACAATATCAGTTTATGGGTCCCCACCATATTCTTCTCATATTAGAAAGATAATTGGAATATAGCTGCTACTAAGGGAAACAAATACAAACAGAGGGATATAAACAGTGTATTTATGATATTATTTATCTTTATTTGTGGTGCTGATATGCCAGTTAAGTCAGAAGCCATTCCTGGCCAATTTTAGTTCTGCACTTCTAGCAGGAACATTTCAGTACTGATCCAAGCAACAATCTTGATTATAGCTCTTGTTAGTGTGAGTTTGGTACCATTTTGCTTTCTATGATAACTATTATGTGAATTATTGGTGACTGCTGCTACATACAGCGCAGAGTGCCCTGTGTCAGTTTGTATCCTATGTGCTATTCAAAGGGAAATCTTACAGAAAGTCACTCCAACAAGTAATATTCAATTTTCTTAAACTTATATTTCCAAATCAATGTGCCTAATTGCGTTTGCGACCGTTCATTGTTTTCATTCGTATATGAATTTTACTACTTTCATTAACCCACCAAAGTTAAAGCCTGTTTATTTTTTTCTATTAATTGCAATACATTCAAAATTACAGTCCGATACCGTTATCCGGTAGACAAACTTAGTGTCAAAATTCCAAAATCCTTTCGGAGGGTAACATTAGCTTGTGTCACTGTAGGCTAGAACTATATTTCCTCCTACCTGTTTTCTGTGAATCTCTTGTAGATGTTGTCCCTCGAAGCAATTGTTGAAGTGCATTCCATGAGATGCAAGCGAGATAAGTGGATAGCTAATTTGCTTGAAATCAGTCCCGGGATGCCATTATGATCAGTATATTAGCAAACACGGTACATCAATAACAATTTAAGAGAGTGACACGATTCATATCAGAAAGTTCATAAATTTCGAGAGCCTGGTAAAGCTCCGTGTACATACAATCGCTGACTGGCGAGATTGGTGCGCGACCGAAATCTGCTGCTTACATCGTAAATCTTCGTGTTTCTTCCTACATCGTTGGTTATTTAACGATATTCATTTGTCTATTGAATGATTGTGGTATTAAAGCCCTGACAACCAGCAGGTCCCTCCTTGTATTTCCTAAGTCAAAAGTCGGTTGCAAAATACAAAGTTTCGTGCCAGAACAGTTGTGGTTCCCCTACGTATTGATAGTCAAGCAAGATTCGCTTACTTCTCGCCAGTTCTGTGATTCCCTGCCAAGCCATATGGTTCTCTCGTCACCACTACCATCATGGGAACAAGCTTCCTGCTCGTTGACCTCGTATTCTGCAGCGCTGCTTTAGCCAACTGCTACCTGCCGAGTTCTGGCAAATAAAAAAAATTTGTAAATAAAATACATTCCAGAACAGGCGGAACCTCACAAGGTAACGAAAGGAAGCGACAGACGATGTTCAAAGTCTTTTATCATCGGTCTGTCAGTATTCAAATCACCTCATCACAGCTATAGAAAACAGCCATCATAATACAAAATATGTGGGACAAAAGTTCGTCTTACTTTCCTGTCGTCCACTTCTCTACCGTTTACCAGTCCCACCACAACCCTAAAACTTTCACACCAGTTCTCTCCTCTTCATCAGCTGTGGGCTCTGCTTGCTAACTCTCCAAGCAGACAAGCAGTAACTGGGCGCCGCCGGGCTCTCAGAGGGGCTGCGTGTGCGCCGCACTCGACTGAGCAGAAATGCTTTCAAGTGCTTACTTGCTCCTGTTCAGTTCCTGAAGTACCACTGGAGGATGAAGTTCCATGATTACCCCTTTTACCTATTTTGTCTTAGCATTCGCGTACGAAAAGTTCCATGGGGGCGTTAAAAATGCACGTACCACGAGAGAGGACGAAATTATGTAACAGCTATCGTTGTTTAATACATCTGTAAAACACGAAAGTCCGTTGCTTTTGTAACACCCCACCTGTCACTTATCTGGTTTTGGTGTGTGTTCACCCCAGTTAATTGACTAACAGATCAACAGAGAGTGCAAAACTGCCGCAGTGTCGGATAACGCAAAGAAAGTAATAAGACCCTGTGACTCCTGATTGAACTGCGGTGGCAGTGTTGACATCAATTGGTTCAGAATTGATCCCTTTTAATTAAAAAGGGGTGCACATTGATGTTATATTCAGCTATTGAACACCAGATGCAAATGTTGAACATAAAATTAATTAAGAAAGTGACTTGGGATTTCAACTACTTGATTGAAAACAGATGCAGTCGATTAGCATTGATTTATTTTAACTCACGACCTTCAATCATCACATTACATGACTCTCCTAACAGGCAGTGGTAATAAATTGCGTTTGCATGGAGTAAAGCGCGATAAATCGAAAGTAATTCCTATCGACTGACCCAGGCGTAATGCGAAGTGCAAGAAGAATTCTACAATACACGGTCCATGAAACCCTCGTGGAAACTTTGCCGGTGTGATCCAGCAAATTAATCAGTGGCCGGAGCAGGTGCAATATCACCGGATTCAGCGTGGCGGAGCGGTGTCGTTGTGTGGACGTTGGCCGACCTCGTGGTGCTGCAAGGCAGCGATCGTCTATTCACTCCTAGCTATCTTGTTCAGTACATAGCTGAACCAAAACTTCCTGTCTCCAAGCTCAATCGTTCCATTTGCTAAGTCCTAAACTGCAGAGATTCTCACTCTTTCTCAGGCAAGCTGAGTAAAGAACGCCACGTCCGCTGGGAACAGAAGACCTCTATAGAGACTTTTCACAGTCCGCTCTTTGCCTCGGTTTCCCCTCAAGCAAAATCACTTACGCCAATTGCAGCGCAAGTCGCGTTAATTATGCATCACTTCCCAGCGCCGACCAATGCCTGCTCTGGGAAGTGAACAAATTCCCACAAAATTTCCTTTCCTCTTAACTTCTGCTATTTAGCTCCTCCCAGGCCACCCATCAAGGAGAGCGTCTGCACAAACACCAACTTTTCCGGAATTCTGACTCCCAGGAGAGTACTTCAAATTCCTCGGTCCTACGTTCCCATTGGAGGCCGGCGTATTTCATTCTGTCGCTCTTCACCTGATTTACTTCAGACTCTGTGGACCGTGAATTCAGCGTGAAGTTGCTATAGTCACGAACATGCATATTTTGACCTCTGTTGTCCGCTCCGAGGTAGCTTTGCGCGGCTTTCTCGCATGTTTCACTGAAAATGGGACGACGGACATTTATCAACAGGTGTACAAGTTCTCCGTCTGCTTCCTGGTACACCAGCATGGGGTCGGGGTCAACCACCCATGCTGTCACTCATCTTAAGGCGGCTGGATGCCGCGCCCCGTTACCGCTTTCTCAGAGCTTGAGCTGCCCTAAGCTGCCTATTGTCGCTTCCCTTAGCCACTCCCCCGGCGGCCACAGTCAATTCTGAGTACTTCCCTGGGATAAACTAGCCTCCAGTAAATTGACACGTTTCTACAAAGTTTTCATGTCGTGTGAATTACTTTAAAACCATCACCTGACATTAATTATTTCAATACGTCCATACTATACCCTCTACAAGATGCATTGTGCCTTGTCAATCATTTTTGTTCAGCCCTACTGTTCGCTCAACGTGAGTTAGGTGATCTTTAATGACTTCATGTAAGAGGCATAGTTCTTGCCATCTTACATTTTATACTCGCGCTAAAGAAGGTCTACGAAGACGTTAAATAACTGATACTGCTATCTGCAGTTTGGTAGGTGTGAACTTATCGTATTTACGCTCGTATTTTGAGTTCCCCCAGTCGGCCAAGCTTCTTCATTTTCCGTTCGGTGTGCAAACGGGACGACATTGAAGTGACATGAATACTTTTTGTTGAACACCTTTCACATTACTACCCATATTTTAGTAGTTTCTCTGAGATAATTTTAACGCTGACAGTCCTACCATACAAGCCTTGAACTTTGAAACGCGTTGCTGTGAAAGAAGTACGTTTATTTGAGTACATCTTTCATTAGAGTATATCCTATCAACTAGGTATGGTATTTTACCACTTTTATATTCGAACCAGTGTCTATAGGAAATGATCTGCGACGTATGTGTTGTATTTAATCCTAACTTTCCCTTATGATCAGCAGCCTCTATTTCAAGAGCACTTCCTTTCTTGCATGAAGGTAATTCTGTTAGTTTGGCTGTGGGCTAGCAGTTGGAATGGACAATAGCAGAGTGAGGAGGAGGGGAGATATCGTAGAATAAGGAGAGTTGTGGCAGAGGGTCCCAGCCTTCTCTGTTTTGGTGTGGCTGATTTGGAGCCCGTAGGTGGAACGATCTTTCCCGCCGAATTTGTGGGCGAGTGTTTTCGTTGGTTGCTGGGAGTTTGCGGCAGGAGATTCGAAATCTTTCTAGAAAATCTGTCGGTTGAGACGGGCGAACAAGGAATTCATGCGGACCCGGTGGGCAGTTGATTATGGGATGAGCTGCAATCTGGACGCGTTGGAGATCTTGTTGGTCGGTGTGGACGCGCTGTGCAGCTGTATCACGAGGCAATGATGGTGAGATCTAATGCAGCTGCGTGCTGGTGTAATGTTAGTTAGGTAGCGATCACAGCTTGTTTTTTGTACCAAAATCTTTCCCAAACGCTGAAATCTTTGCCACTTGTCTCATAAGCTGAATTCTTTACACTGCACTGATTTAGGTTGTCTGGTGTGATTCGTTCTCCTACTTCAATTCCTGCAACAAACATCAGTTTATCCCTCACCTGCTCTTTTCCTGTGCAAACTGGTAAACGAAATTGTAAGTTTATCTGCGCCGGTAATCTCTATGTATGAGCAATAGCGACTTTCTCTTTTGTTATTTGCCCTCAGCAGCGCTTATCTCTGTTGCAGCGTTTTGGATCACGCACAAGCTTACAAAATCTTTTCCCTTGCTCACATAGAGGCACTACCCACACTGGTCATTGTCTGCTGAGTTATTGTCAAGTCTCCATTTCGTAACGGACAGTATCGTTTAATAACATCATTTGATGTGCAATTCAAATTTCCTTCGTGTAAAAGTAACTATTAATAAATGTCCAAAGCTTTGAGTTCACTGTATCACTTAAAGCATCCCACATCATTTTATGATGCATCAGGGTATAAATTAAGAGAAGGAATTAGCACATTTCATCAAAATATAAGAGGTATTAGAGATAAAGTTAGTGAACTGCTTATAGATGTTGACTCTGAAATTGTTGGTATATCAGAGCACCTCTTAAATAATTTGACAATTCAGAGGCTTCCTTTACCGTGATACAGATTAGCTGCCTGTTTCTCAAGGAGTTCCTTGTGAGGTGGGGAAGTGGTTATGTACGTAAAAAACAGTATTCCATTTGAGTCCACAGACGTATCACGACACTGCACTGAACAGATAGTTGAATGTTGTGCAGGGGCAGTTGAATTTGGTGAAACTAAACTTGTAATTGTTGTTGTTTATAGGCCCCCTAACTCCGACTTCAGAGCATTTCTGCTCAAGCTAGAGAGGGTCCTTGATTCACTTTGTAGGAAGTGCCAGAAACTAGTTATATGGGGTGACTTCAATATAAATTTTGTATATGATGATCCAAGAAAAAGGATGTTGGTAGATCTCCTAAATTCATATGATCTGATGCAGACTGTGTCTCTTTCAACTAGGGTGCAGGGGAACAGTAGCACAGCCATAGACAATATTTTTATTCATTCTTCATTACTGGATGGGCATTCTGTTAGTAAAAGCGTGAATGGCCTTTCAGACCATGATGCACAAAATTTAACACTAAAAGGCTTTTGTACTCAAACCAATGTCATATTTAATTACAAACAATGTAGGAAAGTTAATCCAACAGCAATAGAGAGTTTTTTAGACCTCGTCAAGGAACAAGAGTGGCAGGATGTTTACAGGGCCGATAACATAGATGATAAATACAATGCTTTCCTTAACACATTTCTCATGATCTTTGAGAGTTGCTTTCCATTAGAGCGTTCTAAACGGGGTACTAGCAGTAATAGGTAGCCTGGGTGGCTGACTAGTGGGATAAGGATATCTTGTAGAACAAAGCGGGAATTATATCAAAATGTTAGAAGTAGTCACAATCAAGCTACGTTAGCCCATTACAAACAGTATTGTAAGGTGCTTAAAATGTTATTAAGAAGTCAAAGAGTATGTGGTATGCAAACAGAATAGCTAATTCACAGGATAAAATTAAAACCATATGGTCAGTTGTGAAGGAATTGTCTGGTCAGCAGCACAAGGTCAACGATATAAAGTCAGTTCACAGTAAAAATATTTCTGTTACTGATAAATCAGATATATGTACAGAATTTAACAATTATTTTCTGAGCATTGCTGATAAATTAAATAAAAATTTATTTTCCATAGGAAATCATATAACTTTCTTGGCAAATGCCTTTCCGAGATTGATGTCTGATATACTCCTCTGTAGTACAGTCAGTAATTAAATCACTGAAAACTAACGACTCTCATTGTTATGATGGAGTGTGTAGCAGAATATTAAAGTACTGTGCTGCACATGTTTGCCCTGTATTTAGACATATTTGTAATTTTTCCTTTAGGAATGGTCAGTTTCCTGAGCAATTAAAGTACTCAGTAGTAAAGCCGCTTTATAAAAAGGGGGAAAGGGATAATGTAGATAATTTTAGTCTTATTTCTATGCCATCAGTGTTTGCAAAAGTTATTGAAAATGCTGTGTATGTAAGGGTAATTGATCATTTTGTATCACACGATTTGCTATCAAATGTACAGATGTACAGTTCGGCTTTAGAAGTCGGTAACAACTGAAAATGCTATATTCTCTTTTCTCTGTGAGGAACTGGTGGGTTAAACAAAAGGTTTCGAACGCTTGGCATATTTTTTGATTTAACTAAGGCATTTGATTGTGTTGATCACAAAATATTGCTCCCGAAGTTGGACCATTACGGAATACGGGGATTATCTCACAATCAGTTCACCTCTTACTTTAGCAACAGGCAGCAAAGGGTTATTATTCACAATGTTGATAACGGCTGTGATGTGGAGTCTGAGTGGGGGCACCAGTGGGGCACCAGTGGGGCACCCACCACTGTGTTGGGGCCGCTCTTGTTCCTTATTTATATAAATTATATGACCTCCAGTATTATGGGTAACTCTAAAATATTTCTGTTTGCTGATGACACTAGATTGGTAGTGAAGGATGTTGGGGTAACTTTTCCCATTCTAAAAGGATATTTTTGGCTCAGAAAAGGGCGGTTCGGGCAATAAGTGGTATAAGTTCACGAACCTCTTGTCGACCCCTGTTCAAGAGTCTGAGTATTTTGACATTGGCCTCTCAATATATATATTCCTTACTGCCATTTCTTGTTAACAATATTAGCTTATTCCCAAGAATAAGTAGCTTTCACTCGGTTAATACTCGGCAGAAATCAAACCTGCATTTGGATCGGACTTCCTTAACTATTGTGCAGAAAGGTGTGCATCCATTTTCAATAAGCTTAGCAGTAATCGCCGCGCATTCAAATCGAAACTGAAGAGGTTCCTCATGGGTCACTCCTTCTATTCTGTCGAGGAGTTCCTTGAAAAATTAAGCTGATTCTAATTGTGTTTTTGATTGCGTTTACTTAAACTTATGGACTGACTTTTTTCGGGTTCATGAACATTTATTTTTTCTGTTATTGCTTTTATTTTGTAATTTCATATACTGACACGTTCCATGACCTTGGAGATTTGCTCCTCAATTTGGTCCTGCGGAACTTGACGTGTAAATAAAAAATAAAATAATAAACTATGTGAGGTACGGCTAAACATTGTGTTTCTCTCCACAAAGCCATATTGTGCTGGTTGTGTCCGTTGCGTTAGGTTAAAAAAATTTGTTTTACTTGTTTTCAGGCAGAAATTCAAAATGGTTCAAATGGCTCTGAGCAGTATGGGACTTAACTTCTAAGGTCATCAGTCCTCTAGAACTTAGAACTACTTAAACCTAACTAACCTAAGGACAACACACACATCCATGCCCGAGGCAGCATGCGAACCTGCGACGTAGCGGTCGCGCGGTTCCAGACTGTAGCGCCTAGAACCGCTCGACACCAGGGCCGGCAGGATATTCAAGTTATTTTAATTAACCATTACACTGATGGTGTACACCACTATCAATGGATGTGTTAAAAGGACAATAGGAATTAGTGATTAAATGTATTACCGTCACATTTTTGCCTACACCAAAAATACAGGTCAAGATCACTTGTTTACCATCATCACTCCGTGCTACCAAACACAGAATCACAGCTGACACCAGTAGCTGGATTACGTAAACTTTCCTTAAGACTGTGTTGACTGCTGCGATTTTTTACACAGCTGCTGCTTCTTATTAACGCCATCAGTTAGTGGCTGCTTCCTCGATCAGCACCATTCAATTGCGACGACCTCTAAAGCTGCATGTTTGCCGTCCTATTTTAGATGCTTCCGTTTACAGCACGCCTCCCCACCAGCTGCCATAAAACACAGTCCCCCAGATCTCTTCCTCTCCCGCCACAAGTCTCTAAATAACTCATAGCGCGCAGTAATCCTCACATTATTTATCATAAAATCGTTTCAGTTTGGACTGACGAATTATTTATAGTTACAACTACGTAGGTTTCCGCTGCTTGTGCCATGAAGAATGAAATTGTTCTGGGTTTTGTACCACGTCATTGTAGAAAATATTTTCATTATTCAGTTCATAGTTAAAATATTTTATATAGTGACGTAGAACAACACTCAGAAAAAAATCAATAATCATCTTCATAAACAGATTCCTACTGTGGATTGTTCTATATAGCAAAAAATTGCATTTATTTTCCAGAGGCCCATCCAATTCTTCTCATTGCTGCAGAATATTTCATTGTGTGAGTCTGCTACTATTCCTGTCTTCAGTAGTCGGATTTAGCCCGCTTCTGCGATTTCGGAATGGAGTTGTTTTCTTGCAAAGCGAGGTTCGCGTCTTCGCGTGTAACCCCAGTGATATGTATGTGGATTATTTACTGTTCGTCAGTATGTATCAATACAGAGAGAGAGATAGTGGATCATTTTAGTGGAGAGGTGGAATGTTCCGGTAAATTTTGTTCTCATTTGGATTATTGGTCTGGTGATGGTAACTCTGCAGGTAATTGAGAAGAAGACTTCATTATCAGCGCAACAGCAGTCATCATGACTTTCTGATGGATCGCTTGCTATTGATGTTCTAGATCACGGTGAATGTGACGGCTTTATCAGAACAGTTTACCCGTTACTGAATCGTAAAGATGCACTCACTTATATTTTCTGTCAGCATTTCGAAAAATACTGTCTCGAAATGCTTCCAAAGCTTTAAATAGATCAGAGGGCCTCCCATTCTTCTGTTCGTCATACACTATCGGATCAAAAGTATTCGGACACTCTATGAAATCCGAAAAGATCACAATATGTCACGAGAGGTAGACTCGCCGGCACAAAACGAAGGCGAGGAGTATCGTGTTGTCAGTAGAAAAGCAGTGTCGACAGAGTCGGTCGGCCAGAACAGCTCGGAGACTTCGAACCCAGGCTAGTCTTTAGATGTCACCTGATTACCAAACCGCCAGGGACATTTCAGCCCTACTAAAGATGCTGAAGTCGACTGTGATTATGAACTAGAAACGTGAAGGAACATCAACATTTAAGCCAAGACCAGGTAGACCTGGTGTACTGACGGACAGGGACCATCGAATATTGCGGAGAGTGGTTGCAGAAACTCGAATCGTGAATTCGAATGTACGACCAGCAATCCAACTAGGACAATGACCGTATGTATGGAATTAAAAATAATAGCGCACAGTACACTAGCAGATCATCTCGTAAGCAATACATATTTGTGCTCAGTGCTAAGCCATACTTCAGGTGACGTAAACAACGACGTCACTAGACAGTGGAAGATTGGGAACGAGTGATTTCGAGTGAAGAATCACTTTATACTCTTTGGAAAGCCGATGGAAGGGTATGGTTTTGCAAATATACCTGGCGGGTTAGGTTTCTGTCTGTGTGTGTGTGTAGCACGATAGATGGCACTGTGTTTTGCACAGATGTGTCGGGTAGTCTCTTTAATGTGCCCATCGATCGCGGCACGTCGCTCTTTTGAATTCTGAGCAGACAGTGAGCACGTAAAGATTCCTAGAAAATAGTGTCTCCCACCAAGTATGAGGGCCTGCTGTGAGATTTCGTCTGATGTCATGCAGCCCATGTAACATAACTGTCGTGTTTGTTCATCGTGACAGTTCTCGGGCGCACTCTGCAGGGGCAAAGAAGAGCCTCCTGCAGCGTTTTCTGTGGGAAGAGTCTCATCGCCCATGACACCGCCCGTAATTAGCTCGTCTGCAGTTTCATCTCTGCTCACCTGAACCACTGGCTTTGAAGACAACATTTTGATACAGACGAAGAGCTGTAGGCGAGTGTACAGAATTGGTGGAAAGCACAGGCAGCTGCCTTCTACACTGAAGAGCCAAGCATACTGGTACGCATGCCTAATATCGTGTAGGGACCCCGCGAGCACGCAAGTGCCGCAACACGACGTGGCACGGACGCGACTAATGTCTGAAGTAGTGCTTCAGGGAATTGACACCATCAATATTACAGGGCTGTCCATACATCCGGAAGAGTACGATGGGGTGGAGATTTCTTCTCAACAACACGTTGCAAGGCATACCAGATATGTTTAATAATGTTCATGTCTGGGGAGTTTAGTGGCAAGCGGAAGTGTTTAAACTCAGAAGAGTGTTCTTGGAGCCACACTGTAGCAATTCTAGACGTTTGGGGTGCAATTGCGCAAGTCCTTCGGAATGCATAATGGATATGAATCGATGCAGGTGATCAGACAGGCTGCTTACGTACGTGTCACCTGTCAGGGTCGTATCTAGACGTATCAGGGGTCCCATATCACTCCAATTGCACACGCCCCACACCATTAAAGAGCCACCATCAGCTTGAATCGTGCCCTGCCGACATGCAGGGTCTGTGGATTCATGAAGTTGTCTCCATGCCCGTACGCGTCAATCCGCTCGATACATTTGAAACGAGATTCGTCCGACCAGGCAACATGTTTTCAGTGATCAACAGTCCAATGTCGGTGTTGACAGGGACAGGCGAGGCGTAAAGCTTTGTGTCGTGCAATCATCAAGGGTACACGAGTATGCCTTCTGCTCCGAAAGTCCATATTGATCATTTTTCGTTGAATGGTTCGCACGCTGACACTTGTTAATGGCCCAGCATTGAAATCTGCGGAAGTTTGCGGAAGGCTTGCACTTCTGTCACGTTGAACGATTCTTCTCAGTCGTCGTTGGTCCCGTTCTTGCAAAATCTTTTTCCGGCCACAGCGATGTCGTAATTTTGCCGGATTCCTCGTGAAATGGTCGTATGGGAAAATCCCCACTTCATCGCTACGTCGGAGATTCTGTGTCCTGTCGCTCGTGCGGCAGCTACTGAACGACGTTCAAACTCACTACCGTTGTAGCAGCAGTAACCGATCTAACAACTGCGCCAGATATTTGTTTAAATGGGCGTTGCCGATAGCAGCACCATATTGTGTCTGTCTACATGTCTCTGTATTTGAATACGCATGTCTATACCAGTTTCTTTGGCTCTTCAGTGTATGACGAGCCTATTGGAACGTTTGTACAACGCTACGACAAATGTGTAAGTTGGATCGCCGATTATGTAGAGATGTAGCTGTTAGGAGTAGCAAATTAATTTTTTTTTATTTTCACAATGTTGCCGGCCGGTGTGGCAGTGCGGTTCTAGGCGCTTCAGTTTGGAACCGCGTGCCCGCTACGGTCGCAGGTTCGAATCCTGCCTCGGGCATGGATGTGTGTGATGTCCTTAGGTTAGTTAGGTTTAAGTAGTTCTAAGTTCTAGGGGACTGATGACCACAGATGTTAAGTCCCATAATGCTCAGAGCCATTTGAACCATTTTTTCACAATGTTTCCATTTCGCCAGCGATCGGATCTTACTTTCATAATGCCCTTGTATTTTATTTAAACTCATATGAGTTTTTCGTCCTGAGAATAAAATAAAGTAGTTATTGCTGTTGGTCAGAAATTGGCTGAATTTGGTTCCAGGTTCGTATAAATGCAGTCCATACTATGAGGGAGACTCCACACCGAGTCTGTTATGTTCTAATCAACTTCCGGCCGCGGAGCAATAATTCGCGCGTGCCTAGTAACACCAGCGGCACCACGCCGCCCAGGCCGCGCCAGAGGCTAAGTCCGCTCTCTTAAGGTAGCCAAGTGCCTCGTCACCACACATATTCTAATACATTCATATTTCTCTTAGCGAAATTTGCTACGTTCATCGCCCTTAAGTTGTTAAATTTCCCTTAGTTAAAGTGAAGTGAGGTTGCTATGATGTGTAGTAACAACACTGAAGTAAGGAGGAAGTGATGCTACGGTACGGGGTTCCTGGTTAGGGTGCAGTCCCGCCATAGTGCTTAAGAGAACTCTAAAGGCGGAAGGATATGAACTCATTTCACAGCGCTGTGTACTGCGCACGTTAGAGGTAAAGTTTGGAGACGATGATGACAGTTCATCCAACCATAAAGCAGCATCTGTGAGTAATGGTCTGTGGGCAATAACTGTTGTGTCTAGACCATACAGCCTAGACACAATGCTGTAGCCGATAGGGCACGCAATGCTAACGCAGACGGGCGTGAAGTCTGGAACATGAGAACTTATAAATGAATAAGAAGAAAAGTACGTAGATGCTGGTTACTTAACTTTTAATTAGTCCTTGGAATACATCTCTCTTGAATATTAGTAAGCTATAGGCACTGATACAAATGGCGCCTTGCTAGGTGGTCGCCAGTTAACTTAGCAGAGGGCTATTCTACTGTCTATCTCTCGGCAAATGAGAGCAAGGCTTAGCACGTCCAATCGCTAGCTATGTTGTCCGTACAACTGGGGCGAGGTCTCCTCAGTCTCTCGAGACCTGCCATGTGGTGGCGCTAGGTTTGCGATCACACAGTGGCGACACGCGGGTCCGACATGTACTACAGGACCGCGGCCGATTTAAGTTACCACCTAGTAAGTGTGGTGTCTAGCGGTGACACCACATTCCTCCCCCGCAAATCGGCGAACGGTCGTGAGATAAGGCTTCCGCCCGCCGTGGGGAGGACCGCATGTTGACGTATGCGATGAGGTGGGGAGCCTAACAACAGGCGAGGCTGTGCCACCCGCACCCGGCCATTCGGTCCGAGGAGAGCTAGGAAACGCCTGAAAACCTAGTCCAGGGTGCACGTCAACATGCGGTGTATGCGCACGTAATGAGACAGGAGGGGCCGAAGGGTCGACCTCCATTGCGTCGGGGAATCCGACGCGCGATGACGACATCTGGTCCGGAGCGGGCAAGAGGTCCATGGCGGAGGACGGCTGGTCACGGGAAGCGAGCGGCGGCGCGTGACCCAGGGAGGCGCGTGGCGGTTGCAGCGACGCGTCCACTGCGAGCGGCGCCGGCGGCGGCTGCTGCGGCGGCGGCGGCGCGTCGCCATGAGGCAAAATGGAAGGCAGCGTCGGTAACACCTGGGGATGAGGCGAGCCAGTAGATGGGTCCCCAGGGCGCTGACCTGACGGCACCGTCGCTGAAAGCAGACGGGGAGCGGCAGAACCCAGGCGACGACAGAGGCGCAGCTGATTGAGATGCCGACGCACCTCACCAGAGGCCCCCAAAATCAAATACATCGCGCGGCCGAGGCAGCGAAGAATGCGCCCTGCGAGCCAACGCCGTGAACCGCGATAGGTGCGATAATAGACAACGTCGCCAGGAGCAAAAGCAGGAGTCTGCCGCTGCACAGGAACCTGATGTGGCGGATGCAGCAAAGACATCAAGGTGCAATGAGAACGACCATGGAGCAACTCAGCCGGCGAGCGACCATCGCGGGGCTGAGAGCGATACGAAGACAAAAAGAGCAATAAAGCGTCCTCCCGAGAATGCGATTCTTTCAGTTTCAACATCTGTGACTTGAAAGTCCGGACCAATCGTTCAGCGGCACCGTTTGACTGAGGCGAAAACGGCGCGGATGTCAGATGTTGAATACCATTGGCCTTGCAAAAAGACTGAAATTCGGCGGACATGAATTGTGGGCCATTGTCGGAAACAATAGTCTGCGGAAGACCTTCAATGCAAAAGATAGCAGACAAGGCTTGGATTGTGGCAGAAGACGTCGTGGAAGACATCCGGACAACAAAAGTAAAATTACTGAAAGCATCGACCACAACCAACCATCGAGCATTCCAAAATGGACCAGCAAAATCGATGTGCAAGCGTTGCCAAGGGGAAGTGGCTTTCGGCCAGGCAAAGAATTGCCGCGGCGGTGCGGATTGCTGTTCGGCACACGCCACGCAAGAGGAGCACATATTCGTAATCGCAGCATCGATTCCGAACCAAGTACAGTGCTGACGAGCAAGTTGTTTCGTACGCACTATACCCCAATGTCCTTGGTGAAGAAGCTTTAAGACAGAGGACTGTAACGAACGTGGGACCACGACTCTGGACTGATCATTATCGGAACGCAACAACAAAACACCACGTCGGACAAAAAGTCTCTCCTTGTGAGCAAAAAAACGACGAACCAAAGGATCCTCGATCCGTGACTTTGACAAGGGCCATTGCGTAGCAACAAAACGCAAAACAGTAGCAAGGACAGGGTCAGCAGCTGTGGCTGCAGCTACACGACGAAAATCAATCGGAAACGATTCGACCACGTCATCGGTTTCCGAATCAATGAACATGCAAGCAAGTTCGGAAGAATCGAATGCTTTATCCTCAGCAACAGGCAAACGGGACAACGCATCAGCGTTTCCATGCTTAGCAGTGGACCGATACAAGATATCGTAGCGGTACTGCGAGAGAAAAAGTGACCAGCGAATGAATTTCTGCGCTGTACGTGGAGGTACAGGCTTGGTCGGATGAAAAAGCGATGTCAACGGTTTGTGGTCCGTGATGATTGTAAAGTGACGACCATACAAGAAATCGTGAAACTTTGTAACACCAAACACGAGAGCTAAAGCTTCTTTCTCTATCTGTGAATAATTTCTTTGCGCAGATGAGAGCAATTTGGACGCAAAGGCAATAGGGCGATCATGCGAGCCATCCTTGTGCGCAAGCACAGCACCGATCCCGAAATCCGATGCATCTACCATCAACAAAAGGGGTTTCTGGGGATCGAATGGCGTAAGGCACGTATTTGAAAGTAACGCCGATTTCAACTGGCGAAAGGCGCGTTCGCATTCCGTCGTCCAGACGAACGGAACACCTTTACGGCGTAAGCGATGAAGCGGAGCTGAAATGGAAGAAGCATTGCGCACAAACTTTGCATAATAATTAATTTTACCCAGCACACTCTGTAGTTGTTTAACATCCCGTGGCGAAGGCAACTCCTGTATGGCACGGAGGTGCTCTGGACTCGGATGTATACCTTGGGCATTTATGACATGCCCCAGGTAGCGTAAGTCCCGAGCAAAAAACACACATTTGTCCTTCCTCCAGCGAAGACCATTCTGACGCAAGACCTGAAATAATGTTCGGAGATTTTGCAAATGTTCGGCTTCTGTCTTTCCTGAGATCACAATATCGTCCAGATAGTTCGCAGCAGTAGGGACCGACGCACAAACAGTTTGTAATTGTTGCTGAAACAAAGCAGGGGCGGATGCACACCCGAACGGTAGTCTTTTGAAGCGATACAAGCCAAGATGCGTGTTAACCACTAAGACGCGCTGGGATTCTGCGTCCACCGGTATTTGCAAGTACGCATCTGCTAGGTCCAATTTGGAAAAATATTTTCCCGGGCACAGTTTGTCAAAAAGATCTTCCGGGCGGGGCAAAGGAAAAGTGGCAGTCACAAGTTGTGGATTCACTGTTGCCTTGAAGTCCACACAAAGTCTCAGTTTACCGGAAGGTTTTGGCAAAATTACTAAGGGTGAGGCCCAGAGAGAAGCCTGCACACGTTCAATTACACCTTGAGATTCTAAATCGGCTAATGTTCTGGCGACCTCATCACGCAATGCGTGGGGAACATTGCGCGCTCTGAAAAATTTCGGTTGCGCGTTTTCTTGCAGTTCCAAATGCGCTTCATAGTTCTTAGCGCAACCAAGGCCCGGTGCAAAAATGTCTGCAAATTCTTCACAAAGACTAGAAACACTGGCGGAAGGCACAGTCTGATTCACTGATAGGACCTGATTTACTATAGACATATTAAACAATTGAAATAAATCTAAACCAAACAAGTTCACTGCAGAAGTAGAACGAAGAACGTAAAATGATACAAGTTTTGTCTGTCCCTTGTATGTGGCAAGAAGGCTGCACTGTCCTAACACAGGTATATGCTGTCCAGAGTAACTATGTAACTTAACATTTGCGGCACGCAATGGCGGTTTGCCCAGTTGTTTGTACGTGGCGTGATTGAGCAATGAAACTGCAGCTCCGGTATCGAGCTGGAATGGTATCACTTTGCCTTCAATGTTTAAGTCCACAAAAAGTTTATTGTCCTGCTGACGACAAGAGCGACTGTCACGTGCAATTTGAACTGATACAGGGACAGAAGCACTTGCGACTTCACGGGATTTTCGGCGACGTCGACGCACACTGTTTGTGGGACGAACACAGTCACCGTTAGCTAAAGTGTCACTGGACGGGTGGGAATGAACTACATGAATGTCCATGGGCGAAGGTCCACGAGCCTGATTGTCCTGGGTTCGATTCCGGCGCGAAGCAAAGGGCCTGGAATTATTGTGATTGTCTGATCTAAGCTTTTTCTGGCAAACACTTTGAACATGTCCTTTCTTTTGACAGTAAAAGCAAATAGCTTGGCGTGACGGGCAATTTTCATGCGAATGTCTAGTTGCACACCGCGGGCATGATTTCACTGCAGTTGCTTGCTTACGCGGCGCACGTGTTGGCAAGGTAGGCTGCCGCTGCTGTGACGGGCGCGAGGGCCGCGTAGCGTCCCGTGCAGCGGGCCCGGCGGGCCGGTTAATGTGACACACTGCTGGCGAAGTTTCAAATGAGTCCTGAGCAGAGTCAAGTGTGTCTTGCCTATCCAATATGTCTATCACTTGTTGAAGGGAGGGATTTACTAGTTTCAAAATCTGTTCCCGTATGCGAACATCAGAAACGTTCTGTGCAATTGCATCACGCACCATAGTATCTGAATAAGGGAGGCCACATTCACATTCAAACGCACACTCCCTAGTAAGTCCTTGCAATGTCGCAACCCACTCCCTATAAGTCTGACCGGCCGTACGTTTTGTACGAAAGAACGTATACCTTTTTGCAACTACATTAACTGTTTCCTTGAAATAGGCATCTAAAGCAGACAAAATGTCTTCGTAGGTCAGAGTTGCTACGTCGCGTCGGGGAAACAATTTCACTATCACACGGTAGGTAGACACACCGACACAAGAAAGCAAAAACGGCTGCCGCTCGTTACCTTGAATTCTGTAGGCTGTTAGATGAAACTGGAACTGGCGGGACCATTCTTGCCATGTTTCTTCGGCCGCCACGTATGGCCTAAAGGGAGGTGCAACAGCGTTTTGTGGCAGCGGTAGCGAAGAAGCGGCGGCTGCCGCAGCGGGTTGCAGCGCACGTTGACCCTGGACGAGCTGTCCAAGTGCATCCAATAACGCCTGCGTCTGCTGATTCTGCAAGCGATAAAATTCGGACAGTACATCCGGAGAATGTGGCGAAGCCATGACACAAACGAATGAATACAAACTCTTTTTCTCGTCGCCAATAATGTTGTGTCTAGACCATACAGCCTAGACACAATGCTGTAGCCGATAGGGCACGCAACGCTAACGCAGACGGGCGTGAAGTCTGGAACATGAGAACTTATAAATGAATAAGAAGAAAAGTACGTAGATGCTGGTTACTTAACTTTTAATTAGTCCTTGGAATACATCTCTCTTGAATATTAGTAAGCTATAGGCACTGATACAAATGGCGCCTTGCTAGGTGGTCGCCAGTTAACTTAGCAGAGGGCTATTCTACTGTCTATCTCTCGGCAAATGAGAGCAAGGCTTAGCACGTCCAATCGCTAGCTATGTTGTCCGTACAACTGGGGCGAGGTCTCCTCAGTCTCTCGAGACCTGCCATGTGGTGGCGCTAGGTTTGCGATCACACAGTGGCGACACGCGGGTCCGACATGTACTACAGGACCGCGGCCGATTTAAGTTACCACCTAGTAAGTGCGGTGTCTAGCGGTGACACCACAATAACATTTCCGATACGGACTGGCCTGCGCAGTCCCAACCTGAAGTCAATGGAACACCTTTGGAATAAGTTAGAACGTCGACTTTGCTCCGGTCCACAGCGTCCAACATCATTACTTTCTCTGGTTTCGGCTCTTGAGGAAGTATTGGAAATGTCCCCAGCAGAGTTCAAGTCGCAATAAAGGCGAAGGTGGAAACACCCCATATTAATGTATCATCAGAAATCGATACCACGCATAGGGCATCATTTCACTATACGTAGTTGGCGGAAGCGGCTATGCAGGTTACCGCGAGAGGCAGCAACGAGCAGTCGCTTCCTCCAACCTGGCTGCCTGCGGACACGCCCCCGTGGATCGGTGCCACCAGCGCCACGCACCACGCCGATAAGAGGCAGCCACAAGGAGCCTCCAGGCTCTGTAGTGTTCGGGTTCCAGCGTTCTGGCTACAGTGTTCGAGTCTCAAGAGTCTTCTTTCTTCGGCCTACGTCCCAAGTCAGCTTAATTGATATAGAGTTGCGAGTACAAGTGTAACAGATTCATACATCTGCTTTTTATGAGACAGTGACCAAAGTTCAAGTAGGACTAGTTGTTAGTAGGCAAGCCTGTACATACTTGAGACTACTATGTGGATGTATCTCAGGACATTCAGTGTAATATTTGTACTAAGTCAAGTATACAGTTACATTAAACTTTTACCAGTGTATGTGTTTTTCAATCTATATTTCTGCCACAGAAGAAAACGCCGTCCAAACGGCACACAACACTTTTGATCAGATTTTGAAGCTGCAGTGAAGTGTCGTGTTGTACACTTCGCAATCACTGTGCTCCACCTCAAACTGCCTACACTCTTCTGTACGGTAACGTAGCTAGTGGATTCCAGTAGTGCAAAAGCAGACGGACTGTTTCGCTTCCTGTAGCAACTTTACATCAATTTTTATTTAACAGGCAGCTACTGTACGTTACTTGGAGAAGGGGCATTCCGCACCATTATTGACGAATTTCAGTCAAATGTCATTCACGTATTAATCTAAGGGAAACAAAGGTTGTCTATACGCTTCATTGTGCACCCTAATATCTCCTATCTCCTTCGCATGACTCCTAAGCGAGACACACCGTGGTGACTGCTGAATTGTCGCAGTGTATTCCTCGAAAATAAGTCCTTTAAATTTATTCAACAGGGCTTCTAGAGGAAAAAGTTGCCTTTCTTCGACATTTTCCCTTTACCTTCCTAAAGAATCTGTGTTACACTTTCGCGTGGGCAATTCCGACCTGTTACGACGCTCTCCAAATTCGTACCATGTCTGCTGACGTGCTTACTTGATAAGATTCGAAATACTGAAGAAATACACTGGAAGTGGTCGCGCTAGCTTCTCGTCTATGATTTTACTTGATCCGTCCATTTACCAAAAACCCTTCCAACAAATGTAAAACTTCCATTCGCGTTCCGTAATACTGGTTTTACGTTATCTTCCTGTATAACACTAGAATAATAAATAGGAGAAACTGTTACATTACTAATAAATCATACCAAAGTTTACTACTCCACATTTTATTCAAAGGAAGTCATAATTTACAGATCATGCATTAATTAGTTACAATTATTTGATCTCCTGTGATATTTTACACACCAAATTAAGCACAAAATGTCCTGTTTTACACCCTACTGCAATCGCAATAGTAATCAAGGGTCAATAACGCTCTTTACAAGGAAACATCACCAACCTGACTAATATTTTTCGGAGCAAAAAACTTTTGATACAACAATGTAAACAACCAAAATTTGACACCTGAAACCAACGACTGTTAGTTGTTTAGTTTTTTGTTCTTTAAATCCCTAATATATTCATAACTTGTAAGAAGTCTAATCTCCGTAACAACACACTAAATTAAATTAAGTTTGCTCCTACCATTGATTACTTCCTTTCATGCTTATGCACATTATATTCTGCTACCGGCCATCCATTTTTTAAAATGAAAGAAAAACGTACTCGTATTTATGTATACATAGCCAATTAATACAATACTTGAACTGTGATATACTGTGAACGAATAGACAAACTCCAGGAACTGCACCTTTCAGTTATCTTTGTTTTCAGCGCAAGCAAGCATCTCTCTGAGATGTATAATATCGCTGAAATGACAGTGTAAACAAATGTACAGTGAAGAGCGCACGCAACAAGTGGCAGTATGCAGCATTTTTTCGACTCTACTTACCTTATTACAACACTTTACTCTTAAAAATTCATGTTTCTTAACTTCGACAGTGCTTTTCCTAAAAAAAACAATTTTATCACAGCAAAAGGCGCAGATAGCCTCCCTCATACTGGGTCCGCTGTTGTGAAAAGGCGTCTGTGCTCTTCTCTAACGATTGAACTACACACTTCTCTGCCTGAAACTGACGGTGTGAAGCATCTAAATCCGAAGTGGAAAAATAAATAAGTGATTTATACAATAAAGTGTTTTACTTATGCTTCTGGCTTCCCCAAAAGTCTTTTTTTTTAATTTTCAAGAAGGAGGCATTTATCCTTCCCCCAGTATTGCATGCTTCTACAGCCCCGCAACTCTCGTCTAGCTATTCCTGTTTTGCCAGTTTGCACTTCCTGTTATTCACATTTCTAAGACGCATGCATTCCCTTTTGCCTGCCTTAGCCACGCATTTCTATATTTTCTCCTTTAGTCGATGAAATTCGGCCTCGTGCGTTATCCAGGTGCGTTACATGGCTTTAGATTTTTAAATTATGATTGCAGAGGAACATAAGCAGATTCAGCAGAATGGCTAAACACTGGACAATAAGACTGATATCATTTGCAATGGAACAAAATGCACCTCGCATATTCAGAAACGAGACAAATCAACAGACTAGTCCTGCGAGTTCTTTTTTTCTCTCTCTCAAGTTTGCGAGTGTAAAATTCAAAATTTTACCCGTGCAACATTTTGGGAGATTGTAGAGCTCATTCTCATCGATAAATAACGTGACGGCTTTTATCGGATTGCGGGCTGAATTAATTAGGTCTGACTGGCGGTGGCTGAATATTTGGCAGCGGCAGCTGCTGTCAGAGACGGCTAAGCACGGGGAAAATAAAAAAGAAAGGGGGGGGGGGGAGCTGGCAGAGAAGTATCGTCTCTGAGCGTATCTGCAGCGCTCACTGCGGTGGAAGCACCGCCCTGTAAATGTCGACGATTCTTTGAGTAAGAGAGGTGGGCGGGGCGGGGGGGGGGGGGGAGGACAGTTGTTTGGCAGCGGTGTTACTCAAAACTTCAGAGAAAACTCCGAGTCTGTTCACTCCACCTGTCAAAGGAAACAGATTACTAGAAAGATGCACCAAAACAGGTGCTTGAATAATTAATCTTTAATAACGACAGACTGTTTCGGCATTTATCGTCGTCATCAAGTACCTGCGAATACAGTTTTGATTAGATCGTGTATAAATGTGAATCTCATTTATATTAAAGTGGCTGTATTGCACTCATGCTAGAAAGATGTGACGTTCATATTGCGTCGTTAGTGAACTGTCTTATAACTGTTAGCGCTTTGATTAAATGGTAAATGACGTAAATATATTGAAAATAATACGTTAGCTATGGTTTGACAGTAGTTTGACAGTTCGCTGTTACGACGTTATATGCTTACAAATATTATGCAGACGAACAGCGATATTGCTTTACTAACTAAATCTTGTCACGATTATCTTTGGTTGTTGCATATGTTAATTCCGATTTATCCTGCTTCATGTTCTAAAAGTTCAATAAAGTTTTTTGATGTTGTATTCGTGTCTAAAATCTGAATTCTTGTTTCGTACTTCTTGTGGGTATTTTCTCGTGGGTATTCTTCAAGAATGTTCGTCGAAACAACCACAGGCAATCGTGACAAAATTTAGTTAATAAAATAACATTGCTGTTTATTGGTATAATCTTTGTAAACGTATAACGTCGTAAGAGGAAAACCATAAACTGCTATCAGACCATAATTAACGTATTATTTTCCATATACTTACATCATTCTCATCTAATCAAAGGATTGACAGTTATAAGAAAGTAATATGGACGTCACATCGTTCTAGACGCGATTAGAATATATTCACTTTACTGTAAATGACAGTCACATTGATACACGGGCTCACCAAAATTTTATTCGCAGGTACTTGACAACGGCGAAACAGTCTGTGGTTAAAAAGATTAATTATTATAAGAAGGTATTCTGCTGCATATGTCTAATAACATTGTCATTATGTGTCATATATAATGCTGCTGACCCTAAAGAACAGAAACGGATTACTGTCTCCGCTCAAAGTTTGCCTTAAAGCAGTAACACATTTGTGTGGAAAAGTCTTCAACTCTCATCATAATGTCTGTACAGTTAAATAAACTTGGTTTAAAGTGATTTCGTTTATTAGTTCTTCTGTAAACAAATTACAAGCTCACCGGCAAATTACAGGCTCACGGCGGTTTTATTGGCTGCTATCGATGTAGACAATTAGTTGGCTTGACTCGTTTATTATCAGAGAGGGCGGCAGTGCAACTTTGGTTTAAAGTCCATAGATTTAATCAGATTTGATTCCATTTGGAAACAGATGTGCCAGCGATTGTATTTCTTTCAGGTAGTAAAGGGTACAGCAATCAATCACAAATAATGCTTATTGAAAATCCAAATTTCAGCCTTTTGAGATAAATGCCCTTGGCATGAATAGTCCAGTTGGCACTGTATATAAAGAGGTTGATTAGAGGTAGTCTGAAGTTTCTAAGGGTGTTGCAGGGTAAGCTGTGCTGGGAAATAATTGTTAAGAAATAAGTTCGATACGTTGCTCCGTTTCCGAGTTAATTAGCACTGAAGTTCATCAATCAGGCAACTGTGCGAGAAATTCAAGCGGCCCCCACATACAAATAGTGTCAGTTGCTCTCATAGCGTAGATTATAGTTTACGAGACTGCTCAGCTTTAGGCTCGGGTTCGATACTTACTAACGTCCCATGTTCAATTCTTTCATCGCTCTCTTGTTCGGTTTTAGAAAACCAAACGAAGAACACGTTTGGCGATACCGTCTCTGGTAGGCCGCTTGAATTATCGCGCGCAACGGCTTGATTGGCTAATTTCAATGCTAATTAACTCAGAAACGACGCAACGATCGAATTTTTTTCTTTAATTACTTATCAGCACAAGCTATGCTGCAACACTCTTGCAAATTATTGAGAATCTTTCTGACCATCCTGTATAAAACTGGTTTAAATTTTTTTAACTTACATTTACTGCCGTGAAGATGGCCACACTGTGATATGAATCTGGATATGTGATATTCGTATAAGCATTATTTGAGCTGATTGCTGAATCCTCTACTGTTTTGCAAACATTCGATACAAAATTAATCCCCAAACCATTTTTTATTAAGTCGATACATTAGCGAATAATATAAATTACGTGAAATATTTCGATAAATCCATAGGATTAATGCTGGTGACTAAATCACAGCGCTATATTTTAAGCCAAATAAATTTTCATTAAATAATGTTCGCACTTATGTGAATGGTGGCTTAACATGAATAGCTGATTCAGAAATAAAAACACAGAAAAACAATAATTAGTGAATGTAATGCAAACAGATTACCGTATACAGAAACACGTGTGAGCAAAGTTCATTTAAGTGCGCATTAATTCACGAATTCAACAGTTAACAATCAAAGTCCGAATGCCCATGTTACAGCTGTCAATCGTGGCGCAAATTAAAGTTCTTTGACCAGGATAACAACTCCAAAAAATGTGCAACAAGACTATTCCCGATTAATGTAAGTTATAGTTCCAGCAATATAATTACTAACATATTCAGAGGTCTTAAAATCGCGCAAAATCGGTCACAGAAAACTCGGTCAAATAATCTGAGTCCTGGGCTTCCGATAGTCCTTTTATTCGAAAAACAGTTATTTATATAACCCGAACACGCTTCAGCGCGTTTGTCTCATCCTCAGTTCACGAAAACGTTTTTAGAAGCTTACTATTTTTTTTAAATTTTGCCTAACAAAAAAATATTTGTTTGCATAACAAGTTGAACTCAAATACAGTAATTTCGTCCGCAGGTAAGACTATTACAAGAGCTTGAAAAACAAGTTATGTATAATATCCACTGAAAAGTCAAAGTTTGTAATGTTCGCTCACAAAATTATTCAAATTCCACTGAAAAATATAAGTATTTATCTCAGGCCCAGTAACTCCACAAAAGCACCCTCACCGACACAGACCAAGACTACACGGCCCCTACTGCTCGCCCTCTACCCTCTGTGACGTCACATATTACTGAATAGCAGTCAGAAGCTTAAACAATGACCATCATCCAAATTTCAGTACCATTCTACGTACGTATGACTCGGAAAATTATTGCTGTCGTTTTACGACCTCTTATTAAAATAACTACATAGTATCGAACAAGTTATGGACAAAAATTACTATGCATGCGTATAACCGGTGACAAAACTTTACACAAAATTATCCATACACATGTAGCATTGAAATTAGCTAATCAGGACGCTGCGCCCGAAAAATAGCAAATTATGAGTGGTCATTCACTAGAAAGATTACACAATGGTCTGGGAAACTCGTGCTGTCTTCGTATTACGTATAATTGCGGAGGAGTTTATGGTTTTGGCATATTTACGTACAAAACTCGTATTAAACTCGTCTTAATCCTTTATAAATCAGCTTGTTGTGGTGTTTGCTCAAGTCATGAGCTATCAAATGATGTATGATATCATCAGATTGCTCCAGAGGCAAGTTGTTATAAATTTTATAATTTAACATTATTAAAAACATTTCCACCTTCCTTAACATTAATCCGAGAATGATGCTTGAAGCTGCAACAAGCTTGTCTCGCCGCCGCGATTCTGGTGCACTTGGTTTTCTACATCATCTTTGTAGGGACTGCGACGTAGTTTCCATGAAAACATAATATACATCTTCCATCTCAGACACCTTAGCTGCCATTGAGTCGTCTCCAGCCTTCAGTCAGACGCGCATACGGCAACCTTCTGGAAGAACTCGCGTCTGGCGCTCAGCCGTCAGTTCACCAGCTTGGATCACTTGGTTATCAAACAGCCACCAAGTGTGAAACCATTCACCAACGCTACGCGCCGACGAGCTGGCATCTCGTAACGTCACAAAATTTCCCATTCATACCAATTATAAATATGGATGTACATATATATGAATATATTTTAAACACTGAGGTGACAAAAGTCATGGGGTACCTTCTAGTATCGTGTCGGATCCCATTTTGTCGGTGTAGTGCAGCATCTTGACGTGGCATGGATTCAACAAGTAGTTGCAAGGCCCCTACAGAAATATGGGGTCATGCTGCCTCTACAGCAGTCCATAATTGCGAAGGTATTGCCGGTGCAGGATTTTGTGCACGAACTGACCTCTAGATAATGTCCCATAAATGTTCACTAGGATTCATGCTGGGTGATATGGGTGAGCGAGCCATTCGCTCGAAATTTCCAGAATGTTTTTCAAATTAATCGTGAACAATTGTGGCCCAGTGACATGGCGCATTGTCATTCACAAAAATTTCATCGTTTGGGATCATGATGTCCACGAATGGCTGCAAATGGTCCTCAAGTAGCCGAACATGTAGAGGACTCAGTCCATTCCAGAGCAACACAGCCTACACCATTATGGACCGATCACCAGCTTGCACCGTACTTTGTTGTCAACTTGGGTCCAAGACTTCGTGAGGTCTGCGCCACACTCGAACCCTAGCATCGGCTCTTACCAACTGAAATCTGGACTCTTCTGACGAGGCTAGGATTTTCCTGTCGTCTAGGCTCCAGCCGATATGGTTACGAGCCCAGGAGGGTGCTGCAATCGATGTCATGCTCTTAGCAAAGGTACTCCCTTCGGTCGTGTGCTGCCATAGCCCATTAACGTCAAATATCGCCGCATTGTCTTAACGGATACGTTCTTCGTACGTCCCACATTATTTAAAGCAGTGTTGCTTGTCTAGTAGTACTGACAACTCTACACAAACTCCGCTGCTCTCGATCGCTAAAAGAAGGCCGTCTGCCACTGCGTTGTCCATTATGAGAGATAATGCCCTCAATTTGGTATTCTCGGCACGCTCTTGATACTGTGTATCTCAAAATGTTGAAATACCTAACGATTTCCGAAATGGAATGTCCCATGCGTCTAGCTCCAACTACCATTCCGCGTTCGCAGTCTGTTAATGTTCGTCATGCGGCCAGTCACTTAGGACACCTTTCCACATGCATCACCTGAGTGCAAATGACAGCTCCACCAATGCACTGCCTGTAAACCTTGTGTACGCGGCACTGCATGAATCTGTATATCGGCATATCGCTATCCCACGACTTTTCCCCTCAGTTTATATACATGTATTTATCTTCCACGTGTCCTCCTAAACTACTGGACCGATTTCAATCAAACTTGATACACTTATCGCTCTGGGGATAAGAAAAAGAGGTGGAGGTGGGGGAAAAGAAACAGTGTAGCCCACGACGGGAGAATACAAACAATTCAGTCATCCAATATTGTGGATGAGACCACTGAGAGACTTGCAACAAACTTCACACAATTTGAAACCTTTACGAAACGTTTTCTGGCTGACGTGCCGAGCAAATGATGAAAGGAAAAAAGTTTGTCGCTTACTACATTTGCGCTGTTAATACAGTAATACTGCCGCATAAAGTATGTGGTTTCCGTTTTCAATTACGGAGTGGAATAGTGTGTGTCCCGACATGTCAGGCCAATAGATGTTCAATGTGGTGGCCATCATTTGCTGCACGCAATTGCAATCTCTGGCGTAATGAATGTCGTACACGCCGCAGTACATGTGGTGTAAAGTCGCCGCAGGCTGTCACAATACGTTGTTTCATATCCTCTGGGGTTGTAGGCACATCACGGTACACATTCTCCTTTAACGTATCCCACAGAAAGAAGTCCAGAGGTGTAAGATCAGGAGAACGGGCTGGCCAATTTATGCGTCCTCCACGTCCTATGAAACGCCCGTCGAATGTGTACCTCACCCCTCATGGTAATGTACATGTGCGTCAGTGAAAAAGACCAATAAAAAGGTGTTAGCATGTGGACGTAATGTGCTGTTCCAGTCTCTTCTGTACCTAAGGTCCATCACAGTTCCCTTTGGATCCCTACGTAATTCGGTGTTCTCCGATACACACGATCGAACAGCGGAGGAGTGGTACTCAAGCGTCAACTTTAGGTTACAATATCTCCGGATGTAATTAACATTTTACAGTGCAACAAATGGCACTGATTACGTATTTGTTTATATGTTCAGATGTGCTAACAAAACTAACGGGGTTCCATTTAAAAAAACGTAGGTTTGTGTTAAAAAACATACTTCCGTGCATTTTTTTATGGTGTGTATTAACCAATTACACTAGCCCCTCTCCTCACGTTCGGTCTGTGGAATCGATTCGTCAGTATTTGATGTGGTTTACGAAATATATCGAGCGGTAATGTTAGGTGACTCACCCTGTATAGCTCATAGTTCAGAAGAAATGACGCCACAAAAACTGAGATTCCTGAAAAGTGACGCACCATGCACTCTAACTAACTCTATTCACAACTCAATTCGCACACAATAGGCACATATACCAATGGATGTTCCTGAAAAATTATATCTCTGTAGAGCACTTCGTTCAGGAGATACGACGTCACAAACATTATGCTGCGTGGAAGTGAAACTGCTGTGCGCAAGTCGCTACACTACAGGCAAAATATGTGTACAAATATGCGTGGTATATGTTAAATATGTGTGAAATATATTTGACATGTGCGTATGCGACCAAAGCCACAGCTCATCCTAAAGCCATGGAATGATTTCAATCAAATTTGGTCACATATTGGTTACAATCTATAGATAAATACTCTAGCGATAAGAATCGTGAGAATCACCTATTTATGGGGTAGGTGTGGTAACTTGAAGAGAGAAGGGAGGACGAGGAGATGGACAGACAGCGTGTGGGATGGAGGAGACAGGCACAGATAAGAGGAGGAGGGGTGACAGAGGAGGGGAAATGGACAGAGAGAGGAGAAAAGATGAGATATACTTCTGCATCTACATCTATAATCTGCAAATCACTCTGAGGTGCAGGGCAGAGGGTGCATCCCATTGTACCAGTTATTACCGTTTCTCCCCGTTCTATTCAAGTATGGAGCGTGGGAAGCATAATTGTCTGAATGCCTCTGTGAGTGCTGCAATTATTCTACTCTTATTCTCACGATCCCTATGTGAGCGAAACATAAAATAAAGACAAACTGAAGTTGATTTCTGCAGTCATAGGTGAATTTATTCTTAATCAAAAGGAGACGTTCTTTAATTGCAGCTTTAAACGTAGCTAAATCTCACAGAGAGGCAAAAAAGGAACGAAACCAAAATTAAGGAAAGCTATGAATGAGAATTCAACGAGTTCGAAAGTGAGGTTCTATCTACCAATCTGACAGAAAACGCTAACAAATTTGGTCTTACTTTGCATCAATAAACGAACTACGTTACCATAACACAGAGTGACAGAGGATGATAGAGAGAAGCTCGAAACACGAAATTCCTTTTTCTCAAAGTATTTCGCCTAGGATAATCGTACGTACTATAAATCGTTACACAAACACAAAAATGACGTTTGCCGAAGAAAAAGACGACTGAAATACACTCCTGGAAATTGAAATAAGAACACCGTGAATTCATTGTCCCAGGAAGGGGAAACTTTATTGACACATTCCTGGGGTCAGATACATCACATGATCACACTGACAGAACCACAGGCACATAGACACAGGCAACAGAGCATGCACAATGTCGGCACTAGTACAGTGTATATCCACCTTTCGCAGCAATGCAGGCTGCTATTCTCCCATGGAGACGATCGTAGAGATGCTGGATGTAGTCCTGTGGAACGGCTTGCCATGCCATTTCCACCTGGCGCCTCAGTTGGACCAGCGTTCGTGCTGGACGTGCAGACCGCGTGAGACGACGCTTCATCCAGTCCCAAACATGCTCAATGGGGGACAGATCCGGAGATCTTGCTGGCCAGGGTAGTTGACTCACACCTTCTAGAGCACGTTGGGTGGCACGGGATACATGCGGACGTGCATTGTCCCGTTGGAACAGCAAGTTCCCTTGCCGGTCTAGGAATGGTAGAACGATGGGTTCGATGACGGTTTGGATGTACCGTGCACTATTCAGTGTCCCCTCGACGATCACCAGTGGTGTACGGCCAGTGTAGGAGATCGCTCCCCACACCATGATGCCGGGTGTTGGCCCTGTGTGCCTCGGTCGTATGCAGTCCTGATTGTGGCGCTCACCTGCACGGCGCCAAACACGCATACGACCATCATTGGCACCAAGGCAGAAGCGACTCTCATCGCTGAAGACGACACGTCTCCATTCGTCCCTCCATTCACGCCTGTCGCGACACCACTGGAGGCGGGCTGCACGATGTTGGGGCGTGAGCGGAAGACGGCCTAACGGTGTGCGGGACCATAGCCCAGCTTCATGGAGACGGTTGCGAATGGTCCTCGCCGATACCCCAGGAGCAACAGTGTCCCTAATTTGCTGGGAAGTGGCGGTGCGGTCCCCTACGGCACTGCGTAGGATCCTACGGTCTTGGCGTGCATCCGTGCGTCGCTGCGGTCCGGTCCCAGGTCGACGGGCACGTGCACCTTCCGCCGACCACTGGCGACAACATCGATGTACTGTGGAGACCTCACGCCCCTCGTGTTGAGCAATTCGGCGGTACGTCCACCCGGCCTCCCGCATGCCCACTATACGCCCTCGCTCAAAGTCCGTCAACTGCACATACGGTTCACGTCCACGCTGTCGCGGCATGCTACCAGTGTTAAAGACTGCGATGGAGCTCCGTATGCCACGGCAAACTGACTGACACTGACGGCGGCGGTGCACAAATGCTGCGCAGCTAGCGCCATTCGACGGCCAACACCGCGGTTCCTGGTGTGTCCGCTGTGCCGTGCGTGTGATCATTGCTTGTACAGCCCTCTCGCAGTGTCCGGAGCAAGTATGGTGGGTCTGACACACCGGTGTCAATGTGTTCTTTTTTCAATTTCCAGGAGTGTAGCTCAACAGAGGAAAATGTCATTTGATCCAAAGCGATATCTACATGGTTCTACACTCAAAATATGAAAGAGCATGTTCCTCATCTAGCAGGAGTGTACCGTAGATCACTGGTAGCGTTCCCAGAGATTGGAATAAAGAGCAGTTCATTCCCTGTTTTAAGAAGGATCGTCGGACAGACGCACTAGACCATGGGCCTGTATCCCTGACGACAGTCTGTTGTATAATTTTAGAACATGTTTTATGTGCAAGGCATTATGACATTCCCGGAGACAACCTCCTCTATAGAAGTGAACATGGATTCCACAAATAACGATAGCGTGAAAACCAATTCGCTCTGTTCGATCTTTGGTGCAAGGATGAGCAGTTGGCCTTTACATGCCAACTGTAACGCATTGCGGATAAATAGGCACGAAAGACGTATGTTTGTATCATTACTGAACCAGTCACATTCCACTAAATATCTGAGAGTATGCGTGAAGAGTAGTTTACAGCGCACATAAAAATAATCGCAGGTCAGGCATATGCAAGACTGAACTTCGTTGGAAGAACCCTCAGAAACTGTGGTCCATCGACGAGGCAGACAGCTTACAAAACCTCCCCTTCAAAAAATACTTGAACACTGCTCGTAATAGATAGGATTGATCGAGCAAATAGAGAAGAACAAAAGATGAGCAACGCCTTTCTTTACAGATTCATTTAATAAGCGGCCAAGCATCACGGAGATGCTCATTCAACTCCAATGGCAGACGCTGCAAGAGAGGCTCTGTGGACCACAGTTTGGTTCACTTCTAAAATTCTGACAGCGCACATTCCTAGAAGAGTCATTTGATACAATGCATGCTCCTTCGTACGTCTCGCGAAAAGACCACGAAGGTAAAAATATGATTCGAGCTCACACGGAGGCTTATCAACAACCGTTCTTTCAACGGACCGTTACTGATGGGATAAGAAAAAGGGGGGAGTGACAGTAGTACACAAAGTATCTTTCGGCACAGACCATAAGGCGACTTGCGGAGTGTCGCTGTAGATGCAGGTGTAGAAGTGATAAGATACTCCGTATTGATTTCGGTAGATATATTCTCCACGTAATTACGTTGTAGCAATTTATTCTTCTTAATATCGTTGTTCCAAGGGGCACTGCAATCTGCCGTGGCACAGCCATGTTTGCAGACGTAAACAAAGTACACTGATGAGCCAGGACACTATGATCACATCCTTAATAGCTTGTTTGTCCGTCATTGGAACGAAAGACATCACTGATTCTGCGTATCAGGGATCTGACATTTGTTGTTAGGTTTGTGAAGGTACGTGGCATTACATGACCACGCACAGGTCATGTAATTCACGTAAATAACGGGCCACCGATTTGCGTACGCGGTGGCGGGACCCGATAGCTAACCACATGGGTTCTATAGGACTTACATCAGGCGACTTTAGTCGCCGAGACATCAACTTGAGTTCACTATAACGTTCCTCAAACTATAGTACCACAGTTCTGGCTCCGAGAAACGGACAATTATACTGCTAAAAGAGGACATCGCTGTCGGGAAAGTATGAAACATGAAGGGATGCAAGTGGTTCGCGGCCGTCAGCTTGTCTTCGATTACTACCACAGGTCCCATGCAAGGGCAGCAGATTGTCTCCCATAACATAATACTGATCCAACCAGCCTGCGTCCTTGGAGCACTGAACGTTTCGAGCCGCCGTTCACCTCGATGACGGCGTTTTGTGGAGGTGACTATCGACCTGGTGTAGCAAAAATGTGATTCACCGGAAGAGCCGACACGTTTCCATTGATCGATGGATGAATCACTATGGTCCCGTGCCCACTGCAATCATTACTAATAATGTCGTTGGGTGAACAAGTGAACATGTAAGAGTGGTCTGCTGCGGAGCGCCATATTCAACAATGAACGATGAACAGTGTGCTGCGAAACACTTGTTGCGTGCACCAGCATTGTGCTCTTTCAGCAGAGATGCCACGGATCACTATCTGTCGTACTTTACAGAGCACACAAGACTCCAAACCCCACGTTCTGTGAAGAGTCGCGGACGTCGAATCATTTACCTCATAGTGGTAGTTTCAGTGTCTTACCTCTTTCCGTAGATGATCACGACAGTAGCACGTGAACATTCGACCAGTGTCGCCGTTTTCGTGATACTCGTTCACAGGCTGTGCGTAATAATAATCTGCCCTTTGTCAAAATCGCTTATCTCAATGGATTTCTCCATTTGCAGGCAATATCTTCAGTAGGATGATCCCCCATCGGTGTCTGTTCCGCTTTCATACTTTCTTTACAGCGCCACCTGGTGGCATCCAACTTCACGGTGGGCAGTGGCTATAATGTTTTGGCTTATCGGTGTATATTACTGTAGTTCCGGTCAGGTTCTATGTGGCTCCAATTCTGCTAGAGATCAAATCTCTATTAACTGACAATATTCCCAAGTGCTATTCAGCGGAATGTGGAACGTTCAGCCTCTAAATGTATGTCACTCTTCACTTCTTTGTGTATGAATACTGGTGTAACTATACACATGGCTGTATTACCAAAATCTGGTTCTTCTAAACTGCTCCCCTGTTCTGTCTAGATGGCATTTGCAAATCTCCAAAAATATTCAATTCCCTATCCACAGCTTCTGAAACAGTTCTTACAGGATATAGAAAAGAATGCTTTATTTTTAATTTAGATATATAGTCATTAACGGGTATTGATTTGAAATACCCCAAATGTGCACCAACGGCGAATTATAATTTCTTATTGTGTTACCAGTATGATTTTTGTAGCCTACTACTTCCGTGTTTCCTGTGTTACATTTTGGTCTTGTTTACTCACTTCAGTATACTATGATTTTAAATCTTGTTTTGTGTCGGAATCAATTCTTTGTTAAGCTTACGTAACTTCGTACCACGGTACGATTACAGCAGTCTATTTTGAATTATCAAATGGAGTTGTAATCTGTAATGTAGCATTTCCACTCTTGAGATAGCTGTAAGGGTACATTCCGAAAGTAAATAAATTTTAAAAAATAAATAAAAATAAAATAAAAACTCTGCAAGAGAGCGCCAACGTGGGAGCGCTACTTTACGAAGCCAATCATGTGTACTGAACTATAGGAGCGTTATAATAACCTCCCACTCGTTGAGTATTTTGGAAGGGCTTCACGGCCCAACGACAGCTAGTAGCTTACAAGTAATAAGTGAGTTGTCTACTAGTATTATACGTCACCGAGAGCTCTACAGTGGTCTAGGAGCATCTACGTCCTGGCCGATGCCCTGCAAGCCCCTTGAATGGACACAGAATCTTGGACATGTAAACTTTGTTTAAGTCTTTGTGATCAGGTGATCACTGAGGGCTTTCGTGTGTTTTACGTTGATACTCCTCTTAAGCCTCAGAAGTGTATTCACTCTACCTGTAATAATTATGATGATTTTCAGTTTTGTCACTAGGCAGCTGTGTAGACATCTTGACAATCTGCGACAATAACTTTCGTGTGCAATACAGCACATTGTGACGACAACCATATCAAATGAGTCAACAGTTTGTAAACCTCTGGGCCTACTGCATAACAAATGTCTTTCAAGGACCTAATAAATTTTGTACATGTTACGCTGTTATGAGTATTAGTTTTATTTGAATCGAAGGCCTATTTCAGCTACACAGCCATCATCAGGTTACGTTTTCGAGTCTTGACATCCATGGAATATCGTTCTTTCTGTCGCTGTCTATTTGTTACTGATTATAATTAATGTTAATGTAGCAATAACAATCAGGTTTTTAGTGTGTTCTGACTTTCTTTTACCAGTGCTCAGACATAACTCTTAGTTTGTAGTTGACATTTAGTGACTGCAGTTGTGACGGGTGATAAGCGACTTTGTTATTTCTTTTGTTGTCTATTTGTTTACTGATTATTTTATTTCGTTGTTATTCTAGTAGTAATCAGCTGTGTGCTACAGTATGTTCTGACATGTCATTAATAATAGAAATAAACTTAATTTCCAACTGAAATTTCGTGACAGTAATTACGCCAGGCGATCAGCGCGATATGGTATGATTAATACTTTCCGGTTGAAATTTCAAGACAGCAGTTATGTCAGATGTTCAGCGCTATTGGATGGTTACCACACAATATCGGTGATCATTTAACACAATTGCTGTGATGAAACTGATGAAATGGCTAACATACAATATCGCTGATCATCTGACATAATTGCTGTCACAAAATTTCAACTGGAAGTTGTTGTATGGTTACCATATAACGTCGCTGATAATCTGACATATTTGCTGTCACTAAATTTCAGTTATAAATAATTGTATGATAGCCATACAATATCGTTGGTCATCTGAGATAATTGCTGTCACGAAATTACGACTGGAAATTAAGTTTATTTTTGACCATTATAAATGAAATGTCAGAATATACTGTAATACACACATGATTACTACTAGAATAACAACAAAAGAATATAATCAGTAAATAAACAGACAACAAAAATAACAAAGTTACTTATCATCTGTATCAACTCTCTCTCTTTCCAAGCATTTATCACGATTGGTGGGTTCTGCTGTTGTGGTTAACCGGATTTGACGTGTTAATATTAAGGGGTGGTCGGATGACCTTCCTGTCGCCACCCCATACCCCCCTGTGACAGAATGCGTGTACCCCAACTGTCTGCCCCTAGGGTAATCCGTGGAATAGTGAGAACGTGTTTCAGATGTCTGCGAGTCGTGTAACTGAGGCGGAAAGCCCAGTATTCACCTAGTAGGTTGTGGAAAACCGCCTAAAAACCGCATTCTGGCTGGCTGGCACACTGCCCGCTTCATTAGTCCGCCAGGGGCATTCGATCCGGGGCCGGCGCGCCTGCCCAAGCCCGGGAAGCAGCGTGTTAGCGCTCTCGGCTACCCTGGCGGGTTATCATCTGTCACAACTGCATCTGTCACAACTAGAAACTAAAATTTATTTCTGATCACGACTAAAAGAAAAGTGAGAACATACTACAAAACTGATTATTATTACTACATTAACATCAAATATAATCAGTATCAAATAGATAGCAACAGAAAAACTACACTGCATGGAAATCAAGACTTGAAAACATAACCTGATAACGGTTGTATAGCTGAAACGGCCTATAGTTCAAATAAAAATAATTCTTATAGCGGCGTAACTGGTTATACAAAATTTACACTGATAAGCCAAAACATTACGACAACAGCCTACCGCGACTTGGGGTGCTGCCTGGTGGCGTTGCGGGCACGTGACGCGGTAACAAAAGTGTGTAAACGGAGCAGACACCGACGGGGATAACACTAGCGAAGATATAGGTTGCAAATGGGAAAATCCATTGAGATAAGCTACTGTAACAAAGGGCAGATTATTATTACGCACAGCCTGTGAACGAGTATCTAGAAAACGGCGACACTGGTCGAATGTTCAAGTGCTACTGTCGTGATCATCTGCGGAAAGAAGTAGAAGAACAGTGAAACTACCAGTAGGAACTAAATGGCTGAACGTCCATGACTCTTCACAGAACGTGGGTTTCGGAGGCTTGTCTGCTCTGTAAAGCAGGATAGATAGTGATCTGTGGCATCTCTGCCGAAAGAGTGCAACGCTGGTGGACGAGCAAATGTTTTGGAGCGCACCGTTCATCGTATACTGTTGACCATGGAACATTGCAGCAGAGCACCCCTACGTGTTCCCATGTTGACACAAAGACATCGACAGTTACGATTGCAGTGGGCCCGGGACCATAGGGATTCGATCGTCGAACAATGGAAACATGACGGCTCTTCGGGTGAATATTTTTGCTACACTAGGTCGATAGTCGTGTCCAGAAAAGCCGTCATCGAGGTGAACGGCGGCTCGACGCAGGCTGGTGGGAGTAGTATTATAGTACGGAAGACATCCTCCCGCGCTTACATGGGACCGCATCACTTCATGCTTGGTATCTTCCCCGACGGCGATGTCAACTTTCAGCAGTGTCTGTGTCTCGGAGCCAGAAGCGTGCTACAATGGTTCAGAGAGCAGTATAGTGAACTCACGTTGATGCCTCGGCGTCCAAATTCGCCTGGTGTAAATCACATGCAACCCATCTGGGTCCCGTTACTTACGTGATTACATGACCTGTGCGTAGACATCTAATGCCACGCACCTCCAAAAACCTACCAACATACTGTCGGAAGCCAGATACGCGGAATCAGTGATATATTTCGTTCCAAACACAGAGAAACATGATATTAAGAAGGTGGACATAATGTTTTGTCCCATTAGTGTATTATGTCCTTGAAAGATATATCAAATGTCTTGTCTTATATTCTATATTCCAATCTATAGATCTGATGGGGGTCTCCAGAAGATCGATGTGTGATGGAAAACAAAATTATTTTGGTGAGCAAGACAAGCATTCTACCGTTTAGACCCAACTAGATACCACTTTGGACGTAGTTCGACTGGTACGGATGTGAACTGTACTGTTATTCAAGCCCCGACAGCTGGACCGAACGTCCCGTGTAGGTAGGCGATCCTCCTGTGGCGAACGATTCTGGTTACGCAGACGTCTTCTGTTGCAGACGGAGCCTGCGGGCGTCGCGAGATGTCGACGCTCACCCGACGCTGCCCGCCGACGCCCGACACCGCCGCGCCTCCACTGGTGAGTAGCCAAGCACCGTACAAACGAGTGACTACCCTGTCTCAGTCGACTGCTCGTGTCAAGTGTGGCTAGTGTAGTGGCATAGCTTGTAATACCAATAGCAGCTGAGTTTCACTTGTCGCTACAGTGAAGCGCCAAAGAAACTTATATAGGCATGCGTATTCAAACACAGAGATATATAAACAGGCAGAACACGGCACTGCGGTCGGTAGCTCCTATGTAAGATAAGTGCTTGGCGCAGTTGTTAGATCAGTTACTACTGCTACAATGGCAAGTTATCAAGATGAGTGAGTTTGAACGTGGTGTTATAGTCGGCGCACGGGTGATTGGACATAGCAACACCGAGATAGCGATGAAGTGGCGATTTTCCCGTACGACCATTTCACGAGTATATCGTGAATATCAGGAATCCGATAAAACACAAATCTCTGAGCGCTGCGGCCGAAAAAAATCCTGTAAGAAAGGGACCAACGGCGACGAAAGAGAATCATTAAACGTGACAGAAATGCAACCCTTCCTCAAATTGCTGCAGGTTTCAGTACTCGGTCATCAACTATTGTCGGTGTGCGAACTATTAAACGAAACATCATCGATATGGGCTTTCGAAGCCGAAGGCCCACTCGTGTACCCTTGATGATTGCACGACACAAAGCTTTACGCCTAGCCTGGACCTGTCAACACCGACATTGGACTGTTGATGACTGGAAACTTGCTGCCTGGTCGGACGAGTCTCGTTTCAAATTGTATCGAGCGGATGGACGTGTATGCGTATGGAGACAGCCTCATGAATCCATGGACCCTGCATATGAGCAGGGGACTGTTCAAGCTGGTGGAGGCTCTGTAATAATGTGGCGCGTGTGCAGTTGGAGTTATATGGGATCCCTGATACGTCTAGATACGACTCTGACAGTCGACACGTACGTAAGCATCCTGTCTGGTCACCTGCATTCATTCACGTCCATTGTGCACTCCGACGGACTTAGGTAATTCCAACAGGGCAGTGCGATACTCCACATGTCCAAAATTGTTAGAGAGTGGCTCCAGAAACGAGTTTAAACACTTCCGCTGGCCACCAAAATGCCCGGACATTACCGAGCATACCTGGGGTGCCTTGCAAAGTGCTGTTCAGAAGAGATCTCCACCACCCATTACTCTTACGGATTTATGGACAGTGCTGCAGGATTCATGGTGTCAGTACCCTCCAGCACTAATTCAGACATTAGTCGAGTCCATGCTGCGTCGTGTTGCGGCACTTCCGCGTATTCACGGGGAGCCGTACACGATATTGTGCATGTGTACCAGTTTCTTTGGCTCTTCAGTGTAATTGTCGTTTGTGTTTACATGTCGGGGCCAAAACTGCGTGTGTTCTGACATTACTGAACGGTGGAAGTGAGGTTATGAAGGATCATCTCTTTTACAAAAAGTGGGAAATAAAAATTATTCCATTCCGTCTTGGAGTGGTGGTACGACAACCTTCTATTACTACTATTTAGAAAACAGTCGTAGGCTAAACAAAGTTCTTCATTAACTCAAGAGCGACGCGTTTAGGCCGGATTGTGCATCATCAGGCTATCTGAATAATACAAGGGGTTGACGACATTACAATAACTCCGACGTCGTCTTATCCTGGAGTGCGATAAAAGCAAAATATGCTTCATAATCCGACCGAATAAAATTACATGGAGAAGCATAACGCAGTTCAAGTTAAAAAATCGGAAATTTTCTGCAAAAAAGGAGCCGTCAAGAAGGTGTGATACCGAATAAGAACCTAGCGAGGTGACGCTGTGGTTAGCATACTGGACTCGCGTTCGCGAGGATGACGGTTCAAATCCACGTCTGGCCATCCTGATTTAGGTATTCCGTGATTTCCCTAAATCGCTTCAAGCAAAATCCGGAATGCTTCCTTTGACAGGGCCCGGCCGACTTCCTTTCCCATCCTTTCCTAATCCGATGGGATCGATAAAACTTTCTCCTCCCGCAAATCAAACAACCAACCGAATAAAACGTACTAAAAGACAACGTATACAGAAAAGAATATTAAAAATTATTGAAATGAAATCACCGGGATCAGGCATGAGTATAGAAGGAAGAAGAAAGCGAAAAATGCGTATTACCTCATAGAGGCGACGACAGGCATAGCAGCGCAGAACAGGACCTCATGCAAACTATAAACACAATCGCACACTGCAACGTCACCAGAGGTCCGTCCGACTCGGTACTTAGCTTTCGATGTAGCATGTCCTGCATTGCGTAAATTCCCATATTCTCTACTATGTTTTCATTTATTTCCTAATTTATTCATTACTATTTAAATTTTACGCCCGCTCTTATCACATTGCATACCCGACTGCAGCGCCACGTGCCGACTACCGTTACTACTAGCCCAGTATTTTCCATGAGCTCCTGTCATTCATATGTACTCAATAAGTTAATACAGACGGAGTGTCATAAGATCTGTACACGGCATTCCGGTAGGTATATAAAACATGCATATTCATATTCGATGTGTCAAAATTTCTAAGGAATCGATGAAGAACTTTCAGAGATTAACAATACTGTACAACCGTTCATTTACGTGTAGATAAATAAAAATGTAGATGTTCGTGAGTGCGAAATCTTAAATTTCCCCAAGTCCTTCATTGATTGCTTTGAAATTTTTCCATAACGTTGCATTAGAATACATGCGTATTTTAATAAACCTACTAGAGCGCCGAACATAAATATACATGTTACAGCTATAGGGGATATCAATAACAATCTATACCTTTGTTAAGGTTCTTCAGTAGGTAGCTTTCGTAGATTTAAGATTTTGAACACACGAACATTTACACTTTTATTTGCACTAGCATCGTCTGTGCTTGAAATTCGACCAACTGAGTCAGATGATCCGATCTGTCATAAGAAATTGTCACCTATCTTAAAGTGATTCACTCCTCGCAAAACAGTGCCTAAAATTTCAGATACTGACCCAGCAAATGCTGTGTTGTAGCTACGAGTATTCTTGAAATTATTGTTTGAATTCTCTTTAACTGTTCAGTGGTTTGAAGTGAGTCCTTGATACAGTTCGCTGAAACATAAATTTTGTGTAAACGTCGGCAAATTAACTTTACCTTATGACAACACAATGTGAATGCCGTTGTGTCGCTTAAAGTAACCTCAGATGCGAAATGAATTGCGTTACAAAATCTGCACAGTAAATTCACCAAACCGCAATTATAACTCTCAAAATTATTTCGAATTACGTTCAGTGCACATTTAAATTTACCTTTCAGAATATCAATAGAATTATCATTATCAACGTCCATATTATTCTTATTAGGTAAGCAAAACCTAAAACAAATATGGTTTCCATATAATAAGGGAAATTGTAGCTATTCAAAGTGCAGGAACAGAAAATTAGAACACTTCAAATTTTGCGGTGACGGTGGCAAACAAACACAAAGTTAGTTCCGTTTATTCTTAGACGAAACTAAGTGAAAAACGGCGCTAATAAACAACGTTTGTTGCCACCGACGGCTTCATTATTACGTTTCGTTTCCCACTGTTGAAAACATCAACGACGTAGCATTTGTGGCATTGTAGCTGCCCGAGTATGCATGCGTGTGTTACTGCAAGTTAACTATTTGCAACATTTAAACACGAACCTCCCTAGAACACAACTTTACGAAAAGTTATTACTTTCGTATGTCATTTTTACTTGATCTCCCGGCGGAGGTTCGAGTCCTCCCTCGGGCATGTGTGTGTGTGTGTGTTTGTCCTTAGGATAATTTAGATTAAGTAGTGTGTAAGCTTAGGGACTAATGACCTTAGCTGTTAAGTCCCATAAGATTTCACACACATTTGAACACGTTTTTACTTTATCGATACATGTGGCAGAAGTTGGTAGCAATATGAAAGACAGAGAAAAACTTTTATCATGTGTGTATGTCTTCTTCCTTTTACCTGTCTTGATGGCTATGTACACAACGATTTTTTTGTGCACATCTATGGCACTGTAGCTGCCTGGTATGGATGCGTTACAGCAAATGAACCGAGTAAACGTGAACGTACGTAGAATACGATTTCGCGAAACGTTGTTACTTTCGTGTGTCCTTTCTACCATAGTACCTGATCGGTACGTAGGGTGGAAGTTGACAGCACTTGAATTTTTTATATTCACGTAATGGAGATTTTAATGGGTGACAGAGAAGCTATCATCAGAGCTACAAATATGAAAATATGTACCTCCCTTTACCTCTGTTAATGGCTTTGTACACTCATGATTTTTTCTTCGTGCACATCTATGGGAAAGTGCCTTAAGAATTCCATAAATTTAATTGGCCTCCTTGTATAATTAATATGAACAATCGGTACTTCAGTTTTCGTGTTGCGTATTAAAGTTATGATAAAGATTTAAATGTTCATTTGTACAAAATCGTAAATCTTCGAAAGTTCTACACCGATTGCTTTTAAATTTTGATGCGATGTGCATTCGAATACCATCGTATTTTTATACACCTATTTTTTTAAATATATATAATATATAAATAAATATCTAATATATAAAGTGGAAATGTTATTACCAAAAGTCTCGAAATGCTCCTGATTTGCTTCAAATTTTAACACAATACTCTAAAGGGCATAGGCCATAGTTGTTAATACAAATGATGTACAGTTAATAGGTAACACCCGTTTTATTTCGTGAACGGTTACACAAATCCAAACGTCGTTTTCGGCAAAAGTTAGAGCGTTGAGGGGTACTTATTTTTTGTTTTTAGCTGTGGTATTAACGGAGATATTGAAGCAAGTACGTTTCTTTAAAATGAAATTGTACACTTTTTATAACTGCATTCGATAGATCTTGAGAAGACAATTACAGTGATGTAGCGTTTGTTTAATGTTGACGTTGAAACCTGCCGTAAAACAATTCGAAAAATGTCCTATAATTTGAGAGCACGGCGGCCGGAATCGGCATTAGCGGTGCAAACACCGCCAAGTAGAGCTGTCGGTCTACGCTGTGTCAGAATGTCAACACATTTGCCTGTTTACTTGTTTTCACTGCAGGCAGCTCATTTCTGCTTCAACATTAGTTGTGTGCAGGCATGTATACCAATGAGGAAAAGTCGGATATACTACTTTTATATGGTGAATATAAAAGAAATGCCGTTAAAACAGTAAGCCATATAGGGATCGCCATTGGCTCTGAGCACTGTGGGACTTAACATCTGTGGTCATCAGTCCCCTAGAACTTAGAACTACTTAAACCTAACTAACCTAAGGACATCACACACATCCATGCCCGGGGCAGGATTCGAACCTGCGACCGTAGCAGCCGCACGGTTCCGGACTGCGCGCCTAGAACCGCTAGACCACCGCGGCCGGCGATCGCCATTGCCCGACGCGTCAGACGATTGCGCAAATTATTAAGACGCTATTACGGACAGGCTGCTTGAACGTCAAAAAGAGGACAAGAAAGAAGACTGAAACTGACAGAGAATATGAAGAAGTTGTTGTGTCAATCCGCACAGTGGATTGCCAAGGAATGTGAGATCAGCCATACGAGTGTCATTCGCATGCTGCATCGACAGACTTTCCATTCCTATCATCTGTCACTACATCAGACACTCGACGACTGTGATTTCGAACGTGGTACAGAGTTTTGTCGCTTTGCCCTTCAGCAACTGAGAAAGACCCTATGTTTTTCCAGTATGAGCTCTTTACCGATGAAGCAACGTTTACTAACCACTATAATGTAAATTTGCATAACATGCATTACTGGGCAGCTGAAAATCTACATGGCTTCGTCAAGTGCAACACCAACGGCCGTGAAGCGTAAACGTTTAGTGCATCATAGGAAATTAAGTTGTGGTACCTTACTTCATCTCAAGCGTTCTAAATGGACATGCGTACTTGCACTTTCCGATGAACATTCCGTCGATTCTTCTAGAAGAGGTACCACTGGATATTCGACAGTGTACATGGCTGCAACACGACGGTTGTCCGGCTCACTCATCTCGTGTTGCAACGCAAATACTGAGAGAGAACTTTTCTGCGCGCTGGATAGGACGAAACTCTGTTGTCAAATAACCTGCGAGGTCCCCCGATTTCAGTCCTCTTGATTTAGTTCTTTGGGGAACACTCCCAGATACAGTCTATAATGAAGCCCCAACTACGCCAGGCGATACGTGTCGTCGAACCGCCAGTACATGCTCTACCATATCATTCCCTGTAATTACATCTGTTCATCGTTCTTTAGAACGGTGATTCTTGCCTTTCAGTCCATGATCAACAATTTTATCACAAAATTAAATAAAGAATAACGATATTTTTTGGAAGACAAAATTTATGTTGTGTGATTTTGATGGTCACTAAATCATTGCTAGTAAATTGTTTATTTCATTTATGTGTGTACGAAATTGCATTGCAGTGTCAAACAAGTCGGCAGCGTGTATTGCACATAGCTGGTAACACTGTCAATACGCGCTTTGGATGAAACGATGTTTCGTTGAGAAGAATATTTACTTTGCGTTTTACAGATGGTCACTAAAGTATTTTTAATAAAATGCTTAGTTCAACGAATGTATCCCACCCATATGATATAATTTAGAACAGTGTAGATAGACAGTTTGCGACAGCATGTATTTTACCTCTAAGAAGCACACAGCCACGCAGAGGAAAAGATAGGTCAAATATTCCTTCTAACGTTTAGATATTTAATACAACAGTTGCTTTTTGCAGCGTGTAAAACTTCTTCATTTTTGAAGAACGAACAGTTGATTTCTCTGATTCAACTGACGTTAACCTAGGAGGATACGCAAATGTGAAATAGTTTTCTTATGCCCATTGAAATATGCTAGATTCTAGCCTATGTCGTATTTCCATATACAAGATTCGTAGGTGGACATGCGTCTAGGTTGGTTCAAGAGGAATTAAAGCTTTGTTCTGGGAGCGCAGGCCTACTTCATAGTATACAGCTACGCAGCCTGCTCCGAGACGCGTCCTTGGCAGTGTTTGCACCGCAATCGCCGTTACTGGCCACTGCGCTCTCACATTCTGGAACATTTCTCGAATTTTTTTACGATAGGATTCATTGCCAACATTAACAAACGGTCCATCACTGTAATTATCTTCTCAAGAACTATTGAATGCAGTTATAAAAGTATACGGTTCCATTAAAGAAACACGTTTACTTCAACATCTCGGTTGGTACCAGAGCTAAAAACATAAACAAAAACATAAGTTCCCGTCGTCGCTCTAACAATTACCGCAAGCCGCGCTTCTGTATGTGTAAACGTCCACAAAATAAAAGGGGCGTAACGTCTTATGTGACTCATTCTACACACACGGTGAGTCACTAACTATTGCCACCAACTCCGGAAGCATGATAGGAGCTGCAAATTTGTGAGACAAAGTTGCATGGGACAACGGGGGCCATAATATCATGTTGGTTTTTTTGTTTCTAGGTGGGGACGCATCACAGATATGAAGGTCAACTTTGTGCTTTTAGATGGGATGCTGTAGTTTAGTACAACGTTTCTGATAGCGGCTATCGAGATGAATCCAAAAATGTGTAACAGTAAGGTCTTTGACGGTCAATGAAGGTCACAAAGGTGGCATGAACGTCCATTTACAGAAGGTGTTCGAAGTGATGACCATTGATATCAAGGCAGTGCTGTAATCTTCTTATCATTGTTTGAGTGATATTCCTTATCACATCGGCACTTATAGAAGCACATGCTCTGACAATTCTCTCTCGCATATCTTCAGGTGTAGTTGTAACGTCTTTATAAACAATTTCTTTTACGAATCCCCACAAGAAAAAAATCCAGAGGCGTCAAGTCTGGTGGACGAGCCGGCCACGACACATCTCCTCCGCTCCAATACAATGATTTGGGAATTGTCTCTGCAACTCATTTCTAGCCATCAACGAAAACTGTGCCGGACACCAATCGTGTTCGTACCACATTCTGTTCCTTGTACCTAAAGATATTTTTTCCAATAACAGACCTAATGTTTCTTGCAGGAATTTGGTGTACTTCCTACAATTAAGATTTCCTTCGATGAAATAGAGGCCTATAATTCTGTCCTCCAGAATCCCACACCATACATTCACGGACCACGGCTTTTGGTGTGCAACTTGCCACAGCCAACATGGATTTTCAGTTGCCCAATAATGCATTCTATGCAAGTTAACATTTCCACGATTCATGAATGTAGCCTCGTCAATAAATAAAATCAAATTAATAAATGTGTCATCCCTCTGAATCTGAAGTTGAGCCCATCGGCAGAATTCAGTGCGACGCATACAATCCGTACCAGTTAATTCTTGGCGGAGACTGATATAGTAAGGATGATATTTATGGAGATGCAGGACACGAACAACTCTACTCTGGCTCATGTCAGATTCTCTTGCGATTTGACGCGAACTAACACAAGGATCTAGAACCACAGTGGTAAGAGTATCAATATCCGTTTCCTCGTTAGTAACTTTCCTTTGCCGGATATGTTTCCGATGCGTTAAAGATCCAGTTGTCCTCAATTTATCATACACATATTCAAATGTACGACGTATAGGGTGAGAACGTTGAGGATATGTTTCATCGTATAAGTCTCTAGCTCTCACTGAGTTTCGTTGGCATTCTCCGTAAATGAGAAGCATATCGACTTGTTCTTGGAAGGAATACATCATTCACATTCGCTTCATTCGACAATACTAGTCTTACCGTTCCTATTAGTGTTGTTTTTGCGAAAAATTCGAATGGTGTTTACATGTCAATGGCACGTTAGATGGATACGCCGTATTCAGCGAATATTTACTATTTGCACGATATACGAGAGAGAATTGTCAAATCATGTGCTTCGATAAGTGCCGAAGTGATAAGGAATACCACTCAATTCTTGATAAGAAGATTGCAGCACTGCATTGATACCAATTGTCATCACTTCGAACACCTTCTGTAAATGGACGTTCATGCCACCGTTGACCTTCAAAGACCTTACTGTTACACATCACTGGATTCGTCTCGATAGCCGCTATCAGAAAATAAGTACCAAACTACAGCAGCCAACTTAAAAAACAAAGTTGACCTTCATATCTCTGACTCGACCCCACCTAGCAACAAGAAACCAACGTTATCTTACGGCCCCCGTTGTCCCATGCAACATTTGTCGCACAAACGTTTCAGCTAGTATCATACTTTCGGAGTTATTCTAGGTGGCAACAGTTAGTGGTTCACCACGTATAATAGTGAAACATTGCTAGCAAACAGGAAAAGTGTATTTATGGCGTATCGGCTTATGATAGAATACTTAACTTTGAAGTAACAATAAACCAGACTTTAATAAAGAGAGAGGGGGGTGAAGGAGATGATAGGGAGGTGGGAGGAAATGGTGATTAGAAAGAGGAAAGGAGGGGATGGACAAATAGAGAGAGAGGAGGAGATGGGCAGACACAGGAAGGAGGAAGAGGGAGGAGGAGATTAGGACTTATAGCCAATTCCCAAACGTTTCAGTACCACATGCTTTCTGTTTTATTTCTTTTCCACTTAACGAGACCGAGCCACAGCGACATGTGCCCGGCAACAGCTAGTAATAATATAAATATAAAAGCTAATAAAATAATGATGGTGTTTCGTTTTGTTTGGTCACGTATGTCACACCCCCCAGCATCAGTACGCTATGGAAGAAAGCCGTCGTCTAGTAACTACATGTTCTACCGTACGATGAGAGCAGATCTTTTTGGAACACGGAGAACACGTGAATGATAAATCATACAGCAGATAAGAAGTTAATTACGATATTTATTGGTTTTTATTCATCTAACAGTTACCACAGTTCTACTTCACCAGTATTCGACACAGGAATAACGAAGCGCAATGTTTTCGCATAGCCCCAAATTTCTAGACCGTTGCAACAATTGTTCTTGGAGGGTCTCTAATTGGCTTCTATCAATTTCAAGTCGTTCAGAAGTATTCAGAACAGCGTTGTGTCCAACAGCTAGCTCCAAAACTGTGTCCGCCTCACTACTGGAGGAGAAGGTATTCAGTGAGACGGGGCTGTATTCAGCTGCTACATCTGCCGCTACACAGTGTAGGTGGCGGCGGTTGAACATCGGGGGGCGGGGGGCGGAGGTAGCGCGAGCGCAGTTAATTAGGGCGAGGGCGGGGGGCGGCGTGTTGTGTTGGCACAGCTAACGAGCCGCGCCGAGCACACCACGCTCACAGCGGCCTGAAAAATAAACTCTGTCCCCGCCGGACTCGGGGAGACGCTGGCGTTGTACTCAGTGAGCCATCGCATGTCACCAGATGATGTGTAATGTGACAAGCTCTGAGTCCAACAATTCACAGAGTCCGTGAAACATGACGCGGGGTATTCACACTTTACTCTCTCTCCTTTTTTTTTTTTTTTGTTTTTTTTTTTTTTTTTGCGGCATCAGTGAACCAATGTTGTCGGTTACAATGGTCGACAAGGTTTTCATTACAAGAAAACTGGTTAGTGATACTCAATTCAGATGCCTAGCCAGAATTTTTCCATCCGGCACAGTTTTTTGTGAGAGCTTATTTTTAAGTATTGATTTTAGCATTCTCTTTGACCTGTCACAGGAATCTATCCTAATACACTGATCAGACAGAACATAATGACCACCTACCTACTAGTCGGTATGGCCACCTTTGACACAGATAACAGCAGCGACGCGTCATAGCATGTAAGCAATGAGGTCTTGGTAGGTGGCAGGAGGGAGTTGGATCTGCAGATACAAATCACCTACGAGATAGTTAATTAAACCCTCAGCTGCCGTCAAGTGTTGTTGATATACCTCGATGGGGACAGCCGAAAATGTGTGCCCCGACCGGGACTCGAACCCGGGATCTCCTGCTTACATGGCAGACGCTCTATCCATCTGATCCACCGAGGACACAGATGAATAGCGCAACTGCAGGGACTTATCCCTTGCATGCTTCCCGTGAGACCCACATTCCCAACTGTCCACAATCTCCATCGTAATGAATCTAATATGTATTTGCCCATGTTCCCAACTGCCCCCAATCTACATACGTAATGTACCTAATAGGTATTTGCCCAAATACCTATTGGCAAATATCTATTAAGTACATTACGTATGTAGATTGTGGACAGTTGGGAACATGGCCAAAAACCTATTCCATTACGTATGTAGATTGTGGACAGTTGGTAATGTGGGTCTCACAGCAAGTGTGCAAGGGCTAAGTCCCTGCAGTCGCGCTATTCATCTGTGTCCTCGGTGGCTCAGATGGATAGAGCGTCTGTCGTGTAAGCAGGAGATCCCGGGTTCGAGTCCCGGTTGGGGCACACATTTTCGGCTGTCCCCATCGAGGTATATCAACAACACCTGTCGGCAGCTGAGGGTTTCAATTAATTATCATTTATTCTAGAGAAGCTGCACGGTCATCAATGCTATCTGTTCTTTCGGGAACGGTTACCATCTGCATATATAACTTCCATAAATTCTGAGGAGGGGTGATGAGTTTTAACGTCACGTTCAATCACAGTCCAAATGTACTCGATAGGGTTCAGATATGGAAGGTTTGGGGGCCATAACACCAACGAGAACTCGCCACTATATTCCTCCAACCACTCCATCGCACTTCTGGCCCTTTGAAAAACCAGTGGTCGATGCTCCTTAGCCATCTTGGTGCCTTGCACGAGCTCCACTGCACCCACGGACGCCCAGGTGAGTATTCCCCAAAGCGCAGTGGAGCTGGTGCCAGCTTGTCTCTGTCCGACAGTATAGGTGTCAAGGAGCTGTTCCTCTGGAAAACGACGGATTTGCGCCCTCCCATCAGCATGATGAAGGAAGTATCTGGATTCATCACACCATGCAACACTCTACCACTACGCCAACGTCCAGTGCCGATGGTTACCTGCCCATTTCAGCTGTGGTTGGCGATTTCGTGGTGTTAAGATTGACACATGCAGGGGTTGTCGGGTGCGGAGGTCCATCACTGGCATTGGCACTGTGCGTTCAGACACACTTGTACTCTGCCCAGCATTAAAGTCTGATGTTAAGTCGGCCACAGTTTGCTGCCTGTCCTGTTTTATCAGTCTGCCCAGCCTGCGACGTCCGACATCCGTAATGTGGTGTGGCCGCCCAGCCCCATGGTGTCTGGTCGTGGTTCCACCGTGGTTTCGCCAGGTTTAAGACACTCAACACAGCACACCTCGAACACCCTTGAAATCGTGCAGTTTCCGAAATGCTCGTGCTGAGCCTCCGGACCATCACAAACTGTCCTTGGTCAAACTCAGGTAGACAGCGCGCCTTACCTATTCTACTCATGGACTCCATGCTGAGTCACACTAAACGCATCGTGCATCTGTCTGACTAGCAGTCATTCCTCGCCACGTGACGCTGTTATCGCCTGCACGCGATAATGTTGATAGTAGGTTGGCGGTCGTAATGTTTCGCTGATCAGTGTATTACTTCCTTACTTTCTGTATACAGTGTATTGTGTATGTTGTGTTTTTGTGTTCTGATGTTTCACCATGCCAAGAAAGTGTGTTAATCTTGCAGATAACTTCTGCTATATTTGTGGTGAGCTGACCTTCAAGTCTTATAGGCAATATTTCACGCGACTTGTGACAGACTCCTACGAACTTGGCTGTCATCTGAATGATTTGGATAAGAGCTGGGCCACAAATATATGCTGAGTTTCGTTTATTAGACTGTTGACTGGGTGGAAAATGATACACATCATAAGTGATTCGCAGTTACAATGATTTAGAGGTAACCGATGGATCGTCTAAAGGATTGCTGTTTTCGTAAAACAGATATTACAGGAATGACATCTAAACCGAAACATAGAGTTAAGTATCCGAATTTGCCATGTGCATTGAGGTCTGTCTTACACAATGAAAAGTTCCCTGTACCACTATATGCACATACGACCTTAATCTATAACTCTGATTCTGATCTACCTCAAACTGAAAATGATTCAGATGAAAATAGAAATGATCATCCAAGTGAATGCAGTAGCTCTTCATCGGAAACATACTTTCCCAGTCAACAAGATCTTAATGACCAGATTCGGGAATTTAAACATGTCTTATCAGCGAGCTGAAGTTGTAACTCCCAGCTTCGAAGGCCGGAATCTCTTCCAGCCAGATATACGAATAGCAACTTTCGCCGCCGCTGCCGCAGTGATTTCAAAGACTTCTTCTCTGAAGAATATTGTAGCGATATTTTTTCTGTTACGGCAACTTTTGGGCGTCAACATCGGCAAAATGAGGCGATTATTCATAGACTCCTCTAAAGTTAGTTTGAAAGTTGTGCTGCTACATATTGGCAATGAGGTACCATCAGTACCTATAGCGCATGCCGCTGATATGAAAGAGACATATGACAGAATGAAACTAGTTTTAGAAAAAAATCCAATATGAAAACTAGAAATGGAATATCTCTGGCGCCTTAAACACCATTGCTTTATTGCTAGGTCTGCAACTTGTTCGCTAAATTTTGCTGTTTTTATGCGAATGGAACAGCAGAGATAGAAAAATTCGCTACGTTAGAACATCAGGGACCAAACGTGACTCTCTTTTCCCTGGCCAGAAAAATGTGTCACATTTCCCTTTAGTGAATCCTGAAAAGATATATTACCTCCATTCCACGTTGAATTAGGAGTAATGAAAAATTTCGTCAACGCTATGGATAAACTGTCTGATCGAATCTTTTATTTTAAATCGAAATTACACGAAGCTAGTGATGCTAAACTGAAAGAGGGAATATTTATAGGACCACATATACGGTCATTAATGGCTGACGAACATTCTGAAGGACTTTTAAAACCACTGGAAAAGCAGCCTGTCAGTCTTTCAAAAATGTATGTTTCAATTTCCTTGGAAACCATTACGTTGAAGACCACCATGACATAGTAGGTGACCTTCTGCATTCTTGTAAAGCTATGGGATGCAGCATATCCTTTAAAATTCGGTCCAAGAACAGAGACTTTCCAGTTGCCGGACTTACCTAGAAAGAGGTGGACTGTGATTTTCGGGCGAAAATGGCTGCCCACCTCTTTCTAGGTAAGTCAGAATGAGTAGTATATCATTTAGAGTTAGACACCTTGTGAGCTGTGCCGGCTTTCGTTCTACCGATTCTCCTCCAGAGATGTGCCCTTTCGGCGCTCGCGATGCGGTCGCGAGGTGGCGAGCACGAAGGAGAGCGGCCGAGCGAACGTGCGGAGTGAGAAGCAGTTAGTAACGGCGTGCGGTTGGTAGTGGAGACGAGAGGTAACCCTGTCAACGAATACTGTCGATATGAAAAGGACCATTCGTGTAGTCACCAGCTGTATTGGGCGCGTTTTGGGATGGACTCCGTAGCGAAGAAGTTTGGCGCTCCTTAGCCGATTATATGTTGTTGCGGGTCCTCACTCGTGACCCACCTTTCCGATGCTGTTGGACACAGACTTCATTTGACGTTAAATTTAGGTCATTAGTCGGAAAAACATTATCTACCCTCTGAGTTGCAAGTGAGATGAACCTGAGACAGATTAGTGGCTGATGCTCAATCACGAAACTCTCTCCATAATTTATCTTGTGGTACGCATCTACGAAACTTGTTGTGCCACACCGATTGTAATAATTCTTACTGGCATCTGATTGCGTCGATATTCTGGTTCGCCGTTTAAAACGAGGGGTTTACTGTGTATTATTTCTTAACATTAATATTTAGCCTGTTTCAGAAAGCACTGTGTATCATTGAACAGACCGATGCACCAATGTATGGTCATTCCCCCCAGATCTTTCTGCGGGGTCTTGAATGTTTGTGTCCATCAAGGACGTATAATTATTGTAAGGCTAATTTATCATTTTATGCCATTCCTTGAGGTAGTCTTGTTGTTGTTGTTGTTGTTGTTGTTGTGGTCTTCAGTCCTGAGACTGGTTTGATGCAGCTCTCCATGCTACCCTATCCTGTGCAAGCTTCTTCATCTCCCAGTACCTACTGCAGCCTACATCCTTCTGAATCTGCTTAGTGTATTCATCCCTTGGTCTCCCTCTACGATTTTTACCCTCCACGCTGCCCTCCAATACTAAATTGGTAATCCCTTGATGCCTCAGAACATGTCCTACCAAGCGATCCCTTCTTCTAGTCAAGTCGTGCCACAAACTCCTCTTCTCCCCAATTCTACTCAATACCTCCTCATTAGTTATGTGATCTACCCATCTAATCTTGAGCATTCTTCTATAGCACCACATTTCGAAAGCTTCTATTCTCTTCTTGTCCAAACTATTTATCATCCATGTTTCACTTCCATACATGGCTACACTCCACACAAATACTTTCAGAAACCACTTCCTGACATTTGAATCTATACTCGATGTTAACAAATTTTTCTTCTTCAGAAACGCTTTCCTTGTCATTGCCAGTCTGCATTTTATATCCTCTCTACTTCGACCATCATCGGTTAACATCTTCAACTTTTGTAGTCCTGTCTTCCTCAGTTGCGTGTAATATTACGGTATATTGATAATTTTTACTTATGGTTCGCCTGACAGCAACTGAATAAAACTCAATTTTAGTGCCATACGCGTTTCGCCTTTATTTTCTGCAAGGCATCGTCAGTGGCCTTGAATATGTACATATGATAGCTATTTTATTTACATTTTTGTCACTGAGCCTATAGGTTATAAACAGTTCTGGTGGTTGCTATTTCCTATTAAGTAGTAATGTTTTGGACTGTACTTACAGGTTGCGTGGACAATTTCTTACATATTACGCTCCTGTTACATTTTTGGTGTTGTTCTTCTTCTTACTAAAGCCAATTTGCGGTTTTTTCCACAGACTGACAACTGAACAAAACTACTTTCAGTTTGAGAAAGAATATTATCTACAAACTGATGGACTGCCCATGGGATCCCCAAATCAGGAACACTAGCAAACATTATCATCAGTCACCTAGAAAATCAAATATTTGAAAAGATAACCACAAATTAAAGTTTCAAAATCATATATTGGTACAGATACGTGGATGACATTATTTGTCTGGTAGATGAGCCAAGTGAAAAAATAGATGAACTCCATTTAGAAATAAACAAATCTCATCAGAACATAAAATTCACACTTGAAAAAGAAAAACAAAATCAAATAAATTTTCTTGACATTAGAATTAAAAAAGAAAATGGCAAACATACATTTAACATCTTTAGAAAACCAACAGCCACAGACACAATAATATATTCCACATCCAACCACCCCCACAGCCAGAAACTTGCAGCACTAAGACACATGTTACATAGATTAAACAGAATCCCACTCAGCAAGAGAAACTATGAACAAGAAATGAGTACAATCATACAAATAGCTAGGAACAACGGGTATGACACACATGTGGTACACAGGCTCAATCAAAAAATAAAAACACAAATAAAAAACAAACACAACATTTCCAGAATACAAAAGATCTCACAAGCTGAAAACTTACAAACACACTCAACAAACACACAATGACAACACCACACAGAAAAGAACCAGATGGTACAGCATGACCTACACACATAAACTAATACACAGAGTTGCAAACATCCTAAAGGAACAGGGCTTCAAAATAGCATATAAGCCTGGGCAAACCCTTCAATCACACCTAAGCCAGACAGCTACCAAGAGGGACAAATTCAAACAATCAGGAATACATAAACTTGAATGTCAAAGTTGTGATGCAGTATACATAGGCATGACATGCAGGAATATTGAAACAAGATACAAAGAACATATCAGATGTTGGAAGTATGAAACAAACCATTCCACATTTGCAGAACATTTAAAACACTACAACCATCATCCTACAAACATGGAACAAGAAATAAAAATAATGAGCATAAGCAACCATGACAAACATCTTATACAAACACAAGAAAACTTCCACATCCAGAAAGCCATTGCAGAAAACAAACACACATCAGCACAGGCTCCCTATTATACTTAATAAAAGAAATGATAACATAAAACAAAAAAAACTCTTCCCCACACCATCTGGACACACACACACAAACACACACACACACACACACACACACACACACACACACACACACACACAATAAAAAAAGAGAAAAAAAAGAAAAAAAGGAAGAAAAGAAAAAAAATTATACCACACCAAAATTCAGACACACACACACACACACACACAACATAAAAAATATATACACTCCTGGAAATGGAAAAAAGAACACATTGACACCGGTGTGTCAGACCCACCATACTTGCTCCGGACACTGCGAGAGGGCTGTACAAGCAATGATCACACGCACGGCACAGCGGACACACCAGGAACCGCGGTGTTGGCCGTCGAATGGCGCTAGCTGCGCAGCATTTGTGCACCGCCGCCGTCAGTGTCAGCCAGTCTGCCGTGGCATACGGAGCTCCATCGCAGTCTTTAACACTGGTAGCATGCCGCGACAGCGTGGACGTCAACCGTATGTGCAGTTGACGGACTTTGAGCGAGGGCGTATAGTGGGCATGCGGGAGGCCGGGTGGACGTACCGCCGAATTGCTCAACACGTGGGGCGTGAGGTCTCCACAGTACATCGATGTTGTCGCCAGTGGTCGGCGGAAGGTGCACGTGCCCGTCGACCTGGGACCGGACCGCAGCGACGCACGGATGCACGCCAAGACCGTAGGATCCTACGCAGTGCCGTAGGGGACCGCACCGCCACTTCCCAGCAAATTAGGGACACTGTTGCTCCTGGGGTATCGGCGAGGACCATTCGCAACCGTCTCCATGAAGCTGGGCTACGGTCCCGCACACCGTTAGGCCGTCTTCCGCTCACGCCCCAACATCGTGCAGCCCGCCTCCAGTGGTGTCGCGACAGGCGTGAAGGGAGGGACGAATGGAGACGTGTCGTCTTCAGCGATGAGAGTCGCTTCTGCCTTGGTGCCAATGATGGTCGTATGCGTGTTTGGCGCCGTGCAGGTGAGCGCCACAATCAGGACTGCATACGACCGAGGCACACAGGGCCAACACCCGGCATCATGGTGTGGGGAGCGATCTCCTACACTGGCCGTACACCACTGGTGATCGTCGAGGGGACACTGAATAGTGCACGGTACATCCAAACCGTCATCGAACCCATCGTTCTACCATTCCTAGACCGGCAAGGGAACTTGCTGTTCCAACAGGACAATGCACGTCCGCATGTATCCCGTGCCACCCAACGTGCTCTAGAAGGTGTAAGTCAACTACCCTGGCCAGCAAGATCTCCGGATCTGTCCCCCATTGAGCATGTTTGGGACTGGATGAAGCGTCGTCTCACGCGGTCTGCACGTCCAGCACGAACGCTGGTCCAACTGAGGCGCCAGGTGGAAATGGCGTGGCAAGCCGTTCCACAGGACTACATCCAGCATCTCTACGATCGTCTCCATGGGAGAATAGCAGCCCGCATTGCTGCGAAAGGTGGATATACACTGTACTAGTGCCGACATTGTGCATGCTCTGTTGCCTGTGTCTATGTGCCTGTGGTTCTGTCAGTGTGATCATGTGATGTATCTGACCCCAGGAATGTGTCAATAAAGTTTCCCCTTCCTGGGACAATGAATTCACGGTGTTCTTATTTCAATTTCCAGGAGTGTATATCACACAAAAACACATACACACACACAGCACACAAAAAAAATAAATAAAATTAATATCACACACACACACACACACACACACACACACACACACACACACACACACACACACACACATACACAAACGCACACACAAATGCATACACGAACAGACCAGAGATACTTCAATAATTACACTTATAAGTTTCGATCTTTGGCAAAAACATTTGACAGTCGGCAACAGAAACCAAAACATTGCATTAAAACAAGCGTTCAGTGCATAGTGCTGTGGAATGTGGAAAAAACCGCAAATTGGCGTTCATAAGAAGAAGAACAACACCAAAAATGTAACAGGAACGTAATATGTAAGAAATTGTCCACGCAACCTGTAAGTACAGTCAAAAACATTACTACTTAATAGGAAATAGCAACCACCAGAATTGTTTATAACCTATAGGCACCGTGACAAAAAGTAAATAAAATAGCTATCATATGCACATATTCCAGGCCACTGACGATGCCTTGCAGAAAATAAAGGCGAAACGCTTATGGCACTAAAATTGTGTTTTATTCAGTTGCTGTCAGACGGTCCATAAGTAAAAAATTATCAATATACGGAAACATCATCAGTTATTTTGCTCCGCAAATAGCAAAACTCCTTTACTATTTTAAATGTCTCATTTTCTAATCTAATTCCCTCAGCATCACCCAATTTATTTCGACTACATTCCATTATCCTCGTTTTGCTTTCTTGATGTTCATCTTATATCCTCCTTTCAAAACACTGTCCATTCCGTTCAACTGCTCTTCCAAGTCCTTTGCTGTCTCTGACAGAATTACAATGTCATCGGCAAACCTCAAAGTTTTTATTTCTTCTCCATGGATTTTAATACCTACTCCGAACTTTTCTTTTGTTTCCTTTACTGCTTGCTCAATATACAGATTGAATAGCATCTGGGAGAGGCTACAACCCTGTCTCACTCCCTTCCCAATCACTGCTTCCCTTTCATGTCCCTCGACTCTTATAACTGACATCTGGTTTCTGTACAAATTGTAAATAGCTTTTCTCTCCCTGTATTTTACTCCTGCCACCTTCAGAATTTGAAAAAGAGTATTCCAGTCAACATTGTCAAAAGCTTTCTCTAAGTCTACAAATGCTAGAAACGTAGGTTTGCCTTTCCTTAATCTATTTTCTAAGATAAGTCGTAGGGTCAGTGTTGCCTCACGTGTTCCAACATTTCTACTGAATCCAAACTCATCTTCCTCGAGGTCGGCTTCTACCAGTTTTTCCATTCCGCTGTAAAGAATATGCGTTACTATTTTGCAGCTGTGACTTATTAAACTGATAGTTCGGTAATTTTCACATCTGTCAACAACTGCTTTCTTTGGGATTGGAATTATTATATTCTTCTTGAAGTCTGAGGGAATTTCGCCTGTCTCATACATCTTGCTCACTAGATGGTAGAGTTTTGTTAGGCCTCGCTCTCCCAAGGCTGTCAGTAGTTCTAATGGAATGTTGTCTACTCCGGGGGCCTTGTTTCGACTCAGGTCTTTCAGTGCTCTGTCAAACTCTTCACGCAGTATCGTATCTCCCATTTCATCTTCATCTACATCCACTTCCATTTCCTTAATATTGTCCTCAAGTACATCGCCCTTATATAGATCCTCTATATACTCCTTCGACCTTTCTGATTTCCCTTCTTTGCTTAGAACTGGGTTTCCATCTGAGCTCTTTATATTCATACAAGTGGTTCTCTTTTCTCCGAAGGTCTCTTTAATTTTCCTGTAGGCAGTATCTATCTTACCCCTAGTGAGATAAGCCTCTACATCCTTACATTTGTCCTCTAGCCATCCCTGCTTAGCCATTTTGCACTTCGTGTCGATCTCATTTTTGAGACGTTTGTATTCCTTTTTACCTGCTTCATTTACGGCATTTTGGTATTTCCTCCTTTCATCAATTAAATTCATTATCTCTTCTGTTACCCAAGTATTTCTACTTAGTCTTATGTTAGTAAAATTTCAACTGCTTGTTTAAAATACCTAGGGTTGGTGTGTCATTTGGTTACTGCTTTGAGATATTTACAATTTGTTTAACGTGTTTGGTACTAATTTGATGTTGGCTGGTCTATTATTGTTCTAAGTGCACTGACTTGTGTTTGTTAGGATAGGATTATTTATTTAAGGAGTTTAAGTTGTAGCGTGTTTGTTATCGCACTGGGACGCAAGATTTATTGGATCATAATTTCTTACAATTTGTTACATTTCTGAGCCTGGATTGTGGGTTTGATCTAGACCTTCGGCCCATTGCGTGTCTTTCTTATTTAGTAGACTCTAATGTTTCGTTTATGCTCCAGGTACACCCAATAACAGTTGCCTGTTTTGAAGTTAATACTGTCAATGAAAGTCGGTCTGAGACTTGTTTCCCTCGCACTATTGGTCTGGCAATCGAGTGGGAAAACTGGTCGTTGTTCACGTTGTCTGTTGTGTACGGCGTTCGTGGCTGTGCTTGGTTGGCCCCTGGAGCTCAGATATATTTGTAAGATAGGTGACGTTTATTGGTCCAAGATTCGCAAACTTAAAAGGAATTTCTATGTATATAACTACTGCCTGTCCTTGCCAGGCGTTGGCCAAGCCGTGTTTCAGATGAAAGACTTGCATGTTTAAAGTTACTTATTCTGTTTATTCAGTTACGAAAGCATTTTCCAAGCCTGTCATTTACTGCCTATAAATCAGTTTTGTCACTATTCAGTTTGTGTTCATTTTAGTCCTCGAGATACTTAACATGGAAGCTTTTTATTGTAACCGCATCACTTTAATCTTATGACGTTTGCATTAACTTAAATTGGCTTCTGATGTTTGATCTGTAACGATTGATCCCTATCATTGTACAGATGGTCATGTTACAAAAGTCCCGTGAAAGTTGCGCTAGCATAAATCGGCTGCTGTCGTCAGATGTGTAACTAATAATCACTATAGCAAGCTGTTCAGGAAATCGTTATTTAATCCTAGTTCGTTGCTTTTATTGATTGTATCTGTATCAGAATTATTGTCTCAAGGGCAAACTTGTGCCTGTTTAGATATCTGGTAACCAATCATTTGAAAAACTTTTCATCATAATTCTTATGTCAATTAGTTGTTTACATGAATAAAAACTTGTGTACAATAAAAGGTGAATGAATTTCTCCCTCCCCCAAGGTTCAGTCCTTCCACCTAGTCCTTAATGGGCGTTTTACGAGGGGCCGAAGAATCATCGAATCAGCTAGTTACTGATTTTATTAAAATATACCAGAAACTCAAATGAATCACACAAAACTCTTGATAGGGAAAAAAGAAATATTTGTACTCAGCTTGACAAATAATTCTAAATCTCATATTTTTATTCTCGTGAAAGGAAAAAATTAAATTATGTCGACCAGTGTTATTTGTTGGGTCTATTTCAATCTGATTCCCTCTATAGCGTTACCTTCCGTTGTGTTCCTCAGTCCGAAGAATGGTTTAATGCAGCACTGGACGCTAGGCTACACTCTACAAGCCTGTTCATCCCTGCACAACCACTGTAACCGACATCCATTTGAATCTTCCGAATGTAGTCAAACCTTTGCCTGCCACTGCAGTTTCACACCTTCTTACGCACACACACTTTCCTCCATTACCAAATCGACATCCACCACAGGATGTTCCTATCAAATGATCCATTATTTTAGTGGAATTGTGCCATTTCCTTTTCTAAGCGATTCAATTCACACTTCTTTAGTTATTCCAACTACCCTTCTAATCTTCAGCGTACTTCTGCAGCACCACATTTCAAATGTTCTGGTCTGTTCTTATCTGGACTATTTATCGTCCACGTTTAAATTCCGTATAAGGCTACACTCCAGAAAGGCGCCTTCAGGAAGCACTGACACACTCAATATAAATGTTAACAAATTTCTCTTTTTATTAAGGAAAATGTGTAAATGCAAAACAAATACACATAAAAATACAGAGCTTAGTTACATTACTCTAGTCCTAATGTCATTATTCGCATTGTTTTTCAAACGCACCCTTCACTCGGATGGTGTAATCTCTTGTTTTGGTAGAACTTGTAGTGCAATCTGTGTGTTACGTATCGTGTTACTGCCTGTTTTCCACTTTTCTGTCGTTACGGCGAAGGTTGAGTAAAAGTCGTTCGATATATTTATGTTTTCTATGACTATCTAGCGTGTACATTCGTAGGCCTTGGTGTTGGACAGGTGCATCTGCATACTGATGTCCTCTATGAAGAAGGTTTCTTTCATTAGGACGTAAGCCAGTCTTGAAGGTGCTGTCTTCCCGATGTGCATGATTCGTTAAATATAGCGGGATTTTAGTTTCCCATTCTCTAATGTTATGTGGTCAATGACTTTTAGTTTGTCTCAGGTTATGTGGATCGCGTAAGCTGTCATTGGTACTATGGCCGTTTTAAACAGTGTCGTTGCCGTTTTTATTGAGTGTTTATAGGCTGTTAGATGTTGTAAATTACTTTTATTGCTGCTCTTTATTTCACGTGGCTGTTCAGTGACGCCTGTGTTTACAGAGTGATTGCTAGATATTTGCATTTTGTTACTACTGCTAGTGGTTTGTTTTGAAGGGCCAGCGTGTATTTTGGTAAGAGTTTACCACCACTCCTGAAAATCATGTGTTTGGTTTTCCTGCAATTTATTTGCAGGCAGTCTTCCACAGTCCATGACGTGAGTTTGTTTAGCACCTCTTGTAGCTGTTCTTAGTATTCTGAGCGTATTAGCGTGTCATCCGCACTAAGTGTTGCTGAGCTGCCCATGATGACCTTTGTATTGTTTCCTTTCATGATAGTAAACAGTATCGGATTGATAGGGTGTCCTTGTACTACTCCGGTTCTTTGTGTTAAATTCTTGGATACGGTGGTATCTTCAGATATTTGGATTTGGTTGTACCCAGTGATGTCTGAAAGTACTTTCGTTTTTTGGTGTTCACCCACTAACAGGCTGAGTTTTCGGATGGGTGATTTTCTGTTGACGGTGTCGAAGGCTTAGCTGTAGTTTAAAAAGATTATAAAATATTTTTTCCCCTGGATATCTTAATGTTTCTTGAACTCGCCCTATTAAGCCGTACACTGCATGTAGGATTTTTCTTCCCTTTCTTAGACCAAACTGGTTTTCGGGTATTTGGGTGTCTTGAAAAGAGTTTCGTTGATGTTCTCTGTTCTGATATTTTTCTTGTCCTGATGAGGTTGTTGAATAGTTCCAACCAGTAGTCTTCCGTCATGTGATTGGATTGCTTCGGGTGTTCTATATACATGCCGTCTGTACCTGAAGCCTTTTTGCTTTTTTTCTTTTGCCTTTCTTACCGCTTCGCGTCTTTCTTGTTGTAGGGAAGTGACTTGCCATTGTTTCATTTGTACTGTATTCGTAGGCTGTTTCCTTGTTTTGGAGGTTCAGGATGGCTTGAAAATGGTTTGCCCGTTTGTCCACGGAGATTCCTCTTATTGCTTCTGGTCTTGGTTTTCTTAGCGTTATGAATGGGTCTCTCTGAAAGCGTTCCGTTCGTTGTCCAGCCTCTTTGTGATCTGCACTCTTGTTCTTTTTAGTGTTTTTCGCGACCTACTCTGCCTGGCATATAGTGGCAGATCATATTGTTGCGTTGTTGTTTTGACTCGATGTAGTGCTAACATCCTCTGCCGTTCATCATAACACTCCTTGTCGAACCATGGATGTGATTTCCTGAATTTATTTTTGTTTGGCAGGATTTCAGAGTCGTTCTGCATAGTTCCACTGCTTCCTTTGCCTGGTGTAGCTTTACAAGCTTGTTTTTTTCTATTTCGCCAAGGCTCTCTTTTACCTTTATGCCTGATTTCCTGGATATCCTGTTTCACTTGGGTTTGGCTGTTGGTAATGGTTGATCAAATTCATTAAATTGTTTTGCCTGGTAAATATTTCTTATTTGCACTACCACTGATGTCCAGAGCCGTTTCTGGTTAATTGCCTTTATGTCTTCGCCTCTGAATAATACGAGGTTTATTTATCTTGTTAAGAATGACATTTCTTGTTACTGTGAGTTTGCGGTTTACGTCTTCTTCCCTTCAGCCATCGTCAGTTATTTTACTGCCCAAATAGCAAAATTAATACACTATTTTATTGCCTCATTTCCTAAGTTCATTCAAAATGGTTCAAATGGCTCTGAGCACTATGGGACTTAACATGTATGGTCATCAGTCCCCTAGAACTTAAGAACTACTTAAACCTAACTAACCTAAGGACAGCACACAACACCCAGTCATCACGAGGCAGAGAAAATCCCAGACCACGCCAGAAATCGAACCCGGGAACCCGGGCGTGGGAAGCGAGAACGCTACCGCACGACCACGAGCTGCGGACTTAAGTTCATTCCCTCAGCATCGCCTGATTTAATTCCATTACATTCCATTACCCTTGAATCCCTTTTTTTATGTTCATCTCATAAACTTCCTTAAAGACAGTATCTATTCGGTTCAAGCTCTCTTCCAAGTCTTTTGCTGTCTCTTACAGAATTACATCATTGGCAAACCTCAAAGTTTTAATTTCGTCTCCTACAATTACAACACCTTTGCAAATCTCACCCTGGTTTCCATTACTGATTACTCAATATACAGATTGAATAACGTGAGGGAGAGGCTACAATGCTGTCTCATCCCCTTCTCAACTACTACGTCCCTTTCAAGTTCTTCGACTCTTATAACCGCAGTCTCGTTTCTGTACAAGTAGCAGGCAACTTTTCGCTCCTTGTATTTTACGTCTCTGCATTCAGAATTCCAAATAGTGCTTTACAGTCAACATTATCAAAAGCTTCCTCTAAATCTACAAATACTATACACACAGATTGGCCTTTCGTCAACTTATCTTCTAAGATATGCCGTATGATCAGTATTTCCTCACGTGTCCCTACGTTTCTCTGGGAGCCCAACGGAGCTTCCACGAGGTCAGTTTCTACTATTTTTTTTTCCATTCTGTAAATAATCCGCTTCCGTATTTTATAATCACAAGTTATAAAACTGATGGTTTGGTAATATTAACACCTGTCCGCACTTGCCTTCGTTGGAAAAGGAATTATTATATTCTTCTTGAAATCTGGCCGTACTTCGCCTGTCTCGCGAACCTTTCCTACCAGGTGGAATAATTTTTCATGGCTGGCCTTCCTCAGGAACTCAATAAAACAGAGGGATTGTAGTCCACGCCAGTGACCTTGTTTCGGCATAGGTCTTCCAGTGGCGTATCCACTTCTTTCCGCATTATAATATCTTCCATCATATCTTCACCTGCTTCCTCTTCTGTTTCTTTAATATTGTCGTTAAGTTCGTTTCGGTTCTACAGGTCTTTGTTGTTACCATTACTATTATTATTATTATTATTATTATTATTATTATCGATTATTCCCCTTTAGGAGAAAGTGTGAACTTGAGCGAGTCACATATTCACTTACTTTTCATCCTTTAATTTCTTCCCAAAACCTCTTCATTAATTCAATTCGCATTTTCTTCATTTCGTGTGTCCATTTTTTCGCTGTTTCTTTCCTTGAGACTTGTTCAGGTTTATTGGTTTTGATTTTACTTCCGAATAGTTTTCTGTCGTGAGTTTCTTCTTCCAAACTTTTCAGTTGTTGCAGGTCTCGTATTTCTCTCATTCAATTGGTCTTTGATTTCGTTGTACTAACGATGTTAAAATTTTTCTTAGGAGTCTGTTTCCATTCATCCTACACAGGTGTCCGTAAAACTGTAGGCGGCTTTTTCTAAATTTATCTGTGATGCTGTCTGTTTGATCGAAGATTTCCTTTGTCGGTCAATTGACCAAAGTTCCGTCTTGGAGAACAGCTCTGTTAATTTAAGAATTTTTCGCTCTTGCTTCTCTATATCATGAACTTTTGTCATCCCTCGAACAACTGTGGTTTGTGCCGCACACATAGCTTCTGATAAAATGCCCGTTTTGTAGTGTGGCAGTTTTACGTAACGAGACGTTGCTCTTTTGTTGTAGTGTACACCTGCTGCATTTTGAGTATTACCTCTGTGTTGGCGACTGTGCACTCCAGTGGGTTGGATAGTTTCACATAACTTCTTGATGTGGTTGACCTATGACATCCTTCCATACTGTGTTTTCAGTTGGAGTTTTCCTGTTTATTTGGTGTCCATATAATGAGATTTTTCATTGCACGTTTGGTCTGTTATAGGTCTTTATTATATTCTTTACAGTTTTCCCTTCTTTGCTTAGCACAAGCGTACAATTTCAGCTCTTAATATTCATTTCTTCAAATGCTTATTTAATTCTCAAGTAGATTACATCTCTCTTTACTACAGCTTCATTTTTTTCTCCTCCATCCATTCGTTCTTTGCCGTTTTGCACTTCCTGTCAATCTCATTTTCTAGACGTCTGTATTCCCTTTTGACAGCTTCATTTAGTGCACTTCTATATTTCCTCTCCCCACCCCACCAACAACCATGGACCTTGCCGTTGGTGGGGAGGCTTGCGTGCCTCAGCGATACAGACGGCCGTACCGTAGGTGCAACCATAACGGAGGGGTGTCTGTTGAGAGTCCAGACAAACGTGTGGTTCCTGAAGAGGGGCAGCAGCCTTTTCAGTAGTTGCAGGGGCAACAGTCTGGATGATTGATTGATCTGGCCTTGTAACACTAACCAAAACAGCCTTGCTGTGCTGGTACCGCGAACGGTTGAAAGCAAGGGGAAACTACAGCCGTAATTTTTCCCGAGGGCATGCAGCTTTACTGTATGATTAAATGATGATGGCGTCCTCTTGGGTAAAATATTCCGGAGGTAAAATAGTCCCCCATTCGGATCTCCGGGCGGGGACTACTCAAGAGGACGTCGTTATCAGGAGAGAGAAAACTGGCGTTCTACGGATCGGAGCGTGGAATGTCAGATCTCTCAATCGGGCAGTTCGGTTAGAAAATTTAAAAAGGGAAATGGATAGGTTAAAGATAGATATAGACGGAATTAATGAAGTTCGGTGGCAGGAGGAACAAGACTTCTGGTCTGGTGAATACAGGGATATAAATACAAAATCAAATAGGGGTAATGCAGGAGTAGGTTATAAATGAATTAAAAAATAGGAGTGCGGGTAAGCTACTACCAACAGCATAGCGAACGCATTGTTGTGGCCAAGATAGACACGAAGGCCACGCCTACTACAGTAGTACAAGTTTATGCCAACTATCTCTGCAGATGACGAATAAATTGAAGAAATGTATCATGAAATAAAAGAAATTATTCAGATAGTGAAGGGAGACGATAATTTAATAGTCATGGGTGACTGGAATTCGAGAGTAGGAAAGGGGAGAGAAGGAAACATAGTAGGTGAATATCGATTCGGGCTAAGAAATGAAAGAGGAAGCCGTCTGGTAGAATTTTGCACAGAGCATAACTTAATCATAGCTAACACTTGCTTCAAGAATCATAAAAGAAGGTTGTATACATGGAAGAATCCTGGAGATACTAGAAGGTATCAGATAGATTATATAATGGTAAGACAGAGATTTAGGAACCAGCTTTTAAATTGTAAGACATTTCCAGGGACAGATATGGACTCTGACCACAATCTAATGGCTATGAACTGTAGATTAAAACCGAAGAAACTGCAAACAGGTGGGAATTTAAGAAGATGGGACCTGGATAAATTGAAAGAACCAGAGGTTGTAGAGAGTTTCAGGGAGAGCATAAGGGAACAATTGCCAGAAATGGGGGAAAGAAATACAGTAGAAGAAGAATGGGTAGCTTTGAGGGATGAAGTAGTGAAGGCAGCAGAGGATCAAGTAGGTAAAAAGACGAGGGCTAGTAGAAATCCTTGGATAACAGAAGAAATATTGAATTTAATTGATGCAAGGAGAAAACATAAAAATGGAATAAATAAAGCAGGCAAAAAGGAATACAAACGTCTCAAAAATGAGATCGACAGGAAGTGCAAAATGGCTAAGCAGGGATGGCTAGAGGACAAATGTAAGGATGAAGAGGCTTATCTCACTAAGGGTAAGATAGATACTGCCTACAGGAAAATTAAAGAGACCTTCGGACAAAAGAGAACCACTTGTATGAATATAAAGAGCTCAGATGGAAACCCAGTTCTAAGCAAAGAAGGGAAAACAGAAAGGTCGAAGGAGTATATAGAGGATCTATATAAGGGCGATGTACTTGAGGACAATATTATGGAAATGGAAGTGGATGTAGATGAAGATGAAATGGGAGATACGATACTGCGTGAAGAGTTTGACAGAGCACTGAAAGACCTGAGTCGAAACAAGGCCCCGGGAGTAGACAACATTCCATTAGAACTACTGACAGCCTTGGGAGAGCGAGGCCTAACAAAACTCTACCATCTAGTGAGCAAGATGTATGAGACAGGCGAAATTCCTTCAGACTTCAAGAAGAATATAATAATTCCAATCCCAAAGAAAGCAGTTGTTGACAGATGTGAAAATTACCGAACTATCAGTTTAATAAGACACAGCTGCAAAATAGTAACGCATATTCTTTACAGAGGAATGGAAAAACTGGTAGAAGCCGACCTCGAGGAAGATGAGTTTGGATTCAGTAGAAATGTTGGAACACGTGAGGCAACACTGACCCTACGACTTATCTTAGAAAATAGATTAAGGAAAGGCAAACCTACGTTTCTAGCATTTGTAGACTTAGAGAAAGCTTTTGACAATGTTGACTGGAATACTCTTTTTCAAATTCTGAAGGTGGCAGGGGTAAAATACAGGGAGAGAAAAGCTATTTACAATTTGTACAGAAACCAGATGTCAGTTATAAGAGTCGAGGGACATGAAAGGGAAGCAGTGGTTGGGAAGGGAGTGAGACAGGGTTGTAGCCTATCCCCGATGTTATGCAATCTGTATATTGAGCAAGCAGTAAAGGAAACAAAAGAAAAGTTCGGAGTAGGTATTAAAATCCATGGAGAAGAAATAAAAACTTTGAGGTTCGCCGATGATATCGTAATTCTGTCAGAGACAGCAAAGGACTTGGAAGAGCAGTTGAACGGAATGGACAGTGTCTTAAAAGGAGGATATAAGATGAACATCCACAAAAGCAAAACGAGGATAATGGAATGTAGTCATATTAAATTGGATGATGCTGAGGGAATTGGATTAGGAAATGAGACACTTAAAGTAGTAAAGGAGTTTTGCTATTTGTGGAGAAAAATAACTGATGATGGTCGAAGTAGAGAGGATATAAAATGTAGACTGGCAATGGCAAGAAAAGCGTTTCTGAAGAAGAGGAATTTGTTAACATCGAGTATAGATTTAAGTGTCAGGAAGTCGTTTCTGAAAGTATTTGTGTGGAGTGTAGCCATGTATGGAAGTGAAACGGGGACGATAAATAGTTTGGACAAGAAGAGAATAGAAGCTTTCGAAATGTGGTGCACAGGAGAATGCTGAAGATAGATGGGTAGATCACATAACTAATGAGGAGGTATTGAATAGGATTGGGGAGAAGAGGAGTTTGTGGCACAACTTGACTAGAAGGAGGCATCGGTTGGTAGGATATGTTCTGAGGCATCAAGGGATCACCAATTTAGCATTGGAGGGTAGCGTGGAGGGTAAAAATCGTAGAGGGAGACCAAGAGACGAATACTCTACGCAGATTCAGAAGGATGTAGTTTGCCGTAGGTACTGCCCAGGATAGAGTAGCATGGAGAGCTGCATCAAACCAGTCTCAGGACTGAAGACCACAACAACAACTACATATTTCCTCCTTTCGTCAGTTAAACTCAATATCCCTTGTGTTATATACGGATTTCCACTGGGCCTTGTCTTATGGCCTATTTGCTTCTCTGCTGGCTTTTTACAACAAACGTAAATAATTGGGTTGTAAGTGCCATAAGACACGCGTCATTTATACTGAGCCTCAGTGGTGCAATGAACCTACACACAGTGACAGTGAAATTAGAAAGCTGCTGCAATGCAATGCAGTTTGCAGTAAATGTTTATTTACCAACTGCACATACTGTGAATTAAAATTACCGAGACGGTAAATGATTATCTGATGCCTCTACATTAGGTATTTTTACGATTATATGTAGATTCAGTTTATAAAGACAGTAGATCAAAAATCGTAAGATCCGTGGTAAACAGCACAGCCATCCTTCCACCTTACACACCCTATGGCTATATTGGTTGACAGCACATTACAATCGCTCTGACGATGTGCGTCGCTCAATTTGCCGTGATAACTCTGTGAGAGACACTCTCCCGCTCACACTTTGCGCGTTTCACATTTATAACTGCAAACAGACGCAACAAATGCGATGGCTGGCTCTTGCCTTTTTGCAGCGTAAGGCAGCGTAATAACTAACCAGTTTGTAACAATTGTTGATTTTGCGTTATGTCATCACGTTAATTCAGTATGAAATTTAATATACTTACTTACTTATACTGGCCACACAAACCGCAGCCGGTCCTTGGCCTCACTCATTCTTCTCTATAGCTTCTCATTGTCCTGTAGAGCTCTTTATTACTCTTCTGGCTTTAGGCCCACGTTGTCTTCTCTGTTTATTTATGAATCAGCTGTTCTCTCGCCTGATTGGTCACTTCATTTCTCTCGTGGCTGTCCTGTATATTATTTGGTTTTCGTATTTATTATTAATTTAATACCTACACGTTAATTATGAGATGAAATATGTACTGCATGCTGTCGGTGTCTTGTGACAATCTCATAAAGTATTCTTACACTACCGTCCATTAAAATTGCTACACCAGGAAGAAATGCAGATGATAAACAGGTATTCATTGGAGAAATATATTATACTAGAACTGACATGTGATTACATTTTCACGCAATTTGGGTGCATAGATTCTGAGAAATCAGTACCCAGAACAACCACCACCTCTACCCGTAATAATGGCCTTGATACGCCTGGGCATCGAGTCCAACAGAGCTTGGATGGCGTGTACAGGTACAGTTGCCCATGCAGCTTCAACACGATACCACAGTTCATCAAGAGTAGTGACTGGAGTATTGTGACGAGCCAGTTACTCGGCTACCATTGACCAGACGTTTTCAATTGGTCAGCGATCTGGAGAATGTGCTGGCCAGGGCAGCATTCGAACATTTTCTACATCCAGAAAGGCCCGTACAGGACCTACCACATGCGGTCGTGCATTATCCTGCTGAAATGTAGGGTTCCTCGGGGATCGAATAAAGGGTAGAGCCACGGGTCGTATCACATCTGAAATGCAACGTCCACTATTCAAAGTGCCGTCAGTGCGAACAAGAGGTGACCCGAGACGTGTAACCAATGGCATCCCATACCATCACGCCGGGTGATACGCCAGTATGGCGATGACGAATACGCTTCCAATGTGCATTCACCGCGATGTCGCCAAGCACAGATACAACCATCATGATTCTGTAAACAGAACCTGCATTCTTCCGAGAAAATGACGTTTTGCCATTCGTCGTTGAGTACACCATCTCAGGCATTCCTGTATGTGATGCAGCGTCAAGGGTAACCGCAGCCATGGTCTCCGAGCTGATAGTCCATGCTGCTGCAAACGTCGTCGAAATGTTCGTGCAGATGGTTGTTGTCTTGCAATCGTCCCCATCTGTTGACTCAGGGATCGAGAAGTGGCTGCACGATCCGTTACAGCCATGCTGATAAGATGCCTGTCATTTCGACTGCTAGTGATACGAGGCCGTTGGGATCCAGCACGGCGTTCCGTATTACCCTCCTGAACTCACCGATTCCATATTCTGCTAACAGTCATTGGATCTCGACCAACGCGAGCAGCAATGTCGCAATACGATAAACTGCAATCGCGATAGGCTACAATCCGACCTTTATCAAAGTCCGCTCGAGGCATGACAACAGCCGGCCGCGGTGGTCTAGCGGTTCTAGGCGCGCAGTCCGGAACCGCGGGACTGCTACGGTCGCAGGTTCGAATCCTGCCTCGGGCATGGGTGTGTGTGATGTCCTTAGGTTAGTTAGGTTTAAGTAGTTCTAAGTTCTAGGGGACTTATGACCTAAGATGTTGAGTCCCATAGTGCTCAGAGCCATTTGAACTATTTTTTTTTTTTTTTTGAGCATGACAACAACGTTTCACCAGGCAACGCCGATTAACTGCTGATTGTGTATGAGAAACAGGTTGGAAACTTTCCTCATGTCAGCACGTTTCAGGTGTCTCCACCGGCGCCAACCTTGTGTGAATGCTCTGAAAAGCTAATCATTTGTAAATCACAGCATCTTCTTCCTGTCGGTTAAATTTCGCGTCTGTAGCACGTCATCTTCGTGTTGTAGCAATTTTAATGGCCAGTAGTGTACTTCTTCCTGACAAACGGTTAAGAGGCGAGTAAAAGGAGCACAGTATGGCGGAAAAGTTCTAGTACAGAACCCTGAATACATACTATTCCAAACAGACGACACGCTTACTTGTAGTTTTTAGAAGTCAGTCAGTCGCTAGTACACGTCAGTAGCTGACGGGCAGAATAAAGCATGCTTTCCATTCTCGTTCTAATGCTTCTATCCTCTTCGTGTAAAGCGGTGACAAGCGAACTTGTGATACGTGCCTTTGTGAGCACCTGCGTGTGATTCGCTTTGTAAAGGAGGAAAAAGGACACTGAAGACACATTCCACACGCTCGCGCTCCCCGAGAGATGCCTCGTCTGTGTGGTTTGTGTAATCGATGCCGACAACGGCTTGTCAGTTGCAATTATAATGCAGTGGCCGGTGTACCAGAGAGAGGTCCTGTCCTGTGCCGTGTCACAGGTACTGCGTATAAACGTCCACATGTCTAAAGCACGTATCAGGCACAGAAGGCAGCAACAAGTGTGGCAAATTTTGGCGTTTCGAGAAAAAAGCGTCATCATACTGGACGCCTCTTGCCTCTTCAGTTCAACGTTGACTTTTCACTACGCAGATCATGATATTCTTTTAGAAGAGCTTACGATTTATGGAATCGATGTTCTTACAAACAACTGGTTTGAATCGTATTTAATAAAATTGGAAATAGTTCTGCTAAATAATTCACACAACGCTGTGAGGATAAAAGTTAAGTAACGGGAGTAATAACGAAAGAAGTTCTGTTAAGTTCCATTTGAGATCCACTTCTTTTCCTGCATATAGGAATGGTCTTTCACTTCATGTACATTAGGCATGGTTAGTACTCTTTGCAAAAGACAATAGCTTTATAATTAATCCTGTTGGCAACAGAAGAAATTGTTACAGATGTTTTCCAAATAAATTAAGTGTTAATTGACTGTCCCGTCGTTGCTCTCTAGCACAATTCCGTAGTTATGTATAATTACTAGTTTTGCGCCCACTGCTTCGCACACGGAAACTGTATGTTCTGCACAAATATTTTTCTTGTTTCTCTTTAATCGAATTTTTATCTTGTTCATAAGGTCCATCGTCTTCTAAACGTTTCACGCTAGTTAAGCCCACAGAATCAAGGCATGGTCTTTTCCAAAAGTATTTCTGACCAGAACGCGATAATGGTAGTTGGAGTCGGAAGTCTTTGTTAATCCGGGCTTTTGAGTTTTTGTAGTGATGTTTCCACAGAAACTTTCATGCCTTAGCACGCATTTCTTTAGAAGTCAAATACTAATTTTCATAGATTTAGATTTAAAAATGTTTTATGGAACGAAATATTTCTTACTTTTATCCCCTTAGGGGTTGAATTTACAAAAACACTAAAATACGTAATTTTTATTTACAGCAGAATAGCGAAATTCAAATTTTCATAGATTTAGACTAAAAATGCTTTCATAATTAAATGTTTTCGTAAAACATTTCATCCCCTTTTCAAAAACACAGAAACCTGTGGATTTTTTTCTTTGTTTCTAACCGAGAAGTCAAATACTAATTTTCATAGACATCGCTTTAAAAATTCCTTAGTATTTCTTTATAATGTCTTACAATAAAAAAAACTACCCACAATTCCATCCCCATAGGGAATAAATTTCCAAAACTGCTGAACCGCGTATTCCTTTACTTCTGACAAAGAAAACAAATACAAATTTTCGTAGCTGTAGTTTCAAAATTTCTTTAATAGCAATATATTTTCAAAAACCTTCCATCCCCTGTTTTACCCCCATTAGGACTGGCTTTTCGAAAAATCCCTTCTTAAACGAAGCCTAAAGTATAAGATCAACACCCTCACCAAATTTCATATTTCTCGCCTTAGCGGTTTGACGTCAACGATGATGATTAAGTCAGTCAGAATAATTCCTTTTATACACTGACGAAAAAAAATCGCATCGTGAAAGAGTTGGGCGACATAACTAAAGCTGTTGAGCGTGTTTCTAAATCTGAAAGGTGATGTCTGTTCAAATTCCACGCCAGTCGCCTAAGTGTGGCGCTAGTAGCGCCACAATGAAGATGCAAATCAGGTTTGCTTTAAATATACGCCGTACGATAATGAAATGAAATGAGCGTTTGGCGTCATTGGCCGGGAGGCCCCTGACGGGGCAGGTCCGCCTCCTTGGTGCAGGTCATTACATTCGACGCTACACTGGGCGACCTGGGCGCCGACTGGGGATGAAATGATGATGAAGACAACGCAACACCCAGTCCCTGAGCGGAGAAAATCCTCGAACCAGCCGGGAATCGAACCCGGGGCACTTAGGACGGCAGTCCATCACGCACTGTCGCCTGATAAAGTAAGAGCCTACGGAATATCAGACCAGCTGTGTGGCTGGATTGAAAAGTTTTAGCAAACAGAACACAGCATGTTGTTATCAATGGAGAGACGTCTACAGACGTTAAAGTAACCTCTGGCGTGCCACAGAGGAGTGTTATGGGACCATTGCTTTTCACAATATGTATAAATGACCTAGTGCATAGTGTTGGAAGTTCCATTCGGCTTTTCGCGGATGATGCTGTAGTATACAGAGAAGTTGCAGCATTAGAAAATTGTAGCGAAATGCAGGAAGATCTGCAGCGGATAGGCACTTGGAGCAGGGAGTAGCAACTGACCCTTAACATAGACAAATGTAATGTATTGCGAATACATAGAAAGAAGGATCCTTTATTGTATGATTATATGATAGCGGAACAAACACTGGTAGCAGATACTTCTGTAAAATATCTGGGAGTATGTGTGCGGAACGATTTGAGGTGGAATGATCATATAAAATTAATTGTTGGTAAGGCGGGTACCACGTTGAGATTCAGTGGGAGAGTCCTTAGAAAATGTAGTCCATCAACAAAGGAGGTGGCTTACAAAACACTCGTTCGACCTACACTTGAGTATTGCTCATCAGTGTGGGATCCGTACCAGATCGGGTTGACGGAGGAAATAGAGAAGATCCAAAGAAGAGCGGCGCGTTTCGTCACAGGGTTATTTGGTAACCGTGATAGCGTTACGGAGATGTTTAGCAAACTCAAGTGGCAGACTCTGCAAGAGAGGTGCTCTAAAAAAATGGTTCAAATGGTTCTGAGCACTATGGGACTCAACTTCTGAGGTCAGTAGTCCCCTAGAACTTAGAACTAGTTAAACCTAACTAACCTAAGGACATCACACACATCCATGCCCGAGGCAGGATTCGAACCTGCGACCGTAGCGGTCTCGCGGTTCCAGACTGCAGCGCCTATAACCGCACGGCCACTTCGGCCGGCTAGAGGTGCTCTGCATCGCGGTGTAGCTTGATCGCCAGGTTTCGAGAGGGTGCGTTTCTGGATGAGGTATCGAATATATTGCTTCCCCCTACTTATACCTCCCGAGGAGATCACGAATGTAAAATTAGAGAGATTCGAGCGCGCACGGAGGCTTTCAGACAGTCGTTCTTCCCGCGAACCATACGCGACTGGAACAGAAAAGGGAGATAATGACAGTGGCACGTAAAGTGCCCTCCGCCACACACCGTTGGGTGGCTTGCGGAGTATAAATGTAGATGTAGATGTAGATGTAGCTGACCATTCAGCTATCGGGGTGGACTATACGGTAATCAACGTTAGTTATTTGTAGTTTTGAGACTGGACATGGTGACTCGACGTTAGTCCAGAATGCGTTTAAGGCGACAAAGACGCCATTATCAAAAACTCACTGAGTTTGAGCGAGGTTGTGAAACATGGCTATGAGAAACTGCAAGTTCCTTCCACGATATTGCAGAAAGATTTGGTAGGAATTTAGCCACTGTACATGATTACTGGCAGCAGTGGTCACAAGAATGTACGGTCGCAAGCCGCCCGGGCTTCGGACAGCCACGTGGGGTTACTGGGTTACTGAGAGGGAAGACCATCGTCTTCGGCGTATGGCTCTGGCGCATCGTACTGCACCTGCAGCAGCAATTTGAGCAGCAGTTGGCACCACAGTGACGCAACGAACTGATTCAAATCGATTATTTCAAGGACAGCTGCGAGCCAGACGCCCTGTGGCGTGCATTCGATTGATTCTAAACGACAACCACTTGGTGTCAAGCGAGAGCAGGGTGTAGTCTGTTGTGTTTTCTGGTTGTGTTTTCTGGTGAAAGCTGGTTCTGCCTCGGTGCCAATGACGGCCGTCTGTTGGTTAAGGGGAGGCCAGTTGAGGGACTACAATCAACCTGTCCGCGTGTTAAACAACTGGACCTACATCTGGAGTTATGATCTGGGGTGCCATTTCGTATGACAGCAGGAGCACTCTCGCGGTTATCCAACGCACACTGACTGCAGATTTTATACATCAGTCTGGTGATTCGACCTGTTGTGCTGCCATTCGTGAACAGCAAAAAAATGGTTCAAATGGCTCTGAGCACTATGGGACTTAATTACTGAGGTCATCAGTCCCCTAGAACTTAGAGCTACTTAAACCTAACTAACTTAAGGACATCACACACATCCATGCCCGAGGCAGGATTCGAACCTGCGACCGTAGCGGTCGCGCGGATCCATACTGTAGCGCCTAGAACCGCTCGGCCACCCCGGCCGGCCATGAACAGCATTCCAGGGTGTCTACTTGCTGCTATACACAGATGTCGGCCCAGCACAACTGGTTTTTTTTTTCTTTCTTTTTTCTGTGGCCACTACTGCGACGATTCTCAACTGACACTGTCGCTAGAAACATTACTCCGACTCACACCGACATTCGTTACGACGTCCGCCTGTCTCACTCGCTGCCCACTTGTAGTTACTGTACGGAGTCTCAGATTGTACATCATTGTTATCAGAAGCCTCCTGAAGGAATACAAATACCGTGATGATACACAGCACATGCACTATCATGTTTACAGGTGACACGGTTGCCACAGACTGCACAAACTGCCTCCTCACGACAGAAAGACGGACTGTTTCCGCTAGACTTACAGTACAAACATACCAATGTATTGATATCATAACGTATTTGTGGATCACAACGTTAAAGTTTCGGCAATATGCAACATTCATTTCGACCACTGCATTTTCCTTCTCACGCTGTATAAAGCCGAATCTTCAAAAGGATGGAAATAATCAGTCAACGAAGCTACGCCGCATATCGTTAATCATACCGTAGATGAATTATGTCTTACGACTCTCCTTTTTTGCAACCTCCACCCAACTCGTTTCTTTGACATTTCAAATAGCTGGCCTGAAACGAGTCGCAAGTCAATTTATACAACTGGCTGCATTTTTTCTGTGGTTGCATTAATCCAACAATACACTGACACACCAAAACATTACGACCACTTCCACCGTGACGTTGGATGCGGCCTGGTGGCGTTGATGGCACGTGATATGGTAACAGAAGTACCTAAGCGCAACAGACACGGACGAGCGATCCCCCTAGCGAAGATACGGGCTGCAAATGGGGAAATTCATTGAGATAAGCGACTTTGACAAAGGGCAAATTATTATTAAGCAAAGCCTGTGAACGAGTATCTCGAAAAGGGCGAAACTGGTCGAATGTTCGCGTGCTACTGTCGTGATCATCTACGGCAAGAGGTAGGACAGTGAAACTACCGCGAGCGATAAATGGTTGGACATCCGCGACTCTCCACAGAACGTGGGGTTCGGAGGCTTGTCTGCTCTGTGAAGTAGGATAGATGGTGATCTGTAGCATTTCTGCCGATAGAGCACAATGCTGGTGCACACACAAGTGTTTCGGAGCACACCGTTCATCGTATGCTGTTGAGCATGGAGCTCCGCAGCAGTCCACTCTTACGTGTTCACAAGTTGACCCAACGGCATCGTCAATGAAGGCTGCAGTAGGCACGGAACTATCAGGATTCGACCATCGATAAATGGAAACGTGTCGGCTCTTCGGGCGAATCACAGTTTTGCTGCACTAGGTCGATGGTCGTCTCCACGAACGCTGTCATCGAGGTGAACGGCGACTCGAAACGTGCAGGCTGGTGGGAGTGTTATTACGTTATGGGAAATATTCTCCTGCACTTGCATGGGACCTGTGGCAGAAACCCAAGACACACTGATAGCTGCGAACTAGATAACTGCCTGCATCCATTGATGCTTGGTATCATCTTCCAGCAGCACAATCGTCCGTGTCTCGAAGCCATAACCGTGCTACAGAAGTTCCAGAAGCATTACAGTGAACTGATGTTGATGTCTCGGCGACCATATTCGTTTGATGTAAATCATATGTAAGCGATCTGGATCGCTATTGGACCCCATCACTGCGTACGAAAATCAGCGGCCTGTTATTTACACGAATTACATGGTCGGTGCGTGGACATCTGTCACATACCTTCACAAACACACCAAGAAACTGGCGATCCCTGATACACAGGACGTGTGACGTATTTCGTTCCAAAGACGGGCAAACAAGTTATCAAGTAGGTGGTCATAATGTCGTGGTTCATCGGTGTGTAAACTACCACTTTGTTTGCTGCGTTCTGTGTGGAAAACTCTCGTCAGATTGAGAAAAATCTGGAATCGGCTTTTCACCAAATTTGTACTGGCTGTTGGCCGCTGCTTGAGACTGCTTCAGAACACTCCATTTCCCTGAACCCAAGGTACGGCTCAAATGAACTGCACTACGTGAAGGCGGGGTCACAGTATTCGTCTCGTTCGTGAACTTCCCTTAATGTCTTTGTCATACCAAGTTATTCGTGCAGCGTATCGTAACAATTTTTACTGCACAACTTTCTCATACATATAATATCACGTTTTTACAAATGTTTTTTTTTCCTTTATGGTTTCACAACTCTTTAATTGTTAATAAATATTACATATTGACAGTTTTCAGTTCAATTAAACGTAAAATGTAGTCTTCAGAGTATTTATTAAACATTTACACGTTTACGGCAGTCAATTCCGTTAGTTATCAACCGGTGGCACCAGGATAGGCAGCCTACGTTACATAGAGCCGAGCGGATATTAGGCGGAGCTCGCTTGCAAAAGAATGTAGTTAGCGACGCAGGTAGCGTTTGTATCGTCATAAGCCACCCATTATCGTAAGACACAGAACATTCGAGATCTGTCACATAATGGTCGTCTGCGGACAAGAAACACAGCTGATGATCGCTATCTGCAAAATTAAGACTCCTGAGCAACCAGAGGAAGATGCAAAGGAATTGTGCGATTCCTTGTCGAAGCAGCTTGGACGGCTGTGTCAACGCACCCGCATTCACACGATCAATTTGGCATCCCTACATTCTACCGCGAACACTAGTGAAAATCCGCAGCGCGTGAGCGAAGAAAGTGGAGAACGGAATGAATGGATGGAAATTTGATCAATAGTATCTCGGATTCTCTTCAACAACGAGTGCAGAATTTCTCTGACACATGATGGCCATCGTAGAATAATGTAAATGTGGACAGGTGTTAATGAACATCTCAGCAAGCATGCACGCCCGTACGTCTGACTAAGAGGTCACTCACGTCTTTAGCTGGTATCACGCAGTGCTTCCAGATGCCTATCATCGCTATAGAGGATGAACTGAGACTTCACTATTCTTACACTATACTACATGTCTGACCGTGATACATCGTATTTTGTAGACATATTTTAAAATCTGCGTTGATGCACCAACAAAGTGGACAAATTCATTCGCAATGTGCTATGGACACGTCCAAACACGATATCTTTTTTATGCCATTGTGGTACGTCTCCAAGTCAATCTATACAATACACCGGCACACACGTGCCGCTCCACCGCACTGACTTGGGCTGGCGGTGGAGGGTCACATGACTGCGGAGTACTTGTGCTACACCATCTACAGTGCTCTCGCACATCCTATGTATTCACCACTCAGTAGCACGTACTACACGAGACTTGACGTACAGTTTTGTTACTGCAGGAAACGTTTCGTTACTTGCATGTTTTCTAAAAACATTGAAGAAGTGACAACAAAACGATTATTCACCTTGGTGCTTAGAACGTATGAGTGTGCCGATATACCGTCAGACTTTCGGAAAAAAATCATCCACACAATTCCAAAGTATGCAAGAGCCGGCAAGTGCGAGAATTATCGCACAATCAGCTTAACAACTGATGCATCCAAGTTACTGACAAGAATAACATGCAGAAGAATGGTAAAGAAAACGAGGATCTGTTAGACGACCATCAGTTTGCCTTCAGGAAAGGTAAAGGCACCAGAGAGGCAATTCTGAGGTTGCGCTTGACAACGTAAACGAAACTAAAAGAAACTCAAGACACGTTCATAGGATTTTTCGACCTGGAAAAAGCGTTCTACAATATCAAATGGTGCAATATGTTCGAAATAAGAGAAAAATAGAGATAAGCTATGGGGAAAGACGGGTAATATACAATATGTACAAGCACCAAGAGGGAACAATAAGAGAGACCAAGAAAGGAGTGCTTGCATAAAAACGGGTGTCAGACAGCGACGTAGTCCTGTCCCACTACTGTTCACTCTATACACCGAAAAGCAACGAGGAAATAAAAGAAAGGTTCGCTAGTGGATTTAAAATTCAAGGTGAAAGGATATCAATGTTAAGATTCGGAGATGAAATTGGTATCCTCAGTGAAAGTGAAGAAGAATTACAGACTATGCTGAGTGGAGTGAACAGTCTAATGAGTACAGAATATGGATTGAGAATAACTCGAAGAAAACGAAAATAACGAGAAGCAATAGAAATGAGAACAGCAAGAAACTTAATATGAGGATTGGTGATCACGAAGTAGATGAAATTGAAGAAATTCCCTACCTAGCAGCAAAATAATCCATGACGGGTGAAGCAAAGAGGACACAAAAGGCAGACAAGAACAGGCACAAAGGGCATTCCTAGCTAAGAAGAGTCTACTAGCATTAAACGCAGACCTTAATTTGAGGAAGAAATTTGTGAGAAAGTACGTTTGGAGCACAGCATTATAGACTAGAAAACATGGAACAAAAGAGAATCGAAGCGTTTGAGTGATGTGCTATAGAAGAAGGTTGAAAATTAGATGGACTGATAAGCTAACGAATAAGGAGGTTTTCCACTGAATCGGTGAGGAAAAGAACATATGGAAAATACAAGAAGAAGGGACAGGATGATAGGACGTCTATTGAGAGATCAGGAAATGACTTCCACTATACTAGAGGGAGCTGTAGAGGGTAAAAACTGTAGAGGAAAACGGAGACTGGAATAGATCCAATAAATAATTGACGTAAGTTGCAAGTGATAATCAGACAAAAAGAGGTTGGTACAGGAGAGGAATTCGTGGCGAGCCGCAACAAACCAGTCACGAGACTGATGGCTCGAAAGTAAAGTTTTCTTCCCTACACACAGCTCGTGGCCGACTCCAGCCGATTAGGTAGCTTCGGTACTCCTCCTTTTCGTTACTATGAGTAAATGAAACGTTTACTTATTCATCTGTCTTCTTTCTCGTAAGTTCCTGCCGACTCGGGTGTTTACGTTTTCCTCCAATTTCGCATTCTCACCGCAGCAAGCTGCTAGCGATACGGAGTACCGAATGCATTTTGTCCGTAGCCATGTTTTCTTTCCCGCATGATAATAGTGCCCGACTCGAGCAGAATTCCCGTATCTATGTCAGACAGTGGTCTTGCAATTCGGTTTGGAATTTACTCGATATGCTACGAGATCAATGTCTCCATTTCAGTTGGTATCATTAATGCTAGTACAGCTAACTTGACAGACTACGTAGAACAGAAAAATCTGTTCAGGAAAGAGAACCCACTGGAATGACGAATTCACGAGCACGGGTATACTTGGTAAGGTAGCAAAGAAGTATTTATGTCTAATAGCTGCAACAGTAACCACGTTTAGGAGCGAAAATAATGAATAACGAACAGTTTGCAACCACTATGTACACTACCTGATCAAAGGTTTCCCGACAGCTATTAGTGGGCATTAATACGGGACGTCCCTACCGTTGGCCTTCTGCTGGGGACACTTTCAATGGGTGTCTGACAGTCTGTGGAGCAGTGGCAGCCCTTTCTTCCTAGAGAGCCGAAACCAGACAAGATAGTGATGTTAGACGCTGGGGTTTGGAGTCAGACAGACGTTCTCACTCATCCCAAAGATGTTCCACTGAAGTCAGGCTTTTCGGCAAGGCAATCCATTTCAGGAATGTTACTTACTGTCCACAGACCATTGACTCGCCGATGCTGGTTAAGGACACGGTCCTTTCTCGTGCTTATACAGTCACCATCTCCGAACTGTTCCTCTGCTGTGCTCAGTACACAATGCCGTAAAATGTATTCATATTCTTCCGCATTCAACGTTTTATTAAGATGAATCAGGGGACCAGATTCTAAGCACGAAAACAACCCGCTTACCGCAATATCACCCCCTCTATACTTCACTGCTGATAACACACATGATTGCAGGCAACGTTTCCTAGGCATTCGTCAAATACAACGCCCTCCATCCGATTTCCGCAGGATACAGCGGGATTCAGACCCCAAATCTATCGTTCTAGTCATTCAGTGGTGTCGCTAATTACACCACCGGAAGCATCGCTTAGCATTGACTGTAGAAATGAGTGGCATATGAAGAGCTGCTAGATCATTGTCGCTCATGCTTTATAACTTTTTACACACAAGCATTGTTCTAGTTGGTCTGCTGATCGCTTCCGCTGATTTCATTGCGATTTTTTACAACCACCCCCTGTAATGCTCGACGGTGGTTGTCCGTCAGTACACGAGGTCCGCCGGCCGTTGTGGCCGAGCCGTTCTAGGCGCTTCAGTCTGGAACCGCGCGGCCGCTACAGTCGCAGGTTCGAATCCTGCCTCGGGCATAGATGTGTGTGATGTCTTTAGGTTAATTAGGTTTAAGTAGTTCTATGTTCTAGGGGACTGATTACCTCAGATGTTTTGTCCCATAGTGCTCAGAACCATTTGAACACGAGGTCCGCCTGGTCTTCGTTCAGTTGTGGCTGTTCCTTCACGTCTTCACTTCACGATCGCATCCGCCAGTCGACTGGAGCAGCTACAGGAGCGTTGAAATTTCCCTGGTGGATTTCTTATTCTGGTGACTTGTAGCAATTAGTCACCCCTGCTTCAAAATACTCCCCGCCTCCTTTGATACTGGCGGATCCGCCTCTCGTGGCATCTAGTGGCCAACTCTGCATTACGCGTAGGGATATACGGTTACTTTTGATAACGCAGTGTATATCGAGAACATCGAATACATGCTGTACAGAGTTTCGTCGTCAAATTTACAGCCGCGCTTCGAAGCAACCAGTGTGCTGTCTTAAAGCGGTGACTAACGTTTTTCCTGGTTTTATGACGCACAATGGGACCATACGAACTTCCCCTCATCGATTTGATTCATACTGGCATGGTGTATAGGACACGACTAATACTTTAACATATGTAAACAAGAAGACACAACTCCGCCAGTCTTGAGAAAATCTAGTCTGAAAATTAGAGGCTTGGTTCTGTTGTACGCTTTGTAGGGGCCCTAGTGTTCACGGAGTCAGCAGCTGACAGAGTAAGCGCTTAGTTTCATAAGTGCCAGGTCAATGGATCGAATGGGATGCCGGTACTTTTTTTCATTCTTACGTAATCCTATCTACACCTTTATTACGACCATGTAAAGTACCAATATTTAATCATTAATTTATTGTTTCCATAATCTTTAACATGAAAAAGAGAAACAAAGTATTTTTTCTTTAAGAAGATTGAAAATAAGCAAAAGATACACGAGAATTTCCAAACAATTCAACGTAGACATTTTATTTATAATATTGTATCTACATTTCTGACAAGTATAATGTATAAACTTTGCAGTACTGTACGCAGTCAGGATAATACCGACCACAGAAACATGGAAAACAATAACTATCACGACATACAGCAGATGTAATGATCGCCGAATTTTTCCATCTCCATGTTTTTTTCTTTTTCATGGTTCACATTCATAACGGTTCCCGGTGATGACATAATTTCGGGGCGTGCCACGCATATCGAAGAAAAAGCACCGAATATTTGTGCAAATAACTCACAAAAAAGTAGTACCAGCAGCGACATTAGACTCACACCCCGGGCTCAAGAAACTAACATTGGAAGCTCCCCATCGCTCCCTTCTCAAATTTAATGGTAAGAGGACACAGTGGACAGCCGCTCAAAAACTGAACACAAAGCAAGCATGAAAACAGGAAGAAGGTGTATTGAACCGTGAGGAAATAAAGCAAAAAGTAGAAACAGTGTACGGTCAAAGCACAGTAATTGCATCATAGAGCAGGCTAGAAAAGCTACAGCGTCGTGGAAAAGTGATCACAGTGTTGGACTGCAAAGCGGGAGATCCCTGTTCAAAGCTTCCTCGCGCCATCTTTTTTTCCCTGCTGTTAGCTGTATTCAAATTTATGTCTATGTCGTTGTGTACCGTCCGTTTGCAACAACGAGATGTGAGGAAAGGACCTGTAATGAAAATTGGCTCAGCACAACTACTCTGTTAGCAGACGAAAGGAAGCGGGTTTCGAATGGGAACCGTAAACCTTTGGTGACAAGGCGACAAGTCAAGCGAATCCTCCACCGCAAAACATGTCTGGTGTTTCATACAGGGCATTAGTGACAGTACGTGTGTCATATGATAGGAATTTGTTATCGGCGCACCGAATTTGTACACCTGGTGAGATATGCCTCCTTGCCCGATTTAGGTTTTCGTATGAATGTGAATGTTATCACTCCCAAGATAATGACGAAAACATAATAGTTTGTCATGTAAGCTGCAAGAAATGAATGTAACAGTTTCCATTCACACAGTTTCCCTGTATTCTGTCAAAACATATGTTTTTAACGTTTTTGAAGTTGCGTTCCGTTTTGGAAGCTTCGTCTCTTCAATTTCTTTGTAGTAACATAGTTCACATCTTTTTACTTGTTTTTTTATTCTTTTCTGTGAGATGTCTATGTGGTATCTCGCCTGCTCTCACTTTTCATCACATTTACATGTGACGCTAGTGTATTCTTACCATATGACTCATATTCCATAACTAATGTACTGTACGACAGCTCCCTAGATTACAGTAAGAGAATAAGCATTTCAATGATCGGACAGACAGTTCATAATTTTGTGAAAAAAAGGATAAAATAAATGGCACGAGGGAGATTTTAAGCTGGATCGCCCGCTTAACAGGCCAACACCGTGACCACTTAACCACACCGATGTAGTTCTAAATTACTCGATGTTGCACTTATTAAGCTTGGACCGTCCACTGTTTCTATTTTGCTTTTTTTCACACAGTTCAGTACACCTTCCTGTATTCATGCTCGATCGGTGTTCAGTGTTTGACGGGCTGGAACATATTACGAATAAATCTGAATGGGATCCGATAGGGAGGTTCCCTTGTCAGTGCTTACTCGCTCGGCTGGTGACTCTGTGAACATTGGGGGCCCTACAAAGCATGCAGCATAAGCACGCCTATAATTTTCAAACTCGATTTTCTCAAAACCGTTTGAGAGTTGCACCTCCCCAGTCCACAGGTTGGAACAGAGGAAACGCATGTTTTTCACTACTGAATGACTGGGACACGATTTGATAAAAATAATAAAAGCAAGCAATAAATCATATATTTTAATGCAGTTTTGAAATGTACATACTTTAATTAGTTAGGAAAAATAATGTCTTGGCGATGACGTCCTTCTTGCTGGATATAAATCTGGCACGGCATCAATTTCCTGACGAATGGAATTCTTCATGTCATCGATTGTGCGAGGCTTGTTCATGTAGACTTTTGATTTTAAATATCCCAAAAAAAGAAGTCGCATATCGACAAATCGGGTGATGGAGGGGGCCAGTAAACATCACCATATCTCGAAATAACATGTCCTGGGAACATTTGTCGAACCACTTCCATGGATGCTCTCGCCGTGTGAGCTGTGGCACCGTCCTGCTGAAACCATATTTCTCTCATGTTCACCTGACGCCATTCAAGTTCTGGACGAAGGAAATTGTTTAACATTTTAACGTAGCGCGCTGATGTCACAGTAACTGCAGTTCCTTCCTCTTCAAAAAAAATAGGGTCCAACAATCCCCATCTTTGAAATGGAGCACCACACTGTCACTTTTAACCTGTGGAGAGGTCTTTGGTGTAATTCATGTGGGTTCTCCTGCGCCCAATACCGACAATTTTGGTTCCAAATGGCTCTGAGCACTATGGGACTTAACATCTGTGGTCATCAGTCCCCTAGAACTTAGAACTACTTAAACCGAACTAACCTAAGGACATCACACACATCCATGCCCGAGGTAGGATTCGAACCTGCGACCGTAAGGGTCACGCGGTTCCAGACTGAAGCGCCTAGAACCGACAATTTTGAACATTGACGTAACGGTCTACATGAAAATGTGCTTCACCAGTCGTGAAGACTATAGCATCTGCACCTTCCGTAAAAATTTCGTCCATTACGCGACAAAACTCTCTGCGGTGCACAAAATCCCCTTCATTAAACTGCTGGACGATCATTATCTTGTACGGGTGAAACTTAAGATCGTCATGTAAGATGCGGTGAAGCGAACGGCCTGACTTACCCAGCGACACAGTATGTCGTCTAGCCGATCGTTTCGGACTAGCAAAAACTGCCGTTCTCACTCGGTCTACATTTTCCGGAGTACGAACTGAACGGGGAAGAACAGGTGGTTTGGTTCAAATGGCTCTGAGCACTATGGGACTTAACATCGGAGGTCATCAGTCCCCTAGAACTACTTAAACCTAACTAACCTAAGGACATCACACACACATCCATGCCCGAGGCAGGATTCGAACCTGCGACGGTAGCGGACGCGTGGTTCCAGACTGAAGCGCCTAGAACCGCAGGGCCACTACGGCCGGCAACAGGTCGTTTCTTTTTCATCACAGATCCAGTACTTCTAAACGCTGCAACCCATCGGAGTACAGTATTTCGATCAGGCACTGCATCTCGACGTCCAACTCCAAAATTTTGACGGAAATGACGTTGCACTGTGACTACGGGATCATTGTTTCTAAAGTACTGCTCGGCGACGAACACACGATGCCCTACTCTCCAAAGCGACAGAAACTGCATTGTATGGGTAGTCTGCCAACATTTAATCAAGATCAGTACCCCTCTCGTCGCCGCGTACTAGCGGTTTAAAAAACATGCATTTCCTCTGTCCTGTACAAGTTGAAGTCTTAGTCGTACCCTAAACGAATTAGATCCGTGAGGGGAAGTTCGCACAGTCTCCTTATTAGTCACTTTCGCATAACGTCGTATCGGTTTTGGAACATCTTATTCATTTTTACCGAGGGCATGCAGCTTTACTGTATGGTTAAATGATGATGGCGTCCTCTTGGATAAAACTTTCCGGAGGTGAAATAGTCCCCCATTCGGATCTCCGGGAGGGGACTACTCAGGAGGACGTTGTTATCAGGAGAAAGAAAACTGGCGTTCTACGGATCGGAGCGTGGAATGTCAGATCCCTTAGGTAGGTTAGAAAATTTATAAAGGGAAATGGATAGGTTAAAGTTAGATTTAGTGGGAATTGGTGAAGTTCGGTGGCAGGAGGAACAAGACTCTTGGTCAGGCGAATACAGGGTTATAAATACAAAATCAAATAGGGGTAATGCAGAAGTAGGTTTAACAATGAATAAAACAAATAGGAGTGCTGATAAGCTACTACAAACAGCATAGTGAACGTATTATTGTCGATGCAGTAAATGAAGCAGGCAAAAAGGAATACAAACGCCTCAAAAATGAGATCGACAGGAAGTGCAAAATGGCTAAGCAGGGATGGCTAGAGGACAAATGTAAGGATGTAGAGGCTTATCTCACCAGCGGTAAGATAGATACTGCCTACAGGAAAATTAAAGAGACCTTTGGAGAAAAGAGAATCACTTGTATGAACATCAAGAGCTCAGATGGGAGCCCAGTTCTAAGCAAAGAAAGGAAAGCAGAAAGGTGGAAGGAGTATATAGAGGGTCTATACAAGGGCGATGTTCTTGAGGACAATATTATGGAAGTGGGAGAGGTTGTAGATGAAGATGAAATGGGAGATATGATACTGCGTGAAGAGTTTGACAGAGCACTGAAAGACCTGAGTTGAAACAAGGCCCAGGGAGTAGACAACATTCCATTAGAACTACTGACAGCCTTGGGAGAGCCAGTCCTGACAAAACTCTACCATCTGGTGAGCAAGATATATGAGACAGGCGAAATACCCTCAGACTTCAAGAAGAATATAATAATTCCAATCCCAAAGAAAGCAGATGTTGACAGATGTGAAAATTACCGGACTATCAGTTTAATAAGTCACGGCTACAAAATACTAACGCGAATTCTTTACAGACGAATGGAAAAACTAGTAGAAGCCAACCTCGGGGAAGATCAGATTGGATTCCGTAGAAATATTGGGACACGTGAGGCAATACTGACCCTACGACTTACCTTAGAAAATAGATTAAGGAAAGGCAAACATACGTTTCCAGCATTTGTAGACTTAGAGAAAGCTTTTGACAATGTTGACTGGAATACTCTCTTTCAAATTCTAAAGGTGGCAGGGATAAAATACAGGGAGCGAAAGGCTATTTACAATTTGTACAGAAACCCGATGGGTGTTATAAGAGTCGAGGGGCATGAAAGGGAAGCAGTGGTTGGGAACGGACTGAGATAGGGTTGTAGCCTATCCCCGATGTTATTCAATCTGTATATTGAGCAAGCAGTAAAGGAAACAAAAGAAAAATTCGGAGTAGGTATTAAAATCCATGGAGAAGAAATAAAAACTTTGAGGTTCGCCAATGACATTGTAATTCTGTCAGAGCCAGCAACGGACTTGGAAGAGCGGTTGAACGGACAGTGTCTTGAAAGGAGGATATAAGATGAACATCAACAAAAGCAAAACGAAGATAATGGCATGTAATCGAATTAAGTCGGGTGATGCTGAGGGAATTAGATTAGGAAATGAGACACTTAAAGTAGTAAAGGAGTTTTGCTATTTGGGGAGCAAAATAACTGATGATGGTTGAAGTAGAGAGGATATAAAATGTAGACTGGCAATGGCAAGGAAAGCGTTTCTGAAGAAGAGAAATTTGTTAACTTCGGGTATAGATTTAAGTGTCAGGAAGTCGCTTCTGAAAATATTTGTATGGAGTGTAGCCATGTATGGAAGTGAAACATGGATGATAAATAGTTTGGACAAGAAGAGAATAGAAGCTTTCGAAATGTGGTGTTATAGAAGAATGCTCAAGATTAGATGGGTAGATCACACAACTAATGAGGAGGTATTGAATAGGATTGGGGAGAAGAGAAGTTTGCGGCACAACTTGACTAGAAGAAGGCTTCGGTTGGTAGGACATGTTCTGAGGCATCAAGGGATCACCAATTTAGTACTGGAGGGCAGCGTGGAGGGTGAAAATCGTAGAGGGAGACCAAGAGATGAATACACTAAGCAGATTCAGAAGGATGTAGGTTGCAGTAGTTACTGGGAGATGAAGAAGCTTGCACAGGATAGAGTAGCATGGAGAGCTGCATCAAACCAGTCTCAGGACTGAAAACCACAACAACAACAACATTCATTTTCGTAAAGGTTGCTTTACTTTTTTAAACACCCTGTAGCGTGGTTTGTCGATAACGAACGGAAGAGAACGTCCGCGGAAGCGGCGCAGTACTCGCCGCACTCTGCCGTTCGACTGGCCGGCCTCGACCAGCCGCGTCTTTACGGTGGCGGCCGCTCCCGCGGCGGCACAGTTGGCTCCGCTCCGGCCATCGATCCCGCGACCGGACGCACGCGGCCGGCTCAGCTGACAGCTCTGCTCTGCTCTGCTCAGGCGAGGCCCACGAGAAAGGCGGGCAGCGGCGAGCGTGTTGCGGCACGTGACACTGCGGGTCTTACGAGCAGCTCCGGCGGGGAGCGAGGTACTACACTGAAGCGCCAAGGGAACTGGTATAGGCATTCGAATTCAAATACACATATGCAAACAGGCAGAATACGGCGCCGCGGTCGGCAACGCCTATATAAGACAAGATGTGTCTGGCGCAGTCGTTAGACTGGTTACTGCTGCAATATCAGGTTACCAAGATTTAAGTGATTCTGAACGTGGTGCTATAGTCGGCACACGAGCGATGGGAAACAGCATCTCCGAGGTAACGATGAAGTGGGGACTTTCCCGTATGATCGATTCGCGAGTATGCTGTGGATATCAGTAATCCGGTAAAACATCAAATCTCTGACATCACTGCAGCTGCAAAAAGATCCTGCAAGAACGTGACAGAACTGAATCTTTCCGCAAATGCTGCAATGCTGGGCTATCCACAAGTGTCAGCGTGCGAGCCATTCAATGTAACATAATCGAAATGGGCTTTCGGAGCAAATGCTCACTCGGGTACCATTTATGACTGCACGACACAAAGCTTTACGCCTCGCCTCGGCCCGTCAACACCGACACTGGACTCTTGATGACGGGAAACATTTTGCCTTGTCGGACGAGTATCGTTTCAGATTGTATCGAACGGACGGATGTGTACGGGTATGGAGACAACCTCATGAATCCATGGACCCTGCATGTCAGCAGCAGACTGTTCATGCTGATCGAGGCTCTGTAATGGTGTGGGCCGTGTGTAGTTGGAGTGATATGGGGCCCCTAATATGTCTAAATACGACTCTGACAGGCAAGCCTCCTGCCTGATCACCTGCATCCAGTGATGTCCATTGTGCATCCCGACGGACTTGGCCAATTTCAGCAGGGCAAGGTGACACCCCATACGTCCAGAATTGCTACAGAGTGGCTCCAGGAACACTCTTCTGAGTATAAATACCTCTGCTGGCCACCAAACTCCGCAGACATGAACATTATTGAACAAATCTGGGATGTCTTGCGACGTGCTCTTCAGAAGAGATCACCACCCCTTGTACTCTTCTGGATTTATGGACAGCCCTGCAGAATTCATGGTGTCAGTTCCCTCCAGCACTACTTCAGACATTAGTCAAGGCAATGCCAAGTTGTGTTGTGGCACTTCTGGGTGCTCGCGAGTGCCCTACACGATATTAGACAGGTGTACCAGTTTCTTTGGCTCTTCCGTGTATTTCAGACCAGCTTAGTAATTTTTGGCTCTGTGATTAAATGTGTACAAGCTCTCAATAGCACATGAAAACTTTAGGACCTTTAGTGGTTACCTTTTCAATTACAAATTTCCCATGTGCCCTGCATGGAGCAGAGCGTTCGCGAAGTATGGCAGACAAGACGACTAGTGTGACGTCACTAGTTGGTTGCGGGGCCTCTATCAGGCGTGGCTCCCAGCTCAGGGCAGGCCCTACACGAGCCATCGCATGCGAGCATACTGCTGCGCGGGACCGCGCGTATGTTCGACTGACGCAACGCGAAGACCTCACTTGGCCTGTAGGCAGTGTAGACGAACGACCACTCTGTCAGCACAGCACATTCGTTATGGGTGGACGAAATAGAATTATGGAAAGGTTGTATCCTAAGTATCATATGCTGAAGAGACATTGTAAACGAAAAAGGAGTGAAACTACTAATCTTCTGGCTGTCGTCTATATCTTCTTCTATCCTACTATACACGTCTTATAAATTAAGTCGTACGGACCCACTGACTACAATTGTGTACATTAATTTTTAAAGTTTATTAGCTGCAACAGAATTATTTTTCCTCAATGGAAACCTCATGTACACATCTGCGAATGTCCAGTCTCTTCATCATGCACAACTGCTCCCACATGGTGGGCATCACTGTAAAAATATCATTTCAGGTCTGAAAGGGATGAAGTTCCTCGCCGCTGTTTCTGTCTGTATTCACAAACTAATCTCAGCAACTATATGCATTCTGATACAGTTTTCACTAATACATAGACTGGCTAATGACGAAGGTTTTTGTATTAGATTAGATTCAGTTTTCGTTCCATAGACCCAAAAATGAGATGATCCTCATGGGTGTCAAATATGTCAAGAGTATAACATAAAAACATAAAACATTTGAATATAACATTTGCTACCCTGATCATTTTCAGGACATTTTCAAAATAAGTGAATACAATTCAGTAAACTGGAACAGCTAATATTTGCAGAATTAATATACTGTCAGACTGGAACATTGTTAGGCACTTTTAATAAATTTATCACACACAAAATACCTAATTTTGACTGTGGTGGTTAAGTGCTGTCAAAACTGAAATGTAACATACATTGTTACAGTCCCTGTTAAAATATTCATGTGCAAGGTAGGAGGTGACTATCGAAAAGACTTTCAAACTCTGTTTAAGCCGTGCTTTATCTAAAACAAATTTTTAATGGCTGCTGGCAATTTATTGAAAATGTGTGTTCCTGAATATTGGATCCCGTTTGGGCCAATTTAAGTGATTTTAGGTCTTACGTGCATTGTTCTTATAGCTAGTATTGAAACTATGTATTGAACTGCTGGTTGGAAATAAAGATATATTACTTCCAATAAATTTCATTAATCAATAAATATACTGAGAAGCAGTGGTTAGAATACAAAGTTCCTTGAACAGGTTTGTACATGATGTACTTGAATTTACACCACAAATGATTCTCATTACACTAAAATTTATTGCTCTGTTTGATGAGTTATCCCAGAATATGCTCCTGTATGATATAATAGAATGAAAGTAAGCAAAGTATGTACTTTTTTATATTTATATCTCCTACATCTGACATCATTCTCACTGCAAATACAGGCATGTTTAGGTGCTTCAGCAATTTCGTGATATGCTGTCCCCAACTGAATTTATTATCGAGTTGTAATCCCAGAAACTTAACACTGTCAACCTCTTCGATCTGCATGTCTTCAGATGTTATACATAAACTGGGAGGAAATCTCTTACAGGTTCTGATCTGCATATAATGGGTCTTTTCAAAGTTTAATGACAGTGTATTAGCTTTAAACCATTTATTAATGTCAGTGGAAATTTGATTAGCAGCTGTTTCTAAATCTTTACTTGACTTGCTACTTATTGCAATGGTTGTATCATCTGCACACAAAACAAATTTAGCATCTGGCAATATAACAGACGAGAGGTCATTAGCGTACACAAAAAAAAAGCAATGGACCCAAAATAGAACCTTCATGAACACCGCAAGTAATTAATTCCCAGTCACATGAAGACTGATTACTGCACAGATATTTCACAGAAACCCTTTGTTTCCTGTTAGTTGGATAAGACTCAAACCATTTCGCAGCTTTGCCGGTGACACCATTACATTCTATCTACTTAAGAGAATACTGTGATTCACACAGACAGAGGCTTTTGAAAGGTCACAGAAAATCCTGTTCCTAGACAGTAGAAGCAGTCCCCTTTTTGTCCCACATGATATCTTTATTCCTCGTGTAATCCTTGCTTCATTTTTTTGACTTCTGTTTGATTTGAGTTACCTTTAGGGCAAAAAAGTTTTCAAAAGCGGAAGTATCTTCATTAATGAATGCTTTCTATTTTCCATTTGAGTCAGAAGTATTGTAAACATCTGTCCAGTCATGTCTTTGAGCAATCATAAAATTCTCAATTTTTTACTGATTTATTACCTTCCTCTACTCATATTTAATAGATTTTTTCATCCTGAAAAGTTTCAACATTTAACACAAGATGCGGCATGTCATGATCAGATAGCCTACTTACTATTGGTTTTGTTATATGACTATTTTTCCTATATTTGTCGACAAAGATATTATCTATAACAGTGTCAGAGAATTTATATATCCTAGTTGCAAAGTTCGCAGCAGGTACTAAATTGAATGACACTGTTACTGATTGCGATAATTGTTCACCGACAGAGCTTTTCAAGAAATCCACATTAAAATCACCAACCAACATATTTCCTTATTTATTATTGTTAAATATGTTGGGAGTACGAGCAGGTCAGGTAGAGATGATCTGGCAGATAAACCAGTAAAGTGATAGTTGCCGTATATCCATGGAGCAGCGTAGGTTGACCAGGATCTATAAATAACATAAATTAAAGACCTCGCCGTGTTTCTCTGTCTCTATGCATAGGCTAACCTCAGGAAGTACTGTACTGATTATGATACGATTTTCACTAATAGACTAATTCACAAGGAAGGTTTGTGTATATATCAGTCAGTATGTGAACGCTTTGTGGCGAATTACTCTACAGATTTGGATACTGCTTTTGCTAGTAGACTAATTCAGGGCGAAGCTTTGTGTATATGACTATACAATAAAATATGGCGTCCAGCTGTAGAAACTTGGTGATACCCGTGCAAGGCAGAGGATGACTAACATTATTCTACACAGGGTGTATCAGAAAGAATGTTAAGCATTTAGGGATGTATCAGGAACAACCATTAGAAGCGGAAGAGTCTCACAAATATGAGCTCTAAAATGCATATATTAAGGACTATCAACACTCGTTCAGTAGAACAAATTTTTTTTCGTAGTAGCGAAAATGAATAAGTGCTCATAGCTCTTAAAGTATGCACTTTACAGTCCATGTTTACATGACTTTTTTTCTTGTTTTGGTTCTTACTGCCTTCTTTCGAAATATGGAAAGCAAAAAGATTGCTGTTTCACAGCATCGAAGATGAAGTGCTCATAGCCCTTAAGGTATACAATTTAGAACCCATGTTTACTAGCCCTTTTTGTTTTTTTTTTTTGCTTCGAATTATCGTTCCTGTAATGTCCATGAATACTGACAATTCCTCTTGGGATACCCTGTATATTTGATTCTCATATTCTTGGAGAATTTCGCGATTTGTATGACAAATTGAAGTGTCATCATTTCTTAGACAAGGAATGTGCCCGAATATTACCTGCATCGTATGACTTTATCATGGGCGTCATAAAACCTGATCTGTAATCGAATTTCATAAATTGCCAGCCACGTATGCCCGTTGAAGAGCGACTAATGGTGACTTTAAGGTGTGAAAACAAACAACGAATCAGTCCCTTTCTTTGTTATCATAACGGTATACAATTACTCTTTTACATTGCTTAAAGAATAGCGAGATCTGAATGATAAAGATTTGGTACTTGAGGCGTATTTAGTGTTGAGACCACCTATATCTGCATTCCAAATGCAGCAGATATCGTCAAACCCATAACTTTATTGCACAACATCACACATGATATCGAATCTGGCATTCTTCAAGAATGTATACCGAAATATACAGAAAACATTAGACAATTCACGAAACAGGTGTAACACTTTATCATGAGGAGCAGCCCAAACGCGGGAGAGTTTTGAATTGTATTTTGAAGAAAATCATATGCAAAGAACGGGAAATACACTGCTTAATAAATGTTATATATGCTTATTTATAATGCCAATTATTTTGGTAAATGCAAGAAAATTTCTTATTGTATTTTAAATAAAACGTTATACAAAGTTAGTAGACAAAAATCGTTAATAAATTTATTTGCTTATTTGTAGTACCAATTATTACCCTAATTTTCTCGCTCACCGTACAATATATATTTTTGCTTCTCTTGTTTCACAAACAACGCTCTTGAACAACACCGATCAAAATTTGGGACATTGTATATTGAAACACACACCGAAAACTAGTCTGTTTCAAACAAAAGTATCAAACGATGTGATCGCGTCCGCTTCTTCGCATCGCCCTACGCACGATGCCCCACACGTCTGCGTTCGCATTGGACAATGCAACCGCTGGCGTCTGTTTCATATTTCTGCGCGCTCGACGTGCCGCGTTCGTAACAGATCGTTCACGTAGGACGACGCCTCAGTTAAACTTCTTCTGCCGACAACTGCTGCCGTTTTCCGTGGCAACCGGAGCGGACACCCCCCCCCCCTCCCCTGCCCCTCGCGACACCTTCTTCTCTCGTCCAAAATGTCCGATAAAAAGCACCTTGTGAGAACTCAGTATATCGAAAGTGGCAGGGAATTCTAGAACTTACAAGCAACGTTTCACACAGGATACACATGTTGCTTGTGTCAGGATATGCCCATGTACATACGCTTGCTTCCTGACCAGTTACATTACACTCACATAAAGACACACATACACTGAAGTAACAAGTCATGGGATAGCGATATGCGCATATACAGAAGGCGGTACCGCGTACACAATGCATAAAATGGCGGTGCATTGCCAGAGTTATCATTTGGACTCATGTGAAGAAGTTTGCCACGATATTATCTCACACGACAAGAATTAATGGACTCAAAAGTGGAATGGTAGTTTGAGCTAGACGCATGGGACATTCCGTTTCGAAAATCGTTAGAGAATACAATATTCCTAGTTTAATGTCAAGAGAGTGCCGCGAATACCAAATTGCAAGCATTACCTCTGACCACAGATAATGCAGTGGCCAACAGCTTTCACTTAGTGACCCGAGAGCAGCTGCTTTGGTGTAGAGTTATCAATTCCAATAGACAAGCAACACTGCATGAAATAACAGCAGAAATCATTGTGGGATGTATGACGGTCGTATCTGAAATTTGCGGCGAAATTTGGCATAAACGTAAGGCAGCAGACGACCGATTCGAGTGCCTGTGCTAACACCACAGTAGTGGACCAAAGCCGTTTGTGGTGCAATTAGTGTGGGGCGTCTACGCAAGAGGCAGGTGTGCACTCAGGGGCAACCCTACTGTCCTCCTTTGATTGACAGATACTTAACCTATTGTTCTCCTTTGATTGACAGGTACTTAACCCATTTTTCTGCTAAAATAATCCTTCCTTTTGACTGACGTGTCCTTAACCTGTTGTTCCCCACACCCTCCCACTCTCCACTCCCCTCAGGAAACCTCCAACCCACCCCCTCACCCTCACTGCTACAGGTACACCTTCATGTCTGAGTTATTGAAATAGCCCCTCTCACTATTAACAATTTGATTGACTACTTGATTAAATTGACCAATTAATTAACCTCTCCCCCTCTGGTAAACACCCCTCCCCTCCCACTCTTCCTCCCGGAAATTGGCGGGAAAAAGACTCAGTTGATAGCTCAATTGGAGGGAATTCGATTGCAGTGTATGGAATATTGTTTAAAAAACTTAGACAATATTGTTAAGTTATTTATGGCAATGTATGGAATATAGTTTATTTATTTAGTTAAATAATTTGTGTGGAAATCGATTGCTGTGTGTGGAATATTGTTTAAACAATTTAGACAATGTGTGAAATATTGTTTGTTTAAACAATTTATGGGATTCAAGGCAGAGTATGAAATATTGTTTATTTATTTATTTAAAGAATTTTTCAGGCAATTGGTCACTACCCGCACCACCCCACCCCTGTCCCCCTCGCCCCCTCTCCTCTCCACCTCCCCTCCTTTACCTGGAAAGTGGCAGTTCTGAGTTGGAGAGGAAGTATCTCATGAAAGGGAAATTCAAGGGTATATTAATTTTTTATAAAAAAAAATCAGATTTTAGTGGCTTGGATTTCTGTTGCTCATCATTCTCTGCCATTTGGAAAGATGCAGGTTTTGTGAGAAGTAACTAAATCAATCACATTTCTTTTTTTATTCCGACTGCGCAAGGAATCCCGCCATGAAACACACATCACACGTTATTACACAGTTAAAAATCTTTCGATCGCAAAGCGTGCACCACACGCCGTCCCCTGTCCACTGTACTGTACAAGACACTACCACACTACCGCCAGTGGACCCCCATGAAGTGACGACACAGCCGTCAGCTGCCGAACCATGTGGAGCTGTCAGTTCGGGTCCCACAAGGATGAGGACACCTGAGAAATACCTGTCGAAATACGTGTTCACCTAGGCACCATAGCTGGCACGATACCTCTACCTGTGGATACTGACATCACAAGGTCATGCTATAGAAATCTGTTCCAATGGTTCCCAGAATAGCGATCCTAAAAGGACAAGTGAGCTGAGACCAGCCGTGCAACGTTTACCTACCAAGCGTGGCTCATGCATCACCGAGAAATGGGCTCAATGTTGTACTGATGTCACATGACCAGATAAGTAACAGCCAAGTCCCCCTCTTAACACACTATAGAAATCTGTTGCAATGCTTCCCATAATAATACAGGGTGCATTCTCCCTAGTGATCGTAACATGACAGCCCATCCATTACTTATGAGTCCAATCTTGGAATTCATAAAGTGTCACAGAAATAGTTAACGGTCTCTTTTGTAGGAGCTTCCGTGATGTCTCAGCTTGTCCGAATGTAAATTCTTGTCCTAACAGGACCTGTTTGCGAAAATAGCCTCGAATAACACCGAATGCATTCTTCCTGATGATCCTAATGGGACAGCCCATCCGTCACTGAATTTACCCATCAAACTGCTGCTGCTGCCGGTGTGGGAGCACTGTCCACCATTGTTTTCTGCAGACAAGACTTTCAGTGGCAAAACTGTTTTGTATAGATGGCCATATTGCACGGATGGTTAAACACCGCAAAAAGTGTCTACAGTTCGTCAAATACATCCCAAGTACTCACAGTGTCTCAGTGCAGCACCGACAGAGGTAATTGCTGCCATAAATGCGGCCCATGACTGCAGCTGTGGAAGTGTGTGTTAGCCAGAAAGAGGCCAGCCAGTTGTGGACGACCCCTCACCCCAGGAGGACTTGAGTAGTAAGAATTTGAATGCTATCAATATGCAAATACTCGTCGTATTGAATATTCTCAAATTTCCACAGAGTATACACGTGACACACGCAGTCCTGAAGGCAACTCAGCGCAAACTGGGTATTAGTTCACTATTTACCAGTCCAGGGGGAGCCGTGAGCCAAATCATTATAAGTTGAAAGCTTTCTTGGACTCTCTGAACCAGTGTACAAAGGATGGCATGCTTGCTTGCTGCCATGCTTTCTACGGCCATCTCCAGAGTCACAAGAATATGGGGAACCAGACTTATATTTATCAGTGTAGCTACAATGAAATATTAGGATCGCTGCTGCAGTCTGACACCAAGCAATGTACTGGATATGTCTCCGCTTTATGACCAAGATTCTGGAAGGAATCTCAGTATCTACAATGCACATAATTTTCCACGTAAAAAAATTTTCATTCCCATCACGCCTATGGATGTGCTGAATCTACGTCTCCCTTACGATAAGACATGCAGGAGCGACCACCAGACACTCTCACATATACCGCAAAGACTTGGTCGGTTCCCCTCAGCGCAAACTGCCTGGTGCTTGCTTTCTACACCAATGTCCAGACTCTGGAATTACAAGAACATATGTAATTTCACATGATTAGTCGGAATATCATATCATTTTTTTCGCGATACTTCTCAACATCAACCAAATAGCAGTATGCCACTAATCGCATTCACAGTATAATTCCGAAAATACAGACTGGAAATTATTTCGCTGGAAATTCAAAATTTTAGCGAGGTGGTGCGTGCTGTAAACCACTGAGTAAATAGAATCTTATCTCACCTGCTAAAATCTTAACGTGAAAACTCAAAATAAATAGAGGAAACTGATATTTCCACTCATGAATACCGATGCCGGTGATATAGCAGATTCCAAATCATCCTTATAATTTACAAAGTCAGCTAAGGTGTTTCTCATGTCTAGAGAACCAGAAAACATGTCTTCCATCTGTCTTTCACCTGCACACCACAATTGATGTTCTCCCAAGTAAACAAAGGTGGGAAATGTGAAGAAGCAGTCAACCAGACAACTTATATGGGAGGGAATAATGATCCAATGCAAACACATGTCCATATTGAATTTTCTCAAATTTCCACGCAATCACGAACGCTATCCAACACATACTAAGTGTTAGTTCACTATTCCGCCGTCTGGAGGACGACACAGTTAAGTCAGCTACATTCCTGCATCCCAAAAGGCCTCTCCATTTGGACAGCTCCTACCATTAGCCGGAAATGTGAATCACTCCCGCCACAGGCCACCACAAGAGCGCCACACCCATAGAAAGAATTATCCTAGGAATCCATAAACAAACATATTTCATTGCTATACTTACAATTAAATGTTACGATCGCGGTCTCAATTGGACGACATTCGACAATGAGCAAAGTATGGGAAATACATCCTGCTGTCAGCTGCAGCTCTGGAAATAGAAATATCTGTACAACTCTTATGACTTGACATCCTTTTCCGTTTGCTATCACAGTATTCCACGTCAAATCCATACCTTCCCTACGACCAGACATAGTCATTCTCTTTGAACATGTCAGAACACACACACATCCTTCATAAGCCTGATGCTCATGGCGAACCTATCATGCATCCCCTACTACTAAGTATAATACTTCACCAATAAACGATTGCTGACAATACGAAATACTACTGGGAGAAAATCAGCGATGGGTGGACATGTCTAATAAGGTTTTCTTGTGAGTGCTACTACTACTATAGACAGACAAATAGCACGACACTGAATATAGATGGTGATCGTAGGAGTGTATATTATTAGACCAGCAGAGTAGTTACACATCGCCTATGGTGCACCCTCGTAATAAAATTACCGAATTTTGAAAGTGATTCGGCTATAGAGCATGGTATGAAATCAGTATTTGCAACTCCCTCATGCTGCTTCTAGATATTTCTCTAGTATTTGTAACATATTCTGTCTCGATGTCATGTCAGAGGTTCTGCGATATATCCACTGTATTATAGGCAATGGTTGATTGAGAAGGATCACAAACAGTAGTACATGGTGTGCTGATTGAGGTCGTAAGAAATGTACACTAGCTTTTCAGATCTCTAGCGCTACACTTTCGATAGAAATAATGTCTATGATTTGGAATCAAGTCTTTCAATTCAACCACATACCTGCATTTATCCGATGCGGAAATTCTTTAACGACTACAGCCACTAGTGAATCATATTTCTGGCCTCATATTTCGAAACGAGTCAACTTTCTAGAACTTATCTGCTACAGTAAATTTGCAACGTGGTTTTAGGTAGTCCCTATGCATCTTGCAACTGCCCCTCAGACTCTACGCTACCATCCTTGCAGCTTTGCACATGGGATCATTCCAATTAAACTTAGAACTGAGTAGAAGTCTGAGAAAACTATATCTACCATCTTCTGCAACCCATGTAGAAACAGGCTAAGCTGAGCTACTGCGACAGGGCTGTGTTTTGACCATTCAATGGAAATGGGAGCCGGCCGCGGTGGTCTCGCGGTTCTAGGCGCGCAGTCCGGAACCGTGCGACTGCTACGGTCGCAGGTTCGAATCCTGCCTCGGGCATGGATGTGTGTGATGTCCTTAGGTTAGTTAGGTTTAAGTAGTTCTAAGTTCTAGGGGACTGATGACCACAGCAGTTGAGTCCCATAGTGCTCAGAGCCATTTGAACCATTTGGAAATGGGAACATGTCGTAGCTCTGCCAACTGTGCATGATGTGTAAGGACAGCACCAAACGAAGCCTGCTCCTGCAACACGAGGTAGTATAAAAGACAGTACGGGGACTGGGGGAAGGACATGAAGTTTGCTACTGCACTGTGGTGCTTCCCCAAACTACAAACACGTACTACAGATCCACGTCCCCAACTTTCTATCATTGTTATTCTGTACCATCTAACAGAGAAAAATTACGAGCTATAAAACCTCCACTGACTTCATCCAATAGAGAACTCAAGAAGATTTATACCGCATCTCTCTCCTCCCATATATCGAAAACAAATACTGCATGCATGCCGGCATCGAGCACATGTGATGATCCTATTACACAGATATTGATCCACTGCACATACCAGTTTAAAGTTTCATTACCTGTACAATAGGAGGCGTGTCCCACAGACTATACTGTATGTCACAAGAGACGCTCCCTGTGATCCTGTGTCGTTGTTTGAAACATTGTTTTTTACTGCTGTAACACGCTTTATACACTGCCATACATTTTGTTTCTCGGTCACGACTTTGAGGTCTGTGTCAGGTTCTACACTGACATTAACACGTTCTGATCCATTGCCTCTTGCAGAAAACTAGATGTCACATGGTGTAAATCATGTTGTTACTGCTGCTACCGTAACACACCACACACACTGGATGATCTTAAATAAGAGACAGTTACAACATAATGAAACTGGAAGAGTTTGGCAGCGTTGTGGAGAGTTTCCAAACTGCAGTCCAAATGTGATTGACGACCTCTACATTTAATACATCTGTCACAGCGACGGAGTAGCTGCTGGCTCAGCGTTCTGCTTCGACTAATTCCTGATATTGCAGTCATGTACACAATCACTCCTTTGGTGCTAGCCATTCCCAGAAGGTCCTGCCCCTCCACCAAAACTCTTTCTCCAACTCAAACAAGCGATGTCAGTCAATCATCATGTGGTAACCAACAGCATGACAGTGGACGGATGGGATGGAAAAGACACCATCCATGTACTGTAATATTAAGCATCACAGTTGATAGTGCAAACAATTTTAGCAGTTTTACAATAATTACAACACTGACCAATGATGCAACAGCATGTTTCCCAATTTCAGTATCATAGCTAAACCGCCACCTCTCTACTTTGCGATTATTTGTGAATGTAGATAGATAACACGTTCATTGCTAGCCTCAACTCGCTTGTCCCGTTGGGATCGCTAGGAACAATGCACCTTGCGCTGTTCTGGGAAGTATTGGACAAGATTTCTATAGCATGATCTGTGACGTCACTATCCTCAGGTAGAGAGGTATCGCGCCAGCATTGGTGCCTAGCTGAACACGTATTTGGACAGCTATTTCTCAGGTTTCATGAATGAAAGGGATGCCGCCGCCTCATCCTCGTGGAATCTGAACTGACACCTGCACATGGTTTGGCAGCTGATGGCCGCACTTCGCAGGGGGTCACCAGAGCATCCCGATTCCAGGGAGCGTGTGCGGTAGTATCCTGTGTGGTCCAGTGGACAGGGGAGAGCGGGTAGTGCATGCTTTATGATCAAAAGATTTTTAACTGTCTAGTTACTTGTGCGTTTCATGACAGTATTCCTTGCACAATCAGAATAAAGAAACAAATGTGATCGATATAGTTACCTCTCACAAGATCTACATCTTTCCAAAAAGCAGAGAATGACGAGCAAGAGAAATCCATCCCCAAAAAACTGATTTTTTTTATAAAAAAAGTATTCCCTTGAATTTCCCCTTCGTGACACACTTCCTCTCCAACTCAGAGCCGCCAATTTCCAGGTAAAGGAGGGGGGGGGGGTGAGGGGAGGGGGAGAGTGGAGGGGGGCGAAGGGGCTGGGGATGGGGTCATGGGGATAGTGATTGATTTCCTGAAATATTCTTTTTATAAATAAATAAACTATATTTCATACGCTGCCTTAAATCCCATTAATTGTTTAAATAAACAATATTCCCCATGTTGTCTAAATTGTTTTAACAATGTTCCATACACAGCAATCGATTTCCAGACAAATTCTTTAACTAAATAAATAAACTATATTCCATACACTTCCATAAATAACTAAACAATATTCTGTACATTGTCTAAGTTGTTTGAATAATATTGCACACACTGCAATCGAATTCCCTCCAAATGACCGGTCAACTGAGTCTTTTTCCCGCCAATTTCAGGGAGGGGGTGGGGTGGGAGGGGAGGGGTGCTTACCAAAGGGGGAGAGGTTAATTAATTTATCATTTGAATCAAGTAGTCAATCAAATTGATAAGAATGAGAGGGGCTATACCAATAATTCAGACCTGAAAGTGTACCTGTAGCAGCGAGGGAGAGGTGGTGGGTTTGAGGTTCCCCGAGGGTGGGAAGAGAGTGGAAAGGGGTAGGGAACAACAGGTTAAGGACATGTCAATCAAAAGGGAGGATCCTTTTAACAAATGGTTCAAATGGCTCTGAGCACTGTGGAACAACATCTCAGGCCATCAGTCCCCTAGATTTTAGAACTACTTAAACCTAACTAACCTAAGGACATCACACACAACCATGCCCGAGGCAGGATTCGAATCTGCGACGATAGCGGTCGTGTGGTTCGAGACTGAAGCGCCTAGAACTGCTCGGCCACACCGACGGAATCCTTTTAGCAGAACAATAGGTTAAGTACATGTCAATCAAAGGAGGACAATAGGTCTGCCCCTGAGAGCATACCTGCCCCTGATGTAGGAAACCCGCACTAACAAATTGCACCACAAATAGGCTTTGGTCCACTACTCACCACGATATCGCTTGCAGCGCCTCTTCTCAGCTCGTGATTGCATCGGTTGGACCCTAGATGACAGGAAAACCGCGGTCTGGTCAGATGAATCCCGCTTTCACTTGGTAAGAGCTGCTGGTAGGGTTCAAGTGTCACACAGACTCCCTGAAGCCATAGACTCAAGTTGTCAACAAGGGATTCTTCAACCTGGTGGTGACTCTATAATGGTGTTGTAACGCAGCCAGTTATTGCGAGACAGCATTCGTTGAAGTAAGCCACATAGCCATTGTGATGTATAATATTATTTTTATAAAAATTTTCGGCGCTTACAGTGTCGCGTCTTCAGTGTCACACAAATTTTTATTTTTAAAGGGGATCACTTACGACTATTTCCATGGATTCGCCCCTCAAATTTCTCCCTCATATCACAAAATCGTCGTCTGATGTAGTACAAACTGAAAATACAAATTCCTTTTAAAGCACAGTTTCGTATATAATTTATATTCAAAACCTTACACCTGCGTCACAGAACAAATCCTACATGGAGAATACTTTACACAAGTTTAAGGGAAGAAATGCTTCCAATAATTATTACAGTATTTAAGGAACATCAAAATATGAACAGGCTGAAATGAACAAACAGTACATGAGACTATGTCAATTAATTCAACTGTAAAAAGCTAAGGAGCATATTATTAGCAAAATGAGAAATATGCAAAAGTGAAATGCCAAAATGAGCACATCTCAATTGGGAGTAAATCAAAACAATCAGAATGGCTGAATGAGAGCACAATAACATGAGCCATAAACGAATAAGAGCTAAGCAACTAAGCAAATAAGAGAATAGGCAAAAATGAGATGCCAACAAAATGAGAGCTGGCCGAACTTCGTCGGCACTTATATACGGTTGCGCTCGTGGCGGCACCTCGCGGCCCGTACGCAACACGCGCGCCTGCGATCGCAATGCACTCTTAGCGCTCGCGGCGGCGTCTAGCGTCCCGTACGCAAGTTGTGCGATTGCTGTCGCAGGTCGACCCTTAATCTATGATGTTACACCGTCTAGTACGGTGGCTGCAGGATGGATATGTTTCTTTTCGATCTGCTCAGAGCACTGCTGACGCTGCCTGCCATGAGAACTGCATAGCATAATATTAAGTCGATATGAAGATTCATACCCTCTAACAATCTAAATTATCCATATTGGTTATTATCCGATTTTGTTCAAATTTGAATCTCAGTCTTTTGTTATTAATGGAATGATGCTGTCAAAGTTTCACTCTGCGTGGCGTGTTTCGTGCTCTGTACGGAATATTCCGGTGAGCACTTCTTACGAAGAAGACCACTGAAACGACCGAACAGTTGTGGGTCTGTGACTGGTAGAACATGGGAATTAGTCGTATCGCACATACTAAAATTCTGGCTTTTTTCGAGTGAATATTTGTTATACAGACAGTGGACTTTCAAGGATAACGTTCCATCATATTAATTACGTATTTGATAGCCATTTCATGTGGTTCAATATAAATAAAAATTAATTTTAAACGCTTCTCAACAAGTAGACTAAATATCCCAAACGCCCGATATTTTAATCATGAACTTTCAGGAACTGACTGTCAACTAGAGCTACGCGGACAACTGTAGTGTAGGCAGTCTCCTTAGTAGATATGTTACATTTTCTAAGTATCCTGCCAATAAAACTCAGTGTTTGTCTAGCCTTCCCCGAAATATTTTCTATGTGTTCCTTCCAATTTAAGTTGTTCGTAATTTTAATTCCTGGGTATTTAGTTGAATTTACGGCCTTTAGATTTGACTGACTTATCGTGTAACCGAAGTTTAACGGATTCCTTTAGCACTCATGTGGATAACCTCACACTTTTCGTTATTTAAGGTCAATTTCCAATTTTCGTACCATACAGATATTTTTTCTAAATCGTTTTGCAATTTGTTTTGATCTTTTGATGACTTTACTAGTCAATAAACGACAGCGTCATACGCAAAAAGCTAAGACGGCTAGTCAGATTGTCTCCCAAATCGTTTATACAGATAAGGAACAGCAAAGGGCCTATAACACTACCTCGGGGAACGCCAGATATCACTTCTGTTTTACTCGATGACTTTCCGTCAATTACTATGAACTGTCACCGCTCTGACAGGAAGTCACAAATTCAGTCACATAGCTGAGACGATATTCCATAAGCACGCTATTTCACTACAAGTCGCTTGTGTGGTGCAGTGTCAAAACCCTTCCGGAAATCCAGAAATACGGAATCGATCTGAAATCCCTTGTCAACAGCACTCAACACTTCACACAAATAAAGAGTTAATTGTGTTACACAAGAACTGTATGTCAATATACAGTTTTCTTCGAGGTAATTCATTATGTTCGAACACAATATATGTTCCAGAATCCTGCTGCATATCGACGTTACTGATATGGGCCTATAATTTAGTGGATTACTCCTACTACCTTTCTTGAATATTGGTGTGACCTGTGCAACTTTCCAGTCTTTCGTTGAGTGAACGGTTGTATGTGATTGCTAATTGTGGATCTATTGCATCAGCATACTCTGAAAGGAACATAATTGGTATACAGATTGGACCAGAAGACTTGCTTTTATTAGTGATTTACGTTGCTTCACTACTCCGAGGACATTTACTTCTACGTTACTCATGTTGGCAGCCGTTCTTGATTCGAATTCTGGAATATTTACTTCGTCTTCGTTTGTGAAGGCATTTCGGAAGGCTGTGTTTAGTAACTCTGCTTTGGCAGCACTCTCTTCGATAATATCTACATTACTATAGCGCAGAGGAGGTAATGACTGTCTTATCGCTAGTACATTTCACATACGACCAGAATCTCTTTGGATTTTCTGGCAGGTTTCGAGACAAAGATTCGTTGTGGAAACTATTATAAACATCTCGCATTGAAGTCCGTGCTAAATTTCGAGCTTGTGTAAAAGGTCGCCAATCTTGGATATTTTGCGTCTGTTTAAATTTGGCGTGTTTTTTCCTTGTTTCTGCAATAGTGTTCTAATCCGTTTTGTTTGCCAAGGAGGATCCGCACCGTCTTTTGATAATTTATTTGGTACAAATCTCTCAATTACTGCCGATACTATTTCTTTGAACTCAAGCCACATCTGGTCTACACTTACATTTGTTAATTTGAAAGGAGTGGAGATTGTGTCTCAGGAAGGGGTCAAGTCAATTTTTGTCTGCTTTTTTCTGAATAGGCATATTTTTCGTTTATTTTTGGAGGATTTTGGGGTTACAATATCCAGTATCGCTACGACAACCCTGTGTTCACTAATCTCTGTATCCATTTTGATGCTCGTTATGAACTCAGGATTATTTGTTGCTAAGAGGTCAAGTGTGTTTTCACAACCGTTTACTATTCGCGTGGGCTCATGAACTAACTGCTGGAAATAATTTTCAGAGAACGCGTTTAGCATAATTTCGGATGTTGTTTTATGCTTACCTCTGGAATTAAACATATATTTTCGCCAACATATCGAGGGTAAATTAAAGTCACCACCAACTATAATTGTATGAGTGGGGCACGTGTTTGAAATCAAACTGAAGTTTTCCTTGAACCTTTCAGCAGTTGTATCATCTGAGTTGAGAGGTCGGTAAAAGGATCCAATTATTATTTATTCCGGTTGCCAGGAATGACCTCTGCCCATACTAACTCACAGGAACTGTCTACTTCAATTTCGAGACAAAATAAACTACTTTTAACAGCAGCAAACACGCCACCGCCAACTGTGTTTAGCCTATCCTTTCGAAACACCGTTAGATTCTTCGCAAAAGTTGCGGCTGAACTTATCTCATGCTTAAGCAACTTTCATTTCCTATAACGATTTCAGCATTAGTGCTTTCTATTAGCGCTTGGAGCTCTGGTAATTTCCCAAAACAGCTACGACATTTAACAACTGTTACACCGATGGTTCCTGTTTCTTCGTTCTTCCTTTGTTCGGCTTGCACCCTTTGTGACTGAAGCCCTTTTTGTGTTTTCCCGAGACCGTCTCTCCTAAGAAAACCACCCAGTCCACGCCACACAGCCCCTGCTCCCCGTGTAGCCGTCTCCTGCGTATAGTGAACTCCTGACCTATCCGGCGGAACCCGAAACCCAACCACCCTATGGCGCAAGTCGAGGAATCTGCAGCCCACACGGTCGCAGAACCGTCTGAGCCTCTGATTCAGACCCTCCACTCGGCTCTGTACCAGAGGTCCGCAATCGGTCCTGTCGACTATGCTGCAAATCGTCAACTCTGCTTTCATCTCGCAAGCAAGGCTGGCAGCCTTTACCACTTCTGTTAGCCGCTGGAAACCAGAGAGAATCTCTTCTGATCCGGAGTGACTCACATCGTTTGTGCCGAGGTGAGCCACCACCTGCAGTTGGTTGCACTCTGTGGTCTTCATGGCATCCGGAAGGACCCGTTCCACATCTGGAATGACTCCACCCGGTATGCACACGGAGTGCACATTGGCTTTCTTCCCCGTCTTGGCAGCCATGTCCCTAAGAGGCCCCATAACACGCCTAACGTTGGAGCTCCCAGCTATCTATAATCCTACCCTCTGTGACTGCCCAGATCTTGCAGGCTGAGAGGTTTCCTCTGAAACAGGACAGGCGACTGCATCTGGCTGAGCGACAGTAATCAGGGAATCTAAAGCAAATGTTGTCTATGCCACTGATCCGTCTCACCGACTGCATTACAAGCGAAAATGCTGGGGTATTTATGGAGCGAAGTAGTGGCTGATGTTTATCCAACGTCACTTGCCATTGCTGCATAGGTCTTGTTATTGCGAAGGTAGCAGTTCTCAACGATTTTGTTATAGCACAGCACTGGTTTGTAAGAGCTCTTGGTATACGTTGATACTTTAGCAATAGCGCTTCTTTCATCGTGTAAGGAAAGGGACGTGATCCTGTCCACTGGTCTGCCCCACTAAATTTCTGCTGAGGTGCTGTCTGGTTCGCCAGAAGCAGCGATGTTGTTTTCCCCTGACCCACTCTCGTCAGTAAAATGTTATTCTTCGCGACCGCCTCGTGTCGACACCGGCGTATTGTAAGTGAGGGAGTTTTGCTCTGGGACATTGAAAATTTTGACTTTTTGCTGCTTTGTACAAGGTTGGCACGCCACAGTTGCTATTATAGTTCTTAAATTAATTGTGTGAAATATGTCCTACTCAAATTTTCAGGTGTATACTGTTCAAAGGCTGTATCTTTTCTGAATGGCGTTTTCTTGGATATAATGCTACATCAATGTGCTATTCACTGATGTAAACAAATTATCATCACCGCCCGTGCATTAATACATACTGCCTGACAGTAAAGCGCTCAGAAGAAGAGGAGAGAAACAGGTTTAGAGGGTATCTGGTTATGTTACAGTGATTACAAAATCCACTCAAATTTTCAATGAACTTATCAGTGTGAGTCCACTCATCAGTAAGGCGTTCACTCCTTTTTTCCTGAATTTATGCGCTCATTCGGTTCGGGAGGACGTCGTAAGGCCGTTGTATCCTCTCCTTAGGCAAGCTGGCCCACAACTGTTGTAATTTGTCCTTGATACCCCGAAATCTGGCACTGCTACAGACTTCCGACCTGGTCCCACACACTTTCTATCAGGGACAGACCTCGGCAACTTGTTCGCCATGGAAGAACCTCAACATCACGCATGTAGTTCACAGAGCCACGTGGTACGTGTGAATAAGCATTGTGCGTTTAACAATGGCACTACCATGATATTGGTTGATAGGTAGCTCATGAAAATACAGGCTGACCATAACTTACTGTTGTGGCGTCAGAATTCTCTCAGTCACTACCGGTCTGAAGTCATACCCGATAGCTACACACACCAGGGGTAACACCTCTGTATCTCTCCAAAACACTGGAAGAATGGACCTCTACCCAGGTCGCCGCCATATTCACCGACGATGATCATGTACGGAACCACTATTCATCGCTGAACTTAATTCGATACCATTCACTACCATTCATCAGCAGCCTCGGTCACAGCATAAATCCAAACGGATCCGTTTGTGTTGTGGAGATAATGGTAACTCACACATAGGACGGTTGTAGCTAGTCTCTGATCAGTGGTGTGGGATGACACAGAAAGGAACCCATTACTTGTTCTCGTATAGCAGGTGTAGATATGAAGAGGGTTACAGTGTGGTAGCTTCACAATGTGGCGATCCTCCCTTGTGGTGCTCAGACATGGTAGACTGGATATTCTTAACAAAGAGATTGCCTACCCTCAGGTTCCAATACAGTCCATCTCGGGCCACTGTCACTTCCAAGTGCCCCACAAATCTGGATATTGCACGATCCGACCAGCCAGCCAAATGGAAACAAGCAATGAGGCCCCTTTCAAACTGTTAGGTGCTGATAAGGCAACCTCACACAGCAAGCAGCGTCTCTTTGCCCTTTACACTGATCGCTCAACATCTGAGGCTGTTCATGTTCCTCATATATTCTACCGGTCTTGGTAACAACACTGAACATGGACAACAATAATGCACTCTGATGAACATTCTACTAAGCTGTGCCGCGGCTCTCGTTGGTGCTTTGTAGGTTTCCGACCTCTGTTGGAGGCCAGACGGTATCGTTTAGTTGGCATGGTTGCGGTTGTTTGCCTTCTTCTCGTGTTGACTGGCGCCACTCGGTTTCACAAGCGTTGCCTGTCCGCTAGTGGCAGCAGCAGCGGTTATCGATATGTAGTAACTGTTGCCCCATCTTTGGGACGATGTCGTTATTTTTCCGGGTCGTATGAGTGTGCCAGTTCGGTTGGGGATTCAGGAGAAGCCAGGTGCGTGCAGTGCTAGAATACGCCGGGACCGCTGGCGGCATGCGTGGACTGCCAGATGGAAGGGCTGTGGTCACGAGAGTACACGACCTCGGCGTAAACCGGATCCAGCAAGCTTTAAGTTGAGTGCATTTCAATCCAAGTAGAGAAACCTCCGCCATTGTGATATCTCGCGGTTCTCCGGTGACTTGCGTTCGTGTTGCTGCTCGTAGTATCGCCGAGGTGAAGAGCAGCGAGTGGAGCGCTTGGGGAAGGCGGATCTGATTAGCTTTCCTCGACTTCTTATTACTATTTACTGCGTTCAACTTGTTACAATTTGTTAAGTTCAACCAGCGGTAATTCTTCTTGGCTGGTGGGCGCTAACGTCCCAGTTACCTACCTTGGGGGTTAGTGTGTGAAACGGCAGCGTATGTTTCCTCGTCTTGCCGCCGCTGTCCGGTAAGGCGTGTAGTTTGACAGCTTTCTTGATTGTAGGCCGGTTGGTGATTCCTCTGCGCTGGTGGTAATATTCCTTTCTCGTTCCAGGGGCTCTAAACACGGTATTCTAGGCGTAGTGCAGTCCGCTGGTTCCGGCTTTGGCGTGTTGTTCCATTCTTGCATTTGGCTTATTGGACGCCAGGTAGCTTCAGCAAGATTATCATTAGTCATTCGTTAGACTTCCACTAGTCAGAGCTACCATCTTGTGAAGTGAATGCAGATCTTGGCTGCCTATCTCATCGCTCGCGAAAGTGTTTGTTGCAGGACCTTCTCAGAGGTCGATTCCTGGAGCACCGTCTGTGATTGGTCCTTGTGTTTTATTATTGTATTATTTATTACCATACCTTGTAATGCTTACATTAAACGTTATGTATATCTAGTTAATAATTCCGGTCGCCTTCTGGAATAAGTCTAGTGAGTCAGATACGTCACATTGCGTCTACTGAGTGAGGGTACGCATTCAGCAAAAACGAGACTACGACAGAAATCCAAAGGAATCAAGACAAGAATATTCGTTAGCTCTTAAGACGCGTTGCAGGAATCTCCATTTCTTTCGCAAGAGCACAAAGCAAGGAACCGACATAGCAGTTAACAGCCTGTTAAGTGAGTACAGCAGACTAAGGTGGCCATACGCGGCCATTATGGACTACGCCTCGCAACGTAGCATCACACCAGCTCTCTTTAAACTCCCCAGCTCTCATCATGAATTGACCACCGGGATCGACAGCATTAGAAGGAATAGCACTCAGTTTCATGATTACAATATGAAACGTCCCCTTTGAAAATTATGAATGACTGTGCTGTTAAAACTCTTACGTTATTTGATACAGAAACAGCTGAGTAAAACTCTACATGCTCAGGCAGTTCTCTCTTTACTTATTCTGATCAACACTAAACTGACACACAATATTTTTTAGCGCAGCGCAATTTGACTTTCAATAAACCCTACAAAAGAATGACCCTGACTAACAATAACCTATACCCTTCATGGATCACTTACCTCACAAAAATCTTCGTTACTCCAACTACTGCAATACAGCGAGCGCCAATACTGCGAGCTAAATACGAAATTCTAACTACTGAGGGCACTAACTACTGATAGGCATAGTTATCAAATGAAAGATTTTGACAGAGAACAAACAATGTCTTTACCTTAATAGTGTTCAAAAGTCATCATATATATGACATCCATCTTTACAAATTTCCTTTTTCTGGCGGACACACGTCCAGCTTGTTCGCTTATAGCAAATTCACAAAACTCTGGCATCTCTCTCTCTCCACATCCAACACTGCTGGCGGCTCACCTCGAACTGCCCAACGCTGCGCGCTGTTCACATCCAACTGCCCAGCACAACACAAGCGAATATTCCAACAGTGAGTCCAATCAGCCACAGACTGCACACAGCGCAGTCAGCGATTTTCATACACAGCACTACGTGGCATTACCAACATAAAAACCTAAACAACCTTCTTAGAAATACTATAGTGAATCTACGTCCTAGATTCTCTGGCACAGTCTATGAACTAGCTGAGGATGTACTCGAAATGATGGCTTTCACCTGATGAACTTCATGCTGCACTGCGCCTACCATCTACAGGGTGTTACAAAAAGGTACGGCCAAACTTTCAGGAAACATTCCTCACACACAAAGGAAGAAAATATATTATGTGGACATGTGTCCGGAAACGCTTACTTTCCATGTTAGAGCTCATTTTATTACTTCTCTTCAAATCACATTAATCATGCAATGGAAACACACAGCAACGGAACGTACCAGCGTGACTTCAAACACTTTGTTACAGGAAATGTTCAAAATGTCCTCCGTTAGCGAGGATACATGCATCCACCCTCCGTCGCATGGAATCCTTGATGCGCTGATGCAGCCCTGGAGAATGGCGTATTGTACCACAGCCGTCCACGATACGAGCACGAAGGGTCTCTACATTTGGTACCGGGGTTGCGTAGACAAGAGCTTTCAAATGCCCCCATAAATGAAAGTCAAGAGGGTTGAGGTCAGGAGAGCGTGGAGGCCATGGAATTGGTTCGCCTCTGCCAATCCATCGGTCACAGAATCTGTTGTTGAGAAGCGTACGAACACTTCGACTGAAATGTGCAGGAGCTCCATCGTGCATGAACCACATGTTGTGTCGCACTTGTAAAGGCACATGTTCTAGCAGCACAGGTAGAGTATCCCGTATGAAATCATGATAACGTTCTCCATTGAGCGTAGGTGGAAGAACATGGGGCACAATCAAGACATCACCAACAATGCCTGCCCAAACGTTCACAGAAAATCTGTGTTGATAACGTGATTGCACAATTGCGTGCGGATTCTCGTCAGCCCACAAATGTTGATTGTGAAAATTTACAATTTGATCACGTTGGAATGAAGCCTCATCCGTAAAGAGAACATTTGCACTGAAATGAGGATTGACACATTGTTGGATGAACCATTCGCAGAAGTGTACCCGTGGAGGCCTGTCAGCTGCTGATAGTGCCTGCACACGCTGTACATGGTACGGAAACAACTGGTTCTCCCGTAGCACTCTCCATACAGTGACGTGGTCAACGTTACCTTGTACAGCAGCAACTTCTCTGACGCTGACATTAGGGTTATCGTCAACTGCACGAAGAATTGCCTCGTCCATTGCAGGTGTCCTCGTCGTTCTAGGTCTTCCCCAGTCGCGAGTCATAGGCTGGAATGTTCCGTGCTCCCTAAGACGCCGATCAATTGCTTCGAACGTCTTCCTGTCGGGACACCTTCGTTCTGGAAATCTGTCTCGATACAAACGTACCGCGCCACGGCTATTGCCCCGTGCTAATCGATACATCAAATTGGCATCTGCCAACTCCGCATTTGTAAACATTGCACTGACTGCAAAACCACGTTCGTGATGAACACTAACCTGTTGATGCTACGTACTGATGTGCTTGATGCTAGTACTGTAGAGCAATGACTCGCATGTCAACACAAGCACCGAAGGCAACATTACCTTCCTTCAATTGGGCCAACTGGCGGTGCATCGAGGAAGTGCATTACATACTGACGAAACTAAAATGAGCTCTAACATGGAAATTAAGCGTTTCCGATCACATGTCCACATAACATCTTTTCTTTATTTGTGTGTGAGGAATGTTTCCTGAAAGTTTGGCCGTACCTTTTTGTAGCACCCTGTATACTGGTTGAAGAACTGTCTTCTGAGAACATAACATCACATTGTACTTGCAGCACTGAACCCCAGCCACATTCCTGTTTAACACTCAGACACCTCCGGGTGCTGAAACCTACCAGGGGTAGGGAGCAGATCAGCCGACCACGCGACTACCGACACCAGGTACACCGTGGATGGATCATCGAGGGTCATCATATAATTCGGAGTGGGACTCAGGACACTCGAGTAGCCAGCCCGAGACTACTTCCCGTTGGCAACGGCCGCGCCTGTTCGCCAGCAACCCAAGGGGGCACCGTGCTCACTAAGCCTCAGCTGGTCTCGCAGCCGTGGAACTGACGGGGCAGGCGTCAGCCAGAATCCAACTCGCATCTGAATAAGCAACAGCAGAGGCTGGCGCGGAAGAATGACGACTTGTAAACATTGCGAGTAAATAACTGAACGCTAATAATGTTTTCCCTAATGTCGTTGACGCTTCGCAGGTTCCCAACGACTATCGTGACTTTATGCACAGGTGTCTACATCGACCCTCTGTAATAACTTATCACATTGTAATTCTCTCAGAGACAGCAAAGGACTTGGAAGAGGAGTTGAACGGAATGGACATTGCCTTGAAATGAGGATATAAGATGAACATCAACAAAAGCAAAACGAGGATAATAGAATGTAGTCGAATTAAGTCGGGTGATGCTGAGGGAATTAGATTAGGAAATGAGACACTTAAACTAGTAAAGGAGTTTTGCTATTTGGGGAGCAAAATAACTGATGACGGTCGAAGTAGAGAGAATATAAAATGTAGACTGCCAATGACAAGGAGAGCGTTTCTGAAGAAGAGAAATTTGTTAACATCGAGTATAGATTTAAGTGTTAGGAAGTCGTTTCTGGAAGTATTTGTATGGAGTGTACCCATGTATGGAAGTGAAACATGGACGATAAACAGTTTGGACAAGAAGAGAAGCTTTCGAAATGTGGTGCTACAGAAGAATTCTGAAGATTAGATGGGTAGATCACATAACTAATGAGGAGGTATTGAATAGAATTGGGGAGAAGACGAGTTTGTGGCACAACTTGACTAGAAGAAGGGATCGGTTGGTAGGATATATTCTGAGGCGTCAAGGAGTGACCAATTTAGTACTGGAGGGCAGCGTGGAGGGTAAAAATCGTAGAGGGAGACCAAGAGATGAATACACTAAACAGATTCAGAAGGATGTAGGTTGCAGTAGGTACTGGGAGATGAAGAAGTTTGCACAGGATAGAGTAGCATGGAGAGCTGCATCAAACTAGTCTCAGGACTGAAGACCACAACAACAACAAACAGTATTTTATACATTTTATTTTGATTATAATTATATTCATACACATCTGTGGAACTTTAAAAGCTGAGGTGGCGTCAAGCTACACAAGGTGTTTATAAATGAACATCGGGGTTTTGATGCTTTATAATATTTATTATATTAAACTTACAGTTATAAATGATATGGCAAATGAAAGAGCAACTCAAACAGTTTTACCAAGAACCTTATAAATGTTCAATGTGAGCACCATTTGTCACACGGCACAAATCAAGCCTATAGCCAAGTTCTTCCCAGACGTTGACAAGTGTGTCTTCAGTGATTGTAGCAACAGCTGCTTCAATCTGGTTTCTTAATTCAGGGCGGTCTGCCGGTAGCGGAGACACGTACACACGATCCTTGATGAAGCCCCAAACGAAAAAATCGCATGGTGTTAGGTCGGGTGAACGTGGAAGCCATGCAAAGCAAGCCCTGTCATTGGGCCCCTTGCGCCCTGTCCAGCGCTTGGGTACAGTGAAGTTCAACCAATCGCGTACTTCGCTATTATTTAACATGTATAAGGTTCTTGGTAAAACTGTTTGAGTTGCTCTTTCATTTGACATATCATTTGTAATTGTAAGTTTAATATAATAAATATTATAAAGCGTTAAAACCCCGATATTCATTTATAAACACCCTGTATTTGAGCGGGCTGGAAGACAAAGATACTAATGAACTCTTATCGTGCTTCCCCCCTCCCTCCTATAAAAGACGGAACTCTGAATCCTGACCTGCCACACTGTCGAGAATGTGTCAGAGACTACTTTTCATTGCACTATTACGAGGTGGCGCAGATAAGACAGCCGACCTAAAATTTCCTTCCCTTTTGCTTCCTGAATGGTTCTAGATATCGACGAGAACAGTCCTATAACATTCGTTTATGTTGACGTTCAATCTTCTCGCAAAAATATACGAGATATATGTTAAAATTGAAAGGCAAAGCTATAGCATTACAAACAGGGTCGCCTGAGATTATCATGCCAGAGTCCACCAGTGTAGTAAGCTAGTAAGCCTTTTTTTTCTGCTTTCCACGAAAGCTCTTCGATTAGATATGAGCATTAGGAAAGTTATTTTTCAACTTTGATTTTTTGTGATCCCTCTAGTTTCGCTCCACTGCAAGCAAAAAAAAAAAAAAAAAAAAAAATGAGTTGTATGGTCTGGGCTCCATAAGAAAAGATAAAGGTGCGCCACTAGGCCACTGCATTGGGAAAAAGAGGAAAAATCACATAAAATCTGATTTTTTATCTAAAAAATTGCTTTTCAGAACTATCTGATTAACTAATAACTTCATTTCTTTCAACTTAAATACTCGTATTTATCTATTAGCTTCAATACAACAGTAACTAATAACTTCATTTCTTTCAACTTAAATACTCGTATTTATCTATTAGCTTCAATACAACAGTATATGAAGTTACTTTACATAATGTTTACGAGGCAAATGTGACGAGGAAATCTTTTTTTCAATTCTTATTCCTTGGTGAAATGTCCTTTTATGACCTGGAAAGTTATGACAGTACACAGGCACAACCCGAAGTACACCTTGCTTCTGTTCATGTTTTTTGGTAATTTTGTTATTGTAGTCCTGCAGGTCCTTCAAGCTTTTCTCAGCTGCGTCATTTACGACTTTCAGTGTAACAACTAGCGTCGATGAAATTTTCACTTTCGTGCCGCTGCGAAGGACACTTCCTAAGGAACAGTTCACTCAAATGAAATTTATTTTAAGAAAATACTCTAACTTTATAACAAACTAACTGTTCAAGCCAATTATTTCAAATTTCTGGACCTGATCGATTGCTACTTTATATCATTTATGATTTTTCGCGCGGTTCAGTGCTTTGCCTATTTACATTTTCAAGAATAGAAGCGACCCCATTATAAAAAAATTTATTTTATGACAAATTATAACAATCTGCCGTAGTGCTGACGTGGACAAACAGAGAGCAGTCTAGGTCGTTCTTTCACGGTATCTCTGTATGTAAAGTAGAACGTATTGCGCGCGTAGTTCCGCTCCGCGCTCTCGAGAGAACCGACGTTCCAGACCACCTCTGTTCCTTTTCCAACCGCCGCCCACCCCCTCACCAACACACATTCCATTAAAAATGCACTGCGAACGCGGTACAGGGGCTCTTTAACTTTGTAGGAACATCGTCACAAATTAACACAGCTATTCTGGGCAGGCCGCCGTATCAAGAGTCGTAAAAGCCGAGTATGTGAGAGCTGGGGACCGGTACATCCCTTAAACAAGAGAAGAGGCTGGCCAAGAGCTGGACGCGTTCATCACTGCAGCAGCCGCAAATGCGGCGCTGTGCCTCCCGGGGTCGGGTAGAGAAGGCTGTAAGTACCGTGTATCCGCACCCGTCATATTTCTCTTTGATGTACAGGATGGTTATAACTAAACTTTCTCTACTTCAGGAGTGTAGACGGAAAACTGTTCACCTTATACGAGTATTCAACTGTATAGACAGACTTTGTGAGGCAGCAGCGGCAACGAGTGAAACTGTGTGGCGAATCAGGATTAGAATCCGAGATCTTCTGCCTACTAGGTAGTTGCGTTAACCACTGCGCCACCGCCGGCCGGAGTGGCCGAGCGGTTCTAGGCGCTTCAGTACGGAACCGCGCTGCTGCTACGGTCGCAGGTTCGAATCCTGCCTCGAGCATGGATGTGCGTGATGTCCTTAGGTTAGTTAGGTGTAAGTAGTTCTAAGTCTAGGGGACTGATGACCACAGATGTTAAGTTCCATAGTGCTCAGAGCCATTTTTGAACTGCGCCAACCGGACAAAGTGTTTATTGCAATTGCACGGACTGTCTCGGCCGACTCACATTCCCACCTAGCGTCATCTACCCATAGTCCTCCTCCACGTCCTACATGCTCGCTACTTACAAGGGAACCTCCCCATCGCACCCCCCTCAGATTTAGTTATAAGTTGGCAGAGTGGATAGGCCTTGAAAAACTGAACACAGATCAATCGAGAAAACAGGAAGAAGTTGTGTGGAACTATGAAAAAAATAAGCAAAATAGACAAACTGAGTATTCCATGTGCAAGATATGCAACTTCAAGGGTCATGCGTGGTCAGGAGTGCCGTGGTCCTGTGGTTAGTGTGAGCAGCTGTGGAACGAGAGGTCCTTGGTTCAAGTCTTCCCGCGAGTGAAAATGCCGTGGCCCTGTGGCTAGTGTGAGCAGCTGTGGAACAAGAGGTCCTTGATTCAAGTCATCCCTCGAGTGAAAATTTTAATTTTTTGTTTTCAGACAATTATTATCTGTCCGTCTGTCCGTCCGAAGCGATCACTTTTTTGGGAGTGATAATCACATCCACAAGAAAACCTAAATCGGGCAAGGTAGAAGAATCTTTTTACCCATTCGCCAAGTGTACAAGTTGGGTGGGTCAACAACATATTACTGTCATGTGACGCACATGCCGTTACCAGTGTCGTATAGAATATATCAGACGTGTTTTCCTGTGGAGGAATCGGTTGACCTATGACCTTGCGATCAAATGTTTTCGGTTCCCATTGGAGAGGCACGTCCTTTCGTCTACTAATCGCACGGTTTTGCGGTGCGGTCGCAAAACACAGACACTAAACTTATTACAGTGAGCAGAGACGTCAATGAACGAACGGACAGATCATAACTTTGCGAAAATAAAGAAAGTAAATTTTTCATTCGAGGGAGGACTTGAACCAGGGACCTCTCGTTCCACAGCTGCTCACGCTAACCACAGGACCACGGCACTCCTGACCACACAGGACCCTTGATGTTGCATATCTTGCACATGGACTACTCAGTTTGTATATTTTGATTATTTTTTTCGTAGTTCCACACAACTTCTTCCAGTTTTCTCGATTGATCTGTGTTCAGTTTTTCAAGGCCTATCCACTCTGCCAACTTATAACTAGATCTGAGGGGGGTGCGATGGGGAGGTTCCCTTGTTGGATTCCCGGTGGAGATGGGACGCAACGCTGCATCCGCACTGAAGGTGGTGGATTCATTGTCCATCGAGGCGGCTCAGTTCTATGAATGTCGTTTGGACCTGTCCGAGATAGTCTGCGTATTGAGATAAACACTCTTCGGGTGCTGCAGTGGTTAACGCAATTGCCTAGTATGCAGTAGATCCCGGGCTCCAATCCAGATTCGGCACACACCTTCACCCGTCACCGCTGTATCACAGCTACGGATTCCGTGTGGACACACCTATGCATTCATATAATTGATTCGCCTCCTTGGCAATGAATTACAGACCCGTATCACTGACCTCAATTTGCAATAGGATTTTGGAGCATATACGGTACTCGAAGATTATGAACCACCTTGAAGAAAATGACTTATTGATACATAATGTAACACCCCAAGAAACCCAAAAACCCAAATAAGAATGTTATGTTAATTTAAAGTAGGGAACAGTGTTAGCCTGACAGGTACGACAACTTTGACAATAATATAACACCTTAAAGTTTTGATGAACACCAATTTCAATAATTACTGAGTATGTCATGATATATAGCTAGAAAGAAAGAAAGGTTATTTTTAATTAGCTAGCAAACATCTTAGTAATAACTGCAAATCAGTACGACGAAAGTTAAGTCCAAAGTAATATGTCGGTCAGAGATAACATTTATTGTGAAAGAGAGTTGTAAACGCGGCGAAAAGGAAATTAAATGCGTCTACAATGCTCGATCATGGAAAAGTTAGTCGCTTGCTAGCTTGCTTGCTATCAAGTGGAGAGAGAGCACCGTTTGTTATAGTACTACAAACCGAACGCTACGAGATTGTTTTATTCAAAAAAAGTACTATTGTGTGATAGAGATGCGCGGACTTTGTTCTCAGTTATTCTGACTTGAGAACTTGAACTGAAGTGATATTCTGGTAGTGTACGACGAGTTAATGAACTTTAATTATTGGAGATATTATTGTTGGACTCAACCTTCCTCAAAGTGAACAGTTACAACTAAGAATTGACATGGTATCGAAGACTGCAATACCTGATTAGCCTGGAGTAGGAAAAACTAATACGACCACACGAAGATAATACAAATACGCCGATTGTAAAAGTTGTCGTAATTGTCACGATCACCAAACTGAAAAGATTCGTAATTGATCTGTACCATCGGTGTGCGTGGGTGTGATGATTATAAACTAACTGCTAAGAAGAAACAATAAAATTGTTCGTCAGTAATGGAAATCTCACGTGTTGGCTCCATCATTAATTGAACTGTGTGATAGTTCATGATCAAAATTAATTAACTATGAACATTTTAATTGAAAGAGTGACTTGATGAACATAGAGCATTGAAAATAGTGTTTTGCCGAAATAATATCACGACGCACGAAAGCAAGATAGCATTATAGATTATCTCTGGATTTGCGTCGTGCCGTAGTGAACAAATCTGCCTAGCAACGTAACAACACCTACTGATACTGAACCGCTAATGAATTTTTCCTCGCTTCAGTGGTGTGAAACTAACCGGGCATAGCTAATCATCACAAAACCATAACAGACAATTAAAATCAGCAGTTCGCCTCGCTATGCGGACTCGCAAACGGACTTTCATACATTACGCGAGGAACAATTTTTTTTAGAAATTTTCAGGTGCTGTTCCACGTTATCCGACGGGGACAGCCATCACTGCGCGTCGCGTCTCCATTCCACCGACGTAGCTGTAGCAGTAGCGGCTCAACATCAACAGCGACAACAAAAAGGGGAGAGGGGACGTCACAATAACCAACACGGATTCAGAAAACATCGTTCTTGTGCAACACAGCTTTATTCCCATGAAGTAATGAGTGCTGTCATCAAGGGATCTCAGATCGATCCCATATTCCTAAGTTTCCAGAAGGCTTTTGATGCCGTTCCTAACAAGCGAATATTAATCATATTGTGCGCATATGGAGTATCGTCTCAGTTGTGTCACTGGTTTCGTGATTTCCTCTCAGAGAGGTCACAGTTCGTAGTGATAGACAGTAAATCATCGAGTAGAACATAAGTGATATCTGGCGTTCCGCAAGGTAGTGTCATAGGCCCTCTGCTGTTCCTGATTTACTTAAATTATCTAGGTGATAATCTGAGCAGCCCCCTTATATTGTTTGCAGATGACGCTGTAATTTACCGTCTAGTAAAATCACCAGACGATCAATTCCAATTATAAAAATGATCTAGAGAGAATTTCTGTATGGTGCGAAAAGTGGTAATTGGCACTAACAAAGAAAAGTGCGAGGTCATCCACATGGGTACTAAAAGAAACCCGATAAATTTTGGGTATACGATAAATCACACAAATCTAAGGGCTGTCAATTCGACTAAATACCTAGGAATTACAATTACGAGCAACTTAAATTGGAAAGACCACATAGATGATATTCTGGGAAGGCGAAACAAAGACTGCGCTTTGTTGGCAGGACACTTAGAAGATGCGACAGACCCACTAATGAGACAGCCTGCATTACACTTGAGCGTCCTCTGCTGGAATACTGCTGCACGGTGTGGGATCCTTGCCAGGTAGGATTGACAGAGGACATCGAAAAAGTGCAAAGAAGGGCAGTTCCTTTCGTGTTATCGCGCAATAGGGGTGAGAGGGTCACTGATATGATACGCGAGTTGGAGTGGCAGCCACCGAAACACAGGCGGTTTTCTTTGCAGCGAGATCTATTTACGAAATTTCAGTCACCAACTTTCTCTTCCGAATGCGAAAATATTTTGTTGACACCCACCTACGTAGGGAGAAATGATCATCATAATAAAATAAGAGAAATCAGAGCTCGAACGGAAAGATTTAGGTGTTCCTTTATCCCACTCGCCATTCGAGAGTGGAATAGTAGAGAAGTAGTATGAAAATGGTTCGATGAACCCTCTCTAAAAGAAATGCACACTATTTTTGTAAAAATACAGTTTTCATTCTCCACGTGTGAAAGTTTTACAGTGTGTAGACACACCCTTCCCGCTTGTTTTCAAAATTAGTTCAACCTGTTCCCGTGAGTGGCGCCGTCACAGCATGTCTTCAAGATGGCTGCTACACTTGACGTTCGTCACAAGCAACGTGCTGTCATAGAATTCCTGTGCTGTGAAAACGAGACAGTGGGAAACATCCACAAGAGGTTGAAAAAGGTGTATGGAGATGCTGCTGTCGATCGCAGTACAGTTAGTCGGTGGGCAAGCAGGTTACGTGATGAAAGCGGGAACGACAGTATTGAGGATTGTCCTCGCAGTGGCAGGCCTCGTACTGCACACACTCCAGACAATGTGCACAGAGTTAACGAATTGGTGATTGCTGACAGACGCATCACAGTGAACGAATTGTCACGCTACGTTGGGATAGGGGAAGGAAGTGTTCGGAGAATACTGAAAGTGTTATCGTTAAAAAAGGTTTGTGCCAGGTGGGTTCCCAGGATGTTGGCAGTGGCGCACAAAGAAAAAGGAAAAACGGTATGCAGCGAACTTTTGGAACAGTACGAGAATGGTGGAAATGAATTTCTTGGAAGAATTGTGACAGGTGATGAAACATGGCTCCATCATTTTTCACCAGATACGAAGAGGCAATCAGTGGAGTGGCATCATGCAAATTCACCCAAGAAAAAACATTCAAAACCATACCTTCTGCTGGAAAAGTTATGGCTATGGTGTTTTTCGATTCCAAAGGATTCTTGCTTGTGGACATCGTGCCAAGTGGAACCACCATAAATTCTGATGCATATGTGACGACAATGAAGACACTTCAAGTTCGACTGAGTCGTGTTCGATCACATCGGCAAAAGCAGGATGTTTTGCTGTTGCAAGACAATGCACAGCCACATGTCAGTCAAAAAACCGTGGAAGCGATCACAAAACTTGGATGGACAACACTGAAACACCCAGCTTACAGTCCTGACCTGGCTCCAAGTGACTATCATCTCTTTGGGAAACTGAAAGACTCTCTTCGTGGAACAAGGTTTGAAGATGATGACTCCCTTGTGCACACTGCCAAACAGTGGCTCCAACAGGTTGGTCTAGAATTTTACCGTGCGGGTATACAGGCGCTGGTTCCAAGATGGCGTAAGACAGTTGAGAGGGATGGAAATTATGTGGAGAAATGAAAATATTGTTCCTGAGGGATGTATCTACACACTGTAAAACTTTCAAACATGTAGAATAAAAGATGGATTTTAGAAAAAATTGGGTGCCTTTCTTTTGGAGTGACCCTCGTATATGCAGAATCCACCACCTTCAATGCGGATGCACAATCCTGCCCGACCTCCTGCGGGAATCTCAAAGTTGTGAGCGTGGAGGACATGGACGGGGAATGCGGATAGGTGGTGCTATGTGGAAATGTGAGTCGGCAGGAAGGCGTGCCGAGATAGCCTGTGCAATTGCAATAGATACTGTGTCCGTGTGGCACAGTGGTTGACGTGACTGACTAGTAAGCAGCTGGTCTCGGATTTGAATCCGCGTCGAGTCCTATGCAGCTGACATCCTTTCTTTTATCCCCCTCCACTTTCAGTTTACATAATACGTAACAAAGCTGCGGACTCCGCGTGGTGTCTGTTTTTTCGGACATGGGCGAAAGAACAGATAACACACAATCATATAGTAGTGTCAGTGACTTGCCGTTAGGAGGCGGTAGCTGTACGGCGACGTTGGGAGGAACACGGAACCTAAGGACTAAGGACATGCAGCGTGAATGACACGTTACTGTGATCTGATCTCCAACACACGTTTCCTGCTCTTCGAAAGAAAGGTGCTTTGGTATCAACTGTTTTAATATACGGTGAAGCTTCAGACTCCTCGTGAAGTCACTCGGTTACTCCATAACGCATTTCGAGAAAACCAAATCATTGGCCGATCGTTTCGAATTGCGTGGCCCCCGAGATCACTAGATCTGAAAGGGTGCGGTATCTGGCTGTGGGGTTGCCTGAAGGACAGGGTTTCCCAGCGGAACACTGACACACGTTGGAGGCAGAAGATGAGCAAAGCGATGGAGGTAGACAACGTACCACCTGCTTCGGGCTGCAGTAGAGTCACCTCTAGACCGCTTTCAGGTTGTGGTGGATCCAGATGGTTGTCACAGTGAGCAACGTATGTTACCTGAAACGTAAACGTGGTGCGCAATTTTACCCTCTCATGTCAAATTAAAATGTTTTCAATTGGTTCAAATGGCTCTGAGCACTATGGAACTTAACATCTGAGGGCATCAGTCCCCTAGACTTAGAACTACTTAAACCTAACTAATCTAAGGACTTCACACACATCCATGCCCGAGGCAAGATTCGAACCTGCGACCGTAGCTGCAGAGCGGTTCCGGACTGGAGCGCCTAGAACCGCTCGGCCAAACGGCCGGCTAAAATGTTTTACTTTAAATTGTTTATCCATGATTTCTCTTCTACATACCCTTACAAATGTTTCCACAAAGTTTCATTGTCCTACGATCCCTCGTATTTCGTGGGAGGGTGTGGGGGGTGGGGAGGGGGGCTGAGGGGACCTCTCAAGTGCTATTTGCATACCTTTGTTTACTTATTCCTTCATATGGAAACATGCTGGTTACTGATTAGTAGGCACGCGATAGCTGGTCAAATGGTATCTAGATGACAATGACGAATTGGAGCTCTCAGTCTATTGCCGATGCCCTTCCCTTGTCGAGGACACCGTTCTCGCCAGGCTATCGAAAACGAGGAAAGGCCAGTCGCTGGGGTCGAGCGGTTCTAGGCGCTTCAGTCCGGAACCGCGCTGCTGCTATGGTCGCAGGTTCGAATCCTGCCTCGGGCATGGATGTGTGTGATGTTCTTAGGTGGTTAGGTTTAAGTGGTTCTAAGGCTAATGGACTGATCACCTCTGATGTTAACTCCCATAATGCTTAGAGCCATTTGAACCATTTGACAAGCAAAGTCGGATGTGGCCGTTGCTTGGATGGGTAACTGGTTTGGTGTGCCATGAGCTGTTCGCTACTTTTCCCTTTGCCTGTATGGCAAATGCGGGAGTGTCATGGCGTAACGTCCCTGATCACCAGCCTTTCCGCCAATGTCCTGGATTAAAAAATGTCAAATGTGTGTGAAATCTTATGGGACTTAACTGCTAAGGTCATCAGTCCCTAAGCTTACACACTACTTAACCTTAACTATACTAAGAACAAACAAACACACCCACGCCCGAGGGAGGACTCGAATCTCCGCTGGGACAGTCCATAACTTCAGCGCCTTAGACCGCTCGACTAATCCCACGCGGCGTCCTGGATTAAATTCTCTCCGCAGTGTCTCATGAAATGAGGACATGTGACATTGTTGATGGTGATCTGACCGTCTGATGGGGACGTTGAGATCGGCGGCCACCTCGGTGCTATTCGAGAGGAGTAGGCTATGTGCTGGCACCAGGTTTCACCATCTCCCTTCTCTCATCATCATCCAACACAAATATCACACCACACTAAGCACACCCATTTCAGCCCCAGGCACTTATCAGATACTCTGAAACACACAACTTTCACTTTTGGCTAAGGAGAGGTGCCACTGTGAGTGAAGGTCGGCAAAACCTCTCCAGTTAGGAGACGGAAGATGCCCTTCAGGCTTTCCCAGCCAGCAGTGCTATACGACTTTCCTATTTAACCATTAACCAGCTTTATTTTGCAGCATACTTTTTTTTCACAACTGACTTGATCATATTCGATGGAATTTCGACAGCTTTCCAGTTTCGATTTATGACTCATCAGAACATAAAATTCACAACAGGCAAAAGTGCAAATTTAATGCTGAAAATAAAAAGTTATAAACATATAAGGTGTTTCAAAAACGACTTTATAACTTTGAAAATTTATATAAATTAATTCACATTACCCACAGAGGTGTTTGTAATGTCAGTTTGTAGGGGAATAGGTCAAGTTTTATCTCACGTAGTTCGCTAGTGCCGAATCGCACCGCAGGGAGTGCTAGCGGCAGTTGCGTTAAAGATGGCTGCCTTAACTGGACCCGAGCGTGCTAGCTGTGTGTTTTGGTTTCAAGAATCGAAGTCGGCGACATCAGTTCAGCGTAATTTCCATGTGCTAAAGATCCTCCTAGTAGGCCTACAATTCATGAGTGGCACAAATGTTTTGTGGAAACAGGGTGCTCGGTAACACATGGGAAATGCAATGGCCGTGATGCGCCAATTGCATGCCCCCCCACGTTCCCCAGACCTGACACCACTCGATTTTTTTAATGGGGATTGATCAAGGATATCGTGTTTGTACCTCCTGTGCTGGCTTCTCTACCTGAACTTAGAGCAATAATTTACACCGCCACTGAGCAAGTTACATCTGCAATGCTACAACGAGCTTCGGAAGAAATTGACTTCCGATGGGATGTGTGCAGGATAACCAGGGGAAGCCAAATACAACATCTATAAAACTTCCTGGCAGATTAAAACTGTGTGCCCGACCGAGACTCGAACTCGGGACCTTTGCTTTTCGCGGGCAAGTGCTCTACCAACTGAGCTACCGAAGCACGACTCACGCCCGGTCTCACAGCTTTACTTCTGCCAGTATCTCGTCTCCTACCTTCCAAACTTTACAGAAGCTCTCCTGCGAACTTTGCAGAACTAGCACTCCTCAAAGAAAGGATACTGCGGAGACATGGCTTAGCCAAAGCCTTGGGGATATTTCCAGAATGAGATTTTCACTCTGCAGCGGAGAGTGCGCTGATATGAAACTTCCTGGCAGATTAAAACTGTGTGCCCGACCGAGACTCGAACTCGGGACCTTTGCCTTTCGCGGGCAAGTGCTCTACCAACTGAGCTACCGAAGCACGACTCACGCCCGGTCTCACAGCTTTACTTCTGCCAGTATCTCGTCTCCTACCTTCCAAACTATACAGAAGCTCTCCTGCGAACCTTGCAGAACTAGCACTCCTCAAAGAAAGGATACTGCGGAGACATGGCTTAGCCAACGCCTTGGGGATGTTTCCAGAATGAGATTTCCACTCTGCAGCGGAGAGTGCGCTGATACGAAACTTCCTGGCAGATTAAAACTGTGTGCCCGACCGAGACTCGAACTCGGGACCTTTGCTTTTCGCGGGCAAGTGCTCTACCAACTGAGCTACCGAAGCACGACTCACGCCCGGTCTCACAGCTTTACTTCTGCCAGTATCTCGTCTCCTACCTTCCAAACTTTACAGAAGCTCTCCTGCGAACCTTGCAGAACTAGCACTCCTCAAAGAAAGGATACTGCGGAGACATGGCTTAGCCACAGCCTTGGGGATATTTCCAGAATGAGATTTTCACTCTGCAGCGGAGAGTGCGCTGATATGAAACTTCCTGGCAGATTAAAACTGTGTGCCCGACCGAGACTCGAACTCGGGACCTTTGCCTTTCGCGGGCAAGTGCTCTACCAACTGAGCTACCGAAGCACGACTCACGCCCGGTCTCACAGCTTTACTTCTGCCAGTATCTCGTCTCCTACCTTCCAAATTTTACAGAAGCTCTCCTGCGAACCTTGCAGAACTAGCACTCCTCAAAGAAAGGATACCGCGGAGACATGGCTTAGCCAAAGCCTTGGGGATGTTTCCAGAATGAGATTTTCACTCTGCAGCGGAGAGTGCGCTGATATGAAACTTCCTGGCAGATTAAAACTGTGTGCCCGACCGAGACTCGAACTCGGGACCTTTGCCTTTCGCGGGCAAGTGCTCTACCAACTGAGCTACCGAAGCACGACTCACGCCCGGTCTCACAGCTTTACTTCTGCCAGTATCTCGTCTCTTACCTTCCATACTTTACAGAAGCTCTCCTGCGAACCTTGCAGAACTTGCACTCCTGAAAGAAAGGATAGCTCAGTTGCTCAGTTGGTAGAGCACTTGCCCGCGAAAGGCAAAGGTCCCGAGTTCGAGTCTCGGTCGGGCACACAGTTTTAATCTGCCAGGAAGTTTCATATCAGCGTACACTCCGCTGCAGAGTGAAAATCTCATTCTGACAACATCTTTAGTTTAAGGTAAAAAACCTTGATGTATTTCCCTACAAAATAACACTCTATATCTTCTTTAAATAAATTGATACGAATTTTTAAAGTTGTAAAGTCCGTTTGGAAACAGCCTAAAGATAAACCAAATAAAAATCTTGTAATAAAAGTAACAAGTCAATGCACTTTCGTCACTGAAAATCTACTGCGATCCTCACTCAAGCGTCTTACGGCGTGGCTGAAAAAGAAGCAACAGATTTCAGTTTCTTATTACAGACAAACTATGAAAGACAGAAACACATTGAGCATGTCACTGGATACAGGAAAATTCTAAGTTTTATGTTCGCACAGACACTACACCATACACTTAACATGAACACCGTGCGTTTCTCGAGACATATCGAAACCGTAGTCCATTTCACTCCACACACGAATCAACAGGTCCCTGTTTATTGAATCGACAGCTTCAACAATCCGATTTCTCTCCTCTTGAAAAGTATCTGCCGTAGGTAGGACAAAGACTCTGTCTTTTACGTACTGCCAAAGAAAAAAATCGCGAGGTGTGAGGTCTGGTGACGTGGGAGGCAAAAAGTGATGAACAAGCTCTTGTTGTCCACCTCTTCCAATCCAACGTTGTGGGATGTTATTGTTAAGATAACGCCGCGCCTCAAGGCGGGGCGCCGTCATGCGTAAAAATGAGATCGTTGGAATCCTCGTGAAGTTCAGGAAACAACCAGTTTTGCAGCATGTCCATGTATGAAATTCCTGTCACAATCCTATGCAAACAAGGAAGGTCCATAAACTTTGTATACAGAAACGGCAGGAAACATTCAATTTCGGTGAGTCTCTTTCAAGTTTGACGACGACACCATGATTTTGTGATCCCCCCCATTACTCGTACATTACGGCGGTTTATTTTACCCGATAGATGAAACGTCGATCCATCCGAAAACACGAGTCGTTCGGAAAAAGTGTCCTCTGCCATATCCTGGAGAACTGAAATTCAAAATTCTTACCTTCTGCTTTGGTCGCCAGGACTCAACTTGTAAGGCTTCATATGCGTGAGCCGTTTCAGAACACCCCACACCGTTGTTTGAGGAAGTTGAAGTTTATGGCCTGTCCGTTTTGCGGACTTCCAAGGGCTTCGAATCTCGGGTAGGCTCGACATTTTCATCAGACGTGCGTGGCGGGCTAGTGTTATTCCCTTCGCATATGCAAACAGCTTTCAAGAAAATAGTATGTCAGCCATAAATCTGCTTTTGCAGAGGCGGCTTCTTCCCGAATCGACAACGGAATGCACGTTGCAATTGAATAATGTGTTGACATCGCGCAAATTCTTCCAACACACAAAATGATTTCTCTTGTGGTGTAGACGCCATGTTGCTGCAAACAACCAACAGTGCAGCTGTGTCAAAACTTTGAACCTTCCTCTATCCAGTGACATGTGCGATGTGTTTCAATCTTCTATAGTTTGTCTGTTATAAACAGCTGAAATCTGTTCTTTCTTTTCGAATCAGCCAGAACTTTAAAACTGTAACAGTTACGCTCTTAATAGGCGTATGAGCGAGTTTGGCAAACATATGCGAGAAGTATAGTTCAAAAATTATTAACGCCTAAAAATCTATCTTGCAATCATTATTTTTCATTTTTTGTATTATAATCAACCACAATTCACATTATTAAAAGAAACGTAGGTAAACTGGGACCGCTACTACGATGAAACAAAACGGACACGTTTATCCAGTACGGTATTTAGGGATCATAAACAACGAAAAAACTGGTAGAAACTGACATCGGGGAAGATTAGGTTGAGTTCCAGAAAAATGCAGAAACACACGAGGCAGTACTGACCGTACGACGTATCTTAGAAAATGGGCTGAAGAAAGGTAAACCCACGTTTATAAGCATTTGTAGATTTAGAGAAAACTTTTGATATTATTGACTGGAATGCATGGTTTGAAATTCTGGAGGTATTAGGGGTAAAATGTAGCGACGGAAAGATTATTTACAACTAGTAAAGTGACCAAATTGCAGTTAAATGAGTCGAAGGAAGTGACAGGGAGGCAGATGTTGATAAGGGAGTGAAACGGGTTTGTAGACTATCGCCGACGCTATTCAATCTGTACAATGACCAAGTGATAAAGGAAACCAACAACAAAGTTGGAGAGGCATTTGAAATTCGGTGAGAATAAATAAAAACTTTGAGATTTTCCAGTGACATCGTAATTGTGTCGGGGACAGAAAAAAATTTGGAAGAGCAGTTAAACTGGATGGACATTGTCTTTAAATGAGATTATAAGAAGTACATCAACAAAAGCAAAACAAGGGTAATGAAATAAAGTCGAATCGAATCAGGAGACGGTGAGGGAATTAATTGGGAAATCAGACATTAAAGGTAGTAGAACAATTGTTTTTTTTTTTGGGCAAAAAAAGTTACTGACGATGGGCGAAGTAGAAACTATATAAAATGCAGTCCGACTGCAGCAAACAAAGCATTTCTGAAAAAGAGGAAATTGTGAACACTGAATATAAATTTAGGTGGTAGTAAGTCTCGTCTGAAGATATTTGTCTGGAATATAGCCCTGTTCGGAAGTGAAATGTGGAAGATAAGAAGAGAGAAGAAGATTTTGAAATGTGGCGCTATAGAAGAATGCTGAAGATTAGATGGATACAGCTTGTAACTGAGAGGATTTACTGAATCGAATTGCACAACAAAAAAGTTTATGATACAATTTCACTGAAATAAGACATCGGTTAAATGGCTCTGAGCACTATGGGACTCAACTGCTGAGGTCATTAGTCCCCTAGAACTTAGAACTAGTTAAACCTAACTAACCTAAGGACATCACAAACATCCATGCCCGAGGCAGGATTCGAACCTGCGACCGTAGCGGTCTTGCGGTTCCAGACTGCAGCGCCTTTAACCGCACGGCCACTTCGGCCGGCAAGACATCGGTTAGTTGGACGCATTGTGAGGTACTAAGAAATCATAAAATTAGTCTTGGATGGAAGTGTGGAGGACAAAATTGTTGAGGAAGACCAAAGTCTGAACGCAGTAAGCAGGGTCAGACAGGGGTGAAGAGGCTTGCTTAGAATAGAGTAGCATGGAGACTTCATCAAATCAGTCTTCGAACTGGAGACGACAATCAGCCATAAAGTTATAAAAACGAAAGCATCCAATCATGTCAAAACAAAATTCTTGTAATTCTACTGTAGTTTTTCATTTTACGACCCTTTATATGTTTTTAGGAATTTTGTAAATTATGCTTAGATCAGCTCATTTTTATAATTTTATATGATCCCTAAATATTGCACTGAGTAAATATGTTTATTTCCTTTTATCAGATGAGTTACAGTTGCCCGTGTTCGTATTACTTCGTTGTGAGCTGTAGTAAGATCTAGTCACGGAGAAAAATGTTATTCTGATGATTCAGTTAACATCTCAACTAGCAAGCCCGGCAATGCTTAACAACTGCTAAACACGTACAGGAATTGGATGTACACAGGGTGAATCGCCTAAAACTTGTAATGGAAAGTGCTATTGATGTGCCCCTCGTTGTGCAACTATCAACTCTGAAGTGTACTGTGATACCATCAGGAAATTGGAGAAACGATATTAGCGTGTTCGTCGTCACAAAAATGCAAATGACAACGCAAGGCCGCACATTAGTCTGTGCATCCGAGAGGAGCTGACAAAACTTTATTGAACTGTTCTTCCTCATCAACCCTATAACAAGAATCTCGCACCTTCCGACTTCTGTCTATTTAGCCCAATGAAGAGTGCACTCTGCGGGCAGCAGCACGTGGATGATGAGGAGGTTATTGATGCAGTAAAGCGTTAGCTCCGATGTCAAGCACTAGAGTGCTACCATGAGGGCACAGGGTAAGGTGGCGTAAGGCCGTCGCACTGAACGGGGATTATGTCGAAAGACCGGCTTTTGTAGCCAAAAAAGTGGTGAGTAATATGGTGTATTCGAATCCTGAATAAAACCAACCTGCCTTCAGAACAAAAAAAAAGTGTTGCGCTACGTACTGAACGCCCCTCGGACTTTACTGCAACAGACAGACGACTTCATTTCGTACTTCACACAACACCGTTGGACTGTCCTCACAGATAATTACTGGAACACTCAATGTGACGGAGTCGGATTTCCTTCCGGATGCAGCTAATGCCCATTGCAACAACATATGTAGCGAATTAGACACCAGGCGACATCAAACGTCAATTCAGACACACAGCAGTCCGCCTCTAGTGCGACACGACTCGCTGTCCCAGCATGTCGGCGTTTAGCTCATTAACGTGCTCGACACGGGCGGCTCCTCCGGGATTTCGCTGACCTTTTGCCGTACCTGTAGAATTCCCAGCGCGGTGCTGGCAGTTACCGCTCTACTGAACACGCAAACAATCACGCTTTCCCAGTAACCGTACGCATAGCAAGCAAGCTATGTCAGGAATGTAATTCGCACTACGGCTACTACCATTAACTCATATACAGCCGGAAAAAAATGCAGCACCATCAAGGACATTTTACTGAGAATAGAGGTGATACGTAGTTCGTCATTGTACGGATATATGATAAGAAATTCAGACAAAATGAAACACACGTCACAGTAAAGGGTGTCCGCCCTATCGCATCAGTGCACAGTGTAGACTTCTGACGGCAACGTAGCCTTGTATGCTCGCTTGCAAACAATCATAAAGCTGCCGAATGGCATCTACATCTACATCCATACTCCGCAAGCCACCTGACGGTGTGTGGCGGAAGGTACCTTGAGTACCTCTATCGGTTCTCCCTTCTGTTCCAGTCTCTTATTGTTCGTGGAAAGAAAGATTGTCGGTATGTCTCTGTGTGGGCTCTAATCTCTCTGATTTTATTCTCATGGTCTCTTCGCGAGATATACGTAGGAGGGAGCAATATACTGCTTGACTCCTCGGTGAAGGTATGTTCTCTAAACTTCAACAAAAGCCCGTACCGAGCTACTGAGCGTCTCTCCTGCAGAGTCTTCCACTGGAGTTTATCTATCATCTCCGTAATGCTTTCGCGATTACTAAATGATCCTGTAACGAAGCGCGCTGCTCTCCGTTGGATCTTCTCTATCTCTTCTATCAACCCTATCTGGCACGGATCCCACACTGGTGAGCAATAATCAAGCAGTGGGCGAACAAGTGTACTGTAACCTACTTCCTTTGTTTTCGGATTGCATTTCCTTAGGATTCTTCCAATGAATCTCAGTCTGGCATCTGCTTTACCGACGATCAACTTTATATGGTCATTCCATTTTAAATCACTCCTAATGCCTACTCCCAGATAATTTATGGAATTAACTGCTTCCAGTTGCTGACCTGTTCTATTGTAGCTAAATGATAAAGGCTCTTTCTTGCTATGTATTCGCAGAACATTACACTTGTCTACATTGAGATTCAATTGCCATTCTCTGCACCATGCATCAATTCGTTGCAGATCCTCCTGCGTTTCAGTACAATTTTCCATTGTTACAACCTCTCGGTATGCTACAGCGTCATCCGCAAAAAGACTCAGTGAACTTCCGATGTTATCCACAAGGCCATTTATGTATATTGTGAATGGCAACGGTCCTACGACACTCCCCTGCGGTACACCTGAAATCACTCTTACTTCGGAAGACTTCTCTCCATTGAGAATGACATGCTGCGTTCTGTTATCTAGGAACTCTTCAACCCAATCACGCAATTGGTCTTATAGTCTATATGCTCTTACTTTGTTCATTAAACGACTGTGGGGAACTGTATCGAACACCTTGAGGAAGTCAAGAAACACGGCGTCTACCTGGGAACCCGTGTCTATGGCCCTCTGAGTCTCGTGGACGAGTAGCGTTAGCTGGGTTTCACACGATCGTCTTTTTCGAAACCCATGCTGATTCCTACAGAGTAGATTTCTAGTCTCCAGAAAATGCATCCTGCAATATACTGGCACAAGCATTTTTGTTGCAATTCGACAAAGATCCTTGCATGGCCTGGAAAACGAATAAGTTCCCGCTTGATCATGTCCCTTTCGTCATCACTTAACACTTCCGGTCTGAGATGCCGTGGTCCATACATAAAACTCTCCCCTGACATAAAACTGTATCCTTCATTCTATGTCCGTTACGTGTTCAGCTGACGAGAGATCTGGTGTTCTTGCTAGCCAGGACAGATGTACACCACGAAAGAGCAAGTTGCGTCGCAGTAGCCGTAAGTCGTCGTGCATTGTCCTGCTAAAGAAAAAAAAAACAATATCCTTCCCGTCCAAGAAGTGTCAGTAGTACGGGGATAACAGCCTGTGCACTGTAGCGAGCAGTGGTTAATTTACACTGCAGAAACACCGAATGTGACCGCGACCTGTCACTGATGCTCTAAAAATGGTTCAAATAGCTCTAAGCACTATGGGACTTGACATCTGAGGTCTTCAGTCCCCCAGACATAAAACTGCTTAAACCTAAGGACATCACACACATCCATGCCTGAGGCAGGACTCGAAGCTGCGACCGTAGCAGCAGCGCGGTTCCGGACTGAAGCGCCTAGAACCGCTCGGCCACAGTGACCAGCACTGATGCTCCCCCATACCATGAAGCCTGGGATGCTACCTGTGTGTCTTGTCGATTTCACCCGAAGATACGCCGCTCACGAGCGCTACGCCATACACGTTTACACCTCACTCACATACAAGTAGAACCTATTCTAATCTCTGAACATAAGAAAACTACACTGCTGGCCACCGTAAATGCAACACCCTGAAGGAAGCATCCGAATCGAGTGAAATTTACACCATGGGTTTGCAGCGATGAGATATGCAACTGATTAGAATTTCAGCGCAGATACACATCACGCGCGCCTGTGGCGCCACCTCATAGCGCCATTTAAGGCTTGGCGATTTCGACGAGTGTACGTTCGGCACGTGTGTTTACCTTGTGGTTGTTTCACAAGACGATCAGTTATGCCTCGTAGACAACAGCGAACATCTTTTGATCAAGTATCCGAGTTCGACAGAGGAAGGATAGTGGCTTAACGAGATTGTGGATTATCATACAGAGAAATCGCTAGTCGTGTTGGACGAAACCAAACAACTGTAATGCGGATATGTGACCGTTGGATGCAGCGGGGTACGTCGGACCGACATGGTCGATCGCATTCACCTCGGTGCACCACTGCACGTGCTGATTGGCAAATTGTGCGCATGGCAGTGACGGATCGCTCAGTGACATCCCGAACCATAGCACAGCACATTGCGTCTGTAACGCATCATCCAGTGTCTGCGTGTACCTTTCGACGCCGTTTACAGCAGAGTGGTCTGTCCGCAAGACGTCCATTGCTTCGTCTACCATTGACGCAGAACCACAGACGTCTCCGTCGCCAATGGTGTGATGACAGACGGATGTGGACGGCAGAATGGAATGACGTTGTCTTTACTGACGAGGCACGCTTCTGTCTGCAGCACCACGATGGTCGGATTCGAGTGTGGAGACACCGTGGAGAGAGGATGCTGGACAGCTGCATTATGCACCGTCACACTGGTCTTGCACCGGGTATTATGGTATGGGGCGGTATTGGATATTACTCTCGCACGCCTCTAGTACGCAATGCCGGTACTTTAAATAGCCGGCGCTACATATCCGAGGTGCTGGAGCCAGTTGTCCTTCCTTACCTTCAGGGCTCGGCCACAGCCATATTTGAACAGGATAATGCGCGACCACACGTGGCACGCATTGTCCAAAGGTTCTTCGTCAATAACCAGATTGAATTGCTTCCCTGGCCGGCTAGCTCTCCGGATCTTTCGCCGATAGAAAACATGTGGTCCATGGTTGCTCAACGAGTGACCCAGATTACAGCCCCAGCTGCCACACCAGATGATCTTTGGCAACGTGTGAAAGCTGCTTGGGCTGCTGTACCCCAGGAACACATCCAACGTCTCTTTGACTCAATGCCGAGACGTGTGGCAGCGGTGATCTCCAACAATGGCGGCTACTCTGGCTACTGATTCTGGCAGGAACCACATGTCACAGACGTCTGTAAACGTAATCATTTGATATTTGGTCAACATGTTATCTACAAAATAAATTTTGTTGTGCTACCTCTTGTCTTTCTTGGTGTTGCATTTACGGTGGCCAGCAGTGTACATTTCACTCTCCACTCAACTCTTTTACGAAACCAGAGTAGCCCTACTTGGTAGCCTGGCCAGAGGTCCACGTGATCTTCAGCTTTCTCCAAGCAGACTGTTCTCAATGGTGCGTGATGACACAGCAGGTGAAATGTGTGCCCGTATTTCGCACCTGGACGATGTTTGGTCGGCCACCGCTGCTCGCACAATGCGTCGGTCGTAACATGCACTTGTACTACGTGGACGTCCACAATCTGTTCTGCAGGTGTGGGAATGTTTCACAGACCACTGTTGACAGCAGCGGCACATTACCGATACACTGTCTGTAGTATATAGAGAAGTTGCAGCATTAGAAAATAGCAGCGAACTGCAGGAAGATCTGCAGCGGATAGGCACTTGATGCAGGGAGTGGCAACTGACCCTTAACATAGACAAATGTAATGTATCGCGAATACACAGAAAGAAGGATCCTTTATTGTATGATTATATGATAGCGGAACAAACACTAGTAGCAGTTATTTCTGTAAAATATCTGGGAGTATGCGTGTGGAACGATTTGAAGTGGAATGATCATATAAAGTTAATTGTTGGTAAGGCAGGTGCCAGGTTGAGGTTCATTGGGAGAGTCCTTAGAAAATGTAGTCCATCAACAAAGGAGGTGGCTTACAAAACACCCGTTCCACCTATACTTGAGTATTGTTCATCAGTGTGGGATCCGTACCAGGTCGACTTGACAGAGGAGATAGAGAAGATCCAAAGAAGAGCGGCGCGTTTCGTCACAGGGTTATTTCATAAGCGTGATAGCATTACGGAGATGTTTAGCAAACTCAAGTGGCAGACTCTGCAAGAGAGGCGCTCTGCATCGCGGTGTAGCTTGCTCTCCAGATTACGAGAGGGTGCGTTTCTGGATGAGGAATCGAATATATTTCTTCTCCCTACTTATACCTCCCGATGAGATCACGAATGTAAACTTAGAGAGATTCGAGCGCGCACGGAGGCTTTCCGGCAGTCGTTCTTCCCGCGAACCATACGCGACTGGAACAGGAAAGGGAGGTAATGACAGTGGCACGTAAAGTGCCCTCCGCCACACACCATTGGGTGGCTTGAGGAGTATAAATGTAGATGTAGATGTAGATGTAGAACATGTGCAGCAGTCCGTCAATACGTACATCCAGCTTCCCACAAACCCAAAATGCGACCCCCTTGAAATGGCCGAAGCTTTGAGTACATATTCGTCGATGGGGGATGGTTGTACCCTGGTATGAACGATGCAAACACTGTTCACCTCTAAACTCAGCATAGTTACTGCCTCCAGAGTCAAAACAGAGGGTGGGCAGACAGGCCTTCTGAGTATCATCTGATCGACGAAGACTGTGAAAAATGCATCACTAACACTGCAACCCCTCAGTACGCACATATTATACCCTGGTGTCACTGACACTGTTCTTGAGGATGCTGTAATTTTTTTTCTGGCAGTGTACGTTGTTATGTTCGTGCCATCAGTTCGAAGACTTCTTTGATGCAATTCTCCACATTGGTCTACTTTGTGCAAGTCTTTGAATATCTGCATAACTACAGTATCCTACGTCCTCTTGAATCTACTCGTTGCATTTAAGCTTTGACCTCTTTCTACAATTTTAAACATTTTTGCTCGGAGATTTTTGTTCAGTGACTGTTAACGTCCGTCAAGTACTTATGAAAAGCATGTTTGACCATCAACTGTTTTATTGTAAATTTTAAGCATCAACCGGTTTCGGTCTTAGACCATTAGATGCGGATATCTGTCCAAAGATACAAACATAGACAAAAACAGTAGACGATGATATGTTATGAAATTACAAAAAGGTGCCGGCCGCTGTGGCCAAGCGGTTCTAGGCGCATCAGTCCGGAGCCGCGCTGCTGCGACGGTCGCAGGTTCGAATCCTGTCTCGGGCATGGATGGTGTGATATCCTTAGGTTAGTTAGGTTTAAGTAGTTCTAAGTCTAGGGGACTGATGGGCTCAGATGTTAAGACCCATAGTGCTTAGAGCCATTTGAACCATTTTACAAAGAGGTACAAAACGGACGTGAATATTTACAGGGTTAAAACAAGTTCAAGTAAATATATCTCCCGTGTCATTAATTGACGATCGATACATCTCAGGTGTTATAATATGTAATAAATTCCAGAATAGTAAGTTCTACAAAGGTCATATGCGGGTGCCTTCAGTAGTTACATTAGTTAACAGTACAGTATATACACTAATCAGAAGGCTAGATACGTAGGTACTGTCACATTACAAATTCTGAAGAGTTGGTCAAAGACTTTCACTAAACCTTTTCAGCCTATGATACAAAGTACATTCATAATGAGTTAACTGCTGACTGTACGTGACTAGATGATCTTTGGCGAATTTCTTTGGTAGTTTCTCAAGTAAACAGAAAGTGGAAAACGAAGTTGCCCTTAAAAATACAGAAAAACATCTTTCCCATTGCAAGAAGCAACAAACCTCTGCAATATCTAAATGTTATACAGTAGTATAATAACTGCACAATAATACATGCGATACCTAAAAACAAACATCAGTCATAACATAAACATAATATGAATGGTGTTCATAACATGAAATAGAAAATAAAGTGCTTACAAATAGGTACAAGTTGTGAGCTACCGTTTATTTGCATCCTAATTACAGTAATCGACCATTTCCACTTGTTAACGACCAAGTTTGAAGGACCACACGATATGTGATAGTCGTACCAGATTGACTGTTTATTTTGAAAACCAGATCTAGCAGTAATATTAATGTCACGAAAATGTAGCCAGCTGCAGGATAATTAAACGAGTGATCAAGTTAACGTTTTGAATAAAAGAGCTGATAGTCAAATACGCATTTCGTGACTTCTACAGTTTTATTTTACCGTCTGCCACCCCCCCCCCCCCCCACATACACACCCACACAAACACTGCTGTTTATCCTCAAGCCACGCGGAGTGGCCGTGCGGTTCAAGGTACCATGTCACGGATTGCGCGGCCCCTCCCACCGGAGGTTCGAGTCCTCCCTCGGGCATGGGTGCGTGTGTTGTTCTTAGCATAAGTAATTTAAGTAGTGTGTAAGTCTAGGGACCTATGACCTTAGCAGTTTGGTCCATTAGGAGTTCACACACATTTGAACATTTTATTGCCAAATCTCAGGATATGTCCTGACAACACATCTCTTCGTTTAGTCATTTTTTTCTTATAAACCTCGTTTCCCTCAAATTCGATTTAGTACCTCTCCATTCTCTGCTTCCTAACGTTTATTTCGTTTTGTGGTATCCTTACTGTTACCACAGCCACAATTTAACCTAAGGAAAGACACTACCAGTCTGTGAATCACATAATCTTTTTTCTAAGTGATATAGTATTTGAACTCGTTTGTGTAACTTATTTTATGAGGCTGATATGGAAAAACAGCCAAGTTTTGTCTGAGCTAGCCTGGGAAACCGCGCAGAGTAGATCCAGGCCTGTTAAGCAGCTATAGCGGAACACGTAAATCTGAACAGGTTGATTCACTTTATTTTCATTAGTTACTCGATTTACTCATTTAATAATCAACATTATTCTGTAGTTACTCACCACTTGATATGTATAACTCAATCGCAACTAGTGTCGCGACCATAAAGTCGCATCTTCAGGTGAAAAACATGAAGCGGTGTCGAGATAAAGAAGTGTTGCCGAAATTTGCCAACTTGCGACACCCTGTTAGCACGACAAGATCCAGACGCATACTACAACGAGCCGGTGCGGCCCTGGTGCGCGAGCACATACGGGTCACCAGGCAGGAGTTAGATAAGAACGCAAGGATGCTGCTTACTCAACACCTTCGATTGGCATCCTATCTCCCACCACACACATGGGAGTGGATCGACGGAAACACATATGCAAGCAGTGAGATCCACAAGAGAAAAGCCACGGAAAAACAATGTGGCAAGTTCACCAGACTGTCTGGAGCCCGGCAACATGCCGACCACACAACCAATGCCAAGACTGTCATCAATCTGGCAGGCAAAGAACTGGACGAGACCACAGTTTCAGTGCTGTCGAGAGGACTTAACTTTGCTCCAGTACCCAGGACACTACCTAAGCGAGACATTATCAGCAGCATCGAGCAAGCCGTGCGCGGCCTCCCTACGGAGGCAGCTGAGGAAGTTAGGAGAGAGACGTGCAGGGTCCTGGAGAAGGCAAAAATGCCCAAGAACAACATAACGTCTGCTGAATGGAAGGCTCTTAAGGCCCTACGTGAGGATGAGGACACTGTCGTTCTAGCTGCTGACAAAGGCAATGCCACGGTGATACTGAGGAAAGAAGATTATTGGCAGAAGATAAACTCACTGCTACAAGATACTGCCTACAAGCAACTGGACAAGGACACGACAGCTTCCGTGACTCGCAAGACCATCGCCTTGCTCAATGACTCTGGACTGGAAAAGGACGTCATCAGGAAGCTGTACCCCAGAGCACCGGCACCACCACGGCTATATGGGCTCCCTAAGATCCACAAAGACGGAGTTCCATTGCGACCCATAGTGAGCACCATCAACTCACCGACATATGGTTTAGCCAAGTACCTAGCACAACTGCTCAAACCGATCGTGGGTCACTGTGAGCACCATGTCAAGAACTCGGCGGAGTTTGTGAAGGTACTACAAGGCTTTCGCCTGGATAAAGAAGATCTTCTTGTCAGCTTTGACGTCACCTCACTATTCACACGAGTACCACTGGAAGACTCCCTAGCGCTGCTCGAAACACGCTTTAGTGAGGACACAATAAGGCTGTTCCGGCATGTGTTAACAAACACCTACTTCAAGTGTGGAGGCAAATTTTATGAACAAGTGGATGGTGTAGCCATGGGGTCCCCCTTAGCTCCAGGCATAGCTAATCTTTACATGGAGCACTTTGAAGACATAGCCCTGGACACCGCCCCATTGAAACCTAAAGCCTTCTACAGATATGTGGACGACACTTTTGTCGTGTGGCCACATGGCAGAGAGAACCTGCAAGACTTCCTGCGGCATCTCAACAGCATACACAGCAACATACAATTCACCATGGAGGTGGAAGAAAACGGAAGCTTGCCCTTCCTTGACATTCTAATCAAGAGGCACCCTGATGGCACCTTGGGTCACGCTGTGTATAGGAAGAAGACACATACGGATTTATACCTTCATGCACAGAGTTGCCACCACCCAGCACAACGCAACTCAGTGCTTAACACACTTGTGCACAGGGCCAAGTCTATCTGTGATGATGATAGCCTACCTGCAGAGTTACAACACCTAAGGAAGACCTTCCGCAGCAACGGTTATAATGAGACGCAAATCTCGCGCGCCCTACACAAGAGCAGGAAGGTAGACACACCAGAAGAAGAAGATGAGACCAGATGCCTGGCATTTCTACCATACGCGGGACCGCCAACAGCCAAGATTGCCCGCATTCTGGAGAAGCACAACATCAAGACAATTTTTCATGCCCCAAGTAAAATTAAGGACATACTTGGCTCAGTCAAAGACCACCTAGGACTGCAGACTCCGGGCGTATACAGTATTGAATGTGAATGTGGTACGAAATACATCGGACAAACGCAGCGCTGCATCACGCAGAGGCGCTCGGGACACATTAGAAATGTACGCCTTGGTCAGACAGAAAAATCGGCGGTAGCGGAACATAGCCTTAACGAAGGACACACCTTCCTCTTTGAGGGTACGAAGAAGCTGTGTGACGCTAAAGGATTTTGGGACTCAGTTTTCAAAGAGGCTGTAGAAATTCGGTTGAACAGCAACCTGATCAATCGAGACACTGGTTTCCAACTTAGTACAGCCTGGAATCCCGCAATAACTAAAATTAGAAGAGAACGCTCCGGCACGAAGACGGCAGCGGCCACAGACGTATTAGGAACCGACAGGGACTCGACGCCCGGTCCGCGCCGCGAACCCCCCACCACTGGCGCGGCGGCCGATTCCGCAGGTACCTGATTGGTCGGCGCCCGGAATTAGTCACTGGTCCAGGAGCCTTTATAGGACCGCGCAACACAGCATCTCGACACTTCGCTTGAAGATGATGGGTACGAAACCCTTCGAAACGTTGCGAGAAGACGACGCCTTTACTCGGCTGATCACCCGAGATGATTTCACGAGCATCATTCATGCAAAACTCACTTTGTCCTTATCTCACGTGATATCCTGCGAACTATAGACGAACAGGCAGGTTCAATATTTCTAGTTTTCCGGAAAGCATTTGACTTGGTGTCCCACTGCCAACTGTTAACGGAAGTACAAGCTGAGCTGTGCACGGCTCGCGTTTATCCCATTTATTGTTTGTCATCTTCTATTATCATACTGCTGCCTCGTTTTCTTATTCCATTTACTGGCGTCACTAACTTCCTGCCTTACTTGCCCGTGAGCGGCAGCAGCAGTGCGTATCGATAAGTGCACTGTCGTACCGTCTCTGGAGCGGCCGATAGTATTTCCGGGTCGCCATGTGTCTGGCATTCAGTTAGGGACGGACCAGCAGTGAAATCGGGAGGACGGAGCGCCGGTGAGGCGCCGACAGCCAGTGCTCGCCGACCGCTGGCGACACACATGACCAGTCCAACAGAGGGAGATTGTAGCGGGATGACCGTTGGTTGGTCGTTCGGTTGGTCGTCTCATCGGCCGACGTATACTTGCTCCTTTACCGTTTCCGGGCCCGGGGCAGCTGGTCGGTTGGCGTGAAGCAGTGAGGAAACCTCCGTGGTGCGTAGTTTTGCCGGGCCCACTGGCGGCCTCTGTGCGGTATCGGAGTGTGTGGTACAGTTCCCATTGCTACGAGGTTCGTGGCTCACCGATCCTGGACATGGAAGTTGAGTTTTGACTTAATCTACTAGCAAGTCACAACTGTCCACATTGTGTCGTTTGGAGTTTGTTGTCGGCTGTTGAGATATTCCCGAGAGCAACAATGTGTGTTTTCAAGTTGGCAAATTTTTGACACCCTCCAGTGGAGTTTAACTGTACTTGGTTATTTGAATTGAAGTTCACAGCGGAATCTTCTGCCTTGTGGCCGTTAACGTTCCAGTTACCTGCCCTGGCCGTTGACGTAAATTCATGCAGTGTATTTTCCTCATCGTATTGGCACTGTCCAGCACGGTGTGTAGTTTGACAGCTCACTCCCTATTGTGTGCTGGTCGGGTGAAGCAGAGGTTATCTTGTCGATGGGTCCGCTGACTGTCTGTCGGTTGGGATGTCGTCGGATCGACAATGGTTGGGCCGACTGCCTGTCTCACCTAATCGAGCGTTAGTGTTTGAATTCGAGGCCGACCCTCGGAACTTCTGAGCGCCCTTGGGTGTACTGCCTTTTCTTGTTTGTTCTTGTTGTTTGTACTTGTATGGCTTCTAGCAGATTTGTAGATTAAGGTTATTTTGCCTTTAAGGCGTCAGATGGTTTGAGCCTTCAGTCTAATTTAAGAACTGTTTTACGTAAAGCCTTTGGCATTTTTAAAATTATGTTATTGAGTCTTTAGTGTTGGGCCTTCAGCCGATTTTAAATTTAAGTTGTTTTGCTCTTAAAGTGTCAGATTCTTTGGGCCTTCAGCCGATTTTGAATTAAAGTCGTTCTGCCCTTAAGCTGTCAGACGGTTTGGGTCTTCAACCTAATTTAAGAACTGTTTTATGTAAAGCCTTTGGCATTTTTAAATTAAAATTAATGTTATTGAGTCGTAAGTGTTGGACGTTCAGCCGATTATGAATTTAAGTAGTTTGGCCTTCAGCCTAATTAAGGAACTGTTTTAAGATAAGGCTTTGCCTTTTAAATTTCTGATTTTGGTTGAGCTTTAAGTTATTGGCTTTCAGCCATTTTTAAATTAAAGTGGTCTTGCCCTTAAGGCATGAGATTGTAAGGCACATTCAGCCACTAATTAAGTTCCAAAACTAAAGCTGTGTTTTTTTTTTAATTCTTGGCTCTTGTAATGTTTGATCAAATAAAAGGTTGTATGTTCGAGTGTAACTGACAGCCGCTTATTTTGGCCCCTTTCCACAACTTAAACTACCTGTCCTGTCCTGTTGGTTTAGCAGGGCGTCTCACAAGCGTACGGAATAGTTTGCCAGATATGTGGATGCCTTGAGGACTTCTTAAGTAGTATGAGTCAGTACGTTGTCCTCGACGGCGAGTGTTTTCAGAGACAAGGGCATCGTCAGGAGTGCCCCAGGGAAGTGTGATAGGACTGCTGTTACACACTGTGGGTATACGTAAATGATCTGACGAACAGGATTACCAGTAATCTGCGGCTATTTACTATTGAAGAAGCACTGTACGGGAGTGTGTCGTCGTTAAGTGACTGTAGCAGGATACAAGATGTCTTGGATAGAATTACTATTTGGTGTAATGAATGGAAGCTTGCTCTGAATGCAGAAAAATGTAAATTAATGCAAATGAGCAGGAAAAACACTCCCGTAATGTTAGAATACAGTATTAGTAGTGCACTACTTAACATATTCTAGTCGATTAATTATCAAGAGCCAGCCGGGGTGGCCGAGCGGTTCTAGGCGGTTCAGTCTGAAACCGCGCGATCGCTACGGTCGCAGGTTCGAATCCTGCCTCGGGCATGGATGTGTGTTATGCCCTTAGGTTAGTTAGTTTTAAGTAGTTCTAAGTTCTAGGGGACTGATGACCTCCGATGTCCAGTCCCATAGTGCTCAGAGCCATTTGAACCAATTTTTTGAATTATCAAGGAGTAAAGTTGCAAAACGATATGAAATAGAACGAGCATTCAAGGATCGTAATGGAGAAGGCGAACGATCAACTTTGGTTTACTATCAGAGTTTTAGGAAAGTGTCGTTCATTTGTAAAGGAGGCTGCATATAGAATACTTGTGCGACCCACACTTGAGTACTGCTCGAGCGTTTTGGATCCCCACCAGGTCAGATTAAAGGAAGACGACGAAGCAATTCAGAGGCGAGCTGCTACATTTGTTACCGGTAGGTTCGATCAACACGCAAGTATTATGGAGATGCTACGGGAACTCAAATGGGAGTCACTGGAGTAGAGGCGACATCTTTTCGAGGAAATCTATTGAGAAAATTAAGAGAAACAGCATTTGAAGCCGACTGCAGAATATTATTACCTTAACTACCATGAACATAAGGCAAGACAAATTATGGCTCGTATGTACACATATAAATAGTCGATTTTCCCTCGCTCAATTTGCGAGTGTAGCAGGAAGGGAAGTAACTAGTAGCGGGACAACGTATCCTCCACCATGCGCCTTACGGTGGCTTGCGGCATATTGATTTAGATGTAGATATTTGAAGTCGGAAACAGATGAACCTGAAGACTGTACAATTAGAACTAGGCCTATATAATTATAACTAACCTCATTAAAAAGAACATAGTTCTTACACAGGAAAAAAGCGATCTATAATTATTATAAATAAACTAGAAACAGTCTTGATCGCTTAACTTTTTTAATGGTGACCGGTTTCGATCTTCTTATCAAATCATCTTCGGACCTACAATAAACAGTAGCGAACAGGACGCTTTCTCCACAGGTAGCCTCTTTGGCCTAAGTAAGAAGAGTAGGTAGCCATGGTTACTAGAGTGGCGTCCTTGCTGTAATCATTTGCCCTAGTAAGACGAGTAGGTAGCCTTGGTTACTGCAGTTGCGTCCTTGCATCATCTTTGCGTTTTTCGATAACAGTACATGATAGACGACCACACTGTTTAGGTCGCAGTAATTACCTTTTTACACTATATTTTATAAGCTATAAGATTTTAACGTGTTTTATAAATCCTATATATGGCAATAACGACTTACAATAACTACCACGCCCCCAGGGGCTCAGCATTCATTTGCTGGGTACGGGCTTGGCGACCCCGGGGTTCCTGAGCTGGGGACTGGTAAGCGCCGCCAGTCCCCTGTCACCGTAACCTCTGGGCATACTTCAACGACCACCGTGCGGCGCGGCGGTGGAACGTTGTGCGTCTCAGGGAATGGGGATCCTGGCTTGACCGCCCGGATCGCGAGGATGGAATAAACCTCTATAAAAAAAACCTCAATCTCAAGGTGTGCTGCGCGCCGATGAGATGCATGGCTGTTGAGGTGGAACAGTCGATAGCGGGCAACCTCTGGGGAACCTGCCGCACCTCAGTTGTATAAGGCTTACCTAGGCACGCGGGGCTCTGTCTAGGTGGACTTCTAGTTCCCTAGCTGCTTGTGGGACCGAGATGGATCCTTCGAAATCCTCTTTTCTTCCTCCCAGCGGAAAGGGTGGGCCGCTGGAAGGTTCTAACACCCAGTCTCTTAAGAGGGCCCGTGCAGTCAGTCCCCCTGACTCCGGCGCTTCTTTGAAAAGTCCAGTCTTAGGTAACAGAATGCATTCTGGTAATCCGAATGTGTTTCTCATTGTGAAACGGAAGGAGGGTAATTTCGAGAAGGTTTCGCCCTTCTATATTCAAAAGGGTTTGGAGGGAATCTGTGGCTCCTTAAAATCGGTGAAGCGATTACGTAATGGGACCTTGCTAGTGGAAACTTCCACTTCTCAGCAAGCAACTAACCTCCAATCTGCTAAATGCCTTGGAGAGTATGCCATAGACACTGAACTGCACAGCACCTTGAACTATAGCAAAGGTGTTGTGACATGCCGGGATCTAGCTGATATTCCCAAGGAAGAACTTCAACGTGAGTGGGCTCCGGAAGGTATCGTTGATGTCCAACACATCATGAAGAGGGTTGATGGCACTCTTCTCAAATCCGACTCCTTTATTCTGACCTTCAGTAGCACAAAACTTCCTGAACACGTTAAAGCTGGCTTCCTTCGCCTTAGTGTGAGGCCTTATTTCCCGGCCCCAATGCGCTGTTTCAAATGCCAGCGTTTTGGGCATACCACCTTAGGCTGTAAAGGCGAAGCGACTTGTGGAAACTGTGGTCAGGCTGCTCATGAAGGAGTTGGTTGCTCGTCTCCGGCTAAATGTATTAATTGCTCTGGGAACCACCCTGTTTGGAGTAGGGACTGCCGCATACTTTTAGAGGAACGCAAGGTCCAGGAAATAAAAACAACCAAGCGTATCCCCTATGGTGAGGGCAAGAAGATTTATAAGTCGATGCAACCTCCCACATTTGCTACATCTTTTGCATCCCTGGTACAGAAGCCTACTCCAAAAGTCGATGCCTCAATGCAGACTGAGGTGGTGAGTGTTGGCACTAACACCTGTAGCTGTCAGTGCACTTGCAACGCAGGCAGTGTTTCAGAGCCAGTAGCCCCTCCTCGCACGGCAGACAAAGGTACAGTGGCGGACTTGGTCCAGCCCCTCGCGCCTCCAACAGCTGAGGTTGTCCCCAAGCCCAGTGCGCCAATTACCACTCCCACATCCGCTCCCCCAAAGTCCACCAAGCCACAGAAAGCTACTGTGCAGCAGCAACAGCGGGTCAAATCCCGTGGTAAACCATCTGACCATGCGGATGTTGTTTTACGCGAGGCTTCATCTGACTCTTCCCCAGAGTTGATGGAGTACGATGTATGTGTGGGGCAATCATCTCGTCCCACGCCTGCCCCTCCACCTGCTGCGGTCTCCCCACCCCGTCGGAGGGACAGGATGAAGGTGCTACCCCCAACATAGATGGCTCCCATACTCCAGTGGAACTTGCAAGGGTTCAGGACGCATGTGGAGGAACTTCGTCTACTTTCTCAGGGTAGACCACTGTGTCTCTGTCTCCAGGAGACGTATTTCCATCCATCATACTCCCCTGAGATACGAGGCTATACACTCCACAAAAAGGACGACCTGAGTGGAGAGAGAGCTAGAGGAGGCGTAGGTATTTTCGTCAGAACGGACTACCATTCCTCGCCTCTCTCACTTACGACGACTCTACAGGCCGTCGCTGTGTCCGTGTACGTGCGTCATCCATTGACTGTATGCTCACTTTACTTGCCCCCACATGATGCACTTGATGAAGCGGCCCTCACCGACCTTCTTACACAGCTCCCCCAGCCATTCATTATTTGTGGTGATTTTAATGCCCACAATGTGCTTTGGGGCTCTGCAATTACCTGCCCCAGGGGTAGAGCAATTGAGAGGCTTCTCCTGTCATCCTGTGCCTACTTGCTCAATGGAGGACAGAGTACTCATTTCTGCACGGCGACTGGGTCGTTCTCTGCCATAGATCTCTCGTTTTGCTCTCCAGCTCTTGCCGCTAGTGCTCACTGGGAAGTGGTCGCTGACTTGCACGGCAGTGATCATTTCCCAATCTGGATTCACCTGCCAGATGGCGTGGGCCCCGAAAGGAGACCACCACGATGGGTGCTCAGTGGAGCTGACTGGACACTTTATAGCCAGTTGGCCCAATTCGAACACTGTGCGAATGTTGAGGTGTGGGTGGATCATATTACCAGAACGGTCCACCACGCCGCTGCAGCATCCATTTCACAGTCCACAGGCCACCGGAAAAGGCCACCTGTGCCTTGGTGGAGTGACGAATGCCGCTCTGCAATCAGGACCAGGCGTGCGGCCCTGCGGCGGTTCAAGTGTCGGCCGACTGCTGAGAATCTTGCAGCCTTTCGGGTGGCGAGGGCGAGATGTCGCCGCATTATTCGTGAGAGCAAGAAGAGATCGTGGGAAAAGTTCCTGAACACCATTAATCGTTCCGCCAAAAGTTCCATTGTGTGGAAGACCATTAGGAGAATTTCTGGCAGAGGAGGGAGGTGCCCCATAGCTGCTGTAATGAATAACGGCACTCTCCACACAGATCCGCGAGACATTGCCCAGACTATGGCAGCATATTTTGCGACAGTTACTGCCACAACCAGTCAGGATCCAGGTTTCCAGCGCCATAGAGCGGTTGCTGAGAGGTGTAGTCTGAACTTCCAGCCCACCTCTCATGAAGTTTACAACTGCCCTTTTTCTATGTGGGAACTGGATTCTGCATTGTCTGGAGCTCGTGACACTTCCCCTGGTCACGACAGGATCCATTACAGTATGCTATGGCACCTCACAATGCGCAACAAAGAAATCCTCCTCGCACTTTTTAATGCCATTTGGGCGTCGGGTCACTTTCCTGACGCGTGGCGTGAGGCAGTTTTAATCCCTTTTTTAAAACCTGGGAAAGACCGCACGAGCCCAAGTAGCTACCGTAGTATTGCCCTCACTAGTTGCATAGGGAAGACCTTGGAGCGGATGGTCAACCGCCGCCTTGTCTGGATGTTAGAATCCCGGCAACTCCTTAGTCGCTTTCAGTGTGGGTTCAGGAGGTTTCGTTCCACCTTCGATAACCTTGCCCTCCTGGAGGCGGCTATACAACAAGCTTTCCTACGCCGTCATCACCTTATAGGTGTCTTTTTCGACATCGAGAAGGCCTACGTTACCACTTGGAGGCGTCTCATCCTGGAGCAGCTTCACGAATGGGGTTTTCGTGGTTGTCTTCCTCTTTTTATTCAGTCTTTCCTCTCGCCACGATATTTTAGATACCGAATTGGTGACGTCCTGTCTGATCGCTTTGAGCAGGAGAATGGTGTCCCTCAGGGTAGCGTTTTAAGTGTGACTCTCTTTGCCATCGCTATTAATAGCATTACGTCCATAGTGAAAAGTCCTGTCCAGTGTTCTTTGTTTGTGGATGATTTCTCTTTGTTCTGCTCTTCTTCAAGCCTTGCAACGACAACTCGTCAGTTGCAACTTACGATTAGGCGTTTGGATGACTGGGCGCTGAAGAGTGGATTTAAGTTTTCCACCGAGAAGTCTGTATGTGTTCTTTTTAACCGTTCTCGTTCGATTTTCACCTTTCCTGAGTTGCGCTTGAGGGACACTATTCTGTCTTTTAAAGACACGGTGAGATTTCTGGGGCTCATTTTTGACTCGAGGCTCACGTGGTTACCTCATCTTAAAGACCTGAAACGGCGGTCGCTTCAGGCTTTAAGTATTTTAAAATGTCTTAGCCACAGTACATGGGGAGCTGACAGGACTTGTCTGCTCCAGTTTTACAGGGCGTTTGTGCGATCTCGGCTCGATTATGGGTACACGGTGTATGGGTCCGCGAGGCCTTCTTACTTAAAGATTTTGGACGTTGTGCACCATGAAGGGCTTCGGTTGGCCACTGGGGCATTCCGAACTAGCCCCATACCAAGCCTCTGTGCAGAGGCTGGTGAACCGCCACTTCATATGCGGCGACAGCTACTTACGGTCCGCCAGGCGTATAAAACTTTGTCCACACCATACACCCCTGCATACCATACCGTTGCTCAGCCTCCTCTGGCACGGTTATTTCATAACCGGCAACGTGCGACGCAGCCCTATGGGATTCGCGCACAGGATTGCCTCGCTGCAATGTCTATGGCTGGTCTTCGTGTTTTACGTCGCGGTTGGAGCAGATCTCCACCTTGGCTCCTCCGGAGACCCAAACTTATTTTAGATTTGACTCGTTTTAAGAAGGATGGCACGCCAGATTTTACATTCCGGTCACTTTTTTTTTAACATTTTAGATGTGCATCACGGTTTCACTGTCGTTTACACTGATGGCTCCAAACAGGAGAATTTCCTTGGCTGTTCTGTGGTGTTCCCTGACCATGTTACCCGGATTCGCCTCCCTGCTGAATATACCGTTTTCGCAGCGGAGCTCCACGCGATCCTGACGGCACTGGAGCAGATGAATCGTGTTCGGGGCGATCGATTTCTTCTCTGCTCCGATTCTCTTAGTGCCTTACAATCGCTACAGAACCTATACCCGACTGAGGAGATGGTCCAGCTGATACATGGCCAACTGTACTTGCTCCAACAGCGGGGTAAAGAGGTATCCTTCTGCTGGGTGCCTGGTCATGTCGGCATATGGGGCAATGAACAGGCTGATCGGGCTGCCAAGGAGGCCTGCAGAGAGCAGGATGTGCTCCAGTGTCCTATCCCCTTGCAGTCGGTCATCGCTGCACTCCACAGGAAGTGCATGGAGTTGTGGGAGGACGAGTGGCTGGCGGTGACGGCCAATAAACTGCGGTCGGTAAAGTCAACCACTCGGCCGTGGCGTTCCTCCTGTCGGTTGCTCAGGCGGGAAGAGGTGGCCCTCACACGTCTTCGGATCGGGCACTGTCCTCTGACGCATAGCTATTTATTACGGCGGGAGGATCCTCCGTTTTGTGATGCTTGTGGTGTGCACGTTTCTGTCCGCCACATTTTAACAGACTGCATTTTATACCGTGATGCAAGGGCAGAAGCACAAGTTGATCGTGATCTGCCCTGTGTTTTAGCTAATGATGAGACGTGTGTGTCTAGGGTTTTTAAGTTTTGTGATGTGTCTGGGCTCTGGCCTAAACTTTTAGGCTAGAGGTTTTAGTGTATTGCGGAGTGGCTGACTCCTCCCTTTTTTTCCTTGCGGTCAGCCAGCCACTTCCATCTGCTACATTGTTTTAGCCCCCTCTCTGGTTTTCTTCCTGTGTTGTCCATGTTTTACTGCTGACGCCCTGCTTCATCCCACGCTTCGGTGTGGGTGAGCACATCTTTTCCAATGATTGTTTCCCGTGTTTTATGTTCCGTTTTATGTAAATGTTCTGAGCTTTTTTTTGACACCCGTCTCACTATGATACTGAACGGGCGCTGAAGACCTTGCTGTCGTGCGCCCACAAAATCCCTCTACTACTACTACTACTAGTAACTACCACGTTACTTTCTTAAGCGGCAGAAATGCAACTTAACGTGATTGGCTATCCATGACGTGATGCCGGAGACGGTGGGCGGGGCTTCATGTATTTAATTAGCGGCTGGTGCTCTTCAGTTGCAGCCACAAACAAGAGGATTGCCATGCGCCACAGCCTCCGGCAAACATTCATTGTATATCAGCGTCATTTACTGCTTTATTAATATATGATTTCGTCCTTTAAATGTTCATATCAATTCATATTTATTGTAGGTCCGAAGATGATCTGATGAAAAGATCGAATCCGGTCACCATTAAAAAAGTTAAGCGATCAAGACTGTTTCCAGTTTATTTATAACCAACCTCAGCTTGACTGTATCAAAGTAGTACATTGTCGATTACTAGATGATGACTAAAGACCGTAAACTGTGATTAGATCTCCATGAGGGAAAATAGTTGACGTCCCGTATCTTCCTGCTTGAAACTGGCACATAAGAAACGCCCTCGTCATGCATAAAATGACAGAGGACGCAGGCATAACGAAATCCTAAAAATAAAATGACGAGAATCAAATCCAAAAGAAAAACATAGTATGAATGGGGCGATAGTGGTTTGATGCATAATAGGTATGTCATCCGTTCGTAGAATTTTGCTATTCTCCACTTGCGGTCGTTAATGTCCGCGTTACGATGTAGATTTGATGACATGCGCGGAAAAACGAGCTAACCCGCAAACGTAAAGTCTCAGAGATACGTTCTGCCATCTGTTGCTGGGTACAGGAACTATCAACATCAACATTGACATTAGTCCCACCCCTAAATTAGCGCGTAATAAAACACAGGGAATTTCTTGTGTTTCGCTATATATCATTTTTATAATGTCAAAAACGAGCTAACCTTCCACTACATTCCGGTTTCCCTCCAGCGGAGAGAAGCTGAATAACTGAGGAGTAGGATAGCCAGTACTGTGCCATATGGTAAAAAAATGGAAATGAGTGTATGGCATCGTTGGCCGGAAGGCCCCTATTCGGGAAAGTTCGGCGGCCAGTCTTATTTCATTCGACGCCACATTGGGCGACTTACGCGCCGGTGATGACGATGATATGAAGATGAGGACAACACAACACCCACTGCCCGAGCGGAGAAATTCTCCAACCCAGCCGGGAATCGAACCCGGGACCGCTTGCATGGGAGAAGAGCACGCTACCACCCACCTAAACAGGCGCACGCCATATGGTAAATAGACAGCAGATAATTAATTGTAATTTGAACAGGTTTGGGGGATGAGGTAGATCTTATTGAAATTAATAAAAGTGTAAAAGCGAAAAATAATCCATGTGTAATATGGGAACCTAGTTTATAGTGTTTGAAGTATTCAGATGACACGTTCAGTACAGAATACAGACACCAGTAGTGAACATGGCGGATGTAGAAATGGGAAACGTTGACGAAAGTGAGAAAAATCAATGAAAATTATCGAAAGAGGAAGTGTAATCCACAGAATGGGAGCAAAGAAGTTGGGAAGAAGAGGGGAACAGTGGTAATGAGAATAGTAATTATAAGTGTGCAGTGAGAAAGGTAAAATCACAAGGTTCAGATTGAGCCCATAGGAGAAAATGCTTCGATATTGTACCTGCAGGTACACGGGAGGAATTGTTTCGTGATTTCCGAAATCAAAGTAACAATGATCTTCAAAATTCTTACATATTTGGGTGTGTGAATATGAATCCTGTCAATCAGAGGTATACTGATCGTCCAGAGAGGAGTAGGCGGCGCACAACCGACATCTATAAGGTTACTGTAGGTGAAGTAGAATTCCAGATTTGTAAGAAAGCTTGTCTAGAAATATTCGGTATAGGCAACGGATGCGTCCCGTGTGATTCAACAAAAGAAAACATCTGAAACTCCTGATTAGGCAACAAAACACTAGACGTACATTCACATCGATAGACGTATGTGTAACATGACTTTGAAAGCTAAATATTTTATTGAAGGTGGATAAGCGGGGGGAAACGTAACAATCGCCCAAATAAGTGCAGCGAGGGGGGGGGGGGGGGGGAACCAGGATTTTGCATGGGCTCACATACGAGAAGTGGCGGCTGCTGCGTAAGAGTACTAGCGCACGTGAACACCCTAACTTTCGGCACCTGGGGGATTTATTGGTTAATTTTCTTTGAATTCTTTTAAACGTAACATACATGGTGCAATCTGAGAATTACGGCACTTGAATATACCGCGCTACTGCTCCTCTAAACTGCGTGAAACTTGGCATCAGGGTCGCGAGCGCACCTTCAGTTATGCACTTTTTAAGGAGCTTTTGCGCATGCACAACTCGCGTGACGTAATTGCCTTACGGGCCAAATATATACGTATTTGTTAACGTGCAGGGTTCGCGATGTGCACAGCTAGCCCTTGCTACTCAACTAGAAGTTTAGTCAGTGCCACCAGATGGTAGCACACTGCGGCAGACTTTTATCCCCGTCCGCTCGGCAAAATCCTAAAAGATGATAGTAAATTCCTCAGATACGCGAAGTCACTCACTGTACAGTAAAATTAGATCGGAAGTCAGTAAATGTTAAAGTTGTACTGGCACAAAACCTATTTTTTGGGTTTCTGAATGAGTTATAAAATATTAAGTTATGAATTTTATAATACAGTAATCCATTTCAGGCCGTGACAATCTTAAGGGCATAAAGCACATCACCGTCGATCGTTAGATTGTAGCATTTATTCATGGATCTGAAATCTGTTGATGTTATGGTGAGTCAGATTTATCTGTGTTGTAGGCCCACACTGTATACGAGTATATGAAAATTTACGAAAAGCTGTATCATTGGTTTATCTGACATTCACTTAAATGTGGGGTTGATGGCAGTGTCCTTTAGGCCCTTATGGATTTCAGCGCCTCATTTGTATTCTTGTCACGTAACCTCGTTGGTAGACGTTACTACTTGAGTTTAATAATTTCACAAACGGTAGTTTGTGTTTGGAGTTGGTTATTTACTGTGCGAGAATCAGCTTTCGTTCAAAAATGTTTCAAATGGCTCTGAGCACTATAGGACTTAACTGCTGAGGTCATCAGTCCCCTAGAACTTAGAACTACTTAAACCTAACTAAACTAAGGACATCACACACATCCATGCCCGAGGCAGGATTCGAACCTGCGACCGTAGCGGTCACGCGGTTCCAGACTGTAGCACCTAGAACCGCTCGGCCACTTCGGACGGCTCAGCTTTCGTGTGCAGAGTAAACACGAACTATGTTGAATCTATTTTAAATGCTAGGAGAAAAGTAAAGCTGTGAGCAGGGTCGTGAGTTTTACTTGGGTAGCTCTGTCGGTAGAGCACTTGCTCGCGGAAGGCAAAGGTTCCGTGTTCGAGTCTCGATTGCGCACACAGCATCACTCTGCCAGGAAGCTTCGTGTCAGCGCACACTCCGCTGCAGAGTGAAAATCTTATTCTGGGAACATAAAAGTAAATTGTCAGGAAAAGTTAATGGCAAAGGAACTAAGGCCTCCGAGAACAGATCTTTTGATTGAGAGAGTGAAGAAATCAAATAAGCGTCATTACAAGCGAACATCTAACAAAAGAAATGTACAGTTATCATAAGTTGTTATATGGTTATTTTCAGCCCGGAAGTAAATTCGTGAACTAATATATCTGTTTGGGACCTTGTATACTTGTCCGAAAAAATGGGAAAGCACAAAAACTCCCACTTCCACAAAAACGCGAAACGAAGAGTTGCGAAACCTTACACATTATTTCGTTATTGGTCTAAACTGTACTTACTTAAATACAAAACAAAAAAATTCCACAAAAACAATTCTTTCTTTTGTCAGTTATGCATCTTATTATTATTATTATTTCTTTACTTTCTCAGACGTTAAGTCTGGTTGAGAATGGAAAGTGACGCGGTCCTTGATCAAGCGTCACTTCCTATTAACTGTACGGTATGTGTTATATTGCATTTAAGAACTTTCGGGTAATTGAACATGTATCAATAATTACGGATTTCTGTAGTTGTATATATGTGTTTGGATGTAGCTGTATTGCATTGATGTACTGGTGGATATTGTGTGGTATGACTCCTGTAGTTGATACTATAATTGGTATGATGTCAACTTTATCCTGATGCCACATGTCTTTGACTTCCTCAGCCAGTTGGATGTATTTTTCAATTTTTTCTCCTGTTTTCTTTTGTATATTTGTTGTATTGGGTATGGATATTTCGATTAGTTGTGTTAATTTCTTCTTTTTATTGGTGAGTATGATGTCAGGTTTGTTATGTGGCGTTGTTTTATCTGTTATAATGGTTCTGTTCCAGTATAATTTGTATTCATCATTCTCCAGTACATTTTGTGGTGCATACTTGTATGTAGGAACTTGTTGTTTTAAAAGTTTATGTTGTAAGGCAAGCTGTTGATGTATTATTTTTGCGACATTGTCATGTCTTCTGGGGTATTCTGTATTTGCTAGTATTGTACATCCGCTTGTGATGTGATCTACTGTTTCTATTTGTTGTTTACAAAGTCTGCATTTATCTGTTGTGGTATTGGGATCTTTAATAATATGCTTGCTGTAATACCTGGTGTTTATTGTTTGATCCTGTATTGCAATCATGAATCCTTCTGTCTCACTGTATATATTGCCTTTTCTTAGCCATGTGTTGGATGCGTCTTGATCGATGTGTGGCTGTGTTAGATGATACGGGTGCTTGCCATGAAGTGTTTTCTTTTTCCAATTTACTTTCTTCGTATCTGTTGATGTTATGTGGTCTAAAGGGTTGTAGAGGTGGTTATGAAATTGTAGTGGTGTAGCCGATGTATTTATATGAGTGATTGCTTTGTGTATTTTGCTAGATTCTGCTCGTTCTATAAATAATTTTCTTAAATTGTCTACCTGTCCATAATGTAGGTTTTTTATATCGATAAATCCCCTTCCTCCTTCCTTTCTGCTTAATGTGAATCTTTCTGTTGCTGAATGTATGTGATGTATTCTATATTTATGGCATTGTGATCGTGTAAGTGTATTGAGTGCTTCTAGGTCTGTGTTACTCCATTTCACTACTCCAAATGAGTAGGTCAATATTGGTATGGCATAAGTATTTATAGCTTTGGTCTTGTTTCTTGCTGTCAATTCTGTTTTCAGTATTTTTGTTAGTCTTTGTCTATATTTTTCTTTTAGTTCTTCTTTAATATTTGTATTATCTATTCCTATTTTTTGTCTGTATCCTAGATATTTATAGGCATCCGTTTTTTCCATCGCTTCTATGCAGTCGCTGTGGTTATCCAATATGTAATCTTCTTGTTTAGTGTGTTTTCCCTTGACTATGCTATTTTTCTTACATTTGTCTGTTCCAAACGCCATACTTATATCATTGCTGAATACTTCTGTTATCTTTAGTAATTGGTTGAGTTGTTGATTTGTTGCTGCCAGTAGTTTTAGATCATCCATGTATAGCAAATGTGTGATTTTTTGTGGGTATGTTCCAGTAATATTGTATCCATAATTTGTATTATTTAGCATGTTGGATAGTGGGTTCAGCGCAAGGCAGAACCAGAAAGGACTTAATGAGTCTCCTTGGTATATTCCACGCTTAATCTGTATTGGCTGTGATGTGATATTATTTGAATTTGTTTGGATATTAAGTGTGGTTTTCCAATTTTTCATTACTATGTTTAAGAACTGTATCAATTTAGGATCTACTTTGTATATTTCCAATATTTGTAGTAACCATGAGTGGGGTACACTATCAAAAGCTTTTTGGTAATCAATGTATGCGTAGTGTAGCGACCTTTGTTTAGTTTTAGCTTGATATGTCACCTCTGCATCTATTATCAGTTGCTCTTTACATCCTCGTGCTCCTTTGCAACAGCCTTTTTGTTCTTCATTTATAATTTTGTTCTGTGTTGTATGTGTCATTAATTTCTGTTTAATGATTGAAGTTAATATTTTGTATATTGTTGGTAGGCATGTTATGGGGCGATATTTAGCTGGGTTCGCTGTGTCTGCTTGATCTTTAGGTTTCAGATAAGTTATTCCATGTGTAAGTGTATCAGGGAATGTGTATGGGTCTGCAATGTAACTGTTAAATAATTTAGTTAGATGTGAATGTGTTGAGGTGAACTTCTTTAACCAGAAATTTGCTATTTTATCATTTCCAGCGGCTTTCCAATTGTGAGTAGAATTAATTGCTTGGGTGACTTCATGTTGCAAAATTATCACTTCAGGCATTTGTGGTATCATCTTGTATGTGTCTGTTTCTGCTTGTATCCACCGTGCATGCCTGTTATGTTGTACCGGGTTAGACCATATGTTGCTCCAGAAGTGTTCCATGTCTGTTATGTTTGGTGGATTGTTTATTTTAATGTGTGTGTTATCTATTGTCTGGTAAAATTTCTTTTGGTTTGTGTTGAATGTTTGGTTTTGTTTCCTTCTATTTTCACTTTTTTTGTATCTTCTGAGTCGTTTGGCTAATGCTTGTAATTTCTGCTTCTTTTCGTCTAATTGCTCTGTCGCTTCTTGTTGTGAGATTTTACCTAACCTTTTTCGTTTTTTTTCCGAGATTTCATTTCTTATAAATTGTGTTAGCTGTCCGATGTCTCTTCTCAGTTTTTCTATTCTGATCTGTAGCCTGTGTTGCCATGCTGGTTTTGTGGGTTTCTTCTGTGTGTTGGTTGGTTCTGATCTCTGTCTAGTGTGTATATTTAGTGTAGTGAGTGCTCCTATATAAACCTGTAGTTGTAACTCTTCCATAGTTGTGTTTTCATTTATTTTGTTGTGTATGATTGTGTTGATAGTTTTTATTGTTGTTTCGACTTGTTGGTTATTTGGTGGTCTATGCAAGAATTGTCTTATGTCTGTATTTGTGTCTTTGTATTCTATATATGTCAGCTGAAATTTTTCTTCTATATCTAACATGTGTGTCACTTCGTGTTCTATTTGTGCTTGTTCTGGTGGCTGTCTTAAGATTTCGTTTTCCTCTGATTGTTTAATTGGTGCGTGTTGTTCTTTGTTTGTTTGTTCTGGGATCTTTGAGTCCATTACTGTATTTTCTTCTTCTTCTGATTGCACGTTATTTTGTTCCAGTATTTGTTGTACTTGTTGTTTGATGTTTTCTAATTCTGACTGGGGTATCCTGTTATTTTTGATTATTACACGGATCTGATCAGCTAGTCGTTGTTCTGTTAAAAATTTTAATTCTGGGTATCTGGTAATAAATGTTGTGTATACTTGTGATCTGTATCCAGTTGTGTTGGTTCCTAGGTTTGTTGCTTGGTAATAACAGAACATGAGGTGTCGATTAACTTCATCTGACCATCTCATCCTCTGTCTCTGTTTTCCTTCTAGGGTGGTTGCAGGAAGCATATCCTGCAAAACACCTCTATTTGGATTTAAATCATTTTCCAGTTGGCTAGCAGTGTCGTTACCATTGTGGGCGGGCATAGGGTTCAAGCGTCGTCCCCGACCATGACGGCGCTTGTCCGAGGCTTCTTTAGTTCTGTCCTGAACCAACTAATCACACTAAAGGGGGGTTAGCCCTATTAGTGGTTTGTTCTTTTCGTCGCCTTTTACGACTGGCAGAACATACCGGAGGCCTATTCTTTTCACGGGCCTCCACGGTATTATTATTATTATTATTACTGTTGTTATTATTATTGACAATTGCTGTAGTTGTATAAACGTGTTGATAAGCATAACTGTTACACAGCAGACGATATTAATTTCACACTCACAAATTTATCTGAATCTAAAAATTTGTGAACACCCAGAACATATACTCACGAGCCGCTACTGTGTACGAGTAAATAGTTCTCCCACGCACTCCAGGAAAAAGAATCCCAACATGATACATCTGTGTGCAGAACGAAACATTAGCCAGATGTACAGTCTTTATCAAGATAAGTGCAAAGACACCAACAAGGTACCTCTTACCGTTGGCATGTATTATAAAATATTTTTTCAGTTTTTCAATACTGGTTTTGCAAAACCACGTAGTGGTAACTGTCAAGTTTGTATCACCATAAGACGCAAATTTCATGTGAGAAAAACGCTCAGAAAAAGAAAGAATTAGAAGAAAAACTGAACTTCCATGTTCAACAGGTTAGTACTGCCTATGAAAATCTGAAAACTGACTCAGAATATTCAAAAACTTATAATTCTGGTATGGTCATTGCTTTCAACAACGGATGTCTTTTCTTTTTTTTTTTTTAATACCACATCAGACTGTAATAGTGGCCATTGGCTCGACCTACTTGAGCCGTACGTGATGTGTTACCACCAGGTTTCCCTTTCGCAGAACCTTTTACTACAGTTAATGGTAACTTGTGGCTGTGGATGTTTGATAGTGTACAGATTACTATTTTTCATGTTACGTTCGAATATAAAGGATATGACAGATCAGAAACAATAACTGGTCCGTACTGTATGGATTTCCGTTAAAGAAGTAAGAGTAAAATAGTTCGATATATTTTTTCAGCCTCATTTACACAACCCCATTTTTCTCCACTTCTAAATACTGTGGGTTAGCCCGTTTTTCCGCGCATGTCTTCAATTTATATGGTAATATTCACTTTAGGTTCCCTTTGTGATGTATGCATTATATAGATTTTACAATATTTTACGATGTATTTCCATTTAAACAATATTGTGCTATGTGTTCTTTTAAAGTGACAGACCAATTTTCGCTCCCTATTTACTATATTGATTCAAGCGAATTTTGACTAGTTTGCACCACTGATTTGTCTATCTTCAGGCTTCAGGCATAAAAAATTATCAGACATTTCTTGTACAGAGTATGAGTCCTATCTGGTTTTGAAGTGACTGTCTTTCAGCCTCTGTCTTTTAAAATGTTTGTAGGTTTTTGAGATATAGTTCCATGTTGAACACATTTGTGCCTTTTTGAAGAGGTACATTTTATCTATATTTTGTAATCAATTCACTCTTGTACTATACTCTTTTAATTTCTTGCACAGACGTGGTGTATTAGTTCACACTTAAACACTATCGATTTGATACTGTTAGTGTGTCAAGGTACTTTAAATTGTTTGACAATTGTACTATAAAAATGGTTCTGAGCACTATGGGACTTGACATCTGAGGTCATCAGTCCCCTAGACTTAGAACTACTTAAACCTAACTAACCCAAGGACACCACACAAATCCATGCCCGATGCACGATGCGAACCTGCGACCGTAGCAGCAGCGAGGTCCCGGACTGGAGCGCCTAGAACCGCTCAGCCACACGGCCGGCGACAGTTGTACTGTTTTTCATACCGGTGGTCCGGATTTCGGTTTTGATCACATGATTCGCTGTCTTCTTGTGCTGTCGTGTAATTAATTTCTCGGTTGAATTTGGTTCCTACCGCTGCTTACTCGTGTTTGGGGCCACCGAGCTCATAAGTTGATCCTCCGTCGTGCGCGCATGGATGGGTCTTCCGTGGACATGACTCGCACACTGTATGTGTTGTGTTGTGCCTGTGTTCTGTCCGTTTCACATGTAGTTCGCTCAGTCCACTTGCTGGTAAGCTTTGTCTACTGGGGAATTCTTGTCCATTTTTTTTCTTTTTTTGGTTCGGTTCTGGCCGTCATTTTATTTTATGGTTTCGGCTTGCCTCGTGTCCTCTGTCATTTTATGGACGACGAGTGTGTTTTTTACATATCACCTTCAAACAAGAAGATAGGGGACGTCTATTATTTATCCTCATAGAAATCTAATCAGAATTTAAGGTCCATCATCCTCAAAAAATGGTTCAAATGGCTCTGAGCACTATGGGACTAACATCTGTGGTCATCAGTCCCCTAGAACTTAGAACTACTTAAACCTAACTAACCTAAGGACATCACACACATCCATGCCTGAAGCAGGATTCGAACCTGCGACCGTAGCAGTCGCGCGGTTCCGGACTGAGCGCCTAGAACCGCTAGACCACCGCGGCCGGCCCATCATCCTCACCTGCTAATTGTCACTGTAGTACATTGATACAGACAAGCAAAGATTTTTCATCTAAAGATGTGAAACTAGTTGTGGTTGAGTGGCTACTGAATGAATTTATGGCGTCTGTTGGGGTTTTATTAGCTAAAATGAAATCATTCTGTAGCGTCTATTATCTTTTTGTTTGTACAGCTTATTGCACACATTTCAATCCTATATAAGACTGCACACGCAAATACGTTCAGAACATACTTCCGAACACTTAAATCTCTGCACAGAGTTAACATTTTTTTTTCTTCTTTAGTAAATTTTTTATTGCCTTTAACTAGCTACATTTTATATTCTCTTTATTTTGTCATATCTTTGATAACATGGTTGCATTATGTCAGTATTGTATCAATGAATCGAAATATGAGATACGTTTTACCTACGACTAAGCCAATGTGTTTATTCCATTCCATATCCATACCAAATGGTATACCGGTGTTGCGTTGACTGCTTCCAAATGCTAGGTCTACTAATTTAGATGCCTCTCCATCCAACAATAAGATGCTGCCTTCTCCCTCAAATCGCTTAAGAATCGTCGAAAGTTCACGGTGCGTCCAAGGTGTACACAATACGTATCTTCGGCCCGGGCTTACACCATCTGATCCAAAGTGTCCTGTACCCCTGTGTAATACGGAACTGACCATTAGATGTCACAAGAAGTGGATCCGCCAGTATAAAAGGAGGCGAGGAATGTTGTGTTGTCAGTTCGAAAGCAATAAAATCAGAATGGGTCACTCAGGACAGGTCAGTGACCTAGAATGTGGACTAATCATTGTATATCAACTAAGTAACAAATCCATATGGGACATTTCCAACCTTCTAAAGCTGCGTAAGTTGACTGTTGGTTATGTCACTGTGAAGAGGAAGTGCGAAGGAACAATCACAGCTAAATCAAGGCCAGATAGAAGTCATGTAGTGGCGGAGAAGGGCCGTCGAACATTGTGTAGGGTGGTCATCAGGGCTCAGTTCGAAGTGGGGCTCATCGTTGAAGACAGTTCTACTCCACTCAGTGGGATTCCCCCCTAGATAGCGGTGGGATAACAACATTTCACCCGCCATACGCCGCAATAACCAGGATTGATGGTCTGGGAGTGCCATTTCATTTGATAGCAGGATCTCTTTTATTATCATCAGTGACACACAACACAGCGGTATGTCGATGACATTCTAGGCCCAGTTCTGTTGCGCTTCGTGGCAAGCGTCCTGGGCTTACATTTCAGCAGCATAATGCCCGTCCGCACACCGGGAGAGTTTCCACTACTTGTCTTCATGCTAGAGAAACCCTTCTCTGGCTAGCGAGGTCACCGGATCTCTTCCAGATTAAGGACGTTTGGAGAATTAAGGGCAGAGCCCTCCAACCATCTCGGGATTTTGGCGATCTAACGTGCCCATTGGACAGAATTTGGCACGAAATCCCTCAGGAGGACATCCAATGATTTAATCAATCACTACCAAGCCGAACAGCTTGCATAAGTGGAGACGTGGACCAACACGTTATTGACTTGCTCAGTTTGTGAATCTATTTCTCTGGAATAAATCACTCAATTCTTCTCAAATCCTAATTATTTATTTGTCTGTATGTGTATATCACATCTACGAACTTCCGTCCCATTCAGATAATTTCCTCGTGGCGTGTGGCCTTTTCTTTTCTTTTTCTTCTTATTCTTCTTTTTCCCTTCATTTATGGTTCGTCGTATGTGTATTTCGTCGTTTTGTGTTAATATCTATTTATTTAGTCCGTAAAACAAACGACTGGTGTGGAAGCGGAAGATCGAAATGGAGAGTAGGTGTGGAATGGGGGATGGGTGGAGAACGAGTAAAGGTAAAATTTGGAAGGGGATATGAGTTTTACTGTTAACTTCCATTACTCACTTTTGCCCTGTTTCTGTTGTTTTGACCAATCTGATCTTGGCCCATAAGACGATGGCGACCGTAATCCGGCAACGTTCGTCAACGTTCGTTCTTATCCATGCAGGGATACGCCAATCATGACGTTGAACACAGAACCAGGAAAAGTCGGAAAAAGCGGCAGATTTCCAGTCCTGTGTCCAGTGCTGTCGTTGGGCCGGCCGGAGTGACCGAGCGGTTCTAGGCGCTACAGTCTGGAACCGTGCGACCGCTACGGTTGCAGGTTCGAATCCTGCCTCGGGCATAGATGTGTGTGATGTCCTTAGGTGAGTTAGGTTTAAGTAGTTCTAATTTCTAGGGGACTGATGACCTCAGAAGTAAAGTCCCATAGTGGTCAGAGCCATTTGAACCATTTTTTGCTCTCATTGGGAGCAGCACTGACTGCTTGCCTCCCTCTGCTGCTGCGTCGAAACTGCAACAGCAGACAATCTGTGGTGCTCCAGACGTCGTCACACAGTCCCTGTAGAGACACGTGCCTTGTGCAGACAAACCCATTTCATGACAAGTTATGTGACGTGTCTTTAGATTTTACAAGGCCGAGAAAACATGTGTCGTCTCAGGCGCTAGTCGCGTGGGGTAATTGACATTCTGCATGGCGTTGTTCAAATGATTCAAATGGCTCTGAGCACTATGGGACTTAACATCTGTGGTCATCAGTCCCCTAGAACTTAGAACTACTTAAACCTAACTAACCTAAGGACATCACACGCATCCATGCCCGAGGCAGGATTCGAACCTGCGACCGTAGCAGCCGCGCGGCTGCGGACTGAGCGCCTAGAACCGCTAGAACACCGCAGCCGGCCATGGCGTTGTGTATGGGCCTCCTGAAACCACGGTGTCTACGCTGCGAGAGTCAGTGAGGTTCTGAAAGACACCGATAGGGATGTGGCACCATGCTGACTCCAGTGCCGTGGCCTGCTGTGCTGGATATCGCGGTTGAGAATAAGTGGCACGAACAGCCCGATCGAGGTGGTCCCTCAGATTCTAGATTGCGCTTAAATCCGGGGATTTCGGTGGCTGGGAGAGTACGGTAAACTCACACTTTTGCTCTTCCAGCCACACACGTCCACTGCGAGCTGTATGACACTTTGCATTGTCCTGCTGGTAGATGCCATCATGCTGTGAAAAAAAACAAACTGCATGTAGCGGTGGACATGGTCCCCAAGGATGCGTACATATTTGTGTTGTTCCATTGTGCCTTCAAGAATGACGAGACCACCCAAGGAGTGCAACGTTTTCTCCATAGCATAACGCGTGAAGAGTGTTTGCTTTCAGACACTTCACGCCGTACGCACTAACGGCCATCTGTCTGATGGAGCATAAAACGTGATTCATCTGAAAAGGCCACCCATCTCCACTCAGTGAAAGTCCAGTTGCGGTAATGGCGTGCAAATTCCAACCCTCGTCGCCAATAAACAGCAGTCAGCACGAACCAGGCGCCTGTGCGGAGGCCCATACGCAGCAACATTCGCTGAACGGTCGTTGAGGAGACATTGGTGTTTCTTTCTATTATCTGCATGGTCAGTAGCTCAGTGGTTGCAAGTCTGTTCGCCTGTACACATCTCTGCAGCCGTCGTTCACCCTCGACAGCTGTGGGACGTGGTGCACCACAGTTGCCTCGGAGCCGGTTTTAGATAGCACCATTTTGTCATGCACGGTATACTTTATCCAAGGCGTCACGCTAACAGTTTACAAACTTAGCCGTTTGGGAAATGCATCCATCCTTGGCCCGAAAGCGAATGATCACGCCCTACTGGACGTCAGATAAATCACTCCGTTTCCGCATTACGACAATTACACTCTGTAATATCACTGGGCTTTCCGTCGTATGAAATATGTGAGTATCCTTGGAAAGGCATTCACGTATCTGTAGATTAAATGATCAACTTATGAGATGAGACCTATTCTTTGAAAGACATTTGTTTTAAATAATTTGTTGCTGTTGTTGTGGTCTTCAGTCTTGAGACTGGTTTGATGCACCTCAACATGCTACTCTATCCTGTGCAATCTTCTTCATCTCCCAGTACCTACTGCAACCTACATCCTTCTGAATCTGCTTGGTGTATTCATCTCTTGGTCTCCCCCTACGATTTTTACCCTCCACGCTGCCCTCCAATACTAAATTGGTGATCCCTTGATGCCTAAGAACATGTCCTACCAATGGACCCCTTCTTCTAGTCAAGTTGTGCCACAAACTTCTCTTCTCCCCAATCCTATTCAATACCTCCTCATTAGTTATGTGATCTACCCATCTAATCTTCAGCATTCTTCTGTAGCACCACATTTCGAAAGCTTGTATTCTCTTCTTGTCTAAACTATTTATCATCCATGTTTCACTTCCATACATGGCTACACTCCATACAAATACTTTCAGAAACGACTTCCTGACATTTAAATCTATACTCGATGTTAACAAATTTCTCTTCTTCAGAAACGCTTTCCTTGCCTTTGCCAGACTACATTTTATATCCTCTCTATTTCGACCATCATCAGTTATTTTGCTCCCCAAATAGCAAAACTCCTTTACTACTTTAAGTGTCTCATTTCCTAATCTAATACCCTCAGCATCTGCCGACTTAATTCGGCTACATTCCATTATCCTCGTTTTGCTTTTGTTGATGTTCATCTTATATCCTCCTTTCAAGACACTGTCCATTCCGTTCAACTGCTCTTCCAAGTCCCTTGCTGTCTCTGACAGAATTACAATGTCATCGGTGAACCTCAAAGTTTTTATTTCTTCTCCATGGATTTTAATACCTACTCCGAATTTTTCTTTTGTTTTTTTTCACTGCTTGCTCAATATACAGGTTGAATAACAACGGGGATATGCTACAACCCTGTCTCACTCCCTTCCCAACCACTGCTTCCCTTTCATGTCCCTTGACTCTTATAACTGCCATTTGCTTTCTATACAAATTGTAAACAGCCTTTCGCTCCCTGTATTTTACCCCTGCCACCTGCAGAATTTGAAAGAGAGTATTTCAGTCAACATTGTCAAAAGCTTTCTCTAAGTCAACAAATGCTAGAAACGTAGGTTTGCCTTTCCTTAATCTAGCTTCTAAGATAAATCGTAGGGTCAGTATTGTCTCACGTGTTCCAATATTTCTACGGAATCCAAACTGATCTTCCCCGAGGTCGGCTTCTACTAGTTTTTCCATTCGTCTGTAAAGGATTCGCGTTAGTATTTTGCAGCCGTGACTTATTAAACTGATAGTTCGGTTACTTTTCACAATTGTCAACACCTGCTTTCTTTGGGATTGGAATCATTATATTCTTCTTGAAGTCTGAGGGTATTTCCCCTGTCTCATACCTCTTGCTCACCAGATTGTAGAGTTTTGTCAGGACTGGCTCTCCCAAATTTACCAGTCTCAGGACTGAAGACCACAACAACAACAACAAATTATTTAAAACAAATTAAATAATTATGTAACTGTAAAGATGCGCATCTAGCGCGGACGCTAACACATCGATTGCGCAGTCAAAGAAACATTTTAACAGTAGCTGAACTGAACGTTCCGCTTCGATGTGAACTAAAGATGACAGTAAAAAACCTTTGTAGATCTTCAGATTTTATCGTACTTCTGCTTGTAATGTGAAAGCGTAAAGCAGGTCGCCTTTATGCCATAAAAGTGAGCGGTCTTGCCAGCGTGAGGACAACAGTAATTAATTAATAAAATTCAAGTAATTTATGTTCGATACTGTAAACCGGCAAGTTATTATTATGAAGGTGTTGAACGGTGGCAGAATTGTCTCGAAGGAAGGAGAAAAGTAATGACTGTAATTTGTGACAAAAACGTGAACCAAGGAGTTAGCACACGACGGGCTGAAATCTGATCGCATCATACAGTTAGAAAATTACTTATGTGAGTTATACTGTTTATAAATAAGCCCTAATTGCTTGTGACAATTGTTTGAATATGTTTAGTGTTTACCAGATTTCTTATTCTATTCTTTTCCTTTATTTTTTTATCTCCAATGACATATTATTTTTATAAATGTCAGCAGAGAATACTGCGGCATCCTGTTCGTAGACAGAACACCGCTCCTTGTCTTCTATACAACTCATAGCTGCCCCATTTATTAATTATTTCATTTGCAAATGCAATTTTTTTATTGTTCGGTGTTAAAGGTCCCTTAGGTAATTAGAAATTTCATACTGATTACGTAAAGAAATCCGGATTGTTCTTTTCCGAATAACAGAAACCTTTGCGTAATCAAAAACTAACCTCCTTCTGACAACGATCAGGAGCCGACCAGAAGACGGACGTCTTCGACCGCTTTCGTGTTTTCTGCGGTAAAGCTGTGCCAAACTGGGAACACGACATTCTAGTATGAAACACAGTATATACATAATTATCAGATTAAAATTGAAAAAACTGAAATATATTTAACTTATTTGTTTTCTTTTGCCGGCCGGAGTGGCCGGGCGGTTCTAGGCGCTACAGTCTGGAACCGCGCGACCGCTACGGTCGCAGGTTCGAATCCTGCCTCGGGCATGAATGTGTGTGAGCCAGTTGAACCAGTCGAACATAGGCGGTGGCCACATCAGTGAGACTGGACTGCGTATATTTCGTCCAACGTGAGCAGCAGTATCGTGCAACCGTAAAGTGCAGTCCCAACAGGTCACGATCCTGCTGTTGTCGAATTACTAAACGTACTGGTAGACGTTTTTCCTTTTCATACGAGACATAACACAATTTTCTCATAAACAAACAACATTCATATGAGATTTCTAAATGAAACATCGCTTTCGTAATCTTTCCTCATGTTCAGAATGTAGATGCCGTTTCTCCCACCTAATTTGGGCAGCTGCACAGACAAACTAATCATTTGCACATCCAAGAAGAAATCAGATTTCACTTGTCTGACGTTTCTTGCATGCCACCTTCATGGTACTGTAATTTCAAACACCAGCTGTGTAGATTAAGAGGATGTGTGTGCTGCACCCAGAGAAAAAAGTTTTCGAGAGAAAGAGATTAAGAAGAATATTTTGCCCCAGTGACAGGAACGCAGGGTATTAAAAGACAATGAACTGGCAGATCTATACTCAGAAGCTGTTACTGGCCGAAGGTTGAAGAAAATAAGATTGATGCGGGCAGGACACCTAATCAGGGTGAAAGAGGAAAGATCACTGCAAGTAGCATGCTCAAGATCTATGGAGAGCAGAAGTGCCGAGAAAAGTGCATCAGCTGTGTGACTGGACTCGTGATTTCCCGTCAGTGAGATCATAGTACGTAGTAATCGACAGAAAATAATCGTGGAGGAGGAGAAGAAGATTTGTGTTTAACGTCCCGTCCACATCGATGTCATTAGAGACGGAGCACAAGCTCGGGCTAGGGAAGGGTTGAGAAGAAAATCGACCTTCCCCTTTCAAAGGAACCATCCCGGCATTTGCCGGAAGCGATTTAGAAAAATCACGGAAAACCAAAATTAGGATGACCAGACACGGGTTTGAGCCGTCGTCCACCAGAATGTGAACCACTGCGCCACCTCTTTCGGTGGAAAATGATAGAGGAAAATAGAAATGAGGTCCAGTATTTCACAGTGAAGAGTTATAGACTCTGTGTTGTTTCTGTTCTATATATCATTGTTTTAGGAGACAATCTGAGCAGTACCCTTAGACTGTTTGCAGGTGATGCTGTCATTTGCCATGTAGTGAAGCCAACAGAAAATCAAAAACAATTCCAAAATGACTTAGATGCGATATTTTTATGGCGCGAAAAGTAGCAGTTGTCTATGAATATATAAAAAGGTGACTTCGAAAGGAAATAAATCCGTTAAATTCCGATTACACGATAAACCACACAAATTCAAAGGCTGTGAATTCACCTAAATGCTAAGGGATTGTAATTACGAATGGTGCAAATGGTTCAAATGGCTCCGAGCACTATGAGACTTAACATCTGAGGTCATCAGTCCCCTAGAACTTAGAACTACTTAAACCTAACTAACCTAAGGACATCACACCCGAGGCAGGATTCGAACCTGCGACCGTAGCGGTCGCGCGGTTCCAGACTGAAGCGCCTAGAACTGCTCGGCAACAACGGCCGGTTGTAATTACTAATTAACTTAAACTGAAAGGATCACACCGATAATTTTGCGGGGAAGGCAAACCAAAGTCTGCGTTTTATTGTCAGAACTATTAGATGCAGCAGGTCTACTAAAGAGACTGCCTACAGTACGCTTGCCGTCCTCTGCTGGAGTATTGCTGTGCAATAGGGGATCCTTACCAGATGGGATTCAAGGAGGACGTCGAAAAAGTCCAAAGAAAGGAAAATCGTTTTGCGTTATCACGAAATAAGGGACAAAATGTCACGGATATGATAAGCGAGTTGGGATGGCAAGCATTAAAACAAAGAAGTTTTGCGTTGTGGCTTCACAAAAGTTCAATCACCAGTTCTCTTCTGAATGTGAAAATATCTTTTTTTCTCCAACCTACATAGGAAGAACTGATCATCGTAATAAAATAAGGGGAATTAGAGTCGTACAGAAAGATTTAAGTGTTTATTTTTCCCACGCCCTGTTAGAGAGTGTAACGGTAGAGAAACAATCTGAAAGTGGTTCGTAGAACCCTCAGCCAGGCACGTAAGTGTGAATTGCAGAATGGTAACGTAAATGTAGATGTAGAAGGCCACGAATAAGATGAGAGGATGATGTAAACTGAACAAGGGTACAGAGCTGATCGGCCCGAGAAAAGGAGAATGGACCCCGAAGGCCAGGTACAGAAATGATTGGCGATGGAATGCAGAGAACGCATATGATTTACAAGGCCAAAGCGACAGTTTAGAACAAGAAGAATATTTATAAAAATGGATTGCTCATGACTCTCGGTATTTCCCTCCCGCTAAGCTTAGTGAACATTCAGTTCTTTTTATTACAGGGGTGTAGAGTGAACAAATCTTTCTTTGTTAGGCGACCGCATTAAGATATGTACAGGACGAACGTAAATGTTATCGTATCAAACTACGATACGTTAAATCTGCGAATTCGAACAATTTAATATACGTGGTCACTTCAGGCATAAATAATTGTTACACTGCATGCAACTGATTTGGGTCAGTGAACTTGCCCCAATCAAATAGGCAAGAAATCTGGTTAAAACCGACCGTCACTGCTCCTCATTTAATGAACTTGGCATTCAATAAATTAAAATAAAATGAGGACGTCAGCTAGGAGTTCTTTAAAATTTGTGTATCACCTGTGAGTCTAAAGTAAAACACCATTCAGAGCTTTCATCACCACACTTTGACAGTACTTGTTTTCAACACATAATTACGTAACTCAATGAAGGAAGTGATTACAACGCGTGTGTAATATTTTAACAACAATTGACGACGCTGGTCCATTTTCCAATAAATGTCTAGCTTAAATAATTGAGGTAAGACTGATCCATGTTACTGCACCGTTTGGTGGTGTTTCTAACAAGTTACTTAACGTTGCAGAACGTGGATTTAGACGTCGTGCTTCTAATCGTGCACAGTTGCCGAGATAATTTTTCCTGTGGCTGGTGATGCTCACTTACGTCTGAAACTGGTTATAAAACTAATATGATTCATCTTAGCAGCTGTTAATGGTTCAATATCACATTAAATAATCCTAAAAACCTCAAACTGATAGCTATCTCGAGGAAGAACAACTCTTGTTAAAGTTGGTGCCGCTCACAAGAGTACACCCAACCTCGAGCCGCGACTAATTGGTACAGGACTCTGGCGAGAATATTTGCTTCTCATTAGAGGTGTAAGCAAGAGGGAACCTAGAGAGATGTGCTCAGATTAAAAACGGCTTTTGGCTGAGATGCAATCTTTCTTGTCTTCTGATCAACCTACATATTAGAGAAATAATGAAAGAGATAAAAAAAGTGTTCAGAAGTGAGATTAAAATTTAGAGTGAAAGGATATCCATGAGTCGCTGATGACATTGCTGCATTCTGTGACAGTAAGTACGAATTATAGGAGCTGTTGAATGGAATAAACATCACATGAAGGATAATCATCAACTAACCTCTGATTGGTTGGTAAAAGAAACGAATGCTTGCAGCTTCACGGTGCTTTAGTAGTTGTAAAAGGAGACTCTAAAGGTCACGCTGACTGAGTCAGCTCTTTGCTGCATTCGTCAGTGTGTAAGCAGCGGGCGATCGAAATGGACGGAGGTATTGTGCCTCCCGCCAGTTGCGAGGAATGCACTGTTATTCACTTCCTGCAAGCAGAAGGAGATAAGTAGGTAGGCCAGGGTGATGATCGATATTGGAAGCGATATTAACGATTTTTCCAATAAAAATAACCCAATTACAAACCTGACTTTAGACCTTTCTTGTATACCCTTAAGATCGTATCATGCATTTAACTAAAGAACTTGCACATCGATGAAAGGCACTCGCGGAGTGCAAGGGCTGTTGGTGGGAGCTCTGAGCGCCACAGTTTTCAACCTAGAACAAAACTACAGAAACTGCTTTGAAAGTAATGATATTATCCAACGTAGTACGTAGGAATATTTAAGAAAAACGTTTTTTAACAAAATGGCGGCACTCTGAAATAAAAGCCAATGTTTTCGACAAAAAAGTCGTTATAAAAACGTGCATTAAAATCGAAATTAAGACATATCGCAAAAGTCCTACGTACTGCAGTAGAAAAAAGGCCGACTCCTAACTTACAAAAATGTATAACCTAATTGCATGTATATTTCATGAGTTGCACATCCCGACAGTTTGAAAGACGTTGTTTTGGAAAAACAAGCGTGTAAAGTGTCAATTTGAATTTTGTAAAATTGGAATTGAGCAAACTTTTAATCGGCGATGCCAGCACCGTATAGCTGGCCTTTTTCTGCCGATGTCGAAACATCTCATTTTGACGGAATTATATCGATTAACTGGCGTCCGCTTTTCAATCGAAGCGGTTTTCGCACGACTGGAACCACTTTTTGAACCTTTTCTATCGGTATAAATATGTTTGTCATTTTCAGGCACTCAAGTTTTGCTTCATATGAAAAACAAGAGAAATGCCAAGTTAAGCAGACGCGAGACAATCACGTGCTTTCAGAATGTTTACCATAACCGAATCATATGACTAAGAGAAATCTTTTTGATAACAGTATTTTAGTTGATAATACTGCCCACTGCAAGTCTATCCGCAAGTGACATGGCCCCTATTACAGTATTACATCAGACCTCCATGCAGTAAATCTTGGTTTTAATGTATTTTACATTCATGGCACGCTTTATATGAATTAATCTTAAAATCAGACCCCTCTAATGGATATTTCAAGCCAATAAATATAGGCTAAAAACATTTTCTACCCTGGTCTACCCCCTTAATGCCACCGACGTTCATCGTCAATTGTCTCACGTGTGTAGACATGGGGTTATGAATGATTGAAACAACTGGTGGCGCAATGCTTTGATAAAGGAACAAAGAAGCTGGTGTCATGGTACGACAAATGGCGTTGTGAGAGAGTTACGCAGAAAATTCAAGGCGGTCGTACAGATGTGCGAGACGAAATGGCCAAGGCAGACATTCAGAAGTAACTGATCACATTGTGCATAAGAGACATCGATTCACAATTTCCGAAATTTCTGAAGATACTTGAACAATAGCGATCGCACTTAATATTTTAACAAAAAAACCGATCGCAATAATTTTTTATTCTTAATTCTGATAACCGCTTTCAGTATATAAGACGACCCTCAGACAAGGGCTCCAGGTGGCTCGGACAGCATGTGTCTGGAGCCGCTGTACAGTAGCGACTGGTACCCGTCATGAACTGCTCAGTTCCACACCTTATCTGGAGCCCTGGTCCGAGGATGCGCTTATAAACCGAATTCACTACTGTATAGCTACACTATATTCAAACCGCTGGAAACAGTATCTGCCGTAAAATTTCTAAGAGTAACTATCGAGAGCGACCTTAAGTGAAATGAGCACATAAAGCAGATAGTGGGAAAAGCAGACGCCAGATTCAGATCCACGGGATCGTTTAGTCGGCACGAGAACGTTACGGAGACGCTCAACAAACTCCACTGCCAGACGTTACAAGAGAGGCGTTCTGCATCACAGAGATTTACTACTGAAATTTCGAGAGAGAACTTTCCGGGAAGAGTCGGACAACTTATTACTTCCCTCCACATACATCTCTCGTAATGAGGAGAAAATCCAAGAAATTAGAGCCAATACACTTACCGACAATCGTTCTTCCCACACACTATTCGCGAGAGGAACGGGGTTGGTGGGCTCAGATGTCGGTATATAAACTAACGTCCGTAACGCACTATTAGGTGGCTTCCGGAGTAGATGTCGATGAAGTGATTAACAGAACTAAACATTTAAAAAATTATTTCGATCTGGACTCCTTTTCGCTAAAATAAAAAAATTCGGAACATTTGCTTCAGATTCTAAGGACAATCCTATTTAACATCGTCACAGAGAGGTTAAGTTACTGAAGGTTTTGAACAAAGTTATACCAAAATGGTTAAACGATGTTAACAAAACTGAAAGAATGGACTTCGACTCGACATTCCTTCAGCGCTACCACGAAGAAAGGTAGCAACTGCTTTACGTAATCGTGACTGGGTACGAGACATGGGTGCAATACGAGAACTCGGGAACTAAGGAACAGGCGAAACAGTGGATGTACGCTCATTCTCCCAACAAGCCCAAAAAATTCAAGCGGACCATATCAAATCACATAATGAAGGTTACAATTTTTTGGGATTGCAGAAAAGCAAAAGGGTTCAAATGGCTCTGAGCACTATGGGACTTAACATCTGAGGTCATGAGTCCCCTAGAACTTAGAACTACTTAAACCTAACTAACCCAAGGGCATTACACACATCCATGCCCGAGGCAGGATTCGAACCTGCGACCGTAGCAGTCGCGCGGTTCCAGACTGAAGCGCAGAAAAGCATTTTGACAACATATTTTCCGTAAAGTGTGAGAATACTGTGACATCACAGGTTTGTTGTGAGATCCTTACGAAATTCTGACGGCCAATTCAAAAGAAACATCGCGGGCTGATTACCGAAGAAACCGTTCTCTCCTATACGTTGAATAAAAACAGTTGCAGCTGTTTTGAATCCTTTATCACAGGCACTGCCGGTATCGTAATTTAAATTAAATCATCAAGGATGGATAACACTACAGCGAAGTTTCTAAATTCATTGAAGGAAAAATGTTGTGGGGAAGGCTAACCAAAGACTGCGTTTTATTGGCAGGGCACTTAGAAAATCTAACAGATTTACTAAGGAGACTGCCTACACTACGCTTGTCCGTCCTCTTTTAGAATACTGCTGCGCGGTGTGGGATCCTTACCAGACAGGACTGACGGAGTACATCGAAAAACTTCAAAGAAAGGCAGCACGTTTTGTATAATCGCGAAATTTGGGAGATAGTGTCACTGAAATGATACAGGATTTGGGCCGGACATCATTAAAGAAAGGCGTTTTTCGTTGAGACGAAATCTTCTCACGAAATTCCAATCACCAACTTTCTCCTCCGAATGCAAAAATATTTTGTTGACGCTGACCTACATAGGGAGAAACAATCACCAAGATAAAATAGGGGAAACCCAGAGCTCGTACGGAAAGATATAGGTGTTCATTCTTTCCGCGCGCTATACGAGACTGGAATAATAGAGAATTGTGTACGTGGTCCGATGAACCCTCTGCCAGGCACTTAAATGTGATTTGCAGAGTATCCATGTAGATGTAGATGAAGTGGCAACCTAAAGATTATTCAGTAAGACGGGAGATATGCCATCTGACTGTCGGAAGAATACCATTCACAGAATCGCCAAAATACTAAGGCAGATAAATACGAGAACCATCACACAATTATCTTATACCTCGTGCGTTCAACTTACTGATCAGAACAGTATACAGAACAACGGAAACTAAAACTGAGTATCGGTTACATGGTCATCAGTTTGGATTTAGGAAAAGTAAAGGCATCAGAGTGGAGCTCTGACTCAGGAAAAATCAAGACGCGTTCATAAAACATGTCGACCTAGGAAAGTCGTCCCAAAATGTATAAATGGCAATCAAATGAAAACGAAACACATGGAAAGCAAGTAAGTAAACTGTTGATTATTTCAAAACTAATCGCCATAACTTTTAAACCATTTATCCTGCTGTGAGAGAAGACGGTCAACGCCTTCATGAAAAAATATTTTCGGTTGCCCACGGAATCATGTCATGAGTGCACCCGGCGTGCCCCCCTTCGTCCGAAGCAAATCAGCGGCTACGAATTTCTTTCCTCAAGGCTCCAAAAATACATATATCTCGCGGAGAGAGATCGGGTCTGTATGGAGGATGTGTAAGCCAGCGAAACTTCTGCAGCGTGCATGGGCCAACATACTTACAACGCTGATTCGACTGCAGATTCTGCGCTGCAGAAATTTCGCTGGTTAGTCCTTACAACTCCTCCAGACAGTGGCGATCTCTCCCCATGCGATTTCCTTATATTTGGAGATCTGAAGGAAGACATTGAAGGCTGTCGATTTGCTTCAGATGAAGAGGTGCATGCCTGGGTAGAGCTATGGTGCAACTGCAAACATTTTTCCAAAGTACAGGGTGAAAGGGTGTGAGTGATAAATTCGCTGACATTGCTGTCCTCCACGAAACTGAGGAAGAGTTACAGGACCTGTTGAAGTAGAGGAACGGTTTATTGAATACAGAATATGGACTGAGCGTAAATCAAAGAAAGGTGAATGTGTTAAGGAGCAGCGAAAAAGAAATTAGTTACCAAATTAACAGTAAGGGCAAAGAATGATTTAGTGTGAACAATTCCGAGACAGAATTATTTTCATCAGTTTCAAAACAAAACCAAAGACAGCAATTATAGTTCAGTTATATTTACGACAACACATGCAGAAGATGACTAGATAGTAGGAGTATTTATGCGGAGAGGACGAGAGATACAGCATGAAAATGGTTATGATAACCTAATATCCTTGGGAGACTGGAAGAATGTAGTAGACAAAGGAAGAAATGCTGCTACCATGGAAGCAAAATAAGACATGACCAACGAAGGTAGGAGATTAAAGGAGGAAGACTAGCAGGTGCAAAGAAACCGAAGCGACTGAGATACGGTGTTTCAGAAGGATGCTGTAAATTAAACTGACTGATATATTGAGAAATAAAGTAGATATTTGCAGTATTGAAGAGGAAATAGTAAAACACGACAGAAGGGACAGATAGACAGGACATGTGCTTGGACACCACGTACTAACTGCCATGGTACAAGAGGGAGCCTTAAATATGGCAAAAATTGTAGAATGAAGCAGAGATCTACATCTACATCCATACTCCGCAAGGGACCTGACGGTGTGTGGCGGAGGGTACTTTGAGTACCTCTATCGGTTCTCCCTTCTATTCCAGTCTCGTATTGTTCGTGGAAAGAAAGATTGTCGGTATGCCTCTGTGTGGGCTCTAATCTCTCTGATTTATCTTCATGTTCTCTTCGCGAGATATACATAGAAGGGAGCAATATACTGCTTGGCTCCTTGGTGAAGGTATGTTCTCGAAACTTAAACAAAAGCCCGTACCGAGCTACTGAGCGTCTCTCCTGTAGAGTCTTCCACTGGAGTTTATCCATCATCTCCGTAACGCTTTCGCGATTGCTAAATGATCCTCTAACGAAGCGCGCTGCTCTCCGTTGGATCTTCTCTATCTCTTCTATCAACCCTATCTGGTACTGATCCCACACTGGTGAGCAATATTCAAGCAGTGGGCGGACAAGTGTGCTGTAACCGACTTCCTTTGTTTTCGGATTGCATTTCCTTAGGATTCTTCCAATGAATCTCAGTCTGGCATCTGTTTTACCGACGATCAACTTTATATGATCATTCCATTTTAAATAACTCCTAATGCCTACTCCCAGATAATTTATGGAATTAACTGCTTCCAGTTGCTGACCTGCTCTATTGTAGCTAAATGATAAAGGATCTTTCTTTCTATGTATTCGCAGCACATTACACTTGTCAACATTGAGATTCAATTGCCATTCCCTGCACCATGCGTCAATTCGTTGCATATCCTCCTGCATTTCCGTACGATTTTCCATTCTTACAACCTCTCGATATACCACAGCATCATCCGCAAAAAGCCTCAGTGAACTTCCGATGTTATCCATAAGGTCATTTATGTATATTGTGAATGGCAACGGTCCTACGACACTTCCCTGCGGCACACCTGAAATCACTCTTACTTCGGAAGACTCCTCTCCATTGAGAATGACATGCTGCGTTCTGTTATCTAGGAACTATTCAATTCAATCACATAATTGGTCTGATAGTCCATATGCTCTTACTTTATTCATTAAACGACTGTGGGGAACTGTATCGAACGCCTTGCGGAAGTCAAGAAACACGGCATCTACCTGGGAAACCGTGTTTATGGCCCTCTGAGTGATTGGAATACATACACACAACAAGTAAATAAGGACATCGGGCGAGGAAGAGATTGGCACGGGAGGAAAGTGTGAAGAATTTACACAAGATGGACTACAGTGAAAGCCACATTGAAGTTGATTTTGAATCGAAGACTACAACGAAACGGTTTGCTTGAATTGCACCCTCCTCAATAATGTTGTGCACCTTGAGGTTGGCTAGTTGATTTGAGGTGAGGGGACCAAATAGCAAGGTCATCGGTCCCATCGAATTAGGGAAGGATCGGAGGGTCTTTCAAAGGAACCATCCCGGCATTTGCCTGAAGCGATTAAGGAAAATCATGGAAAACCTAAGTAAGGATAGCAGGACGCCGGTCTGAACCATCGTCCAGAGTGCTAACAACTGCGCTTTCCCGCTCGGTTGCACCTTGAGGGTGAGACCAGTGGAACAGCCCTACCGATGTGAGGCGCATGTTCTCGGCACAGTTGCTCGTGACGTTTTCAACAGGTTGCCCCCCTGTCCCCAATCCTCTCCCATCGCAGACACAGTGCCGTGGTCGTGTTAACGATCGGACGAGAGTCCTCTCGGTGTATCTGGGAACGCGGCGCAGTGTCGGCTGCCGCCTAACGACTGTGTGGGACTGCTCTGGGCTCGTCGCTGTCGCCTGTCGCCTGGGGTAACAGCAGCTTTCAGCGCCCCATTCTGCCGGCGCAGCCGATATCGATTCTCCGACACGCGCCGCTGGGAACCTCATTCCGCGCGTCCAGAGCTGTTCAGGACTGTTCAGAGCCGTTCCGAGAGCGCTGGTAACGAAGAGGGGAGCCTCGCGACGAAAGGGCTGCACGTCGCGTGCGAGAGCTAAAAGAGATTACTCTGAAAGTCGCCCCAGACAGCGTATTCCAGACGCACGAGTCAAACTTTGCCAGCGAGTATCTGCAGAAGATTCGTAAGGCTTTAAGGTGGCTACTTCATTGCAGAGGCGGTTTATCCACACAGCACACGCTCCGGGCCTCTTGCTGCCTGCGGTCCGGCTCAGTACTGCCTATTTTTCGAGGCAAAATTAACGGTTAAAGTTAAGAATTGAGAATAATAACATTGTTTAGGATTACGTGCGCAAGAATATGCAGTAATTTTGAAGTACTGGAAATGTCATCGAGATGAACGTGTGTATCTTCCAGCTCGTAAAGTATACATGTCCTCCATCTCTTCTTCTCTTCTGTCTGCTCTTCCTCAACAAATTGAAGTTGCCTGCACGCTTCTGTCTGTATATTTGGGCTAACACCAGCAACTACTGTAGGAATTTTGGTTTTGTTTCGACTACTAAAGGTGTCCAATAAGTTGTTGTTGTTGTTGTGGTCTTCAGTCCAGAGACTGGATTGATGCAGCTCTCCATGCTACTCTATCTTGTGCAAGCTTCTTCGTCTCCCAGTACCTACTGCAACCTACATCCTACTGAATCTGTTTAGTGTATTCATCTCTTGGTCTCCCTCTACGATTTTTAACCTCGGCGCTGACCTCCAACACTGAACTGGTGATTCCTTCATGCCTCAGAATATGTCCTACCAACCGATCCCTTCTTCTAGTCAAGTTGTGCCACAGATTTCTCTTCTCCCCAATTCTAATCAATACCTCCTCATTAGTTATGTAATCTACCCATCTAATCTTCAGCATTCTTCTGTAGCACCACATTTCGAAAGCTTCTATTCTCTTTTTGTCTAAACTGTTTATAGTCCACGTTTCACTTCTATACATGGCTACACTCCATACAAATACTTTCAGAAACGACTTCCTGACACTTAAATCTATACTCGATGTTAGCAGATTTCTCTTCTTCAGAAACGCTTTCCTTGCCATTGCCAGTCTACATTTTATATCTTCTCTATTTCAACAATCATCAGATATTTTGCTCCCCAAATAGCAAAACTCCTTTACTACTTTAAGTGTCTCATTTCCTAATCTAATTCCCTCAGCATCGCCCGACTTAATTCGGCTACATTCCATTATCCTCGTTTTGGTTTTGTTGATGTTCATCTTATATCCTCCTTTCAAGACACTGTCCATTCCGTTCAGCTGCTCTTCCAGGTCCTTTGCTGTCTCTGACAGAATTACAATATCATCGGCGAACCTCAAAGTTTTTATTTCTTCTCCATGGACTTTAATTCCTACTCCAAATTTTTCTGTTTACTCAATATACAGATTGAATAACATCGGGGATAGGCTACAACCCTGTCTCACTCACTTCCCAACCACTGCTTCCCTTTCATGCCCCTCGACTCTTATAACTGCCATCTGGTTTCTGTACAAATTGTAAATAGCCTTTGCTCCCTGTATTTTACCCCTGCCACCTTCAGAATTTGAAAGAGAGTATTCCAATCAACATTGTCAAAAGCTTTCTCTAAGTCTACAAGTGCTAGAAACGAAGGTTTGCCTTTCCTTAATCTAATTTCTAAGATAAGTCGTAGGGTCAGTATTGCCTCACGTGGTTCCTACATTTCTACGGAATCTAAACTGATCTTCCCCGAGGTCGGCTTCTACCAGTTTTTCCATTCGTCTGTAAAGAATTCGTGTTAGTATTTTGCAGCCGTGGCTTATTAAATTGATAGTTTGGTAATTTTCACATCTGTCAACACCTGCTTTCTTTGGGATTGGCATTATTATATTCTTCTTGAAGTCTGAGGGTATTTCGTCTGTCTCACACATCTTGCTCACTAGATGGTAAAGTTTTGTTAGGCCTAGCTCTACCGAGGCTGTCAGTAGTTCTAATGGAATGTTGTCTACTTCCGGGGCCTTGTTTCGACTTAGGTCTTTCAGTGCTTTGTCAAACCAATAAGTAACCCACTCCACGGGTTGCTGCTTTGTTTACGGTTCGAAATGATGAACCCATGTTTCATCGCCTGTGACGATGTTCGCCAAAAATGGCACGATGAGCCCCGTAATGAACAGGGAATTCTGCACAGATGGCCCCTCGTTGCACCTCTGTTGGACAGCGATGCACCCAGCAGGCACACACCTTTGAGTACCCTGACGAGTGGACGAGTGTGTCAACACACCCAACAAAGACAGCCAATTGAGCAGAGAGGTGTTTGACTGTGATCTGTCGATCACTTCGAATGAGTGTCCGCACGTTCCTACATTGTAGGAGTCTCAGTTGTGTGCCGTCGGCCGGCATGCGAGAGATGGGACAAGTTTGCGTCAGCTTGCTGCTATGATGACAGATGCCTCGCTCAACGGTTAACCGTGCTTTTGTTCACTGCCAGGTCTTCGCAGACATTCTGCAAGCGCCTACTAATATCTGCGATGCTCTGGTTTTCCACAAAAAAAAATCTCTGTGACACCTCTCTGCTTGGAACGCACATCCGTTACAAACGCCAATTTGAAGGCTATGTTCAGCGCTGCTACCGATCAAAACTTCGTGAAACTATAGGCGCTGAAGCGGGAATATGGCACGACTTCTCACAACAAATTTCGCATTTTTTGAAGCCAATCTGGCCGAGAAAAAAAATGTGTTGCATTACTTATTGAACGCCCCTCGCTATAGATACACTCATACACGAGGGACGTTTGTGTATATAGCTTAAATATTTCGTGGAAATTGTCTGAATTACAATGAATTTAAGTCCACCGCCGCTGTGAAAACGATTCCCTTGCAACGTATCGGTTCAGCTGCCACTAAACGAAAGGCCAGCAGCGACTCGAGAGACTAAAGAAGCTTGGCCAAACCTTGTAACGGGCTTGTTGGTTCAGCCCATACGTGGAAAGTAAACGTTGCGGAATCGAAACCGGCCGGACTTTTCTTTCTCTTTTTTTCCACTCTGCCAAGATACGTTATTTACCTCTCAATGCTGTGCAGATTGACCAGAAACGAAAAGTGGCTCGGATTCCATGTTATACTGTAGGTCTCCCTTTCCCAGTCAGACAATTGGTCGCCAAAGTGACGCCCAGTTAATTTTAGTCGTTGCAGAATAATTGCATAGCGAAAAAATGCGAATCCAAAGTGTAGTTTTAAGTTTTTTGAACAAAAAGTAAAATGTTTTTCGGAAAACTACTTCAACATGGGATACAGCTTTACTTATTTTACACAAATAAGTTTTTCAGCAGCGTAGAAGATGACACAACTATCAGCTTTATGCTGTCGTTACATCACACGCTGAGGTGACAATCATGGGAAAGCAATGTGCACATATACAGATGGTGGTAGTACCGCGTACACAAGGTATAAAAGGGCGGGGCATTGCCAGAGCTGACATTTGCACTCAGGTGATTTACTTGAAAAGGATTCCGACGTGATTATGAACGCACAACGGGAATTAACAGACTTTGGAGCTAGACGCATGGGACATTCCATTTCGGAAATAGTTTGGGAATTCCCAGTGTCAATAGTGTGCCGACGCTTTACCTCTCACTGTGGACAGCACACTAGCCGACGGCCTTCACTTAACGACCGACAGCAGCGACGCCTAAATACAGTTCTCAGTGATAACAAACAAGCAGCAGTGCGTCATATAAACGCTGAAATCAATGTGGGAAGTACGACGAATGTAACCATTAGGACTGAACGGTGAAATTTGGCGTTAATGGGCTAAGGCAGCAGACGACCGACGCTTTTAGTGCCTTTTCTAACAGCACGACACCGCCTGCAGCGCCTCTCCTGGGCTCGTGACCATAACGGTTGGACTCTAGACGATGGCAACACCGTGACATTGTCAGATGAGTCCCGATTTCATTTGTTAAGATCCGATGGTAGGGTTCGTGTGTGACGGGGACCACACAGGTCACGGACTCAAGTTATCAACAAAGCACTGTGCAAGCAAGTGGTGCCTCCATAATCGAATCGGTTCAACTGAACCGATCATTGATTGGAAATGGAGACCATTTGCAGCTATTCATGGACTTCATGTTCCCAAACAGCGATCGAATTTTTGTTTATGACAGTGCACAATGTCACCGGGCCGCAGTTGTTGGTTATTGGTTTGAAGAAAGTTCTGGACAGTTCGAGCGAATCATTGGGTCACACAGATCGCCAGACGTGACTCCAATCGAACATTTAATGGATATAACTTGAGGTCAGTTCGTGCACACAAACCTCCACCGGCAACGCTTTCGCAATTATGGAGAGCTGCAGAGGCAATATGGCCCAATATTTCTGCAAGTTACTTCCAACGACTTGTCAGGTCCATCCCAAGTCCAGTTGCTGCACTATGCCGGGCAAAAGTAGGTCCGACACAATATCAGGAGGTGGTCTAGCGGTTCTAGGCGCTCAGTCCGGAACCGCGCGACTGCTACGGTCGCAGGTTCGAATCCTGCCTCGGGCATGGATGTGTGTGATGTCCTTAGGTTAGTTAGGTTTAAGTAGTTCTAAGTTCTAGGGGACTGATGACCACAGATGTTAAGTCCCATAGTGCTCAGAGATATTTGAACCATTTTGAACCACAATATCAGGAAGTATCCCATGACTTTTGTCTCCTCAGTGTAGATGCGAACACTATCCTTTGCTTGGCACTGCGAAGAAGTCTGCCACAAAGGGCCCTTGGGTAAGAAATGCGGCAATGAGTCTCAGCTGTGAATCAACGCTTACTAAGCTTTACAACAGAGGGACGTTACAGGCTACACATATACATCGAGCGTGTTTCCTTCGTTATTTTATTTTATTTGTGCCCTTTGGACATAATCCACTCAGTCAGTCTGCGATGCAAGATATGGTTCAAATTAAAATACCTATCCGATCACACAACACATTTACAGTCATGATTTGCTTAGACGCTGAAGCGTAAAACAAACTGGTAAAGGCACGCGTATTCAAATGCAGAGATACGTAAATATGATGTTGCGGTCGGAAACGCCTATACAAGACAACAAGTGTCTGGCGCAGTTGTTAGATCGGTTACTGCGGCTACAATGGCAGGTTATCAAGATTTAAGTGAATCTGAACGTGATGTTATAGTCGGCGCAAGAGCGATGGCACACAGCATCTCCGAGGCAGCGATAAAGCGAGAATTTCCTGTAGGACCATTTCACGAGTCTATCGTGAATATCAGGAATCTGGTAAAACATCATATTTCCGACATCGCTCCGGCCGGAAAAAGATCCTGCAAGAACGGGACCAACGACGACTGAAATGAATCGTTCAACGTGACAGAAGTGAAACCTTTCCGCAAATTGCTGCAGATTTCAATGCTGAGCCATCAACATGTCAGCGAGCGAACCGTTCAACTAAACATCATCGATATGGGCTTTCGGATCCGAAGGCCCACTCGTGTGCCCTTGATGAATGTTCGACACAAAGCTTTACGCCTCGCCTGGGCCAGTCAGCACCGACATTGCACTCTTGATGACTGGAAACATATTGCATAGTCGGACGAGTCTCGTTTGAAATCGTATCGAGCTGATGGACGTGTACTGGTATGGAGACAACCTCTTGAATCCATGGATGCTGCATGTCAGCAGGGTACTACTCAAGCTGGTGGACGCTCTGTAATGGTGTGGGGCGTGTGCAGTTGGAGTGATATTGGACTACGTAAACATCCTGTCTGACCACCTGCATCCTTTCGTGCCCATTGTGCATTCCGACGGACTTGGGCAATTTCATCAGGACAACGCGATATCCCACATGTCCAGATTTGCTACAGAGCGGCTGCGGGAACACTCCTCTGAGTTTAAACACTTCTGCTGGCCACCAAAAATGGTCCAAATGGCTCTGAGCACTATGGGACTTAACATCTGAGGTCATCAGTCCCCTAGAACTTAGAACTACTTAAAACTAACTAACCTAAGGACATCACACACATCCATGCCCGAGGCAGGGTTCGAACCTGCGACCGTAGCAGTCGCATGGTTCCGGACTGCAGCGCCTAGAACAGCTCGCCCACCGCGGCCGGCCGTGCTGGGCACCAAACTCCCCAGAAATGAAGATTATTTAGCATATCTGGGATGCCTTCCAACGTGCTGTTCAGAAGAGATCTCCACCCCTCGTACTCTGACGCGTTTATGGACAGCCCTGCAGGATTCATTGTGTCAATTGCCTCCAGCACTACTTTCGAAATTAGCCGAGTCCGTGTCACGTCGTGTTGCGGCACTTCTGCGTGCTCCCGCTCGCCCTACAGATATTAGGCAGGTGTACCAGTTTCTTTGGCTTTTCAGTGTAATATTTACATTGGTTATAAACATGGAGGTAGAATAAGGGGAGATGGCGCTACAGACATACGCTGTACGTTGTTTTGAAGCCAGTGGGCGGGGCCTGCCGCCATCTTGGATCCCCCAAAACATTACCAGACGAGTGTTTACAATTCTTTCGTGTTCGTTATTTCTGTCGTGTGCACCCAATATTTATTTTATATAGTAAATGTTACACTGTTTTAGTGAACAACACAGCATAAGTAACGCAACTTCAACCGTTTTTCTGGTCTTAAATGCATATTCGATGCAGTAATACGACACAAAAATATGAAGCTTCTGGCCTCAGTACTGTAATTGCTTTTTGTTTATACAACGAATAACCGAGAAGAGAAGTATGTGCTGTGAAAAGCGTGCTTTCATAATCCATTTCTATTCACTTTCATTGTGTGTGTGTCGATAATTGATAAAGCCAGAACTCCAAAACAATGATTGATAGTTTACAGGCACCGAATTGTATTCGTTGCATTTTCAAGTCAAATTCAGATTTTAAATGTTCAGGTTCGCAAGAAACTTACCTTATTTCCTTTGGTGTCCCATAGATGTATGCAGGGATTACGAAGGAAAAGAACAGAATTTAAGATTGTCAGGCCCATTGTAGTTTACACGTCTGCTTTGTTTTTAATTTGTACCTACCAAGTGACATTCAGTGTGGCAAATAACAGCAACTTACAGGGTAACACGACAGCACAGTGATTAATGTAATGATCTAAATAGCCTGGACTTAGGTAGGAAAATTTGCTTTAACAAATATGCAAACCTTTAAGTACTTATTATTTAACCACTGTAACAGGTGTTGCACACATTTTACTGAAGATTTAATTAACTACATGTAGTTACATTAATTTTATATTAAATTATTGCATTTTAAAACATTAGTTCCTATTTCCAGGATATTTCTTGCCAGGACTTTTCAGTTACTTGGGAATAAACAAAAATGAAAACCAAGTGTATTGCTCACCTACAGAGAGTTCTTCGCATTGGACTGATAGGAAATCTAAAGTCAAATCACAGAAATAAAACCATACTGTATTACTTTACAGTGCATCAGAATTTCAAGTATATACACTCCTGGAAATTGAAATAAGAACACCGTGAATTCATTGTCCCAGGAAGGGGAAACTTTATTGACACATTCCTGGGGTCAGATACATCACATGATCACACTGACAGAACGACAGGCACATAGACACAGGCAACAGAGCATGCACAATGTCGGCACTAGTACAGTGTATATCCACCTTTCGCAGCAATGCAGGCTGCTATTCTCCCATGGAGACGATCGTAGAGATGCTGGATGTAGTCCTGTGGAACGGCTTGCCATGCCATTTCCACCTGGCGCCTCAGTTGGACCAGCGTTCGTGCTGGACGTGCAGACCGCGTGAGACGACGCTTCATCCAGTCCCAAACATGCTCAATGGGGGACAGATCCGGTGATCTTGCTGGCCAGGGTAGTTGACTTACACCTTCTAGAGCACGTTGGGTGGCACGGGATACATGAGGAAGTGCATTGTCCTGTTGGAACAGCAAGTTCCCTTGCCGGTCTAGGAATGATAGAACGATGGGTTCGATGACGGTTTGGATGTACCGTGCACTATTCAGTGTCCCCTCGACGATCACCAGTGGTGTACGGCCAGTGTAGGAGATCGCTCCCCACACCATGATGCCGGATGTTGGCCCTGTGTGCCTCGGTCGTATGCAGTCCTGATTGTGGCGCTCACCTGCACGGCGCCAAACACGCATACGACCATCATTGGCACCAAGGCAGAAGCGACTCTCATCGCTGAAGACGACACGTCTCCATTCGTCCCTCCATTCACGCCTGTCGCGACACCACTGGAGGCGGGCTGCACGATGTTGGGGCGTGAGCGGAAGACGGCCTAACGGTGTGCGGGACCGTAGCCCAGCTTCATGGAGACGGTTGCGAATGGTCCTCGCCGATACCCCAGGAGCAACAGTGTCCCTAATTTGCTGGGAAGTGGCGGTGCGGTCCCCTACGGCACTGCGTAGGATCCTACGGTCTTGGCGTGCATCCGTGCGTCGCTGCGGTCCGGTCCCAGGTCGACGGGCACGTGCACCTTCCGCCGACCACTGGCGACAACATCGATGTACTGTGGAGACCTCACGCCCCACGTGTTGAGCAATTCGGCGGTACGTCCACCCGGCCTCCCGCATGCCCACTATACGCCCTCGCTCAAAGTCCGTCAACTGCACATACGGTTCACGTCCACGCTGTCGCGGCATGCTACCAGTGTTAAAGACTGCGTTGGAGCTCCGTATGCCACGGCAAACTGGCTGACACTGACGGCGGCGGTGCACAAATGCTGCGCAGCTAGCGCCATTCGACGGCCAACTCCGCGGTTCCTGGTGTGTCCGCTGTGCCGTGCGTGTGATCATTGCTTGTACAGCCCTCTCGCAGTGTCCGGAGCAAGTATGGTGGGTCTGACACACCGGTGTCAATGTGTTCTTTTTTCCATTTCCAGGAGTGTATAAGAAAATAGCGATTAAATAAGTCCACTTACGGATGAAAGGTGATTTGTTTAAACTTTAGACTACAATCAGAACGATTAGTACACCACTAAGCGACGCAAGCCGGCATTTTTTTATCAAAACACTTCACGACTACACGAAATCAAACTACCAGAAGCGAATGTTTTGGGGTAGCTAACATGGCGGATCTTGACTTGGGTCGGCTTCAAGTTTGTGGCGTCATGACAACTCCTCTTATTTTTACCTCCATGGTTATAAACTTATTAACTATATCGTGGTGTGCTCCACATCATTTTCACGAAATGTCTCTGCAAACGCCAATTACGTATGGAACAGAAAACATTGATGTCTCCTTATAACTTTCCTGACGGGCGCTGTTTTAGTCGTTCAAGTTATATAAAAGTTATAATATTCACCTACCTAACTTTGTGCTCTGAATTTCGTGCGTAACTCTATTCAGCGGCCAGTAAACAACATTACCGCTACACGGACATGTCGTTTAGCCGTAAGTACTTCGTGCTACCGGTGCGAAGCCGGGCCGAGTAGCTAGTGCGATATAATTCTGTTTCATTAAACCATGTTTTCTACATTACATATTGGCACAAGAGTTTTGTTTACACGTTGTCTTTCATTGCGGTCTGCTATTCATTATTACGAGCTAGCACCACAATGTTATCGATTATCTGCTTTACGTTAGCGACAAAATATTCCCAGAAATTGTTGGTGATGTTGCCTCGCGCTAAGTGACGTAGGAAGCATAGCTGAACAGACGGACAACAGGAGTCCTCGCAAAGTTTGACATTTTTTAAGTGAGTTAACCTTTGTGACAATTCTGTTGTTCAGTGCTGCTTATACGACCATGTTTACGTTCCTTTGTTCATTCTCGGATTAGGCTTAATGCGTCATTACAGTATGTTTGTCTACTGTGTTTCATCGAATTTCTGTAAAGTTCTCAAGCACGCTTGACCAATCAGATAAGCAGTGTTCTCATTCCCTCCCGCAGAATGTTTAAACTTTAGCTTTCCAGCTTCGAATACTAAGCACAACGTAGATTAGACTTCTCCAACCGGCGTATCTCAGCGGTTTACTGATGGTTTCCTTTGTGGCACAGACCTGTGGGACGACAGTTTTACTTTTTAGAATGAGTGTGAAATAATTTATAATCACCTAGCTAACAAACCAACCGTTATCCGGGTAGTCGTTTTGCAAATTTTCTGCTCAAAACAAAAAATTGAACTGTGTTTGTAGTGTAATATCGAAAAATTTCATTTCCATATATTCGTGAAAACACCTTTAAAATTATGAAATAGTAGTACAAAGAAATATCTAAAAAGTACAACGCAATTTTGTAAACGTATCTATGCCCTACAGGCGGCTGTTGTTTTCACCTACAACCGTTTCGCAGTTGAAACCTTCCAAAGGCACTGCCAGCTGTCAGGGATTTCCTAAAGTTGACTCGAATGCAGAAATGTGTTAGTAAAGAATGAATATTCGTATTAAAATTTCATGCATGATCCGGCATTTTTTCACGCATCTCAGTGTTTATTACGTCATATCACATGAACTATGACTGGTATCAGGATCATCTTTTGTAGGTGCATTTAGCGGCATATGTGGGTACTGTCTGCGAAATTTATTGCGAATAGAGTTAGTAGCGCAGATGTAATACATTTAAACGTCACACACAATGCTTCAGTTTCTCGCGCATCTCATTGTTTATGACGTCATTTCTCCTGAACTATGATAGGCAGATATTCCTACCCCCACAGCGATTATTGCCTGGCATTAAGGGTTATGTACGCCAAGTCTGGCTGAAATTGGTCCATTTGTTTACGAGCATGTGGGGAACTCATACAGACACACGGCGTTTCAAAAAGAATATACGTATTACGAAGTATTATTTTGTCCAAGCTATCAGTCGCTGCGCCTCGTCTCGGCTATTGGAGAAACGAATACAAGTCTAGTTTATATTAATAGCTGCTAGATGTCAGTTGTCTTCTGTTCTGCCTGGTAACCGTCATATGTTTAAAATGGCTACTCCGCAGCAGAAATCATTTTGTGTTCTCGAATTTGCGAAGTGCAATTCCGTGATTACAGTGCAAAGAGGTTTCAGGTTGAGGTACCAAATTGATCCTTCGAATGGGTGGAAGATTCGCAGATGTCATCGACAGTTTATAAACACAGGATGTGTATGCAGAGGAAAGAGTCCTGGTCGCCCGTAGTCCTTCAAAATCAACTCGTCGTGCCAGTCGGGAGTTAAAACTGCCTACAACAACAATTTGGCGTGTTTTGAATTGTCGGTTGGTTATGAAGCCGTACAAGTTACAGCTGTTACAAGTTCTGCGTCCTGATGGCAAACGCAAATTTGTGGCATTTTGTAAAGAGATTCTTGATGCTATTGACAATGATAACACTTTCGCACAACGCATCGTGTTCACTGATGAAACGACTTTCCGTGTTAGTGGTCAGGTAAACAAACACAATGTTCGAATTTGGGGCCTACAGGACCCACGTGCAGCCGTTGGACATGTAAGAGATTCCCCCAAAGTCAATGTGTTTTGCGCGATATCCCGATCATCTGTTAACGGCCATTCTTTTTTTATAGAAACACGGTTAATGGTCAGTAGTATCTCGCTATGTTACAAAACTGGTTGTTTCTGAGGCTGCACGAAGACAACTTCATTTTTCAAAAAGACGGGGCACACTCACTGGAGTCTCCAAGTCCGTCAATATCTGAATGAAACACTGCCGAACCGCTGGACTGGTCAAGGAGATGGCGACTTAGCATGTGTCGGTTGCGCTTCCACGGTCACCGCATTTGACACCCTCTGACTTCTTCCTGTGGGGTTTCGTTAAAGATAACGTTTATGTACCACCATTCCCACAGAACCTGGAAGAGTTGAAGAACCGGATCTGTACTCCCGTAACATCAGTGACGAAAGACAAGCTTGTCCGAGTGTGGGAGGAATTTGAGTATCGATGTGATATGGTTTGTTTCGCTGATGAAGGACATACTGAACATCTGTAATCTGAACTTGAGAGCTTCGTAAAGATGTGTGTAAAGTTTCATAAATTAAAGTTTAATAAATATGGTATATGCGTTCGAAATATATATATTCTTTTTGAAACACCTTGTATATGTATATACACTTAAGAAGACCGTCACGAAGTCAAGTATCGATATGTCGACTTCGAGACAGTCCTCTTAGGTCTACGCCTACAGTTTGTCAGTTTTGGTTGCTTGTCATTCGAGCAATCATAAAAATCTGTGACAGTACAGAATGTAAATGTCGTATGGCAGTGTTGGATGAAGTACCTGACAAGTGACTTCTGAAGCTTATCCGAATGGGTGTGCTCCTTCTGGCCACATTGGCCCCTTTCCTAGCAGATGTGTGATAGTTGTTTCAGATGCATATTTTTGAGTGTAATGGATGCGTGTATAGTGTAGTGTTATGTTTGTGTTGTACGATGACGTCGAGAGAAGGGAGAGGGTGAAACCCGGTGGGGGCACAGTCTCCTCTTGAATAGGCGTAATAGGATCGATGAGCTCAATGTCCCCGTCCGACGTACAGATCATCAAAACAGTATCACATGCCCTTACTTCGTGACAGATTTCAGACAGAGTTGGACTTTAATCTAGGACATTGGCGCTAGGACTGGTGGCTGGAAACTTTGCGCCACCAAATCTTCTCCACTTGCAGCCCAAATACTAGCAGTGAAAATTTCATTCACCGCTAGGTCTCGAACTGCCTTACCTCCTAGCGTTAGCGATCTTTTTTATTAGCGTTTTTATTCATTCTTTGATCCATCATTTTTTGTCTCATATTGTTCATTATTGGTCGTTGCATTTGTTCGAGGTGGCCGACCCATGACACTTAGGTTTATTTCTTCTCTCTCTCTCTGTTTTTTTTTTTTTTTTTTTTTTTTTTTTTTTTTTTTTTTTTTTTTTTTTTAGGGGCAGCTAACCCTCTGGCCGTACAGCTGAGCTACCGAGCCAGCGAGATCTCCGCTACAGGGGCACGTATGTCTGGAAAAGTGATTACCTTGTAATGTCGGTGGACTACCTAATAGTTCCCTGGAGCGGTAAAGCCACGTTGTAATCTTGCAGGTGCAAGAGTCTTCTCTTTTATGTGTTTGTGTGTAGGGGGGGGGGGGGCGAGGTAAGGGGAGGTGATGCCGCCACCTGCTGCCCTGGCCGTACAGAAACAGACTCTAATTTCAGTCTCGATCTTAACAGCGAAAAACTATCTAATTCGTACCGGGCTGCACGGGTTTCTAAATTGAGACTGAGGAGGTGCACGTAAATCACAACATACAAATACACACATCAAAAAAGTTTTGCATCCCCTCGGTTCCGAGAGTTCCGGAACCTGTACAGAAAATTGGGATAGAGATCAACATAAACATCATTTCCGCCCTTTTATTGCTCATAAAAACCACACATTTCATGTTATACTACCGTACAGCGAGACCTTCAGAGGTGGTGATCCAGAATGCTGTACACACTATTACCTCTAATATCCAGTAGCATGTCCTCTTGCATTGATGCATGCCTGTAGTCATCGTGGCATACTATTCACAAGTTCATCAAGGCACCTTTGGTCCAGATTGTCCCACTCCTCAACGGCGATTAGGCGTAGATCCCTCAGAGTGGTTGGTGGGCCACGTCGTCCATAAACAGCCCTTTTCAATCTATCCCAGGCATGTTCGATAGGGTTCATGTCTGGAGAACATGCTGGCCACTCTAGTCAAGCGAAGTCGATATCCTAAAGGAAGTCATTCACAAGACGTGCCCGATGGGGGCGCGAATTGTAGCCCATGAAGACGAATGCCTCGCCAACATGCTGCCGATATGGTAGCACTATCGATCGGAGGATGGCATTCACGTATCGTACAGCTGTTACGGCGCCTTCCATGACCACCAGCGGCGTACGTCGGTGTCAAAACAGCACTCGCTGGACAGTATGTCTAATGCGTTCAGCCTGCCCCGGTTGCCTCGAAACACGTCTTACCGGTGAAAAGAACGTGATGCCAATCCTGAGCGGCCCATCTGTACTGCGCTGCATGGCGTCGTGGTTGTAAAGATAGACCTCGCCACGGACGTCGGGAGTGAAGTTGCGCATCATGCAGCCCGTTGCGCACAGTCTGAGTCGTAACACGACGTCCAGCGCTGCACGAAAAGTATTATTCAATATGGTGGCGTTGCTGTCAGGACTCCTCCGAGCCATAATCCGTAGGCAGCGGTCATGCACTGCAGTAGTAGCCCTTGGATGGCCTGAGCGAGGCATGTCATCGACAGTTCCTGTCTCTCTGTATCTCCTCCATGTCCGAAGAGCGTCGCTTTGGTTCACTCCGAGACGCCTGGACACTTCCCTTGTTGAGAGCCCTTCCTGGCACAAAGTAACAATGCGGACGCTATCGAACCGTGGTACTGACCGTCTAGGCATGGTTGAACTACAGATAACATGAGCCGTGTACCTCCTACCTGGTGGGATGACTGGAACTGATCGGCTGTCGGACCCCCTCCGTCTAATAGGCGCTGTTAATGCATGGTTGTTTACGTCTTTGAGTGGGTTTAGTGACATCTCTGAACAATCAAAGGAATTGTGCCTGCGATACAATATTCACAGTCAACGTCTATCTTCCCGAGTTCTGGGAACCCGGGTGATGCAAAACTTTTTATGATGTCTGTAAAAGAAATAAACATCTAAATGATCATATATTGAAAATGAGGACCATACGTGTCACAATTGTTAAAAAAGGGTACTAAATTTGTGTGATCAGAATACTGCCAACATGCTTTTGGGAAGCTAAAAGAAGCTTTAACATTTGTCACGAGAACATACAGTAGGTTACGCATCAGGACAAATAAATTCTGCAGAAAAAATTATTCCGCAACAGAGAAAAAGATGTCAAGCCTTATTTACGGATATTTCAAATGTTATCCGTGCGGTAAAAAGTTTATAGTGACAACAGACCACGTGGCATTAAAATGGTTGATGCGGTTAAAGAATCCTTCCAGTAAGACAAAGTGATTTTGTTTTAGAAGTTACGCATAAACCTGGGAAGAAGCATGGAAATGCGGATGGCTTAAGCATAAAAGTAGCAGTATTACATATTGCGGGCAATGAGCATAAGAAATGGCAAGCTGTGCAAAGAGCGGATGACGAATGTATGCAGTATTTTAAGCTTAGGCCCGAAACTAGGAATGGTACAATAAAACCATTTCAAAAATTTTGTGGCTGATTGCAGTAATTCCGACAGTATAACCTCACAGGATCGTTTTTGTCTGTCTGTCTGTCCGTCTGTCCGACTGTTAAGAACAATTTCTCTCAGGATCGAGTAAACGTACCAAGCACAACTTTCCGTCACATGTTAAGGTCTACAGGCCCTTGGTGGTGTAGAACTCTGAGCTTCTAATTCAATTCAGTCAAAAGATATGGCCATTTATGATAATAGAAAAACTACAGGGTAATTCCCGTTGACCTAGGTTCATGAAATTTGGCGATAAGCAAGGTTTCACAGTACAACTAAAGGGAACAATCCGAAAATGTTAATTTGAAATTATATCACTCGAGAAAAACATTCTTTTGTTGTCTGTTATCCGACTTCAAAGCTGAAATTAAAATAATAATAATAATAATAATAATAATAATAATTTGTAGCGACGACTATCCCTCATACTGACTGACAGCCATAAAAAAGTCCTTTATAGGTAAAACTGAAAAAGCGGTGAAGGAAAGAGCCAGCAAATGGTGCTGTGGCCAGCGTAACAGGGGACTGCCCACGCCCGCCCCTTCGCTCCCAGTAGTGCGCTCCGCCTGCAGACAGCTGCTGCCTCAGAAGCCGCTGTCTAGAAGAGCCGAAGTGGCATCTGCAGCCGTGACTGGCGCGCCAGTAATTACCTCATTAGCGGTCTGCGAACTTCTCGCAGAACCTCCCTGCCAGCCTCGCTTAATCACTGGCGCTCAACTTGAGGCGCAAGTTTGCCGCTGCGACCTGTTACTGGCGGGACCGCCGTGAGTGAATGGGCTGGCACTGAGTTCGATTCGCCAGCCCGTTGTATAAAAGACGGCGCCCGACCGAGGAGGTTTTAGCAGGGCGCGGGCTGCCCCGCGGAGACAGTCTTCGGGATCTTAGTTATTACTTAGTTCCAGTCCTCATTCGGCAACCCTTGGAGGATTTACATACGCAGGCTATGTTTCTATAACGTCAAGGATCAGTTGACAGGATGTTAGAAAATAAATGATGGAACTGAAAGCTGCTACCAAGAAAGGAGATGTACAGTAAGTGCAAAAAAAAAAAAAAAAAAACCTTGCCCGGAAAATACTGCATCCGCTAAACAACACAACTTGACGGAGAGTACAAAACACACTCTTCAGTCACAGTAATGTGACAACATGTCAAAAGTCTGAAAAAACACATTTTGCAGCACGGACCGCTGCGAGAAGTGCAGTAAGAGAGTCAATGTGGTCCTGGTAGGCGGCGATAGGGATGTGAGCTCATACCAACTCTAGATCCGGGGCTCGATTTCTCGGTTGAGGGTCCATGGAGCGAACAGCCCGATCCAGATGGTTCCACAGATTCTCCATTGGGTTTGTATCCGGGGAGTTGGGTGGCCAGGGGAGTACGGTAAATTCAGCCTGTTGCTGTTAGAACCTCTCACGTACACTGAGAGCTATGCGAAACGATGCATTGTCCTTCTGTTAGATGCCTTCGTACCGAGGAAAAACAAACTGTGTGTAGGGGTGGATATGGTCCCCAAGGATAGATACGAGGGGCGTTCAATAAGCAACGCAACACATTTCTTATCCACCAGTTTAGACTGATAAAATGCGAAATTTGTTGTGCAACATTGTGGATTATTTCCTCTTCAGCACCTATTGTTTCATAAAGTTCCGATAGGTGGCGACACTACACGTAGCCTTCAAAACGACTTCTGTAACGGAGGTGCGCTCCAAGAAGAGAGCTGTCTTTGAGTTTCTTTTGGCGGGAAACCAACGCAGCGCAGATATTCGTAGTGACTTGCCGGATGTCTATGGAGACCTGGCATTGAACAAAAGCACGGTGAGTCGTTGGGCTAGGCGTCGTCGGAACAAGGTCGCGTAAACCAGCCCGACTCCCTCGTGCCGACCGGTCGCGCACAGCTGTAACTCCTGTAGTGTTGGAAAGTGCAGACACTCATTCGAGGTGGTCGACGGCTCACAATGAAACACCTCGCTGCCAACTGGACGTTTCTGTTGGTTGTGCTAACACACTCGTTCACCAGTTGGGGTACTCAAAGGTGTGCGCCCGCTGGGTTTCTCGCCGCCTACGCAGTTTCCGACTTCCATCCGTTTTGTCGAATGAATGATGCATTCCGTAGGAATCGGTGCCGGCCGGAGTGGCCGTGCGGTTCTGGGCGCTACAGTCTGGAGCCGAGCGACCGCTACGGTCGCAGGTTCGAATCCTGCCTCGGGTATGGATGTGTGTGATGTCCTTAGGTTAATTAGTTTTAATTAGTTCTAAGTTCTAGGCGACTGATGACCTCAGAAGTTAAGTCGCATAATTCTCAGAGCCATTTGAACCATTTTTTGGGGATCAGTACATGGATGAAGTGGAGATTACTGAAAAAGCAAGGCGTTGGTTCATACGTCGACCAGTAGAGTGGTACCATGCGAACATACAACCCCCCCCCTCCCCCCCCCCCCGCCCCCAGTAATATGACGTTTGGCCGTCACATTGCACGGAGATTATGTTGAAAACTAGGGTTTCGGAACCAAAAAAGTGGGTAACAATATGGTGTTCTGGAATCCTGACTAAAACCAACATCCTCTCAGAAAAAAATATATATTGCATTACTTATTGAACGCCTCTTGTATACGCTCGTGTTGATTCATTGTGCGTTCCAGAATGACGAGATCACCTAGGTAATGCCATGAAAACATTCCGCAGACCATAACACACCCTCCTCCAGCCTTGTCCTTCCGATAACTGTTGCAGGGTGTTCGCTTTCAGTTCTATCGAGCATAAAACGTGATTCATCTGAGAAGGCCACTTGTTGCCATTCAGTGTACGTCCAGTTCCGGTACTGTCGTGCAAATTCCAACCTTGGTCGCCTATGAACAGCAGTCACCATAGGTGCTTGAACCAGGCGCCTGCTGCGGAGGCCAGCCTTTTGGTTCATCCGTGCGGTCAGTTGCTCGAGAGTTGCCCGTCTGTACACCGATACTTATCTCCGCATCCGTCGGTCACCCATTTCATCTATGGACCGTGGTGCACCACAGTTGCCTCGGCGCCAGTTTTGTGTAGCGCCATTTTGCCATGCATGGTATAATTTCACCGCAGAGTTACGCGAACAGTTTAGTCGTTTCGCAAATGACTCCATCCACGTCCCCAAAAGCGTATGATCATGTCTGTTTGGACGTCAGATAAATCGTTGAGTTTCCGCATTACGACAAAACTGTACTGTTTTCCGCCTATCTCCGACACGCTTTATACACTACTGGCCATTAAAATTTCTACACCACGAAGATGACGTGCTACAGACGCGAAATTTAACCGACACGAAGAAGATGCTGTGATATGCAAATGAGTAGCTTTTCAGAGCATTCACACAAGGTTGGCGCCGGTGGCGACACCTACAACGTGCTGACATGAGGAAAGTTTTCAACCGATTTCTCATACACAAACAACAGTTGTCCGCCGTTGCCTGGTGAAACGTTGTTGTGATGCCTCGTGTAAGGAGGAGAAATGCGTACCATCGCGTTTCCGACTTTGATGAAGGTCAGATTGTAGCCTATCGGGATTGCGGTTTATCGTATCGCGACATTGCTGCTCGCGTTGGTCGAGATCCAATGACTGTTAGCAGAATATGGAATCGGTGGGTTCAGGAGGGTCATACGGAACGCCATGCTGGATTCCAACGGCCTCGTATCACTAGCAGTCGAGATGACAGGCATCTTATCCGCATGGCTGTAACGGATCGTGCAGCCACGTCTCGAACCCTGAGTCAACAGATGGGGACGTTTGCAAGACAACAACCATCTGCACGAACAGTTTGACGAAGTTTGTAGCAGCATAGACTATCAGCTCGGAGACCTTGGCTGCGGTTACCCTTGACGTTGCATCACAGACAGGAGTACCTGCGATGGTGTACTCAACGACGAACCTGGGTGCACGAATGGTAAAACGCCATTTTTTCGGATGAATCCTGGTTCTGTTTACAGCATCATGATGGTCGTACCCGTGTTTGGCGACATCGCAGTGAAAGCATATTGGACGCGTGTATTCGTCATCGCCAGACTGGCGTATCAACCGTCGTGATGTTATAGGGGTGCCATTGGTTACACGTCTCGGTCACCTCTTGTTCGCATTGAAGGCACTTTGAACAGTAGACGTTACATTTCAGATGTGTTACGACCCGTGGCTCTACCCTTCATTCGATCCCTGCGAAACCCTACATTTCAGCAGGATAATGCACGATCGCATGTTGCAGGTCCTGTATGGGCCTTTCTGGATGCAGACAATGTTCCACTGCTGCTCTGGCCAGCACATTCTCCAGATTTCTCACCAATTGAAGACGTCTGGTCAATGGTGGCCGAGCAACTGGCTCGTCACAATACGCCAGTCGCTACTCTTGATGAACTGTGGTATCGTGTTGAAGCTGCATGGGCAGCTGTACCTGTACACGCCATCCAAGATCTGTTTCACTCAATGCCCAGGCGTATCAAGGCCGTTATTACGGCCAGAGGTGGTTGTTCTAGGTACTGATTTCACAGGATCTATGCACCCAAATGGCGTGAAAATGTAATCACATGTCAGTTCTGTCATATCGGCCGCCGCACAACAGCCGTCAACTCGGCGCGGCGTGCTACAACACGCGCGGCACACAGCGAGTACCGCTGGCGCCGCACACGATGTCAACAACTGGCGCAAGTGAGGGCGTCGTCGCGGGGTTAGCGGCAGCGTACACACCACTATCGATACGGATTACCCTGGCGGCGCTGCCCTTGCCACCAGAGTGAGCAATCGTATAAGGGCGCCATCTACCAATCTACCAACACTCTGATTGGCCGGACCTGCGAATTTAAGCGAGCTCCCTGAGCCCGTTTAACCAGTTCAATCTTCGCCGATGACTGTGTTACTACCCGGCTGCTGGCTTCACGACGACCGAACCGTACTGTGGCCTCCCTGGCTGGAAACTTGCGACGCGTCGGTATCGACTGGTTGGCAGTGGTTTGGACTTGTATTCTCTACTAGTGACTCTGATTTCTCCTTGGTGCTACAGCCAGCGAAGTGTTGTGTAGTCGAACTTAAGTTTTGTTTTGAGTGACAGAAGGTCAAATAAATTTGGTTATCACGGAATATTTGTTGTGTTATAGTGCGGACGTAACACAAGTTCTAGTATAATATATTTGTCCAATGAATATCCGTTTATCATCTGCATTTCTTCTTGGTGTAGCAATTTTAATGGTCAGTAGTGTATATCCTCCATTGCTATCGCTGCCACATGCCGACTAAAAGTGGGTATTGCACGCTGACGCCGAACATAGGCGGGTGGTCCCATTAATGTGACTGAACCATGTATCTGTAAAGTACTGTTCTGGCAAGGCACGCAAACCAAAGATTCCTGTCTCAGAAACATTTTAATCGTACCGGAAAGGAGGACGTCAGATGCAAGCATGTCCTATAACCCTGGCGTTCCCACTTTTCTGTAGACAGGACGCTCTCTGTTGTTTATATACGTTAAAAACATTTACACAACAGAACCGTTAAAGGGCAAATATCCCTCATATACCTGTATAAGTATGGCTAATAGCCAGTGCACTAATTAAAGAGTGACGAATCAGTTCTACCTGACATGGCAGAAATAATAGCGTTACCAATTACCTCAGGAGTGGGTGCTATTTAGACATGCGCAGATATTAAAACGTGTACTCAACACAGTATTGCGCAAGGTATGGGAATACAAGATTCACTGTAACAAGTATCCATTCGGGAGTCGTGAAAGAAATCATGAATTCGGTGCTAAGCGAAATCAAACGTTATCATAACATTCCTTGAGATCACACAAGACCTGACCAGCTACATCTTATCCAGTATCAATCGAGGGGAGGTACATCTATCACTGTTATCTCAACAGTGTCCCGACGATGCGCGTTGCACGTGAGCAAGAAAATATAAGCGCATACCGCTACACCATTCCTCATTTGTCATTTTGTTGTCCAAGTATCCAGCCAGAACGACAAAGTGAGAAGCATATATTGCCCTGGATTGACGTGGCTGTGGCGCATACTATCCCCATATATGCTCATCTTTGCATTCACCAGTGCGTCCGCAGCTCGTGGTCTCGCGGTAGCGTTCTCGCTTCCCGAGCACGGGGTCCCGGGTTCGATTCCCGGCGGGGTCAGTGATTTTCTCTGCCTCGTGATGACTGGGTGTTGTGTATTGTCCTTTGGTTAGTTAGGTTTAAGTAGTTCTAAGTTCTAGGGGACTGATGACCATAGCTGTTAAATCCCATAGTGCTCAGAGCCATTTGAACCATTCACCAGTGCGTTGCCAGAAACTGGGATCAGAAATCCTTGTAACTACTATTTTCGCAAATTATGTCAAACCAGGCATCCTCCTGCTGGTCGAGCGTTTGCCGTGCAACAAGTAAAGCGTTACATTCCGCCACTCGTTTCGCACGCAGATACGCGTCTAAATTCTTTAGGCAGGTCTTCGGGTAGGTACACGGAGTTCGACCGAACTTAGTCAGTGATATATCCATCCCGTGAATCGGGAATGCGGCCTGAAAATTCGTTGGTGTGACCTGCGTTCAAGGACATTACTTTGTAGTATTGCTGACGCTTCTTGCTCGAGAACTGACTGCACAGTTTGTGTTTCCTTGGTCGACTTACTTTTCTCATCTATGCGCGCCGAGATATCAGTCATCTTCGTTTTTTTTTTTTTTTTTTGTTTTTTTGGGGAAGGAGACCAGACAACGAGGTCATCGGTCTCATCGGATTAGGGAAGGACGGGGAAGGAAGTCGGCCGTGCCCTTTGAAAGGAACCATCCCGGCATTTGCCTGGAGCGACTTAGGGAAATCACGGAAAACCTAAATTAGGATGGCCGGACGCGGGATTGAACCGTCATCCTCCCGAATGCGAGTCCAGTGTCTAACCACTGCGCCACCTCGCTCGGTAGTCATCTTCGACTTTACCAGCGTTGTGGGTTGTCGGCCTTCTTTTGACGAGCTTGTTTCACCTCCTCCAGGCTGTTGGTAATCTCTGTCCGTGCCTTTCTGGTTTCGGTCTCCAATTAGAACCTAACTTCAACGATCTGCCTATCAGTCTTTTGATTGGAAAGCTGTAGCTCGGATTCTAGTCTTTGAAATCATGTTTTATTATCCTTCCTCACGGCGGTTAACTGAAATGTGTGGTTTTGTAATATCGCGAAAATTCGATCCAGTGGACTCTGCCTTTTCGTATCCCCCACAGATATGCCTGACGTTTCCTCGCATACCCTCAATTGGCCTGTCAGTTTATAAATGCACTCTGATTTTGTGCACTCCCCACAGACATGTCTACCACACTCGACCTCTCCTCCATTGGCTTGTCGGTTTCCATGTTCATCGATCTCCCAGACACCAGCTGCGTAGAAACAAGTGCCCACAAACTACTTAGACAAATTGATAAAGAAAGTACGATCCTGATGGCAGTGCTGATAGCGGCAATCACAACAATGAAAACGTGGAACAGAATGTTCATAATAACGAACTACACGTTCTAAAACTACGTAACAATGTTGTATCCTGTCTACTCGTCAAATATGGGGTGCGTAGGAAACCTACTTTCTCGGATCTCTAGACAACAATTCAAGCAAATCGTGTTAATGAAGTTCATTACAAAAGGAAATAATTACAATACTTAACTTTGTGAAATACAGATGTGTCGCAAGCAAAGGGCGACAGACAAAATAAGAAGTCTCTTGAGTATATAAAAGTCCTAATACAAGTAATAGAGTGGATGCTTCTATCCAAGCTCCAAGCGGAAGGCACTGGAGCAGATGAATCGTGTTCGGACCGATCGATTTCCTCTCTGCTCCGATTCTCTTAGTGCCTTACAATCACTGCCGAACCTGTACCCGACTGAGGAGATGGTCCAGCTGATATATGACCAACTGTACTTGCTCCAACGGCGGGGTAAGGAGGTATCCTTCTGCTGGGTGCCTGGACATGTCAGAATATGGGCCAATGAACAGGCCGATCGGGCTGCCAAGGAGGCCTACAGAGAGCAGGATGTGGTCCAGTGTCCTATCCCCTTGCAGTCTGTCATCTCTGCACTCCACAGGAAGTGCATGGAGTTGTGTGAGGACGAATGGCTGGCGGTGACGGCCAATAAACTGCGGTCGGTAAAGTCAACCACTCGGCCGTGGCGTTCCTCCTGCCGGTTGCTCAGGCGGGAAGAGGTGGCCCTCATACGTCTTCCGATCGGGCACTGTCCTCTCACACATAGCTTTTTATTACGGCGGGAGAATCCTCCGTTTTGTGATGCCTGTGGTGTGCACATCTCTGTCCGGCACATTTTAACAGACTGCATTTTATACCGTGATGCAAGGCCAGAAGTACAAGTTGACGGGGATCTGCCTTGTGTTTTAGCTAACGGTGAGACGCGTGTGTCTAGGGTTTTAAAGTTTTGTGATGTGTCTGGACTCTGGCCTAAACTTCTGGGCTGGAGGTTTTAGTGTATTGCAGAGTGGCTGACTCTTCCCTTTTTTCCTTGCGGTCAGCCAGCCACTTCCATCTGCTACATTGTTTTAGCTCCCTCTACTTCTTCCTGTGTTGTCCATCTTTTACTGCTGACGCTCTGCTTCATCCCACGCTTCGGTGTGGGTAGGCACATATTTTTCAAAGCTTGTTACCTGTGTTTTATGTTCTGTTTAATATTATTGTTCTGAGTTTTTTTTCTTGACACCCGTCTCACTATGTTACTGAACGGGCGCTGAAGACCTTGCTGTCGTGCGCCGAAAACACCCTCTACCACTACTACTTCTATCGAAGTCGCTGGTCTTGACGCTTCTGTAGAAGTCGCATAAGGCGCTGCAGTCATGGACTGTGCGGCTGGTCCCGGCGGAGGTTCGAGTCCTCCCTCGGGCGTGGGTGTCTGTGTATGTCCTTAGGATAATTTAGGTTAAGTAGTGTGTAAGCTTAGGGACTGATGACCTTAGCAGTTAAGTCCCATAAGATTTCACACACATTTGAACATTTGAAGTCGCATAACCGGGCCGCGGCCAGGCGGCGAAGCGCTTATGTCCTCTTAGTGTAGAGGGCGCTGCCGTCGCGTTGTCGTCCTGGAGAGGGTCGGTCAGCGTACTATTGGCTGACGTCGTCTCACAGCCCTCTCTGCCAAACGTTCCCGCCTGGCGTGCCGGGGCTTGACTTTACGCCGGAACACACAAAATACGCGGCACGCTGTGGGAACCGAAACTAAATTCAATAGCTACCGCTATGTCTACTTCATAGTACTCACTTGCAACACACTCAGCACAGAGAAACACACCACCCACGCACCTGACATCACGCACAAAGAGGTCAGCGTATTCTAATAAAGGTATGTGGTGTTAATTCTTCCTGAGTCGTGTCTGAAAATTTGGAAAGCCCTGACACGAACAAAAACGTGAGCATGAACTCAAATCGAACACAACACTGGACGCCAGTAACATAGTAAATTGAGAATTCTTTGATCTTTTGCAATAACTGACATGCAGATTATTCCGGCCGGTGTGGAAGAGCAGGTTCTAGGCATTTCAGTCTGGAACCGCGCAACCGCTACGGTCGCAGGCTCGAATCCTGCCTCAGTCATGGATGTGTGTGATGTCCTTAGGTTAGTTAGGTTTAAGTAGTTCTAAGTTCTAGGGGACTGATGACCTCAAAGTTAAGTCCCACAGTGCTCAGAGCCATTTGAACCATTTTTGCAGATTACTAATTATATTGCTTCGCATTAGGAGGCAGTTATTAACTGGCATCGATAACTAAGTGAAATCAAAAAGCAAAAAGTTATGTGACTGAGGGATTGATAAGCAAATGGAACATATTGTTTAGATGAATAAAACATGAAATGACTGCATTTGTTTCAGGAACTTTTACACATACATCATACACACACAAACACAAACACAAGCAAATCTCAAGGCCGAATTGACTGGCCGTGGACAAGACTCCAGTATCTCACCATTCTTCAGTCATTCGTCGTGTGATGACGGTGGCCGTTGCTGTGTCTGAACGGCGCATCGCCTCGGAGCTGTCCTGTGACGAGTCGGCTGCTCCGCTCGGTGTCCCCCAGTACTACGGCGAGGCCCCGACCAGTCACCGCGTTGTCTCCTTATTGTGCTTCGCATGACCGAAACCGTGATATCACGGCGTGGACATGCGAATGTAGGCGATGGATCGAAGAGCCCCCATGTCCTCTTGTTTCCGCACTGGCAAACTGGCAACTTTCACCTCTTATCCGTCTCTAAACTCACCGACTCCTCGAATCTTTCTTCCTCTCGGCGTTGTCTTTGGCAGACTAAATTTGCAATCTCCGTATCATGGCCACGCCTCCCAGTGCAGGTTGGAAATTTTCTGTCTTGATTGGGCTGGTGTGTGACTCGAGAAGTGGCGTCTTTCTCACATTTTCACTGTCAAGGCTGTTCCCAGCGTTGGTCGTAAATTCTTCCGATGTTTTCTGCATTCCACAGGCGCTCTGAAAGCAGCCAAAAAATTCTTTGTAACGGATACCTCCGTGTGAGGCCTGGACAGTCTCATGTTTGCGCTTCGTCTAATGATCTGCTTGCGTTCGTGATTTATAATGAACACCTTACTGCCCAGAAAACATATTTTTAAACATACTGACTTCTTCCGCAGTTTCACACGCCTCCCTGTGCGAATTCTTGGTGCTCTGAGTCTACACTCCGTCCCTGTGGAGGTGCATGAATTCCCGAGACGTTCTCGCTTTTAAAGGCACCTGAAAGCGTCTGCTGCCATTCAGACTCACGCGCCTCCACGAGTGCATTCTCGACGCTTTTGTGTCTATGCTGTTTCGCAGCCTCTGCAGAGGTCCATATTATCTACACGGCTTGTCATTGTCCGTCAGGCTCTTCTCAAGATGTCCATTCTTAAGAGAGGTGAAGGCATCCGCCAGTCTACCACCTACATGTTTGCAGTATGCATTGTGGTTCTCGACCTATGATGTCCGACTTTCGCCTCGTCCCAGGACGCTGGTGCTGTGAGTCGGCGAAAGCGGTCACCAGCAGAGGTATTAAAACATGAAAGATGGCTGATCAAAGCAGGCAACTTTCAAATTGGAAATCATATTTCATACACTTCTCTCTCTCTCTCTCTCTCTCTCTCTCTCTCTGTCTTCTGTTTTTGGTTTTTGAGTCTTCCGGTTTTTGGATGATACGGTATTTCCTCTCTTACGCCAGAATCTTAAGCTTAGAGCAAAATCCCGAATTATTCGTTGGATATACGCAGTCTCGGTCTAACCCTACAGCCTGTGCCCTCTACAGTTCTTGCGGTTACCACTGGAAGTAAATCCTTGACATCTTAACGCGTAACCTGTTACTCTATCTCTTCTTCTTGACAGTGCTGTGCACATAATCCTTTCTTTGCTGATTCTGCGGAGAACTTCCTCATTTCTTATCACTGTATTTAATGTTAAGAATCCTCCTGTAACAGTACACCTCACCATAATCCACGATTCCATTAAATACTGTCTGCTTTCCACACGCACATTCTCAGAAATTTATTTCTCAAGTTGGAGTCCTTGTGTGATATTACTAAATAGTCTTTCGACGAGAAATGCTCTCTGCTTGATATGTCATCCTGTCTTCGCTTGTGACACAAATTCTTCCAATGTTGTAGAATGTAATTGGGAAGGGGTTCTGCAAACCACAAAGGTGTTCTTTTTAATTTATTTTTTGTTGTTTACCCAAACATTTCGACAACTATGTTTAGTCTTCAGTGGGCCTCGATTTAAATCTGTGTAAAAGTATACAAAACTTCTGGGTTCCATTTTAGGCCTACAAACCATAACAGGTACTTTGTTTATTTTGTTGTGGTGGCTCATCTAAAAAACTTGTTAGATTTTAAATGTGGGCTTGTACAGGTTGCTTCTATACGTGTTATGACTTCGCAGCATGTGGCGCAACTGCGGCAGTCCTCAGTCAATAGTAACATATATGCTGATGAAGTTTAAACTCTTACTAATCTTTATTCTTTACTCTGTAGTTCCTCTCCATCTTCCACCACATTACAAAGCAGTTTGTCTAACAAGTGATCAGTCCAGGTGTCCTTCATATTCCACAAGCCAGATTTCCCTTCGAATACTTAAGAATTTCCTCAGTCACTTTTTCCGTCAGTAACCTATCCCATATACCCTACAGTGTGAGCAAAACATAAGGACGAAAATAACATTAGCATGATGTGTCATATTTGTAACATGTCACCATGAAAATTGTACCTGACGCAGAAAGAACTGCTACAGTATAGTACAGAAGGAACCTGAAAGAAATACGCTATGAGACGAATAAAAAAGACACTTTCATTAAAATACAGTTATTGTTGTTGTTGTTGTTGTTGTTGCTCTCCATGCTACTCTATCCTGTGCAAGCTTCTTCATCTTCCAGTACCTACTGCAACCTATATCCATCTGAATCTGCTTAGTGTATTCATCTCTTGGTCTCCCTCTACGATTTTTACCCTCCACACTGCCCTCCAATTCTAAATTTCTGATCCCTTGATGCCTCAGAACATGTCCTATCAACCGATCCCTTCTTCTTGTCAAGTTGTGCCACAAATTCCTCTTCTCCCCAATTCTATTCAATACCTCCTCATTAGTTATGTGATCAACCCATCTAATCTTCAGCATTCTTCTGTAGCACCACATTTCGAAAGTTTCTAGTCTCTTGCTGTCCAAACTATTTATCGTCCATGTTTCACTTCCATACATGGCTACACTCCATACAAATACTTTCAGAAATGACTTCCGGAAACTTATATCTATACTCTTCAGAAACGCTTTCCTTGCCATTGCCAGTGAACATTTTATATCCTCTCTACTTCGACCATCATCAGTTATTTTGCTCTCCAAATAGCAAAACTCCTTTACTACTTTAAGTGTCTCATTTCCTAATCTAATTCCCTCAGCATCACCCGACTTAATTCGACTACATTCCATTATCCTCGTTTTTCTTTTGTTGATGTTCATCTTATATCCTCCTTTCAAGACACTGTCCATTCCGTTCAACTGTTCTTCCAAGTCTTTTGCTGTCCCTGACAGAATTACAATGTCATCGGCGAACCTCAACATTTTTATTTCTTCTCCATGGATTTGAATACCTACTCCGAATTTTTCTTTTGTGTCCTTTACTGCTTGCTCAATATAGAGATTGAATAACATCGGGGACAGGCTACAACCCTGTCTCACTCCCTTCCCAACTACTGCTTCCCTTTCATGCCCCTCGACTCTTATAACTGCCATCTGGTTTCTGTACAAATTGTTAATAGCCTTTCGCTCCCTGCATTTTACCTCTGCCATCTTTAGAATTTGAAAGAGATTATTCCAGTCAACATTGTCAAAAGCTTTCTCTAAGTCTACAAATGCTAGAAACGTAGGTTTGCCTTTCCTTAATCTTTCTTCTAAGATAAGTCGTATGGTCAGTATTGCCTCACGTGTTCCAACATTTCTACGAAATCCAAACTGATCTTCCCCGAGGTCGGCTTCTACCAGTTTTTCCATTCGTCTGTAAAGAATTCGCATTAGTATTTTGCAGCTGTGACTTATTAAACTGATAGTTCGGTAATTTTCACATCTGTCAACACCTGCTTTCTTTGGGATTGGAATTATTATATTCTTCTTGAAGTCTGAGGGTATTTCACCTGTCTCATACTTCTTGTTCACCAGATGGTAGAGTTTTGTCAGGACTGGCTCTCCCAAGGCCGTCAGTAGTTCCAATGGATTGTTGTCTACTCCTTGGGCCTTGTTTCGACTCAGGTCTTTCAGTGCTCTGTCAAACTCTTCACGCAGTATCGTGTCTCCCATTTCATCTTCATCTACATCCTCTTCCATTTCCATAATATTGTCCCGAAGTACATCGCACTTGTATAGACCCTCTATAACGTATATAACCAGGAATTATTAAATCCGATATTACAACTTCTTGTAACAGGGCAATATCAGTCGCGGATTCGTATATAAATTCCTTAAGTGCCGATAATTTCAAACCCAACGTAATTTTATTTGTGTTTATCGTGGTGACAGTTTAAGATTGCGTCATTGCGCTGTCACAATGTAGTTGTTTTGTGGTTCTCGGTTCAGTTAAACTATTAACAGTTTTCTCGGAAGACTGAACATGGAATAACACTTCAATCAGGTTGATAGTTACTGTCCCGTTTTTTTCTGTTTCTGAGGTTTTCTCTTGTACTGCTAGCAGACTGATTACCTTGTAAACTTTCTGAATCTTCCTCCATTGATTCGTGTAGGACCGTTTCGTACGGAACATTCTTTGGGCTTGGGTCGCCCTTTCCGCATTTTCCCCTCCCTTGGTTACGTGCTACATTCACATTTGGTTGCGTTTTTATTTTACTTCGCGGCTCATGTGGAGCAACAGCAGACGCTTTCTCAATTTCTGTTGCTGGCGTCTGCCCTGTGGTATTGACCGTGATCTCATTTTGGCCACGACTCCCTTGTTCATTATTAATTTCACTTACTTCCTGATCGAGGGCAACAAATGGAGACGGCAGTTTTGCAACCTCTCCCTGAATTTGTTTACTAACAGATAGCTTCTGATCTTTGCAATCAGCTACTTCACCTGTTGGTTCTTGCAAATTAATAGTGACTACATCCCCTTCATTTTCTGGTACCGTACGTTTATTATCTTTCCGTTTATCAGTTTCCATTCGCGTTTTGCCTTCCGCTTCCTCTGTCTCCTCAACGCACTGTTTTTGCTTGCGAACTGAGGCAGTTGTACAGGATAGCTCGTCCTCTGAACAACTATCAGTTGTCTCCAGAGGTCGTCTTTTCTGTTGCATTTCAGTTTCACGAGTAGTGGTAACAGGGTTTCCCTTTGTTGTTAACGGGGGAAATAGACTATTATCTTGAAGGGAGACATCAGCTTGGCCCGCTGTGTTAACATCCTCAACCAGTTGACCCGGGCTATTCTTTGATAACAGATCAATGAAAGTAAATTTCTGACGCTGTATCAAATTACTTTGAAGAACAATAGTTCGGCGCGGGCATTCCTGTCTGAAGTGGCCGGTTACGAGCTACATTCACATGTAGCTTCCTGACCTGTATAAACAATTTGTGCCTAATACCCACAAACAGTTATGTGAAACGGAATATTTGTCTTAACATTCATCTGTACATAGCGGACCCGTTGAAACATTGCAGTTTAAAGCGAGGCGACCATCTTTCATTTGCAACTGATTTAACGTCCCCATAGGTTGAAAGAGCTTCCTTAATTTTATCATTTTCGATTTCAATGGGAAGATTTACACACGAACGGTTTTGTAGTTAATGGAAACCTTACTTTTATAACTATTTCTATGCACAAAATCTACTACATAGCCCCACTTTCGTAACACTTTATCAACAGTCGCAGCACTAAATAACTTGACAAAAACGCAGTATTTCTCCTGATCCAGTTGCCAGGTATGGACGGTTTCAGAATTGAGACCAATTACCTCTGTAATCCAGTCATCTATTTCCAGGGATGTCGGCTGAACAGGATGGGATTCCTTGACAAAAGCCAATACCAGAGTATTCTTCCTGAGGTTTGTAGCCACGGTTAATCCAGCGACGAAATTTCGGTTAAACAACCGAAATTCCAATTAGCAGCAGCGCAACCAGAAGGAGCCATCAGATCACAAGGAATAGGAACGAACACGGAGATTAACTGACGGGCAGCACTCGGCGAAGCACAAGTACAGCGATGTAAACACGGAAGTGCAGCACATCGGTAAACCACGTCCATTCGCTAGCGTGATTGAAACGGAACTGCTTACTAGGCAGGTGCGTTAACCACTGCACCATCCAGGACACAGTGCTGTGTTGTCGCAACTGCGCGGACTATCTCGGTAATGGCTCTCGGCCGACCCACACTCCCACCGAGGGCCACCTAGCAGTAGTCTCTGTCCATTTCCTCCACGCTCGCTACTCTGAGATTCCCGCAGGAGGTCGGACGTATTTGTGCATCCGCACTGAAGAAGGTGGATCCATAGTCCATCTAGGCAAGAAAATCATATAAATGCGTGATGACTGTTCTTTTGGGCATGTCTGAAAGAAGAACTTTACTTACAATGTATTAGAATTCCGCGTGGTATCTGTTCTTTCAGACATGTCCTAAAGAACAGACACCATGCATTCGGACACCAGTGGCAAGACGCAATCAATACCTTCACTGCGCGATAGCAACGGTGAAGTCACTGATGACAGTGCCACTAAAGCAGAGTTATTAAACACGGTTTTCCGAAACTCCTTCACCAAAGAAAACGAAGTAAATATTCCTCAATTCCAATCAAGAACAACTGCCAAGATGAGAAACATAGAAGTAGATTTCCTCGGAGTAACGAAGCAGCTTAAATCACTTAATAAAGACAAGGCCTCCGGTCCAGATTGTATACCGGTCAGGTTCCTCTCAGAGTATGCTGATAAAAATAGCTCCATATTTAGCAATTATATACAACCACTCGCTCACAGAAAGATCCGTACCCAAAAAGGGAAGTAGAAGTAATCCGCTGAATTACAGGCCTATACCACTAACGTCGATTTGCAGTAGGGTTTGGAACACATAATGTATTCGAAAATTATGAAGTACCTCGAGGAAAACGATTTATTGACACATAGCCAGCACGGTTTCAGAAAATATCGTTCTTGTGAAAGACAACTAGCTCTTTATACTTATGAAGTAATAAGTGCTATCGACAAGGGATGTCAAATTGATTCCATATTTTTAGATTTCCAGAAGGCTTTCGACACCGTTCCTCACAAGCGTCTTCTAACCATCTACGTGCCTATGGAGTATCGCCTCAGTTGTGCGACTGGATTCGTGATTTCCTGTCAGAAATGTCACAGTTCGTAGTAATAGACGGAAAGTCATCGAGTAAAACAGAAGTAATATCCAGCACTCCCCAAGGAAGTGTTATAGGCCCTCTATTGTTCCTGATCTATATTAACGACATAGGAGACAATCTGAGTAGCCGTCTTAGATTGTTTGCAGATTATGCTGTCATTTACCGTCGTGTAAAGTCACCAGATGATCAAAACGACTTGCAAAATGATTTAGATAAGATATCTGTATGGTGCGAAAAGTGGCAGTTGACCCTGAATAAGGAAAAGTGTGAAGTTATTCACATGAGTACTAAAAGAAATCAGCTAAATTTCGATTACGCGATAAGTCACACAAATCTGAAGGCTGTAAATTCAACTAAATACTTTGGGATTACAATTAAAAATAACCTACATTGGAACAATCACATAGATAATATTGTGGGTAGAACAAACCAAAGACTGCGATTCATTGGCAGAACACTTAGAAGGTGCAACAGGTCTACTACAGAAACTGCTTACACCACGCTTGTCCGCCCTATTCTGGAGTATTGTTGTGCGGTGTGGGATCCGCATCAGATGGGACTGACGGATGACGTCGAAAAAGTACAAAGAAGGGCAGCTCGTTTTGTATTATCGCGAAATAGGGGAGATAGTGTCACAGACATGATACGTGAATTGGAGTGGCAATCACTAAAACAAAGGCGTTTTTCGTTGCGACGGGATCTTCTCATGAAATTTGAATCACCAGTTTTCTCCTCCGATTGCGAAAACATTCTGTTGGCACCCATCTACATAGGGAGAAATGATCATCACGATAAAATAAGAGAAATCAGGACTCGCACAGAAAAATTTAAGAGCTCGTTTTTCCCGCGTGCCGCTCGAGAGTGGAACGGTAGAGAGACAGCTCGAAGGTGGTTCATTGAACCCTCTGCCACGCACTTTATTGTGAATAGCAGAGTAATCACGTAGATGTAGATGTGTATGTAATTCATCTGTGTGGATGACAGCGTGCGACCGCATCGAACTGCGCGTGTGACAGAGCTCTTGCTACTTGAGGATGTTCAGCGAATGGTCTAGTTTGCCCTTCGTCGAGCATGTGTGGGATGTATTCTAGAAAAGTATTGCAGCACATCAACATGCATCGACGACCGTCCATCAGGTGTCTACTGTGCTGGTGGAGGAATGGAACTCCATACCACAAGAACGCCTTTCAACCCTGTGGTCAACATGGGAGCACGTTGCAGAGTTGTAGTCCTTCGTCATCTCACATCCTATTAAGAAACAAGTCTCACCTTTTGTTACGTCCAGGGGACCATCACAAATCACAGTGCCTTCAGTGTATGTAATTATTGTCCATGAATAAAATTGGCATTTCTGTTCGTCTCATTGCGTATTTCTTTCGAGTACCTACTGTATTATAATGTAGTGGTTCGTTCTGTGTATGGTCCAAGATTCATCGAGCTGTGCTACTTGGCAGGACAAATCACGTAAAATTTGATTTCGTCCTTAAGACTTATACACCAGTGGAAAACTAGTCCAGAAAATACTTAACATAATCAACTGAATTAAAATCATCCACCCCAGGGGATGAAGTGTAAGTTACGTTGCTTGTTTTAAGGCGCATGAAATATTTTCTGAGCCAGTTCTTTATTTTGTCCACACTGCACTTATACATCAGAAGTATGAAGTATTTTAAAACTACGCATCAAAGACTTCTTGTATTCTGTTTCAAAGACTCCTGGTATTCTGTTTCGGATTCTGACTCAATATGTTTGCGGATGGCCTCTATCTTCACTAGTTCGACTGTCGCGCTCCTTTGCAGTATACACGTCTAGGCGTGTTGTCACTAGCCTACGATGTTAATGACAAGTAATGGACCCCGGGAGTGAGGTTACCTGCTTCGTGTACCAACACTGCGGCTCGGTCGCTCCCCACAGTGACGATGGTCGTGTGCGTGTGCGCGCCGCGCCGCACAGCCACCCCCAACCCCTGCAGTCGCTAAGCGAGTTAGCGCGAGCCGGGTGTGGCCCTGCCGGGGGAAATTGCCTGTTGCGGCTTCCTTCCCGCGGGGGCAGGAGGGGGAGGGGTTGGGGAGAGGGGGGGAAGGGGTGAGAGCAGACAAGTGGCCCTTCATTACAACGCAGGCACTGCTTTCCCTGAACTTGCCCTCTCCCTGCCGCCCATCACGACCTTCCTTTCTTTCGCCGAACGCCTGTTTCTCTTAGACCAGATCTCACTCAGTTAAACCCTAGGTGTTGTCGTAGCCACTCAAGTTTCAGTACGGACATACTCAAAGGTTTATGTTGGGTCTAATATATTTGGGGTTTCTAAGTACACTACTGACCATTAAAATTGCTACACCACGAAGATGACGTGCTACAGACGCGAAATTTAACCGACACGAAGAAGATGCTCTGATACGCAAATGATTAGCTTTTCAAAGCATTCACACAAGGTTGGCGCCGGTGGCGACACCTACAACGTGCTGACATGAGGAAAGTTTCCAACCGATTTCTCATACACAAACAGCAGTTGACCGGCGTTGCCTGGTGAAACGTTGTTGTGATGCCTCGTGTAAGGAGGAGAAATGCGTACCATCACGTTTCCGACTTTGATAGAGGTCGGATTGTAGCCTATCGCGATTGCGGTTTATCGTATCGCGACATTGCTGCTCGCGTTGGTCGAGATCCAATGACTGTTAGCAGAATATGGAATTGGTGGGTTCAGGAGGTTCATACGGAACGCCGTGCTGGATTCCAACGGCCTCGTATCACTAGCAGTCGAGATGACAGGCATCTTATCCGCATGGCTGTAACGGATCGTGCAGCCACGTCTCGATCCCTGATTCAACAGATGGGGACGTTTGTAAGACGACAACCATCTGCACGAACAGTTCGACGACGTTTGCAGCAGCATGGACTATCAGCTCAGAGACCATGGCTGCGGTTACCCTTGACGCTGCATTACAGACAGGAGCGCCAGCGATGGTGTACTCAACGACGAACCTGGCAAAACGTCATTTTTTCGGATGAATCCTGGTTCTGTTTACAGCATCGTGATGGTCGCATCCGTGTTTGGCGACATCGCGGTGAACGCACTTTGGAAGCGTGTATTCGTCATCGCCATACTGGCGTATCACCCGGCGTGATGGTATGGGATGCCATTGGTTACACGTCTCGGTCACCTCTTGTTCGCATTGACGGCACTTTGAACAATGGCCGTTACATTTCAGATGTGTTACGACCCGTGGCTCTACCCTTCATTCGATCCCTGCAAAACCCTAAATTTCAGCAGGATAATGCACGACCGCATGTTGCAGGTCCTGTACGGGCCTTTCTGGATACAGAAAATGTTCGACTGTTGCCCTGGCCAGCACATTCTCCAGATCTCTCACCAATTGAAAACGTCTGGTCAATGGTGGCCGAGCAACTGGCTCGTCACAATACACCAGTCACTACTCTTGATGAACTGTGGTATCGTGTTGAAGCTGCATGGGCAGCTGTACCTGTACACGCCATCCGAGTTCTGTTTGACTCAATACCCAGGCGTATCAAGGCCGTTATTACGGCCAGAGGTGGTTGTTCTGGATACTGATTTCTCGGGGTCTATTCACCCAAACTGCGTGAAAATGTAATCACATGTCAGTTCTAGTATAATATATTTGTCCAATGAATACCCGTTTATCATCTGCATTTCTTCTTGGTGTAGCAATTTTAATGGCCAGTTGTGTAGTTTGCAGAGAAGACATTTAGCAATGTTTCGCAGGATATCTTGTTCCTCCGACCGCTTACGAAACTGTAGTTATGCGAATCGATTCTTGGATGGTTAAAGTCTCCTTGAATGATGACAGTAAGATTGGAGAATATTCGTACTTGGAAGCTGAAGTTTTCCGTTACATGTGGAAGTGAGTTCTGATCTAGATGGAAAATTCCGATTAAATGTTTAAGCACGCCCTTAAAGCACTACAACATCAAACGTTGACACTGTCTCACTATTTTAAAACTTAATTTCCTTATACACTGTATATTGTGTATAAGCGATACAGTACCTTTCACTAACTGTATATTTGATTTGTTTCTTTCATTTGTCCTCTGACCTGAAATCAATGAAGACATAGTTCAACATTTACATTGTGTACTGGAATAGCGAAAGAGAACGCCACTCTTTATAGTAGTTCTGAATGACAATTATCATGATTTGCGTTTCCAAAATGTCAAATCCAGTTATCGCTTTAAAAAACAATCGCCAAATACGTGTTCCGAACGAGACCCGATTTGACTCAAAAGTTCTCAAATTTTAATAGCCTCGTTGGTCACGGACTTTCAAAAATGTGTGTGAAATCTTATGGGACTTAACTGCTGAGGTCATCAGTCCCTAAGCTTACACACTACTTAACCTAAATTATCCTAAGGACCAACACACACACCCATGCCCGAGGGAGGACTCGAACCTCCGCCGGGACCAGCCGCACAGTCCATGACTGCAGCGCCACAGACCGCTCGGCTAATCCCGCGCGGCGGTCAGGGACTTTACGCATAACCATTATAATAGGTTGCAAAAACCGAATTCATTTCTATAACGCCAGTAAATCTGACGACAGTAATAATTACTATCATAAAGTTCCTCAGAATATAGTCCGGACGATTTCAACCAGATGGTGGACCGAAGTTTAAATTGTACATCATGTTCAGAAATTTCCGGTTGTCTGTTAGACCTACAGTTGTCGTATTCATATAACTTGAAACGTCCCCTTTGAACAATTCTACACGACTGTCCTTAAACTGACACACAATATTTTGTTAGCGCAACGCAGTCTGACTTTCAATAATCCCTACAAAAGAATGGCCCTGACTAACATTAAACTATACCTTTCACAAATGACTTACCTCACAAAAATCTTCGCTACTCAAGCTACCGCAATGCAGCGAACGCCACTACTGCCAGCTAAATAAAAGATTCAAACTATGGAAGGCACTAACTACTGATAGGAATAGTTAGCAAATCAAAGATATTAATAGAGAACAAACAATGTATTTACCTTGATATCATCATATATAAATATAGCAGTTCATGACAAATATCAAAACTCTGCCATCTCTCTCCCCACATCCACCACTGCTGGCGGCTCACCTCCAACTGCGCAACGCTACGCGCTGTTCACAGCCAGCTGCCTAACACTACAATGGCGAGTATTACAACAATGCAGAGCAGCCACAGACTGCACACAGCACAGCCAGTGATTTTCATACAGAGGTGGCGTTACCAATAAAAAAACCTAAACAGCCTACTTACATAGCCCCCATGCTACCCACAAAAAATTTTACAAATTTTTTTGGGCACTGGCCAATACATATTTGTTAAAATTTTTCATAATCGTAATTACAATAACAAAGAAATCAAATGCACACACTTATTGATACAATGTTGGTCAAAAGCTAAAATTTTCTCACAGTCCATAAAGATAGTCCTGATCATTCATCATAATAGTAATTACAGTTTTTTTTCACAAAGTCTCTTTAGTAAAAGAAATTGCACACAGAAGTAGTGGATTTCCATGCAGTCTTGAAGAAGTAGTGTTGTCCTTCCAACGGAAAGACAGTGCTGACTCTTGACATGCAGACAGGTATTGGTCCACAACAGAGCAAACCCACAGCAGAGTCAGTCGACGTTTTGAAGAAGATTGGTAGGTAGGTCATCACAGAGCAGACCCACTGCAGTCCTGGTAGAGATTACGGTATTGGTGGGCCACCAGAGGCGCAGACCCACTGCAGTCCTTGTAGAAATAATGGTATTGATGGATCATCAAAGATGTAGACCCACTGTAGTCCTTGTAGAGATGGCCAGCAGCCATCTGTTGTGACTGTGCAGGTGCACAATCACCATTGAAGAGTCTTGCGGCTAATATAGCAAGTCCATAACCACCACTTGTGCACTCACAAAGTTTTTGAATTGTCCTGAGAACCAGCAATGCTGTTAACCAGTCCCTTGCTGAATTATTAACACACGTGCAAACACTAACAGTCCCTACTTCTCACATATTGTCCATATACTATGACCAACAGAAATGTGTGCAGTGAAATGAATGCTTACAAGTTACTTAGTTTGATAAACTGGTGTCAATTACAATTTTATAACATGAGAATACAATTACAAAGGTACAAAATACATCATTAAAGAACATAACAATACAGATAACATTTGTAGTGCAGGTTTTACAACAGAATCAAAATAACATATACATCAGTGTTACAGGAATTATGACATAAGTAAACACATAAAGATCAGAAGAACTTTTGAAACATCACCTTCACATGTGAGCAACAAACCAGAATAAATAATGTCTATAAACATTTTTACAAAGAAAATAACATATTGTTAATGCTAATTATATTTGAGGATAACAGTATTCCTCATCATAGTGAATGTAGCTTAGTACTAGAACAGAAAAAAATTTCTATGACACAGTACACAGAGACAGGAAGAAAAGAAATACACAAGGGTACACAAACACATAGCATAATAACACAGGGGGAAAGGACAGGGTTTGTTTTCAATATAACATTTGGTACTGCAGTATTTTGCGAACAAAACCTTTTTTGTTCTTGGAGATCTCCCTTCATTCATCATTATTCCCAAAAAGTCCTATCTATCCCTCCTTTTTGTATTCCAACCATATTTCTTTCAAACTAATTATGGCTCATTGTACAATACTCATTTTGGCCCAAAACGTTTTCATATACCTTGTCAATGCATTGCTTCCAATTCATCATAGTTAGTTTCTTATATAGTCTACCCCCTCTTAAGCTAACTTAAATCTACTGAGCTCAGATGCTAAACTAAGGGACGAGGCAATGCAGCAGCACAAAACAATTAACACAAACAGCAATGATCAAAAATACAGATGGCGATGCAAGCAGCATAAATTACAACTAATATAAGGCAATGAGCAGTAAACAAGAAAAATAAATCAGTAGTAAAACTGGCTTAGAAGAGTAACACAAATTAAAATTCAGTAGCACTATTCCTGGCAAACAGCATAACTTATACCTAAACATGACAAAGTTCAAGCAGAAAAAGTATTACACTAAAAATGGCCATGTCTAATACCTATGTCACATCTTAACACTAGAGTGATGCATCACAATTTATTCTACAAAAGAAATTACCAAGTACTTGAAAAGAAAACTATGATTGCAGTTCCTGTGAAGGTAAATGTCTTTTTGTGCTCCCTCATTTTTTTTTTTGAAATAATTATTATTTACTCGATCTGTAGACAGAAAATATTTATATTAGTACATCTATAAAATTTTATTTTAACCAATGCTGCAGTGCAGCTAGAAACTAGATATTAAACAAAATGAGTAAACACATACATAAAGCGAGCCATATGGCATTTCTCTCAATTAGCAAGACAAGAGCCGTGAAATGTTTCTCATCGTTTCATTAGGCATTTTAGGAAATATCATAAATTAAGAACTCCACAGTGTAATCATATGTTTTCAAGTTCGACCGTGTCGTTTTTGCGATGCTTTCTACAAAGGAACGTCAATAGCGAGGATAATGGCCTCCCTTTTTTTTCTACCTGTGCCTCTGGCAGCAGTTTCCGCTACAGTGGCAGTATCATATAAAAATATTTCACAGGTCAAGAATTTGGGTTACAAATCTGTAGAAACAAAATCCTATAAATATAACAGTGTCCAAAAAATTTTTTGCCGGCATTGTGATACATTCACGCATTTACACACATTTCATAACTCTTAAAGTACGATTCTTGGTTTCCAACATCCTTTTTCACAAGTCAGTGTCCCTAACCACTACTCATTATTAGCGTCGTGATAAAACCGTGTAGTTGTCACATAAACTAACCACTGTGTCGTCTGTTCACTATAACAATGCACCTTATTGCTCATATACATATTCGTCGACACTTCTACAATACTTTATCATAATAAATACATAGCATAATCAAATTCCTCATATACGGTAGCATCATCTTATTGATCGTAAACATACCTCAACAGCATAATACACATCGTCGTCGTAAAAATAACATCATAACACCTCAGTCAAATCTCAAAAACGCCGTAGCTTTCTGCAATAATTTCAAAACCTAAAAAAATATTCTCTACCCATTTCAATAGTGTCATCTACCTCAAACGTACTTTAAAATTATGCTCCCTTACCAAATACATCATTCAAAGCTCTCATAGTACCACAATGGTTCCGAAAAAATATGAACAGTTCACAAAGTACAGACAAAATACAATTTCGTAAGTGTGAAGTTACCCAACTGTGAAATTGCGTAAACATGAAGTTATCCAACGGTGTAGTTACGTAAACATCTGTCACTGACGTAGTAAAAAAAATGTTTGTCTCTCTCAGTTAAATGATCAGATAGCTGTGTAATTATGTGTTAGAGAAATATGGTACCGATGTGTAAAGTTGTATAAGCAAATACCATATTAGCTAGGGCTCCTTGTGCTTGCCATACACATGGTACACAAAGTAGGCGTGTACCCCCCTGAGGATCAATGCAATTATAACCTCAGGTGTTACAGACTACAGCAATGGAATGAAATGCATCACGGAAAACCCTTGTATCATTGCACTTCAAATATCTTTAAAAAAAATGTTTTAAGTGCGAAATCAATCACTCAAATACGTGTACAGTAGCGCTAAACTGTGTGTCATGTTGTAAGATAATCTCTTTGGAAGTCTTGTAGTTATCGTCCTCCGAAAGCTAAGTTCTGCAGAAGTCAATGTACTTACCTCATGATAAGCAAAAGTGAAATGCTTTGAGTATAGATATCTTAGTTATTATGCTTATTTCCGTGATGAGGAAAGTACTGTGCTGTAACGTATTGTTGTGCTACGGAAAAGGCAGTCTCATTGTAGCTATACCACAAAAGTTACTACTAAAACCTAAGTTACTACTAAAACCTGTTTCACTTTTCAGAAGAATTCAGAAAAACTATGCAGATATAAAACAGATACACCGCAAAAGCAACATTGTAAATTGTCACTCATTAGTAGCGTCGTGATAAAATCGTGTAGCTGTCACATAAACTAACCACTGTGTCATCTGGTACCTCACTGAAAGTACTTTCAATCCAGAATGTATTTTCAAGTAAACCAAAATGTTGCATTAAAATCTCATTAGCAGTACCAGTATGTGTCCTAAGTATGTAAGCCTGATAGTCGTTACGTAATCGTGTAACTAACAAGCAAGAATGTACAAGTAACAACACTGTGTCGTCTGTTCACTATAACAATGCAATCGTAATTTCTGTTTAAAAATGTTCCCTAGGTTCTAGACTGGATATTTAACTTCAAACATTGTTGCATGTTAACAGTGTCTCAATGTGACAAATTGTACTAGTAGCGTGTAGTGAAAAATTTTATGGCAAAGACTAAGTTAAAAAACAGATTATCTCTCAGTAAGCGGTTTTACATGTGAAGTGTGGTGCAATCCTTTACTCTTCATAGTACTCAGAGTTTGAACTTGAATGAAATTATCATGCGGTATGCACCGGTAAAGAATGCTAAAATTTTCTCAAGGCTAGCGTCTTATGTTATTTTTTTCTCGGAGCCAGCGGGCGCACAGCTGCCTGCGGTGCGAGTCATTGTCTATCTCTTTGTTGGCGCGCGCCGTTATTGGGATTAGGAGACCGAACTTCTACAAATTCGCCTTGCCGAGAGGGCCGAGCTCTGTTAGAATCCCGCCAGTTCTGATGAAATTCACGTCTGTCGTTATGATTACGAGTATATCGTCTGTCGTCATGTCGGTAGATTCCATAGTTTCTTTCTTGTCGGTCATGTGGTGGAGAATTTCTCCCGGAATCGTAACTGCGCTCTGAACTGTTGCGTCTGAAGTTATTCTGTCTCCCTTGATAATAATTGTTTTGGTTCCCATATTGTCTGTTTCTAAGGTAATCTCTGTTACATTCATTACTACGGAAATGCGATCTTTCTCTGTAACTATTATTACTCTGCCAGTGGTTGTCATATGGGTGGTGTCTGTTTTGGTCACGATTTGCGTTGTAAGAATAGCCTTGTCGTGTCCAGTTATTGTTTCTGTCGTCACGGAATTGTGACGTATGTGACCTGTAGTGTTTGTTTTCCTGTTTTCGCATGCGGCGACTGTCTGTGTCAATTTCTAATTCTTGTAGGAGTCCCTGAAAAGCTTCAATGTCGTCTTTGCAACGTCCTGCTAAAATAATATGTCGTAAATGTTCAGGCAATTTGAGTAAGCAAATGCGGATGAGTTCTGAGGGGCTGTATGGGTTTGAAAGATACTGATTCTTATGCAACATGTCTTCAAAATATTTCACAAGACTGGAGAATTCAGATTGTTCGAAATGTTTCATCATTGTGATGCCATGTTTTACTCGGTCTTGTGTGGCTTGAGACCAATATGCTGAGAGGAAGGCATGGTAAAATTCTCCTTCACTGTGGCAATCGTGAATGACCGATCGCATTCTTACAGCTGGTTCATTCTCTAAGTAGCCACACATAAATTCTAATCTGTGTTCTAACGACCAGTTGGGAGGAAAACAATGAGAGAATTGATGGAGCCATGCTTGTGGATGAATGTCGTTGGCAGAATTCTTAAATGTTTTAAATTTACGTGTAGTAATGAACAGCTTATAGTCAAAATCATCATGTCGGCGAGTCGCATAGCGGTCATTGTTACGTCGTGTCGGCGGTTCCATCTCAAAATTCGGTGTGCCTTGCCAATTTCTTTCATAATTTCCGAAGTGTCTTGTGTTATTATTTTGTGATTGTTCCGTATTTCTATGTCCCTCTTCCCGTATTGGGGCGCGAGTGTCCTCTGAAATACGTAATTCTTGTATTACCTGTGTCAGCTGATCTTGTACTTCGCGGATTTCTCTTTTGTACTGTGTATTGATTTGATTTTGATTTTGTTTGAATTTTCTAATTTCTTCATACTCTTCAGTGTCAGTGAAGGCTACAGGTGTTGTGCCATTCAGATCATCATCTACCTTTGTAGATAAGTTAGTGAACTGATCTGAAAGTTCGGCCACTTTGTCCGATAGTGTACTTATTTCCTCAGTGTGTTTTTCTGAACCAAGTTTCAGAGTATCTACTGTGTCCTTTAAGTTTTCCTGAGTTTTTGCAAGTTGCGTAACCGAATCGGTAGATGCAACTGAGTCAAATTTAGCTTGCAAGGTCTCATGATTTTCATGAACAATAGTTTGCAGTTCTTTTATGGCTGCTTCGTGATTCTGTAGTGCATTTTCATGACGCGAAAAAATAGGTTGGAAATGCTCACAAATTTGGGTTTTTACGTCGTTACAGACTTTTTGACATTTCGATTCAATGTGATGTAACTCAGTAGTTAAATCCTCACGTGTTTGTTCAAGAGTTTGCTCCAATGAGTCTAACTTTTGAAGCTGTTGCTGTGTTTGTCTCTGATTTAGTTCCATTGTGTCTAACTTTTGCTGTGTTTGTTCTGATTTTGTTCCATTGTGTCTAACCTTTGAAGATTTTGTTCCATTGTGTCTAACTTTTGAAGCTTTTGCTGTGTTTGTCTCTGATTTTGTTCCATTGTGTCTAACTTTTGAAGCTTTTGTCCCATTTGTTGCATTAATTGTAATAACAATGCACTGGTGTCTGAAACATGTTCCTCAGTGCTATTCGGCAATGCATTTGAACCGGCAATATTCGCAGTTTGAAAAGCAGAAAATGTGTCTTGACTTATTTGAGAAAAGGGTGAGGACGCAAAACCTGAATCTACAGTATTTGCAATATTGTGTTCTGTCATTCCCGATTCCTGAGGCGAGCTGTTGCCGACCGATCGATCGATAATGCTTCCCTCTTCACTAATTGTTTCACTGTCCATGCCATTGTTTGCAGCCCGCTCCATTTCCCTATGCACAATTACCAAATTACTACTTTGAGCATCAGTTAATTCATTACTCGGTGGCGCTAACACACTGCTTTCGTTTTCACTGTCATTTCTCAGTTTACTTTGGAGCCTAGTGTTACGTTTTTCGCACGCCATTATTGACACAGTATTTCACACAATAACACAGAAAAGCACAATTTGAAGAGCAAAAATAAGATAACACATTAACATAGCACTGAAAATAATATCTAGTTAATTGCAAGCGCAGCTGCAAAATACTTGGTGCAAATCTACATACATGCCACAAATGTTTTACTGTACAACAATGAAAGACTGCAACTACAAAGGAGATTCTCTCTACAATTACGTGCTAGCAATAAACAAAATCTACACTAATTACACAAACTACAAGAAAAAAATCAGAAGATTCCAGTGAGGTATCCTCGGCTAAGGGTCGACATATGAAACGTCCCCTTTTTTAACAATTATACGGGACTGTGCTTAAACTGACACACAATATTTTGTTAGCGCAACGCAATCTGACTTTCAATAATCCCTACAAAAGAATGGCCCTGACTAATTTTAAACTATACCTTTCACAAATGACTTACCTCACAAAAATCTTCGCTACTCAAGCTACTGCAATGTAGCGAACGCCACTACTGCCAGCTAAATAAAAGATTCAAACTATGGAAGGCACTAACTACTGATAGGGATAGTTAGCAAATCAAAGATATTAATAGAGAACAAACAATGTATTTACCTTGATATCATCATATATAAATATAGCAGTTCATGACAAATTTCAAAACTCCGCCATCTCTCTCCCCACATCCACCACTGCTGGCGGCTCACCTCCAACTGCGCAACGCTACGCGCTGTTCACAGCCAGCTGCCTAACACTACAATGGCGAGTATTACAACAATGCAGAGCAGCCACAGACTGCACACAGCACAGCCAGTGATTTTCATACAGAGGTGGCGTTACCAATAAAAAAACCTAAACAGCCTACTTACAAACTTAGCCATTCCTATCTGTCAAGTCGGCTGGTATCTCATCAAATCAGACCAACCATTTAGTAAATTCCAGAAGTAAAAGATTTGGCAATCACTTTGGACAGATATTAACTTTTTCGCATACACTTGTATACCAGCGCAAAGAAACCGCAATCGAAAATTAACCTCTTCAAAAAGCTGCTGTCACTCTGTTGGAAAAGAAGATCAGGTTTTAACATACGTCGATGAGGAAGTCATTAGAGACCGAGCAGAACTTTGATGGAGCAAGCACTCAGAAGGATATTGGCCATAGGCATTTCTAAAAAACAGTCTCGGCATTCGCCTTAATCGATTTGAGAGAGTGATGATAAAAATAGGTCAATATGGACGCGCTCTTGTTTAAACCCTGCTACGAGTCCAGTGTGCTGACTACTATGCCAGTTCGCTCTGTGGGGTCTGCTATTTACCAGCTCCACGCTCCAGCCCTGTTGAACCATTCGGTGAAGGGCGCCTTCTGCGTCACGCTCTACCAGTAGCGTCAAACGGATGTGGTATAGAGGGTGTGGGTTTACCAAACCCCTCTCCTACCGGCCGTTGTCAGCTTCCCTCACCTTGCAGCCGCCACATCCCATTCAAAAATCTCCTCAATTGGCATCACTAGATTGAGTGCACCCCTCTCGAAGTCTCCCGTCAAGGAAGAGCTCCTGGCAGTACCGAGCGCTCTACGTGGCGGCGAGACACACTGACCACTGAGAGGTGAAGGCGGGCGGTAGAAACTGTTGATAAGTTATGGCAAAAAATTTATTAGTCTGCTATCACTCAGACTAATCTGGCTACACTGCAGACTTACGCCTCCCCACGCTTCAAGATCACTCTCTCCTTGTGACAATGGAGAAATTTCAGCTTCATCCGTTGACTGCTGTGCGACCATGTGGAGGTAGAGTGTGAAATTTTGGCTTTGTAGTGTATTAAAAAAACAGTGCATCTAAGTCTGGCTGAAATGAGCGCCATCAAATTTTCTGTTAAGCTTGTCAGAGAGATGCACTTGTAACAAAGCTGCAGTGAGATATGTGAAAGAAACCTAAACAAAAGGTCACGTTTTGGTGGGATAAATCATTTTTGGAGGGCTGGGTAACAATGGAAGACGATCCGTGTCAGGAAAGACTACAATATGAAAAACTGGTGAAAATGTGGGACGATTGACTCCTTTTAGTAGGTGAGACCGTCGCCTAACATTAAGTGTAACGAGTACTGAGTTACATTTGAAACTTTTGCCAGATTTTTACTTCAGATGTGGCATGAACAAAGTATCGCAAGTTGGAAATTCACAACTGAACATGTTATAGCCACACTTCGTCTGTGACGTAGGATGTTGATAACAAACACTGAGGTGCCTAACCCGACATCAAGCACTTACACGACTTATACGTACCAATATGTACAACCTCTGAAATCACCGCAGTTTCCATTTCCAAACAAACATTTATTCACGGACACACAAATACGCAACTTCTAGAGATCTTTGAACAATACTCGTAGCCTGTAACAGTCCTGCTCTGCAGCTGTCGAATGGGTGCACGACAGAGTCCTCCAGACGCCGTAGGCACACCTGTGGGGCGGATCCTCTTCGGACTGGTGAGCTATGGTGGTCTCGAACGAAAGCAGCGACGGCGATTGGGAACTGGCACCGGCTGTCACTGAAAACCTCGCTGGAACTCTGGAGTCCACTCTAGAAGACACTCTGACGGTTAAGCAGCAGAACACTGTTTATATCCTGGGGCGTAATGCTACTAACAAGGGAACCTCCCCATCGCACCCCTCTCAGATTTAGTTATACGTTGGCACAGCGGATAGGCCTTGAAAAACTGAACACAGATCAATCGAGAAAACAAGAAGTTGTGTGGAACTATGAAAAAAATTAGTAAAATATACAAACTGAGTAGTCCATGCGTAACATAGGCAACATCAAGGAGACTGTACGCGCAGAACTGCCGTGGGCCCGTGGTTAGAGTAAGTAACTGCGGGACTAGAGGACCTTGGTTCAAGTCTTCGCTCGATTGAAAATTTTACTTTCTTTATTTTCGCAAAGTTATGATCCGTCCGTTCGTTCATCGACGTCTCTGTTCACTGTGATAAGTTTAGTGTCTGTGTTTTGCGACCGCACCGCAAAACCGTGCGATTAGTAGACGAAAGGACGTGCCTCTCCAATGGGAACCGAAAACATTTGATCGCATGGTCATAGGTCAACCGATTCCTCCACAGGAAAACACATCTGATATATTCTATACGACCCTGGTGACGGCATGTGCGTCTCATGACAGGAATATGTTGTCGACCCACCTAACTTGTACACTTAGCGAATGGGTGAAAAGATTCTTCTACCTTGCCCGATTTTGGTTTTCTTGTGGATGTGATAAACACTCCCAAAACTGTGATGAAAACATAAGAGTTTTTCACATAAACTGAAAATAAAAAATTAAAATTTTCATTCGGGGGTAGACTTGAACCTATGACCTCTCGTTTCGCAGCTGCTTTCGCTAACCACGGGACCACGGCACTCCTTGACCCCCACTGTCCTTGATTTTGCATATGTTACGCATGGACTACTCAGTTTGTATATTTTACTAATTTTTTCATAGTTCCACACAACTTCTTCCTGTTTTCTCGATTGATCTGTGTTCAGTTTTTCAAGGCCAATCCACTGTGCCAAATTATAACTAAATCTGAGGGGGGTGCGATGGGGAGGTTCCCTTGTAAGCTCTGCACTACTTATTTCCACATGATGCTTGACGTTAAACACAGTTCCGCGCTGCTAGCGACCTCTCCAGCTGGCTGCTAGAATTCACCTGGTCTTGCAGGCTGCCCCGTTCACCCTCCGATGCTATAGGGGAGTTTGTCACGCAGGGTACGACCTGAGCCACGACAGAACGAAAAACAGTCTTAAGAGTTTGTGCGTTTACCTTATCGAAAGAACTGAAAACGACCACATTTCTCCAGACACATTATTGCTCGAAATTGATTTTGAATTTTCGAGTATGACAGTGAAACAAAACTTCAAATTGAAGAATGCCACATTTGTCAATCTCCTTGACTGACGAAAGCTTGGAAGAGCAAATCATATCATTAGACCACGCTTGTTTCTATACTGACAATTGAGAAGTCTTTCACAGAAGATTTCTGCGTCTCGAACGAACTGTCGACCAAGCTTACCAGGAATAAGTAATTGAAAGCGTACGAGAGAGTACGATTCGTGTCAGAAAGGGATTTCTGTGGTCAACCATCTCCGCTTTTCACCTTATCCCAACCTGTGTAACATTTTTGTTTTTGTTCTCCAACATCAAGAACCTCTTGAAAAGCTACCTATCCAAACTTTTATCCATACGCAAATAAGTGCAACCGAAGATCGAAAAGGTGCTTCCATATGTGGCCTTCCAGCAGTGCTACGAAACAACATAATCTCATCCTATTTATGTCTGCCAAGGGAGGTCATAATTAATCGAAACCCTCAGCTGCAGACAGGCGTTGTTGATACACCTCAATGGGGACAGCTGAAAATGTGTACCCCGCCCGGGACTTGAACCCAGGACCTCCTGCTTACATGGCAGATCCTCTATCCATCTGAACCACCGAGCACACAGACGAATAGCGCGCCTGCAGGGACTTATCCCTTGCACGCTTCCCGTGAGGGTTGAGGGTTTCGATTAATTATCATTTATTCTAGAGAAACTGCACGGTCATAAGTGGTATCTGTTCTTTCGAGAACAGTTACTGTTGTTGTTGTTGTTGTTGTGGTCTTCAGTCCTGAGACTGGTTTGATGCAGCTCTCCATGCTACTCTATCCTGTGCAAGCTTCTTCATCTCCCAGTACTTACTGCAACCTACATCCTTCTGAATCTGCTTAGTGTATTCATCTCTTGGTCTCCCTCTACGATTTTTACCCTCCACGCTGCCCTCCAATGCTAAATTTGTGATTCCTTGATGCCTCAAAACATGTCCTACCAACTGATCCCTTCTTCTAGTCAAGTTGTGCCACAAACTTCTCTTCTCCCCAATCCTATTCAATACCTCCTCATTAGTTACGTGATCAACCCACCTTATCTTCAGCATTCTTCTGTAGCACCACATTTCGAAAGCTTCTATTCTCTTCTTGTCCAAACTAGTTATCGTCCATGTTTCACTTCCATACATGGCTACACTCCATACAAATACTTTCAGAAACGACTTCCTGACACATCTATACTCGATGTTAACAAATTTCTCTTCTTCAGAAACGATTTCCTTGCCATTGCTAGTCTACATTTTATATCCTCTCTACTTCGACCATCATCAGTTATTTTACTCCCTAAATAGCAAAACTCCTTTACTACTTTAAGCGTCTCATTTCCTAATCTAATTCCCTCAGCATCACCCGATTTAATTTGACTACATTCCATTATCCTCGTTTTGCTTTTGTTAATGTTCATCTTATATCCTCCTTTCAAGACACTGTCCATTCCGTTCAACAGCTCTTCCAAGTCCTTTGCTGCCTCTGACAGAATTACAATGTCATCGGCGAACCTCAAAGTTTTTACTTCTTCTCCATGAATTTTAATACCTACTCCGAATTTTTCTTTTGTTTCCTTTACTGCTTGCTCAATATACAGATTGAATAACATCGGGGAGAGGCTACAACCCTGTCTCACTCCTTTCCCAACCACAGCTTCCCTTTCATGCCCCTCGACTCTTATAACTGCCATCTGGTTTCTGTACAAATTGTAAATAGCCTTTCGCTCCCTGTATTTTACCCCTGCCACCTTCAGAATTTGAAAGAGAGTATTCCAGTTAACATTGTCAAAAGCTTTCTCTAAGTCTACAAATGCTAGAAACGTGGGTTTGCCTTTTCTTAATCTTTCTTCTAAGATAAGTCGTAAGGTTAGTATTGCCTCACGTGTTCCGACATTTCTACGGAATCCAAACTGATCTTCCCCGAGGTCCGCTTCTACCAGTTCTTCCATTCGTCTGTAAAGAATTCGCGTTAGTATTTTGCAGCTGTGACTTATTAAACTGATAGTTCGGTAATTTTCACATCTGTCAACACCTGCTTTCTTTGGGATTGGAATTATTATATTCTTCTTGAAGTCTGTGGGTATTTCGCCTGTCTCATACATCTTGCTCACCAGATGGTAGAGTCTTGTCATGACTGGCTCTCCCAAGGCCATCAGTAGTTCTAATGGAATGTTGTCTACTCCCGGGGCCTTGTTTCGACTCAGGTCTTTCAGTGCTCTGTAAAACTCTTCACGCAGTATCTTATCTCCCATTTCGTCTTCATCTACATCCTCTTCCATTTCCATAATATTGTCCTCAAGTACATCGCCCTTGTATAAACCCTCTACAGTTACTATCTTCATACATTGCCAAAGGAAGTACTCTGAAAGTGATAACAGTGATATGTGTAAATAAAATAAAACTGTAGCGTAATATCAGTGTCAGTGTTTTACCGTTCCTCCTCGTGTCTGCGTTCAGCGAAAGCTACATAGCTGTGGTTCTTTTTTCTGCTGCAGGTTCCCAATCCAGTTAGTCAGTATGGCTGTAAGCTGTTCATACTAACCAAATTCACGAATAGCTAATATCTAGCCATGACCAGTATCAGTCGGTCCGTCTCATCAATTCCCATTTGCTTCTAGTTCTCTCGAATATTTGTCCAGTACACATACATAGGAGAATTTCCATCCTGAAGGACTAGGAAAAAGTTATGCGGGAAAAATACATTATGAGGGGAGCTGTGCTACAGAAGCGTTTGACGAATAAAGGAGAGAAGCATATCAGAAAAACAAGCAACTATTATAGGTACTTTTTAAGAAGAGAAGTTCTGCGGTGGAAAATAGCAAGATACGAAATCATATAACTACCAGCTCGTCTTTAATATTCGAGGCTTTCTCCATAAAACTCATGATTTCCACATTTCTGAGTTAGCAACCAAGTTAAGATTGCCTTTTTCGATTGTTGGAACTCATATGGTGGGTGTTTCTGTAACCACCGGAGCCGAAGAGTTTGGCGTTTCAAGAGGCGCCTTATCGAAGGTTTTTTTTTTTTTTTTTTTTTTTGCGTACAGGGAAAGGGAAAAAATATCATGCGCTAAGTCACAACGCCGACTAAAGTGTTTATTGAGTGTTGGTGACAGATAATCATTCAAGAGGTTTGTGACTGAAAAAGAAAAGAAAAAGAAAAGTGGACGACAACTCCAAAAGTCGCTATAGACCTGAATGCCACAACTGCGAATTCCTTCAGCATCATAACAATAAGAAGGGAGCTCCAAAGCTGAGAATTACACAGCGAACTGGAATTTCAAAACCGCACATCACTGGTGCAAATGCTGTAACAGGAAACCATGATGCCGAAGGCATAAACCCTGGACTGTGGAACAATGGAAAGAAGTCATTTCGTCGGATGAGTCTTCTTTCACTACGTTTCTAACTTCTGACCAAGTTTATGTCACAAGAGTGAAACATGGCGAGGATACAGTGAGGATTTGGGCAATCATATCATAGTACTCTGTGAGCGCCATGGTTACTCTGCAAGGTCACAAGGTTACATCATTGCTAAGCATTATACGATAATTTTGGGTGGTAGGGTACATCCCACTCTAATATGTTTGTTCGACGATGGTGATGCTGTGTTCCATGCTCACACAGCTCCCAACGTCGAGAAACGATTTTGTAAGTAAGAGATGGATTGTCACGTCTCCACTGGCTACCAGTCATCAGATCACAATGTTATTGAGTCTCTGTGGTCGGGTGCGTGATCGCTGTCCAGCTCCACCAACGATCCCTGAACTTGCACTTTTTGCAGGAAGAACTGTATAACTCTTGAAAACCTATATTTATCCGTTCAGAGATAACTGAAAGCTGTTTTGACTACCAGCTGGTTGCCCACATAATATTAGGCACGTAAATGTGTTACGTCTTCAGGTCCAGATTGTATACCGATTAGGTTCCTTTCAGATCACGCTGATACAATAGCTACCTACTTAGCAATCATATACAACCGCCCGCTCACCGATAGATCTGTACCTACAGATTGGAAAATTGCGCAGGTCGCACCAGTGTTTAAGAAGGGTAGTAGGAGTAATCCATCGAACTACAGACCTATATCATTGACGTCGGTTTACAGTAGGGTTTTGGAGCATATACTGTATTCAAACATTATGAATCACCTCCAAGAGAACGGTCTATTGATACGTAATCAGCATTGTTTCAGAAAACATCGTTCTTGTGCAACGCAGCTAGCTCTTTATTCGCACGAAGTAATGGCCGCTATCGACAGGGGATCTCAAGTTGATTCCATATTTATAGATTTCCGGAAAGCTTTTGACACCGTTCCTCACAAGCGACTTCTAATCAAGATGCGGACCTATGGGGTATCGTCTCAGTTGTGCGACTGGATTCTTGATTTCCAGTCAGGAAGGTCGCAGTTCGTAGTAATAGACGGCAAATCATAGAGTAAAACTGAAGTGATATCAGGGATTTCACAGGGAAGCGTCCTGGGACCTCTGCTGTTCCTGATCTATATAAATGACCTGGGTGACAATCTGTGCAGTTCTGTTAGGTTGTTCGCAGATGATGCTCTAATTTACCGTCTAGTAAGGTCATCCGAAGACCAGTATCAGTTGCAAAGCGATTTAGAAAAGACTGCTGTATGGTGCTGTATGGTGTGGCAGGTGGCAGTTGACGCTAAATAACGAAAAGTGTGAGGTGATCCACATGAGTTCCAAAAGAAATCCGTTGGAATTCGATCACTCGATAAATTGCACAATTCTCAAGGCTGTCTATTCAACTAAGTACCTGGGTGTTAAAATTACGAACAACTTCAGTTGGAAAGACCACATAGATAATATTGTGGGGAAGGCGAGCCAAAGGTTGCGTTTCATTGGCAGGACACTTAGAAGATGCAACAAGTCCACTAAAGAGACAGCTTACACTACACTCGTTCGTCCTCTGTTAGAATACTGTTGCGCGGTGTGGGATGCCAGGTAGGACTGACGGAGGACATCGAAAGGGTGCAAAAAAGGGCAGCTCGTTTCGTATTATCACGTAATAGGGGAGAGTGTGTGGCAGATGTGATACGCGAGTTGGGATGGAAGTCATTAAAGCAAAGACGTTTTTCGTCGCGGCGAGATCTATTTACGAAATTTCAGTCACCAACTTTCTCTTCCGAATGCGAAAATATTTTGTTGAGCCCAACTTACATACGTAGGAATTATCATCAAAATGAAATAAGAGAAATCAGAGCTCGAACAGAAAGGTTTAGGTGTTCGTTTTTCCTGCGCGCTGTTCGGGAGTGGAACGGTAGAGAGATGGTATGATTGTGGTTCGATGAACCCTCTGCCAAGCACTTAAATGTGAATTGCAGAGTAATCATGTAGATGTAGATGTAGACGTGTTTCTGTATTTTTGTTCATCCCCTGTGTTTCGCGGTTCACTGCTTGGGCTCGAACCAAACTGTGAACGGGACATATTGTGCGAGAACGATCATGCTGTTGCCTGCTTGAGCGTTGACATGACGCTTGATTTTCCTGTACGTTGATATTATCTGAACGTCCAGGTGCATCACAATCAAGGTTCATCTTGCAGAGCAGTTTGTCTTTCTTCTGACGTAGCTTATCAAGATTGCATCTATTATCAAAAAAATCGCCTCTCCTTAGAGGGAAAGGATGTTATACCTCGATGTGTGCTGAGACGACCAGATTCTACATACATTCACGAAAATCATTTCAACACTCCAGCAATCGACGAGTTAAAGGGCAGGGAGCAGCTTGTTGCTTTTGCAGTCTGGCTTCAGTCAAAACGATGAACAACAAAATCTGTGCTCGACGTCTGACGAGTACATTTGTAACGCCAGAAATGCATATCCTCCTATTTCCATCTATTGTACTATAATTTTTTTTCCTTATTTGTTACCTGAAGGTATGACATTTCTCTGTCTTTATATATTGTAATTGTTTTACTATTTGTATATGCATTTATGTTGATGAATAATTGGTTTGTTTTGTAAATTCTATTTGTATTTTTACGCTGGGTCCTGCCTTGGGAAAACTGTGATATCGAACGATTACATAGATAGGTCGTGTGGAGAACCAAAGTGTTTAGGATCTTTGGTAGTGTTAACTCTGCCGCGTGGAGTGCAGGCAGAGCGGGGAGTCTGGCGGGAGTAGGGCGGTGGAGCAGGTGTGTTGCGTGACGCTCCCGCGAGTTGCCGCGCTTTCGGGGTTTGGTAGCATGTAACTGCGCTCGACTTGCTATGATAGTTTCTGACACGGTGTCGCGGACGGGAAGCATTAGCTGGCGCACATCAAGAGCCCGTTTCGCCTGGTGACCGTGTCGAGAAGAAGGCGCGCCAACATCCAGCTTCTGCAACAGCGACGGCCGACAATGAGTGACTGTCGCCACCTCCCCGATCGACGACTGCAAACCTTTAATCAACCAACAAGGAAGACTAAAAGCACGTAAAGTTTTAGAACTGTATGGCAGACCTCAGCTTTTAAAACTGTTGCATCACAAAAATACAGCAACTTAGCATGAACCTTTGTTGCTCATTGTCCCAATTGCATTACCAGGCAGGGTCCCGTCCTTTTCTGGAATGAACCCGAGAAGTCGTTGAAATTCAAACGCCAGCATTAAATTAATATCATTCCATTTCACTGCTTTAATTTCAAAGTTCAGTTAAAGTATTCATAGCTGGCTACAATATTTAGATTATACAAGCACAAATTAAGAGTGCGAGTTTTGTTACCATATTTTAGCTTACCTGTGACTGCAGCTCAGCTTGGTACGTACTAAATTTTACTATTGTTAATTGTTCAGAATCATTTAATTCAAGTTCAAAGTTAAATCTATTATTTCTAAATTGCGTAGATTCAAGTAGCTTTAGAAATGATTGTTGAGGTAGCCCAAGACTAACCTTATTTTATTGAATTTCGTAGTGCTTCAGAAACAAAGTTCTCTATTAATTTCAGTCACTAAATTAACTTTCAATTTTCCGGTTTTATTAATTCTTTTGCTAAATTAAGTCAGAGTGTAGCGAAATTTATTACTTCTGACAAACATTCCGTTTTCACACAACACGTGTCAACCTTCAGTTGCCACGCTTTTACTGCTAATTATATGTGCATTAATCTTTCATTTTCAGTTATTATAGTATTTGTCCATAGGACTGGCGTACGTAATTTCCCCCAAATCTCAAATATCTCATTAACGCCAATTAATTTGTTAACGTAACGACCGCATATTTACTTTCTTTATTAATTTTACCCTCTTCTCAAAATTAATTTCCACCAATTTCATTTGCATTTTTCCTTTCATTTAGATGTAACCCTTTCCTCTCTCTTTACCGACAAATTAACTTAGATGACGATTGCTTTTCCCAAATTTCCATTAGGTACACGCGGTTTAATTTTTCACTGTCATTAAGGTCGATAAGTGAGGGGGAGGTTACACATTCAGAGAATTTGTCGAAATATCATGAAGAGAAAAAAACAACCATTTTTAAATAGCTTGAATGTAGTTTAGCGATTTCAAATACATTTAAAGTATTTGATAACGGTTGTAGTCACCGCAGTGCCTCTGTGCAACATAATTTATGAAATGATAATTAAATCGACAACCTAACTGCAAACAGGCGTTGATATACATCATTGGGGACATGCTGAAAATGTGTGCCCCGACCGGGACTCGAACCCGAGATCTCCTGCTTACATGTCCCAGTCGGGGCACACATTTTCAACATGTCCCCAATGATGTATATCGACGCCTGTTTGCAGCTAGGGTGTCGGTTTAATTATCATTTCATTCTAGCGAAGCTGCACGATCATCAATGGTATCTGTTCTTGCGGGAACAGATACTACCTTCATATACAGCAACATAATTTAGAATAACACGGGCACTGCAATATTATATTGTAGACAAATCTTTTCCAGCGAGTGGCGTATTGACTACTCGTTGCAGAAAATAGTAGCCTACACGTAAAGCACGTGGAGAAAATAAAGAAGCATGTTGCACTAACTGAATCATTACAGAGACACTGGTGTGTTTTTACAGTGTTGAAATCTCTTGAAGCGAAGAAGTAATGCCTCACTAAGTGCCTGGAGAATGCGTGAGAGATTGCAGGGCACTCACTTCTAATACGGTGTTATGCTGCATAATGTTCTTTGGGAAGTTGGTCTTTATTACGCGATTGCTATACCTGGATACGATCTGACTTCATTCATCTGATGAAATGGTTGGCAGTAGTTAACGCTCTTGCTTGTGTGCTCTAATGCAGGAATAGTGGTAAGATTTATCTGCATTCAAAGGAAGAGGGCGCCGATTTAAATGACTGCAGTAAAAGCATATGACGGCTGAGGGCCGAGGGGACCTGAGTGAAAATATTTGCAAACTATCGAGTTCCGTGGTCTCATTGTGCAGACACGTTGGATGGCGCCGGTCGGTCGGTGGCCGCGTCCAGGTAGGCTGCCTAGCGCTGAGGAGTCGCCGCTGCAATGGACAGAGCATTGATGACCGGCAATAAAGCAGAGGATGTGCCCTTGTTAGTCAGGAAGCCGATGAGACAACTGTGAGCTTTCTGCGAATTTCCGTGGGACAGGTCACTGGTGCCCAGACGTCCTGACTCTGTTACAAAACATATTTGTGAAGGCACGAGGCTTTCAGCGAGTTTATGGCCGTTCTTTGGAAAGTTCGGAATGGACGCAACACGAGAGATAACGATCTTTATACGGAGGGCTGTGATTTCATCCGGGTCATGCTTTTTACAAAAGACACAGCATAAACACGTGGGAAAGAGGCTGCGAAACTGAATCTATTTTTCCTTTTCTATCAATTAATTTTAAAGACTCTGATTGGTCAAATCTGTGTATGCAGAGCAAGGGGCGCTGTCAGCTTCGAATGCGGCTCTCCAGCTGATGATTGGCTTGTGCTAAAGTGGGAGTGGCCTAAGATGTAAATGTGCTAAACTACCGAGCTGGCGAGAAAAGCTGAGGGAAAGAGAAGTGATCACTCTTGTACTGGTGCTTCGCTAGTAAGGAGCTGCAGGTCTTTACATAAACGGTGAGACTTGTGTCCTTTGCTAGTGTGCCACTTAGAGCCTGTGTGAGTCACCACCGGAACCGTCAGAGGTACTGCCTCTAGCATCACGTACACAACGAGTGATGCGTTGGTGTACTTATTTGTTTTGAGTCAGCCATCTAAACATTTGACGTATTCCTCATGCACAGTCGTGGCACAGGGTCAGATTGGTTTGGCAGACCAGCAAACAGGTCCACCTCCACACTGGAATCCACCAGGGTTTCAGTGGCTCATAGGGAAGTACTTGCGTTCCGAATTAGCCAAACACGAGACCGCGTACTTGCATTTTTTCGGGCGCGTGCCATTAATAACAGATTGCTGCCGTCCATGACTCAAGTCTCCAAACGCATTGTGGTGTGCCACCCTGACCAGCAGGAGGGTAATGTATTCGCTGCTACGGCGTAGGGCTCCAATATATGCTTCTCAGCACCCTGTTCTTTGGGACCATATTTTTCTTTATGGAATAGTAGAGTAGAAATGCTTGATAGTAGTGTAGTTTGTGGGCCATACCTCGGATTCACATGCATGAAGTCAGATAAAGCGATTAGTGTTCTGGTTAGTGTCGTGTGTCGATCCCCAGCTGATCACTTTGTCCACCATAGACCACATATTAGTGAAAGCGTTTGTCAGTTAAAAATGTTTGTGTGATGTTTCTTTAGTCATTATTTGTCTTGTGATGTTAAGAATGGTTCAAATGGCTCTGAGCACTATGGGACTTAACTTCTGAGGTCATCAGTCCCCTAGAACTTAGAACTACTTAAACCTAACTAACCTAAGGACATCACACACACCCATGCCCGAGGCAGGATTCGAACCTGCGACCGTAGCGGTCGCGCGGTTCCAGACTGTAGCGCCAGAACCGCTCGGCCACTCCAGCCGGCTGTTAAGAATGAATAAATATATTGATATTTAGATCACAATTTCCCCAGTCTTCTGATTAACATCCCATTTTTATTAAAGTCTTGATTACAAGTAAAAGTAGGAAGCTTGCATGTGAGACCTGCTGTACAATGGAAGCTGACTTACAGAAAAGTTATACTAGCAATGAAGATTGTAGGGCAGAAAGACTGAAATTTCCCATTGTAAATTTACCACAGTATGTGAATGGGTAACGGTGTTGTTCGAATCATCCCCTACCCCCCCCCCCCCCCTCCAAAAATCTTTTCATATTTGGCTAACTATTGCATAGTACATCTATTTGAATCGGGTTACTACGCTCAAACATCCCCTTCCACGGTTTATAACCTCCGCACTTCCATCCATTAACAAATTACCTATAGCCTCAGGACGTATGCTGTCAACCCCTCCCTTCTTTCAGTCAAGTCCTGGTACACAGCTTTCTTCTCCCCAATTCAACTAACTGCCTCTTCACTAGTTATTCTATCTGCCCATCTAATCTTGCCTATTCTTTATAACACCACACTTTGCACTGTTCCGACCCTCTCCTTATGGATAAAGACTTTTATTTCTTATATAGCTGATATTGTGACGATGTGTCGCAAAGCCGCAGGTGCACAATCGTAGACTGATCAGGTACAGGACGAACCTACACCAACTCTAATGCAGATTGGTTTGGCAGACCAGCAAACAGGTCCACCTCCACACTGGAATCCACCAGGGTTTCAGTGGCTCATAGGGAAGTACTTGCGTTCCGAATTAGCCAAACACGAGACCGCGTGTGCAGATTGCAACTAAAGCTCCTTCTGTTAAGTCCAGTTCTTCAACAGCAAACTCTTTTTGCTAACAAGAATTAGAACTGGGAATATTGTGAATCTGTAATGTTGAATTCCGTTGGTGGGTAAAAGGTTTGCAATTTTGTGGAACAAATTAAGTCTGAAGAAATCGATGTTCCAACAGTTTTTTAATCCCTGGTTGCAATTTTCTCTTTCATGTACATTTATAACGGTAATTTCTTCCAATAACTGCTATCCAGAGCGCAGAAACGTTTAAATAACTGTCTCCATTTGATCTCAGCCTCAAAACGTAGTTAATACACGTGCAATATCAATGTTCAAATCAGATATGAAGCACCGTTGGAGATAAAACACTCATCCAGAATCCTGATAATGTGTGTTATAACATCGCTCCAGTATTCGTTACAGATGACTTAAAAGACCGCAGCAGACCTGTAACATTCATAGTTCGATCATATAAGCCCATTACCAAGATACAATTGCTGTTAATAAGTCAGTTCAGATGGCTCGGCCTAAATTCATGTGAACCGAATTCTTAAATTTTCTTAATATTGTTCATTAGTCCACTTTTACAAGCTAATCATTCTTACTGGCGGGTAAACGAGTTTAAACAGTTCATAAAGCTACATTTAAAGTTCAATACTTGATTGAACACTGACGTACCAATTAATAATTCAAGTCATTCGACTATTGTCATTCAGATATATCACTGTCACTTCCGATCACACACCACGATGCATTATAGCACTTATCGTCATTAGTCTTCAATTAAAATTTCCATAGACTTCACCTGAGCTCTAAGAAATTTCGTTAAAGTTGGTTAACAAATCTTCCTTTGAATAGAAGCCCTCAAATTTATATATTTCCTTACTATATATCTCTCTCATCTGAACTATTTCTGCACTTCTTCAGAAGAATTATTGCTTCTTACGAATCACCATAAACACATATCTGATAGAACACAACTTTTAATGTTCGCAGTTTGACATCAGATGCAATAGTGAGTACAAATTAGGTATTTCGTTTTGCTAGCAAGACATTTTAATAACAAAAATATGTCTCAACAATGTTTTCCAGATCGGCTGCGCTCTCTGGCCGTCGGGTGGACTCCACTAGCACCCGGTGTACCTACTGCAGCTTCGTCAGCAGAGCTCTGGAACACATTGTCTTGATGCGATAGTGGAACATGAAACAAATAAACATACTAGTGGCAGTTTTGATTCAACAATTCATTTAAAATTTATTATACATAATTATGAAATATATTTTTACCTGACTGGAGTCGAACAGTAGATCATGTCAGTGTTTACAACAGTCATCGTATGCACTACAAATTCAAAACCTTCTTTGTCTTCTTGGTTGTATTGTTTATCATTCGCGTTTCACTTCCATGTAATGCTTCACCCCAGATAAATATTTTCAGAAAACACTTTGTAACTCTTAAATTTATAATAGGTATTACAGTATTGTCCTTCTTTATAAAAAAAAAATTTCGTTGATAGTGCTAGTCTGCATTTTATACCTTGTGGATTTCTGCTTTAATCAGTTATAAGGGGCGATCAAAAAGTCTCCCTTCGAAGACCGTACAGTGTACAGTCGGTATGCCAATCATGTAAAATAGCCGCGAGCATTAAGGCAACCATCCTAGCGACGCACTAGGTTTAAGATACCCGTTTCGTAAAACACTGTGTCCTGGTGCGTGAAGTAGTCCGTAGCTGCCTGCTGCATGCCCTCTGCCAACAGGAATCGTCGACTCTTCAGGGCCAAAGGCGTGATAATCGCTTTGGGAGATATCAGGACTATAGGGCGGGTGTCTTGTGTTCCCCATACACATTCTTCATTCTCCGATAGATATCTACCGGCGTTTTTCCTTCGTTAGCCAAGAAATGAATAACAGCACGTTGGTCCTGTTTGGACGTATTTGGTAATGACATCGACAAGTTCACGTTCCTGCGTTTACAGCACGCACGTCGGAAAGACAACAAAGCCACACTAATTCCTTGCCTACAAGTCGGTAGTTATAGTCTATGTCCGCCCAAATGTTCATTAGGGCATCGTGTAGAAATTTGACGTAAATCGGCCAAGAACTTTCAGAGATTTTTCGTAACAAACTTTCCCCTTTGTATATTACGTACATATATGTTCCATGCCACATTGAGAAACCTTACGTAGAAAGATATCTTCCTCTTGCCTTGAAGATAAAGTGCGCAAAACTTTATCAAGATTGAAATAAAACTGTAAATTTCTGTGAATGAGAAACAAACGGACACTTCATTTTTGTAAATATTTGAAATACAATTCACTTTATTGCCTGTTTTCCATTATACTGACAGAAAGTTTCGGCAGCAGCCATTAATACGTAAATCCCATTTCTGTAACTAATTTTCCACTTGTCAATAACTTCAGAGAGGCAGGAGGAAAAAAATTTAATCAGTACCTTGACTTACTAGAACTGTTACTGTTGCTACCATTACCGCTGGTTTCTGTTGAATGACAACTATCGTTGCTACTTTCGTCGGCTGACGCTGAATAATCTATTCTTTTATGTACCAAGCTGATGAGTGTCAAAACATTTCTCCATTTCTTCATAGGTCCATTTCTCCTGCTGATTTCCATTAGAGTGACTTTCACTGAAGTTTCTTCCTTCCGTTCTACATTTTGATCTACACCTACCATGGTGGCCGATAATCCATTTTGCATTGACGCATTAGAAAGTTCTTATCGTTTTATTTCAATCTGTTCCCAATCAGCTGAATGATCTATTACTCAAATATAACAAAAAGTTATATTTTGTCCTTTATGCTTGCCTACAGTTGTAATCAGATGTTTCTGTAAATCTTTCCATTCATCATACTTTTCGCACAGCGTACCGATGCCGTGGTCAGTTCTTGTAGAACTAAATCGTGTGCTTTTTCAAAAAAGAAAATAAAAAAATTAGTGAATTACATTAGATTCCAAAAGGGGCGAACGATAAATAGAGTGTTCAGCGTGTGTGGATGAGCTAGTTATTTTTTCAAACGCAGTGGAAACAGCCACGAGACAAATAGTGTTACTCAAAAAAACTGAAAAAGCAGGTTTACAAATATCCTTTGAGAAAACTAAATTTATGGCAGACATTAAGGCGGCCTTAAACATAATGAAAACTAAATAGGCATAGATTGAGACAAAATAAAAGGTTCAGGTAAGTAGGAGAAGTAGTTGAACAAGACATTTCGAGGAAAGAAGCCGTTGAAGAAAGAGTTAATAAGAGGGTTATAAGTTTTCTGTGAACAACTGAGGTTTCTTGTATTTTAGATGGGTTAAATTTCAAATATATGTTTTGCGTCCACTCTGATAGAGTAACTAAATCAGCATTTACGTGCGTAGTAATTATTTATTTCGCAAGTGCTACTTCGATCTTTGGGCCATTTTCGAGTGGTACTGCAAAAAATTTTGCATCAGTACGAGTCAGACTTCAAACTCCTCTGACACGTATGCATGTCATAGTCAAAAATAGGTATTTTCACTGTAAAAAAAGTTACTGTATTTTTGCAGTGAAGAGGCCTACTTTTGGTGATGACATGTATACATGTTGGAGGATTTTCAATTCTGATATGTGATGAAGCAAAGTCTTTTACATTACCATTTGAAGATTGCCCAAAGGTAGAAACTGCAATCGTGAAATACTCGTAAATAATCTCTACAGTCAATGGTGAATATGATGGATGTCCCTTAAAAAATTCTACACGACTGTGGACACCAAGCATCAATAGTTAATCAGTCAGTACACAGGTTTATTGGACCTACATATCGATAGGCTTGAAGGTCGTCAGCTTATAGATGATACCTGCAATGGGAGAAAATATTCACTAATGATTAACGTTTAGTGAGAAAAGTAATGAGCCCAACACTGATCCTTGTGGGACTCCTGATGGTACATCTCCCCATTGTGACCTTCTAATTCCAATTATTACACACTATTGGAAGGATGGAACTTATGATTCGAACCATTATACAGAAGCTGAAAAAAAAATTTTGCATATTAATTTAGTAAGTAGAATACCAAAGTAGACAGTGTAGGAAGATCTACTGAAATCCAAAAGTACATAATAGTCACCTGTTATTTGTCCATAGATTTTTTTACAGTTCGCCAAACAGTTTTATAACAGCAGTCGTCGTGCTGCGATTTTGCCGGAAACCAGAGTGGGGTTCATTTAAAAGATTATTTAATGTTAAATAATTAATAAGAAAATAATAACCAAAATGATATCCACTGCTTTAATTCGTCTCAGAGTGGCTACATAAAGAAATCAGCAGGCCAAACTTGGAGCTTTACTAGCATTCCAGGAATTCGCACCACTGTTCCTGTGAGATCCACCTGCCGCGACTGCACGTTTCAAGTGTAAATGCGCCACTTGCAATATGTCTGCCGCGAACAGGTGAGGGTGGAGAAGGGGGTGGAGGCGGTGCCTTTGAGCGGGGCCAATCGATGGCGCAGCAGAGCCCGGCCGCCGCCGTCAAAGGCGTCACACGCCTCTCATCTACATCTACGTCCACGTCTACGGCCACACTTCGCAAACCGCTGTTAAGTGCGTGGCTCAGGGGTGCTTCCCACTACGCCACCCATCAGAGTTTCCTCCCGTTCCATTCGAGTACGGAGGGCGGGAAGAATGCCTTTGTGTGCGCTGTAATCAGTCTAATCATATCCATTAAATTTCGAGAATACAACCGCATAAATTCAATTTCTCCTTCTTCTAATATTCCTATCATCTTCAGACTGAAGCGAGGGGCTGATCGGCGACAAAGAGCATGCTTATTAAAGAAAGCCCGGGATTAGTTTATTTGTCTAGGCTCAAACCGCTGTCTCTATTATTTACGTTTTTCCCCAAACAAATTTCAACTTCTTCTTTCATCACTGAGTCCCGAAATAAGATGAAATCGCACTTTGAATTTCCACATTTTCACACCGCATTGTCTGTGCAACGTCGATGCAGTGCTCTGCCACAGCCGATTTATTGGGTGTACTTACGATGTAGAAAACATCGTTAATGAACTGTGCGAATCGTCTGCTCGATGTACGAAAGGTCACAGTCACAGAGGACGTTGTAAGCCCCAGCCTTGCGGAGCGTCAGATCATCTTTGACGGAACCCAAAACTGTTGCTGTCTTCGGTGGAGGGCGAAAAATCATTTCTGCTTCGTGTTTGGTGAGGATCCAACCTATTTTTAACCACAGATTTCCCACACATCGAAGTAAGATGGTTCAAATGCCTCTAAGCACTACAGGACTTAGCATCTGAGGTCACCAGTTCCCTAGACCTAGAATTACTTAAACCTAACTAACCTAAGGGCATCTCACTCACCCATGCCCGAGGCAGGATTCGAACCTGCGACCGTAGGAGCAGCGCGGTTCCGGACTCAAACGCCTAGAACCGCTCGGCCACAACGGCCGGCTTCGAAGTAAGACCATGAATTTAAATCCGTCTCTGTCTTCTCCTTCATCCCTCACCGCTTTTGTCAACGTAGGTCTTATTCATAACCCTTCATTATCCATGTAGTGCTTCCTGCAGAGTGCATCCTTCATTGGGCCAAACAGATGGAAGTCAGAAGTGCGGGATCCAGGCTGTAGGATGTAGATCCAGTGAAATTCTGTGAGCTCCTCTCGGGTGCGTAGACATGTCACGGAGTAGTTTCTTCAGTTTCCTGAGGGTAGCACAATAAATTTCAGAGTTGATCGTTGCACCATTAGGGAGGGATTCAAACAGCATAAACCCTTCAGAGTCCCAGATAACCGTCACCATTACTATTCCGGCTCAATGTGCGACTTTGAACTTTTTCTTTGGAGGAGGGGTGGTGTGGCGGCACTCCAGGGATTCCAGGTTTGTTTCCAGTTCGAAGTGATGAACCCTTGTTTTATCGTCTGTGAAGATGTTATAACGCGCAAACAATTTCGCACAGCTGTTCTTTCGTTGCCCTTTATGGTCTTCTGTTTGGCGGCGACGAACCCAGTCTCTGCTCTAGCAAAGGAGACGTCAAGCTGTACAGCGAGTGTGTTTGATTGTGATTCGTCAGTCAAAGCGAATGAGGGTGGCCACACGTTGGAACGTTGCAAGAGTTGTAATAAGGCTGTTTAGGTTTTTATGTTGGTAACGCCACGTAGCGCTCTGTATGAAAATCACTGACTGTGCTGTGTGCAGTCTGTGGCTGGTTGACATTGTTGGAATATTCGCTATTGTAGTGTTGGGCAGTTGAATGTGTACATCTCGTAGCGTTGTGCAGTTGGAGGTGAGCCGCCAGCAGTGGTCTATGTGGGGAGAGAGAAGCCAGAGTTTTGAAATGTTAAAATGATCGGACGAGCTGGACGTGTGTCCGTCAGAAAAAGGAAATTTGCCAAACTGGCTGTCACAAATTATACATAATTATATATTATGGCTTTTGAACACTATTAAGGTAAATTTGCTAACTATATGCCTATCAGTAGTTAGTGCCTTCAGTAGTTAGAGTCTTTTGTTTATCTGGCAGTATTGGCGCTCGCTGTTTGCAGTAGTTCGAGTAACGAAGATTTTTGTGAGGTAAGTGATTCATGAGAGCTATAGTTTATTGTTAGTCAGTGCCATTCTTTTGTAGGGATTATTGAAAGTCAGATTGCGTTGCGCTAAAAATATTGTGTGTCAGTTTAGTGATGATCAGAATAAGTAAAGAGAGAAATGTCTGAGTACGTTCAGTTTTGCTCGGCTGTTTGAAAATGAAATAATGTAAGAAGTTTACCAGCACAGTAATTCATAATTTTTCTAATGGGACGTTTCAGAGTCCCAGGTGTGCGCGGCCGGCCGGCACGCGGAACATCGAACACGTTTGCGCGACCTTGATGCAATGATGACAGACGCCGCGTCCAACGATTCACCGTACTTTTGGTCACTGTCAAGCCTCCGTAGACATCCTGCAAGCGCCTATGAATGTCTGCAATGCTCTGGTTTTCCGACAAAGAAACTCAAAGATAGCTCTCTGCTGGGAGCGCACCTCCGTAACAGACACCGTTTTTAAGGCTACGTATAGTGCCGTCACCTATCGGAAGTTCATGAAACAATAGGGGCTGAAGAGGAACTATTCCTCGATGTCCCACAACAAATACCACATTTTTACATCAGTAAATGGCTGAGGAAAAAAGTGTGTTGCATTACTTGATCGCCCCTCATATTATATGCCTAAATTTTGCAGTTAATACCAGATTCTGAAACTTCGTAAGTAGGCTTCCGCGGGATTGTTGACATTTCTCTACAAAGTATATGCTCACTTTGGATGATACTCTCTGGTGGATTAGACAAAGGTGTGACCATTCGTGCTGCCCATCTCGGTATATTTTCAATATCGCCTGTTAGTCCTACTCGTTATGACTCCAACACATGAAGCAATATTCCACAATAGATCGGACGACTGCATTTCAAGTGATCTCCTCTGTACACTGACTCCATTTTCACAGTATCCTACCAATGAGCCGAAGTCTGTCACTTGATTTTCCTATCACTGATCGTATGTAACTACTCAGTTCCATATCCCTACAAACTGTTACACGCAGGATGTCTTTTTGTGAGTTGGCCGATACGGTTCAAATGGCTCTGAGCATTATGGGACGTAATATCTGAGGTCATCAGTCCCCTAGAACGTATAACTACTTAAACATAACTAACCTGAGGACATCACACACATCCATGCCCGAGGCAGGATTTGGCCGATATGGACTCACAGTCGGAGTTACTGTATTCACATAATACTATGTTTTTGGATTTTGTGAAGTGTTCAGTTTTATATTCCTGCACGTTAAAAGCTAGTTGTCATACTTTGAATGACTCTTTAAAATCCTGTCAAGTTCCACCTGGATATTTGAGGAGCTTTTTTTTTAAAAAAAATTATATTCTTCTACTCATGCTGCGTAGTATATGTCTTCTAAGAATTTTGTATAATTATAATGCAAATACATTTCTAAGTTTCATTGATTTCATTTTTACAATAGGCCTATTTCGACTGAACTGCCATCATCAGGAATCTGTAAGTAATGGTACATAATTTTGGAACAATAGTTCCAATTTTATAGGTAATTATTAAATAAATTCATTATTATACCTTTTTACGTTCGTCTGATGCTTTTGATATAATCTAGCAACTACATAAATAGTTAGATAAGATGATAATCAACCCACTATTATTCCAGTAACACTGACAGGGCGTAATCAATAAGCAAATAGACAGTGACAGAACCATCGAGATCTCTTGGAAGTCTAAATAATCAGACGTAAGTAAAATGTATAATAATGAAACTTATTTAATAATTGGCTATGAAATTAGAAATAATGTACCAAAATTATGTACCATTACTTACAGAAAAAATGATGATGGTAATTTACCCGAAATAGGCCTATTGTAAAAATAAAAGCAATCAAACTTAGAACCGTAGTTGAAATAATAATTCCACAATGTCCTTAAAAAGATTTTTTTTAAGTTGCTACTTCATTAGAGGTAGCTCCAGCACCCGTACAATGTCCGAGGTGACACGTCTAAAGACGCCTATTGCATCATGTGATGTAATTAGTAAGTACGTTTACTTCAAAAATATTTTTCTATTAATATTTTATTATATTTGTAAAAAAATAAATTATTTTATAACTGGTGTATACATTTTTAGGGCCAATAATTCCGAAGAAGATATTTTTACGAATATTGAAACCACGGTCAAGGGATAATAAACCTTTATTTCCAACTGCCTGGCTGATTTTTCTATCTATTGTGAAACACACAGTTGCTGTTTCGCAGCCATGTTTAAGATCTAAAGGTAAAACTAAGATAATGGAATTGCGTGATAAGGATCATTTAAGAGCAAGAGTTATGATTGATGATGAGAGGTCTCATATGCCACACACAATAGTCAAGAATACAAATTACAGAAGTTCCAGCAGTTGGTAGGTATTATAAATCGCGCTCTCCTTAGAAAAGTTAGAAAAGAGACAGTACTAAAATTTTATAATGTGACGGCAGTACCAGTTCTGATGTATGGGTCAGAGTCTTGAACTCTTACCGCCAGTCAAAGGAGGAGGATTGTGGCAACACAAATGAGACTCCTATGACATCCAGTTGATTACAAACTCATAGATCGGATAAAAAATAGTGAAATAAGGAATGAACTGGGTGCCCAAAGCATATTTCAGAAAGCAGAGGCGTATAGAAAGGATGCCCATGAACACATTCAAAGGATGTCACAACAATGAATAAGTAAATTGGTACAGAAATATACAGCTCATGGGAAAAGGAATGTTCGGCGTTGTATGAAGAGATGGAAAGATCATCTGCATTCTACTTGAAATTGGAAGAGGCAAGAGTGCCTAGACCAAAATTGGATATGTTGATGGTAATGCGAACAGCAAAGGTCCCAACACACTTCCCTGGCGCACGGTTGTAATTATTTCCACGACTATCGATGATACCGCGTTCCATATAACATGCCCGGTGACACCCCGCCCACTGCTGGCTGGCCTGTAGGTAAGAAACGTAAAGGAGCTGTTCCTATCGGAAGTCCAGTCGTAGTGGAATGTTAGAGAACCGTTTTTGTCGAGTCGATGACGGAAGCGGATAGCATTTACGTAATTGTCAGGTCGAAATAACAACAGCTCTGCGTAGAACTGTGCGGTTATTTATGTAACAAAACCAGTTTTACCCTAAATTATTTATGCAGTTAACTATTACAAGATACAGTGGGAATATACGAGGGCTGTTCGTTTATTAAGGTCCGGTCGGTCGCGAAATGGAAACCATAGTGAAAATCTGACGAAGCTTTCCATATACGTGTTGGACAGTCTCTCTAGTGTGCTCGTCGATTCAGTCACGTCGCTCTTTACAGTTTTGAGGGCACAGTAAGCACGTAAAGATGCCTAGAAAACAGTGTCTCCTGCCAAGTATGAGTGCCTGCTGCAAAGCTTTCGCTTTTTCGCCTAATTTCATGCAGCCCACATAACGTAAGACATGCATTTCCTTCTTCGTGACAATTCTCGGCCGCACAGCGTAGGGACAATGAAGGCGCATCTGCAGTGTTTTCAGTGGGAAATGTTTGCTCTCCACCATACAGCCCGGACTTGGGTCTCCCTGATTTCATCTCTGCTCACATGAACCGCTGGCTATGAAGACAACATTTTGGCACAGACAACGAGTTGCACACCATCGAATAGAAGTGGTGGAAAGCACAGCCAACTGACTTCCATGACTAGAGTATGGGGAAGATGATACAACGCTACAACGGATGTCTAAGTCGGAGCGGCGACTTTCTACAGAAGTTGTTAGAAGGTGTAGCTAACTGCTGCAAATAAAAACATTTTTGAATTTCACTGTCGTTTCCATTTCGCGGGCGACCGGATCTTAATAAACGAACAACCTTTGTATATATCGAAAACAAAAACACATGGCACCCCGTAACAGATAGTATGACACTGTAAATTGCACTAAGCGTTGAAACCAGAGACCGGAAAATAAGCAGGAAATTTTGAAGGCCAATCATTTCACAGAAGAGCTTGTTAGTTTCATTTGTTTTGTGGTTGAAGTATTCCATTTTTTAAATTACTTATTAACAGTTTCGCCTGTTGTTTATATAAAAAAATTGTTCAAATGGCTCTGAGCACTATGGGACTTAACTTCTGAAGTCATCAGTCCCTTAGAACTTAGAACTACTTACACCTAACTAACCTAAGGGCATCACACACATCCATGCCCGAGGCAGGATTCTAACCTGCGACCGTAGCGGTCGCGCGGTTCCAGACTGTAGCGCCTGGAACCGCTCGGCCACTCCGGCCGACTTTATATAAAAACTCAAACAGGTTTCATCACCTTTTGTGCCATCGGCAGTGGTTGTTCTGTATCCAGTTCTGTAAAATATAAATCCGTTGTGAGCAAAAATTATTCTAACGAAATTAGGCTTAAAAACAGTTTTCTTTTCGTTGTCATTATTAATTTTTCTACGGTAATGGATAACGTAGGACCCTATGAGCACTGCAGTCGTATGTTATTATGAGACTGCTTCGCGAGGTAATAAATCGCTTTATCTCTAAACGTAATTTTCTTGTGCGAAAATATTTAGCGACTATATTTTTCTATTACTTATGGTTAATTTCTAAATATCCTTCCTGATCTCGTTTGTTGTTAAACTGCACACACCATACAGATTTTGCAGTACTTCACTCTCAAATAACAGTTATCGCTAACGCACTGCTTCCTGGACTCGAGTAGGCGGACCGGCCCCAGATTGAATCCGCCCATGTGGGTTTAAGGTGGTTTTCCACATCCCACTAGGTGAATACCGGGCTGGTCCCCACGTCCCGCCTCAGTTCCACGACTCGCAGACATTTGAAACACATTCGCACTATTTCATGATTTACACTAGACATAGACAGCTTGGGTACACTAATTCCATCCCGGGAGGTATGGGATAGTGGCATAAAGGGCATCTGGCCATCCCTTAAAATTAACCATGCCACATCCGTACCCTGCGACCCTGCGCACGTTGCAGGACAAGGCAGTAGCGAAAGAAAGAACTCTCAAATAACAGTTCATCACGTTACGAAAGACATTGTTACTGTTGTTGTTCGGTGTCCAGTCTCATCTGAACTTGAGGTTGGTGAGGTAACACGTCTTCATATCCGAATTTCCTACATTCTTCATATTTAGCAGTATGTAAAGTATTTAAATGTGCTTGTTACCAGATAATGTTGTGTTTCTGTGCCTCCTAAACTGTGATATCAAGCGCAACAATGATGTAGATCTGGATCTTCACTACGCCTTAAGAAACCGTGATCACGGGCCAATTATGAAATTAATAATGTCAACAGCCTAAGGAATATAGATAGCTTCTCGGGTTGCTTCAGTTACATTTTTAGACATTTAATATTGGTAACTAATATATTTAACAATGTAAAAGTTGTTTTTATTTCCTCATGTTTTGTGTAATTGATTGTGATTGGATTTGATACACTACTTGTCAGTAGTGGAATAATGTTGATTCTAAACAAGGACCTGGCAACGTACATGTGCACGGCAACTCAGGTTCTACCATCTACCACAAATCCATTGGGCTTCATTTTGCAAACTTATCCCATACTAGTAAAATCGGTACTGTGATTCTACATTTACTGAGTTTGGCCCAGAACTGGTGAACAGTAAAGCTTTGACTCAAAAGGATTAACTACACTTTATAGTTCGGACATAACTGTAATATCTGATATTATTGTGATTCATTTATGTTTGTCATCGTTTTTCTTTCTTTCTTTGACAGGTTTTTGCATTTTCATTGTTTTTTATATTATTTACAATATTTCATGAACCTGAAAAAAATCATACGTTTGTAAACATACTACTGATATCATGTTAAGTAAGATGCGTTGACTGAATCCATTTAAAAAGTGAAAGCCACAATTACTTTTTTAAACGGTATGATTGATTTCATTTTAGTGGAGTGTAATGCTAGTGTCATGAGAGGGCAGACAGTACGAACTCGCGATTGCTATGGACATAGCCGTGGCGAAGCTGGTGGCAAGGATTGTCGGCAGTGGTCAGTCAGCTGCATCAAGTGAGACCAGCGACACCTTCTGGAAGCCAACCCCAATGCCGTGCTAGAAGCGTCGCCTGGGGTGGATTGGAGTGGTGGCTGAGGTGTCGGCAGGCCGGGCCTGTAGGAATCGGTGTCGCTGCATGGAGATAAAGGAGCGAGTTCTGGACGGAGCCATGCACAAGGGCACCAAGAAGCTGGTGTGCTGCGGTACCGTCAGCCGGGGGTCACCATGGTCTGTGTGGGGTGTGGCTGCTGTGTGGACGCAATAGACTCGTGGAGCCGTTAATGTCTTTTCTCAGCTGGACAAACTGCGATCCCAGTGGAGGTGGAGTGAGAAGCTTCTCCGTGTCAAGAGGAACACTACCTGAGTGTTGTTGTAGCTGACAGTTGCACGCTGCTGGTTTTATAATTGATACATGTACTGTGTGGTACACGATCAGTGCAGTTGGTGCGTTTGCTTACTACAAAATCTCTGTATGGAACTCCATGGTTTTAGTATGACAGGTTGTGCTTGTTTATTGCTGGCCCTCTGGAGTGCAGGTGTGTGCGCTGTGGGTGAGAGCGGGGCAATTTGTTAACTGCACTCTGTGAGCATAATTGTATTAATTGTAAAGCTGTAACGTTTGTTGTTAAACCAAACTGTGAGTTTCATTCAGTAGTTAATACATTTCTGCGGAGAAATAGTGTTGTTACCTCTTCGACAATAATCGATAGTTTGCATCTTTGTACCTGGTCCAGTCACATAAACGTGACCACCGCCTGTATTTGACGTCAGTGTGCACAGACGGTAGTTGGCAGCACTTTAGTGGGTAATATATAAAAAATGTCAACAGCGCAGTCGCTGTCAAAATGTGGAAACAGAGCCATTTATCTGACGTCCAGGACGCATGATGATTGGCTTTTGGGCCAACGGTGGAAGCATTTCCAAAATGGCGAAGTTTGTAAACTGTTTGCGTGCCACTGGGGTTAAAATATACTGTGCATGGCCAAATGGCGCTATCAAAAATCGTCGCCGGGCAAGCGGAGTGCACCATGGGCCATAGCTAATAGGGATGAACGATGACTATGGACATGTGTAAGGGCCACGAGACATGCAACTTCTGAGCAACTGACCACTCAGATGAACCAAGAGACTACCAACAGAGTCTCATCAATGACTGTTCAGCGAACATTGCTGTGTATGAGTCCCCACAGCAGGCACCTCTTTCATGCATCCATTCTGACTGCTGTTCATAGGATTTTGCACACCATTACTGCAACCGTATGTTCAATGACTGGGGACAGATCAAATTTTCAGATGTATCACGTTTTATGCTCCATTGGAGAGATCGCCGTTGGCGTGTGCGGCCATGCAACAATCGCTGGAAAATCTCACGCAGGAGAAGGGAGCGTTATGGTCTGAAGAATTTTTTCGTGGCATTCCCTTGGTGATCTCGTCATTTCCGAAGGCACAATGCGTCAACACAAGTATGCTTCTATCCTTGGTCACCATGTCCACAGATACACAAAGTTTCTTTTCTCCTCAGTACGATGGCATCTACCAGCGGGACAATGCAACATGTCATGCAGCTCGCAATGTACATACGTGGTTTGAAGAGCACCAGTACCATTCTATCCTGGCCACCGGCCATAGATCCTCAAACGATAAACCTAGCACAGGTGACCATGGAGTCAGCATGGCTCCACAGCCCTGTCGGTACCTTCCAGAATCTCACTGACACTCTTCCTGCACTTCGTCCAGGAGACCCCCGATGCAAAAAATGGTTATTGTGGCTTTTGGCAGGTGGCATTAATGTGACTGGACAGTGTATAAGAATTTGTTAAGATACATGCGTAGTTAGTTTGGTAGAGAGTAGCTTGTTACGGTACCTATATGGTGTGGTAGTGGTGGTATTGCAATTGTGTGTTATGATCCCGCATACATCTAAATGTTCTTTCGCCATATGATGTTTTTCTGCTGAGGTTGTCTCAGATACTGGGCGGTTATAATTAAAGTGCAGCTACTCACAGACATCCAGAGTGGGCTGTAATACTCGTGTGGCAGCAATAGGTAGATACGCTAATGCATTAACACGAAACCAATTTACGCTTGGAATATTATTTGTCCCGTTTGTGGCCACCAGGTGTAAATATGACGCTGTACACTGGTTGTGTAGCGGTATGACATCCACGCGATCGTTTGAGTGAGTGCAGTGGCTACGGAGGAGAGAGAGCCCTTGCGCTGTTAGTGAAACTGTTTTATCTGAACGGCAACAATTACAGTACTGCACTGAGAGAGTTTCGCGGACTGAAAGATCTGAGGAGAGGCCAGATGTCATTAAATGGTTTAAAGAAAACAATAATGAAATTCGAAAACACGGGTGAGTTTGGTGCAGCACTCAGAAGAGGATGGCATCTTATCATGGTGCAAGTTATTGACGAGGTTGCTGTTGCTATAACTGACAACGCAGTACTTGCCCCAGGTAGTGCTAGTCCCCATGCAGCGTCATGAGAATTTTCCATCCTATGGTCAACAATATGTAAAATTTTGCGGTCTATTTTACGCTGGTACCCGTAGAAGATCCACACGCTGCAGAAACTGAAACCTCATGATATGCAGCAACGTTCTGAATTTGCTCTTCAATTTTTAGCATGGATGGAAGTTGATGACATGAGGCCGGGTAATATTCTATGGAGTGTCGATACATTTTACACTACAGGGTGCTGCGAATACACATAACTGCTGAATTTGGGGTACTGTTAAACCGTGAGTTATGCACGAAGTTCTATTGCACTCGCCGTATGTGACTGTGTGGTGTGGATTCGCAAGCACCTTTATCCTCGGCCCGTCCTTCTTTGAAGAGAATGCACTCAGAGGACCTGTCGGGTGTACTGTGACATCTACTCGTTATCGATACCTCCTTGTACTGGATGACTCGTAGTCTGGAAGAGCACAACTGCGTGGAAACCACCAATTTTATGAAAGATGTGGCAACATCTTACGTCGTTCGCCCAGTGAAAGATCTGCTTAATGCGACCTTCCACGAACTTGTTACCTCCAGAGACTTTCCAGATGCATGGCCTGCAAGATAACCTCATTTGAATATATGTGACTCTTGTCTCCGGGGATACCCAAAAGAAAAGTTTACCACACATCTACATCTACATCTATACTCCGCAAGCCAACTGACGGTGTGTGGCGGAGCGTACCTTGAGTACCTCTATCGGTTCTCCCTTGTATTCGAGTCTCGTATTGTTCGTGGAAAGAAAGATTGTCGGTATGCCTCTAATCTCTCTGATTTTATCCTCATGGTCTCTTCAAGAGATATACGTAGGAGGGAGCAATATATTAGAGGCATACCGACAATCTTTCTTTCCACGAACAATACGAGACCGCTTGACTCCTCGCTGAAGGTATATTCTCGAAACTTCAACAAAAGCCAGTACCGAGCTACTGAGCGTCTCTGTTGCAGTCTTCCACTCCGTAACGCTTTCGCGATTACTAAATGATCCTGTAACGAAGTGCGCTGCTCTCCGTTGGATCTTCTCTATCTCTTCTATCAACCCTATCTGGTACGAATCCCACACCGGTGAGTAGTTCAAAATGGCTCTGAGCACTATGGGACTCAACTGCTGTGGTCATCAGTCCCCTAGAACTTAGAACTACTTAAACCTAACTAACCTAAGGACATCACACACAGCCATGCCCGAGGCAGGATTCGAACCTGCGACCGTAGCAGTCGCACGGTTCCGGGCTGCGCGCCTAGAACCGCGAGACCACCGCGGCCGGCCCAGAGGTGAGTAGTATTCAAGCAGTTGGCGAACAAGTGTACTGTAACCTACTTCCTTTGTTTCCTGACTGCATTTCCTTAGGACTCTTCCAATGAATCTCAGTCTGGCTTCTGCTTTACCGACGATTAATTTTATGTGGTCATTCCATTTTAAATCACTCCTAATGCATACTCCCAGTTAATTTATGGAATTAACTTCTTCCAGCTGCTGACCTGCTATATTGTAGCTAAATGATAAAGAATCTTTCCTTCTATGTATTCGCAGCATATTACACTTGTCTGCATTGAGATTCAATTGCCATTCCCAGCACCATGCGTCAATTCGTTGCAGATCCTCCTGCATTTCAGTACGATTTTCCATTCTTACAACCTCTCGATATACCACAGCATCATCCGCAAAAAGCCTCAGTGAACTTCCGATGTTATCCATAAGGTCATTTATGTATATTGTGAGTAGCAAAGGTCCTACGACACTTCCCTGCGGCACACCTGAAATCACTCTTACTTCGGAAGACTCCTCTCCATTGAGAATGACATGCTGCGTTCTGTTATCTAGGAACTCTTCAATGCAATCACACAATTTGTCTGATAGTCCATATGCCCTTACTTTGTTCATTAAACGGCTGTGGGGAACTATATCGAACGCCTTGCGGAAGTTAAGAAACACGGCATCCACCTGGGAACCCGTGTCTATGGCCCTCTGAGTCTCGTGGACGAATAGCGCGAGTTGGGTTTCACACGATCGTCTTTTTCTAAACCCATGCTGATTCATACAGAGTAGATTTATAGTCTCCAGAAAAGTCATTATACTCGAACATAATATGTGTTCCAAAATTTTACAACTGATCGACGTTAGAGATATAGGTCTATAGTTCTGCACATCTGTTCGACGTCCCTTCTTGAAAACGGGGATGACCTGTGCCCTTTTCCAATCTTTTGGAACCCTACGCTCTTCTAGTGATCTACGGTACACCGCTGCAAGAAAGGGGGAAAGTTCCTTCGTGTACTCTGTGTAAAATCGAACTGGTATCCCATCGTTTCCAGCGGCCTTTCCTCATTTGAGCGATTTTAATTGTTTTTCTATCCCTCTGTCATCTATTTCGATATCTACCATTTTTTCATCTGTCCGACAATCTAGAAAAGGAACTATAGTGCAGTCTTCCTTTGTGAAGCAGCTTTGACATCAAACCAAAATTTCTTAGGATTTTCTGCCAAGTCAGCACATAGAACTTTACTTTCGAATTCGTTGAACGCCTCTCACATAGCCCTCCTCACACTTCATTTCGCTTCGTGTAATTTTTGTTTGTCTGCAGGGCTTTGGCTATGTTTATGTTTGCTGTGAAGGTCTGTTTGCTTCCGTAGCAGTTTTCTAACTCGGTTGTTGTACCACGGTGGCTCTTTTCCATCTCTTACGATCTTGCTTGGCACATAATCATCTAACGCATATTGTACGATGGTTTTGAACTTTGTCCACTGATCCTCAACACTATCTGTACTTGAGATAAATCTTTTGTGTTGAGGCATCAAATACTCTAAAATCTCCGATCTGTACCTGATCTGAAAGCCAGTATACGGGAACTCGTTGCTCAGATTCCATCGGAACTGCTGCGAGCGACTCTCGTTTTACGGATGCAGCGTTTCGTCGACTTCTACGGTGCTCATTTTGCACTAATTGTGTAAGCCTTGGTTAATAATAAAATTAACATTATGCCTTTCTCACTTGTTTCGTCTTTTTTGCCCACACCCCGTTCCTAATGCATTATATAGGGAAACATTTCTGTACGTCTTTCTTTCATTCACAGTGCCATAATTGCTCCTGGTGGCCAAAATTGGAGCTAAATTTTTTACAGCGTGTGTCAGTTCCACATTAACTGATTGGTATATCTACCAAGTTTCGCTGGACCTCTGTGACTGCAAATATATCCGCCTGGTATTATGGCTCATTACGACTGAGGGCAAGACATTGTAGATTCATCATCTTGCTGCTCAGCTGTGTATAGAAGGGAAAGGTTGGATTTTAATTTTTTAATTTAATGGAAGACATTATGTTACAGTGATTGTGTGGCGTCCTGTTTCGGCTACAGAAATATTTTCTTCTGATAAATGTGTATTTCTATTCAGTTGGTTCAAATAAAATAAATGTTACATTAAGCCCCACGTCTGCACAACACCCGGCCAAAAACCCACTGCACCTACGTCCCTCGCCAGAAACTAAAGCCCTGTTATAAAAGAAGTTCGGAGGGGCCGAGCGGTTCTAGGCGCTACAGTCTGGAACCGCGCGACCACTATGGTCGCAGGTTCGAATCCTGCCTCGGGCATGGATGTGTGTGATGTCCTTAGGTTAGTTAGGTTTAAGTAGTTCTAAGTTCTAGGGGACTGATGACCTCAGAAGTTAAGTCCCATAGTGCTCAGAGCCATTTGAGCCATAAAAGAAGTTGCGCCTCCTTTTAATGAGTAGCTCACTTGTTAATTTTACACTTCGCAATGTTTGCATCAACGTCACTGAGTTATATCCAGGCTTTACCTTTCAGCATCACTATGATTCCTTTGTAGACCCTGCAGCGGCTGATAAATCCAGACTGCCTGTCACTGGGAGCAGCCGGACGGCAGGTGAGAGACGGTGCTCAAAGAGCGGCTTTAAAGACAGTTTAGAAGTGTAGGCAACACTCGAAAGCCGTTTGTGGGGGGGTTTCAAGTCTCCGCATCCTGGATACTTTTCTCTGTCGGAAAACTACACAGAAAATTCTCCTAATCCTCCGCACAGTGGACGTACCTGAGAAGATCTGTAAACAGCGACATTTCTCTGCGGTGGGCAGAGTCAGCTCGAAAGACAGTAGAATCTGGAGTTTGTCTGGCTACATTGGTGCTGCTGTTTGATGTCCTTTTTCTATTTTTGAAATAAAACCAACATGTGTCAATAATACCAACAAAACTGGATGAAAAGCAATTCCGCACAGCAACAGACTGTACATCAGGTCCGGCCAAGGCGGGTGTGCGGACTGCGTGTGGACCGATACTCGACTTCTCTCGGCTTTCCTTGGTCCTTCTCGGAAGTACTCGGTGCAGCCCGATATTTCAGTTAGTATTCCGGTGTGGCATTTTTCGATTTGCACAACGCTCTTCAGTCCGGCAGAATCGTGGCGTCACAGCTATTTGTACTTCGCTGTTTGTTCGTGGTGTGAAGCACGTTCACAGGTCTAGTGGCTGTTTGCATAAAAAGAGGCAGTCTAGCGATCTATCACTACACGCCTTTAAAAATTACTGGGCGAATTCTCGATATATACCTTATGCGGAGACAGTCCAATTATATATCGTCAGAAGTCTTTAAAAATAAATGAGAATGACAGAAGGGCGAAATGAGAATTGTCGATCTCTGTCATTCAGTCACATAATCAGTGGGTTTTGCAAATTTTCTATGAAACGACTTACAATACCATGCAGAAAGAATTTAAACGCATAGTTGACAATGAGAGAGCAAAAAATTACAACCATCGTTACACCGCATTCATTGCCCCATACACCAAGAAGTACTTTTTGCGAAATTTGCAGGCATTAAGCACGCGAATTGATAGTGACCGGGCCAAATATCTCACGAAATAAGCATCAAACGAAAAAACTACAAACAACGAAAGTCGTCTAGCTTGAAGGGGGAAACCAGATGACGCTATGGTTGCCCCGCTAGATGGCGCTGCCATAGGTCAAACGGATATCAGCTGCGTTTTTTTTAAATAGGTACCACCATTTTTATTACATATTCGTATAGTACGTAAATAAATATGAATGTTTTAGTCGGACCACTTTTTTCGCTTTGTGATAGATGGCGCTGTAATAGGCACAAACGTATAAGTACGTGGTATCACGTAACATTCCGCCAGTGCGGACGGTATTTGCTTCGTGATACATTACCCGAATTAAAATGGACCGTTTACCAATTGCGGAAAGGTCGATATCGTGTTGATGTATGGCTAGTGTGATCAAAATGCCCAACGGGCGTGTGCTATGTATGCTGCTCGGTAACCTGGACGACATCATCCAAGTGTCCGGACCGTTCGCCGGATAGTTACGTTATTTAAGGAAACGGGAAGTGTTCAGCCACATGTGAAACGTCAACCACGACCTGCAACAAATGATGATACCCAAGTAGGTCTAATCCGCACATCAGTAGCAGACAAACTGCGAGAGAATCGGGAATCTCAAAAACGTCGGTGTTGAGAATGCTACATCAACATCGGTTGCACCCGTACCATATTTCTATGAACCAGGAATTGCATGACGACGACTTTGAACGTCGCGTACAGTTCTACCACTGGGCACAAGAGAAACTACGGGGCGATGACACATTTTTTCCACGCGTTCTATTTAGCGACAAATCGTCATTCACCAAAAGCGGTAACGTAAACCGGCATAATATGCACTATTTGGCAACGGAAAATCCACGATGGCTGCGACAAGTGGAACATCAGCGACCTTAGCGGGTTAATGTATGATGCGGCATTATGGGAGGAAGGATAATTGGCCCCCATTTTATCGATGGCAATCTAAATGGTGCAATGTATGCTGATTTCCTACGTAATGCTCTACCCATGTTACTACAAGATGTTTCACTGCATGACAGAATGGCGGTGTACATCCAACATGATGGATGTCCGGCACATACCTCGCGTGCAGTTGAAGCGGTACTGAATAGCATATTTCATGACAGGTGGATTGGTCGTCGAAGCACCATACCATGGCCCGCACGCTCACCTGATCTGACGCCCCGGATTTCTTTCTGTGGGGAAGTTGAAGGATATTTGCTATCGTGATCCACCGACAACGCCTGACAACATGCATCAGCGCATTGTCAATGCATGTGCGAACATTACGGAAGGCGAACTACTCGCTGTTGAGAGGAATATCCTTACATGTATTGCCAAATGCATTGAGGTTGACGGACATCATTTTGAGCATTTATTGCATTAACGTGGTATTTACAGGTAATCACGCTGTAACAGCATGCGTTCTCAGAAATGGTAAGTTCACAAAGGTACATGTATCACATTGGAACAACCGAAATAAAATGTTCAAACGTACCTACGTTCTGTATTTTAATTTAAAAAACCTACCTGTTACCAAATGTTCGTCTAAAATTGTGAGCTATATGTTTGTGACTATTACAGACCCATCTATCACAAAGCGGAAAAAGTGGACCCACTAAAACATTCATATTTCTTTACCTACTACACGAATATATAATAAAAAATGGGGGTTCCTATTTTTTTTAAAAAAAACGCAGTTGATATCCGTTTTACCTATGGCAGCGCCATCTAGCGGGCCAACCATAGCGCCATCTGGTTTCCCCTTTCAAGCTAGACAAGTTTCGTTGTTTGTAGTTTTTTCGTTTGAGGCTTATTTCGTGAGAAATTTTGTCCGGTCACGATCAATGGACCACCCTGTATATATACTGCAAAGCGCGAGTGTTGAGTCAAGAAGCATGCATAGAACTATTTTTCGTTTTAAAAGGACTGCAAGAAGAAAAATGAAAACAGCCGGAATGGATTGCAGAACTTTAATTTTAAATGGGCTTGACTGCACACTGCCCACACTAAGAGCAAAGTGAGGAACAACTAATTTCCGACTTGGTGAGGATGCATTTAAAAAGAAAATCTCGTTGTGGAAGCGATAAATTTTGACGAAAAACAACATCAATTTCCCTTACTAGTGATAAAGAAAACGCTAGGTTTGTGGCCTTGAAATAATTACAAGGATAGCTTTCTAAACGTTTAAAGGACACTGTCAATCTTATATCTGTTTTCAAGCCGTTTTCGAGACCGTTTGCCGTTTCAGTATGAAAGGGCCCCTGCACACGTTCTGCTGTAACTGATTGATCTGCCATGTAATTCCCATTTTAAAGGCAAATGCTTTTACGTTAAAATGATTCAGAACGTCTGCACTGTTTTCCTAAGGTAGAATTTCCACGTCTCCATAATGAGGTTACAAAAGTGCTAGGGTATTGCGAACAATACATATGTCTGAAAGATCTTTTCTCGATTATGAAACTAAACAAATCTCGACTAAGTGGCAACCTGAGCGCGAAAATTTGTGAAGTTGTCCATGTCTGTCTCTGTGCCGGTAGTTTGTACCAAAACAATGCGTGTGAGTTCTTAAGGGACCAAACTGCAGAGGTCATCTGTTCCTAGACTTACACACAGCTTAAACTAACTTAAACTAACCTGTGCTAAGAACAAAACACACACTCTTGCCCGAGGGAGGACTCGAACCTCCGGCGGGCGGGACCGTGCTGTCACAGACATTGCGCCTCCAACCGCGCGACCACTCCGCGCGGCAGTTTGTACTAGACAAAATTTTTATCTTCAGCGTGCTAAAATTTTTAAAATAATTCTGAACATTTGTTTGTTTGTAAGCTACGTTGCCATTTAAATATGGTGCATTTTCAGCTTCCCCCCTCCTCACACTCAGACAGAATGCTGTGGCAGTGGCGGAAGTGTGCAGATAGGCTGAGCGCTACGGTACTCATACCAGGACATGGCTCACGAGCAGAATTCTTGTCCGCTCATGATGTGCATAGTAACTTCAGACATTCTCGCAGAAGAAGGGATAGTATTGGCTGTTATCTGGATGTTTTGTGTGATGCCCTTAGGTTAGTTAGGTTTAAGTAGTTCTAAGTTTAGGGGACTGATGACCTCAGATGTTAAGTCCCAGAGTGCTTAGAGCCATTTGAACAATTTTTTTAAGTTTTGTCATGCATCCTGTGCAGGGTATTGAACATTTTTGAAAGGTAAATGTAAGATTTGATCATTAACGTAATTATAAATATCATCCCAATGTTGTAAGTGCATACATGTCAAACGTATACCTTTATAAAGTAGGATGTTTCTCTCGGAAATAAAAAAACTTGGTCCTATATGTTCGTTAAAATTTACCTTACGTTTCTGGCTTCTCAGTGAGTGAGGTGGCACGGTGGTTTGCGCACTGGACTCACATGCAGGTGGACGACGTTTCAAATCCACCTCTGACCATCCAGATTTGACTTTCAGTGATTTTTCCCAAATTGCTCCAGGAAAATGCCTGGATGGTTCCTTTGAAAGTGCTGAACCAGTTTCCTTACTCGTCCTTGAAACGTTACGAACCTTCACTCCATCTCTAATGACCTCAATGTCTACGGGACATTAAACCGTTGTCTTTCTTCCTACCTTCCTTCTAGCTTCTTTTGTGGAGACGATATAGTATCGTGACCTCGAACGAACCTTTTTGAAATACCGTGTATTTTGCTTTCTCTGTATAAGTATTTTCATACGAAGATTATTCAAAAAGTAAGGAATGATCGCTCGCCAAATGAAAACCGCAATGAAAATAAAAATTGTTTTATTTGCAACAGTTAGCTACATCTTCCAGCTACTTCTATACGTAGTCGCCGCTCCGACGTAGACGTCTGTCGTAGCGCTGTCCCAATTTTCCAATGCCCTCGTCATAGAAGGCTACCTCGTGTGCTTTCGGAAATATTCTACCCTGAACTGCAGCTCGTTGTCTGTACCAAAATTTTGTCTTCATTGCCAGAGGTTATGTGAGCAGAGATAAAAATCAGAGAGAAGCGAAGTACGGTCTAAAGAGTGGATGATCAAACATTTTCCATCGAAATGGCTGCAGGAGAGTCTTCATTGCCCATGGAGTATGCTACTGAGAACTGTAAGGAAGAAGAAAATGGATGAATGAATGTTACGTCATCTGGATTTGCATGAAATCGAGTGAAATCTCTCGACAGACAGCCATACTTGACAGGAGATACTATATTGTAGGCATCTTTACGCGCTCATTGTGAGCTGAGAACTCAGAAGAGCAACGTGACGCCATCTACGGGCGTACTAGAAACACCGCCCAACACATCTGTGGAAAGCATTTTCACTGTGGTTTCCATCTCGTTAACGATCGTTCTTACTTTCTCCATAGCCCTCGTATTTGTACCAGGCTATTCGCAGGTATGATTAATAAAACAACATAAAAATCGCTACAAATTGCACTAAGCAAATAGCACTGGAGTTCGACATACTCTCTGCGATTGAACATACGTGGCTGCAGAAAGGAGGCAGTGTAGCGTAATGTATCAACTACAAAACTTCAGATTCTAGTTCAGAGTGTCTTTTTGTAAGCATTAACCCTATACAACAGCTCTATATAGTGGTGGGATGGCTAGGGCCTGAGCTGCAGAAGCCGCCTTGCTTTGATCGCTATGTCCGCTCCTTAACTATCGCGCCTTAGGCAGCCCGCTATACATTTGCGAATAGCGCAGCCCCTGCGCCGCGGGAAATCCCAGTGCAGTTTGTATGCATCACAGCTGGCGTCGACGCTGCACACTCAACTGCAAGCATTGGCACACTTACACATTAAAGCAGGGTAGTCAAACATTTTTACCTACCACCCACTTTTGTATCTCTGTTATCAGCAAAATTTCCGGCTCACACGTACCCAGTAATGGTTCTTTATGAAGATGGGAAGAAATTGTTCTTTGTAAAATTTATAGAGCGCAGTTTCAGAAAATTAAAGCATATAATGACAATAATAATAATAATCACACACTAAATACTTTGTCAAAATTTCAGAAAAGTCCAATGGAATTTTTTTTTAAAGGGCTACCTCCCAACACGAAAGCTGGGACGCCAGCTAGTGGGCATTAGGAACCTGGTTGGCTATCACTGCGCTAAAGGGACCCTCACATGCTCAATATTTATTACGCAGAACAGAGCGCTGCATAATAATGTTGACGGTGTGGGATCGGTATTGATGGCATGCGCGATGTGTTGAAGAAGACTGCAGAGCTTTAAAAATGTAGACGCTCGCTCAGTATATTAAGCAATATATTGCACCGTGTAATGGTGATATTGTGCTACACGGGGCAGTTCTTACCGAGACCGAGACAAATGGCTCCGAACGTATTTGCGCAAAAAGTTGAAGAAAGTGAATGGGAAAAGATCAGGAAGTGGACTGGAAGATGTATATGAAAGTACCAAGCAGGACCTCGGCAGCTGAAATTTCTGATAGGTCAGGAAGCGCCAGATGCCTCGTTGTCCATAATACCAGAGGAAAGTGGTGTCATGACATTAACTAAAAATAATTATTTTACTATTAATAGCTCTCAGAACTAACAAATACGGTCAGGCCAGCTGTCCAGTAAGCATTCATGTTTACTTTTATTGCAACAGTTGTCATAGCACAGACATAAAATCATTCCATTCAGTAAACAGTAAATAATTGTTTTATTTCGTTTGCAATAGCTGTTAGAGTAGAGAAATAAACAGCACACGTACTCAAAAAATTACACCGTTCACTTGTTTAATTTGTAATTAGTTGTTGTTCTGGTTTACCAATCTGTGCTGCTGCGAATCTGCCCCTGGTCCATTGAAATAGACACTGCAAGATTTTCAAGCGTGTATCACCAGTCTGCATAATTTCTGCTAGTGTTCTGCAATTCAGTTGTAAAATTTCTTTGATGAAGATGTTGAATGATGATGATGATGACGTTTGGTTTGACGGGCGCTCAACAGCGCGATTATCAGCGTCCGTACAAATTCCCAACCTTTTCTCAGTCAAATCTCACCACTTTCATGAATGATGATGAAATGATGAGGACAACGCAAACACCCTGTCATCTCGAGGCATGTGAAAACCCCTGAGCCTGCCGGGAATCGAACCCGGGACCCCCTGCTCGGGAAGCGAGAACGCGCCCGTGAGACAAAACTTTCTTGAGACTGAGAAGCGTATGTCCACGAATCAGCATGGTTTTAGAAAGCTTCGCTCGTGCGTAACTCAGGTTGCCCTTTCTCACATGCTATGGATGAAGGGCAACAGGCAGATTCCATATTTCTAGGTTTGCAGAAAGCATTTGACACGGTGCCCCATTGCAGGCTGTTAACGAAGGTACGAGCATATGGAATAAGTTCACAGCTATGTGAGTGGCTCGAAGACTACTGAAATAATAGAACCCAGTACGTTGTCCTCGAAGGCGAGTGGAGTGTTCATCCGAAACTAGGATTGTCAGGAGTACCCCAGGGAAGTGTGATAGGACCGCTGTTGTTCTTTACATACATAATTGATTTGGCTGACAGGGTGGGCAGCAATCCGCAGTTGTTTGCTGATGATGCCGTGGTACACGCTAAGGTGTCGAAGTTGAGTGACTGTAAGAAGATACAAGACGACTTAGACAAAATTTCCAGTTGGTGTGATGGATGGCAGCAAGCCCTAAATGTGGAAAAATGTAAGTTAATGCGGATGAGTAGGAATATCAAACCTTTAATATTCGGATACAGTGTTACTAGTGTTCTGCTTGACACAGTCAAGTCGTTTAAATATCTGGGCGTAACTTTGCAAAGCAGCATGAGATGGAACGAGCATGGGAGAACTGTGGTGGGGAAGGCGAATGATTGACTTCGGTTTATTGGGAGAATTTTAGGAAACAGTGGGTCATCTCTACAGTAGACCGCATACAGGACGCTGGTGCGACCTATTCTTAAGTACTGCTCGAGTGTTTGGGATCCGTACCAGGTCGGATCGAAGGAAGAAGTCGCAGCAATTCAGAAGCGGGTCGCTAGATTTGTTACGATAGGTCCGAACAACACGTAAGTATTACGAAGATGCTTCAGGAACTCAAACGGAATCCCTGGAGGAAAGGCGGCGTTCTTTTCGAGAAATACTACTAAGAAAATTTAGAGAAGCGAAATGCGAAGCTGGCTGCCAAACGATTCTACTGCCGCCAGCATATGAGGTGAGACAATAAAGTAATGAGACTGATGTGAAAAAAAAAATGTTGCTTACCGTTTTAGTCAACTTTAGAGTTGTCTTCTTCAAAGGAGTTCCCTTCTGATTGCACACACTTTTTCCAGCGCTTCTACCATTGATGATAACATTTCTGGAACTCATCTTCTGTAATGTCCTCCAAGACCCTCGTCACAGCTTTTTGGACCTCTTGTGTTGTTTGAAAATGATGTCTCTTGACCGCCGTTTTGACTCTTGGAAACAGAAAAAAGTCGCACGGAGCGATATCTGGTGAATGATGTGGCTGTGGTAGTACTGAAATTTGTTTTGAGGTTAAAAATTTCTGTACAGACAGAGCAGTATGGGATGGCGCATTACCGTTATGCAGAATCCAACTATCAGCAATGTTGGCACGGACTCAAAGAACTCTTTTACGAAGTCTTTCTAAAATTTCTTTGTAATAATATTGGTTAACTGTTTGTTCAGGAGGCACCCACTATTTGTGAACGATTCCCTTGGAATCAAAGAATCACACAAGCATGCATTTCACTTTTGACTTCGACATGCGAGTTTTTTTTTTTTTTCACTAAACATTTTATGCCAACGATAAACCTGAGCTCTTGACTTAACCTCCTCTCGAAAAGCCTTCTGAAACTTACCGTAAGTTGTCGTCGCGTTTTCATCCAATTTAACGCAAAAAGAAATGGCATACCGTTGCGCAATATTAAGTGGTTTCATTTCCGTGACGAGAGACACAAACACATATTAACTTATTACAGCACAACTCACGATTGAGCAGTTGCATCGATGTGCCACTTGGACTAGAAGCAGCTTATAGACCAAGGTCAAAGATATTGTGACTACGCAAGCCTGCAGGGTTGCCACATCTTGCAAAGAAAATCAGTCTCATTACTTTATTGTCGCACATCGTACATTGTGAGTAAGATCAACGAAGATAAGATACAGAAATTAGGGCTCATACGGAAGCACACAGAAAGTCGTTTTTTCCTCGTTCTATTTACGAGTGGAACAGGAAATGAAATGACAAGTAGTAGAATAGGGAACCCTCCGCCACGCGCCATACAGTGGCTTCCGGAGTATCTATGTAGATGTAAATGTAATACATGCGAGTTCCACATCCTCTAGGCCGACATGTCCGCTATGAAGGCAGAGTACTAACTGATACTTCCACAACAGAAATATTGCGCAAAACAGTTGCGCAGTTCTTGGCCTCGCTTTTCTGTGCATTATTTGACAGAATACTATTGGCGCGCTAATACGAAAAGCGTTTCTGAAGAAGACAAATTTATTAACATCGAGTATAGATTTAAGTGTCAGGAAGCCGTTTCTGAAAGTCTTTGTATGGGGTGTAGCAATGTATGGAAGTGAAACATGGACGATAAATAGTTTGGACAAGAAGAGAATAGAAGCTTTCGAAATGTAGTGCTACAGAAGAATACTGAAGATTAGATGGGTAGATCACATAACTAATGAGGAGGTATTGAACAGAATTGGGGAGAAGAGGAGTTTGTGGCACAACTTGACAAGAAGAAGGGACCGGTTGGTAGAACATGTTCTGAGGCATCAAGGGATCACAAATTTAGCATTGGAGGGCAGTGTGGAGGGTAAAAATCGTAGAGGGAGACCAAGAGATGAATACACTAAGCAGATTCAGAAGGACGTAGGTTGCAGTAAGTACTGGGAGATGAAGAAGCTTGCACAGGGTAGAGTAGCATGGAGAGCTGCATCAAACCAGTCTCAGGACTGAAGACCACAACAACAACAACAACAATACTGAACTTGTAACAACAGCTTAACGATGAGACGGCCAATGTGTGCCGCTGAAATTTGGCTACTCGTGTTGTGCATGCACGCAAACCACATTCCTCTTAGTGTGCCCCTCACCCCATTGACTACGGACTTCTAGTGGGGCGTAGACAGTACCTACGCGAAAGCTGCAATCATGAACCGACGCTTACCAGGGTCACCTATTAAATTTCTACAAAGAACTACTTGAAACGCGTACGTTTCATATGTATTCATTGCCAGCGATGGCGAGGCATGACAGAATCTCTGACCAGAGAGTTATTTATCGTTGCTAGTCTGCGCTTGACCGCGCGAGTGTTCAGTTGCGAGTGGCACTCTGTCGGCAGTAGTAGTCTGGTGCAGTTGCGAGTTGCATTCTGTCGGTAGTAGTCGTAGCGAGTGGACGGTTGTACTGAGCGGGCGTCGGCATGCGTCGGCGGCGTGCTCTCCTTGCACCTCTGGTCACGATTCGGGACGAGGTATATTGTTATCGAAGGTAATGAAGCAGCATTGCGCTCAGCTAATAACATATGATAATTGTAATTAATTTGTTCAAGAATTGCCCAAATAATAATTTTCTTATAAAGTAACTGTTTTAAAGAAAAAGATTCATTTCAAGTTAAACAATATTTCCCATGCATTCCTTCCAAGAATCAAAATTAAATATGGGCCAGCATTGCACGGAGCTGTGCCATAAAATAAGAGCAGATATAGATGCAGTTTACTGAGGTAAGAATTTTGCTTTTTGTGTTCAGGTTTTAATTATTTCACAGGGCCGAAGGTCAGCGCAGCTGCCCTTATAAAATTTATCAGGTTTAATTATTTGTGTTGAGATGTTACATTCAGTTGATGGTTTATTATTTAATTAACATTATTGTGGGTTTAATGAGCAATCTTCATTCTTTAACTTTCGTGTGGAGTTTACATTTTGGGCAATTATTATTCTTTAAGTTTACAAGGGGGTTACGCTTGGCTCATTTTTATTATGCAGTTTTGTGGGAAGACAACATTTCACTTAACATTGACTTTCATATTCTTGCTGGGAGGTTACAATTTCACTATTATTGACTACAAAAATTTTGTGGGGAGGTTACATACTAGATGGCTCTCACGAATCATTAAATTTGAGAAGATGATATTTTTTTACAGTAAAAGTATAGGAATAATTGCTAAATTGTTAGTTTGTAACTCTATTACACGAAAAGCTTTTTTTCATTTGTTATCTGGCTGTCTGTCCGCTCCTCCGTTTGTTAAGACACATTTCACAGAAACAGGTGGACATAGCAATTTGAAATTTCCTTCGGTAGTGAGTTAGTTTTATCAAAACGCATCTGTTATGAAATCTCACCAAACTAAAATCGTAATTGCTGCGGAAGCGAAAATTGAATTATCTCATGCTGTTGTTGTCATACTACAAAATATATTTTTTAATTGAGTTGTTGATTACTGCGTTTGACAGGCTTTTAAGCCAAGGATTACTGCCTTCCGCTCGTCATCGGCTTGCCTACCGCGTGATTTACGAGATAATGCCGCTGCAAATTGAATTTCAAAACCGTACTGCAAAAGGGCAGAGGTGGCGTACTGCTTTAGGAGCTGGCTGAACATGTTGTTGACACCAGTGTGATTAGAAGCGTAGCTCCACAATTTGTGTGTCTTACTCCTATCGCGGAATAATGCCGAATTCTAAAACAAGGACTAAAGAGAGAGACAGAAACTAAAGACAAAGTCGGACGAACAAATGCGCAGTATTCTGCGCGAATGCACCACATAAATTAAGGGAAGGATGCACGAACGCATAAAAGAATGTCATGATAAAATTATGACTAACAAGGAACTGAAAAACATTTCTGTCGCTTCAGTTAATGTATGACAACGTCACGAATAAAGCACTCAGTGCAAATCTTGATAAGTGAAGACTGTAGGGGCATAGATGAAAAGAGCAATGAATTAACAAAGGCACCTAGGCAAACCATGGAAGATATTACAGGTATGAATAGGATAGATGAAAAGAAAATCTCTAATTGAAGTAGACAATTTATTTAATAACTGAGGGCAAGAGATCCAAGATGACGACAATAGATACATGACAGGACATGTCAAACTGAACAAAACTATGTGGAGATTTCTTGGAAATAACATGAGAACTTTACAAATTTAGTAAGAGAAACGTTTGGAAAACAGAAAACCTTTATTGAATAGACGCTATGTTTCATCAGTTAAGTTACATACTAACTCTTCAATTTTTTTTAATTAAACACTGACCTACAGAATTTTCCCTGACAAGACAACTCAAACTTAACCTATTCATTTATTACCCACAATATACAAGTCCAGCGCAATCTGACTGCTATACATTGACACCACGACTTCCAATAATTAACATAAAGGATGACCCTGAATTGCAAGAAATCCTAACAATAATACAAATCCAAAAAATATGAAATTAAAGAAATATGAAACTACCTCCAACTCTGTTAATTGCCTAAACTCATTTCAGTCACGAATTCCGACAGTAGAAACCCCTTTCTTTTTCACAAGCCGCTTACCTCACAGTAAATCTTCATAACATCAGGGTAAATCAAACGAAAACCTTAAATTTGTAATAACAAATTGAAGTTTCACGCCGTTATCCTGTAAGTTGGTAAGCTTGCTACAAACAGCATGCAGAATGGCCTTTAGGTGGCAGCATAGTGCAGATGCACACATAACGCCGCAGTATCAGCATAAAGATGGCCGCCCCACTTGCGACTTGCACCAGGGAACAACAGCGTTCTGTTATTTGGTTTTTGCATAGTGAATGTGTGAAACCTATTGAAATTAATCGACGAATGAAGGTTCAGTACGGTGATGCATGTTTGTCACAGCAGCAAGTCTACGAATGGAGTAGGAATTTCGCAAATGGTGTGATTAGATTAGATTAGATTAGATTACGTTCCATAGATCCGTGCTGAGGAGATCCTCGTGGATGTGGAACATGTCAAATTATAACTTCAGTGGAAGATGCTCCTCGTCCAGGTCAGGCACAACGAGTTGTGACTCCACAGAACATTGCAGCAGTTGAAGCCATAGTGAAGGAAAAACCACCGAGTGACACTGAATGTCATGGGTCAGCACACCACAATGTGCATGATGTGCTCCAGTTTCACGAAGTGTCTGCAAGATGGTTGCCACGGCAGCTGACTCCTGAAATGAGAGAACGGCGTGTTGATGCTTGTGAAGAACTTCTTCGGCGCTTTGAACGAGAAGGTGATGGCTTCCTTGCAAGAATCGTTACTGGGGACGAAACCCGGGTTCACTTCCACCAACCGGAAACGAAGAGAGCGAGCAAGGAATGGCGCCATTCCTCATCACCAGAACCAAAGAAGTTTCGAACAGAACTATCAGCAGGGAAGGTTATGCTGACTCTCTTTTGGGGCGAAAAAGGCGTCCTTTTGGAGCATTACATGCCTAGAGGGACCACTGTCACCTGTGCATCATACACAGATCTCCTAAAAAATCATCTGCGGCCTGCAATCAAATCAAAGCGACGTGGATTGCTGTCAGCAGGCGTCCTTTTGCAACATGACAATGCAAGGCCCCACAATGCCCGTATAACGGTTGCAACAATCACAGACCTGCATTTTGAGTGTCTTCCTCATCCACCATACTCACCAGACCTTGCCCCAAGTGATTTCCATATGTTTGGACCACTCAAAGATGCAAAGGGAGGGAAGAAGTTCCGTTCTGATGAAGAGGTACGCCACGCGTTGCATGAGTGGTTGCGCGGACTACCAAAAGAATTTTTATCTAAAGGAATTTATGCACTTTGTAAGCGCTGGAGGACTTGCATTGAGCGTGGGGGAGAACTTCTTCCCTCCCTTTGCATCTTTGAGTGGTCCAAACATATGGAAATCACTTGGGGCAAGGTCTGGTGAGTATGGTGGATGAGGAAGACACTCAAAATGCAGGTCTGTGATTGTTGCAACCGTTGTACGGTCATTGTGGGGCCTTGCATTGTCATGTTGCAAAAGGACGCCAGCTGACAGCAATCCACGTCGCTTTGATTTGATTGCAGGCCGCAGATGATTTTTTAGGAGATCTGTGTATGATGCACAGGTGACAGTGGTCCCTGTAGGCATGTTGAAAAGTGATACAGCTCTATACCACTTCTGCACAATAAATAATATTTAAAAAAATATTTAAGGGTTTCATTTGACTCACCCTCGTACTACAGCAGTTACAGCAAGTAGCAACAACAGCCAGCTATATAAAAAGATTCCAAGTGCTATAGACTCTAACTACTACGAGGCATATGGTTAGCAAAAGGAAGATTTTGTTGAAGAGCAAACAATGTATTTTAGAAAATTTTACCTTATTCATGTGACATCCAGTTCCAAAAATTGTATAGTTGTCAATAATTCTTCTGCCCAAACATTATCAACGACCGTGTCCTATCAACACAGAATCTCCACTAAGAACATCATGTCCATACACTTCCCTATCCACTCGCTGCTAGTCCGTCCAACCACACAATGTCTTGTCGAGGGCGCAGAGAGCTATCAGCGATATTAACACATTCTATAGCGCTGCCAACATACAAACAGGCTACTTACAAAAATAAGTGAAACACACTTTGTGAATAACCGACAGTAATTTCATTTCGTAAGTAATGCCAGATGAAATATATTAAACTATTTGTTGTATGAAGAAAGGGAACGCGCCATCGGATGACAGTGTTTTGATAAAAATGATTGAAGCTGGAGAAAGAGTGAGATAAACCATCTGGCAGTTTTATAAATGGATGATGAATTAATTAATTTCCATATAACTGCAAGAATGTTCAAGCTCAAAGCAAAGTAAATATGTTCACTAAAATTATCACAAACTGCATAAAAGAAGATTGGGGCTCGATCTGGCGAATGCGTATGTAGGATTTGGAAGTGAATATAGCACATTGACTATTTGCAAGGTGTGACCGAGACTGTAGAATGAGAGTACTGAGAATGAATTTTAGTCTTCGTTACGTGTAGCTTACAAAATTTGAAAGATTTTTATCAAAATGATGTGAACGAGTTAGATTATAGGCCTGTCACACGTAATTTGTTTGTGAATATGGCTACACGTTGGCCACTTACAAGTTACTAAATGCCAAAATAGCTCAAAATTTGTAGAGAAAGACGAATTAGTATTTACACTACCCATGTAGCTAAATGTACAACTTTTTTTAGCTTCACTTGGTCGTCAACGTGTTTGTTGACAAGTAACACCAAGGTACTGCTGACGTCAGTGTACCACTTTGTAAGGTGGCAAGATTTTGCACCTTACAATGCTTTCGAAGCACACTATGACAGGGAATTAGACTGAGTTTTGATATCGCGTGATGGAAGCAGGGCTGTTTTATTCTTAATACGGAATGAGACTGTCATAGACCAGTACACTAATAACTGAACCTCACACGCATGTTGGGTGATCGGTCTTAAATGTAACGTTGCTGTGGAAAGCTCGGTGTAGGAACGGGGCGAGAGCACCTCGGCTAGAGTGCAGCCAGAAGTGGGCGAACAGGAAAGACAGCGGCGAGTCACGCGACAGCTGGGCGCACAAAGGCCCTTTCTGCGGCGGAACGCCACACCTGGGAGGTCTGGAGATGCAACAGCAGCGGGGCTATTGTGAGCGGCCGGCCGAAGTGGCCGTGCGGTTAAAGGCGCTGCAGTCTGGAACCGCAAGACCGCTACGGTCGCAGGTTCGAATCCTGCCTCGGGCATGGATGTTTGTGATGTCCTTAGGTTAGTTAGGTTTAACTAGTTCTAAGTTCTAGGGGACTAATGACCTCAGCAGTTGAGTCCCATAGTGCTCAGAGCCATTTGAACCATTTTTTATTGTGAGCGGGTGGTCGCCGACACCGGAGTTGCCGTTGGCGCCAGCTTTCACGAGGATGCGGCCGGAACGGAATGCGAGGGCAGTCGGAGTACAATGATGACCGGCAATTATTTTTAGACAACGCAGAAGCCGCCTGGAATGCGTCGAACAGTGGGCCGGTGCACCATCCATTAGCACTGAGTCATCCACCAGCCTGTTTTCTGCGATTCGTAACGAGTACGTTTCCAATTGGTAGATTTGTGTCAAGCGGGGGAAGAGGAAATTTGTTGAGTTATCTGTATACATTGTAAATGTTCATTGTACATTTTTGACGTCTTCGGAAACGCGATTTTCGACTATGTTATGACGATCTGAAAATGGGTCTCTGGCCGAAACTAATAATCGAAAGAATAAAAAGTACAAATTTGAAGCGTGGACTGGTTTTTCGTTCTATTGTTCTAGAAGGTTCGACGGCAGAAACCAGACTTGAGCCTGTGGTTGGCCAGAGCTTTTTTAGACTGAGGAGAATGGAGTGCGAGCAGAGACTGATTGGCCCGCACCTGCTTATGAGAGAGGTTACCAGTGGTGAGCTGGAGAGCCAGCAGTTTTTATACATAGATGAATATATTGCACAGGGTGGTCCATTGATCGTGACCGTGCCAAATACCTCACGAAATAAGCATCAAATGAAAAAACTACAAAGAACGAAACTCGTCTACCTTGAAGGAGGAAACCAGATGGCGCTATCGTTGGCCCGCTAGATGGCGCTGCCATAGGTCAAGTGGACATCAACAGAGTTTTTTTAAATAGGAACCCACATTTTTTATTACATATTCATGTAGTACGTAAATAAATGTGAATGTTTTTTCGCTTTGTGATAGATGGCCCTGTAATAGTCACAAACGTATAAGTACGTGGTATCACGTAACATTCCGCCAGTGCGGACGGTATTTGCTTCGTGATACATTACCCGTGTTAAAATGGACCGTTTACCAATTGCGGAAAAGGTCGATATCGTGTTGATGTATGGCTAGTGTGATCAAAATGCCCAACGGGCGTGTGCTATGTATGCTGCTCGGTATCCTGGACGACATCATCCAAGTGTCCGGACCGTTCGCCGGATAGTTACGTTATTTAAGGAAACAGGAAGAGTTCAGACACATGTGAAACGTCAACCACGACCTGCAGCAAATGATGATACCCAAGTAGGTGTTTTAGCTGCTGTCGCTCTAATCCGCACATCAGTAGCAGACAAACTGCGCGAGAATCGGGAATCTCAAAAACGTCGGTGCTGAGAATGCTACATCAACATCGATTGCACTCGTACCACATTTCGATGCACCAGGAATTGCATGGCGACAACTTTGAACGTCGTGTACAGTTCTGCCACTAGACACAAGAGAAATTACGGGACGATGACAGATTTTTTGCACGCGTTCTATTTAGCGACGAAGCGTCATTCACCAACAGCGGTAACGTAAACCGGCATAATATGCACTATCGAGCAACGGAAAATCCACGATGGCTGCGACAAGTGGAACATCAGCGACCTTGGCGGGTTAATGTATGGCGCGGCATTATGGGAGGAAGGATAATTGGCCACCATTTTATCGATGCAATCTAAATGGTGCAATGTATGCTAATTTCCTACGTAATGTTCTACCGATGTTATTACAAGATGTTTCACTGCATGATGCATGTCCGGCACATAGCTCGCGTGCGGTTGAAGCGGTATTGAATATCATATTTTATGACAGGTGGATTGGTCGTGGAAGCACTTTCACCGGATCTGACGTCCCCGGATTTCTTTCTGTGGGGAAAGTTGAAGGATCTTTGCTATCGTGATCCTCCGACAACGCCTGACAACATGCGTCAGCACATTGTCAATGGATGTGCGAACATTACGGAAGGCTAACTACTTGCTGTTGAGAGGAATGTCGTTACACGAATTGCCAAATGCATTGAGGTTGACGGACATCATTTTGAGCATTTATTGCATTAATGTGGTATTTATAGGTAATCACGCTGTAACAGCATGCGTTCTCAGAAATGATAAGTTCACAAAGGTATATGTATCACATTGGAACAACCGAAACAATATGTTCAAACGTATCTACGTTCTGTATTTTAATTTAAAAAACCTACCTGTTACCAACTGTTCGTCTACAATTGTGAGCCATATGTTTGTGACTATTACAGCGCCATCTATCACAAAACAAAAAAAGTGGTCCAACTAAAACATTCATATTTCTTTACGTACTACACGAATATGTAATAAAATGAGGGTTCCTATTTTAAAAAACGCAGTTGATATCCGTTTGACCTATAGCAGCGCCATCTAGCGGGCCAACCATAGCGCCATCTGGTTTCCCCCTTCAAGCTAGACATGTTTCGTTTTTTCGTTTGACGCTTATTTCGTGAGATATTTGGCCCGGTCACGATCAATGGACCACCCGTGAGCCTCCGCCGAGTTGGGCAGCCTTCTGTCGAAGCCCTTGGGCTAGATAGAATTTCTGTTACAGGCTCTGAGCTTCGTCTCTCAGCTGGGAGTTCCCGTCTTGCGTCTGTCTCACAGTTTTGTGGGGAGCTCTTTCTCTGTTATACACTTACGATTAAGACTTTTATGAATTTCGTCTCTTTGCCTGGTAGTTCACGTCTTACGTCGGTTGTTGGCAGTGTAGCTATTTTGACAAAACCTGCATTTAGCAGTTTCTGGGCAGTGTCTGCTGTCTGAAGATTTAGGTTTCTGCACTGAAAACATTGTGGGCCCGCAGCCTTGCTCGCAGCTCACGATACTCCTGGAGCCGTCACTGCGCGCCGCCAGCATGCTGTCTAACTCGGTGAAATGGACACCCGCTCCGGCATCGAGGAGAGATAGTTTAAGTTGCTGGAATCACCTGTCAATGTTCCTCCACTGAGGTTTCACGTCAACTGACTTGAGTTGATTCTTCTAGTTTTTCAGTATGGAAGCAAAGTCAGTCATTCATTGTAGAGAATCTCAAATTTTGTTATTCAAACCGGGACGAAATTGGGCAAAAGACAGTCAGTATTAGTTTACTGCAGTCATTACGTGTTTTTATGTGCCCGCTGGACGTTTTCCTGTCCATATGTATCATAAGGATTTTACTCCAAATACATTGTTTAGTCAAGACTAGAATTTATCCTTTCAGTAGAAGCATAGCTCACCCTCCATCATTTAATTTGTACGTATTTTAAGTATGTACTAAATATCAGTCAGAGGAAGTATTTTATCTGTGTCACCAGGACATAAGACTGAAAATTTTACTAATCTCACACTAACTGGAACTATCCACTGGATAAGTTCGTGTTGCAGAGTACTCGTAATGAGCGACAGTTAATGTTTTCTATAATTTGTGCTCTAAACATCTCCCCCATGGAGATAGCTTTTTAAAAACCCCATTGCGTAAATTACACTGACAGACGCCCTTAGTTCAAATATCTCGAAACTGCACAGTAGATGGGTATAAAATCAATATACACAGATAACTAAGCAGGCAAACTCAATACGATATTTTGCATTTTGCCGTTATTGCTAACTCGCGGTGATGTTACAGTGAACAAGTAGAGTACTGAATAAGAATAACGCATCGCACTGTCAATGCTTGCAGGCCAGTTGTGCATATTGAAACGTCCCCATGTGAGCCATCCCATTGATCTTGGAAAGCAACCTTCGGTTTTGCTACAGTATTTAATGGCTCAAATGTTCGTTATGACTATGCATGGCTAGAAAGATGAACGAGAGTGCGTGATAATACAGCGGCATTTTAACGCCAAAGGAGAATGTCTTTTTTAGTTTAGAATTGATCCATTCTCATGTATTTGTCATATCTTTCATGTCCCCACCGTCGTCTACGAATATGAACATGTGATTTGTCTTTGGGTGGCACTTCAGGGTGCCTTAGTTAAGTGCCTTGAATGTTAAGAGCAGTTCAGCCATCCTTTATGTAGAGCATTGAATACTGCTACGTGGGTCAGAGAGGCATTACTGAGAACTGGTCAGCATCCACTGTGAGCTTGGTACAGGTAGAAACCGCTTACGATCTCTGAGCCCTTCCGGGTAGCTGTGTACACCCTGGCAACTGGGCAGCTTAGTTTTACTCTTCCCTAGGGTGCGGCGACTAAGGATGCCCCGAGTAGTACCTCTAGTTGATAAGTTGGAGCGTGTAAAAGTTAGCTTTGTTTGAGTATCCAGCAGTCAATGTGGTGTGTGGTATTTATAATCACGCCGCACCAATTATTTCAGTCATGGAACGGTATTATTTTCATTAGTATTCAGTTTATTCGGTGAGATCTTTTGTGTAATTGCAACTCGGCGTGGACGAGCGGTGACGCCACGTGACGTACAGCTTTAGTTAGTTTTGTGTATTTTGTATGAATGTGTCGTGTGCTTTATGCAATGCTTGTGTTAACTTTTATTTTATTTGCCGTACAATTTGTGTTTCATTCCCACAGAATTAGTCGCCCGTTCTCTGCCGCACCCCGTGCGTTTCGCTCCAATTCAACGTAAACACCTCTCGTGTTCGAATTGAAGCGCCAGTTTCATTGCAGAGTAGATGTGCTCATGTTTGGTAAATTTATTTACAAAGTTACTGAGTTGAACGGAATTACAGAAGAGGTTTTTTTCTGAAATTGATGGTGTAACGTATTACCATCTTTACGACGTTTCTCATCGAGCCATATACGTTATCTGGCATTTGTAGCTGCTTCTCTCACACAAATAATGATAAAAATTCAGAAATTCAGGGTCGCCACCAGCCCAAACCCTACCTAACCATTTAGAAAAAAACGGAGATGGAAAATTATTAGTTTAATTACTTTAATAATTTAATTACAAGTATGCAAATTTCTTTAAGTAGCCAGATAAATAGCACTCCATGTCGTGCATGAAGCAACTTGATTAATTCAGGATTGGAAATCGGAGTAAGTGGGTAAGATCAACACCACAGAATTTATCTTTCACGTATATTATTTATTGTACCTAAGTATTTGGTTGCACATCCTAACTACACATAACTGGTGCCTGACCAGAAATATTTAAGTAAGAATTACGTGAGAATGTAACAGAGCACAATTTAACTACAGCAAGAAGAAACACCGAAAACGGGGGTGGGAGACCATGATACTATCATCTCCTTTGCATTCATACCATAAAAATATCTCAATGGGATTCGCATTACGATTCTACGCATGCACTATTCTGGACAGAGGTTTAACCAATGCTCGAGGTTGTGCGATAATTATTCAACATACTAACTGCGTCTGCTGCTTGCAAACGGCCGAACTAGAGCATGTGGTGCATTCCGAATCAAACTGTTGTGCTGCTTTGTAGAAAGCGCACGAAAGAACAGATATTCTTGCAGAAATTTAGCTCATTAAACAAGCAAACTGTTAAAATAAAGCCTATTGCGGTGCCGTGGTGGACCAGAAGGGTCATTTGTTACCAAACACGTGGCACAAAATTGACACCCAAAGACAAAAGCAACTTCCACAAAATATAAGATTAAAAATCATTTTAAAAAATAACTCGCTTCACACGCTTCAGTTAAGTTGAAGTTCTTGAGTATTTCACCAGTTAAACATAACGAAGTCCTAACTCAACCTGCTTCCTATCACCTGTAACCCCACTTAAGAGCGACGATCCGTACTCGCCAAGCGTTCACCGAAGAGTGCCCCTTTCTCTTTCGAGATTACCTAGCTCCCCGTGCGGCGGAAGCTCCGTCACCAACCTCACACACTAAAACAGCCTTCGACTAAGATGGGTAAACCTCTCTGTTCACGTATTGGAAACCCAAGTTGGTCATCCTGTGCTCTCCTTCTAACGAGAAGCAACATCGTCTGCTCCCAACTCAGCGTTTCCCACAAAACAAAACCGAAATCCCACGTTAAAACACACATATAATATTCAATAGGCCTTATTTGAGTGCTCAGTCTTTCTGGAAGTGTTAATGACTTGACCTAAAGTCAGGTAGTAAAATGAATAAGATGTACCGAATTCGACAAGCGTCTTATGAAACGACTTCACAGAGACGTTTCAATGGTTAAAGCCAGTCGCGCTCTGACCCAGTGAGCTTACACGTGAAGTAGGGAAGCTTACTTATAAATTCTGTCTTTCGTTGTGTGAGTGATCAGAGTGAATGTGGTGTGTTTTGATAATTCATAACCAGTAATTTAGGAGACTTGCCCCTCACGTCCCGGTACAGTTGCGTTATGCAATGTACCATGTGTCGAGATTCACGTCCAGCATTCCAAGTAATTATGTTTTACTTTCAAAGATGAAATAAATGTTAATTATTGCTAAAACCGTTGCTATTACTTCTCACAGCTCCATTCCGCTTCCTACTCAGGATCATTAAAATCACTGTTTGCCCCATCCCTTAATTATGTCTCAATGAAATTTATCAAGATTATTGTACATCCAACATATGGATTGTCGTTTTATGAAATCATCAAATGATCAGTGAGGTGGCGCATTTTTATTAGTTTAGTTAATTAATATTTAAATAAATTTGGCCCACTAATTAGAAACTTTGTCTTTGATTCTTGTTCGGGGCAAGCAAACGTAGACTCCACTTGCACAGTCATTCTTGGGATTTAGGAAATCAGAAAAGAGATATTTTGAAGCTGATCCTATTAATACCTTGCACTAGTAAAAGACGACAGGTATCTTTCAATATACTACCAACACCGATTCCGCGCTGACTCACACTAAGCCGACCGAAACGCCCTCACTCCCAGCTGAAGTAACATTGAATTGTAGCAGGAGCCCTACTCCCATCCAGAAATTAGATTCGTATACCTGTAAACATAACTTCTGAAATTTCTACAATTCTCCAAAGAAGTACATTTATTCAGTGACACACACTGAACTTCAAGAGATGGTTCTATAGTATTCCTTGCCTGTGACAGTCCTACTCTGGGGCCAAGTCTATTAACTGCACACTACAGTGTTCTATCCGGCGTAGTAACTGCCGTAGCGATGTAGTCCGTTGTCGACGAACATTGGGCCGGTGATCTACGAGGAACTGTAACGGTAGCAGCGATGGCGCTTACAACTGCAATTTCGACCGGCTCGCACTGGAACTCTCGCAGACACGCTCTTGGACACACAGTGCCGGTTAAGCCGCGGAGCGGAGCTTATATCCTGATGTGGAAGTTCGGCACTAATTGTTCCACGTTTTTCGGGAAGTGAAACATAGTTCTGCTTTGCTAGAAAATTCTTCAGTAGACCCCTAGAATTTCCTAGCGAACCCGCTCCCCCTGGCGAGTGAGCCGTCCGTGCAACATGCGTTGTTTGAGGGAAGTCTAACATGCAGGAGTTGTGACTCACAGTGACAACATACGGTGTTTACGTATAAAGAACAGTCAAACGCTAAAGAGGCAGATACCAAAACAGTAAGTAAACTTACCAAGAGCAACCATTGCCTACGGGGGAAACGACTGTTAAAACTAAGTTTCCAAAAACAGCCACAAGTCGCACTTTCTGTTTTTTATTGACCGGTTTCGCTCTTCAAATGAACAAGAGCATCATCAGAACATACTGCTTAAAATTGACTGGCATCATTAACGATCGTCTTTAAAATTGGCTGACAGCCCTAAATATTAATTTGGCTGTACTATAGTATTTAAACTTAAGTTTAAATACATTAAATTTACGTGAAAAGTAGTGCTTAAACTTACGTTTAAAGTACTTTAAACTTAAGTTTAAGTACTATAGTACAGCTAAATTAATCTTTAGTGCTGTCAGCCAACTTTAAACTGTATATTCTGATGATGATGTTGTTCATCTGAAGAGCGAAACCGGTCAATTAAAATTACAAAGTGCGACTTGTGGCTTACTTAGAAAACTATTTATTATTCCATAAGTAATCGTCGTAATTGCTAATACATGTATCCCACTGTGCAACAAAACTGTCAGTGCCTTCCTGGGAAAATGTTTGTGGTTGCCAACAGAATAATGATTGTACTCAAGCATGCACCTCTTCGTCCGAAGCGAATTCACGGCCACCGATGTCTTTCCTCGGCTCTCTTGAAATGTAGAAATCACGTGGGAAGAGATCGTGACTGTATGGGGGATACGTAACAGCTTTCCAGCGGAATTTCTGCAACGTAGACGAAACGACCTTGGCAACATTTTGGCTAGCATTTTGTTGGTAGGTTGTTGCGACCGCGCTGTGGAAGTTTCGATGAGAAGCACTTACACATCCTTCAAACAGTAACAATGTCTTCCCATGTAATTTCCATGGTTTTTGAACACACAAGAAAGACATTCATGGCGATCGATTTGCTTCGGAGTAAGGGGTGCATGCCTCGGAAGAATCGTGGTTCCGCTGGATATCGCAGAAATTTTTTCATGAAGGCATTTATCGTCTTGTCGCATAGTGGGACAAATGTAGTAACAATTATGACGATTACTTATGAAATCCTTACGAGGATCACAGATGGCCTCGGAAGTTCCTCGATTTCACAACTACAGGAAAGAGACCGCCAGGGAGACCCAAGAAGCGTTGGAGGGATGGACTCCATGAAGATTTAAACCAAGTGTCAATAGATGTGAACGGATTGCGGATAGCAGCAATGGACAGAATACAGTGGAGGAGGAAACTTGTAGGTGCGTGCGCTCCACTGGGCCTGATCACGTAGTAGTAGTAGTAGTACTTATGAAATATTAAACAGTTTATTCAGTTTTTTTCATCTGTCTCGTCTGCATTTGACTCCTTCTATAAATTAGTTTTCTTTTTCATTTTTACGCCAACATTTTTTAGTTAAAGTTTCGTCTATGAAATATAAATAGTCGTTCAGAAGATTATTTAAGGCTAAATTTAAAATTTTCTTTGCCTGTATCAAATATTTCATTTTAGTGAAGAGTAATCTGACATTTTTGTAGCGTAGCCCCGTATTGAACTCTTGTCCTAAGCACTGACACCTTCAGTGATGTGAAATGAGGGTCATTTACAGGGTTCCGTGGTCCTGTCTGTAAAAAAGGAACTATTACAAGATCGCTTTCTTATCCGTTTGTCCGTCTGTCTGTCTGTCTGTTTGTCAGACTGTCAAGATCGCTTTATCTCAGAAATGGGTAGACGTTTCAAGTCGTTACATATTAAGGTCTATGGCACCTTTAGCGGTGTAAAAATGTTAAGCTTCTAAGTTAACTGAATCAAAAGATACAGCCATTTATGTCCTACATTTGGTATTCGAAAACCCACCATTCAAAACCTAAAGCGTATTGGTCGTTGACCCAGAATCATGAAATTTGGTGAGAAGTAAGCTTTCACAGTACAAGTTAATTTGTTATTATGTAACGCATAAAATGTTTGTTGTTTTTTATCCATCTGTCTGTCTGTTAAGAGCCCTTTTTCTCTGGGAACGATTGGCATATCAAGTTCAAACTTATGTGACATGTTAAAGTCAATGGTCCCTCAGCGATCCGAAAATTTAAGCCTCTAAATCAATACAATCAAGAGATTCAGTCATTCATGTAATATATTTTGATCGTTCTCGCTTCCCACGCCCGGGTTCCCGGGTTCGATTCCCGGCGGGGTCAGGGATTTTCTCTGCCTCGTGATGGCTGGGTGTTGTGTGATGTCCTTAGGTTAGTTAGGTTTAAGTAGTTCTAAGTTCTAGGGGACTGATGACCATAGATGTTAAGTCCCATAGTGCTCAGAGCCATTTGAACCTTTTTTTTTTTTTTTTTTTTTTTTTTTTTTTTTTTTTTTTTTTTTTTTTTTGATAGTCGCAAACTCACTCATCAATCAAAACATATAGACTACTTCCTGTTGCCCTAGAATCATGAAAGTCGGCAAGAAGGAAGGTTTCAGAGTACAAGTAAAGCAGAAAATCTGAGACTCGTAGCTTTAATTATATCACATAAAATATTTTTTTGCTCTTTGAACGTATATTGCATTCATCATCTGTGAAAAGCCTAATCGACGAACATTACTGCATGCAAAGTTGTAATTATGTTTTAACAAGTACATAGAAAATGTTTTGTTAAATTTTCTCTCTACACACATAAAAACACAGGAAATTCAGTGGAGATTTTGATACGGTCTTGGAATTCCCGGGACCAATATTTTGCTAGTGTCGATATTGATAACAGGTAAAAATCTTTGAGATTCTCGATTCCCAGTATGGACGAACTATATATACATAATTAACTTTGTACAGAAACCTCATTTCGCAAGTACCAGACGTACCTTGCCAATTTTTTAGATTCCACTCATCATTCTGTAGAAACGGAACCCTTACACGATTGCTTTGTTGTCCGTCTGTCTCTGTGTCTGCCTCTCCCTATGTCTGTTTGTTCTCAGGAACGCAGCAGACGGCTCAAGCTCAAATTTGTGTCACATATTAAAGTCTATGGTCCCTTGGCAGTGTAAAAATTTTAAGTTTTTAAGTCATTCCAGTCAAAAGATAAGGCCATTTATGTCCCATATTTTGATACCCGAAAGCTCAGTCATCAGAACCTATTTGGTATATCCCGTTGATAAAGGATCTTGAAATCTGCCAATAAACAAGATTTCACAGTACAAGTAAAGGGAAAAAACTGAAATTATTAATTTGTAATTATATCACCCGAAAAAATGCGTCTTTTGTCATTTATTATCCGACTTCAAACATGAAATTAAAACATCCTAGAAAGTTTTAGAATCCTTGGGACCGATATCTTGCCAGTACCAGTGTCGATGAGAGGCGTAAAGCGACTCTATCCTCGATGCGCGGGATGGATAAATTGTCTGTACACATAATTAAGTTTTTCGGCAACACTGATGACCTCAGAAGTTAAGTCCCATAGTGCTCAGAGCTATTTGAACCAGCCACAGCGCCCGGCACGAGCTTGCACAGTGCCTAGTTGACAACTTGCATACACGACTTCGTCGGGTCTGCACCACATTCGAACCCTACCATCAGCTGTTACCAACTTAGATCGGGCTCTACCTGAACAGCAAACGGTTTTCCAGTAGTGTAGGTCCCCAGGAGATGCGCTGCAAGCGATATCTTGCTATTAGCAAAGGCATTTGCGTCGGTGGTCTGCTGCCATTCCCGATTAGCGTCAGATTTTGTCCCACAGTCCTAACGGATACGTTCGTTGTACAACCTAAATTGCTTTCTGCAGTTATTTCACGGAATATTGCTTGTCTGTTAGCACTGGCAACTCTACGCAAACGCCGCTGCCCTCGGTAGTTATACGAGAAGGCCATCGGCCTCTGCGTTGTCCGTGGTGAGAGGTAATGCCTCAAATTTGGTATTCTAGGCACACTCTTGACGCTGTGGATATCAGAATACTGAATTCCCTATCAATTTCTGAAATGCTGAAAATGGTTCAAATGACTCTGAGCACTATGGGACTTAACATCTGAGGTCATCAGTCCCCTAGACGTAGAACTACTTAAACCTAACTAACCTAAGGACATCACACACATTCATGCCCGAAGCAGGATTCGAACCTGCGACCGTAGCAGCAGCGCGGTTCCGGACTGAAGCGCCTAGAACCGCTCGGCCACAACGGGCGGATTCTGAAATGTCCCATGTGCCTAGCTGCAACAACCATTCCGCGTTCAGAGTCTGTTAATTCCAGTCGCCCGGCCATAATCACGTCGGAAACGTTTTCACTTGAGTCCCCTGAGTACAAATGACAGCTCCGCGAACGCACTGCCCTTTTGTACCTCTTGTGTAGGCGAACCTACTGTCATCTATATATGTGCATATCGTCATCCCATAACTTTTGCCACCTCGGTATATATTGAGACGTTGGTTTGTTTGTCTCTAAAGATAACTACTATAAGAAGAGCAAAATTTGGTGAACTGAACTGTCTGCGCAGCTACGTAATGCACTGCAGCCAGGGCTCTGTAGCCGCAGCAGTGTAGCAGAACGGCGGTCGGAGCCGCTGCGGCATGCTGTAGTCCAGCCGGCCCAACTGCGCTGCAGTAAACGTCGCGGCAGGCTGACGGCCGGGAACGGCTCGATTAACTGCCCCGCTGCTGAGCGGGGCTGGCCGGCGTAAATATTCCACGCCCCTGTTTGAATTTTCTATGGCCACCTGAAAAAGCTGAACTGTTCGCTACTACGGCAATAACTGCCAGAGCGTCTATGCGTTTCGGAGTCTCTTTCCTTTTTTCACTCATTTCGCTATCTCGCACATCTTTACAGTATCCGTATATTGATACTCGATGACTTTCCTCCTCCCTGAGTTCCATTGAAACTACTCTATTCTATGAACCCTGTGCCAGGCACTTCAATGTGATTTGCAGAGTATCCATGTAGATGTAGATGTATCTGATCAAAAGATTCCGGGCACCGCTACACAATGCGAAATTGAGCACTAGGTGTCAGGTTCAAAATGGTTCAAATGGCTCTGAGCACTGTGGGACTTAACTGCTGTGGTCATCAGTCCCCTAGAACTTAGAACTACTTAAACCTAACTAACCTAAGGACGTCGCACACATCCATCCCCGAGGCAGAATTCGAACCTGCGACCGTAGTGGTCGCGCGGTTCCAGACTGTAGCGCCTAGAACCGCTCGGCCACTCCGGCCGGCCTAGGTGTCAGGAGAGGCGGATCCGCCAGTATAAATTAAGGTGAGGAGTATGGTGTCGTCATTAGAGAAGCAGTAAGAGCACAATGGGTCAGTCAGCAGCCCTAACTTCGAATGCGGTCTACTCACTGGGTGTCACCTGAGTGACAAATCAATCAGGGACATTTCAACATTTCTAAAGCTTCCCAAGTCGACTGTCGGTGATCTGATTGTGAAGTGGAAGTCTGAAGGAACAATGTAGTGTATCTGCCTGTAACCTATTAATGTGTGTGTTTTATTATTTTATTTAATTTAATCTATATTTTATTTTTATTTTTATTTGTAATTTGATTTTGGTTCCACTGCAACGATATGCAAGGCACGGATCGTTCTTAGATTTTACTGAAACAAAAACTAGCGTGGGATCCTGTACAACTATTGAAATTACTTAGACGAATTCATGCTCAAAAACAGTTAATCATTATAGGCTACATACACATACAAAAAAGTATTTCACCACTTTCAATACGTAAGGACCTATGTGTGATTTAATTACGACTTAGTGCAGGCCAAATCTGAGTCCTATTGCATGTAACATAAATCGTCTGAATAAACATTTAAGTACTTTCAAAATGTGAGTTTCCTACAGATCATGGATGAAAGAAATAATATCGCCGATCTCCAGCATCGCCTGTGGAAAGAGTGGGATAATAACTACGATAATTTGAAATTGCCGCTGAAGGGCGGCCAATTGCTGTCCACCGATGTTCAGCTTGCTGCCGCCGCGGCATCTTTTAAAAATGATGGAACAAGGAAACGGGATATGTGGTGCAGGTTACAGTTAAAATTAACAACACTACTTTAGACATATATTAGATTTCACTGCTCAAATAATAAAACATGTACACACGTTATTATGTAGATGGTGCACAATGACGTCCTATCCGACAAAGAACAAGCAAGAGAGTGTCTCACGCTTTTTATTTCACGCCGATACTAAAAAGAACAAAGGTAGCAATAACACTTACGTTACAGATAATAGATTTCCTTTATAATCGCATTATTCCTTGACTCTGGGTAGATTTTTTTTTCAGATATGACAAATATAATTGCTTAATATCGTGGAAAAGTATTTGATAATTTACAGTTTGCTTAATCTGGGCCATGGGGCGTCATAACAACCAGAGCTTAAACGAGACCAGGCAGGCCTCCTGTACTCAACGGACAGTTGTTGCAAAGAATAGCATGAAATCAGCAGGAGGAATCACTCGTGAGTCCCAACGAGCTACCAGCAGTCCAACTACCAAAATGTCTGTGCGTAGGGAGTTATGAAAATTTGGTACAAAGGTCGAGCAGCTTATCATAATCCACACGTCTGTACTCAGTGCTAAGCAACGCTTGAGGTGACATAAAGAGCGACCGGAAACGCCTGATTTGGAGTAACGAATCACGCATACGTTACGGCAATCCGATGGGAGGGGTTTAGGTTTAGGAAATGATGTTGCCATCGTCTGTAGTGCTAAAAGTGAATTACGGAGGAGGTGGCGTTGCGGTATGGGTGTGTTTTTAATTTGTTATGATGTAGTCGCTTTACAGAGCTTAAGAAAACACTAAATGCGGCAGGGAATAAACACATTTTACAGCACTGTGTACCGCGTACTGGAGAGGAACAGTTCGGAGCATGACTGTTTCAAGGAGCAGGACAATGCATCCTGTCATAAAGCAGAACCTATACTAAAGGGCCAAAGAAACTGGTATAGGCATGTGTACTCAAATATAGAGACAAACTATTTGATTAAAGTATCCGCACACCCCCAACAACATACGTTTTTCCTATTGTGCTGCCACCTACTGCCAGGTACTCCATATAAGCGACCTCAGTAGTCTTCGTGTGAGAGGAGAATGGGACGCTCCGGGGAACTCACGGACTTCAAACGTGGTCAGGTGATTGGATGTCACTTGTGTCATACGTCTGTAAGCGATATTTCCAGACTCCTTATCATCCCTAGGTCTACTGTTTTCGATGTGATAGTGAAGTGGAAACGTCAAGAAATAAGTACAGCACAAAAGCGTGCAGGCCGACCTCGTCTGTTGACTGACAGAGTCCTCCGACAGTTGAAGAGGGTCGTAATGTGTAATAGGCAGACATCGATCCAGACCATCACACAGGAATTCGGAACTGCATCAGGATCCACTGCAAGTACCATGAGAATTAGGCGGGTGGTGAGAAAACTTGGATTTCATGGTCGAGCGGCTGCTCATAAGCTATACATCACGCCGGTAAGTGCCAAACGACGACTCGCTTGGTGTAAGGAGCGTAAACATTGGGCGACTGAACGGTGGAAAAACGTTGTGTGGAGTGACGAATCACGGTACACAATGTGGCGATCCGATGGCAGGGTGTGGGTATGGCGAATGCCAGTGAACGCATCGGTCAGCGTGTGTAGTGCCAACAGTAAAATTCAGAGGCGGTGGCGTTATGGTGTGGTGGTGTTTTTTCATGGAGGGGGCTTGCACCCCTTGTTGTTTTGTATGGCACTATAAGCACCTTCTTGCTTCCCACTGTTGAAGAGCAATTCGGGAATGTCGATTGCATCTTTCAACACCATAGAGCACCTGTTCGTAATCACGACCTGAGTCGGAGTGGTTACACGACAAAAACATCCCTGTAATGGACTGGCCTGCACAGAGACCTGACCTGAATCCTATAGAATACCTCTGCAATGTACTGGAACGACTTCGTGCCAGGCTTGACCGACCTACATCGATACCTCTCTTCAGCGCAGCACTCCGTGAAGAATATGCTGCCATTCCCCAAGAAACCTTCCAGCACCTGATTGAACGTATGCCTGCGAGAGTGGAAGCTGTCACAAGGCAAAGGGTGGGCCAACACCATATTGAATTCCAGCATTACCGATGGAGGGCGCCAGGAACTTGTAAGTCATTTCCAGCCAGGTGTCCGGATACATCCGTCACATAGTGTATGTAAACAGGCAGATTACGGACCTGCGCTCGGCAACGCCTATATAAGACAACACGTGTCTGGCACAGTTTTTACGCCGGTTACTGCTGCTAGAATGGCAGGTTATCAAGATTTAACTGAGTTTGAACGTGGTGTTATAGTCGGCGCACGAGCGATGGTACACAGTTTTGCAGATCTACATCTACATCTACATTTATACTCCGCAAGCCTCCCAACGGTGTGTGGCGGAGGGCACTTTACGTGCCACTGTCATTACCTCCCTTTCCTGTTCCAGTCGCGTATGGTTCGCGGGAAGAACGACTGCCTGAAAGCCTCCGTGCGCGCTCTAATCTCTCTAATTTTACATTCGTGATCTCCTCGGGAGGTATAAGTAGGGGGAAGCAATATATTCGATACCTCATCCAGAAACGCACCCTCTCGAAACCTGGCGAGCAAGCTACACCGCGATGCAGAGCGCCTCTCTTGCAGAGTCTGCCACTTGAGTTTATTAAACATCTCCGTAACGCTATCACGGTTACCAAATAACCCTGTGATGAAACGCGCCGCTCTTCTTTGGATCTTCTCTATCTCCTCCGTCAACCCGATCTGGTACGGATCCCACACTGATGAGCAATACTCAAGTATAGGTCGAACGAGTGTTTTGTAAGCCACCTCCTTTGTTGATGGACTACATTTTCTAAGCACTCTCCCAATGAATCTCAACCTGATACCCGCCTTACCAACAATTAATTTTATATGATCATTACACTTCAAATCGTTCCGCACGCATACTCCCAGATATTTTACAGAAGTAACTGCTACCAGTGTTTGTTCCGCTATCATATAATCATACAATAAAGGATCCTTCTTTCTATGTATTCGCAATACATTACATTTGTCTATGTTAAGGGACAGTTGGCACTCCCTGCACCAAGTGCCTATCCGCTGCAGATCTTCCTGCATTTCGCTACAGTTTTCTAATGCTGCAACTTCTCTGTATACTACAGCATCATCCGCGAAAAGCCGCATGGAACTTCCGACACTATCTACTAGGTCATTTATATATATTGTGAAAAGCAATGGTCCCATAACACTCCCCTGTGTCACGCCAGAGGTTACTTTAACGTTTGTAGACGTCTCTCCATTGATAACAACATGCTGTGTTCTGTTTGCTAAAAACTCTTCAATCCAGCCACACAGCTGGTCTGATATTCCGTAGGCTCTTACTTTGTTTATCAGGCGACAGTGCGGAACTGTATCGAACGCCTTCCGGAAGTCAAGAAAAATAGCATCTACCTGGGAGCCTGTATCTAATATTTTCTGGGTCTCATGAACAAATAACGCGAGTTGGGTCTCACACGATCGCTGTTTCCGGAATCCATGTTGATTCCTACATAGTAGATTCTGGGTTTCCAAAAACGACATGATACTCGAGCAAAAAACATGTTCTAAAATTCTACAACAGATCGACGTCAGAGATATAGCTCTATAGTTTTGCGCATCTGCTCGACGACCCTTCTTGAAGACTGGGACTACCTGTGCTCTTTTCCAATCATTTGGAACCCTCCGTTCCTCTAGAGAGTTGCGGTACACGGCTGTTAGAAGGGGGGCAAGTTCTTTCGCGTACTCTGTGTAGAATCGAATTGGTATCCCGTCAGGTCCAGTGGACTTTCCTCTGTTGAGTGATTCCAGTTGCTTTTCTATTCCTTGGACACTTATTTCGATGTCAGCCATTTTTTCGTTTGTGCGAGGATTTAGAGAAGGAACTGCAGTGCGGTGAATGCATACTAAATCTAACAGAGGAAACTGACTTATTAGGTTCTGTCATGCATTACCTTCTTTACCGTACTATTAAGATAAATGTATATTAATGTGAAAAATTAAGAAACTACAGGAACCATTTTACGACAGTCGCGATATATCGAGAAATTGCTTGGCAGACCATTGTGAGGATTTCCCTTCGACCCAGCCGTCCCGCGCGGTTTTTAGTACACGGCAATTCTGTCTACGCCAAGCTTGCTCTAGAACATTCCAGGTACTCTCTCATTTCCTGCACAAATGGCACACCCATCTAACTTCCGTTCGACCCAGCGCCTTCCACACGTAACGTCAAGTGCGCGCTCTCTCTCCCTCTCTCTCTGTCACACACACACACACATAGACACACACACGTTACTACCGTAATTTAAGACAGAATTCAGTGAAGAAATAAGTAGTTTAATTAGTCGCATTATGGTCAGCACGATTTCTTCTCTTTAATTTTAGGTTAATCCTTTTGACTTATTCTAACTACCAAAATATTATTTGTGACCTTAAAATAAAATAAAAAGAAATATAGAGGTGAGGGGGAGGGGAAAGACATTTATACAAGACTACGTAATGTAGTTGCTATGTTGCATGTATAGCCGATAGAGGTTATGGCCTCCAGTATGAATAGTTTCTCGTACGCTGATGGCCTCGCTCTTGCCACACAGACACACTTTAAATCAATAGAAAACATCCTCGCTAACGCTCTTGAAAGACTAATAAGATACTACAGTACAAGGGAACTTAAACCAAATCCACCTAAGACATAACTTTGTGCTTTGCATTTCAGAAACCTGGAAACCATTCGCTAATTAAACGTATCTTGGCAGGAGCTGAAGTGTGAGACTCCAAAATACCTAGGAATGACACGCAACAGATCTCACATCCAAGAAGCATTGCATGAACACCAAGTTGAAAGTTTCCCCCAGGAACAATATCTATAGAAAACAAGCTGGTTCGCAGTAGTAGCCGCACGGTCTGGGGCGTCTTGTCGCGGTCCGCGCGGTTCCCCTCGTCGGAGGTTCGAGTCCTCCCTCGGGCATGGATGTGTGTGTTGTCCTTAGCGTAAGTTAATTTAAGCTATATTAAGTAGTGTTTAAGCTTAGGGACCAATGATCTCAGCAGTTTGGTCCCACAAGACCCTACCAGAAATTTCCAAATTTTCATAGTAGTATTGCCAACCTGTAACTATTCGAACTTCTGCAGCGACACTGTGCTATTCCGCAACAAAGTACAACTACCATGTTTGACACTTGTTTGGCGTGACCTGAGTTATACCAAACATCCTTCAACAACACTTGCAGTCTTATAACAGGGTGTTTAAGACCTACTCCAGCCATGTAACTTTATCCCCAGGCTGGAATATCTCCACCTTATATTTGAAGAGAAGTAGCTGTGAACAAGAAAAGGAATAAAATAGAACAAGACGTAACTCGTTCATTACACAGACATTAAAAGCACGTGCAAAGACTGAATTCAGGAAAAGCTTCCTCAGAACATCAAACATACTGATAATAACAGATGAATTAGCAAAGTTACTGTTGTGGAAAACTAAGGACTCCCTTCCCCCTGGTAGGAAATGAGTATCTTTGCCACCCGATTACGAAAAGATATGGGTGACAGGAAGTCCTTGAACAAACTAAGACCAGGAGTGGGCAGATCCAGTGTTAATATGGCAAGATATGGCACTGACTTAATGCCAAGTACGAATGCGGAGAAGATCAGACAGTTAAACATATGAGTCAGTGCGGACAGTGTCCAAATTCCTGCACGCAAGATGACTTATAACAGTTCTCGAAGAACGCACCAGATGTGGCCAAGTTCTGGTCAAATTTTGTATAATGTAATGTTTGTTAACTGCGTAAATGTGTCTGTTTCTCACATGAGAATAATACTAAATATTTTAGTGATGTTTCCTGGGCACAAAGCCATTAAAATTTCGGAAATAATTTTAGCATTTGTACTGGATAAAACACTTTGTAAGTAGTTGAGACCCACGTAAGAGTGGCTTATCTTCGTTAGATCAGTGTCATACCATTGCGATCGCCTCCATCAACTTGCACATCACCGTCCTAGTCTTCTGTCTACCCCTACATATTACCAACAACAAATGCAACTTCATCTCAATAATATCACCAGCTGGCGCATCGACGGACGTTCCACCCACCGATTCCGTCTGCGTCATTCCCAGCTTCCCATCAACAGTAATTCCATCTAGCACAGTGATATTGTGAAAGCTAACTCTCGACTGTAAACCAACCTGGTGAATTACCACACAATGAAACTAACCAAAAGGCAACGACTACATACTTCGTTTTCTCCAGTCCTAGAAAACATTCGATAATATTGTTTGTCTCTCTGCACCTTGCAATTTTTGTTTTCCACAGCTGTCTGTCCCCGCCAGACTGTAACCTCTACAGCAATAGAATCATTATATCTACTCACATTCCTCCAACAAATTGTACACATCCTCTAAATTCGAGGAGAAAAATCCCAGATGTGCTCAGTCCTGGATCGATAACTTGTCTATGTCAACATGCACCACATTTTCTTAATCTCTGTAGATCTATTCCCTACGACAATAAAAGTTTTACATACTACTTCTTCCTGACGACATCGAACTCCGTGCCGGCATGCGTCTCCCCCAGCACTCCTCCCTCCCCCGCCCCTCTTACGAGATACGGTTCAAAAAAATGGTTCAAATGGCTCTGAGCACTATGGGACTTATCTTCTAAGCTCATCAGTCCCCTAGAACTTAGAACTACTTAAACCTAACTAACCTAAAGACATCACACACATCCATGCCCGAGGCAGGATTCGAACCTGCGACCGCAGCGGTCGCGCGGTTCCAAACTGTAGCGCCTAGAACCGCTCGGCCACCCTGGCCGGCCGAGATACAGTCTCAGTCTCCCCTGTTTCCCCTCCATGGAATAATAAGACTATAGTTCATCCTCACCTTCTAATCCCACAACCCAGTCTGGTTTTCACTTCCCGATCAGACAATCCATCCTCCGATGTTTTAATCCCTTTCCACGGGATCTAAAAATGGTTCAAATGGCTCTAAGTACTATGGGACTTAACATCTGAGGCCGTCAGTCCCCTAGACTTAGAAGCTAAATACCAAGGACATCACACACCTCCACGCCTGAGGCAGGCTTCGAACCTGCGACGTAGCAGCAGCGCGGTTCCGAACTGAAGCGCCTAGAACCGCTCGGTCACAGTGGCCGGTCGGAATGGACAGAGTCCTCTGGATGTTCATTTCGTCAAGTTTTGCTCCTACTCTCACCAGGAGCTGACCATTATCTATAACTCCAAAATCCACCAGCAGTACTATAACCATTATCGCAATACCACCTAAAACATTGTAAATATTATATCGCACAAAACAAACATGCCAGTTACCATTTTTTGTACACAAAATCTGTATTGTGTCTTTACCTCACAATTTTAACCGTTGTAAGTGAAACTATCTATTTGATATATACTGACCATCTGTACGTTCGAAAACAAACGCAAAAGTCTTGTAGTTGAGTGGTGTGCAATCGTAGTAAACGCACAGCATCAGTAACGGAAACGAGACGATAAGAAATGCGTTGAGAGAGTTAGGGACGAGAAGTCCATCAAAGAATTTCCTCAGCACACCAAACAATCTATACACACGGTCCAGTCACATTAATGTGACCACCATCTATGTACGACATCAACGTGTGGTAACCACTGATGGCGCTATTGGAAGCCAGCGCTGGGTTAACTGCGTTGAACCAAGGGCCACAGATGACAGGAATGAGCGACTTCTGCGGATATGTGTACGTGCAAGTGCTGATCAACTGACTGCTCGGACGAACAGAGGGGTTAGCAACAGTGTCTCCTCAACGACTGTTCAGCGAACATACACTCAGTCGCAAAATTATTCGGACAGCACGTCACGGCGCATAATTTTGCAGTTTGCCACATGAACAAATACAGAAATTGCACTTTGTAATGTGTTTGGGACTCTGGGTACGATGTCGCATCGTGAAACACGCGTCACATACGAAGAATTGTTGTTGGACATGTGTCTGTTACGTAATATTTCCTGAAAACGGCATGGGAAGGTGCAAGAAAAGTATTCGGACAAAGGCGGACAACGTGAGAGAATAGTTCATTCCGAGACGCACAGAGAGTGAAGCGACTGCACTGTGTCCGACATTTCTGCGAGACGATAGCGATGATTAGTAAACACGTATCACGAGCCTGTGCAGGTCGACGATGGGACGCAGAGGGAAGTTCTCTACGTTCGAGCAAAGGCACCTTGTCGTTTATAATCACGCGAAGGGGAAAACCTGCAGGGAAATTGCCGCAATAGTGAACATGAAGAAAAGTACAGTTCAAGACCTAATTAAACGGTTCGAGAAAGAAGGCCGATTGGAATTCCGTTGCAGTACAGGACGGCCACGGACATTTTCAAATGGCTCTAAGCACTATGGGACTTAACATCTGAGGTCATCAGTCCACTAGACTTAGATATACTTAAACCTAACTAACCTAAGGACAGCACACACATCCATGCCCGAGGCAGGATTCGAACCTGCGACCGTAGCAGCAGCGCGGTTCCGGACTGAAGCGCCTAGAACCACTCGGCCACAGTGGCCGACGGACATTTTCACAGAGAGATGAACGTGTAATCTGCCACACGAATTGCAAGTGAGGTGGAGGGAGACCTTAGTATAAAAGTTCATCCCGAAACCGTGCGGAGAGTACTACGACGATCGCAGTACCATGGTCGAGTGGCACGGCGAAAGCCATTCATAAATCCAGTGAACCAGAAGAAACGTATGCAGTTTGCGAGGGAATACGCCGAATACGATCAGGCTTGGTGGAATCGGGTGATATTTTGCGACGAATGTAAATTTACATTATGGCAAAGCGACGGAAAGGCAAACGTGTGGCGAAAGACCAATGAAGAGCCGAATCCCAGGAACCTCAAACCAACAGTAAAGTTTGGAGGTGGGAGCATCATGGTGTGGGGGTGCATGTCCGGCAATGGTGTGGGTGATTTAGTGTTCATTGATGATACAATGAACAAGGAAGTGTATTTGAATATACTGCGAGGACATTTGAAGCAGAGTGCACGACATCTAGATATTGCGAACAACTTTCATTTTTATCAGGATAATGATCCCAAGCATACCGCGCATATTGTACAAATGTGGTTGCTCTTCAATTGCCCGAAAGTATTGCACCCCCCTCCCCAATCACCAGACCTTAAGCCAATCGAACATTTGTGGGATAAATTGAAACGGACCCTCCGCACGGACACCATCTATACGAAGGAGACCTTGAAAGAGAAACTGCGCCAAGAATAGGCAAATATAGGCCCAGATTTCACGAAAAAACTCTTGGAAAGTATGCCTAGTAGATTGGAGGAGGTATTGAAAATGAAAGGTGGACCCACAAGGTACTGACATTTTCGTCGTACAACTTATGAACATTTATTGGACTTTTGTAGCAGCAGGGTGTGCAGGATGTTTCATTTTTGTTGTTTATTTTTCTGTTTTTTATGTTTTGGAAACGAAATAATACAATAATTCTTTTGTAATTATTGTTGTTACGCATATATATTGCTAATAAATATGTTTGGGTTTCATAGACAGTGTTTCTCGAGTACTCATTGTCAAACTTCCCACTGTCCTAATACTTTTCCGACTGAGTGTAGCTCCGTATGGGTCTCCACATCAAGCGCCTGGTTATGCACCCATGCTGACTGCTGTTCATCAGTGATGAAGGCTGGAATTTGTACGCCGTTACCGCAGCTTGACGTCCACTGAGTCGCTACAGGTGGCCTTTCAGATGAATCACCTTTCATGCTACATCGCACAGGTGGCCGTTGGTGTACGGCGCGAAACGTCTAAAAGCAAAGGGTGCAGGACGGAAGAGGGAGAATTATCGTCTGCAGAATGTTCTCATGCCATTCCCTGGCTGATCTCGTCACTTCGGAAGCCACAATGCATCAATAAACGTGTGAATGTATCCTTGGGGACTACGTCCACCCCACATGCAGTTTGTTCTTCAGACGATGGCATCTACTAGCAGGACAGTGCAAAGTGTTACACAGCTTGCAGGATACGTGCGTGGTTCGAGGGGCACCAGAGTTTACCGCACTCTACTGGCCACCAAACTCCCTGGATTTAAACCTAACCGAGAATTTGTAGGACCACATCTCTATCGGGCTCTTCAACCCTGGATCCTCAGCCAAGAAACCTAGTTGTTGTGTATATAGTTCCGCGTAGTCAGTGCATACACAACTTTCCCAATAGAGCGCGCCCCGCTAAGCACAACAGCGCAGGCGCAGCGCTCGTCCGTCTCCGCTCTACGAGATGGCGCTGCCATAGAGATGGACCAAATTCTGCTTCCGCCGATCTGCGTATTAATATGTAACGCAGCCAAAGAGATTGCTGCTTATGTAGAACCTTTTCTCATTGCGGATCACACACGTGCAGTGATAAATGAACGCGCGAGGTATTATAACGAGTGTACAGACCTCCGATGAGTAAGTCTGCATTTGTCTGCACCAGTCTGTACCAGTCTGCATTAGTCTGTACCAGTCTGCACGAGTTCTACATTTGTCTGTACCAGTCTATAGTCAAGATTCAGTCTGCGCTTAATAAGATTACCATATTCCTGTACATAGCCATGAAGATAAATGTATAGACACTTTTGTCAAGTATCAGAGATATATGTGAGAATACGATTAATGTACCAATACCAAAGGAACTTCAGATTGTCAATTGTAAATAGCATCCAGAACCAAGTTAAGTAATTTTTATGCTTGTTATTATTTTAATAAATGTGTGTGAAAATTAATATAGTTCTGTTTAAAGTTGGTCACCATCAATCTGCTACTCTAAGCGTGCAAGTGGCATTTCTATCGTCTGACCTAACGGCAGAAGATAAACACGCCACGATAAGACCACGAGTCATATTGCTGACACTCGCCTACTTCGTTAGAGCGACAAGTCAAATAATCTGATGGTGTGTGTACTGAAGGTCTTACAGTACGCATACCACACTAGTGCAGCTAACCACGGCATTAGAGTCAGCATGGCTCCACATTCCTGTCGCTACCTTCCAGAGCCTCACTAACCTTCTTCCTGCACGTCTCGCAGCAGTCCACGATGCAAAACGTGGTTAATCAAACTTTTGACAGGTAATCACATACATGTGACTAGACAGTGTAGTTTTCGCGTATCCTGCAAGGAAATGTACAATTCAGAAGCGACGAACTCTCCGTCCAGAACGACTTAGTTTCTCAGACAGGCAGAAGGCGCTAGTAGCACTCGACTTAATATACGAGTTTCGCGATCAAGATCTTCCTTTGGAACGCTGACCGCTTACAGTGTGGGAGTTAGTCAAGGTCCGTAAAAAAAATAAGGTTGAGCAGTAAGCGTTCTGTCCTGCCATTGGCTGAGGCTGTGACGTCAGGAAGGAACCGCCGCTGCCTCTGGAACAGCGCTACAAGACGCAGCCCGCGCATTTAAGCGATGTATTTGTGAAGTGTTTGTTTCTACAGAAATAGTAAAAGGTAAATTGTTATTCTGCTATTTCTAGAAAGTTACTGCTATATTCTGTAGCTTGTCCAGCTTTAAACATACACTCCTGAGTGCTGACCTTAATAAAATCAAGCGTCTATAGATCAAACTATACAAAAATAAGTGCAAAGTACAGTTTGTTTTGCAGTACTCTACGAAGTAAACGTTCGAAATGAGCATTCAATTATCTAACTTTGGCTCTGGGAAAAGTGTTAACTTATAGACAAGCTCTCTGTAACGCTCATTTATATTCTGTTTACATCATGTCTACAAATCACTGTCGTTTTCACTCAAGAAATTATGCAATTGCCTTATTTGTAGGAAGCATTTGAATTACCTACCTGAACTGACACACACACACACACACACACACACACACACACACACACACACACACACATTCTTAATTTTCTCACACTTCAAACCTTTGGCTTATATTTTTATCAAGGTGGATGTATAATGTTTGCCCTAGTTGTTAAAATTCACTTATATAAAAGGGCATTGAATCAAAAAAAGTGCTTCAAAATACGATTTACAGAAATAGTGGTAAATTAACTTACCGAGTCCGCCGTTCAGCAAAGTTGGTATGTAGTGTGGGAAACAATAAGCCAATCCTTGGCACTGTCAGTGTAGAGTCTTGCTAGTTGTGAAACAAACACAGTCAGAGGACCTTCACGTCTATCACTAAGTTTATATATTATTTAACTTTCACAAATATTGTTTATTTACATTCTAAAGCGATGACAAATACCACTTCCTTGCTTTCCGTTGCTGAGCTGCAACTGCTTTCTTCGACTTGTCCTTTGCAGACAGCCAACGCAGTCGGATAAATGTTGTCGTCCTAGCGTAAATCTTAATGATTTCTGGGTGAATAGTAGAGAATCGCTCGGTAAGTATAGCGCACAGGTTCTTGATGACACCAGTTTCCCTGGACAAACTGTCGTGTCCATGGATCTGGGCAAAAATTAATTCAAATTTGCTAATTGTTTCGAGTCACGTTTCTGAAGGCACAAGCAAACCCCCACGAGAAACCATGCCCAGCCATCCTCTCGATGTCTCCTCAGGCAGTGTCAGTAACTCTCCAGTGGGTGTGGCCAGTGATCTGTCATACTGTCTGCATCGATAAGCTACATATCCAGCAAGATATTTAAATCCTTCAGTGCTACAATCAGAAGCCAGTGACATTGGAGGCACATCGGATTCTCCTATTCCAAAATCTAAATCTTCTATCTCCTTCTCTCCTTCAACCATTGCCAACTCCTCAGACATATCAGGCAGGATATTGCCAAAAACAATTGCAGTCACGAATCTTCCTTCTTCATCTGGCTCAACAGACGATGCGTTTGCTCCCAACAACAGTCTTATCCAGCTCTTTACCTCGAATGGCGATGGATGATCATAAAAATGTCTACAAAGATAACCAAACGGAAACGACAACACGCATGAAACACAACACGGACGAACCACGACAACACAAAGCTCAGACGTACACTTCGCGCGCGCCAAGAGCTGTTCCTCAATGACGTCATGCGCAGAACGTCAGAAATGGGTTTGCTTCTGCGCAGCAGTTACTGCTCCCTCGTGGGAGTTAGTGGCTTGGTTGTATAGTACCACTTCATAACGTGTAATGCAAACTAACGTAAATCTATATACTGAGTGATGCGACGGTTCGTAAGACGTTTACCAATAGTAATTTCTGATTATTTACCAGTAAACTGACAACTACATTATAATTGTTTTGAGGAACTGTACAATTCAGAAGCGACGAACTCTCGGTCCAGAACGACTTAGTTTCTCAGGCAGGCAGAAGGCGCTAGAAGCACTCGCCGTAATATACGAGTTTCACGATCAAGATCTTCCTGTGGAACACTGACCGTTTACGGTGTGGTATTTAGTGGCTTGGTTGTATAGTACCACTTCACAACGAGTAATGCCAACTAACGTAAATCTATATACTGAGTGATGCGACAGCTCATAAAACATTTACAAATAGTAATTCCTCCTTAATTACCAGTAACCTGACAACTATATTATAATCATATTATGGACCATTACAGAAAACTTTTCCATTATAAATAACCTAAATTATCGCTTTCGCCTGCGAGAGCGCAGCATTGTAAATAACATCGTTGGCTTGTTAGCGTTCCTTGATTTCTAACGAACTTGTGTAGTCTGTAACTTTACTAATGATTTTTTTGTGATAGTAGACTTGACCACAGAAGGACGTATTTTCAAATGAGGTGTACTTCTATTGTTAAGAAAGGAAACGACAGCCGCCATTGCTGCGAGATATCAGAAAAATGTTAATTTTTGTCAATATACGCTCTTGTGAGAAGCTGAATATATGCTGTAATAGTTGAGCACCGGGAAGAACGTTTTTTATGAAATTATAATTGTTATCTTAAAAGATAACATTTTTCTCATTTCTAAATGAATATTATGCTTATCTTTCCTCTCCTAGTAATTACGATACAAAGTGCAAGCAAGCAGAAGACAGGTTTTTGAATGCTAGTAAGTACTGTCCGATCCCTGTTTAATAACACGGTCTTTTGGTATGAACAGATTTTCTTTTGTGAAAAGCGAAAATTTGTGGAACTTGCCCTACCGACACAGACTACCATAGTTGTTCAGAATCGTATCCGTTGGATTTGCTCTTCAATAACAGCGTCAATAATTTTTCAGAGTTCCATTACGACGCAGATCTTGAAAAGCTGTTTCTTACGCTAGCTGCTAAGAAGAACTTTAACCTAGGGTGTTCAAATGGTTCAAATGGCTCTGAGCACTATGGGACTTAACTTGTGAGGTCATCAGTTCCCTAGAAATTAGAACTACTTAAACCTAACTAACCTAAGGACATCACACACATCCATGCCCGAGGCAGGATTCGAACCTGCGACCGTAGCGGTCGCGCGGTTCCAGACTGTAGCGCCTAGAACCGCTCGCCCCCCCCCCCCCCCCCTGGCCGGCTAACTTTGGATGTGCTCGATTGCACTCCGCAGACGTCAAGCGTTACTGCAAAATTAATAATTTACTCTTTTTCAGCCAAGAAGACAGCAATTAAGATTCACAGCACTAACTATTTTATTTTTGATGAAAAAGTCAATTTCCATGTTCAAAAGTAACACCAAAGGACAGATTTATTTAAATAATTTTATACTAGGAAGGAAAGAGAACCTGGTGAGAGTAGGGAACAGTAGTTACAATCAGTTTTGCAGCGGAAAGATTCGAGGCTGCTTGTCTGTTTATTCTTTTTGTTCTTATCGGGAATACTTAATAATTTTTCTAGTGGCCAAGGGAGGGTCATTAGAGTTGGTATAAACGAGTTTACCTCATCAGTGCCCGGAGTAGTATAGTGCGAACACAACGTGTCAATAGACCGCGAGCGAAAACAAACGGCCGGCCGTAGTGGCCGAGCGGTTGTAGGCGCTTCAGTCCGGAACCGCGCGACTGCTACGGTCGCAGGTTCGAATCCTGCCTCGGGCATGGATGTGTGTGATGTCCTTAGGTTACTTAGGTTTAAGTGGTTCTAAGTTCTAGGGACTGATGATCTCAGCTGTTAAGTCCCATAGTGCTCAGCCATTTTGAAAACAAACGAGAACTTGGATCCCCGAGAGAAGAGCATAGTGTGATAACAACCTTGCCTACTTGTCGCATGGCTGATAGCCTACGTCCGTATTTCTGTGCTCCTGCTAAAGCAGAGCCTACACAATGGTCGTAGGGACTTTTTTCGACGTTGTGAGGGTAACAGTCGAACAGAATTAGTTTCTTAATCCGCAATAAAATAAGAAAAGAAAGAAAAATAGCGAGCAACGCACAAGATGAAGCAAGGCGAGTACAAAATGCATTCGCAAACGGCTACAACGCTATTGTTTTCTGAGGTTGGCAGTCTAGTAAACGTGGTGTTACAGTTCAGGCCCAACCTATACTAGTATCTTGCGCAATCGTAGTTGAAAACAGCCCGCCCTCCTCTTCAAACTGCCACGTTAGAGCGTTTGCTTAATGCCGACCCACGCAGTGTTTCTGCTTCAACTATAACAAAGCGCTGCACAGACACGACTAGTACCGTGATACCCGCACGTTAGCCAGGCAGAGCCAGATCGTGCATACGAGAGAGAGCAGCCGCCTTTTGACCTGCCGCTTTCTCTTCAAAGCGACTACACTGCTAGAGGTTTGTCACAAGAAAGTCTGCCGAAGCCCATACGAATTACAGCACTGATAAGTTTAATTTCCTCGAACTACAAAATTATTTTCGAGCTGAACAGATGAACAGTCCACTGCAGAAAATTATACTGAGAAATTTAACAGAGCATTTACATCTTATTAGCGGACTTCAGAAAGTAAGTTACTCATTGATATGGCAGACAACATATTTTTTATTGAATGCTCCGCTACTCTTTAAAGTGACAGAGATACATGACACTATTTCTACACATAGTCACCAAATCTCTGAAAACAGTGATCAGAACGTTCTACCAATCGTTCAAATATCCTCGACCATAGAATACGCTCCGTGGTCACAGACCTATTCAAAAATCCGGCGAGAACGTCCTCATCGTTGGAAAATCTCCCCCCCCCCCCCTCACCCCACCCCATCACCAAATGCTCCTTCAGCTTGCCGAAAAGATGGAAATCGCATGGTGCAAAATCTGGACTGTGTGGAGGATGCTTCCAACCCTCTCATAGAAAACGTGGGTGTCATCTAGGATGTTACGTTGTCGTGCAGGAGAACAATACCATTCCTTAATTTTACACGCCTCTTCTTCTGTACGGCGTTGCCAAGCAATGTCACTGCTGCACAATACGAATCGGCTTTAATGGCTCGGCCCTTTGCCATAAATTCTCTGTACACAGCTCCTTCACAGTCGAAGAAAACAGTGGCCATGACCTTCCCTACGGATGGTGCGACTTTGCATTTATTCCACGGAGGTGACGAGGTGTGCCTCCAGTCCGTAGACGAGTGGTTCCCAACTTGTGCGGTTATTACCATTTGAGGGGTAAAATGAAATTTTCTGAGGGGAAAAAACCAAACCGTTAGATTCTGTTTCAGTCAAAAAACTAAATTATTTTCACAACGCCATTACTATTATAAGAATTTGGGTGAGACTTTAATGTTATTATCGACCATTACTTGTTCTCAATTAGTAGCATTAATGCGACGGAGGTTACAGATTCCTCACACAGCCCACCCACTACACTCATATGTTGTGCTTTTCCCGTACATCGCTGATGATAGAAATGAGACATATACGAAACAAATGCTAAATATCTCAAGAATGTGTCTTCTCAAGTTGTAGTAGCACCTGCAGTGGTCCAGAAATTGCTTCATTACTCGCTCCGAAACAGACAGCACGACACAGTAGCAATAACGTAAGGACTACTATAGTGTTGTACACAGTTTTATTGTTATTTTTATCATAGACACAAAGCATTAACAGCCTGAAGTCGTCCAATTTCTGTCAGTTTAAAAATAAGGAGTGCAGCAATGAAGTGATTTACGAACTGTAAGTATGGCGCACACATCTGAGCTTGTTTGATTTTAAATGGGGTTGCAGTGTGCAGGTCTAGCAAGTGCAGCAATGGAGAGGAGTAATGCAGGGGAAGCATGTTTTGCAACAAGCGCGTACGCTCACTGCGGATAGTTACCTTTCATTTCTGAGAAGGAGTTGTGGGTAGCACTTGCGACGCCCCGTGAATCCTTCATCATTCATTCTAATACGCACACACAAACACAAACTAAATATCATTCATTTTTCGTCATTTTAAAAATAAGTGTTCCAAGAAGAGTCTTTTATTCTGCAGTTTAGTTAGGTGCTTAAGTTGGCGATAATGTGGGGGAGGAGGGGGAGCAAATCGGGAGGGGGGAGAGGGGGAGGGGGAATGCACGCTGGAGTAATGGTCTAAGAAAGGTTGGGAACCACTGCCGTAGACGCTCTCTTTGTTGCAGGTGCGAAATGATGGGCCCATGCCTAATCGCTCGTAATGATGCAGCTGAAGAAATCATTGCCTTCCACGGAGTAACGCTCAACGATGTCGCGAGGCGCCACAAACATGGCTCCTTTGCGTGTGGGTGGCAGTGATTGACGAGACCAGCGGGCGCACAATGTCCGATACTGCAGACGATCTCGGACGATGGAATCAGCACTGCCTGTTGAGATGGGCGCCTGCTGAACATCGTCCACGGTAGTCACTTTGCGATTGCTGCGAACCAGTTTCTCGATTGCCTGGACATTTTCGTCTGTTGCTGATGTCGACGGCCTTCATTCCCTATCCATGTCACCCACATCTGTTGACTCATTTCACTACTGCTGGACGCGAATTGCATTTGGTCCATATATCTCTAGAATTTCACGGTGAACCTGTGTGCAGTTTAGACGTTTGGCCAACAAGAATCTTGCCGGCCGCGGTGGCCGTGCGGTTGTAGGCGCTACAGTCCGGAACCGCGGGACTGGTACGGTCGCAGGTTCGAATCCTGCCTCGGGCATGGATGTGTGTGATGTCCTTAGGTTAGTTAGGTTTAAGTAGTTCTAAGTTCTACGGAACTGATGACCTAAGATGTTAAGTCCCATAGTGCTCAGAGCCATTTGAACCAACAAGAATCTTACTGTTCGGCCTACTTCAACTTTGGAATACGTTTCCAATTGCTGCGCCATTCCAGCTGCACACGAAGATGCAGTGCTTCAAACGGTCCAAGTCAAGAAGTTAGAAGCTGCTGCGTTCGTCGCTCTGTTTTCTATAACAGTATCGTAAACTATCAAAAATAAATTTCGTAGATTTCCTAATACCAAGATTTAGCCGCTTACTCGCGTTTTTCCTCAGTATGAAGGGTGTTCAAAACAAAAGGTTCGAAACAACGCTATGGATATAGCCAGAGCACAACTATCACACTGTTTCTTTTCCCAGAATTCCTGTGACAGTGACGAGAATCAGTCCTCCACTGTGGCCTTCAGTTCGCCGTCTGAGTTGAACAGCTTCCTTGTAAGATGTCCGAAAGAACACACAACACATTCATGTATTTGATACACGTAGCTGGGCAAGGGATCCACCTTCTTCAGTGCAAAAAGAACGAATACGTCCGACTTCCTGATGGAATCAGTGGCGAACGGGAATAAAATGGACAGGGGCCGCGTATAGGTGGGCTCGGTGGGAATGTAGATCGGCCGTGAGGCGTACCGAAATAGCCCGCTCAGTTGTGATAACACTGTGCTCCAGATGGCGCAGTGGTTAACGCACCTGCCTAGTAAGCAGGGGATCACGGACTCGAACCTCGGTCCGGTGCACATTTTCGCTCGTCGCCGCTGTTCCGTGTAATGTCTCGCTGCAGCTGACAGCAGTGATGCTCCTTTCGTGAGCATCCCACGTCGTCTGCTCTTGATGTACTTGTGTGGGCTACGGAGTGTGGGTCACACAGTACACGTCACAGTTAATGGTTTGTCCCTGCTCGAGGAATGCGATGCTTCTCGGACCTCGGACATCGAAAAGACGGTGAGCATCGCGTTGTTTGCCGAGACAGAAGCTTTGAATTTTTTAGTGGGAGGTGACGAATCTGCATTCGCCCTCTTAATTTCTGTCTTCGTTACCCCAAAGCGGCACATGCAGATTTCAACCGGTTTGTTTGTTACGACGTTTCGTATCTTTTCATTTGAACGCTTCTTATACATCAGTACTGCTCTCTACAGTTTCCTCTGTGTAATTCATTTTTCTCTGTAGTCGCGAACGTCAGCGTCTGATTTATGAATCCAGAGTTCATGAGAAACCCACCAGCTACGAAGAACTACCGGCTACAGATTTGTGCATAGACTCAAACAGTAATGAAAATTCACGGAGGCGACCGTCAATATATGAGCAGCAATATCTCACTTTTACTATGTTAGCGTTGGTGCTTTTCGCATATTGCTATCGGGCTACCTGCGACGCAATAGCTTGGAAGCCTATCACAGGGACACTGTAGGGCGACTTCTGTGTGTAAAAAATCGGAGTGCGTTTTGATCGCTGAAACACACTACTCTCTCCACTGCGCTGTCTGGTCCTGCTAAACTGGGAACCTGCCTGACTGTTGACCGTGACCTAGGCGTCAGCTTTCATTCCCTAATGTCAGGCGCAATTAACCCCATACTGTTGCTCAATTAAAATTAACATGACCAACATTACCATTAGAAATAAAGGGCAGACGGGGAGCGTACAACACTACTCAAGAGTAGTATTCAGTCTCAAGCAAACAGCTACACTGAAGTCTTTAACAAATGAAATTGCACTGAAATAGGTACAAAGAGTGCTTAATTGTTCAACATGAACATAGAATAAATTCTGTCGCCATTAGTCGTCTAACTAGAGAATACAAATGAAAGGGAGTAAAGAAAGGCACTAGGTAATGAGGAGAGTGAGATTAAGATATTCAGATAGTGACAAATTACGTGCATCTCAGACACTAGGCAAAAGTCACTGCGCAGCGTAGTGTTCCACACACATCTTTATCAAATATGTGTTTTGGTGCCGAAAAATATGTACCTCACATATTTCAACCGACAACAGCGGAAGACCAAGGGAAACTGCCGAAGGTTTGCATCACGTGCAGCTAGACCAAGGTAACCGACAGCCATCACGTCGTACGCTTGACGTGCCTGTCCGCCTGCAAGATGGAAGCTATGGCTGTAGGCAGTTCCAAGTTTTGCGACAAATGGCGCCACCAGAGTATGTCGTGGGAAACGATGCTGTTACACTTAACGAATTAAGGGCCAGCATAGACCTCTCCCACAAGTTGTGTTTGTTATCTACGCTGGCGGTCCTACTTCCACGATTCATCCTCTGGTTTGTGTTTTGCTGGTGTTGGATGTTTTACAAGAGACGTTAAGTGTCGACTTAACCCATTTCGTGAAAGTCGTGACACTTGAGTGTCTGATACTGATAACAGCTAAGAAAGCAGGACGGGACCTGAATTTTTCGAACAGTCAGAAAAAATAACAACGCGGGCTCCACAGGTTTGGCAAACATCACACAAGCACTGAGGTTTGAAAACAGACGCTGTCTTCTAGAGTGGCAAAGCCAGGCACCAAAAATCCGTGATTTCTTTGATAAATCTTGTAAAATACGTTTGAACTAAAAGCAATCTTATCCGAGTAAGATACCAAACAACCCTCGGCTCGAAAGGAACGTCACACCAACTAATACACTGCTAAAATAAAGTTATCTGAGTACAATGAGGTGTGCGGTGCGAAAAGAGATGGCGGCGTAGGAGAATGCTCATTGATTAGTTTAACGGTGTGGTCTACACCAGTACAGCGTTTCACATGAGAGAAAGTGGCACTAAAAGAGAAAGAGATATGGATGAACATAGAAGCAGTGGTAACAAAAGAGAGAGTAGATAATGGAAATGAAAAATACAGATGAGTGGAGACCATACTTAGGCTGGGGGGGGGGGGGTCTGGACCCTCCGAGACCGACGAAATTTTAACGCGTAGCTGTAGGGGAGTCCGCACTTTGGATCGAAATTTTAAACACATTTGGCGTATGGAAAAAAAAATAAGTAGGACTCCCAGAATTTTTGAGTTGCCCAGCTGTGGTGGAGACATTGGCAGTGGGAAAGAAAGGCGAATGGAGACAATATAAGTGAGAGAGGACACAGTGGCAATGGGATATACTGTAAATCAATAGGAGAAAAAAGAGACCGTGGGAGAGGGCAATATACAGACAGTGGCAGTGAGAGGGAGATGCTGAGCATGAAGGCTTTACTATAAAGAGCGACTGGGTAAAGGGATTTAGAACGTTCTGTGTTAACAGTGCGAATATGTTCCCATGCCAAATTTTTTGTGAGGAAGGCGGAATGATGGTCTACGTAGCTGGTTCCCCTCTTTCCTGTCAGTATTTTAAAGAGGAACATATTCGCCTCTTCAGGGGCATTTTGCGCTCTTTTATGAATTGATTCAGAAGCAAAACTGCCATTCTGGCCTTAGTAGTATTTCATATGAAGACATTCGTATCTCGTTATCATGTTGTTGTTGTTGTGGTCTTCAGTCCTGAGACTGGTTTGAAGCAGCTCTCCATGCTACTCTATCCTGTGCAAGCTTCTTCATCTCCCAGTACCTACTGCAACCTTCATCCTTCTGAATCTGTTTAGTGTATTCATCTCTTGGTCTCCCTCTACGATTTTTACCCTCCACGCTACCCTCCAATACTAAATTGGTGATCCCTTGATGCCTCAGAACATGTCCTACCAACCGATCCCTTCTTCTAGTCAAGTTGTGCCACAAATGTCTCTTCTCCCCAATCCTATTCAATACCTCCTCATTAGTTATGTGATCTACCCATCTAATCTTCAGCATTCTTCTGTAGCACCACATTTCGAAAGCTTCTATTCTCTTCTTGTCCAAACTATTTATCGTCCATGTTTCACTTCCATACATGGCCACACTCCATACAAATACGTTCAGAAATGACTTCCTGACACTTAAATCTATATTCGATGTTAACAAATTTCTCCTCTTCAGAAACGCTTTCCTCGCCATTGCCAGTCTACATTTTATATCCTCTCTACTTCGACCATCATCAGTTATTTTGGTCCCCAAATAGCAAAACTTCTTTACTACTTTAAGTGTCTCATTTCCTAATCTAATTCCCTCAGCATCGCCCGACTTAATTCGACTACATTCCATTATCCTCGTTTTGCTTTTGTTGATGTTCATCTTATATCCTCCTTTCAAAACACTATCCATTCCGTTCAACTGCTCTTCCAAGTCCTTTGCTGTCTCTGACAGAATTACAATGTCATCGGCAAACTTCAAAGTTTTTATTACTTCTCCATGGATTTTAATACCTACTCCGAATTTTTCTTTTGTTTCCTTCACTACTTGCTCATTCTAATATTACCGCAACATGCATGCAATGCTCATTATCATATAATACTCAAATGTATGTTTTGGCTGTTAGGTTGAAATTCTTGTTTAGTTTAGTTTGGTTTAGTAATGTCATGTTCCGTAGATCATTTTCACGTTTATTTTATCGATATGATGTGGAACAAGTCAGATTGCAAGATATATACACACATGAATAGTGCTAATATTAATATTACTGAAATTTTTAGTTCTACACATGCAACTACATTTAGAGGTACAATTTTTTTTACCAGTTTTGAAACAGAAACTCGTCCATGGAATAGAAGGCGTTGACGAAAAGAAATGATTTTAAGCTAGATTTAAAACTTTATCTGCTACCTGCCAGACACTTTATTTTGTTGAGCAAATGATCAAAGATTTTAGTTACTGAATAATGTACTCCTTTTTGAGCAATTGACAGCTTCAATAACGGATAGCAAAGGTCATTTTTCCCTCTAGTTTTGCACGTATGAACATCACTATTCTTCGCGAATTGAGGTGGATTATTTATAACGAATTTCATTAGCGAATATATGTACTCTGATGGTGCAGTTAAAATACCTAACTCCTTGAATAGCTCCCTACATTACGTTCTTGGGTGAACACTACTAATTATTCTCACTGCCCTCTTTTGTGCAATCAATACTTTATGTCTAAGTGGTGGGTTACCCCAGAAAATTATTCCATAAGACATTATTGAGTGGAAATATGCAAAGTACGTTAGGAAGCTGATCTGTTTATTACCAAGACTAGCGATTATACGAAGAGCAAAAGAAGTTGAACTTAATTGTTTGAGAAGCTCAGTAATATGCTTCTACCAGTTCAAGTTGTCATCAATGTGAACACCCAAAAACTTGGAGAAATCTACACTGTTAACTGAGCTCTGTTCATATGCTACATCAATTGTCGGTGTGACTCTATTCGGTGTACAGAACTGGATATAGTGAGTTTTTTTTGTTTTTTTTTCAAAATTAAGGGAGAGTCCATTTTCTGAGAACCACTTAATAATCTTTGAAAGACATCCTTAACAATATCTTCAGCTGCTTTTTCTGGAATTGGATTTATTATAACACTCGTGTCATCTGCAAAAAGTACTAGTTCTGCTTGCTGAACGTTAAGTGAGAGGTCATTCATATGAATGAGGAACAGCAGAGGACCCAAAATTGAACCCTGTGGGGCTCCCTTTGTGATAACTCCCCATTCACTAGAATTTGCCACCCTACCAACATTATTTGAGTTATTCAGCACAACCTCTTGCTTTCTGTTCGTTAAGTATGATTCAAACCAGCTGTGTGTGTAGCCTTCAATTCCATAAAACCTGAGTTTTTCTAAAAGTGTGACATGATCCACTCAGTCAAATGCCTTGGACAGATAACAAAAAATAACAACTGGCGCTAATATGTTATTTAGGGCTTGTACTATTTGATGGATAAATGTGTAGATAGCTTTCTCAGTCGAGTGTAGTGTAAAAAATAATGGAACCACAAGCGTTTGCGTAGCTGATTCAAAAGAACCCATTGAGTCACTTGAAGTGCAGGAAACTTTCATTGAGAACTGCTCAACACATACCGGTTAGCTGATGAATGAAGGTCGATTCATTTTCGACATCCACGGAAAGCACTGACACCCCCATACGGTAGGGCGTTCGCACACAGCACACCGCACAGCGTCAAGTCCCTCAGCATCAAGTCACTCAGAATACCGAGCGGCGTCAATGGCCAATCCAAAGCAGATACTTACGTTAAGCCTTTACTGGAAAAATTAATGCCTAGACCGTCATCAGGTCGGTTACTTACAACTACAACATTGTAAACAGTCCCTTCAGCCCAATCAATACATCGCCTGCCTTTTAGAATTGCTAGTGCTCCAGCGACTTTTTGAGCATTACTTACAAATAACGATACAAAATATTTCTTGGTGCACAATTTGTTTAGATGACATCATTACAATAACGTCTGTCTGGGGAAGTTATGTGTAAGGTCTAAGAACACAATTTTACATCACCATTTTCCAATGCAGCAAAATGGTTAAAGTGTAACTTAGAGAAATCCAGATTTTTTTCCAGTCGACAGTTTCACTGATCGTGGTCTAAAACCAGCCCAACGGCATGTCTGAGCAAGGGATAGAGTTCATCTTGTTAATAATCTTGAAAAGCTACAATGATTACTACAGTCTGATTAAAATTACTTTATAGTTGACACTTCATGTGTTGGAGGGGTCTTCCTCTAATCAGAATGCTCAACGTTACGCCTGAACTGTTCGCTGTTGCCGGCCGCGGTGGTCTAGCGGTTCTGGCGCTGCAGTCCGGAACCGCGGGACTGCTACGGCCGCAGGTTCGAATCCTGCCTCGGGCATGGGTGTGTGTGATGTCCTTAGGTTAGTTAGGTTCTATGGGACTTATGACCTAAGATCTTGAGTCCCATAGTGCTCAGAGCCATTTTTTTTGTTCGCTGTTCCCAAACTGCCGTAACAAACGGTCAGCTCACTTCCGGTTCCTTGTCTGGCTTTTATTCTTGTTGTGTTTGGATCCCGAGTCGTGCGTCCGGCTCTTTTATTTCACGTTTTATCACACATAATAAACAGACCCAAAACAACACACACAAAACTATGGTGACAAAATGACGCACACATCGTACACACCACTTGCCAAAGATTACTGGATTCTTTCGCAAAAGACGTGATTCGGCTTCACATATTTAATTATTATCGTCACAGAGATTGGCTTACAATAGGTAAACTTCATTCGACATGGCATGAAGCAGAACTTTTTGACGATAGCAAGTGTGCATTGCAATTGGTTCTATAGATAAATAAATATAACTAAAATCAGAAGGTTTTCTGTAGCTCAGCAGTAAAGCTTCAGTTTGTGTTACAGAAGATCGTGGGTTCGAATCCCGTCGAGTGTTAGTAGTGTTTTAAATCACTTATCAAAATGACTCTGATTATTACTATATTTTCATTTATTTGGTTTCAACGTATTTGTTTTATTTTTAACCATCTGTCGCGTCGTTTTACTATCGTATTGACTTTTTTATTTGCTCTTATTTTTCTTCCTATCTTTCTCTTTTCATTTGGAATCTGCCTGTGTCGCCTGTAATTTTGTAAATGAGTTCCAACCATGTCTTCTCACTGGTCAGCATTACGTCAGCTCGCGTAGCAAAAGCGATATGTTACAGTTCGCTTTTAGCGCTGAACCAGAATTTTTTTCTGTCTGTAGTTTGCTCGTACAGGTCAGCTTTAATCGCAGTGAGCAAAGCTAGTGTGATTAATAGTTCTGGCGCAGGTTACTACTGCCGTTTTCTCGGATACATTGAACATCAAGAGGTTGTGGTTAGGTAAGGGCACGAGTGTAAATTCAGGGCTAGAAAACGTGTTGTCTGCCGCAGTTCAGGCGTTGGTCGTTCAGAATCAGCTGTGGACAGAGCGCCTCGCGATCCCGCCATACCTGCTGGCCACAGCTTTCAACATCGCTTGCATGAACAGCATTTCAGCATTTGTGAAGTGATCCGCCGTATTTGTGTGTCGTCTTGAAACGAGCGGTAGCCGATGTGGCAACACCGCTGCGTGAAGTTACAGACGTCAACTATCAAGTAATTTTAATCGGACTGTAGGCAAGCTGTATTGCTACGGTAAAACTATACTCAATGTGACTCAGAAATAAGAAGGCTAAATTGTATGGTCTCAACGCCTACAAAAAGCATTTCTTGCATTGAAAGTCTGCCTGTAACTGGTCACTTGCCACAATATGTTCAGTCGCAATAAACCTTTGGTTCTAACCCCCCACCATGAAACATTCAAACATGGACCTTGCCGTTGGTGGGGAGGCTTGTGTGCCTCAGCGATACCGATAGCCGTACCGTACGTGCAACCACAAAGGAGGGGTATCTGTTGAGAGACCAGACAAACGTGTGGTTCCTGAAGAGGGGCAGCAGCCTTTTCGGTAGTTGCAGGGGCAACAGTCTGGATGATTGACTGATCTGGCCTTGTAACACACTAAAACGGCCTTGCTGTGCTGGTACTGCGAATGGCTGAAAACAAGGGGAAACTACAGACGCAATTTTTCCCGAGGGCATGCAGCTTCACTCTATGGTTAAATGATGATGGCGTCCTCTTGGGTAAAATATTCCGGAGGTAAAATAGTCCCCCATTCGGATCTCCGGGCGGGGACTACTCAGGAGGACGTTGTTATCAGGAGAAAGAAAACTGGCGTTCTACGGATCAAAGCGTGGAATGTCAGATCCCTTAATCGGGCAGGTAGGTTAGAAAATTTAAAAAGGGAAATGGATAGGTTAAAGTTAGATATAGTGGGAATTAGTGAAGTTCGGTGGCAGGAGGAACAAGACTTCTGATCAGGTGATTACAGGATTATAAATACAAAATCAAATAGGGGTAATGCAGGAGTAGGTTTAATAATGAATAGGAAAATAGGAATGCGAGTAAGCTACTATAAACAACATAGTGAACGCTTTATTGTGGCCAAGACAGATACGAAGCCCACGCCTACCACAATAGTACAAGTTTATATGCCAACTAGCTCCGCAGATGACGAAGAGATTGATGAAATGTATGATGAGATAAAAGAAATTATTCAGGTAGTGAAGGGAGACGAAAATTTAATAGTCATGGGTAACTGGAATTCGACAGTAGGAAAAGGGAGAGAAAGAAACGTAGTAGGTGAATATGGATTGGGGGGAAGAAATAAAAGAGAATTTTGCACAGAGCATAACTTAATCATAGCAAACATTTGGTTCAAGAATCATGAAAGAAGGTTGTATACATGGAAGAACCCTGGAGATACTAGAAGGTATCGGATATATTATACAATGGTAAGACAGATTCAGGAACAAGGTTTTAAATTGTAAGACATTTCCAGGGGCAGATGTCGACTCTGACGACAATCTATTGGTTATGAACTGTAGATTAAAACTGAAGAAACTGCAAAAAAGTGGGAATTTGAGGAGATGGGACCTGGATAAAATGACTAAACCAGAGGTTGCAGAGAGCTTCAGGGAGAGCATTAGGGAACGATTGACAAGAATGGGGGAAAGACATGCAGTAGAAAAAGAATGGGTAGCTTTGAGAGACGAAATAGTAAAGGTAGCAGAGGATCAAGTAGGTAAAAAGACGAGGGCTAATAGAAATCCTTGTGAACAGAAGAGATACTGAATTTAATAGATGAAAGGAGAAAATACAAAAATGCAGTAAATGAAGCAGGCAAAAAATAATGCAAAAGTCTCAAAAATGAGATCGACAGGAAGTGCAAATTGGCTAAGCAGCGATGGCTAGATGACGAATGTAAGGATGTAGAGCAACATATCATTAGGGGTCAGGTAGATACTGCCTACAGGAAAATTACAGAGACCTTTGGAGAAAAGAGAACCATTTGCATGAATAATAAGAGCTCAAATAGAAACCCAGTTCTAAGCAATGAAGGGAAAGCAGAAAGGTGAAAGGAGTATATAAAGGGACTATACAAGGGCGATGTTATTGAGGACAATATTATAGAAATGGAGGAGAATGTAGATGAAGTTGAAATAGAAGATATGATACTGCGTGAAGAGTTTGACGGAGCAAAGACCTGAGTCGAAACAAGGCCCGGCAGTAGACAACATTTCGTTAGAACTACTGACAGCCTTGGAAAGGCCAGGCCCAACAAAACTTTATCATCTCGTGAACAAGATGTATGAGACAGGCGAAATACCCTCAGACTTCAAGAAGAATATAATAATTCCAATCCCAAAGAAAGCAGGTGTTTACAGATGTGAAAATTACCTAACTATCAGTTTAATAAGCCACAGCTGCAAAATACTAACACGAATTCTTTACAGACGAATGGAAAAACTGGCAGAAGCTGACTTCGGGGAAGATGAGTTTGGATTCCGTAGAAATGTTGGAACACGTGAGGCAATATTGACCCTACGATTTATCTTAGAAAATAGATTAAGTAAAGGCAAACCTACGTTTCTAGCATTTGTAGACTTAGAGAAAGCTTTTGACAATGTTGACTGGAATACTCTCTTTCAAATTCTGAAGGTGGAAGGGATAAAATAAAGGGAGCGAAAGGCTATTTACAATTTGTACAGAAACCAGATGGCAGTTATAAGAGTCGAGGGACATGTAAGGGAAGCAGTGGTTGGGAAGGGGTTGAGACAAGGTTGTAGCCTATCCTCGATGTTATTCAATCTCTATATTGAGCAAGCAGTAAAGGAAACAAAAGAAAAATTCGGAGTAGGTATTAAAATCCATGGAGAAGAAATAAAAACTTTGAGGTTCGTCGACGACATTGTAATTCTGTCAGAGACAGCAAAGGACCTGGAAGAGCAGCTGAACGGAATGGACAGTGTCTTGAAAGGAAGATATAAGATGAACATCAACAAAAGCAAAACGAGGATAATGGAATGTAGTCGAATTAAGTCGGGCGATGCTGAGGGAATTAGATTAGGAAATGAGACGCTTAAAGTAGTAAATGAGTTTTGCTATTTGGGGAGCAAAATAACTGATGATGAACGAAGTAGAGAGGATATAAAATGTAGACAGGCAATGGCAAGGAAAGAGTTTCTGAAGAAGAGAGATTTGTTAACATCGAGTATAGATTTAAGTGTCAGAAAGTCGCCTTGTATGGAAGTTAAACGTGGACGATAAATAGTTTAGACAAGAAGAGAATGGAAGCTTTCGAAATGTGGTGCTACAGAAGAATGCTGAAGATTAGATGGGGATCACCTAACTAATGAGGAGGTATTGAATAGAATTGGAGAGAAAAGAAATTTGTTTCACAACTTGACTAGAAGGAGGGATCGGTTCGTAGGGCATATTCTGAGGCATCAAGGGATCACCAATTTGGTATTTGAGGGTAGCGTGGATGGTAAAAATCGTACAGGGAGACCAAGAGATGAATACACTAAACAGATTCAGAAGGATGAAGGTTGCAGTAGGTACTGGGAGATGAAGAACCTTGCACAGGATAGAGTAGCATGGAGAGCTGCATCAAACTAGTCTCTGGACTGAAGACCACAACAACAACTGGCTATTAATGTATGTCAGCATGATACGGGAACCGTACTTTCACCCAAGTATTCGCAAATTGTAATACAAGCATTGGCTGTCATTTGGGCATAGAAGAAACTTATAGTATTGTTATACGGAAGAGAACTGCATGTTGTAACCTTTGACAAGCTAATAATTTCACTTTTGGGTCTGTGTGTCGATCTGCCTGGATTTACAAAAATGGTTATTCTACTGCAGTAATTTTCAATAATTTATTCATTACCCCACTGTTGTGAAGACCTTTATCTGTGATGCTCCCTTGGTTTTCCCAACGGCCTCCAGGCGAATTTGATGCTCTTGAAGCATTGCAAATTCAGGGAGACCCAAGTTTTGCAGTGGAGAGTCATATGAAGTATCTGGTATGAGATTGACATGATGCATTTTTCGCTAATATAAGGCTAATATTCAACAGAAATAAAGTAGCACTCCCAGTAATAGGACCGCTAGTGTTTGCAATACGCGAAAAAGAATTATCGGAGAAGATTAGTAGCAAGGCTTGAACAAAATTTCTACTTACTGTAATGAATGGCAGCTCTTTGTGAAGGCAGATAAATATAATATCGTGTATATAGTATCAGAAAGAACCTCCTAATATCAGATTACATTATAATTAATATTTGGTGCACGTCATATAATTTAGCGTTTACAGGGTGGCGCAATATAGGTATTAGCAAGTTTTTGTCTTCTACGATGTAATAAGGGTGATATGTTTTTGTTGTCATATTTATGCTTTGCTAGACAACTTGATGTTTAATCTAGAAGATTTTCGAAGTGGTTTCTTTCTGCAGCAATGAGTGTGTGGAGTTTTGAGCTAAATTCTGTGATGACTTTCTGAAGAACATCAATTTCGGCTGCACGGATCTCTCTGGAAACTGCAGTACGAACGTCCTGGAATATTGCAGGAACGTCGTTGAAGACTCTGTTCTTTAAATTTCCCGTAAGGAACAGTCACACAGTTTGAGATTGTGACTATAAGGCCTCCATCCCACACGATGTCTAGTGAACGCTTGGGTGTCGAGGACGACGATTCTATGTCTGAATGTCGCGTGAAGAAAACTGAAGATGTCTGCAGTATCTGCAGTAATGTGTGAAAGTGCTCCACCCTACATGAACCAGTAGTTTCAGAGCATTCGGCGTCGTCGTGCAGGCGGTACAAATTCATGTTGCACCACTTGCCTGTATTTTCTGTGACAGGTTACTCAATAAAAAGGAGCCCAATGCGTTGTGCAGAGATTGCGCACCAAACAGTGCCTTTTTGTGGATGAAATGGAGCAACAGCTTGAACGTGTGGGTTCGTAGTACCGCTGTTCCAATGTTATTGCTTCCATTCTGAAACGTGAATTGAGACATCAGTGAGTGAGCTATGGAGTTTTCATAGTCACAATAGGAAAAATATCACATGAAGAATCATTTACGTCATCCGATTAAACCACAGTAGACAAACACTTTGTAACAAGTATTTTGGGCCATCCTGTAGGAGTATTATTAAGAAGCGTTATGTATAGGATATGCTCGTAAAAGGAATATAAGGGAAGGCGATTGTATGAATAGAGTCACCAGCCCTAATAGCCGGGCGCGTTAACACGCCACTTCCGAGATTTGGGAGGGGGAAGGGGGTACACCGGCCGTACCGATTCCACCCAATGGATTACCGACGGGGGTCGATGTGCCGGCAAGTATGGATGTGGTTTTAAGGCGGTCTCCCACATTCGACTAGATGAGTATTGTGCTGCTACCCACGTCCCGCCTCAGTTACACGATTCGCAAACATTTAGAAAACTTTCTAACACTTTCACATGAGATGACACTACGCGCACACGAAGGGACACAAGTTACACCCCGGGAGGGGCAGGGGTGGTGACATCAAGGGCGTCCGGCCACGCTCTACCACTAACATCGCCAAAGGAGAAGGAGATTTTATAATGTAGATTTGTTAAATGAGTTCTCGGAAAGTAAAATCTACACTCATGTTCAGAAAAAAACATAACACCTTGAAGAAATAAGTACTCCACGACCCATTAATCGATTTTATCGGCTACATCTTACAGTCCGTCACTTCCACCACCCTTCTTCTAACAGAAATATGACCCTGAACCTCAACAGCGTGAATATAACGCTTAGGAGGACGGCGCTTTGAGTGACTGGTCTTTTATTACGTGATTGCTTGGCTCCCATATCTTATAAATCATTTACTCGAATTTTGTGCTGCACAAAAGAATGACAACACGTTGCTCATCCTTTCTAGGTGGAGTAGGGAGTTATGTACAATGTAAAAATTGCAGAAGTTACCTGCAGGTGGCGTTAGATGAACCTGCAGGTGGCGTTAGATGAACTAAGGAAGGAAAAAAGTAAAATAAAAAAGTGAACCATCTACTCTGGGACACATCTGAATCTTATTATTGATCACTTAAGGAATTAGGCTTTTAGTCTTGTTCCGTCGCTACTACTTCCTATTCCGATATTTCTCCTCCCTTGTGGTTTTGCAAACTAAGGCTCAGCTGAGGAAATTTTTACAATCCACCCATTGTATGTGTTGATACCAGTTATTGCGGTACTTGTTCGTCTCCTCCTGGCCTGACTATCCCCCCCCCCTCGCACACCCCTCCCCCCCTTTTCATGTCTCTAGTTCTTCCTGTGTTATTTCATTTATTGTGTGTTTTATTTTAGAGTAGACTTTTGTTTTTCTGAGAAATTTCATTTCACCACACTCTGTTCAACTTAATCTAAACCCCAAGCAATGCACTCCTCTTGGAGTGTAGCAAACGCGTAAGGCTGAAACCCATCACGGAAAAAAGATAACAGACGGGATTAGAGGTCTAGAGACGTATCTCCCATCACAGAACTATCCTGCCTTGCGGAAGTTCGATGTCCTCTCCTGGAAGAATGTTAGCCAAGCATCCCATTTCCTCCAAAAACAGACATCTGGACACATCAGAACATTGAACTCAGTAGCTCCGGTAGAATTCTGCAGAATATACAACATCTTCAAGCCATCACTTAAAACTAGGCTAATCGCTGCCCTCTTTTAAGAAAACAAGGAGCAATCAGTTAAAATATACGCATCGAAACTGTCGTACCCCTGCCACCGCTTACTTGTGATTAGGCGTCCCTGTGCCTGTGTGACTGGATGAACGTTCGATGTGGCAGGTTAAATCCGCAGCTTAGGTGGAGCCTCGCTAGTTTACCACATAAACTGACCCGCAATCAAAAGCCCATCAGCAGAATTACTTTCTCAGTTATTGAGAATCCGCATTATGTCGAACAGGTCCTCCTTCCGATCATAGTAAGAATGTCGGAATAGCAGATATTGAAATAAGCAGTCATTGAACAGAAGATCAACTAAAATCGCGCCGCAGTTGTAGGGCAGCCAGATGTGGTACAGATTATGTTCTACACAGATCATGTAAAAGAACCTGTTCTCCCTCTAGTACAATGGTATCTAAACCTTTCCTCTGGAGGAAAACTTTTGGAATACTGGTAATTTGATAGAACACCTTGTTTATTTTCTAAATTAATAAAATTTTTAAAAATGAGAAAAACTTGGTTTATTCAGTGATTACATCAACTTTAAATCGTAACTAATAATGCAGACATTGTAATCAAATTTAAAAAATAATAATACCGTCTAAATGTCGAAAAAATGCCATGTTATTAATAGCTTTTCGTGGAGTTCCTATTCATTTCCCGCGCAATACCAATGTTCCGCGGAACGCAGTTTGGGGGACATCTTGCTCTAGAAGCTCCTATTTGAGGCAGCTGGAACAACAGAGGGTACCATGTGAATGGAAGAAAGTTTAGATCATTCCCATTTTAAACAATGGTCGTTGGACACACTGTCGTAATTTACACTTACCAGTATACCGCTGATGACAGTGAGTTGTAGAATTAAGCGTTGTTTTCTTACCTTTCGTGCCACTCTTCCATAGACATTCAAACACCTCATTGAAATGTCTCCAGCAGCTGTCAAGGCATCATAAAGATAATGGACGAACACACCATATATTAATGTCCACTAATAGATGTCCGAATACATTCAGTCATATAGAGTATTTACCACCAATCCTGGAATCGTATATTATAGCGTTATAGCTCTTTGTTGTAGGCATTTTTTTCGCTTATCCCATTTAAAGAGAGATATTATTCATTATATCAAGTGGACATTTTGTCCAAGTCTCTCAACATTTCGTACGATCATCCAACGAGGACATTTGCTGCGGCCAACAGCATCGTCAGCGAACAATTGGTCAGGGTTGTTGACCCGACCACATAAACAGTTCATTTATGTTGAGAACATTTTAAGTGCTATTACAGTTACTTGGAGTACACCCAGTGTTACATTTGGTCCTGCTGAACGTTTAACGTCCAGATCGAAGTACGGAGCTAGGTAAATATTCATAAAGCCAGTTGTACAAACCGGTTAATGATTCCCTTGAGAAAATATTTTATTTTATATAATATATTTCTCTTTTGTAATCTGTGTCATGGAACATGAGGATCTTTGCGTACCATACATACATACATACATCCAGCGGAAGCTGCCATAAAGTAGTTTCAGAACGACACATGTGGCTTAATGCACCCAGCACTGATTGTGCGGTTATTCCAAGGAACGAATCTAGAGGCGTGAGACCCAAGTCGTGTAACAGTGTTCCACGCCCTCCTGTGGTATTGTATTTGTCTGTAGTTTAGCCTTGTACGGAATTCAAACGTGCACAATAAACAGCTCAGGCAAGAAGACAACAGAAGCATTTCAAACGTGACGTTCCAGAAGAATACTGAAGATTAGACATGCAGATCGAATAACTAATGAGGAGGTACTGAACAGAAGTGGGAAAAAAGGAATTTTACGGTACGACTTGAAAAAAGTAAGGACCGATGGTACAACATCAAGGAATTGTCAGCGATGTGAGTATTGGGGTAAAAATGGTAGGAGGAGACTCTCACGAAAGTAGCAAGCAGTTCGGGAATGAATTCCAGTGTGCACACTTTATGTTTGACAGGAGGTCTCAACTGAGTGCAACCGGTTGCAAGTCGTGGCTGATGTCGGCATCAATGACGCTTGCCACTTGAGTCCTGAGGTCACCCTTGGTTCCTTTCAGCAGTCGGCTGATTTGGTGAAGGCAGCTAACGCCGCATGCGGGGAACAAGCTAAGTTCATTATTTGTAACTTTGTACCGACAGCTGTCGCGGTTTTCTGGTCAGAAGCTGAGTGGAAGGTCTAAAGCAAAGGGTCTGACGATTCTGCGATGATATCGGACGCAGATTTCTCGAGCTCCATTGTAGGATGGAAAGTTATAGGGTCCTCCTCGATAGCTCAGGCATGCTCTATATGCAGGAAACGATTACTGGATTCTTCCACCACCAATGTAGATTTTTTTCCAAGTGCGTAAGTTCTTACCAACGGCGGAAACATTCCATTGTATTCCACGAGTCGCACGGAGAGGTATTACTGGGACGTAGAAATAAGAGAAAAATGCACATTTTTATCTAGCTAAATACAATTAAATGACTTAACAATATGAAATACTGCATTTCAGTTCTGTGTTGTAAACTAGCATGAAAGATTAGTTTTAAAGTGGTTTTCAATGGAGTACAAGGAGCTGCTTAATAGAAAGTGTTTTAAATTTAATCTTAAGCTCCACCACATTATCCGTCATAAATTTAATATGTTTAATATGATGAACCTATGTTTACCCGTGTATGTCACTTTCTTCGGTACTAATGTAACTAATGGAGTTCTATGACAAGTGCTGAATTGTATGTACTGAGTCTTTACAAAATTTAAAGATAATCCATTAGCTTCAATCCACCTGTTAATGTTTTCAAATGATTCGCTAGCTGCCTCATAGGAAGAGAACTAGCACTGCTTTCTGTTCCTAAATAGTATCACCTGCATAAAGGTCAAATGATGCATCTGCTAACAGTGTTAAAAAAAGATCATATACACAGGGTGTCCCAGCTATCTTGTCCACCCAAAATATCTCTGGAACAATAACAGCTATTGGAAAACGACTTTCACCGCTATCAATGTAGGGCTGGGGCCCATGAATGTACATATTTGGAAACATTCTAAAACGAAAGCATATGTGTTTTTTAACACAAACTTATGTCTTTTTTAAATGGACCTCCTACATTTTTTCTTCAGCAATCCATAGCATGACAAAGCACATACACAATGGCGTTGATTGCATCGCAATATTCCCATTACATCCCGAGATATTGAGACACGAAGTTGGCGCTTGAAACACCCGACATGCGCTGCTAGCGCACGTCCTGAGGCTCAGGCGTGAACCCCATGCTGCCCGTAATCGCGATGTGATTGACATGTGTAATCACACATCCATACTTATCAAGAGGTCCGAAACGAATAATACGGTCTGCTGCCATCAACTCTCATAAGCACATAATGGTTTCCCTCTTGCACGTTTTACGTATCTACATACACAATATGAACCAGTACCGATCGGTGTACACCCGTCAGGTTGTCTTATTTATCCTGTACACCCAGAATAAGGTTTATCTAATGCGTTATATGACCCATTGTGCCTGTCGCGCAGGGCCTGGCTCTACCTCGGGGCCGCACAAACACGGAAAACCGCACGCGTGCAAAGCGAGGTGCAGCGAGTGCCTGCACAGTGCATCGGTTCAACTCGGCATACTTCGCCTCGACTCGGCTTGCTAGGTGAGGCCGACGCTGTGCGCTGCCGAATGCGCAGCCAGACGGCTTAGTCAACATTGGAATACGTAAGCGCAAGACAATTACCGGAATAATAGAACCATCTGCTCCAAAAAAAGGGAAAATTGGCGAAAGTCAATTTAAACCGGAATGGGAACTCTCCTACTATTTTGTGCGTTGTGACTATAAAGCCAAATGTCTAATCTGCGATACACTAATTACGTGTGTCAGAAAATCGTCTATTGAAAGGCACTACAGAAAATTGCATTCAGTAAAGTATAGTGATATAACAGAGGATGCCAGAGAGGAAGAATAACGGAAGTTGCAAAAATGGCTCTGAGCACTACGGGACTTAACATCTATGGTCGTCAGTCCCCTAGAACTTAGAACTACTTAAACCTAACTAACCTAAGGACATCACACAACACCCAGTCATCACGACGGAAGTTGCAAACTGTTACAGAAGAGAATTCTGTATCTACAAACGAGGTTTGCTGCAAGTACTTTAGCATGTATATTTTGGTTAAAGGTCATGCGAAACGAAATAACATTTGTTTAGATTCCTTAGTTTTCGTTTTCGCATAAATTATTTCTAACATATCTTTTTTTCTCTACTTTAGGATGAAGAAGATGAGGGGTGTTGCGAAAGGACTCTCAGAGCTAGTTACAAAGTTGCTCTACATTTAGCAAGAGCTGGGAGGCCATTTATGGACTGGCCATTAATAAAAAACATTATGTTGGACGTAGTAGAGACAATGAATACCACCTTAGCTCCCGCGTACAGCAGAATACCACTTTCCAGAATGACAATACATCGGAGAATCAACGACATTGCTCAGAATTTGCATGAACAACTGGCAGCTAAAATTGAAAACTTCCTAGCGTACTCCACCGCACTTGATGAGTCCACGGATATTAACGACAAGGCTCAGTTAGCAATATTTTTGCGTGGCGTGGACGACGACCTACATGTAACGGAAGAGCTCCTGGATATGATTTCGTTGAAGGACACTGTTACAGGGGCGGATATTTTAGCAGCTGTTGAAATGGCAGCAGAAGGAATAGGACTGCCTTGGGAAAAGCTGTTTTCCGTAACCACAGACGGGGCACCAGCAATGTGCGGTAAAGCAAAAGGGTTTATTGGCCTACTGTGGAAAAAACTTAACATGCCGAATTTACCTTCCCTTCATTGTTTTGCACACCAAGAGGCTCTTTGTGCGAAAGTTATCGGTCTTCAAGATGTGATGAAGGTAGTGGTGCGTACCGTGAACTACATTCGTTCTCATGGACTCACTCGTCGTCAATTCAAAGAATTTTGGATTTCCTTTGAAGAGGAGTATCCAGATATTCCGTACCACGCTGAGGTGCGCTGGCTGAGCAAAGGGAAAGTGATTTCCCGAATTTTTCGACTACGCCACACTGTGGCTCAGTTTTTGGAGAGCAAAGGACGTCCGGAGCCACTTTTTCATAACCGTGAATGGGTAGCTGATTTAGGATTTTTAGCAGACATTATGGCTCTCCTAAATGATTTAAGTCTGAAACTCCAAAAAGAAAACAATCTCATCAACGATATGATCAGCAAAATAAACACTTTCCAGTATAAACTGAAGCTCCTCAAAAACAACCTTTCTGAGAAAAATACGCAACACTTCCCTGAACTAGGTAAGCGAGATATAAATTGTACCTTTATTAAAACAGCCTGATATTCATAACCGCTCTAATCAAAACGGTACTATGTTTTTGTTTGACAGCATCTGTGCAGGAAGGAGCGCGCTTTGAAAAATACGTCGAGGTGCTACAATCCCTTGAAAATGCGTTTCACGACCAATTCCAGGTAATGTGCCGGTATGACATACAGCTAAATAAAGGATATTGCGTTACATATGCAAGTGTAACATTACATTAAAACCAATAGTACACATTACATGTTTATTAAAATCTATTGCATTTTAGTACTTCGAAACAACGGCTTACATTACTTTCGTTTATTAACATTGGCTTTGTTATTGTTTCAGGAAATTACCTACCTACAGCCAATTTTCGATGTTTTTGTGAAACCTTTTTCGATGGATATTGAAAGTGCGCCTTCAGATTTACATTTCGAAGTAATTGATTTGCAAAGCGATGGTCACCGAAAGGATGTGTTTTACAATACAAAAGGTTTGCTCTAATTCTACCAGAATTTTCCGAAGGAAGAATTTCCCAAGTTACGCAGAGAAGCAGCGAAGATTATTTCTGTGTTTGGTTCCACTTGAGTATGTGTAAGATTTTTTTCTGTTTTGTCTTGTACAAAACCTAGATTGCGTGCGAGTATTTCTAATTATAATTTTAAAAATTCTCTCAGAATTGCTGTCAGCCAATCTCTTGTTCCAGATCATAGTAGCATAATTGCAAATAAAATAAAGAGCACATAGGAAGATACATTTGTGTTGAAACCAAATTTAAAATTGTTACCATTACAGTTATTATATAAATCTCTTTTGTACCGGTACACCAAACTAAGCTCTCCACCTAGTGCACATTAGTATTTGGCAATGACGAAGATAACAGGGTAAAAGCTTTGAAACAGGTCGAGACAGGCGGCGCGAGCGACACAAGCTAAGGAAGTGAGAGGCAGCGCTGTTGCGCAAAGCCGAGGAGTGGGGGGTCTGCACCGTCGTCAACATAGCGCAGCCGTCTCCTGCACTCTGCACTGTGCGATGCACCGGTGCATGCACCTTGTGCGGCCCTGCTCTACCTAGTCAAGTGCCCAACGTAGTTCCCCCTACTGCCACAGTTACCACTTCGCCTTGTTTATGATTTGCGACCCATGCAAACTCCTGTACCCCACCACCCTCCGAGCATCCCATTTGTTGTTGCTTTGGCGTGCAGTACACCGCTTGCCAGTGTAGTCGTGCATCAGAGTAATCTAGTGACGGCACGGAGGTAGTACACATTGTGAATAAACGTTGTGTTATGGAACTTATACTGTACAGTATAATGTACACACATGAAGATATGGTAGAAATGCTGCTGATCTATGGAGAATGTACGTTGACGGGAAATACGTTATGAGATTGCTTGTTTGTTGATAGTACTGTTAGCGAACATTATGATTATTAAGTTAATATGTCTGTTTTCTACCGTACTCTGCATACCTGTACTGTACCCTGTTGTAGGTGGACGAAATGCTGTTCAGGCAGAACGACTGTACAGAAGACGATTCCCTGACAAGCCATCGCCTTCGCGCCGGATGTTTGGTCATCTCACATCTCGTCTACGTGAAACGGGAAGCTTAAATCCAAGACCTCGACATCGCCCTAGAACACGCACAGATGAACGTGCTGAAGTTGCTGTGCTCGCTACCATAGCTGTGAATCCTCAAATCAGCACACGTCAAATTGAACGTGAAGCTGGTGTGTCGAATTCAAGTGCACACCGTATTCTTAAACGTCATAAATTTCATCCTTACCATGTTCATTTACACCAGGATCTTCATGGAAATGACTTCCGCAATAGGGTAACATTTTGTCGGTGGGCTCAGCAAAAACTTCTGACTAATCCAAATTTTTTTGTAGATGTTCTCTTTACCGACGAGGCATCATTCTCCAACAAAGGAATTGTCAATATGAGGAATATGCATTATTGGTCCGCAGACAATCCAAAATGGCTCCGTCAGGTAGAGCATCAACGTCCGTGGAAAGTTAATGTTTGGTGTGGGATTATTGGAGATACCATTATCGGACCTTTCTTTATAAATGGCATCCAAAATGGCCGACAATACTCCAGATTTATACGACACAATCTTCCTGTTCTCTTGGACACCGTACCTCTGAATCGGAGAATGGTTATGTGGTATCAGCATGACGGATGCCCTGCACATAACGCCTTACGAGCACGACGATTTCTGAACCGTAAGTTCCCTGGTAGGTGGATTGGACGAGGTGGCCCAGTTAGGTGGCCTGCCCGACCTCCGGACCTTACACCGCTGGATTATTTTCTTTGGGGAGCAGTGAAGGATGCTGTTTACCAACATGAACCAACAACACCAGAGGACATGAAGCAACGCATTATTGATGCTTGTACAGACATCAAAGAGGAAACAGTAGCACGAAGTAGGACATCCTTCATCCGCAGAGTGACCCTATATATGCAAGCCAATGGGCATCACTTTGAGCATGAGATGTGAACGCTATGTTTAGTATGTAGTGCTGGTATCACAGTGGAAGTTCCTACAAAGGGCCATTTTACCCAGTGATGTTAAGAAACATTTGTTTGCAACAATTTGTCATTTAACGCATTAGATAAACATAACATTGATAATTATGTGATAATAAAACTATTTGGTTAAATATGTTTACATTCAGCTTCTATGTCCTACCTGAACTTCCCAAATCAAAACATTTTTACCTAAACAACGGTAAAACTTTTAGTCCACTTGCTCGTTTCATTAAAACCATCAACATGAATTTTACTATTACGAGTGAATGATTAACTGTCACTTGCGCTAGATCTACAGTAAAGTAATGTTTTAACGTTGAACGGCATTACCTTTTTAGTAACGGATTAACGATAAGCGAAGTTAACTTTGTGACTAACGTTGCGGTACACTGATATGTTACAGAACCGCATCACCCCTAGCCTATGGGAGAAATACCTGCTGGAATGTACGACGTTAATGCAGGATGGCAGCAGACCGTATTATTCGTTTCGGACCTCTTGATAAATATGGAAGTGTGATTACGCATGTCAATCACATCGCGATTACAGGCAGCATGGGGTTCACGCCTGAGCCTCAGGACGTGCGCTAGCAGCGCATGTCGGGTGTTTCAAGCGTCAACTTCGCGTCTTAATATCTCGGGATGTAATGGGCATATTGCGATGCAATCAACGCCATTGTGTATGTGCTTTGTCATGCTATGGATTGCTGAAGAAACAATATAGGAGGTCCATTTAAAAAACATAAGTTTGTGTTAAAAAACACATATGCTTTCGTTTTAGAATGTTTCCAAATATGTACATTCATGGGCCCCAGCCCTACATTGATACCGGTGAAAGTCGTTTTCCAATAGCTGTTATTGTTCCAGAGATATTTTGGGTGGACAAGATAGCTGGGACACCCTGTATATATATAGGGTGTTACAAAAAGGTACGGCCAAACATTCAGGAAACATTCCTCACACACAAAGAAAGAAAATATGTTATGTGGACATGTGTCCGGAAACGCTTACTTTCCATGTTAGAGATCATTTTATTACTTCTCTTCAAATCACATTAATCATGGAATGGAAACACACAGCAACAGAACATTTGCACTGAAATGAGGATTGACACATTGCTGGATGAACCATTCGCAGAAGTGTACCCGTGGAGGCCAATCAGCTGCTGATAGTGCCTGCACACGCTGTACATGGTACGGAAACAACTGGTTCTCCCGTAGCACTCTCCATACAGTGACGCGGTCAACGTTACCTTGTACAGCAGCAACTTCTCTGACGCTGACATTAGGGTTATCGTCAACTGCACGAAGAATTGCCTCGTCCATTGCAGGTGTCCTCGTCGTTCTAGGTCTTCCCCAATCGCGAGTCATAGGCTGGAATGTTCCGTGCTCCCTAAGACGCCGATCAATTGCTTCGAACGTCTTCCTTTCGCGACACCTTCGTTCTGGAAATCTGTCTCGATACAAACGTACCGCGCCACGGCTATTGCCCCGTGCTAATCGATACATCAAATGGGCATCTGCCAACCCCTCATTTGTAAACATTGCGCTGACTGCAAAACCACGCTCGTGATGAACACTAACCTGTTGATGCTACGTACTGATGAGCACCGAAGTCAACATTACCTTCCTTCAATTGGGCAACTGGCGGTGAATCGAGGAAGTACAGTACATACTAACGAAACTAAAATGAACTCTAACATGGAAATTTTCCTGAAAGTTGGGCCGTACCTTTTTGTAACACCATATATATATATATATATATATATATATATATATATATATATATATATATATATATATATATATATATATATTCCTTAGGATATCATGGTTCACGACATCAAAAAATTAGCTAACTCACAAAATATTGCCAACGGTGACAACTGCTGATTTATTGACTCTAGTATACCGTATCTGTCAAGAAAAAAAATCTTTGTAAGCGTGTCTTGCCCTTTAACCGTCGCTAATGATGTTAACCATTACGGATAGTATTCCTCCAGTCTTTGACAAAATGGCTCTGAGCACTATGGGACACAACTTCTGAGGTCATCAGTCCCCTACAACTTAGAACTACTTAAACCTAACTAACCTAAGGACATCACACACATCCATGCCCGAGGCAGGATTCGAACCTGCGACCGTATCGGTCGCGCGGTTCCAGACCAGCGCCTAGAACCACTCGGCCACCCCGGCCGGCCCCAGTCTTTGACAGAAGACACACGTACGTAGCAACGAACTTCGACAAATGCCTCACACGCCACGTTACCTAGCTGCTGTCGTCTCAGCGCGGCGGCTGCTTACCTGCAGCGCTCTGGACTGCTCGCCCGACTAATGTTAAATCGATTCAGACGTTGCCTGTCGTCGTTAACCCCCTTCCCATTTTAATGAGCGACACGGGAATTACTCGAGCGTTATCTCGCGTGACTCCAAGTGGCAATAACGGCAAGAAAGCAATCGAAACTGGGCCTTGAGCTGAAGGTTCTGAGACTCCGTCGTCTTTCGCAGAAACACGAAGGAAAACTGGAAGTATCAACGTTCTTTATGTTTGTACTACCACATATACATCTAAGTTCAAACTTCGCCGGAATGCAGATTCCGATTATTATAAAAAACAGTATTTCTGCTTATTTAAAACTTGACTTTAATACTGATCGTATTTACTGTATCGAATTCAAGGACAGCATAAATCATACATGCTAATTAAAAAGTCATTACCACGTAACTTTTTTGTCTTCGCACTAACCAGTTGACATCACGTAACAACTCCAATTTCTCTGCTTTCCGTGTTCGTTTATTTTATTTTTTTTTCTAATCCTCTTTATCTTCCCCTCTTGCTGCTTTTTCTTTCTTCTGTTCGTACAGATCCTGTAGTTTACTTCCTTTCTCCTGCCGTCGTAGCCTTCTTAATTGATAACCATTTATATAAAAAGTTTTCTGTCTGTTATTTCTAATTCTTTGGTGTTGTTTTTTGTCAGTTCCTTCCTTTTTTCTGTGATCCAGGCTATCATTGATTTCATTTTCTAGAAATAAAAGATATTTAACCTTCCGTTTTACATAATTTCGATTTCTAATCCATTCTGTTGTAAGGTTTCTCCAATATATTTTAATTTACTAACATCTACTGTTTTGCTTGCTTATATTTCTATATATTCTGGCGACTTTTTTATATTTGTCATAAATTACGTTGTTTCTGCTGAAATTCAGAGGCCAGTTTTCTTTCAAGATTTATTTATCTGTCTTCTGTTAGATTTGCTGCGAGTACTGCGAAGTCATCATTACTTACTAGCTACTTGATCTTAATTCCATTCAGCTTCCTTCATGGGGTTATTGTTTAAAAGTTGTGAGTTTGGGTTCCATATTTTAGATCTTCACACTCTCCTGTAAACCATAGTTAACAGTAAAGATGATAACCCTTCCTCCTGCGTTACACTAATTTTTATGTTAAATGGCTGAGATTTTTTTTCCTTGAAAAACTCGTAAAATAATTACTATTCCTATTTACGAGGTTTGTCAAGAAAGTAAGTTCCATCGGTCGCGAAATTGAAACCACTGGGAAAATCCGGTAAAACTTTGCACAGATGTTTTGGGTAGTGTCTCTAGTATGCCCATCGATCATGTCGCGTCGCTGTTTTCAGTTTTGAGTGAACAGTGAGCTCATAAAGACGAATTTTTTTAAATGTATTTTCTGTTTAACATCCAGTTCGCACATTCTCAAAGGTACAGTTTCAACAGTAAGTGACTAATGTGAGGCGGAAGCTTTGATTAAAATACCGTTATCTGTAGATTTCTCCAGAATCAATGTTTAAGGGTTCTGTGTCTTTCAGAATTAATTTTTTATTTCTCTATGGAGAAAATGTAGAATATTCGTTACGCGAGTCGTAAGGTGTCTATCCTGATTGTAAATTTTCCTACAGCTGCAGTGATGGTACATCTTTGAGTGTGCATTTCTTTGCTGTAGATAACAGATCGCAGGTCCACTTCCTCTCTCTTTCAGGTCGTCCGTCTCTCATGTGCTTTTATGCTTCCCGCCTCAGCTTCCTCTCCAATGGTGAACTCTTCATCTCAGAGAAGAAGCTACAGCTACTGACGTAAATTATTTATTATAGTAGACTAATCTCTGTCTTCCTCTAACATTTTTGCGCTCTGTTGCTTCCTCTAGTACTGTGAATGCTATTCCCTGCTGTCTTAAGAGATGTGCTAGCATCCTGTCCAGTCAGTGTTTTCCACATAATCTTTTCCTCGCAGATTATGAGGAGAACCAGCTCGATTTTCCTTAACAGAACCTTAAACTTTTGTCAGGGTCTTAGGATCTCTCGATTTCAGTTTTCTGAAGTCACCTTTAGTGAGTCATGTTTAGGCATTATGAAACATGCAATGTAGAAGGCACAGTAGTGTGTAAGATTAAGTGGCAAGAATTTAGATTTATTTACACTCTTACAGAGATGATAAGTTTTTTCCAGTCTGGTACAGCAGTTTATTGCAAGGTTTACTTTTGTCCTTGAGATGTCCGTTACACAAGGTTGTTGTTGTTGTGGTCTTCAGTCCTGAGACTGGTTTGATGCAGCTCACCAAGCTACTCCATCCTGTGCAAGCCTCTTCATCTCCCAGTACTTACTGCAACCTTCATCCTTCTGAATCTGTTTAGCGTATTCATCTCTTGATCTCCCTCTACGATTTTTACCCTCCACGCTGCCCTCCAATGCTAAATTTGTGATTCCTTGATGCCTCAAAACATGTCCTACCAACCGATCCCTTCTTCTAGTCAAGTTGTGCCACAAACTTCTCTTCTCCCCAATCCTATTCAATACCTCCTCATTAGTTACGTGATCTACCCACCTTATCTTCAGCATTCTTCTGTAGCACCACATTTCGAAAGCTTCTATTCTCTTCTTGTCCAAACTAGTTATCGTCCATGTTTCACTTCCATACATGGCTACACTCCATACAAATACTTTCAGAAACGACTTCCTGACACTTAAATCTATACTCGATGTTAACAAATTTTTCTTCTTCAGAAACGATTTCCTTGCCATTGCCAGTCTACATTTTATATCCTCTCTACTTCGACCATCATCAGTTATTTTACTCCCTAAATAGCAAAACTCCTTTACTACTTTAAGTGTCTCATTTCCTAATCTAATTCCCTCAGCATCACCCGATTTAATTTGACTACATTCCATTATCCTCGTTTTGCTTTTGTTGATGTCCATCTTATATCCTCCTTTCAAGACACTGTCCATTCCGTTCAACTGCTCTTCCAAGTGCTTTGCTGTCTCTGACAGAATTACAATGTCATCGGCGAACCTCAAAGTTTTTACTTCTTCTCCACGAATTTTAATACCTACTCCGAATTTTTCTTTTGTTTCCTTTACTGCTTGCTCAATATACAGATTGAATAACATCGGGGAGAGGCTACAACCCTGTCTCACTCCTTTCCCAACCACTGCTTCCCTTTCATGCCCCTCGACTCTTATAACTGCCATCTGGTTTCTGTACAAGTTGTAAATAGCCTTTCGCTCCTTGTATTTTACCCCTGCCACCTTCAGAATTTGAAAGAGAGTATTCCAGTTAACATTGTCGAAAGCTTTCTCTAAGTCTACAAATGCTAGAAACGTAGGTTTGCCTTTTCTTAATCTTTCTTCTAAGATAAGTCGTAAGGTTAGTATTGCCTCACAAGTTCCAACATTTCTACGGAATCCAAACTGATCTTCCCCGAGGTCCACTTCTACCAGTTTTTCCATTCGTCTGTAAAGAATTCGCGTTAGTATTTTGCAGCTGTGACTTATTAAACTGATAGTTCGGTAATTTTCACATCTGTCAACACCTGCTTTCTTTGGGATTGGAATTATTATATTCTTCTTGAAGTCTGAGGGTATTTCGCCTGTCTCATACATCTTGCTCACCGGATGGTAGAGCTTTGTCATGACTGGCTCTCCCAAGGCCATCAGTAGTTCTAATGGAATGTTGTCTACTCCCGGGGCCTTGTTTCGACTCAGGTCTTTCAGTGCTCTGTCAAACTCTTCACGCAGTATCGTATCTCCCATTTCGTCTTCATCTACATCCTCTTCCATTTCCATAATATTGTCCTCAAGTACATTGCCCTTGTATAAACCCTCTACATACTCCTTCCACCTTTCTGCCTTCCCTTCTTTGCTTAGAACTGGGTTGCCATCTGAGCTCTTGATATTCATACAAGTGGTTCTCTTCTCTCCAAAGGTCTCTTTAATTTTCCTGTAGGCAGTATCTATCTTACCCCTAGTGAGACAAGCCTCTACATCCTTACATTTGTCCTCTAGCCATCCCTGCTTAGCCATTTTGCACCTCCTGTCGATCTCATTTTTGAGACGTTTGTATTCCTTTTTGCCTGCTTCATTTACTGCATTTTTATATTTTCTCCTTTCATCAATTAAATTCAATATTTCTTCTGTTACCCAAGGATTTCTATTAGCCCTCGTCTTTTTACCTACTTGATCCTCTGCTGCCTTCACTACTTCATCCCTCAAAGCTACCCATTCTTCTTCTACTGTATTTCTTTCCCCCATTCCTGTCAATTGTTCCCTTATGCTCTCCCTGAAACTCTCTACAACCTCTGGTACTTTCAGTTTATCCAGGTCCCATCTCCTTAAATTCCCACCTTTTTGCAGTTTCTTCAGTTTCAATCTGCAGTTCATAACCAATAGATTGTGCTCAGAATCCACATCTGCCCCTGGAAAAGTCTTACAATTTAAAACCTGGTTCCTAAATCTCTGTCTTACCATTATATAATCTATCTGATACCTTTTAGTATCTCCAGGATTCTTCCAGGTATACAACCTTCTTTTATGATTCTTGAACCAAGTGTTAGTTATGATTAAGTTATGCTCTGTGCAAAATTCTACAAGGCGGCTTCCTCTTTCATTTCTTCCCCCCAATCCATATTCACCTACTATGTTTCCTTCTCTCCCTTTTCCTACTGACGAATTCCAGTCACCCATGAATATTAAATTTTCGTCTCCCTTCACTACCTGAATAATTTCTTTTATCTCGTCATACATTTCATCTATTTCTTCATCATCTGCAGAGCTAGTTGGCATATAAACCTGTACTACTGTAGTGGCCGTGGGCTTCGTGTCTATCTTGGCCACAATAATGCGTTCACTATGCTGTTTGTAGTAGCTAACCCGGACTCCTATTTTTTTTATTCATTATTAAACCTACTCCTGCATTACCCCTATTTGATTTTGTATTTATAACCCTGTATTCACCTGACCAAAAGTCTTGTTCCTCCTGCCACCGAACTTCACTAAGTCCCACTATATCTAACTTTAACCTATCCATTTCCCTTTTTAAATTTTCTAACCTACCTGCCCGATTAAGGGATCTGACATTCCACGCTCCGATCCGTAGAACGCCAGTTTTCTTTCTCCTGATAACGACGTCCTCCCGAGTAGTCCCCGCCCGGAGATCCGAATGGGGGACTATTTTACCTCCGGAATATTTTACCCAAGAGGACGCCATCATCATTTAATCATACAGTAAAGCTGCATGTCCTCGGGAAAAAATACGGCTGTAGTTTCCCCTTGCTTTCAGCCGTTCGCAGTACCAGCACAGCAAGGCCGTTTTGGTTAATGTTACAAGGCCAGATCAGTCAATCATCCAGACTGTTGCCCCTTCCACTACTGAAAAGGCTGCTGCCCCTCTTCAGGAACCACATGTTTGTCTGGCCTCTCAACAGATACCCCTCCGTTGTGGTTGCACCTACGGTACGGCCATCTGTATCGCTGAGGCACGCAAGCCTCCCCACCAACGGCAAGGTCCATGGTTCATGGGGGGGTTACACAAGGTAACTGAAGAAATTAGCCTCTCATATCATTATGTCGCCAAGTGAGATTGATTCGGACGCCTATCTAAAATTGATGAGGAATTCTGTTTTAGTGACCACATTAGGTACTGTGGTGTCACCGCCAGATACCACACTTGCTAGGTGGTAGCTTAAATCGGCCGCGGTCCATTAGCACATGTCGGACCCGCGTGTCGCCACTGTCAGGATCGCAGATCGAGCGCCACCACACGGCAGGTCTCGAGAGACGGACTAGCACTCGCCCAGTTGTACGACGACTTTGCTAGCGACTACACTTACGAAGCCTTTCTCTCATTTGCCGAGAGACAGTTAGAATAACCTTCAGCTAAGTCCATGGCTACGACCTAGCAAGGCGCCATTAGTAACATTGCATGTATCTAAAGAGTCTCACTTGTATCGCCACAATCTCCAAATGTCTCATCAAGAATGCTGTATACAAATGGATTAAAAGTTAAGTATTCAAGAAGCTACGTACTTTTCTTTATAGCTTTCATTACGTATCCTGTTTCAGACCTCACTCCATCCTTCGTGAGTTAGCGCGTGCATCTTGGCCGCCTCTTTCAATTAGTGTGCGTAGTGTTGGCAAGTCTGCCGACACTACAGGTACTTTAGCTGCTACGTCACTGAGTGAGTGGAAATGACTTTTGGATTTTTTCACGTCTGATGCCAAGAGTGCAAATTTAACAAGAAAGGACCAGAGGGAAATAATAGTGTACATCTTGTCGGGCGGTGGCAGAATGCTCAACTGTTCTGTGCATCCACCGCAAATAACCGCCGACAGACAATGAGATTTATTCTTCCTCCGGCCTCTGTGACGTGATCACCGACTACACAATGACTGCTCTCTTCCAGGATTTCAACGTGGCCATACTTCAGCAGTAATTCAATTTTATCCCTGTTGTCCACAACAACACTTTGTTTTGCTTGGAAACTTGAAAGGTATTTTCTCCCCACCGCCACCACCACGTGTAAGCAAACATCGTCTCCTTCACGCTTCTCTCTCTCTCTCTCTCTCTGTCTCTGCACAGAGGCGCTTGATGACTATGCACCCTCCAATAGAGGGATAAAAGGCCGACTTATAATTAGACCAAAGCTTAATTTTTCACATCCTATTACAGCCGTCGATCGCATTTTCGCTGTGTAACTGCGAACTAACTATGGCGTTGTTACTGTTTTTCTGCCTCCTGACTCATTCTCATCCTTCTTGTGCTGTGGTGTATCTTTTATGACACCTGTTTGATCCTGCGAAAATTATTTGTATTTTTCCAATATTGTGGTCAGCTCTCTTGGTTCAACGTGTCCTAACCTGGTGATATTAATTATTTTATCACAAAATTCTTCTTTAGACATCTCAGGTGCTTCTTCATCATTCGTCGGAGCTCAAGTGGATCGGTCATATCTTCATATTGCATATTCCACTATTTGGTAGGTATCTTTGTATCTTTGTACGTGGGTCAATGTCGTCTTCTCGTAAGAAAACCTAATTTTTCTTTCTCCTTCTTCTCGACGCACTCTCGCGCCATTTCTTGCATATTCTCTTTCGTCTTAATTCTTCTTTACATCATTCACTTCATTTCTTCCATAGTCTGTTTCTTCTTAATTCTTCTTTATATCATTTCACGTCTTTTCTTCGGTAGTCTGTTTCTTCTTAATTCTACTTTACATCACTTCACGTCATTTATCCCATAGTCTGTTTATTTTTGATTCTTTTTTACATAATTTCGCGTCATTTCGTCCGTAGTCTGTTTCTTCTTTATTCATCTTCAACCTCTTTGATTCGACAATAACTTCTTCTTATAAGTACGGCACGATGGCTGTGTGCATGCAGTACAATTCATTTTTAATTTTAAATTCCAGCAACACGTGGCATCTCCAACGGTACTTTCTATTTTCAAAGCCACTAACAAGTAAACTCGCAACATACGGGGCTACTCAAAAAGAAGGAACAGATTTCAAACATTTATGCTTCCAAACAACAAAAGAGAGAAGCACAGTTCCACGTTCCTGGAAAGAGAAAAGATCTAAGTTTACGTGCATTCAGTATGTTAGAGAATTTCTCCAAGGACATCCGACGTTATCTGAATGACATCATTCCAGGACGTTGGATTGGAAGAGGAGGAGCAGAAGCGGAACTTCATAGCCGGTGGCCTCCCAGGTCTCCAGACCTCACGCCTTGTGACTTTTATTTGTGTGGTTACGTGAAAGACCGAGTTTTTATTCCCACACTATGCCTGACACTCTTGAAAGTCTGCAACATCGCATTGTTGAAGCTGTGTATTCGATAACGAGAGACCAGTGGCTTCATGTGTGACAGGAAATCGGCTACCGTTTTGATATCTGTCATGTAAAACTTGGTAATCACATTGAATGCATAGAAATTTGAACTTTACTCTTTCCAGGAATGTTAGAATTGTGTTCCTATCTTCTGTAGTTTGAAAGCAATAAACGTCTGAAATCTGTTCCTCTTTTTTAAATAGCCCTGTACAATCCTGTCTTCAATACTTCATTACAAAAGCTGTTTGCTACTGTACAAAACTGACACTTCAGATTACTTAAATTTTAGTTATTCGCCACAAAGTTTAACTTTAATAATTTGAGTAACTATCCTTATTATGATCTTCTAATAAGCAGTTCTGTTCACCATTTAATTTCTCCTTATTTAGTGTGTAAACTGATTGCACGCTACTAGCTACACAGTTATGACCCTGCAGATTTCATTCCAAAAACCAGCGGAATTTCTTGTGTTCTCATTGGCTGATTGATTCTCGCCCACTCTCGCCCCCTATTCTTCATATTCTTCTTCGCTCGTCTCGCATCAGTTTTTCCTCTCTTATGCCAATCTTCTGCGCTTCGCTGCCTCTGAAACGATATCCTCCGCATTCGCGATTCCTTGCCCTTTGATTATTATCTGTTTCTCTGAGGCATTACAGAGCTCTGATCTGATTCCTTTCCACTTTGCGACGGACTGTTTGTCGTTGTCCACCTCCATCGAAGACCTTGTCTTGCGCTTTCGGGTGTTTATGCGTCTTTGTTGCGTTTCTAAAATTATATCTTGTTTCATCGGTTCTACCTCCTTGCCTGTTAGGTGGCTGCGTTCTTCGTGTTCGACCTGTGCCCTTATTATAAGTTCTTGTTCCATGCTTTCCATTATCGTGCCTGTTTGATGGTTGCATATTTTGCATGGGAGTCCCTTCTCTGCCTAGCGGACTATGCTTTGTTCGTCATCCTGCACGTCTAGAAACTTATTCTGAATACAGGGAATTCGCATTTCGCAAGCTTTCCCCACAGCTTGTTTTGATGTGGAGCATCTACATCTACATACCTAAGCGAGCTAACATCCGAAAGATGTTCGGGCTCACATGCGGTTCCTCTTCGTCGAAATGTCTTGGCTCACACTCGTCTGGGGATTGAACCGCACGGTCGCATTACACACCTTAAATTAGACACTTGTGACTCTTTGGTTAAATTGTCTGGCTGATGGCAAGTTCGCGAAATACAAAGTTAACATAACATAGAATAAAAGTGATAATAATATCGGGAACTGAACTAACGACCCAGAAATGATGTAGGCCACGCAGTTGCGATTTAGTTAGAATAATGTTTATTCAGAAAACAAACTAACAGCGAAAGTGGTCGTATTTAGAGTTACTGTTACTCTCGAGCGCATATCCATTTGATACAGTTCGATCATTCACAATCTCATCGCGAAATACAAGTTATCTACGTGGAAAGTTGGAGTTCATACCAGGCGCGCGGCTGCTCACCGCTCAGAGACTATGTCCCACGATACCACACAACGCGAAATTTTCTAAGTCGTTTCACTTCCTAGCTGCCTAAAGACCGACCGTCCGCCTTCGTGTCTCAATCCGACCTGTGTCCTTTGGTGTTTCTAACCAAACTATCCGCTTCGCGTCTGCACCAGCACTCCCTCTGCCCGTCCCCGGCCGCGTTGTCTCGCACGCCGAACATCCTCGCTCAACTGACTAGGGCAGTTCCCTTTCCTGAAGCCGTCCATCTGATTGGCTACAGCATATTCTGCGTTATTTTACATTTTAACATATTTTAATAATCAAAGCTTGACCAAATTCATTACATAATAAATGCTAAATTATTTTACATAAAACCAATACAATTCCCTTCTTAGCTTTGAATGCCACAGCCAGTAGCCATGCACCATTGTGCTTTCTGATAAACAACTAAAGAACAAAAGTCACTATTATACACTAAAATTTACAACAAATTTCTATTACCTAATGATTCAATAAGGTGTCATGCTGTCATCGTTCATTGTGTTTTGTGCGGAGGAAATGATGACCTGATGCTTAACTGAAAATACTGATAATTTAAGCCCGCATCTCGTGGTCGTGCGGTAGCGTTCTCGCTTCCCACGCCCGGGTTCGATTCCCGGCGGGGTCAGGGATTTTCTCTGCCTCGTGATGGCTGGGTGTTGTGTGCTGTCCTTAGGTTAGTTAGGTTTAAGTAGTTCTAAGTTCTAGGGGACTTATGACCACAGCAGTTGAGTCCCATAGTGCTCAGAGCCATTTTTTTTGATAATTTAAGTTTACTATATCTTTTAAACAAATAAAGTTACATAATTGATTTTTACAACGTTTGTCATTTTCATGATCCGCTTCTATATGAAATGTCGATCGTTAAGGTCGACCAAAGCGTTCAGATTTTAGGATTCAGGTCTTTGTTGCAAAACTTGTTAATTTCACTTTAACAATAAATCCTAAACTATTATACATATGATCAATATTCAAGTTTTATTGGGATCACCATGAAAATTTATAGAGGATGGCAGATTAAAATTACTGTGGCTTGATTCCCTGCATTACTACAGAATTAAATAGTTTTCATAAATGTTTCCCTTTATAGCGGATCTTAGGTCCGCCATATTTAACACTGCTAGGTCTTCTCAGCCACAAACGGCTTCTACTGGGTTTCCCTATGACGTAGGTTCTCGTCTGTCTCACTCGCACACTTCACCGCTTAGGCCTCAATAGACAATAGACTCCTGTGAGTTTTCCCATCTGGTGGTGAATCTGTCCCCTTTGCGGCACGCGGTCCTGGACGACAGGGTTCGTTTCACTATTCCTGTAGGCTGACTCTTTCGGCCATATATTTAAATGAGAGCGCAATGCTCGTTAACTCACACACTGAGGGGACAGAAGTCGTGATATACCTCCTAATATCGTGTCGGACCAACTTTTGCCTGGAGCAATTCAACAGATCGATGTGGCTTGGACTCAACAAGTCGTTTGAAGTCTTGTGTAGAAACATTGAGCCATGCTGCCTGTATAGCTGTCTGTAATTAAGAAAGTGTTGCCGGTGCAGGATTTTGTGCACGAATTGACCTCTCGATTATGTCCTGTAAATGTTCGATGGGATTCATGTCGGGAGCTCGAATCATCCAGAATGTTCTTCAAACCAATAGCGAACAATTGTGGCTGCTAACACGAGGCACTATTATCCATAAAAACTTCGTCGTTTTTTTTGGGCACGTGAACTCCATGAACGACTGCAAATGATCTGCAGGTGGTCGAACGTAACCATTTCTAGTCAATGATCGATTCAGTTGGATCAGAGAACCCAATCTATTCCATGTAAGCATTGCCCCCACCAGTGCCTTATTAACAACCGGAGTCCGTGGCTTCGTGGGGACTGCGCCACACTCGAACCCTATCATCAGCTCTTACCAACTGAAACCGGGGCTCGTGTGACCAGATCACGGTTTTCCAGCCGTGTAGGGTCCAACCGATTTGGTCACGAGCCCAGGAGAGGTGCTACAGGCGATGTCGAGCTGTTAGCGAAGGCACTCGTGTCGGTCGTCTGCTGCCATAGCCCATTAACGTCAAATTTCGCCGCATTTTCTTAACAGATACGTTCGTCCTACGCCTCACATTGACTTCTGCGGTAATTTAACCGACAATTTTACGCAAACCCCGCTGCTCTCAGTTGTTGAGTGAAGACCGTCGGTCACTGTGTTGTCCGTGGTGAGAGGTAATGCCTGAAATGTGGTACTCTCGACACACTCTTGACACTGTGGGTCTCGGAATGTTGAGATCCCAAACAATTTCGAAAGTGGAATGTCGCATGCATCTAGCTCCAACTGCCATTCCGCATTCAAAGTTGGTTAATTTCTTTCGTGCCGCCATAATCACATCGGAAACCTTTTCACATCAACCACCTGAGTACAAATGACAGTTAGGCCAATGCTTTGCCTTCTTATACCTTCTTATACCTTATGTACCCTGTACTACAGCCATCTGCATGTGTGCATATGGCTATCCCATGATTTTTGTCACCTCGGTGTACATACATCGGAAGCTATACAGTGCATGGCAGAGTGTACCTCGTACTGTTAGTGGCCATTCCCTTCCCCGTTCCATTCGTAAACCGAGCGAGGAGAAAAACGATTGCCTATATGCCTCTGTAAGAGCCCTAATTTCTCATATCTTGTCTCTGCGGCCCTTAGGTGAAATGGTGCCAGTATGATCTCTCTACTGTCTGCCACAAATGCCGGTTTTTTAAATTAGCCCACTGGTGTTTCAAGAACAGAACGCATTCTTCCCTGCGGAGATTCCCTTTTGAGTTCGCGAAGCATCCCCGGAAAACCTGCGCATTGATCGAACCTATCGTAACAAATTTAGCGGCACGCTTCTGAATTACTTCAATGTCTTCCTTTAACCCTCTTCCAAACACTCGAGCAGTATCCAAGAACGGGTCGCACTAGTGTTCTATATGTGGTCTCATTTATAGATGAGCTACAGTTTCATAGAATTCTCCGAACAAACCGAAGTCGACCACTCACCTTCCCCACTACTGACCTTACATCCTCTTTTCAGTCGTATCCCTAACGCTTTGCTTGTTCAGTATGTCGCATATCTCCATTTTTTTCTGGGTGTTAAATGCATGTAGAAGAGTCCATTAATCCGATTCTACATGTGGTATAATAAAATGATGCTGACGGATTTCGAGAGTTTGTACATAGTGTCATGGGAAACAAATTGAGGGTAGGAACTCATTCCAGAATCGTTATCCAGCGATGCTACAGACCGGCACCTGCAGCTAGATCAGTCCTTCGGCACTGAACTTGAGCTCTATAGCATTGTGCCAGACCTGTACGGGTAAGACGCTCTCTAATGGAAAGAATGCTGTCCCGTCAGGCACACAGGGAGAAATTCTGTTTGCGGCACTTAGGCTTCCAACTCACGTTTTCTGTCAAAGGGGTGGCCAACCGGCAGACTTTGATACCTGCAACTTAGAGGCACTGTAGCGTCATTGCTTAACGTTCCCACACACGGCTTCCTGCTCTCAATTTGGTTCGTAAGAGCCCCTTTACAACCCCTCGGATTTGGTCAGTATCGTTTTGTTTACGCAGCAGAGCTCGCAACAACATGAATGTCCCAATTCTATTCCGATATTTGATGAAAAGTGTCTCCTCGGCAGAGTCCTCCGGCTATGCCACTGTCTTCTAGATACGGTGCACTGGCTGAAATGTGTATGCCTATCTTAGTGGTGGAATGTTTGCCACTACCCTTGACATTGCCGGTATTTCTCCTTGCTTAACACTTGGAATACGGAAATGATCCGAAAAGAAAGATAACAAGACCCTCTGTGAGAAAAGAGAAACGAAAAGTTAATAAGGCCCTGCTGCGTATTACTTTTGCACCGTGGTCACCATGTTGTCTAAGCATTTGTTTATTCTTTAAACTAACCTGCCGAAACCGGCATAAAAAATTAGGGTCTGGGTCTAGGAATAGGAACCATTTAACAACTGCCTGCCGAACTTTGGAGTCTGTTCTTAAGTGGCGATCGGCCAGGTGCTTATGTAACGATGTGAAAAGAGGAAACTCGTCTGGAATAGACGTCAACATAAACATCATTTCCGCCCTTTTTATTGCTCATGAAGACCACACATTGCATGTCGTAACACCATGCACTGAGACCTGGTGGTTCAGATTGCTGTACACACCGGTACCTCTAACACCCATTAGCACGTTCTCTTGCATTGATGCATGTCTGTATTCGTTGTGGCATACTATCCACAAGTTCATCAAGGCACTGTTGGTCCAGACTGTTCCACTCCTCAACGGCGATTCGGTGTAGATCCCTCAGAGTGGTTGGTGGGTCACGTCGTCCACAAACAGCCGGTTTCAATCTAACCAAGGCATGTTCGATAGGCTACATGTCTGGGGAATATGCTGGCCACTCTAGTCGAGCGATGTCGTTATCCTGAAGGAAGTCATTCACACATGTGCACGGTGAGGGCGCGAATTGTCGTCCATGAAGACAAATGCTTCGCCAATATGCTGTCGATATGGTTGCACTATCGGTCGGAGGATGGCATTCACGTATCGTACAGCTGTTCGGCGCCTTCCATGACCACCAGCGGCGTACGTCGGCCCCACATAATGCCTCTCCAAACATAGCAGCGAACCTCCACCTTGTTGCACTCGCTGGACAGTGTGTCTAAGGCGTTCAGCCTGTCGGGTTGCCTCCAAATACGTCTCCGACGATTGTCTGGTCGAAGCCATGTGCGACACTCATCGGCGAAGAGAACGCGATGCCTATCCTGAGCGGTCCATTCGACATGTAGTTGGGCGCATCTGTACTGCTTTGCATGTTGTCGTGGTAGCAAAGAGGGACCTCGCCATGGACGTCTGGAGTAAAGTTGCCTTTCTTGCAGCCTATTCCGCACAGTTTGATTCGTAACACGACGTCCTGTGGCTGCACGAAAAGCATTGTTCAACATGGTGACGTTGCTGTCAGTGTTCCTCCGAGTCTTATCGGCAGGTAGCGGTCGTCCACTGCAGTAGTAGCCCTTGGGCGGCCTGAGCGAGGCATGTCATCAGTTCCTGTCTCTCTGTATCTCCTCCATGTCCGAACAACATCGCTTTGGTTCGCTCCTAGATGCCTGGACACTTCCCTTGTTGAGAGCCCTTCCTGGCACAAAGTAACAATGCGGACGCTATCGAACCGCGGTATTGACCGTATAGGCATGGTTGAACTACAGACAACAGGAGCCGTGTACCTCCTTCCTGGTGGAATGACTGGAACTGATCGGCTGTCGGACCCCCTCCGTCTAATAGGCGCTGCTCATGCATGGTTGTTTACATCTTTGGGCGGGTTTAGTGATATCTCTGAACAGTCAAAGGCTCTGTGTCTGTGGTACAATATCCACCGTCAACGTCTATCTTCAGTAATTCTGGGAACTGGGGTGATGCGAAACTTGTTTTTGATGTGTGTATATGCCATGCTTGACAGTGTCGAGCTGTGACTGTTGCATTCTGCAACAGCTGCCAGAGGATATCAACAGTTAGCCGTGCCACACAACACAGGCGGCGCCTCCATCAACCCATGCTCGCCACGAGCGACGACACAGCCGAGCGGGAAACCTCCGAGTCAAATATCTACATCTACATCTACATCTACATTCATACTCCGCAAGCCACCCACGTAACATTGCGTAAACCTACCATCACTGGCTGGGCTAGAAAGAACTAATCCAGTCCCGGAATCGCCAGTCTTCAGCCTCTTCAAGTAAACGATATAAAAGATAAGCTGGCTTTTTTCTGTTAAGTCCTCTATTCGCAGTTTACGTGAACTTGATTGGATTTGATTTTAGCCGGCGGTATTGTGATCGCATTAAGATAACCTAGCAGGGACTTAATTTGTGTGTGTGGGCCTACTTAATTACTATTTTAACGCCATTTGGCTCAAAAGCAGCAACATGTCTGCTACCACCCCGACTCTCCCCCCCAACTGAATTCACATAGCGAATCCGAGAGAGCGGCCTACATTCCCCATCAGTCGCGGTTCACTTAATATTTGCGACACTGCGCAGGCGTGGCTTTCCGCGTAAGCCTCACTACAGATACCTGTTAGTAGGCCCGGCAACAGCAACGCATCCTCCCCGGGTTGTCTACAGTGGAGGTCCAATCTGACACTATTAACAACTACTTTTCTTTTCATTTTATAAACGCCGTGTTTTTGCCAGTATTTTAGTTATTTTTTACTATAAATTATTTATTTTAATAGCTACTACGGTCTTAAATTGACGTTTTAACAGGTCCTTTTTTTAGGATGTAGATGGCCTTAACCCCCAAAACGTTTTATTAGACGCTCGCACATTCGTGAGTCACAAGTTTTTAATACCTGGATATGAATGTTGGGAATGGCTGTATCCTTTTTAAATAGAAGCTTAATCATTTGACTGTAAGTAGACACAGACATTATCATTTCTTGGCATGGCTAAATTTCTGATAACTTCTTTTATTCCTTTGTACACAGTGAAGCACCTGAAGATGCAAATTTAATTTGCGAAACCGGTCGTGTTCTCCAATAAAGAATTCTAACGATCGCAGCGGTCTTGTTTATTCAAATCGAGGAAAATTTTGCCGGTCGTTGCCCTTCATATAAAGTAGTGTGCTATCGACGTGGCTCGGCCTAACTTGCTCTCATGCGGGCGAGCAGTCGCCGATTGCGACTCAACAGGCGTGTGGCCCCTACCATGCAGCTAAGGAAACATGGTGGTTAGTTACGTTGCAACGCGAGGCGCACAGAAAGGACAATGAGCGTGCATATACTGCAACTTCGCGGCCTATGCGCACACGCGTGAGGTCTGCGGGCCATGCATGCGAAGTAGGTGATTGTCTCATTTGGTAGATACTGTTGGTCATCTTCGGCAACCTCTGCAAAGCTGTGTGAAGTTTAGTGCCGCCCTCTCTTTCGAACACTGCAGCCGTGCGAACAGAGCCGGTTCGAAGCGACATATCGTTTAGCGTCCCCCAACCACCATTCCCTCATAATAGTTGCCTTTTCTTTGGATTTTGGTAAGACTGATTTAAGATAAAAGTTGTAATGTTCAATGTACCGGCACAAAATATGTAATAGTGCACGTGTTACTTGATGCAACAATAACCCGCACACGATACTTCGGACGACTGAGGCAAACACTCGCTTTCAATGCATTCACAAAGCTGCCTTTATGTGAAGCCTCTATCATATGGAGGGATGTATAGTCGCGAGCAAAATAGTCGAGTGTCTTTGCATTCATCAATTTTTAAAAAACATTTACTTTAATTTCTTTGATTACAAACCTAAATAGTGACTGCAATCATACATTGACGTAAAAAGAAAATCCCAACACCAAGAAGGAATTGAGCGACATAAACGAAAGTTGATAGGCGTTTTTGTGCATCTGAAAGATTATGTCCATTAACATTTAGCGTCAGCCACGCTAGTAGAGCCACTGTGAGGATGCACATCAGGTTCGCTTTAAGTACACGCTTCAACGGTCGTGAGCGTTAGTTAACTCTGAGATTGGATGCGGTGAGTTGATGTTAGTCAAGAATGCCTTTAAGGCGGTGGTCACGAGCACGTACGCTCGTATGACAGCAGAAGCGCTCTCATGATTATTCCATGCACCCTGACTCCAAATTTGTACGTCAGCCTGGTGATTCGACCTGTTGTGATGCCATTCATAAACACAATTCTAGGGGGTGTTTTCCAACAGGATAACGCTGGCCCACATACCGCTGCTGAAACCCAATATGCTCTACGAAGTCTCGACATGTTGCCGTGGCCTGCTCCATCATCAGATCTGTCTCCAATCAAGCACACATAGGACATCGTCGGACAACGATACAATCGTTATCTACAAACAGCATTAACTGTCCCTGTATTGACCGACCAAAAGCCACAGGCACGGAAACCCATCCCACAAACAGACATCCAGCACTTGTACAACACAATGCATTCACGTTTGCATGGTTGTGTCAACATTCTGGTTGTTACACTGGTTATTAATGTACCAATATTTCACATTTGCAATGCCTTATCTCGCGGTTACATTAACCTGTGATCAGACAATGTAAATCACTTAAATATGTTACCTAGACAAATGTATTCCTAAAATTTCGTTACTGTATAGTAATTATTTTTTGGTGTTGAGGTTTTTGCGATCAGTGTTAATAATTACACTAATAAGCATTTATCATATAAAATGAACAATTTTTTAGAAACAACTGACTCAATTTGGCAACAAGTAAATATAATAAGCACTTACCAGCAGCCCGCATCTCGTTGTCGCGCGGTAGCGTTCTCGCTTCCCACGCCCGGGTTCCCGGGTTCGATTCCCGGCGGGGTCAGGGATTTTCTCTGCCTCGTGATGGCTGGGTGTTGTGTGCTGTCCTTAGGTTAGTTCGGTTTCAGTAGTTCTAAGTTCTAGGGGACTTATGACCACTGTAGTTGAGTCCCATAGTGCTCAGAGCCACTTACCAGCACCAGTAATGGTTCCACTCTTGAGGAGACAGTTGTAGCTGTAGGGCGGTCATGACCATACCTCACAGTATTTCTATTTGCAAAGCTGGCATCTTTACAATATTTTTCGCTGCTCGCTCTTAGACGGCGATGTAAAAAAAAATATTTCATAGCATTAGTTTGCTCATTATTTTTCCTCTTTTTTGCTCACTTCTTTTTCGATAATATGCACCAGACCGTTTCTTTTTTCCGACATATTTTCTTCATTTGGGTCGTCGTTATTAAGGCAATACATATACGCAGTAACATCACAAAAGTGCTACACATGCAAACACGGAATGTACTATAGTTGGAGTCACGAACGATGGCTTCTTCTGCGCACCTACGACAAACATTCTCTGACAGCCAATGAGCGTTCAGTAGCGTTCTGAGCGCCCTGCTGTGAACGCGAGTATTAAACGACACCGTAGTGGGTTATTTAGTAAATTTTTATTCCGTTTGTTGCGAGTTGTCATTGCTGATGGTGGTGGTAAACGGCAAATTCTTCAAAAGCAAGCGAGAGACATAATTTGCAGGATGCACGCATTCTTCAAGCTCAAAGCACGTGTATGCGCGTATCGCAGCTGTCGCCCGGAACCGGCAACAATGCAATCCCCAGAGTTCGTGAGTCTTTCTTGGAGTTCCGGTCGGCGTGTTGTGGAATGCGGAGGTGGCTAAGGGTGAGTAATTTACCAGGCATGTCCGGATAGTAAGTACCGTTTTGAAAAAGAAACTCATAAAAACGTTTTTCTCAAACCGAAATTTATTTTTACAAGAAAGAGGATTTCTTACACTCTTTCTCAACACAGTTGCCACATTTGTTCAGACATTTTTCATAGCGGGAAACCAACTTTTCAACGCCCTCTTCATAGAAAGATGCCATCAGTGAAAAAATCACTGCTGAACACCGTTTTTCGTATCGTCCTCGCTATCGAAGCGCCTTCTTCCAAAATCAGGCTTGAGGTCCAAGAAAAAGTGGTAATCAGGAGGTGCGAAATCGGGGCTATACAACTGGTGATAGAAGTGCTCCCAATCGAATTGTTTGAATGGCGTTTTGAGTGACACCAGCAGGATTTGAACGTGCATTGTCCTGAAGCAACACAAAGCCTTCACCGAGCATTCTAAGCCTCTTGAACTGCGCGCTGAAATTTTCTCAAAGTTTCCAGTGTCGTACTGCATTGACGATTCCACCTCTGGGAAGGAACTCAACAACCAGATTACCCTGTCTGTCCCAGAACATAGTGCACATGATTTTTTTGTGCTGACAACGTTTTTTTGAATGTCTGTTTTTTGGGGAAATCATGAGTGCCTCTAGTCCATCGACCATTGTTTTGATTCTGAAGTGACATGACCCAAGTTTCATCATCGGTCACCGTTGTTTTTAAGAATTCATCTCCTTCTTCCTTGTATTGGGTAAGAAATTTCAAAGCACTGCCAAGTCGCTTCATTTCGTGGATATCCGTAGACATTTTCGGAACCCAGCGGGAACAAAATCTGCGAAAATTTAAGCAATTTGTGATAATCTCATGCAAAACAGTTTTTTAAATTTGTGCACCGTCTGTTTTCACGAATTTTCTCATTTACTTTCTTAACCAAACCATCATTGACGAAAGAAGGGCGCCCACTCCGTGCTTCGTCGTAAACACTGGTTCGTCAATCATTGACCTGTCTCTCCTACTTTCTCAACATTTCAACAGTCATTACAGTTTTACCATAAATCTCTACAGTTTGACGATAAATTTTAGCTGGCGTAACATTATTTATTACAGAACGCATTTCACAGACAGCGGACTTGGATATTACCTTTAACATTTTGAACGTTTACTGACGAATATAAACACGATACAATCCGGCTGTAATGCCTTCAGTGGAAAGACAATAAACCAAAGAGACGAGTGCGAATGTGTGGAACTGCGACACTAGTGCTTGCGGTGGCTGCAAAACGAAACGGTACTTCCTTTCCAGGCAATCCGCGTATTAACTGGAATTGAAGCCATTTTCTGTTGATAATTTTGAGATTTCGTGTTTGCAATGCGCAGCTTGGCGTATTAGTACTTCCTGTGTTGCCAGATCTTTAACGTGCATTATCTGTGTTGAAGCATAACGTACCTTGTTCAGTGAGATGGTCAATTTTCGAAACATGGTACAGAATAGAGTTCACAGTAATCCACCCCACTATTAGGGCCTTAGAATTAATCACACCCTCGTTCATAAAACTGCTTTTAACTCTTCTACAGAGGGGAATTTTTTTGTTTAAATCTTCCTTTTGTGGTGATCTCTTGTACCATGCGTTTCATGCACCGACGATTGTGTGTTCCATTATGGCCACGATTATGCTTTAGAGTAAAATATAGTCTCTTGAATCAAAATGTAGATGGTTTATTCGTTTTCTCATGTCACTGTTTAAGGGTTCTAATATTTTTACGACTGAGTGGGTACTTTGCAATCTGTATCGAGCTGCCTTAAATAATGCTATAGATTTTGTGCGTTCAGTGAGATAACAGCCATACTGAGCTACTTTTCCAACCAGTATACACGTTTCTCAAATCTCCTGACACCAGAACACTTCTTTGCTTGCGTTTCAGGCCAGAGTGCAAATCAGCGACCGGAAATGACCAAAGTACAAAGGACAACTAAAACAAGCAGAAAGATGTATATGTTCAGTAAACTAGATAGAAAATCAGTAGTGTCATATCTCAATGAGGAACTTGAAACTTTCAGCATAGGGCAGGAGCATGTAGATGAACTGTAGCTCAAGGTTAAAAGAATAGTTGACCATGCACTGGATAGACATGTATGCTGAATGAAACGCATTTGGCTGTCAAGACAGCAATGCGTGATGCCTTTTGTTGTGTCTAGCTCATACAGCATAGACACAATGAGGTAGCTAGGTGCACGCTAAACTAACGCAGACGGGCTTGAAGTTCTGGAACATGAGACTTATTAATGAATAAGAAGAAAAGTACGTAGATGTTACTTAACTTTTATTCTCTTGTTGGAATACATCTCTCTTGAATATTAGTACGCTATAAGCACTGATACAAATGGCGCCTTGCTAGGTAGTAGCTATGGACTAAGCTGAAGGCTATTCTATCTGTCTCTCGGCAAATGAGAGGAAAGCTTCGTACGTCTGGTCGCAAGCTATGTCTTCCGTACAACTGGGCGAGGTCTAGTCCGTGTCTTGTGACCTGCCATGTGGTGGCGCTAGGTTTGCGATTACACAGTGGCGACACGCGGGTCCGACATGTACTACAGGACCGCGGCCGATTTAAGTTACCACCTAGCAAGTGTGGTGTCTGGCGGTGACACCACATTCCTCCCCCGCAAATCGGCGAACGGTCGTGAGATAAGGCTTCCGCCCGCCGTGGGGAGGACCCCATGGTGACGTATGCGATGAGGTGGGGAGCCTAACAACAGGCGAGGCTGTGCCACCCGCACCCGGCCATTCGGTCCGAGGGGAGCTAGGAAACGCCTGCAAACCTAGTCCAGGGTGCACGTCAACATGAGGTGTATGCGCACGTAAGGAGACAAAAGGGGCCGAAGGGTCGACCTCCATGTGGTCGGAGCACCCGACGGGCGAAGACGACATCTGGTCCGGAGCGGGCAAGAGTTCCATGGCGGAGGACAGCTGGTCACGGGAAGCGATCGGCGGCGCGTGACCCAGGGAGGTGCGTGGCGGCTGCAGCGAAGCGTCCACTGCGGGCGGCGCCGGAGGCGGCTGCGGCGGCGGCGGCGGCGGCGGCGCGACGCCATGAGGCAAAATGGAAGGCAGCGTCGGTAACACCTGGGGATGAGGCGAGCCAGTAGATGGGTCCCCAGGGCGCTGACCTGACGGCTCCGTCGCTGAAAGCAGACAGGGAGCGGCAGAACCCAGGCGACGACAGAGGCGCAGCTGATTGAGATGCCGACGCACCTCACCAGAGGCCCCCAAAACCAAATACATCGCGCGGCCGAGGCAGCGAAGAATGCGCCCTGCGAGCCAACGCCGTGAACCGCGATAGTTGCGATAATAGACAACGTCGCCAGGAGCAAAAACCGGAGTCGGCCGCTCCACAGGAACCTGATGCGGCGGATGCAGCAAAGACATCAGGGTGCGATGAGATCGACCATGGAGCAATTCAGCCGGCGAGCGGCCATCGCGGGGCTGAGAGCGATACGAAGACAAAAAGAGCAACAATGCGTCCTCCCGAGAATGCGACTCTGTCAATTTCAACATCTGGGACTTGAAAGTCCGGACCAATCGTTCAGCGGCACCGTTTGACTGAGGCGAAAACGGCGCGGACGCCAGATGTTGAATACCATTGGCCTGGCAGAATGACTGGAATTCTGCGGACATGAATTGTGGACCATTGTCGGAAACAATAGTCTGCGGAAGACCTTCAATGCAAAAGATAGCAGACAAGGCTTGGATTGTGGCAGAAGACGTCGTGGAAGACATCCGGACAACAAAAGGAAAATTACTGAAAGCATCGACCACAACCAACCATCGAGCATTCCAGAATGGACCAGCAAACTCGATGTGCAAGCGTTGCCAAGGGGAAGTGGCTTTCGGCCATGCAAAGAATTTCCGCGGCGGTGCGGATTGGTGTTCGGCACACGCCACGCAAGAGGAGCACATATTCGTAATCGCAGCATCGATTCCGAACCACGTACAGTGCTGACGAGCAAGTTGTTTCGTACGCACTATACCCCAATGTCCTTGGTGGAGAAGCTTTAAGACAGAGGACTGTAACGAACGTGGGACTACGACTCGGGATTGATCATTATCGGAACGCAACAACAAAACACCACGTCGGACAAAAAGTCTCTCCTTGTGAGCAAAAAAACGGCGAACCAAAGGATCCGCGATCCGGGACTTTGACAAGGGCCATTGCGTAGCAACAAAACGCAAAACAGTAGCAAGGACAGGGTCAGCAGCTGTGGCTGCAGCTACACGACGAAAATCAATCGGAAACGATTCGACCACGTCATCGGTTTCCGAATCAATGAACATGCAAGCAAGTTCGGAAGAATCGAATGCTTTATCTTCAGCAACAGGCAAACGGGACAACGCATCAGCGTTGCCGTGCTTAGCAGTGGACCGATACAAGATATCGTAGCGGTACTGCGAGAGAAAAAGCGACCAGCGAATGAATTTCTGCGCTGTACGTGGAGGTACAGGCTTGGTCGGATGAAAAAGCGATGTCAAAGGTTTGTGGTCCGTGATGATGGTAAAGTGACGACCATACAAGAAGTCATGGAACTTGGTAACACCAACACGAGAGCTAAAGCTTCTTTCTCTATTTGTGAATAATTTCTTTGCGCAGATGAGAGCAATTTGGACGCAAAGGCAATAGGGCGATCATGCGAGCCATCTTTGTGCGCAAGCACAGCACCGATCCCGAAATCCGATGCATCTACCATCAACAAAAGGGGTTTCTGGGGATCGAATGGCGTAAGGCAAGTATTTGAAAGTAACGCCGATTTCAGCTGGCGAAAGGCGCGTTCGCATTCCGTCGTCCAGACGAACGGAACACCTTTACGGCGTAAGCGATGAAGCGGAGCTGAAATGGAAGAAGCATTGCGCACAAACTTGGAATAATAATGAATTTTACCCAGCACACTCTGTAGCTGTTTCAAATCTTGCGGAGCAGGTAAGTCCTGTATGGCACGGAGGTGCTCTGGACTCGGATGTATACCTTGGGCATTTATGACATGCCCCAGGTAGGGTAAGTCCCGAGCAAAAAACACACATTTGTCCTTCCTCAAGCGAAGACCATTTTGACGCAAGACCTGAAATAATGTTCGGAGATTTTGCAAATGTTCTGCTTCTGTCTGTCCTGAGATCACAATATCGTCCAGATAGTTCGCAGCAGTAGGGACCGACGCACAAATAGTTTGTAAATATTGCTGAAACAATGCAGGGGCGGATGCACACCCGAATGGCAGTCTTTTGAAGCGATACAAGCCAAGATGCGTGTTAACCACTAAGACGCGCTGGGATTCTTCGTCCACAGGTATTTGCAAGTACGCATCTGCTAGGTCCAATTTTGAAAAATATTTTCCCGGGCACAGGTTGTCAAAAAGATCTTCCGGGCGGGGCAAAGGAAAAGTAGCAGTCACAAGTTGTGGATTCACAGTTGCCTTGAAGTCCACACAAAGTCTCAATTTTCCGGAAGGCTTTGGCAAAATTACTAAGGGTGAGGCCCAGAGAGAAGCCTGCACACGTTCAATGACACCTTGAGATTCTAAATCGTGCAATGTTCTTGCGACCTCATCACGCAAGGCGTGGGGAACATTGCGTGCTCTGAAAAATTTCGGTTGCGCGTTGTCTTTCAGTTCCAAATGTGCAGCATAGTTCTTAGCGCAACCAAGGCCCGGCGCAAAAATGTCTGCAAATTCTTCACAAAGACTAGAAACACTGGCGGAAGGCACAGTCTGATTCACTGATAGGACCTGATTTACTATAGACATATTAAACAATTGAAACAAATCTAAACCAAACAAGTTCACTGCACTAGAAGTAGAACGAAGAACGTAAAATGACACAAGTTTTGTTTGTCCCTTGTATGTTGCAAGAAGGCTGCACTGTCCTAACACAGGGATCGGCTGTCCTGAGTAACTAGTTAACTTAACCTTTGCGGCACGCAATGGCGGTTGGCCCAGTTGTATGTACGTGTCGTGATTGAGCAATGAAACTGCAGCTCCGGTATCGAGCTGGAATGGGATCACTTTGCCTTCAAAGTCCAGGTCTACAAAAAGTTTATTGTCCTGCTGACGACAAGAGCGACTGTCACGTGCAATTTGAACTGATACAGGTACAGAAGCACTTGCTACTTTACGGGATTTCCGGCGACGTCGACGCACATTTGTGGTGGGACGAACACAGTCACTGTTAGCTAAAGTGTCACTGGACGGGTGGGAATGAACTACATGAATGTCCATGGGTGAAGGTCCACGAGCCTGATTGTCCTGGGTTTGAGTCCGGCGCGAAGCAAAAGGCCTGGAATTTGTGTGATTGTCTGATCTAAGCTTTTTCTGGCAAACACTTTGAACATGTCCCTTCTTGTGACAGTAAAAGCAAATAGCTTGGCGTGACGGGCAATTTTCACGCGAATGTCTAGTTGCACACCGCGGGCATGATTTCACTGCATTTGCTTGCTTACGCGGCGCACGTGTTTGCGAGCTAGGCTGCCGCTGCTGTGCGGACGGGCGCGAGGGCCGTGTAGCGTCCCGGGCAGCGCGGCCGGCGGGCCGGTGAATGTGACACACGGCTGGCGAAGTTTCAAATGATGCCTGAGCAAAGTCAAGTGTGTCTTGCCTATCCAATATGTCTATCACTTGTTGAAGGGAGGGATTAACTAGTTTCAAAATCTGTTCCCGTATGCGAACATCAGAAACGTTCTGTGCTATTGCATCACGCACCATAGTGTCTGAATAAGGAAGTCCACAGTCACATTCAAATGCACACTCCCTAGTAAGTCCTTGCAATGGTGCAACCCACTCCCTATTAGTCTGACCGGCCGTACGTTTTGTACGAAAGAACGTATACCGTTTTGCAACTACATTTACTGTTTCTTTGAAATAGGCATCTAAAGCAGACAAAATTTCGTCGTAGGACAGAGTTGCTACGTCGCGTCGGGGAAACAACTTCACTATCACACGGTAGGTAGACACACCTACACAAGAAAGCAAAAACGGCTGCCGCTCTTTACCTTGAATTCTGTAGGCTGCTAGGTGAAAGTTGAACTGGCGAGACCACTCGTGCCAGGTTTCGCACTTGGCCTCAAAGGGCCTAAATGGCGGTGCGACAGCGTTTGGAGGCAGCGGTAGCGAAGAAGCGGCGGCTGCCGCATCGGTTTGTAGCGCACGTTGACCCTGGACGAGCTGTCCAAGGGCTTCCAATAACGCCTGCGTCTGCTGATTCTGCAAGCGAAAAAATTCGGACAGTACATCTGGAGAATGTGGCGAAGCCATGACACAAACGAATGAATACAAACTCTTTTACTCGTCGCCAAATAATGTTGTGTCTAGCTCATACAGCATAGACACAATGAGGTAGCTAGGTGCACGCTAAACTAACGCAGACGGGCTTGAAGTTCTGGAACATGAGACTTATTAATGAATAAGAAGAAAAGTACGTAGATGTTACTTAACTTTTATTCTCTTGTTGGAATACATCTCTCTTGAATATTAGTACGCTATAAGCACTGATACAAATGGCGCCTTGCTAGGTAGTAGCTATGGACTAAGCTGAAGGCTATTCTATCTGTCTCTCGGCAAATGAGAGGAAAGCTTCGTACGTCTGGTCGCAAGCTATGTCTTCCGTACAACTGGGCGAGGTCTAGTCCGTGTCTTGTGACCTGCCATGTGGTGGCGCTAGGTTTGCGATTACACAGTGGCGACACGCGGGTCCGACATGTACTACAGGACCGCGGCCGATTTAAGTTACCACCTAGCAAGTGTGGTGTCTGGCGGTGACACCACACCTTTAACTACTACCATAGCAGAATAATGTCAAGTGATCTTTCCCAGAACCGAAAGAAATTCTGGTCATGTGCAAAGACTGTTAGTAGCGCCAAAGTTAATGTCCAGTCCCTAGCGAATGAGACAGGAACTGAAATGGAGGGTACCAAAGCAAAAGCTGAAATTCTTAACTCGCTTTTCAAATGTTCCTTTACAAAGGAAAACTTAGGAGAATTGACCCAATTTAATCCTCGTACCACTGAAAAGATGAATGAAATAAGTATTAGCGTCAGTGGTGTTGAGAAATCATTAAAGTTGAACAAAGCACCAGGCCCCGATGGAATCCCTGTCCGATTCTATACTGAATTTGCGGTCGAGTTAGCCCCTCTTCTGCATATAATCTATAGAAGATCTCTCGGGAAAATAATAAAAATAAAAAACCGTACCCATTTCTTGCGAAAAGGCACAGGTCACGCCGATCTGCAAGAAGGGTAGAAGAAGTGATCAACAAAACTACCGTCCAATATCCTTGATATCCGTTTGTTGTAGAATCTTAGAACATATTCTGAGCGCAAACATAATGAGGTATCTTGAACAGAATAAGTTCCTCAATGCCAACCACTAAGGATTTCGAAAACATCGATCATGTAAAACCCAACTCGCACTTTCTCACATGACATAGTAAAAGCTTTGAATCAAGGCTACTACCGAGATGCAGTATCTCTTTGACTCCAGAAAGCACTTGACTCAGTACCGCACCTACGCTTATTGTCAAAAGTACGATCATATGCAGTATGAAGTGAAAATTGTGACTGATTTGAGGACTTTTTGGTAGGAAGGGCACAGCATGTTACCTTGGATGGAGAGTCATCGTCAGATGTAGAAGTAACTTTGGGTGTGCCTATGGAAGTGTGTTGGGACCCTTGCTGTTCATATTGTATATTAATGACCTTGCAGACAGTATTAATAGTAAAATCAGGCTTTTTGCAGATGATGCAGTCATCTACGTATAATGAAGCGCTATTTGAAAGACGCTGCATAAATATTCATTCAGATCTTGATAAGATTTCAACGTGTTGCAGAGACTGGCAAATTGCTCTAAATGATCAGAAATGTTAATTTTTGCACTTCACAAAACTAAAAAAATGTAGTATGCAATAACTATAATATCAATGAGTCACTATCAGAATCGACTAACTCATTCAAATACCTGATTGTAACACTTACTATGAATATGAAATTGTGTGATCATAACGTTCAGTCGTGGGTAAAGTAGGTAGTAGCCTTCAGTTTATTGGTAGAATGCTGGGGAAGTGCAATCAATCGACAAAGTAGATTGCTTACAAATCACTACTGCAACCGGTTCTAGAATATTGCTCAAGTGTGTGGGACCCATATCAGATAGCACTAACAGGGGATACTGAAAGTATACAGAGAAGTGCAACACGAATGATCACAGGTTTGTTTAATCCGTGGGAGAGTGTCACAGAGATACTGAAAGAACTGAACTGGAAAGCTCTTCAAGATAGACATAAACTATCCCGAGGAAGTCTATTAACAGAGTTTCAAGAAGAGGACTCTAGGGATGTGCTACGATCCCCTTTGTATCGCTCACATAGGGATCGTGAGGATAAGACTAGAATAATTTCTGCACGCTTAGAGGCATTCAAACAATCATCTTCCCGCGCTCCATTCATGAATGGAACAGGAATAAACCCTAATAACTAGTATAATGGGACGCACCCTCTGCCATGCACCTCATGGTTGTTTGCAGAGTATAGATGTAAATGTAGATTTGCTATAGTATGTAAAGATTGGCGTCACGAGTAAGTGCGAATGAATTGGAAGTCGGCGCACGAGCCATGGGACACAGTATCTCCTAGGTAGCGATGAAGTGGAGATTTTCCCTTAAGACTTTTTCACGAGTGTACCGTGAATATCAGGAATACGGTAAAACATCAAATCTCCGACATCGCTGTGGCTGGAAAAAGATCCTGCAAGAACGGGACCAAAGACGATTGTAGAGAATCGTCTAACGCGACAGAAGTGCAACCCTTCCGCAAATTGCTTCAGATTTCAATTCTGGGCGATCAATAAGTGTTAGCATTCAACGAAACGTCACCGATATGGGCATTCGGAGCCGAACGCCACTCGTGTACCCTTGATGGCTACACGACACAAAGCTTTACGCTTCGCCAGAGGCCGTCAGCACCGACATTGGACTGTAGATGACTGGAAACATGTTGCCTGGTGGGACGAGTCTCGTTTCAAATTGTATCGCCCGGATGGGGCGTGTGCAGTTGGAGTGGTATAAGTTCCCTGATGCTTCTGGACATGACTCTGACAGTGACATGTACGTAAGCATCCTGTCTGATCACCTGCATCCATTCACATCCATTGTGCATTCCGACGGACTTGAGCAATTCCAGCAGGACCATGCGAGTGGCTCTAGGAACACTCTTCTGACTTTAAACACTTCCGCTGTCCACCAAACTCCCCAGACATGAACGTTCAAATGGTTCAAATGGCTCTGAGCACTATGCGACTTAACTTCTGAGGTCATCAGTCGCCTAGAACTTAGAACTAATTAAACCTAACTAACCTAAGGACATCACACACATCCATGCCCGAGGCAGGATTCGAACCTGCGACCGTAGCGGTCGCTCGGCTCCAGACTGTAGCGCCTAGAACCGCACGGCCACTCCGGCCGGCCATGAACGTTATTGAGCCTATCTGGGATGCCTTGGAGCGTGCTGTTCACAAGAGATCTCCACCCTCTTGTACTCTTCAGGACTCGTGGTGTCACTTCCGTCCAGCACTACTTCAGACGTTAGTCGAGTCCACGCCACCTCGTGTTGCAGCACTTCTGCATGCTCGCGGGTGCCCTACTCGATATTAGATAGGTGTATCAGTTTCCGCTGGCCGTGTGGCCGAGCGGTTCTAGGCGCTTCAGTCTGGCACCGCGCGACAGCTACGGTCGTAGGTTCGAATCCTGCCTCGGGCATGGATGTGGTGATGTCCTTAGGTTAGTTAGGTTTAAGTAGTTCTAAGTTCTAGGGGACTGATGACCTCAGATGTTAAGTCCCATAGTGCTCAGAGCCATTTGAACCATTTCCTTGGCTCTTCAGTGTGTTTATCTGTAAGCATTATAATGAAAACTTTGATATTATGCAGGGGTTCAACAAAAATATCGAAACACCACGAAAAATGCATGCATGCACATAAATGCAGATGCTAGCAATGTCTGCAGGTTGCGCTGTTGTATCTGACAGCGAGCCGCACCTGTGCAGCTTCCTCAATACGTCACAAATGTCAGTCGTGGTCAGAACAGTGTTCTCTCTAGTTTTGAGAGCGTTGTGTCGGAGCCCACTGCATTCGAAAGTGGGCAAATTGTTGTTGCTCAGTGTGGTGGGTGCTTCCGTGAACAAGGTAGCCGAAGTGTTTGGTATTTCAACAGGCACGGTATCGATGCTTTATACCGCCTACAGGGAAAGCGGAAAAACATCATCCGCTAAATCGCGACATGGACAGAAGTGTGTGGTGACTGATCGTGACAGTCACTAAAGAGGATTACGACGAAAAATAAGAGGACGACAGCTCCAAAAGTCACAGCAGACCTGAATGTCGCGCTCGTGAACTTAGTCAGCACCGAAACAACACGAAGGGAGCTCCATAAGCAGGGAACTGCAGGGGGAGCTGGAATTCAAAAACCACTGATCAGCGACGCAACGCCCAAATCAGGAAAACGTGGCGCCAAAGCCATAAAATTGGATTATAGAGCAACGGAAGAATATCGTTTTGCATCTGACCCAAGCCGTCCCAAGCCTATAATGCAAACTGCTTGCTGCCAAGAGTGAAACATGGCGGGGGTTCGGTAATGATTTAGGCCGTCCTATCATGGTATTCCATAGACCTCATTGTTACTCTGAAAGGTCGCGTTACTTTCAAGGATTAAATGACTAATCTGGCTGTTCAGGTCCATCCCACGGTACAATGTTTGTTCCCCCCCCCCCATGGGGCTGCTGCATTCCAAGACTACAGGAAACCTGCTCACACTGCTCGCAGCGTCCAGGACTGGTCTTGTGAACATGGCAATGAACTGTCGCTTCTCCCGTGGCCCGTGGCCACCACAGTCGACACATGTCAATGTCATTGACTCTTTGTGGTCTACTTTGGAGACAAGAGTGCGTCATCCTTGTCCACCTGCATCACTGTCACCCGAACTTGCCATCGTGCTGCAGGAAGAGTAGTATAAAATACCTTTGAGAACTATACAGCCCTTGTATTTACCCATTGCTAGACAACTGAAAGCTATTTTAACCCGCCAGGGTAGCCGAGAGCGCTAACGCGCTGCTTCCTGGACTCGCGTAGGCGCGCCGGCCCTGGATCGAATCCGCCCGGCGGATTAACGACGACGGCCGGTGTGCCAGCCAGCCTGGATGTGGTTTTTAGGCGGTTTTCCACATCCTCCTAGGTGAATACCGGGCTGGTCCCCACGCCCCGCCTCAGTTACACGACTCGCAGACATCTGAAAAACATTCACACTCTTTCACGATTTACTCTAGACGCAGACAGCTGGGGTACACTACTTCCGTCCCGGGGGGAAGGGCATCCAGCCACCCCTTAAAATTTACCATGCCAATTCCGTACTTAACCCTGCCGACCCTGCGCACAATGCGGGATAAAGGCAGTAGCAAAAGAAAGAAAAGAAAGAAAGAAAACCGATTGAAAGCTGTTTTGAATGCCAACGGGTTTACAACGCTGTGTTAGGCAAGGTAATGTGTTGTGTTTTTTATGTTTACATATATTCAATTTTTACGTTTCTTACACAGCAAATAAACAGAAATAATGCTCAAATATTGCATTTAGTAATATTTTCATTAAATGTGTAAAAAAGAAAGGCGAAGCAAAATTTGACGCTTTCAAGAAAATATTGTACTTAACAGAGTCCGCGAGGACTCTGCAAGTAACTTTCCAAGAATGGTTTGTCACTGAAGCGACCAGAAACTTCGTATTTTCACGAATAATTGGTTTAAGATGCAAGTAAAGCAGGCCCAACAAGAGAGAAAACGAAATTGTATCCCGAGAAGACCACACCAAAACACAGTCCCTTGTACAGCACCGATTATCGTCGCCAATGTGTGGTGAAATGATGCGTTAGTCCTGGTTTACTGACAAAATGCGCAATGAGAGATAATTCTTTATGAATGTAAACAAAGACTGTTTTTCTTTAGAAACTTTAAAAATGATTTCGTTCATCATGTTTTTGAAAGCCTTGCAACAGTGTAATCATTAATGATTTAAACAATAAAAAACTACGCCAGTTATTTATTTGTTCATGCTTAGAACAACACCTTTCGAGTATTTATTCTCATTTTCAAGTGCATTTGTTAAATAAATATGTTTTGTGCCGTCTGCATGTGTGATTTTCTGCCTCTCTTGCTTTGTAGACAACTAGAATCCATGAGAGGGAGAAAATCACAGAGTCAAACATCACAAAAAATGTTGCAGAGCCATTTTTACTTATTTATTTTTGCTTCTGTCGTATACTTTGACACATGTCAGTTATCACTATTAATTGTGATCACATCTGTAAATAAATTTGTGCAATTTGGCACATTTGGCGCCTCTCTCAGTTTGGCGCGACAAGATGTCTCTTGTGCCGCTTGGGTCTTAAACCAGCCCTGCATGTCAACACCATGCGGATTGGACTCACGCTTGCAGTGCTCAAAACCCATCACCCTCCGTCTGTGGAGAGAACGAAGTGATTAATAAGGGAAAAAACCTTGTTACGTTTCTTATTGAACAACTTGGCTGCAATGCTTGTTACACCACATTAAATGAGTGTCCATGTAAACACATCAACAAAAGTTTTGCATATCTCCTTTATTTTTGAATTCATGGCACAGAAAACAGAATTTGGCTCTGAGGCATTACTATGTTTTCATTTGCAATGTGCCCAGAGCACAAAATCAGAAAACCAACATTTTTGTAACGACTGAGTCGTCTGATATCCTTGGTGTGTTTCTCACAGCAATCCCGAACAACGTCAGTGCCTGGTGACGTGGTGGACCGTCCACTTGCTCAGAAGATGGCTTAAATCCGTCGTAGCACACCATCGATGAGGTCATCAAACCAGTTTTGGTCCGAATTGTCCGACCCTTCAATGGTAATTGTGCGTAATCCACGTAGAATACGTGGTCGCTTGTCGACGTTGAAAAACGGGCTCGTTTCAATTGATCCCACACGTGTTCAGTTGGATTCATGTCCAGGGACAGGCAAGCCACTGCCAAAGAGGCAATACGATCCCACTATTGGTTGAAGCCGACCGGTGTGGCCGTGCGCGGTTCTAGGCGCTTCAGTCTGGAACCGCGCGACCGCTACGGTCGCAGGTTCGAATCCTGCCTCGGGCATGGACGTGTGCGATGCCCTTAGGTTAGTTAGGTTAAGTAGTTCTAAGTTCTAGGGGTCTGATGACCTCAGATGTTAAGTCCCATAGTGCTCAGAACCATTTGAACCATTTTTGAACCCCTATTGGTTACAAAATCTCGTAACTCTACCGCAGAGCAGTGAGGTTGCCCTCAACGAATACAAGAGGCCTACCATGGCCCCATGTAAGGCCACTGCAGACCATTACTCTACCACCAATTTGTTACACATAAGCGATACAGTGTTGGTGGCGTTCGATGTTACCATGTTGTCTCTAAACACATTGTCTGCGATTACCGAGATACAAACAGATCTAGTTTCGTCTATAAACAACATCCCACACCATGGCGTCCATTCTGCATGATTTCTTCCCCAATTATAACGCAGTCCATGGGGGTGTGGTCTACAACGTGGTGCTCGCCGTGGTCGTCAGGAATTGAGATCCACGTCATGCAATCGTCTCCTAACAGTTTGATGCGATACATGACTTCTTTTAGTCTCTCGTAATACCGAATTCAGTTCTGGAGCAATCACGCTAGTTTCCCTGTGACTCAAATGTCGTAGATGTAGATCACCCTGTTTACCTTTCGAACGTGTACGGTCTGTGCGGTTAAGTCCTCAACACTACCTGCCAGTTGGAACCAATTCTACGTCCGCAATGAATCAATTTGACTCTGATGAACCAGTCGAGCAACTTACCTGGTTGATTAATCACCTGTGCTTAACGTGATGATACGAAGTAGATAAGTAGTTTCTGTCGTCCTTTGTGGCATGATGGATCTTCATTCCACTATCACACAGGCATGTCTAATGCGTCCGTAATGGTGTTTTATTTTCAACTGAAACGCTGCAATGCATTCGAGTTAGAGGCTCTGCCGTAGGTAGCGCTCGAGAAAACTGTGCATACCCTATGTGATCAAAAGTATCCGTATACCCCCAAAATCATACGTGTTTCATATTAGGTGCATTGTGCTGCCACCTACTGCCACGTACGACCTCAGTAGTCATTAGACATCGGGAGAGAGCAGAATAGGGCGCTCCGCGGAACTCACGGACTTCGAACGTGGTCAGATGATTGGGTGTCACTTGTGTCATATGTCTGTACGCGAGATTTCCAAGCTCCTAAACATCCCTAGTTCTACTGTTTCCGATGTGATAGTGAAGTGGAAACGTGAAGGAACATGTACAGCACAAAAACGTACAGGCCGACCACATCTGTTGACTGACAGACACCGCCAACAGTTGAAGAGGCTCGTAATGTATTATAGGAAGACATCTATCCAGACCATCACGCAGGAATTCCAAACTATATCAGAATCCTCTTCAAATACTATGACAGTCAGGCGGGTGGTGAGAAAACTTGGATTTCATGCTCGAGCGGCTGCTCATGAGCCACACATCACGCCGGTAAATGCCAAACGACGCCTCGCTTGGTGTAAGGAGCGTAAACATTGGACGACTGAGCAGTGTAAAGACGTTGTGTGGAATGACGAATCACGGTACACCATGTGGCGATCCTATGGCAGGGTCTGGTTATGGCTAATACCCGGTGAACGTCATCTGCCAGCGTGTGTAGTACCAACAGTAAAATTCGGAGGCGGTGGTGTTATGGTGCAGTCGTGTTTTTCATGGAAGCTGCTAGCACCCCTTGTTTTTTGTGACACTATCATAGCACAGGCCTACATTGAGGTTTGAAGCAGCTTCTTGCTTCCCACTGCTGAAGAGCAATTCAGGGATGGTGATTGCATCTTTCAACACGATGGAGCACCTGTTCACAATGCACGGCCTGTGGCGGAGTGCTTACACGACAATAACATCCCTGTAATGGATTGGCCTGCACGGAGTCCTGACCTGAAGCCTGTAGAACACCTCTGTGGAACGCCGACTTCGTGCCTGGTCTCACCGACCGACATCGATACCTCTCCTCAGTGCAGCACTCCGTGAAGAATGGGCTGCCATTCTCCAAGAAACTTTCCAGCACCTAACTGAACGTATGCCTGCGAGAGTGAAAGCTGTCATCAAGGCTAAGGGTGAGCCAAAACCATATTGAATTCCAGCATTACCGGTGGAGGACGCCACAAACTTGTAAGTCGTTTTGCTGTGTACATAGTTCCGCGTGGTCAGCGCGTACAAACTTTCCCACTAGAGCGCGCCCCGCTAAGCACAACAGCGCAAGCGCAGCGCTCGTCCATCTCCGCACTACGAGATGGCGCTGCCATAGAGACGGACCAAATTCTGCTTCCGCCGATCCGCGTATTAATATGGAACACAGCCAATGAGATTGCTGCTAACGTAGAACCTTTGCTCCTCGCGGATCACACTCGCGCAGTGATACATGAACGCGCGAGGTATTATAACGAGTGTACAGACCTCCGATTAGTCAGTCTGCATTAGTCTGTACCAGTCTATAGTCAAGTTTCAGTCTGCGCCTAATAAAATTACCATATTCCTGTACATAGCCATGAATATAAATGTATAGACACTTTCGTCAAGTATCAGAGATATATGTGAGAATAAGGTTAACGCACTAAAACCAAAGCAACTTCAGATTGTCAATTGTAAATAGTATCCAGAACGAAGTTAAGTAATTTTTATGCTTGTTATTAATTTAATAAATGTGTGTGAAAATTAATCAAGTTCTGTTTAAAGTTGGTCACCGTCAATCTACTACTCTAAGCGTGCAAGTGGCATTTCTATCATCTGACCTAACGGCAGAAGATAAACGCGCCACGATAAGACCACGAGACATATTGCTGACACTCGCCTACTTCGTTAGAGCGACAAGTCAAATAATCTGATGGTTTGTGTACTGAAGGTCTTACAGTACGCACACCACACGTTTTCAGCCAGATGGCCGTATACTTTCAATAACATAGTGTATGTTACCAAACAACATCAGGGGTGACATTCTGATCAATGCATGGACATTCACAATAGCGTCACGCCTGCACGACGCATCAGGATGATGCAAAACTTTTTTTTTGGTGTGTACTACACTGAAGAGCCAAAGAAACTGGTACACCTGCCTAATATCGTCTAGGGCCACCACCAGCACACTGAAGTGCCGCAACACGACGTGGCATGGATTCGAGTAATGTCTGAAGTAGTGCTGAAGGTAATCGACACCATGACTCCTACAGAGCTGTCCATAAATCCGAAAGAGTAAGAGCGGGTGGAGATGTCTTCTGAACAGCACGTTACAAGGGATCACAGATATGGTCAATTATGTTCATCTGGGGAGTTTAGCGGCCAGCGGAAGCCTTTAAACTCAGAAGAGGGTTCCTGGAGCCAGTCTATAGCAATTCTGAACGCCGCGCGGGGTAGCCGTGGGGTCCAAGGCGCCTTGTCACGGTCCGCGCGGCTCACCCCGTCGGAGGTTCGAGTCCACCTTCGGGCAAGGGTGTGTGTGTTGTCCTTAGCGTAAGTTAGTTTAAGTTACATTAAGTAGTGCGTAAGCTTAGGGACCGATGACTTAAGCAGTTTAGTCCCATAAGACCTTACCACAAATTTCAAATTTCAGTTCTGGGCGTTTGGGGTGTCGCATTGTCCTGCTGGAATTGCCCAAGTCCATTGAAATGCGCAATGGACATGAATGGATGCAGGTGATCAGACAGAATTTTTCCGTATGTGTCACCTGTCAGGGTCGTATCTAGACGTATCAGGGGTCCCATATAATTCCAGCTGCACGCGCCCCACATCGTTACAGAGCCTCGACCAGCTTGAACAGTCCCCTGCTGACATGTAGGGACCATGGATTCAATACCCTTACAATTCCATCCGCTCGATACTATTTGAAACGAGAGTCGTCTCACCAGACAACGTGTTTGCTGTCATCAACAGTCCAATGTAGGTGTTGACGGGCCAGGCAAGGCGTAAAGCTTTATGTCGTGCAGTCATCAAGGTTACACGAATGGGCCTTCGGCTTCGAAAGCCCATATGGATTATGTTTCGTTGAAAGGTTCGTACACTGTCACTTGTTCATGTCCCAGGACTGAAATCTGCTGCAATCTACAAAGGGCTCTTACGTTGGCCAGCCGGGGTGACCGAGCGGTTCTAGGCGATACAGTCTGGAACCGCGCGACCGCTACGGTCGCAGATTCGAATCCTGCCTGGGGCATGGATGTGTGTAATGTCCTTAGGTTAGTTAGGTTTAAGTAGTTCTAAATTCTAGGGGACTGATGACGTCAGAAGTTAAGTCCCATAGTGCTCAGAGCCATTTTTTTCTGTTAGGTTGAACGATTCTCTTGCGTCGTCGTTGGTCCCGTTCTTGCAGTATCTTTCTCCGGCCGCAGCGATGTCAGAGATTAGATGTTATGCCGAAATCCTGAAGTTCACGGTACACTTGTGAAACGGTCGTACGGGAAAATCCCCACTTCATCGCTGCCTCGGAGATGCTGTATCCCATCGCCCGTGCGCCGACTATAACACCACGTTCTAGCTCACTTAAATCTTGATAACCTGCCATTGTAGCAGCATCAACCGATCTAACAACTGCGCCAGACACTTGTATTACGTAGGCGTTGCCGACCGCAGCGTCGTATTCTGCCTGTTTGCGTATTTGTGTATCTGAATATGCATGCCTACACTTGTTTCTTTAGCGCTTCAGTGCATTTTCAGTTTGTGTGCGGTTTTAAGGGACGGCTCGTGTGTGTGCAGGCGCAGGCCTGACGGAGGCGATGAATGCGACCGGCGTGGGCGCCGCGCCTCCGACCGCCGCCGCCGCCGACACGACAGCCGCCGCCGCCTCCGCCTCCGACGCCGCCGCCGACGGGTCGACGACGATGAACCCCCGCGAGGTGGCGCGTGCCGAGTTCTACGGCACGTACGACCCGATGACGGGCATCCGCATCGCGGGCACGCTGGGCGGCTTCTTCAGCCTGATGGTGCTGCTGGTGGTGTACAAGAGCCGGTGCAAGGGCGGCAGCTCGCGCTGCAGCCTGGCGGGCGACCCGGCCGTGCAGCGCGCCTGGGCGGAGCGGCTGCAGCGCGAGGCCGACGCCGCCGAGGAGGCGGAGGACCGCAGCCGCCGCGAGCAGCTGGCCAAGCTGTACGCCGCCGCCGCCGCGGAGCGCCTCTCGCACCGCGTAAGCCAGCGCTGCCGCCGACACCCGTTTCTCGTTCCTGTGAATTGAAGGGGAAGGGGCAGGGGAGGAACGAGAAAGAAGGGATTGCCTTATCATCTTAAATCATTCACTAATCGAGCAGTCGCTCGGCAACAGCTACAGTTAGCAAACAATGTTGCAAGAATGTAAAAGGTGAATGACCTGTGACGTAACTTGCTTATTGTCGAAGCGCCGTCAGAGATGCAGCGAGTTACTGACTTTGAAAACCGCGGCTTGAAAAACGGACAGAAGAAGAACACTTTTACACATTCTTTTGATGTACGAGATACGAGGGCTGTCCAGAAACTAAGTTACGATTGATCGCGAAATGAAAATCACAGTGAAAATCAGAAATGTTTCATTTGTAACAGTTAGCTACACCTTTCAGCTACTTCTCTACGTAGTCGCCGTTCTGACTCAGACATTTGTCGTAGCGTTGTACCAACTTTCCAATAACCTCATCATAGAAGGCAGCCGCCAGTGCTTTCCGCCAATTCTCTACGCTGGCCTGAAGTTCGTTGTCTGTGCCAAAATGTTGTCTTCATAGCCAGCGGTTCGTTTGAGCAGAGATGAAACTCAGTGGGAGACAATTACGGGCTGTATTGTGGGTAACCAAACATTTCCAATTGAAACGATGCAGGAACATCTTCGTTGCCCCTGCAGAATGAGGCTGAGAATTGTCTTGAAGAAGAAACCGCACGACAGTTATGTAATGTTGGTTGCATAGCTTCAGGGGAAAATTCTCACCAGGCCCTCGTACTTGGCGGGAGACACTATTTTCTATAACATCTTTATGCGCTCACTAAGAGCTCAGGAATGAAAAGAGCGACATAATTGTACCTAGAGTCATACTAGAGACACTGCCCAACACATCTTTGCAAAGCTTTATCGGATTTTCATAGTCGTTTCCATTTCGCGACCGATCGTAACTTACTTTCTGGACAGCCCTCGTATTCTCGATGAACAGTTACTCAGTTACTCATTTTTTTTCTCTTGTCTCTTGTAACTCGTGTCGGACGCGCATGTCTTGCCGCCTTATTATTATTGTAAAAAATAATATTATTTTAGTGTAAAGTAAAAGTGCAATACTAAAAGTGCTATACTGCATAGCAGTAAATTTATTGTACGACGTGTATATGAAAACGTCAAAGGAATTATTTTCATTACGAGAAGTACCAGTCAAAACGGCATCCATTTTAAATCCTTCATTGCAGTGTAACCTCATCTATTAATTGCCATAAATTCAGAGTTAAATGGAACTGGTGTATGGACTATTTATTTAGTATAGAATCAATGTCTCACTCCTTAATGAAGTTATTTAATTTTATTTATGTTTCTGCCAAATAGAGAGTTCACAGTCACGAATTCTTTCGTCGAAATCGGACGGAAGTTGCATGCGGCGAAATATTTTCTCCGCGCCATATTCTACTGGTAAATTCTTGTTGAGCTTTTCAAAAATAATTATATTTCGAATAGGCATTTACTCTCCTCTGCAATGCAACTTCCAACTGATCAGACGATCCAACAAGAACCAGCCGCACACGGTCGGCGTTCGCAAATATATTTCCATCGCTGATTAAAGCTAGATATTACAGCACAAAAGTAAACATATTGTTATAATTAGCGACTACGAACGGGGACATTTATAACTGTATGTTTATGTATACACATTGCATAAACATATCGTTATAAGCTCCGTCGGGACTCTATGCAGAATCAGCAGCAACAAGTGAAAATGTGTGTCTGACAGGGAAACGAACCCGGGATCTTCTGCTTACTAGACAGTTGAGTTAACTCCGAAAGAACAGACACCAGGCATTCATACACTACTGGCCATTAAAATTACTACACCAGGAAGAAATGCAGATGATAAACGGGTATTCATTCGACAAATATATTATACTAGACCTGACATGTGATCACATTTTCACGCAGTTTGGGTGCATACATCCTGAGAAATCAGTACCCAAGACAACCACCCCTGGCCGTAATAACGGCCTTGATACGCCTGGGCATTGAGTCGAACAGAGCTTGGATGGCGTGTACAGCTGCCCATGCAACTTCAACACGATACCTCAGTTCATCAAGAGTAGTGACTGACGTATTGTGACGAGACAGTTGCTCGGCCACCATTGACCAGACGTTTCCAATTGGTGAGAGATCTGGAGAATGTGCTGGCCAGGGCAGCAGTCGAACATTTTCTGTATCCAGAAAGGCCCGTACAGGACCAGCAACATGCGGTCGTGCATTATCCTGATGAAATGTAGGGTTTCGCAGAGATCGAATGAAGGGTAGAGCCACGGGTCGTAACACATCTGAAATGTAACGTCCACTGTTCAAGTGCTGTCTATGCGAACAAGAGGTGACCGAGGCGTGTAACCAATGGCACCCCATACCATCACGCTGGATGATACGCCAGTATGGCGATGACGAATACACTCTTCCAATGTGCGTTCACCGCGATGTCGACAAACACGGATGCGACCATCGTGATGCTGTAAACAGAACGTGGATTCATCCGAAAAAATGACGGTTTGCCATTCGTGCACCCAGATTCGTCGCAGGCGCTCCTGTCTGTGATGCAGCGTCAAGGGTAACCGCAGCCACGGTCTCCGAGCTGATAGTCCATGCTGCTGCAAACGTCGCCGAACTGTTCGTGCAGATGGTTGTTGTCTTGCGAACGTCCCCATCTGTTGACTCAGGGATCGAGACGAGGATGCTCGATCCGTTACAGTCATGCGGATAAGATGCCTGTCATCTCGACTGCTAGTGATACGAGGCCGTTGGGATCCAGCACGGCTTTCCGTATTACCCTCCTGAACCCACCCATTCCATATTCTGCTAACAGTCATTGGACCAGCGAACGCAGCAATGTCGCGATACGATAAACCGCAATCGCGATAGGCTACAATCCGACCTTTATCAAAGTCGGAAACGTGATGGTACGCATTTCTCCTTCTTACACGAGGCATCACAACAACGTTTCACCAGGCAGCGCCGGTCAACTGCTGTTTGTGTATGAGAAATCAGTTGAGAACTTTCCTCATGTCAGCACGTTGTAGGTGTCGCCACCGGCGCCAACCTTGTGTGAATGCTCTGAAAAGCTAATCATTTGCGTATCACAGCATCTTCTTTCTGTCGGTTAAATTTCGGGTCTGTAGCACGTCATCTTCGTGGTGCAGCAATTTTAATGGCCAGTAGTGTATAATGGACTCACCACGATGGGCAATGAATTCATCACCTTCGGTGCGGATACACAGTTACGTTCGATCTCCTGCGGAAATCCCAAAGTAGCGAGTGTGTAGGACATGAACGAGGACTGTGGATAAGTGGCAGGAAGGCTTGCCTGCATAGTACGTGCAATTCCAATGGACACTGTGTCCGGATGGCGCAGTGGTTAACGCATCTGCCTTAGTAAGCAGGAGAGCCCGGGTTCGAATCCCGGTCTGGCACTGATTTTCATCCGTCGCCGCTGTTTCGCAGTCCCGATGAAGCTCACATCTATATTTCCTTCCATTAGCTCACTCATACTGAGTATAAAGGGACGATCTGTATTTGCTTATTTAGGAGAAGAAAACTTCTTAGCCAAAATCGTAATAAAACACCTTCTTGCGGATAACCTGTTTCGGTAAAACTTTTTTGTAATCATCAGATCTTCGTACAGGTTATTATAAACACCTTCTGCTAGATACTCACAAAATCTTTCCATGAATTCTCCATATGCACAACATATGACATGAATGGTGTGTTGGCACATCAAAAATAAAAGTTAAAATTACTATGCTATCAAATCGCCACAAATTTGACGTGGCAACACATCATTCGTGTCATACGTCATGCATCTGAAGATTTACTGGAAAGATTTTGTGTGCATCTGGCACAAGATGTTTATAATAACCTGTGCGAAGGATGGCAACATAGTTTTACCGAAACCGGTTACCCACAATACAGTGTTTTATTGCCATTTGGCTAAGAAATTCTTTTTCTACTAAGATAGTTCCTTCCCTGACCTTTCCTTTCTCCCACATTTCCCTTCAACTTGCGTAATATGCATCACAGCTGCGATTTCCGCATGATGTATGTTCTTTCGGCCGTGTCAGAAAGAATAGACGCGGCACATTCATATAATGCTTTTTTTTTTCAAATCGAGATATGTGAGGACGGATACCGCTCATAGAGGCTGGCTGCAGCGCAATGCGGACGCAACGCACTGTCGCCTTCACCTTCCTCCTCCTGGGCGCTGGCCGGGTGGGTGGAATGTGGGAGGGGTGGAGTGGAGGCCGCAGCCACTGGTCAAGACAACTCTAGCTATGTAATCATGACGTTTAGTTGATTTACATGCTGTGACAAGCCGTCTTCGACATTGACTGCAATGTCTGTGCTCCAGTCGACAACTTGCGGACGGACCGGCCTGGGAGAGGCGCTGTCGCTTTTTTTCAGTTTTAAATAAAGAAGTAGCCGGCTGCAGTGGCCGAGCGGTTCTAGCCACTTCAGTCTGGAAGCGCGCGACCGCTATGGTCACAGGTTCGAATCCTGCCTCGCGCATGGATGTGTGTAGGTTAGTTAGGTTTAAGTAGTTCTAATTTCTAAGGGACTGATGACCCCAGATGTTAAGTCCCATAGCGCTCAGAACCATTTTAAATAAAGAAGTAATTGTAACCCTTTTTCCACGGCCTTTGTGATATCAAGACAAGCACTTTGGAGAGTGCGGTGCAGTGCAATACGAAACACTGTGCAATGTACGTAGAGTTATTGTCATTTACTACAGTTCATTTCTCTGCTATCCTTAACCTCGTGGTAGCGGTGCAAATGTGCAGCTTATTAGCGAAACACACTGAGGTGACAAAAATCAGGGGATACCTCCTAATGTCGTGTCCCAACTCCTTTTGCCCGGCGTAGTACAGTAATTCAACGTGGCGTGAACTCAACAAGTGTTGGAACTGCCCTGCATTAATATTGAACCATGCTGCTCCCATAGGCGCCAACAATTGCGAAAGCGTCGCCGGTGCAGGAGTTTGTGCATGAACTGACATCTCGGCTACGTCCCATAAATGTTCGATGGCATTCATGTCGGGCGGTCTGGGCGGCCAAATCATTCGATCGAATTGTCCAGGATGTTCTTCAAACCAAAGGCATACATTTGTGGTCCAGTGACATGGCACATCGTTATCCATAAAAATTCCATAGTTGTTGTGGAACATGAAGTCCATGAATGGCTGCAAATGATATCCAGATAGACTAGTTGGACCAGAGGATCCAGTCCAATCTATGTAAACACAGCCTACACCATTATGTAACCACCACCAACTCGCACAGTACCTTGACAACCTGGGTCTATGGCTTCGTGGGGTCTGCACCACACCACAACCCTACCATCAGCTCTTATCAACTGAAATCGGGACTCAGCTGCCCAGACCACCGTTTTACAGTCGTCTAGGATCCAACCTATATGGTCAGAGCACAGGAGAGGAGCTGCAGGTGAAGTCGTGCTGCCATATCCCATTAACGCCAATTTTTTCCGCACGTAATTAACGGATACCATCGTCGTACATCCCACATTGATTTCTGAGGTTATTTCACGAAGTGTTCCTTGTCCGTTAGCACTGATAACTATACACAAACGCCGCTGAACTCGGTCGTTAAGTGATGCCTGTCGGCCTCTGCGTTGTCCGTGGTGAGAGGCAATGCCTGATATTTGGTATTCTCGGCACATTCTTGACACTATGCCTCGTGGAATATTGAACTCCCTATCGATTTCCAAAACTGAATCTTCCATAGTTCTAGTTCCAACTATCATTCGGGGTTCAAGGTCTCTTAATTCCCGTCGTGCAGCCACAATCACGTCGGAAACCTTCTGACATGAATCAACTGAGCACAAATGACAGCTCTTCCAATGCACTGCCCTTTTCTACTTTGTGTACGCGATACTACCGCCAGCTATATGTAGACATATCGCTATCCAATGACTGTTGTCACCTCACAGTGTGTATCTTTCTGCAGAAGCATTCCAGCTGTTATTTTTTACAAGTCCACTATAATCATATAGCCGAGAGTGAAGTCACACACTAAAAGTGCAGGTAGTAAGTTCGTTTTAATTGAAATGTAAGCTTGGTGCGTATTTTGTTGTTAAATAAACAAGGGGTCTATACAATGGCGATGTACTTGAGGACAATATTATAGAAATGGAATAGAATGTAGATGAAGATGAATTGGAGATACGATACTGCGTGAAGAGTTTGACAGAGCACTCAAAGACCTGAGTCGAAACAAGGCCCCGGGAGTAGACAACATTCCAATAGAACTACTGACAGCCTTTGGAGAGCCAGTCCTGCCAAAACTCTACCATCTGGTGAGCAAGATGTATGAGACAGGCGAGATACTCTCAGACTTCAAGAATAATATAATAATTCCAATCCCAAAGAAAGCAGGTGTTGACAGATGTGAAAATTACCGAACTATCGGTTTAATAAGTCACAGCTGCAAAATACTAACGCAAATTCTTTACAAACAAATGGAAAAACTGGTAGAAGCCGACCTCGGGGAAGATCAGTTTGGATTCCGTAGAAATGTTGTAACACGTGAGGCAATACTGACCTTACGACTTATCTTAGGAGAAAGATTAAGGAAAGGCAAACCTACGTTTCTAGCATTTGTAGACTTAAAGAAAGCTTTTGACAATGTTGACTGGAATACTCTCTTTCAAATTCTAAAGGTGGCAGGGGTAAAATACAGGGAGCGAAAGGCTATTTACAATTTGTACAGAAACCAGATGGCAGTTATAAAAGTCGAGGGGCATGAAAGGGAAGCAGTGGTTGGGAAGGGAGTGAGACAGGGTTGTAGCCTCTCCCCGATGTCATTCAATCTGTATATTGAGCAAGCAGTAAAGGAAACAAAAGAAAAATTCGGAGTAGGTATTAAAATCCATGGAGGTTCGCCGATGACATTGTAATTCTATCAGAGACAGCAAAGGACTTGCAAGAGCAGTTGAACGGAATGAACAGTGTCTTGAAAGGAGGATATAAAATGAACATCAATAAAAGCAAAACTAGAATAATGGAATGTAGTCGAATTGCGTCGGGTGATGCTGAGGGAATTAGATTAGGAAATGAGACACTTAAAGTAGTAAAGGAGTTTTGCTATTTGGGGAGCAAAATAACTGATGACGGTCGAAGTAGAGAGGATATAAAATGTAGACTGGTAATGGCAAGGAAAGCATTTCTGAAGAAGAGAAATTTGTTAACATCGAGTATAGATTTACGTGTCAGGAAGTCGGTTCTGAAAGTGTTTGTATGGAATGTAGCCATGTATGGAAGTGAAACATGGACGATAAATAGTTCTGTGGTGCTACAGAAGAATGCTGAAGATTAGATGGGTAGATCACATAACTAATGAGGAGGTATTGAATATAATTGGGGAGAATAAGAGTTTGTGGCACAACTTGACAAGAAGAAGGGACCGGTTGGTAGGACATGTTCTGAGGCATCAAGGGATCACAAATTTAGCAAAATGGCTCTGAGCACTATGGGACTTAACTGCTGAGGTCATCAGTCCCCTAGAACTATGTAAACCCTAACTAACCTAAGGACATCACACACATCCATGCCTGAGGCAGGATTCAAACCTGCGACAGTAGCGGTCTCGCGGTTCCAGATTGTAGCGCCTAGAACCGCTCGGCGACTTCGGCCGGCACAAATTTAGCATTGGAGGGCAGTGTGGAGGGTAAAAATCGTAGAGGGAGACCAAGAGATGAATACAATAAGCAGATTCAGAAGGATGTAGGTTGCACTAAGTACTGGGAGATCAAGAAGCTTTCACAGGATAGAGTAGCATGGAGAGCTGCATCAAACTAGTGTCAGGACTGAAGACCACAACAACAACAACAAATAAAACGTTAAATTTCGGTATAATTTGTTAGATTACCGCGATGTGGTGATTGTTTGGAAGATATTTTTACGCGTGTGTTTTTGAAAAAAAAAAAGGAGATATTTGTGGAGAATTAGGTTTTAACGAAATCCCGTATTTAGGTGCATCATATTAAAAAATCGGTAAAATTATAGGTATTTGCGGAATACTACGGGGAAATCGATAAAATTTGCCTAAAAACCGTAAATAGCGTCATATGTTGCTTGTGTTAGTTATTAAACATTTAAAGGTACGTATGGCGTCGATAGTTCCGATGCCCCAGCGTAGGTGCACGCTCGTAGGTTGGCACTACGAGAGCGGACGACCTACGCCGACCGACCACAGCGCCCTCTAGCCGACGCTGTGGAACTCAACGAGTTCCGCTCTGCTTTCTGCCCATTTCATCAGAAGCAGACGACCGAGCACCTTAGCTTCTACTTCACAGGGAGCTAGCCATTACAGACTTTGCCTTTGTTACTTCAGTGATAGTTTAACTAGTAGTAACTGTTAGCTTTGATACATGAACAGCTTCGCACCTACGTGCTCTTCAAGCCTAAGTAAAGTAGATGTCATTTACTAATATTCTCCATTAAATGTGCTTTTACTTTACATGCAGTGCCGAAGTGCTTTACCTCTCCTGCTCCTACTCCCTTCCTTCATTCGGCCTATTTTGCAAATCATAGGAGCAGACCCACGCGCCGCCTTCCAGTTGGGATACAAAAGTACGTATTCTGCGTGTGTTTCCTGAACATCGATAAAGTAGCAGCGAAATCCATATTTATGTGTGTTGTCTTAAAAATGGGTAAAATTAGCCACAAAAACCCATATTTGTATCTATCTTCTTAAAATGTGGGGAGGGGGGGACAGAAGAGAAACTCATATTTGCGTGTATCTTCTTTTAAGGTGCAGGGGAATCAGAAAATATCAGTGAAATGTGTTTCTTCTTTTTAAAAAATCGGTATAAAGTAGACATGAAGCCGTAAATAGCGTCATATGATGCAGAAAATAGTGTGGCTGTCGAAAATTTGCAAAAACTAGGCCAAACCGCTGGGTACTACGCTATGCTGAAAATTCGCAACATCACCTGAATTTACTGCTGCTGCACTGAAATCGATATTAAGAATGACAATCTCGAGGACGCTAAGGAGCAGTGGGGGCAGTGGATATGTTGGGGACTTCATTTTTTTGGGTCATACATTGCCGTAATTAAAAAAGGCAGTTATCACTTTAAGCTAAAAGTATTGAACACATGGGTAAACATGTAGCCACTAGGCCGCCGTGTTGCCCATAAATTACGGTAATCATAGTTGCAGTTATTAAAATGGTTCAAATGACTCTGAGCACTATGGGACTTAACATCTGAAGTCATCGGTCCCCTAGAACTTAAAACTACTTAAACCTAACTAACCTGAGGACATCACACACACCCATACCCGAGGCAGGATTCGAACCTGCGACCCTAGCAGTAGCGCGATTCCGGACTGTAGCGCCTAGAACCGCTCGGCTACCGCAGCCGGCTACAGTTATTACTCTTTAAGTATGTTGTAAATAAACAAAACTTGCGTCCAAGTGAACAGTTTGTTTACGTGAGGGTCATTAAATTAGGCTATCGCAATTGGGCGGTTTGTTTACTTAAGGAGAACCCATTACTACCATTATCCGGCATACGTCTGGTCAGCCGACTATTAATAGACCCCCAACCCTTCTGCATCTGCCTCTCCTTGACGTAGGACACACCACGTTCTACAACAGGTGAGGTGAGTCTCAGTGGAACAGTTTTGGTTTCAGTACAAAACAGTAAACTTGTTGCGTAAGCGGATGGATGTAGCAATCTGAGTTCCCCTGGTCCCCGCCTTCCGCGTGCAGGGCGCCTGCTCCTGCTCTGCCACTGACAGAGCAGTGGTAGACGAGCAGTGAGAGATCCTGTACTTCCTGCAGGGGAGACAGGGTCTGCAAGAGAGGATAGCATTTGAGGTAACTTAGGTATCTTTGGTAGCTGACTTTCGGCTAACCTCCCGACATACCTATTTGCAGCATTTCTCAAGCGCTTGACAGTAGTCAGGGCAATTTACGGCTGCTTACGAATGTCAACTAACTCATCCTATCTTCGCGAACAGCATTCACAGGGGAGCTACATTGTGACTGGTGCATTTTTTTTACAGAACCGTAAACAAATAAGCGTAAGATAAGCTTTCTAAATCTCTTTAATTTCTGTATCTGTTTACTAGATGTATTACGAATTCCCTTTAAGAACTGAAGCAGTCACGTCACTGTGCTTCTCATAACTAGCTCATATTCAAACTCGCACTGTATATTACTTGTATTACTGTGTATTACATGTACCGACCTGGTGCTATGAGCATAATAGCACTCACAGATCCAGTAGGGGTGAGGTCACATGCAGTCGAAAATAGACAGCTGCGTCCCTTCTCTGAGCTGATCATAGCACGGTTGACATCATTTCAGAACTCGACTGTGGTTTCTAGTTATCGCAGAAAGAGTGCTACATAACATTTTATATGCATGAGAGCATGTAGTTGAAGAGAAATGCTATAATTTTAGTGTGATTTCAGGCTCAATTTGCAGAGAAATTGCATAATTTTAGTGCAAAGTTCACATGATAACCGGCTGCCGCTGGCAAGTATATTTTTCGAATCCCTCACTTTCGTTTTAGGATTTCATTCGTTTATGAAGTACAAAAAAATTTACAAATATCGGTCATTTTTTCACTCTATTCACTATGAATTTACAAATTATAATGGTTAAAATTCTACGTAAACCACTTTCATCCATCATTGCTCACTTACATCTCTTTGTTGACGGTGGAAGAACTGAGAGGAAACTTCAATCAGCGCCGAGAACACTCGCGAAGCTGGGTGGGCTTCGTAAAAGTGCACTAGAGAAATGTTCATGCTCAAATTCGGTGCATATTTGTCATACTGATCATAAAATCAGTTAAATGAAACGTGTTGTACAATAATTACTCACTGAGTCCCACCCACTCTTAGATCGCATATTTGGCAGTAGTTCCAATGACAACTACTTCCTGCCTCTGCTGGAAAACACTGGGGAGTGGCCACACAGGACAGATTAATAATCCTTCAGTACATAAAAGAAATGTAACGCAATCATCATCATCATCAGCCAATTCAATCATTAAATGATGTGGCCTCTTCGAGTCGTGGATTCAGGTTGGCTTTCAGCAGTCTTCTCCAAGTGGGACGGTCTTAGGCAGTTCTCTGCCAGGTGTTACCAGCGATCTTCTTGATGTCTTTGTCCCATCTGTCTGGTGGTCTTCCTCTAGGCCTCCGGTGCTCTCTCGGACTCCACTCCAGTACCAGCTTCGTCCATCTGTTGTCTTTTCTTCTTGCGACGTGGCCAGTCCACTGCCATTTCAAGGAACCTACTGTCTCTAAGATGTCGTTAACCTTCGTCATAGACCTGCTGTCATCTGCCCTTTTCCTATCCTTTCTTGTATAGCCCAGCATTGATCTCTCCATGGCTCTCTGTGGTGTCCTAAGTTTTCCTTTTGTAAATGAGTTCAGTGTCCATGTCTCGCAGCCATACGTCATCACAGGAAGAATGAATTGATCAAATACTGCTTTCTTCAGATTTACTGGCATTTTTGATCTGAATACTGTTGAATTCTTCCCAAATGCTTACCAGCCAAGCTTGATGCGTCGATAGATTTCTGGCCTTATGTCTCCCTTCCTATTTATAATCTCGCCAAGGTAGGCACATTCACTGACCTGCTTTCTCCTTTCAAGATACTGTCAATTCCATTCATCTGCTCTTCCAAGTCCTTTGCTGTCCCCGACAGAATTATAATGTCATCGGCGAACCTCAAATTTTTTATTTCTTCTCCCTGGACTTTAATTCCTACTCCAAATTTTTCTTATGTTTCCTTTACTGCTTGCTCAATATATAGATCGAATAACATCGGGGGATAGACTACGACCCTGTCTCACTCCCTTCTCAACCACTGCTTCCCTTTCGTGCCCCTCGAATCTTATAACTGCCACCTGTTTTCTGTACAAGTTGTAAATAGCCTTTCGCTCTCTGTACTTTACCCCTTTCACTGCTTTGTCAAATTCTTCACACAGTATCATATCTCCCTCCTCATATTCATCTACGTCCTCTTCCATCTCCATAATATTGCCCTCAATTAAATCTCCCTTGTATAGGTCACCCATTCTTCCACCTTTCTGTTTTCCCCTCTTTGCTTAGGACTGGTTTTCCATCTGAGCTCTTGACATTCATACAGGTGGTTCTGCTTTCTCCAAAGATCTCTTTAATTTTCCTGTATGCAGCATCTATCTTACCATTAGTGAAATATGCTTCTACATCCTTACATTTGTCCTCCAACCATTCCTGCTTAGCCATTTTGCACTCCCCGTCGATCTCATCTTTTAGACGTTTGTATTGACATTCACCTTACAGTTATTAACCAACCCTTTATCAAGTGTGTTTTACAACAAAACTATTTTGTCACACCGATAGCCATTTAATGTTTATGACGATCAGCGCAGCTAGTGATGTGGAAACTGGGAGGGTGACTTTTTCGCTCCTCAGATAGAAAATATTTCCGAAATAGAACTCACACCATGGATATCGTTCTTAATGGGACCGCGTACACGTGTAGTAGATCCGTCACTTAGTTTATCGGTAGCCTCATTTCATTTCTTTGTGGCTTATTTGTATTGCCCGAGGTTGTTGAGATGTAATATTTCTCTCCCAAAGAGCCACGCATTGTTTTTAAATACTAAAATCCTGAATATTGTGGGTATAGAAATCTAAATTCAGTTTTGCATACTGTGTACAATTTTTCAACGATGATGTCATTTTTAAGATTTTACTTCATTTTTTACATGTTTGTATTTCACTTCCATTTATAACACAACAGTACATTCTTTTAATGTTGGTAAGGTGCCTCTACAAAGTTGCGCAATTACACATTCGTAGATACTGAAAATATATTGATGGTTCATCTGCTTGTTGCCATTGTCGCAACACTTGCTGGTGTTAACTTGCACATACTACTTAATGGTAGGGATGGGCGATTAATTGCAATTAACTGATTAATCGTCACTATGCAAGGAATAGATTATGCATATACTGGTATTTCTTTCACGTCAATTAATTTTACGTTATCTGTTATCCTTAGAACTAACTATTTCAATGTTTTCTTTTTTTTGTTTCAAAGGCTGTCAAGCGTTGTTTTGCTGTTTATAGAGTTGTTACGAAAAGAAATCCAACAGTCTGCTAGTACCTGTCGTGCTTCGACGGCGCAGCTCGTAACATTTCGCGTGGACTGTGTTCTGTTTACGACTGCTGCCAACATCAGCTATCTAAAGTAGTAACTCCTAAGGCCGGTCCACACGCAATCTGTACATTTCCAAGAGCAAACCTTATCTGCACATTTCCAAGCGCAAAGCTAGCAGAACTAATAATCTGGCTCTAGTCCACAACTACTTTTTTAAAAAAATTGCAGTTTCCCTCATTGCCTTAGGTAATTACTCTTGTCTTCTCTATTAACGAATTATAAGCAGCTACCTTCTTATGTCGATTGCTGTAATCATTGGTCGTAGGCTTCCACAAACATATCTAACTCCTATGAATTTCAATAAACTCAACAGTGAACTCTCCAAAGCACTTACGCATATGAATCAGTTTATAAATCACTGCGTACGCAATGACGAGAAATACTAGACTGAAAAAAAACCTAACTTAAAGACGTTTCGCACAGGAGACCTGAGGCGAGCTCCTGTCCACAAGCTACGATTAGTCTGCACCGATGTCATTTGCACCATCAGATCTGAATAATTTTGCTCAGACTTCCGACTCTAGCTTTCACGATAGCACAGTATGTGCATATCTCATATCTGCACATACCTTCGATCCGCACTATATGATCTGTCTGCGTAGATGTGATGTACACGGACAGATCATTGTGTGTGGTGGCTGCTAACACACGATCGCAATAATGATAAATACAGGTAAAACCTGAAGTCGAAAATTCACACTGAGAACTGATTTGAAATTAATTGAATCTACAAGTGTGTTCGTCGAATGCAGTGACACAGTGCAACCGGAATTGAAACAGTTTAGATTTCCCAAGGCCTCAATGGGCAGCCAAAACCGTATCAACCACACTTTTTAAAATATGTGAAATTTAATAGATTTTTCGATTTATTGTGAAAATTACTTTTTTAAGTATTGTAAACATTTTCTTTGTTTAATAATTCGTATGGAAACAATTGGCCGGCCGGAGTGGCCGAGCGATTCTAGGCGCTACAGTCTGGAGCCGCGCGACCGCTACGGTAGCAGGTTCGAATCCTGCCTCGGGCATTGATGTGTTTGATGTCCTTAGGTTAGTTATGTTTAAGTAGGTCTAAGTTCTAGGGGACTGATGACCTAAGAAGTTAAGTCCCATAGTGCTCAGAGCCATTTGAACCATTTTTTGGAAACAATTGTGAAAAATATTCCAAAGGCTTTGAACGTCAGACGTAAAGTACCAGTGTATACACTGATGTGACAAAAATCATGAGACAGCGATATGCACATATACTCATGGCGGTAGTATCGCGTACGCAACGTATAAAAGTGTGTGTCAAATTTATTCAGGTGATTCATGTCAAAAAGTAAACGACGTGATTATGGCCGCACGGTGAGAATTAACAAACTTTAAACGCGGAATAGTAGTTGGGATAGGAGCATAGGGCATTCCGTTTCGGAAATTCTTAGGGAATTCAATATTCTGAGATCCACAGTGTCAAGAGTGTGCCGAGAATAACAAACTCTCTCGGCGGACAACGCAGTGGCCGACGGCTTTCACTTAACGACCGAGATCAGCGGCGTTTCTATAGCGTTGTCAGTGCTAACAGACAAGCGACACTGCTTTAAATAACCACAGTCATTAATGTAGGACATACGACGAACATATCCTTTAGGACAGTGCGGCGAAATTTGTCGTTAATGGGCTTTAGCAGCAGATGACCGATGCGAGTGCCTTTGGTAACGGCTGGAAAGTTGTGGCTGATAGAATGAGACCTGCATTCGGTTGTTAAGAGCAAATGGTAGAGTTCGAGTGTGACGCAGACGACGAAGCCATGGATCCAGATTGTTAACAAGACGCTGTGCAAGCTGGTGGTGGCTCCATAATGGTGTGAGCTGTGTTTACGTGAAATGGATTGGGTCGCTGGTCCAACTGAACTGATCATTGACCACAAACGATTACATCCAGCTACTTTAAGACTATTTGCTGCCATTCATGTTCCCAAACAACCACGGGTCAATGGGTCACAACTGTTCGATTGGTTTGAAGAATGTTCTATACCAGTGGTTCCCAAAATGAAATTTTCTGAGAGATGAAAACTAAACGATTCGATTCTGTTTCAGTCACGAAACTAAATTATTTTCAAAAGATCATTACCATTATCATAATTTTGTAAGACACTAATACTGATTACATAAGTTATTCAATAATTACTTTTTCTTAATTCGTAACATTAATGAGGTGGAGGTTACAGGTTCCTCACCTAGTCCACCCACTACACACATATATTGTTCTTTGTCCCGTGTGAGACATATACGTAACATTTGCTAAATATCTCAAGAAAATGTCTCCTCCAAGTTGTAGACAGTACCTGCAGTAGTCCGAAAATTGCTTCATTTCTCTCTTCGAATCAGCTAAATGAATTAATTGACAGCACCACACAGCAGTAACTACATAAGCGCTGCTATAGTGCTGTATACATTATTATTATTATTATTATTATTATTATTATTACTACTACTATTACTGGTTGTGGTAATGACACAAAGCATTAACAACCTGAAGTGTTCTAATTTCTGCCTGTTCAGTAATAAGGAGTGCAGCAATCAAGTGATTTACGATCAGTAAGTATAGTGCACACATTTAAACTCGGTTGATTTTAAATGGGGTTGCAGTGTACAGGTCAAGCAAAGATATAACATAACAGTTAGTCGAATAATCACTTATTATCAAGCGATGATAGATTTCATTAATCGATTCATTTAAATAAGTGAAAAGGCCTATTAATGGACTTTTTACTCATAACCCCCCAGCCCTAGGTATGGGTATTGAAACAAAGATATCGATATTTTGAACCGATTTTGTACTTAAAGTAATGTCCAATAATGTCGATATTCGTGTAGTGATTCTAGAGACTGGTTTTGACAGTAAAGGGAAATATCAATGTATACGCTCCAGTTGTTTCAGAAAATGTTGCAGAGTTTCTAAATACAATCACATGCTGCCCGATAGCAGACCTTTGCTCATGTTCGAGAACATCTGAATTCTGACTGCCGTGTCCCCGTCCCCCCCCCCCCCTCCTCCCTCCCTCGCCATCCCCCTGGCTGCCGAATGATGTCTGTGAACGTCTCCATAACACACTCTGAACATTTGATGACCTAATATTGTATGGTTCATGGGATGACTCGTAAGCTGACCACTGCTGTGAATATGTAACATTGTTATTTTCATTTTTTCCATATTATTACATTTCGTTGAGACCTCTTCACGTTCAAGTTTTCCATTACATACAAATGCTTGACAGTGTCTATGTTTCACTCCTTGTAGGTCCTGTCACGCTTTAGCCATTTTTGTAATATTACTGCTCAAATGAAGAACTAATGTTTTTCAACCTGGCAATATTAAACTCGTTGTTATTGAATTAGTTTGTGTAGTGTCTCTGTTTGTATGTCTGTGAAGGACAATATCTCGATCGGCGTCAACTATTCCCCAAGCATAGGTAATTTCGTACACTTACACAAGTTACTCTCGTGGTGTAGAAGCAGTTGCAGACACCGACGGTTGCCTGTGAAATTCTTTGAAATGCAAGAGAAAGAATATTTCTTTATGACCTTCTCGAACTGGAACATTTCCATTCACATTTGGTCGTTAGATGATTGTCAGTGAGTGAAATGAGTTTGTTTTAGCAGATAAAACTTTCTCTGTGCTTTTGGCTGTGTTATTTAAGCAGGTTCTACAGCAAACATTGACGACCAAATGTTCGAAGTCCTATACAAGCATGTAGTACATAAACAGTTCATCACAGAATCTTTTGATCAAAATTAAATACGCACCATTACCTTTGAAACGCAACAGACTGTAATATGGCTGTTACTTAACTCCCCATTGCCGGCCACGGTGGCCGAGCGGTTCTAGGCGCTACAGTCTGGAACCGCACGACCGCTCCGGTCGCAAGTTCGAATCCTGCCTCGGGCATGGATGTGTGTGATGTCCTTAGGTTAGTTAGGTTTAAGTAGTTCTAAGTTCTAGGGGACTGATGATCTCAGAAGTTAAGTCCCATAGTGCTCAGAGCCACTTAACTCCCCATTAACATTACATATCGCTTATGAATCTCAAAAAACACAAATTATGCAACATGGCGGCTAACAATGACTGTCTTGTAACAAAGTCCAGTCACATTCCGATTTTCTTACTTTTCTTCGCTCCCCCACTGGGCTGCACATTCGCTTCCTATTCCCTCTGCATTTTAAACTGAGATCTGGTTTTAACCAGAAGAATTCAGTTGTTCACTATTCCTTTAATTACTTTACTCTGGACACAATTCAGTTTTACCCATCTACAATACACATCAGATTCTATACCCCAGAATATCTCTCCACAATTGTGAATACGTCAACAACAAAAAAACACATATCACTCTGCATATACTAAAGGTATACTAAATCTATACTAAAGCATATACTAAATCTACAAATATTCCTAACCTAGCCGTTGTCTACAAAGACCGTACTAATGTGTGCAATGAATTAGCATATCAGTCTTGTGCTTGCCTTTACTGCAGAGTATAACCGCGTGAAGTTCATATGTGATGGACCCGCGTTGTGGCTGTCCGATGTCGGATGTATCTCACATAGAATGATTCCATCAGTCGTACATGAAATTATACAAAGCACAACATTAGTACATATACATAACATAAAATATGCATGTATCACAACAAATCACATCCATACAATAAATACAAATAACTGAATGAGCGTGAATTAATTTGTTTTCGGTTATGAAATGCGTGACCGTGTCTATGTTTCACTCCTTGTAGGTCCTGTCACGCTTTATCCATTTCTGTAATATTACTGCTCAAAAGAAGAATTAATGTTTTTCAGCCTGGTAATATTAAACTCGTTGTTATTGAATTAGTTTGTGTAGTGTCTCTGTTTGTATGTCTGTGAAGGACAATACCTCGATCAGAGTCAACTACTCCGCCAGCATACGTAATTTCGTACACGTACACAAGTTACTCTCATGGTGTAGAAGCAGTTGCCGACTCCGACGGTTGCCTGTGAAATTCTTTGAAATGTAAGAGAAAGAAAACTTCTTTATGATCTTCTCGAACTGGAACATTTCCATTCACATTTGGTCGTTAGAGGATTGTCAGTGAGTGAAATGAGTTTGTTTTAGCAGATAAAACTTTGTCTGTGCTTTTGGCCGTGTTATTTAAGCAGGTTATACAGCAAACATTGACGACCAAATGTTCGAAGTCCTAAACAAGCATGTAGTACATAAACAGTTCATCACAGAATCCTTTGATCACAATTAAATACGCACAACTACCTTTGAAATGCAACAGACTGTATTATGGCTGTTACTTAACTCCACATTAACATTACGTATCGCTTATAAATCTCAAAAAATACAAATTATAAAATATGGCGGCTGACAATGATTGTTTCATTGCACACTCTTCATACACGTGAGAACTTCCCGTACATTATTAGAATCAGATTTCATAGAGATCGTACCAGTCATGTATCTTTGTTACCCTTCTTAAATTACTTTTGCCGTATTTTTCAAGGTAAGATCTCGTCATCAAGCTAATATGGCCACACAAGAACATTTAACTTAAGTATACATAGATTTTACTGTAGTATTACTTAGTATCGCTCCATGTTATGATCTGCCTGGGGAGAAAGAGAATAAGTTTGTTGATTTGTTGTTAGCACAAAAATATAACTAATCACCCCCTATGTTCATCAAAAATAGCTGTCTTCTTGTGGCGTGTGCCCCACAATGTTGTTCAAAAAATGGTTCTAATGGCTCTGAGCCTATGGGGCTTAACTTTTGAGGTCATCAGTCCCCTAGAACTTAAAACTACTTAAACCTAACGACATCACACACATCCATGCCCGAGGCAGGATTTGAACCTGCGACCGTAGCGGTCACGCTGTTCCAGACTGTAGCGCCTAGAACCGCTCGGCCACCCCGGCCGGCCTCAATGTTGTTCTCTGCATTTTATTGTCTACTGTCTGTAATCTAGTGAAGTGCTCTAACAACACATTGTTTATTATCTGCAACATCAGAGAGACAATTCTGATGAGAGATAATTCTGATGAACAGACTGAGCGTTTATTTACATTTTTGTGTTAGCGAAGGACCAACAAATGGCGATAAACACTGTCTCAGACGTGTTGTACTTCCCTTTCTCCACAGGCAGACGACAGCACTCACCGAAATTAAAAATGTACTACCGTAAAATCTGTATACATGGTCTAACAACTACCAAAAAACATTGACAAATTTCGAGTTGTAGACGGTGTCTTGTGGAGCGTCAAATTTATGAGGGAAACGCCCTCCACTTTTGTCTCCGTTCCAGTGGTAAACTTGAGTTCATACGTTGACGGACAGCAAGTGGAGCTCCTCGCAATGTGTCTGACAGCCTTCAGAAGGTTAGATAGCATCGAACGGCCTGTCACAACATTGCGGAGACAGCTAAGCGCAGCGGCAGCAGAAGAGCCGGCGTACAAGCTCACTTCACGTTTGCTGCCGAACGGGTGACCCAAAAGCAGGCGTTGGCCCCAATCATTTCGTCGCTCCGCAACGTTGTTGCACGACATTGGTGGACATGGGCATCAGTCCTTACTCTGTTACTCAAGAAACCCTCTACCGTTTCTCGACGATTGTCGGCATACTCTGTCTCAGTGATTTCCAACTTTTCTGAGACAACCACCCCTGGACGAGAGCAGATACCAGTTAATATCCTCAACAAATTTGGCCGCCTAACTGAACTATAGATTAAAAACAGTTAACACCGCTTTTTATAGTGACAAATGATATAATATAACTATTTGTGTTTAAACAAATAAAATTCACATATTTTTTGCAGTTTTTGTAAAACCAAGAAATCATGAATCACTGAAACAGTTGGAGCTGTTTATGTGTAACAGTCCTTGTTATTTTGGGTTTGGTGTCGAACAGTGCACTTAGTAGGTTATGCTGAAATTAACGTTAGCTGCCTCGCCTTTTTCCAATGTTACTACAGCCGACTATCTATTTTCGCATCTGTAAGAAGTGATAAATTGAACTTCAGTCCGGAACTGCGCTGCTGCTACGCTCGCAGGTTCGAATCCTGCCTCGGGCATGGATGTGTGTGATGTCCTTGGGTTAGTTAGGTTTAAGTAGATCTAAGTCTAGGGGACTGATGACCTCAGATGTTAAGTCCCATAGTGCTTAGAGCCATTTGAACCATTTTGATAAATTGAATGGTACTCTCGACAGTAATGGATACTAGTGAGCGACCATTCACCAAAAGACTGATAGTTCTGTTTTATCAAATCGTCTTTTAGTGTGTTGTCTTCGCGGAGTCCAAGACATTGCACTGGGGTTGGAATTTCACTTTTAAAAAATATTCCTGCCTCTATTCAAAACTATCTTAGACCCCCCCATACTTACGTGTCGACTTATAAAACACAGAAAAATAGTAGCTAATATAATTTACTACTCATGACAACTGATGAAAACGACGAGTATATTTATAGCAAACGAAATAAAAATAAGGGTAAAACTGTCCTGGAGTGCTTTTAGTAAACTAAGTTGGTTTACGAAACAGAGTTTCCAGCGTGTCTGAAACTGGATTTGTACCGGTTATTTGTCTCGACTGTTTTTACTAACAATAATGGGACTTGGAGAGCAATGGAGATTCCAGAATGAAATTTTCACCCTGCAGTGGAGTGAGCACTAATATGAAACTTTCTGGCACATTAAAACTGTGTGGCGGATCGAGACTCGAACTCGGGACACTTGCCTTTTGCGGATAACTGCTCTACCAACTGAGCTACTCTTTTTTTCGTAATTCGACCAGAAACTTTTTTTAATGTCCGACTGGCTCGTTAAGGGTACCTATCAGAAGAAAACAAAGAAGCAGCAGTAGCCCGACGGGGCACCGTCACTTTTGACCCTACCAAACAAAAATAAACTGATCCCTTTCCAGGCGTTGTCATCCTAACTACACCTAAATTTCCCGCTCCCCCCCCCCCCCCCCCAATGAAACTAAGATAACTGAAAAAGGCAATCGTTCGAGTGCCAATCCTTAAGCGTGAGATCCAGTATCCGATCGTTAGCCTGTATATGTCGGTGCACGGATGTGTCATGTGTCATGTGGCGGGGGAGGGGGGGGGGCACGCTGCACGCTATGGAGATATCCAACGAAAATTCCTCTGTAATGGGACGACCACGTGTTCGAACTGCGCGCTATCGCAACCCGATTCCAGAACTCGAGAACTGTATATGGACCATTGTGAAAGAGACGTTCTAAAACCTGTCCTCGAAACCAGATGAGTGTTTGGTGCTTCGAAAAAAGTTAATGTGAAGGCTGGGGCAACAGCAGGAACTCCAGGGCAACTATCGTTGGCGGAGCACAGAGGTAACAGCCTACAAGGACAAGGAGCCAAACGTCCTGTTTCAGGGAGCACGTAAGATGATGCTCGTCGGTGTCGACGAGCTAGTAGTCGGCGCGAAGAGACGAAGAGGCGAAGTAGCCAGTCCTATATGATGAAGTCGGGGATTGGTCAGGAATTTACTGTTGACCACGACATACCAAAGTGCAGACACGTTCAGTGGTAAAAATGGTGCGTGGACGCACCGCTAAACCGTCTGCCAGGTACTCTTGGTGCTGTACCTTCATGGAGTTGCAAGGGGTAGACGACGTGAACAAAGGATAAAAGTACTCCGCACGGGGAGGGCGGGTGACTGAGACATCATTCCGAACGTAGCTGAGTTCGACGAAATAAGTTACGATATGGTACAATAAAGGGAAGATACGTGCTATGACGATCGGTGGTTGGAGAGAAGCTGGTCCGAGGATATCCGAGAGATAGCGTGTTGGAGACGGGGAGGACCCCCGCCAGTGCCACAGCATAGTATGCACAATGAGCGCGACAGATCGCGTTCGCACGTTGACGAGTCCGAGTCCGCCTTAAAAGTGTTGTAGCGGTCCTTAAAAAAGGGCCCGTGCTGACACCAAGTATCTGAAAGCCGACTGAGGTTGGCGACCAAGGAACAACGGCATCGGCATGATCTGGGCAACATGTACCAGTTTAGGGCCACATATGGGTTGACATAGGACACGTGTTATAATTGGTTCAAGTTATGGTGGACGTGAGCTACTCAACTACGACTCAAGGCTTTACTCTACACCTTCTAAACTTCACAGAAGTTCTTCAGCGAGGATAATTATCATTTGCAGGAGGACTCCTGAAAAGTTTGGAGAGGGGGGGGGGGGGGAGACAAGGTACTGGAGGAAGTAAAACTGAGAGGACGGGTCATGAATCGTGTTTGGGTAGCTCAGCTGGCATAGCACTTAACGCGAAAGGTAAAGATCCCGAATTCTATTCTCTGTCCGGCACACGGTGCTAATCTGCCAGGAAGTTTCGGCAATAGGGATTATTCGAAATCTGTGACTTGTCCAGTGATCAGTGACGATGTCTGTGTTGGGAATTACTCGGAGAGTCAGGAAAAAAGTTGGAGTAAAAGACGAAATAGTGACCATAATGAAAATGTCATTGAGGTGAGTAGGATAAATAAACTGGTGGATGGAAGGAAAGTGAACCGAGGATATTCATTGCTGGATTCCAAGAGGTAAGAGACAAATGGAATGAAGAGCTATTGGAATATGTGGCTATTAGAACTGCACGACCAGAAAGTATAGCCAGTAACATAGTTTTACTTTTTGTGAGTAGAGAGCATAATATGGAGAATACCTGATTAAATTTGTAGGTAATTTGGGGGTGTGCAGGGAGCGAGATTAGTGCACAGGCCTGCCAACCTCTAGCACCAATAACAGCTCTAACCCAGCCGGGCATCAAATCAAACTGCGCTTTGATATCAGATAAAGGTGCGTCATTCCATACACCATATGCATTGTGGTAGGTTACGGCCCCACTGGCAATATGCAGTCTTGTGTTAATCTCATTAAAGGCAACGTAATGGGTTCTTAAAAACGAAGGCGTAGCCATAAATGTAATTGTTGTTTCAAGAAACCAGGGTCTTGCTGCTGGTCATCGTCAGTTACACTCGACGATATTTCGACTGGGCTTCTGACCGTCGTCCTCAGTGAACCATCCAAGACTGACGAAGATGTTCTCCATTCCACAATATATAGTGCACTGTGAGTATTCCTCGCATGCATCAAAGTCATGTTGAGGGACGGACCACACTACAGAGCAGCGCACACTCGCTAGTGGAATTGTGGAATTCAACTGTTCTCTGCGCTGTTGCTCGACACGCATTTCCACGGCTTCTTTACTAATGTAGTCCCAAAAAGATTTTGCTGTGCCCAAAATTATTGTTTCATCACATTCTATTGAATGTCCGGTGCACATGCAATGTTCGGAAAGAGCAGACCTGCTTGTCGTCGGAGTCTTTCGTGGTGGCATGGCTGAATAAAATCTTCTCGGTTTTCATGTCGCGTCAATTCGAAGGAAATTCTCGAGCTCTTGATGACCATCTCCGCCATCGTCGTCAGGAGCAAAACCACTGACTGCAGGGCTGGCACAGTTATCCTCTTATACAGCCACGATTGCGGCCTCTGGCACCAATCACAATGCCGAAATGAGGCGTGCGCGGAATGTGATTGGGCAGCTCATAGCAGCTTCGGGTGACCGAGAGACGTCAGGTGGCGCGAGGGGAGAGCGCCGGCAGTCACTGGTTGTAACCAGGCGACAATTGCAGAGATGGGCATCGAAAGCTCGAGAATTTTATTCGAATGGACGCGGCTTGAAAGCTGAGAAGATTTTATTCAGCAGACTTGGTTGGTTGCAAAAGACGAGAGCAGAATTCATGTTCGCGCAACGTTCTTACCATAATGGTAAGATATTTCGTGCATTCCGGCCTTCTGCAGTAGCGAATTGTCTTTCAACAATCCCAGTAGATCCACAGCTTTCGATGGTAGGAAGAAAACCACTTTCACCTAAAAATTACGGGGCATTCTTGCTACTTTAAACGAAATATTGCCATCAAACCAAGAAAGGCTAGAAACTTTCTCTTTAGGTGGGTTTGCTCTTTAGGCAACCTATCTGCATCTGAGATCGAATGAGACATATGTACAATTGTTTTAAGCTCACTCGTATTTTGCGATAGATGAAGACAACTCGGTGATTCTAAATACATGTCAGTACGTGTGGGTTTATGAAGAACTGAATGCCGAGAGAGTCATCGCTATTCCGTCTAATCAAAACGTTCAGGAAAAACAGCTCACCCTCTTTCTCTAATCTCATACTGAACAGCAGTTTTTATGACTGGTGATGAGATGATGTAAAAACTCCATTAATTTATCTTTCCCGTGAGACCATCCTATGGAAATATCGTCCACATTCCTCCAAAACGCAATTGGTTAAGGGCTGCTCATTCATTTACTCTCTCCTCAAAGTCTTCCTTAGAAGATTGGCTACCAGGATCGACAGGGGGCTACCCACGGCAGTACTGTCAGTCGAGGTTGAACATAAAATACACTCATGCTTATTAATTAAGGATAATGCTGATACATGGTGAAACAACGCTCTGGTGGGCGGTTTGTGGGTTTAAATCACCTTGGGGAATGACCATGCGGTGCATCTGATCTGCGGTCGTCGCACGATGGCACTGGCAGCAGTTCACATACGCAGAGGTGTGTTGGTGCATGTCAGAGTACGGTGCAACGAGTAAGTGTGCAGACGTTTTCAGACGTGTTAATGGTGACTGTGTGTTGAAAATGGCTCAAAGAACACGTATTGATGACGTCATGAGGGGTAGAATAATAGGGCAACTGGAGGCTGGTCAAACGCAGCAGGTCGTAGCTCAGGCCCTCCGTGTGCCACAAAGTGTGATCTCAAGATTATGGCAACGATTCCAGCAGACAGGAAACGTGTCCAGGCGCTACAGTACTGGACGTCCACAGTGTACAACACCACAAGAAGCCCGATATCTCACCATCAGTGCCCGCAGACGGCCACTGAGTATTGCAGGTAGCCTTACTCGGGACATTACCGCAGCCACTGGAACAGTTGTCTCCAGTCTACAGACGACTGAACAGACATGCTTTATTCACCAGGAGACCTGCAAGGTGCATTCCACTGACCCCTAGTCACAGGAGGGCCCATAAAGCCTGGTGTCAAGAACACAGTACATGGTCATTGGAACAGTGGTCCTAGGTTATGTTCATGGACGACTCCAGGTACAGTCTGAACAGTGATTCTCGCCGGGTTTTCATCTGGCGTAAATCAGGAACCAGATACCAAACCCTTAATGTCCTTGAGAGGGACCTGTATGAAAGTCGTGGTTTGATGGCGTGGGGTGGGATTATGATTGGGTCACGTACACCCCTGCATGTCTTTGACAGAGGGACTGTAAAAGGTCAGGGGTATCGGGACGTCATTTTGCACCAGTATGTCCTCCTTTCCAGGGCTGCAGTGGTCCCACCTTCCTCCTGATGGGTAATAACGCACGGCCCCACTGATCTGCCATCGTGGAGGAGTACCTTGAAACACAAGATATCAGGCGAATGGAATGGCCTGCCTGTTCTCCAGACCTAAACCCCATCGAGCATGTCTGGGATGCTCTCGGTTGACGTATCGCTGCACGTCTTCAAACCCCTACGACACTTTAGGAGCTCCAACAGGCACTGGTGCAAGAATGGGAGGCTATACCCCTTAAGCTGCTCGACCACTTGATCCAGAGCATGCCAACCTCTTGTGCGGCCTGTGTAAGTGAGCATGGTGATCATATCCATATTGATGTCGGGGTACATGCGTAGGAAACAGTGGCGTTTTGTAGCACATGTGTTTCGGGATGGTTTTCTCAACTTACACCAATACCGTGGACTTACAGATGTGGGTCATCTATGTTCCCAATGTGCCTATACTGATAGCGCCAGTTTTGTGTAGTGCCACATTGTGTGGCACCACATTCTGCAATTATCCTTAATTTATGAACATGAGTGTAGTTTGAGGAAAGAGAGTACCAAAACAAAGCAGTGACAGTCCCCTGAAACTTATTACCAATTAGTGTCAAAGAAACTGCTCAAGAGGCCTTGTAAAAAGCGATACTACATCAAAGTTGACTGAACAGTCTGAAGTACTTAGCAGAGAGCCCTGTAGTATGTTGATTAAATTGGCCGAGACTTCTGTACGCCTGAAATCTTCCTTACTACCTCAGGGGACTATCAACATGCCAAGACCACAAGGTTGTTTACCACCAAGATTGTATGGCCTTCCAAAAATCCATAAAGAAGATTTACCTCTCCGCCCAATAGTAAGCAATACTGGTGCCCCCACAAATGATTTAGCCAAACGCCTTGCTTCCTTGGCCGGCCGGTGTGGCCGAGCGGTTCTAGGCGCTACAGTCTGGAACCGCGCGACCGCTACGGTCGCAGGTTCGAATCCTGCCTCGGGCATGGATGTGTGTGATGTCCTTAGGTTAGTTAGGTTTAAGTAGTTCTAAGTTCTAGGGGACTTATGACCTCAGCAGTTGAGTCCCATAGTGCTCAGAGCCATTTGAACCATTTGAACCTTGCTTCCTTGTTGAGGCCACAGGTGGGCAAATGCTCGCATCACATACGAAATTAGTCCGATCATCAAATTGGGCCTCTCCATCTAAATAGTTTGGACCGTTTAGTCAACTTTTATGTAGTAACTCTTTTCCCAAGGCCCCTCTAGCAGTTTCTTTGGCAGTAATTGGTAATGAGATTCAGGTGACCATCACTGCTTTGTTTTGGTACTCTCTTTCCTCAACCTATTTCCTGTTCGACCTTGAATATTTTGAGAAGACTGACGATATTGCCATCAGTAACTAGCCCCCTGTCTGCCCTGGTAACCAACCCTTTTAAGGAGGCCTTTGAAGATAGAGTACTTGAATGAACAGCCCCTAAACCAATTACTGTCTGTTGCAGGTATGGTGACGATATTTTGAAAGTGTGCCTCACGAAGGAGATATTAACTGAGTTTTTACATCACCATTCATAAAAACATACTGTTCACTATAGGCTTAGAGAAAGATGTGGATCTGTCTTTCTGAACATTTTGATGAGACGAAACAATGATGGCACTCTAGGGCATTCAGCTTATCGTAAGCCCACTCATACTGATATGTATTCAGAATCATTGAATTGTCATAATTCATCGCGAACTATGAGTATGCTTAAAACACTTGTTTCTATATCTCACACAATATCAGATGCAGATAGTTTGTCTAAATAACTCGCCCACCTAGAGACAGTGTCTCTAGCTTTTCTTCTGTTTGATGGCAATAATTCGTTTAAAATAGCAAGAATGCTCCGTAATTTTCAGATGAAAGTGGTATTCCGCTGATCTGCTGGAATAGTTGAAGAACAATTCGTTATTGGGAAAGGCTGGAATTTACGCAATACCTTGCCAGTGAGATAAGCTTATATAGATCGGACCACAAGCCCTGTGGAAGAATGCCGCGCTGAACATAAGCGCTGCACTAGCCTTTTGCAACCAAGAAAGCCTACTATTGCCAAACACTTCATCTACACTGTACATTTAATAGAGTGTGATAAAACACTAATTTTGGCCACATCAACATCTTTTTGGGACTGCATTATTAAAAAATCCGTGGAAATGTGCTTGGAGCAAAATCTGATGAGCCCTGATAACAGGTACCAGCTGGATAATGCGTGGACTCCTATCAACTCCACGAAATGCTCAGATCAAAGACGACAGAGGGCACCGACGGCAGCGATTATTGGCTGCACAGAGGACAGCTCAGTTTCGCACTTCTGCCAGCGAGTGCACTGCTGCTGGATATAGTGACCTGTCTGTCAAAATCATTTTGATGCATGTGCAGAATATTCACAGCGCGCTATACAGGGAGATTCAGCTGCCCCTGCCGATGGGTTTTATGCAACCCACAACGCCTTCGAACACCACTTGTGAAATTTTCATATTCTCTCATTTGCTATGAGCAAACTATTAGTCCTACAGAAAAAATGAACAGGATCTTTTTATAGGAAATAAAATGTAGTTAAATTTCGAACTGGTATAAGTTTATGCACGAGGGCATGGTTTTCTATTTGTTCAAGAGTAACGCATATGAAGTTTACTTTTGTACGTTTTTCTTGAATAATTCGAAAACTACAGCCTCTGTCAAAAATGTATCCCAGTACAAAATTTATCTACATTAAATTTCCTAAAAAATGTCCTGTTCATTTTTTTCTGGATGGCTAATACACTCCTGGAAATGGAAAAAAGAACACATTGACACCGGTGTGTCAGACCCACCATACATGCTCCGGACACTGCGAGAGGGCTGTACAAGCAATGATCACACGCACGGCACAGCGGACACACCAGGAACCGCGGTGTTGGCCGTCGAATGGCGCTAGCTGCGCACCGCCGCCGTCAGTGTCAGCCAGTTTGCCGTGGCATACGGAGCTCCATCGCAGTCTTTAACACTGGTAGCATGCCGCGACAGCGTGGACGTGAACCGTATGTGCAGTTGACGGACTTTGAGCGAGGGCGTATAGTGGGCATGCGGGAGGCCGGGTGGACGTACCGCCGAATTGCTCAACACGTGGGGCGTGAGGTCTCCACAGAACATTGATGTTGTCGCCAGTGGTCGGCGGAAGGTGCACGTGCCCGTCGACCTGGGACCGGACCGCAGCGACGCACGGATGCACGCCACGACCGTAGGATCCTACGCAGTGCCGTAGGGGACCGCACCGCCACTTCCCAGCAAATTAGGGACACTGTTGCTCCTGGGGTATCGGCGAGGACCATTCGCAACCGTCTCCATGAAGCTGGGCTACGGTCACGCACACCGTTAGGCCGTCTTCCGCTCACGCCCCAACATCGTGCAGCCCGCCTCCAGTGGTGTCGCGACAGGCGTGAATGGAGGGACGAATGGAGACGTGTCGTCTTCAGCGATGAGAGTCGCTTCTGCCTTGGTGCCAATGATGGTCGTATGCGTGTTTGGCGCCGTGCAGGTGAGCGCCACAATCAGGACTGCATACGACCGAGGCACACAGGGCCAACACCCGGCATCATGGTGTGGGGAGCGATCTCCTACACTGGCCGTACACCACTGGTGATCGTCGAGGGGACACTGAATAGTGCACGGTACATCCAAACCGTCATCGAACCCATCGTTCTACCATTCCTAGACCGGCAAGGGAACTTGCTGTTCCAACAGGACAATGCACGTCCGCATGTATCCCGTGCCACCCAACGTGCTCTAGAAGGTGTAAGTCAACTACCCTGGCCAGCAAGATCTCCGGATCTGTCCCCCATTGAGCATGTTTGGGACTGGATGAAGCGTCGTCTCACGCGGTCTGCACGTCCAGCACGAACGCTGGTCCAACTGAGGCGCCAGGTGGAAATGGCATGGCAAGCCGTTCCACAGGACTACATCCAGCATCTCTACGATCGTCTCCATGGGAGAATAGCAGCCTGCATTGCTGCGAAAGGTGGATATACACTGTACTAGTGCCGACATTGTGCATGCTCCGTTGCCTGTGTCTATGTGCCTGTGGTTCTGTCAGTGTGATCATGTGATGTATCTGACCCCAGGAATGTGTCAATAAAGTTTCCCCTTCCTGAGACAATGAATTCACGGGGTTCTTATTTCAATTTCCAGGAGTGTAGTTTATGCATAGCGAGTGAGAGATTATTAAGATCTTAAGTGTGGTATTTGAAGGTGTTGCGAGTCACATAAAACCCACTGGCAGGGTCAGCTCAATAACAAATCACCCTGTATATTGCAGAACGGAGGACCTCTTCGTCAGTCTTCAGTGGCTCACCTGGAGATGACTGGCAGGAGACCACTAGTAATATCGAGGTGTGTAGTTCTTGATGAATGGCGACGAACCCGAATTTTCTTTGAACACTCAATTCCCCAGAATAATTATAAAGCTCTTATGTAACGGTTGCTGCTCAAATTATTATCTATGCGAACTCGAGAGGATTACGATGTATACCGAATGGCATTTCATATCATCACACCCGGTTCTGAACCCGCATAACAATGACAAATGCAACATTTGTTCTCCTCAACGGCTCGACATGGCTCTAACTATTGCCATGCTGTACGCAAACTTGATCTCATCTGAAAATACGAATTGATGCCACTCTTGAGTTTAGTATTGTTGGGCACACCACTGCCGATGGCAGCCAAGGGAAGCCACAACAGTGATCGTCGTACTGACAGTCGATGCGGCTTTAGAAGTTGTCGCTCGGTCCCTGTGGACACTTATCTCACTGTAAACAAGCCTTTTTCCTCAATCCAGGTACGTGACGTGTCCTAGGCGACCCATATGTCTGTCTTCTGATACGTTCTTCGGGAGAAACTTCCGAGATCGTGCAAGGCATTAAGTATGGTCTCCTAAAACGATCGACCCCATACTCGCACGACCGTAGTGGGATCCCAGTCTCTGCTATCAGCAATATCACGCGTCAGCTATCTCGAAAGTTCATGTTCCAGTCACTCTCAACTACCCACAAGTGCTTGTAAATTTATCTCGTTCTAACACGATCTCCTCACAAAATAAAGCATTTATATGCGACTTTGTGATGTACCTGCTCAGTCTTTCCTTATACAGGGTGAGTCAATAAGTATTGCCACCTAGAATAACTCCTAAAGTATGATAGTAACTGAAAAGTTTGTGGGAAAAATGTTGCATGGGACAACGCGGGCCATAATATGACGTTAGTCTTTTGTTGCTAGGTGGGGACGCGTCAGAGATATGAAGGTCAACTTAGTTTTTTTTAATGGGATCCATAGATTGGTACTTATTTTCTGCTATCTGCTATCGAGACGAATCCAATGATGTGTAACAGTAAGGTCTTTGAAGGTCAACGAGGGTCAAAAAGGTGGTAGCAACGTCCATTTACAGAAGGTGTTCGACCATTGGTACCCAAGCAGTGCTGCAATCCAGTGGTTTAGGAGGAGATGTGAAGCATAAATTCATTCATACATACAGACATACATACACCCACTTTTATGAGACATATGTATGGAGAAACAGACAGAAGTTTATGTGAAAAGTTTCAACTCCAACATTAACATGAAATGTGTCACTATTATCGTCTTTTCAAAAGCCTTTGAGAAGAGTTTAAAAAAGTAAGGCGCTTGATTAAAGAAAGTAATTCCTTTGTTAAATCGGTCGAAACAAGAGTATTATTCACACAACAAAAATAATCTGCCACTATCATATGCTGGAAATCTCATTTCGACATCTGCAATCATTCGCGAAACGTAAGGCTGAGAAAGTTTTGGGTGATCTCCCTGTGCATTTACACGGAAATAAAACAAAGTCCGTGCAACACGTTAGCAAACTCGCCACATTATCTGCTATAGCTTATCAAAACCGCGCCTCGATATACATTCTAAAATAAAACAAGAAAAAGACTCACCACTAAGGAATTATTCGAAAGGGACGGAAACTAGTAGACGTGATGCACATGTACAGGCAAGCAAATGATTATAATTACAGAGCCGGCCGGTGTGGCCGAGCGGTTCTAGGCGCTACAGTCTGGAACCGCGCGACCGCTACGGTCGCAGATTCGAATACTGCCTCGGGCATGGATGTATGTGATGTCCTTAGGTTAGTTAGGTTTAAGTAGTTCTAAGTTCTAGGGGACTGATGACCTGAGAAGTTAAGTCCCATAGTGCTCAGAGCCATTTCAACCATTTTTATAATTGCAGAAAAATTCTATGATTTAGTCAAGAGAAAGAGCTTCAAAAATTGAGCAGGTCAGTAGCGCGTTGGTCCGTCTCTGTCCCTTATGCAAGCAGTTATTCGGCTTGGCATTGACTGATGGATGTTCTGTTGGTAGAGATCTTGCAAAATTCTGTCCAATTGGCGTGTTAGATAGTCAAAATATCGAGATGGTTGGGGGGCCCCTGCACATAATGCTCCAAACGTTGTCAGTTGGAGAGAGATCCGCCGACCTTGCTGGCGAAGGCAGGGTTTGGCAAGCAGGAGGACAAGCAGCAGAAACTCTCGCTGTGTGTGGGCGGGCATTGTCTTGCTGAAATGTAAGCCCAAGACGGTCTACCACGAAGGACAACAAAACGAGGCGTTGAATATCGTCGACAGTATCGCCATACTGTAAGGGTGCCATAGATGACAACGAAGGGGTCCTGCTACGAAAAGAAATGGCACCCCAGAAGATCATGCCTGCTTGTCAGGCCATATGGAGGGCGGCAGTCCCGCCGCTGTCTGGGGCGTCTCCAGACACGTCATTGTTGATCACTTGTGTTGTGGATTTGCAAGAGGGCCAACCCACTAATGTAAGAGGAAGCCGAAAGGCACGCGTTTTAGCTCACGCAGGCTGGCGTGAGGTCTGGAACAGGACAAGGAAGTTAGACTAGAAAAAAAAGGATGTAGCTGGTGGAATACTTAACTTTAATCCATTAATGTTGAACGTAGCTCTTGTCTGTACATTCTTTACAATATCAATAGCAACTGATAATGGCGCCTTGCTAGGTCGTAGCAAATGACGAAGCTGAAGGCTATGCTAACTATCGTCTCGGCAAATGAGAGCGTATTTTGTCAGTGAACCATCGCTAGCAAAGTCGGCTGTACAACTGGGGAGAGTGCTAGGAAGTCTCTCTAGACCTGCCGTGTGGCGGCGCTCGGTCTGCAATCACTGATAGTGGCGACACGCGGGTCCGACGTATACTAACGGACCGCGGCCGATTTAAAGGCTACCACCTAGCAAGTGTGGTGTCTGGCGGTGATACCACACTTGAGATTAGTTCGAAGCGGGGTTCATCACTAAAGACAGTTCTACTTCCGTCAGTGAGATTGCGGTCCGAAGAATAGTCTGGAGATGCCCTGGACAGCGGTGAGATACAGACCCAACAACGAGGACTCGTTGTTGTTTTGGAAAAAGTAATGTACAGGCAGCTTCTCAACCATCTGACCACAAATAACATATTATTAAGAACACAGTTTGGATTTCTGAAGGGTTCTGATATCGAGAAGGCTATTTACACCTACAGCGAAAATGTACTTAATTCATTAAATAACAAATTAGAAGCAGCAGGTATTTTCCGTGGTTTGTCAAAGGCATTTGATTGTGTGAACCACAACATCCTTTTAAATAAATTAGAATTCTATGGTGTCACGGGCAGTGCTGCAAAATGGTTCAAGTCATACCTCGCTAACAGGAAACAAAGGGACTAGTGAATTAAGTCATCAGTCATCATCAGAATGGGAAGAAATTACATGTGGTGTCCCACAAGGATCCATCTTAGGGCCATTGCTTGTTCTTGTGTACATTAATGATCTCTCATCAGTTACACAGCCGGATGCAGAGTTCGTTTTGTTCGTAGATGACACAAGTATTGCCGACCGCGGTGGTCTCGCGGTTCTAGGCGTGCAGTCCGGAACCGTGCGACTGCTGCGGTCGCAGGTTCGAATCCTGCCTCGGGCATGGATGTGTGTGATGTCCTTAGGTTAGTTAGGTTCAAGTAGTTCTAAGTTCTAGGGGACTGATGACCACAGCAGTTGAGTCCCATAGTGCTCAGAACCATTTGAACCATTTTTTGAACACAAGTATTGCAATAAATAGTATGTCGAGTGTAGTTCTGGAAAGATCTGCTAATTTTCATGGATATTAATAAATGGTTTAAAGCCAACTCACTGATATTAAACTTCGAAAAGACTCACTATATGCAATTCAGAACCTGTAAGAGGTTTCCACCCAGCAGATGCATAAAGTATGAAGAGGAGCAGATAGAAGAGGTTGACAGTCTTAAATTCCTGGGATTACAACTTGATAATAAATTCAGTTGGGAGGAGCACACCACAGAACTGCAGAAACGCCTTAACAAATCTGTATTTGCAATTCGAATGTTAGCTGACATAGGCGACATAAAAATAAAAAACTTGCATACTTTGCCTACTTTCATTCCATAATGTCGTATGGTATAATATTCTGGGGTAACTCTTCAAGTCAAACAAAAGTTTTCAGAGTCCAAAAGCATGTAATACGTATTATTTGTGGAGTAAATTCACGGACGTCCTGTACAAACCTCTTCAAAGAACTGGGTATACTAACTACTGCCTCTCAGTATATTTACTCCTTAATGAAATCTGTCCTAAATAATATATCTCTTTTTCCAACAAACAGCTCAGTTCATACATACAATACCAGGAACAAAAATGATCTGCACAAGGACTTAAAAGCGTATACGTATTATTTGTGGAGTAAATTCACGGACGTCCTGTACAAACCTCTTCAAAGAACTGGGTATACTAACTACTGCCTCTCAGTATATTTACTCCTTAATGAAATCTGTCCTAAATAATATATCTCTTTTTCCAACAAACAGCTCAGTTCATACATACAATACCAGGAACAAAAATGATCTGCACAAGGACTTAAAAGCACTTACTTTAGTTCAAAAAATGGTCCACTGCTCAGGAACGATCATCTTCAATAATTTGCCAGCAAACATAAAAAATTTAGTTACAAATAAAGATCAGTTTAAAAGGAGCCTGAAAGACTTACTATTGGCCAACTCCTTCTACTCCACTGACGAATTTTTTAATAGAAACAAATGATGTATTGCATATATTCATACTATTAGTACTGTTATTTCAGATTTTTTTAAAAAAAATTGACATGTTCCACATCCACGAGGATCTCCTCAGCACGGATCTATGGAACGAAAAACTAATCTAATGTAATCTAATATAATCTCTGAGCTGCCGTTTCTTTTCTTTGGTTGTCATCCGCAGCACTGTTACAGCACGGCGGTAAGTCGACGATATTCTACGCCTCGTTTTGTTGCCCATCGTGGCAAGCCGTCTTGGGCTTACATTTCAGCTAGATGATGACCACCCACACACAGCAAGTGTTTCTACTGCTTGTCTTCGTGTTTGCCGAACACTACCTTGGCCAGCAAGGTCGCCGGATCTGTCCTCAATCGAGAACGTTTGGAGCATTGCGGACAGGGCCGTTCGATGAGGTCGGGATTTTGACGATCTCAGGTGCCAGTCAGACAGAATTTGGCACTGTGTCCCTAAGAAAAAATCGACAACTCTGTCAATGAATGCCAAGCCTAATAAGTGCTTGCACAAGACTCAGAGGTGGAACGACGTGTTATTGTCTTGCTCCAATTGTGAAACTCTGTCTCTTGAATAAATCATCCAATTTTTCTGGAATTGTAATCATTTGTTTTGAAAGTTTACCTTCTAACCTCCTTGCCTAGGGACGCCAGATGAAAGTTGATGTCGTCAAGCCCTGAATCAAAATCGCGCAACGGATAACTGGGGAGGAGAGCTTGAGAGCGCTACCTAGAGAGCGTGCCCTTTCTGTACGGTACTAGGCAAGGGGCTGGAGGGCTCACACGCTGATGTGTGGGTCCCTGCATTCTGTAGCTTTTATTTTAAATGAATTCCTTTAACTTGACTTCTTTGTGATTTTTAAGGTATGTTAAAGATTGATGACAGTTGATTACTTATTTATTTTAAACATTATCACTCGACTTTACAGCGATTGCAGCAATTGTTTCAGTTTACAGATACTACAATTTTACAACTTATAGCTCGGGTATATTATATACTAATCTGCACGCACATTTCTACGGGTAAGACGGAATTGCGTTGGCCAAATGTATACCACCAAAGCCTCCCAATATTTTACATAGGACATTTACTATGTGAGGAGGATAACGGGCAAACTGGGGACCAGATACTTTAACACAGGGGGTCAAATTTCCGGAATTAAACGAGCACATTCATTACCGTGCACAATCCGAAGCTTGAAATAAAAGAATTAGTACAAATATTCAAATACCTCTCTTCCATGCGTGAACATTGAGACAGACGCACTGAGGGCACGTCTGCTCACTTACCCGTCTTCTGTAACCACCCCTGAGAACATGGCGGGCACCCGGAGGTCTTCCTGGGCCCCGGTGGAATGGCCGTGACCAATCTCTCCACACCAGATCTTGTGACACTGGAAAGTCTTTGACTTTTACCTGCCTGTGCTGTCCCTCTGATCCCCTACCCAGGAGTAAGGTTGGCACTACTATACTACAGAACTACTTCCCAACAAAGATTTGGCCACGCTTTAAGGAAAGGTGTGAGGAGGATTAGGAAAGTTCATGTGCAGATTCACATCCACGTACAAGAAATGCATAATACACGACATATATAAATACGTATTATGAAGCCTGACACATTTCTTTCCACCCGTCCACATGGGTTCTGTTGCACCCGCGGCCGGCCGCGTCGTGTAATAAAATTGGCTGCGGAGCCGCCTCTGTTTCTATTTCCCGATGCGAGCGAGCAGCGAAACCTGCTGCTTATAGAGCGGAAACTACTGTATCGTTTCAGTTTGTCCGCACTTGTAGATCACATCCGTAGGTCTCTCTCCAGTTCGGAGAATTCCTTCGTGGTGTGTATTTTTTTTTCTTTTTTTTACTATATTTACTCTTTCTGGATATATTCGATGTGACTTATCTTCCCTGTCCCACCCTGCACGCGGCACCTGCAGCTGACGGGGGGCGTGTTTGTGCGTGTCGCAGTCGTCGGGCAGCACGCGGCGTTCGTCGCGGGGCACGGGGACGCCGCGCCACCTGTCGAGCGCGGCCTCCTCGCGCCTCGGCCTGGGCCTCAACCCCGGGGAGGCGTCCGGCGGCAGCCGGCACTGCGGCCTGCAGATGGCCGCGGCCCCGATGGGGGCGGCGGGGGCGGACGCGGACGCGGAGGCGGAGGGCGCGCCCGCCGCGGCCGGCCTGCAGCTGCTGTCGGTGCCGGGCTGGTCGCGCCGCCTCAGCTCCGTCACGTGCTCCTCGTCCGACACGTCCTACCTGGAGCGGCGAGGCTCCGCCGTCGAGTGCGGGCTGCCCGCGCCGCCCCCGGGCGCCTTCCGCCGCCTGCGGCCGCCGCTGCTGCCGCGCTGCGACGACGTGCGCGACTGGGACTTCTACTACCCCATCGACATACAGGTACAGTGCGCGGCCGACGGCGGAGGAACAACCCGAACTCGCTCCCTCCCACCCAGCGGCTGCCCGCGTTCTGTGTTTTTGGCTGTCCGAAAAATACCACGGCTCTTTTCTTCACCCTCAGACAGGTCACAAAATGCAAATCACAGTGAACATCAAAACTGTTTTATTTGCAACATTTCATAGGGGGCATTCAAAGGAAACCCGGTCACTAGTGTAAAATAACGGTAACGACTTCATTAACTCAAAAATGTAGTTATACACGCTACACATACTCAAAAATAGCCGCCAAAACTGTTGGCAGATTTATCCCATTGCGACACTAACTGGTCGATTCCATCCTTGAAGAAGCTAATAGGTTGCTGTCGGATCCAGGTCTGCACCCAGTCAGACACTTCTATATCTACATCTACATACGTACTCCGCAATCCACCATACGGTGCGTGGCGGAGGGTACCTCGTACCACAACTAGTATCTTCTCTGCCTGTTCCACTCCCAAACAGAACGAGGGGAAAATGACTGCCTATATGCCTCTGTACGAGCCCTAATCTCTCTTATCTTATCTTTGTGGTATTTCCGTGAAATATAAGATGGCGGCAGTAAGCTTGTACTGCAGTCAGCCTCAAATACTGGTTCCCTAAATTTCCTCAGTAGCGATTCACGAAAAGAACGCCTCCTTTCCTCCAGAGACTCCCATCCGAGTTCCTGAAGCATTTCCGTAACACTCGCGTGATGATCAAACCTAACAGTAACAAATCTAGCAGCCCGCCTCTGAATTGCTTCTATGTCCTCCCTCAATCCGACCTGATAGGGATCCCAAACGCTCGAGCAGTACTCAAGAATAGGTCGCACCAGCGTTCTATAAGCGCTCTCCTTTACAGATGAACCACATCTTCCCAAAATTCTACCAATCAACCGAAGACGACTATCCGCCTTCCCCACAACTGCCATTACATGCTTGTCCCACTTCATATCGCTCTGCAATGTTACGCACAAAAATTTTTAATCGACGTGACTGTGTCATGCGCTACACTACTAATGGGGTATTCAAACATTACGGGATTCTTTTTCCTATTCATCTGCATCAATTTACATTTATCTATATTTAGAATTAGCTGACATTCTTTACGCCAATCACACTTCGTCGGCCGTTGCGAATCGATGTCCGCGAATGGCTTCTTTTAGAGGTCCAAACACATGAAGGTCACACGGTGAAAGGTCGGGACTGTACGGTGGATGTTCCAGCGTTTCCCAACGAAACTGCTGCAATGTCGTCTTCACTGCATTGTCCGTGTGTTGGTGGGCATTATCACGCAGGAGGCTAACGCCATTGGCCAACATGACTCGGCGTTTCGACTTCGTGGCTCCTCTAAGGTTATGTAAAGTGGCTTGATAACGCTGGGCATTGATAGTGGTCCCCCGTTCCAGGAACTCGACAAGCAGTGGACCCTTGTGGTAAAAAAAGAAGGACACCGTGACCTTACCACAACTGGTGAGCATAGCCTTTGATTTCTTTGGAGGTGGTGAAGTCGCATGTGTCCACTGCTTGGTCCGACGCTTGCTTTCCGGTTCAAAATCGTGACACCATGTTTCGTCACCTATGGCAATACGCGACAGAAATCAGTATTCCTCCTCATGATAACGTTCCAGAGGACTCAAAGACAGCGACATTCGAGTATTGCTCTGTTCGGCGGTCAGTTGGTCGGGAACCCACCGCGCAGAGATTTTTCGAAAGTTCCAGTGTCGATGCATTATGGAGTGGGCGGTGTCCACTCTAGTACCCAGTAACCGATGGATCTCGTCCACGGTGATCCTGCGGTTGTCCAAGACTAAAGCATTCACTTCCGCAACCATTTCCTGTGTGATGACACGATGAGTCTGTCCAAGACGAGCATCGTCTTCCAGTGACGCGCGCCCCTCAAGGAATCGTTTGCGCCATTCCGCAACACTTGAAAGACTCAGACTGTACTCACCGTACACAACCTTCATCCGTCGATACATTTCACGGCCTCCAACTCCATCCGCTGCCAAAAATCGAATCACTCCTCGTTGTTCCTGCTTACTCGCCTTCACGTGTGGTAGTGGACGATAACTTGTGTGACCACCTTCTCTTCGGCTTGAAACCACACTGGCGCTATTCAACATCAAACGGTGCGTATGCGTCAGTCTCTCTACCAATAGATGGCGCCACCATATCCGCAGTTACGTTGTGCCACCTTACGTGTAAGGCAAAGGACCAAGTTTCATTTGAATGTACCTCATACTACACCTTCCAGCTACTTCTATACACTGAGGAGTCAAAAAATTATGACCACGTACTTAATAGATTGTATGTCCGTCTTTGGAACGAAATACATCACTGATCCTGCGTATCAGGAATCCGAAAGTTTGTTGGTAGGTTTTTGGAGGTATGTGGCATTAGACGTCTACGCACAGGTGATGTAATTCGCGTAAATAACGGGCCGCTGATCTGCGAACGAGGTGCTGGTTTCCAATATGGTTCCAGATGGGTTCCATAGGATTTAAATCAGGCGAATTTGGTTGCCGAAAAGTCAACGTCAGTTCACTATAAGGCTCCTCAAATCAGTATCACGGTTCTGGCTGTAAGACATGGACAGTTATACTGACGAAAGATGACACTGTCGTAAGGGAAGACATCAAGCATGAAGGGATACAGGTGGTTCGCAGCCGTCATCGTGTCTTCGATTACTACTACAGAGAGCCGCCAGTCGCCTCGACGACAGCGAGCTGTTGTAGGAAGAAACGTAATTCACCCGAAGAGCCGACGCGTTTTCAGTGACTCATGGTCGAAGCCCGATGGTCCCGTGACCACTGCAGGCGTAACTGTCGATGTCGTTGTGTCATCACAGGAACACGTAGGGGGCATCATCTGCGGAGTACCATGCTCAACAATGTACAATGTTCTCCGAAACACGTGTGCGTGCACCAGCATTGTGCTCCTTTGACGGAGTCGCCACAGATCAAAATCTGTCCTACTTTACAGAGCAGACGAGCCTCTGAACCCCACGCTCTGTGAAAAGTCGTGGACGTCTAACCATTTAGCGCTTAATGGTAGCTTCACTGTCCTTCTACCTCTTTCCGTAGATGTTCTAGACAGGAGTACGTGAACATTCGACCAGCTTCGCCGTTTTCGAGATACTTGTTCATAGGCTCTGCGTAATAATAATCTGCCCTTTATCAAAGTCGCTTATTTCAATGGATATCGTCATTTGTAGCCCGTATCTTCGCTAGTGTGATCCCCATACGTCTCCGCTCCGCTTACATACTTTTGTTACGCGTCATGTGCCCGCAAGGCCACCAGGCCGCATCCAACGTCGTGGTGGGCAGCGGTCATAATGTTTCGGTTGTTCAGTGTGTATAGCCACCACTCCGACTTAAGGTCCGATCACCCATGTCCGGGCTGTGTCAGGACAGAGCACTGGACGAGTGACTGTCGGGATCCAGACCGTTTCTCTGCGAACCACACATAACCGAGTCTCGTTCGCGTTTCCGCTGTTCCTTGTAGTGACTCGGAAGAAGTGGTCTGTGTTTCTGTTTGTGAAAGTTCTAAATATAATAGGGAATTTTCATAATAGTGAATTGCGACTTACAGCTCTTGCTTTAGAGGAAGAACAAAAAGGAGCGAGGCAAAAAAAAGAAGAGATATGTGGATTCAAAGTGCCTGGAAAAAAGACTAGCACAGAGATAATTTCAGACATTATGTCCTCATCACATTAATGATGAGATAAAGTTTTATTTGTGGGGTCCTGCCCAGTCGTCGCTTATAGGGTGCCTAAAGGATGCAGCGTTCTCGGATAGCTATACAACAACTCAAGCAAATCACATTAATAGTTTTTATTACAATAATGAAGATTGACAATACTTAACTTTGTATTTACAACAAATGTCGCAAGCAATGGGCAATATGCAGACAGTAATGTTCTTCGTTACAGACAATGTCCATACAAGCAGTGGATATGGATCACTAATAACTGTTCTGCGAGTACCGATCTACAACTGTGCGGCCGAGGCTGGCAGGGGCGGTGCTTATATTCTCTTCTTGTAGAGGCCGCTAACGTTGTGGCGCGGTCCCTGTCAGCGGGCTGTTTGGCTGACGTCGTCTCACAGTCTTCTCTGTGGTTACGTTCTGAATCTTCGTGCCGGTGCTTGTGGTTACGCAGAACATTATCAGCATTGTAAGATAGTACAGTACACATTTTGTCATCTTTTAAACAAACTAGAAACAAAGACAGTGGATCAGAAGGAAACTGCTGAAGGACCCGAAATATCACCAAAGCTTCGAAACCTACCTTGAACTCGTGGGATAGTACTAGATGCTGCATTTACTGTACGAGACTACCTAAAAACTCCCTAAATTCTTCACAGGGGAGTTTGAAATAGCAAGAATGCGTCGCCTTGATATATAATGATGGGCATGAAGCCAAAATTTCAATTTACTTGCAAAATAAAAAATAAATAAATATCTTTCTGGTATTAAAATTTGTATAATTTTTACCTTACCTTTGATCTGAAAATCTGTTGCAATTTTTCCAGACTTTGTACTTGGCATTCCAGTATTTTTCATTTGTCTCGTAGTAAAGCACAAGAAACTTACGAACTTCTTCCATTAGTCTTTCCACACCATTTTTTTGTATACAAAACAATCTTGCATAGCCCGCAAAACGATTCTACCGTTGCGTGGTCCGGCACGTGAGAATTTAAACAGAACAAATTCCGCCCGGCACGCTCTCAGCTCACTGACGTTCCTCGAGAACGGCCGGGTCATGTGTCGACCACTACATTTATTCTGATGGTGTATTTCGTCCTCCATCCGCTTCAAAAAATCGACTCTGTTTTTCATCTTAAACCGATGTTTCGAGTTTCTTCATCAAAATAGCACTTAAAACAACTGAATTGGATACAGGGAAGTTGTTTAGAAATCAACTTAAAGATCTCTCAGTGAGCCTCCACGCCCAGTTTCCGCTTAATTTACATGTCAGTGTAAAATTTCGACAACATATGCTATACAACTGTTTCTCAAGTTGGAATCTCTGTCAGAAGATACGCTTTACGATGCTTTTATGTTTCCCTTATATGCCTTTTGTTTCCGAGTATTGTTTTCTTTATAGACTTTTCTGACAATATTACGAAAAGAATATATTACTGTTCACTATATAGCGGATACGCTGAGGCCGGCCGCGGTGGTCTAGCGGTTCTAGGCGCTCAGTCCGGAACCGCGCGACTGCTACGGTCGCAGGTTCGAATCCTGCCTCGGGCATGGATGTGTGTGATGTCCTTAGGTTAGTTAGGTTTAAGTAGTTCTAAGTTCTAGGGGACTGATGACCACAGATGATAAGTCCCATAGTGCTCAGAGCCATTTGAACGATTTTTTTTTTTTTTTTTTGGATACGCTGAGTCGCAGATAAGTACAACAAAAAGCTGTCAAACAAGTAAGCTTTCGGCCAAAAAGGCCTTCATCGAAATTAGACAACATACACGCACACACTCAAGCAAACGCAACTCACACACACATTACCACAGTCTCTGGCTGCCGAGGTAAGTCCGAAGGAAGATACATACTGATCAATTACAATTATTCGATGTAATTATTTCTAGAATAAAAATTTGTGGTTGAAATGACGTAATTGTAGTCTATACTGATCAGCCAGGCCACCGACCTACTGTCGATATAAACTCGTAGAAGGGACAGCAGTGTCACCTGCCGAGAAATGACTGCTAATCAGACATGCGCGCGGTGCATGTAGTATCAGTGAGCGTGTTGTCCGTGCGTAGAATGGGGAAGGCACCGAGGGCAGATTGTGATAACCCGGAGGTTCGGCAAGAACATTTCGGAAACTGCACGGCTTGTCGGGCTTTCGAGGAGTACAGTGGTGATCAAATCAAGGTGCAACCACGTTCAGACGTCGTGGGGTTGGGCGGCCACCCCTCATTACACATGTCGGACATCGTACACTGGGCAGACTGGTTAAACAGGACAGGGCAGCGAACTGTGGTGGAACTAACATCAGATTTGTCGCTGTGCAGAATACAAGTGTTTCTGAACACATACGAGGGGCGTTTGAAATGTCAGTGCAAAGTCCGAGAGATGGCACCACCAGCGTGTATCGAGGTCATTTTTAGTTAACAGCATCTTTGGAAAGAACGCACACCAAGTTTCAGCCATATTGGTCTATTTCTTTGTGTTTGGCATTCGTGTGAATCAAGGAAAACGAGTGATTATCAAAAAATGGACGAAAAAGAATTTCGTGTGACGGTTAAACATTACTTTATGGAAGGCAAAACGCCTCAGGAGACTAAAGAGAAGCTTGATAAACATTACGGTGACTCTGCGCCTTCGATTAGAACAGTTTATAAGTGGTATCAAAATTTTCGGAGTGACCATAGGGGCACAAGTGATACTGAACGTTTTGGACACCCTGTGGAGGTTACAACCCCAGAAATCATTGATAAAATCCATGATATGGTGATGAAATATGGTGATGGATGGCAGAAGAGTTAAGGTGTGTGAGATTGCTAGTGCTGTGGGCATCTCGAATGAACGGGTACATAATATTTTGCATAAACATTTGGACATGAGAAAGCTTTCCGCAAGATGGGTTCCGCAATTGCTCACGCTTGACCAAAAACGGAATCGTGTGAAGTGTTGCAAGGATTGTTTGCAGCTGTTCAGGAAGAATCCGCAGGACTTTAAGCGTCGTTTCGTCACTGTGGATGAAACATGGATACATTACTATACTTCTGAGACCAAAGAACAATCTAAACAACGGGTACCAAGGGAGAATCTGCACCGAAAAAGGCGAAGACCATTCCTTCGGCCGGAAAGGTTACGACGACTGTCTTTTGGGATTCGCAAGGGATAATCCTCATCGACTATCTGGAAAGGGGTAAAACTATTACAGGTGCATGTTATTCATCGTTATTGGACCGTTTGAATACCGAGCTGCAAGATTGTACCGCAAAAAAGTCCTTTTCCATCACGACAATGCATCAGCACACACCTCAGCAGTTGTGGTCCCAAAATTAATGGAAATAGGATTCCAGCTCGTTTCACATCCTCCCTATTCTCCAGACTTGGCTCACTCGGACTGATATTTGTTCCCCAATGTGAATGGCTGGCGGGACAAAGATTTTATTCAAACGAGGAGGTGATTGCAGCAACTAATAGCTATTTTGCAGACTTGAACAATTCCTGTTATTCGAAAGGGATCAACAAATTAGAACAGCGTTGGACGAAATGTATAAGTCTAAAAGGAGACTATGTCGAAAAATAAAGAAGGTTTACCCCAAACATGTAAGTAGTTTTTATTTTTGCACGGACTTTTCAAACGCCCCTCGTAGTCCACTCATCACTCCTAATGATGGGCCTCCACAGCAAATTGGGCACGTGACTATCGGCATTGGACGTTGTCGCAGTAGCAGAGTTTTTCATTATCCAATGAATCCCGATACATTCTTCATCGGCATTGGACGTTGTCGCAGTGGCAGAGTTTTTCATTATCTGATGAATCCCGATACATTCTTCATTATGCCGGTGGCAGGGGTCGTATCCGTCGTCTTCCAGGGAAAGAGCTCCTTGACACCTGTACTGCGAACGGAGACAAGCTGGCGGCGGCTCCATTATGCTATGGGGAACATTCACGTGGGCATCCACTGGTCCAGTAGAGCTCGTGCAAGGCACCATGACGTCAAAGGAGTATTGCGCACTGGTTTCAGACCATGTACACTTCTTCATGACGATCATGTTTCCTGGCGGCAATGGCATTTTTCAACAAGACAATGTGTCATGTCACAAGGCCGGGGTGAGATGGAGTGGTTCGAGGAACACAGTGGCGAATTCTAATTGATGTGCTGGCCGCCCAACTTGCTAGATCTGAACCCGATCGAACACATCTATTATTTGATTGGACATGACGTCAGAGCTCATCGGCCACCTCCCCAGAATTTACGGGAATTAAGAGTCTCATGTAGACCACTTGTAGATGTGGTGCCAGCTCCCTCCAGCGACCTATCAAGGGCTCATTCTTTCCATGCCACGATGCGTCGCCGCTGTTATCCGTGCGAAAGGTGGCTATTAGGTATAGGGTCATAAAGTTCTTGCTGAACAGTGTACTTTTTACACTGAAGCGCCAGAGACTGGTACAGGCATGCGTATTCAAATAAGAGATATGTAAACAAGCAGAATACGGCACAGCGGTCGTCAATGCCTATATGGGACAACAAGTGTCTGGTGCAGTTGTTAGATCGGTTACTTATGCTACAATGACAGGTCATCGAGATTTAAATGAGTTTGAACGTGGTGTTACAGTCGGCACACGAGCGCTGAGACACAGCATCGCCGCGGTAGCAATGAAGTGGGAATTTTCCCGAGCGACCATTTCACGAGTGTACCGTGAATAACAGGAATCCAGTAAAACATCAAATCTCCGTCATCGCTGTGGCCAGAAAAAGATACTGCAACAACGGGACCGACGACGACTGAAGAGAATCGTTCAACGTGACAGAAGTGCAGCCCTTTCGCAAATTGCTGCAGATTTCAATGCTGGGTCATCAACAAGGGTTAGCGTGCGAGCTACTCAACGAAACATCATCGGTATGGGCTTTCGGAGCCAAAGGCCAACTCGTGTATCATCGAAGAGTGCACGATACAAAGCTTTACGCCTCACCTGGGCCCGTCAGCACCGAAATTGGACTGTAGATGACTGGAAACATGTTGCATGGTCGGACGAGTCTCGTTTCAAGTTGTATCGAGCAGATGGACGCGTACGGGTATGGAGCCAACCTCATGAATCCGTGGACCCTGTATGTCACAGGGGACTGTTCAAGCTGGTAGAGGATCTGAAATAGTGTGAGGCGTGTGCAGTTGGAGTGATACGGGACCCCTGATACGTCTAGATTGTTGTTGTTGTTGTGGTCTTCAGTCCTGAGACTGGTTTGATGCAGCTCTCCATGCTACTCTATCCTGTGCAAGCTTCTTCATCTCCCAGTACCTACTGCAACCTACATCCTTCTGAATCTGCTTGGTGTATTCATCTCTTGGTCTCCCTCTACGAGTTTTACCCTCCACGCTGCCCTCCAATACTAAATTGGTGATCCCTTCATGCCTCAGAACATATCCTACCAACCGATCCCTTCTTTTAGTCAAGTTGTGCCACAAACTTCTCTTCTCCCCAATCCTATTCAACACCTCCTCATTAGTTATGTGATCTACCCATTTAATCTTCAACATTCTTCTGTAGCACCACATTTCGAAAGCTTCTATTCTCTTCTTGTCCAAACTATTTATCGTCCACGTTTCACTTCCATACATGGCTACACTCCATACATACGTCTAGATACGACTCTGAAAGGTGCCGCGTACGTAAGCATCCTGTCTGATCACCTGCATCCATTCATGTCCATTGTGCATTCCGACGGACTTGGGCAATTCCAGCATATCAATGCGATAACCCACACGTCCAGAATTGCTACGGAGTGGCTCCAGGAACACTCTTCTGGGTTTAGCCACTTTCGCTGGCCGTCAAACTCCCCAGACATGAACACTATTGAGCATATCTGGGATGCCTTGCAACGTGCTGTTCAGAAGAGATCTTCATCCCCTCGTACTCTTTCGTATTTATGGACAGCCCTGCAGGATTCATGGTGTCAGTTCCTACCAGCAATACTTGAGACATTATTCGAGTGCATGCCACGTCCTGTTGCAGCACTTCTGCGTGCTCGCGGGGGCCCTACACGATATTAGACAGATGTACCAATTTCTTTCGCTCTTCAGTGTATATAATCTTTAAAAACATTTCATTGATGTTTTTGTGATCAAAATGAGAAAATCTCTCGTAAATTTACAGAATTGTCAACGAAAAACTTTTTAAATAATTTGTTAAGTTTTCCCTGCAGTTGCATATATTTTCTTTTTATTATTGAGTAGTTTCGAACGCTTGCGTTTATCTACTAACCATTCCCTACGTTAGAATGTATAACATCAATAAAAACATAAAATATCAAATAAATATGTTGATCTGATAAGCCGGCCGTTGTGGCCGAGCGGTTATAGGCGCTTCAGTCTAGAACCGCGCGACGGCTACGGTCGCAGGTTCGAATCCTGCCTCGGGCATGGATGTGTGTGATGTCCTTAGGTTAGTTAGGTTTAAGTAGTTCTAAGTTATAGGGGACTCATGATCTCAGATGTTAAGTCCCATAGTGCTCAGAGCCATTTGAACCATTTTTTAAAGTAATTGTATGTGTGAAATGGGCACAGCCTGAAAACAAATGAAATAAAACATTACGGCCGAAGTTGCAGTTATAATTGAGGCACTCAGATACACAAGGCGTATAATATCAACGATATTCTGATAATAACAGATTCGCGCAGCGCTGTGAAAAAGTAGAACACAAATCATGGAACATGAAAACGAACTGTAACCTTTTTGAGGTACAAGAACTAATTTATCAGTGTACCCAATAACACAAAAGAGTGCAGCTTCCCTGAGTCAAAGGGCTTTCCAGAATCAGAGACAACGAAATGATCGACCTTTTAGCAAAAGGAATACCTTTCTTAGTACGGCTATGTTAGACAGATTTCGTAACTGCTACAATAAAGAAGCATTTCATTATGTTCCTAGACTGAATTTTAACGACTAGCCCTGTCAGAAGTTCTTTAATCCTTTCAGGACAGGAGGGTACACCAAGAACAAAAATTGCACATGAACTACCTTCCACTCCTCCTGCAGTATGGCACGTACACTAACTATCCGGATCCTGGCTAATGCCCAAGAGTCCGGCAGAAAATAAACAATCTACACAGATAGCACTACAAACGAAGCTTCACTTCGGATCGTCGTCTACTTCGCTGGCACGCCGACAATAGCTATTGAGGTACTGCAGCCGGCGCATGAAATGGCCAGCTTTCGCCGACGGGATCTGCCCGCTGTGGTGGTTTTTTTTTTTTTTTTTTTTACTTTATTGTTATTTTAAAACCTATACAACAGGCAGACTGTCAGCAGCATTCTACGCTGCTCTTCAGCCATAGAATACACAATGAGAAAAAACAGGAAGAATACACATAAGTTACAGAACGGTGGGCAATAAAACAGTAGACACATAAGGACAAACACGGAGCCGTTCACACTCGACGATAAACCACACGGCAAACTGTTGATACGACGCACAAATACTGAAAATGGCGATGGCACAGGTGAACGATGAAGTGCGAGGGTGAACACTGAACACTAAACACGACGGCACACACGAGACACTGATGGCGATGATCTCCGGCGCGCGAAAGTCCACGTAGCGTGTGCGAGTCCGGGGACCTGCCAAGAAATGAGGAGGGGGGGGGGGGGGTGAGAGAGGGAGAGGGGAGAGCAGAGATGCCATGGGCAGAGGAGATAGGAGGAAAGGAGGAAGGGGGGGGGAAGCTCGGGGGAAGAGGGATGGAGGAAGAGGGATGGGGGGAAAGGAGAGAGAAGGGAGGGAGGGTGCCTAAAGGAAAGGACACAGGAAGTGGGGGGGAGGATCAAAGTTGATAGGAGGGGTAGATGGAGGGGAGGAGGACATCATCAGGGAGGGGGAGCTGGCGGAAGCCACCTTGGGAGAGTGTAAGGAGGGTGGAGAGATGGAGACCGGGTGGGACGGGGGAATACAGGCGCGGCAGTGGGCGGGGGTGGGAGAGGATGGGTGAGACAAGCAGATGAGGAGGATCGAGTTTGCGGGAGGTGTACAGGATCCGTATCCTTTCAAGGAAAAGGAGGAAGTGGGGGAAGGGGATGAGATCATACAGGATCCGCGTGGGGGAGGGGAGACGGATGCGTTAGGCGAGGCGGAGAGCATGGCGTTCAAGGATTTGGAAGGATTTATAAAAGGTAGGGGGGGGGGGGCGGAGATCCAGGCCGGATGGGCGTAACAAAGGATAGGGCGGATGAGGGATTTATAGGTATGGAGGATGGTGGAGGGGTCCAGACCCCACGTACGGCCGGAAAGGAGCTTGAGGAGACGGAGTTGGGAGTGTGCCTTGGCTTGGATTGTCTGGAGATGGGGAGTCCAGGAGAGGCGGCCACCGAGGGTGACGCCAAGGTACTTAAGGGTGGGAGTGAGGGCGATAGGACGGCCATAGATGGTGAGATAGAAATCAAGGAGGCGGAAGGAAGGGGTGGTTTTGCCTACAATGATCGCCTGGGTTTTGGAGGGTTTGACCTTGAGCAACCACTGGTTGCACCAAGCGGTGAACCAGTCAAGATGGGATTGGAGAAGGTGTTGGGAGTGCTGCAGGGTGGGGGCAAGGGCAAGGAATGCGGTGTCATCGGCAAACTGGAGGAGGCGGACGGGGGGGCGACGGCGGCGGCATGTCCACCTTATACAAAAGGTACAGAAGGGGGAAGAGGACGGAGCCTTGGGGCACGCCGGCGGAGGGGAAAAAGGTGTAGGAGTCGGTGTTATGGATGGTGACGTAGGAAGGACGGTGGGAGAGAAAGGAGCCGATCAGACGGACGTAGTTAATGGGAAGGGCGAAGGTTTGGAGCTTGAAGAGGAGACCGGAATTCCATACGCAGTCATAAGCTCGTTCGAGGTCCAGGGAGAGGAAGATTGCAGAGCGACGGGAATTAAGCTGGTCGGAAAGGAGATGAGTGAGGTGAAGGAGAAGATCGTCGGAAGAGAAGGACGGCCGAAAGCCACACTGGGTAACGGGAAGGAGGCGGTGCTGGCGGAGATGCTGGTGGAGGCGGCGGGTGAGGATAGATTCCAGGACCTTACTGAAGACCGAGGTACGGCTGATGGGACGGTAGGAGGAGACGGCAGACGGTGGTTTGTCAGGTTTAAGGAACATCAGGATATGGGAGGTTTTCCACAGGTCAGGGTAGTAACCGGTGGATAGGACTACATTGTAGAGCCTGGCCAGGACGGAGAGGAAAGAGACAGGAGCTTCACGAAGGTGACAGTAGGTGACATGATCGTGACCACGGGCGGTGTTGCGTTTCGTGCGGAGTGTAGCAATGAGATCCTGTGTAGAGATAGGGGCATTGAGTTCCGTGTGTGCAATGTTGTCCAAGTACTGGAAACCAGGAGCGAGGGGAGGGACAGAGGTGTCAGTTCGATCAAGGAAATCCGGGAAGAGGGAGTAATCGAACTGGGGATCATCGGGGATGGAAAAGACATCGGAGAGGTAAGAGGCAAAGTGATTGGCCTTACTAAGGGAGTCAGGGAAGGGGTGATCATCAAGGAGAAGAGGATAGTAGGGGGAGGGTTTAGTTCCGGTAAGGCGACGGAAGGCTGACCAGAACTTGGACGAGTTGATAGGTAGGGTAGCATTTAAACGGGTGCATGTCTGTCGCCAGTCCCGGCGTTTCTTAGCCGCGAGCAAATTACGAATGTGTCGCTGGAGTTGCCGTTGGCGTCATAGTGTGTCCGGGTCATGCGTGCGGAGGAAGGCACGGTAGAGACGGTGGGATTCACGGAGGAGGACGGCCTTTGGGGATAGGGTAGGACGGTGGGCGTGGACGGCGACAGTAGGGACGTGGGCCTCCACGGCCTCAGACAAGGTCTGCTGGAGAAAGGAGGCGGCATGGGTGACATCATCAGGGTGGCGTTAGGTGAAGGGGTGGCTATCGACCTGGGTGGAGAGGGTATCCCGGTAGGCATTCCAGTTGGCACGGGAATAGTCATGGACGTACTTACGGGGAGGGTCATTACGAGGGTCGGGGTGGGGGCGACGACCGTCTGATACGGTGAGGAGGACAGGGAGATGGTCGCTACCAATAGGCTCCAGGACATCCACCGTTATGCGGCCAAGGAGGCTGGGGGAGGAAAGGACAACATCGGGAGTGGAGTTGGATTCGGGACGGGTGTGCTGGGGGATGGGGATGAGGTCGCCTTGAAGGGAGGAGAGGAACCGATGCCACCGCCGTAACTGGGCGGCGGAACGACTACGGATGTTGTGGTCGGCGGCGATCACGTAGGAGGAGAAGGTACGGTCAATGTGGGAGAGGAAGTCGAAGGGAAGAGGGGCGTTAGGGCGGACATAGATGGTGGCGCAGGTAACGGTAAGGCCGGGGTAGAAGAGACGCTGTGGTCGTTGCGTTTGCTTAAATATCTGTTCTTCCGGAAGAGACGGACTGCCCTCTCCGCACACGTGACCAGCAGGGACGTGGCTAGGCGGTACTGCAGCAGCCTCTGGCTACGGCTGGTGAGGCTTGTCGCTCCCGGTACGCCTCCTGGTGACTTGCCAGTAACTTACGCGTCCAGCGATGTCGCGACCGCGTGCATGAGCGGCGCTGTTTCTTGCCTGTGCAACGTATTCGTCTTGCGGGTTGCGGATGGTGTCCCTAAACACAATAGCAACATCTTCCCCCACCGATGCGTCGAAGCGCCGACGGTGGCTTCAATGAAGTCGGATTCAAACGGTTCAAATGGCTCTAAGCACAATGGGACTTAACATCTGAGGTCATCAGTCTCCTAGACTTAGAACTACTTAAACCTAACTAACCTAAGGACATCACACACATCCATGCCCGAGGCAGGATTCGAAGCTGCGACCGTAACAGCAGCGCGGTTCCAGACTGAAGTCCTCATCCAGTGGCCGCTGCAGATATATTTCCCAAAGGTTGATTTTTGCAAACATCCCAACCACCTATGAGACGGGGAATAATGTCCTCCAGTTTGGAAACGGGATATGCAGCGATTATTGACTGGGCATTGACAATGGCCTTGAAATCGCGCAGATACGAAGATCGCCTTTAGGTTTCTCTACTATAAGAATGGGGGAGGCCCACTGGCTATATTTGGTTGGGACGATGACACCGTCATCCTGGAGGCATTGTAGTTCAGGTCCAAGCCTGTCCTGGAGGACGATCTCGATGCTACAGGCCTTGAACAATTTTGAAACAGCAGTCAGTGACAGAAGAATATAGGCGTGGAACCCAGAAACATCCTTTGATGACTTCTTGAACACCACCCCGAATTTAGCCAACAGTTCCTCAGTATAGGGGCACCAGCCCATTGCATGAACAGCTTCAGATGTATTGTGTATTTCTAGACCCAAGGTGTTAAACAAGTCGAGTCCTAATAGACTGGATGCCCCAGGGGCGTTCACCATCAGGATTCGAGCTGGTATCAACATGGCACCATGACGAAATTGGCTTTGGAAGTAATCCTTCACTGGAATGAGATCATTGCTGTAGCTGCACAACTTCGTTTCAGAAGGGTGGATTGGGAGAGACCCAACAGCTTTATAAGTGGCCCAATCATTGCCGCTGATCCAGTATCAATCAGTAGGGTGTCAGATTCGTGTTCCATCTCTACTTGTATAGACGTCAGCTTTGTGGACCGGGGAAGGACAGCCTGCACAAGCGCCACGTCAGGAAAAATGGGTGCAAAGTCCAGTCTAGAGGCATGGAAGTGGGCGAACGACAAACTTCGGCAATGCGCTCAGATTTACCCTAGGCGGAGTACTTTGTCTTGCAGGACCGACACTGATACTGGAGATGGTGAACAAAACAATGCTTGCACTATGGTAAGGTTTTGACAGAATGGCTCCTAGGAGGATCTTGATTGGCTGTAGCAGCAGCGTGCTGACGTATCAGAAGAGGGTCAGGCGGGAAAAACCAGAGCCGGATCCTGAATGGAAGCGGCTGCTCGGATAGACTTTTCAAAGGCTGTGATAATAGGGAGATATATCTCGAGGGAGGAGTGCTTTAATTTCAAGAGATCTTGCTTCAACGGGTGCATGAACTAAAATCATATCCCTAACTAGGGCTTAAGCATAGGAAAGCTTACATTGACCGTTATAGCAGTGAAACCAGCAATGCCGGGAGAGAACCTGGAATAGGGCAATCCATTCCCTGTATAACTCAGAATGTAGTTTTTGACAACTAAAAAACTTGTATCGAGTCACGGAAATGTGCATTTGTGCATCAAAATAGTCAGCCAAACCCTTGTTTAGGAAGACATATGGTACAGCGTGAGGATCTGCCTGTGGATACAACTGCTGTAAGAGCTTGTAGATGATGGGACTCCCATTGTCCAAAAGGAAAGCTCATTATTGTTCATCACCACAAACATTGTACACCGCAAAATGCTGTTCTAACTGAGCCATGTAACACGCCCACTGTTCGATATTCCTATCAAATATCAAAAGGTTGGAACAACGGTGGTGCCGATGTGCCGCGGCGCCCTGGTGCGGTAGATAGGGAACTGAACTCTGCAGAACGGGGGGGGGGGGGGGGGACTCATTCAAATCGAGGATTTGCTCGATGAGAGCTTCATTAGTATGCTGCATCCTTTGAAGCAAAAGCAGCACTGGACTCGTAATGTCCATGAGGGGTGGCGCAGATGCCGCTTGATCCTGCTCTACCAGGGGCATTGCACACGGAACTAAAGTCCAAGCTTTAACCGACGGTCAAATCTCTAGTAAGCATTACAAAATATTTTCGCGAAATGGACATTCATCAGCAGAATTCCAAGACGGGAAGACACCGAGCCACAGCAACCACATTATCTAATTGACTCCACAGCTGCACGCTAGCCAAACGATTCCACAATAAGAAACCGTCTGCAGTGATTCTCATAACTGCTTATTTGTTCACAGTTTTAATACGGAGCCCTGCTACGATCGAAATACGATAGTCAGCTATTAACATCCTGAGCACAAGATCGGTGCATCACCTGATAAAGAAAAATATTAATATAAAGCAGAGGAAATAAGTTTACACGGCTGTGTTATTTGGACTGACATCTACATCGCAATCAAGAAAGAGAAGAAATGCATAGAAATCTCAGCGTAAATATATCAAATGAATGTGTATTGCTCAGCAAAGCGAACGAAAGACCTAGTCGTGGTAAAAGTACCATCATGTTTTGCCCTAGAAACAGGAGGAGACATACAGGTAGCAGCAGCGTACACTCCAGTATAATTACAAGTGGAGTGTGGCTGTACTTTACACGTCAGCACGACAGCGGCCTGCGTAGCACAATTAAATATAGATAACTCTATTTTTGATAATTTTCTTGGCATATTTCGACAGAGTATACTGTGTTTGAAACCATTTTTCGTCAGAATATACCACCGGCCCCATTTCTCCTGATGCCTAATTTTTACATATGACTTTAATGTTGTATGCCTTCTTTGAAACTAAATAGCCTTTCTAGCACACCACAGCTCCTTTGTTCTGGCAATATATCCCATGGACATGATAATTTTTCGAAGCATTTCTTTGCTAGCCTTGAATCTAGCTATGAACATAAAAATACTGAAGTTTCGCAATGTTGGTATTTCTTTATATTGTCCATAATATCGCAGAAACTGTAGCCTTACAACACATTTACCTATACCGCAATGGGATATTTATTGTGTGCCCTTTGATTCTAGACAGTTGAATCGCCGTTCTCTCAGCATGCTGTCCCTCCTTCCATAATTCACGCACCACAGACGTACTCATGTTTTACACATTGCTTGTGCATTCTGTCATGCTTCCAGTGTGCCCCGTCACTACTACTTCTTCTCATAATTAATAAAGTTAATGATGATGACATGAAGTCGACGTGGCAGCCCAAGAACGCACTTTCCGAAATTACTTGCTATATTTGCACTGCGAAACAACAATGCGTTTCATTTTGAACTCGAACAGCGCTGTACATAGTCACTTGAAGAGATTATTCCCTGCTGCGACCAGGTCTTCACTTTGTTGAGCAATGATTTGTAAACGTTTTACGAGGGTGCGCTTAAAAGTAACGACTCAGAATTTTTATGCGAAAACTCTTGAAACTTATTGAATAAAACATTCTACATTTTTATTGTTCATCTCTACTTATTTACAGCCCTCTGCCACTAGAGGGCTCCGAATTGTAGCATATAACATTGACGATGTGTAATGTAACTATGTCGATGCGTGAAAAACAGAATGCTGTAATCGAGCGTCGAATTCGTAGAGTTCGTCCACACGTGGGACACCCTCTCCTTCAGAATTACAATGCCAGACCACGCACGAGCGCTGCGACTCCCGCAATAATCTGACGCCTTGGGTTCACTGTCCATACAGTCCCGGCTTGGCCACACACGATTTTCATGTTTCCAGAGCTCAAAGAACACGTTCGAGGACTTGTGTTTGAAAGTGATGAAGTGGTGAAGGCACAGATGAGGTTGTGGCTCTGTCAACAAAGTCATACAGTCTACAATGACAGCATCAACAAACTGGTCTTTCGTTGGGACAAATGTGTTCGTCACCAAGGTGACCATCTTGGGAAATAAATATGAAGACATGAAGAATAAAGATGGAAAATGTTAATACGTTTGTTTTATTTACAAAGCTTTAATAGTTTTCACTTAAAAATTCGGAGGTATTACTTTTCAGTTTGACCCCGTAAATAACAATGTACTTTGCTATATAGCTGGGCACTTAGAGGTCAAATAAATGCAGGACAATTCAAAAATGACGGCCGGTGTGGCCTTGCGGTTCTAAGCGCTTCAGTTTGGAACCGCGTGACCGCTACGGTCGCAGGTTCGAATCCTGCCTCGGGCATGGATGTGTGTGATGTCCTTAGGTTAGTTAGGTTTAAGTAGTTATACGTTCTAGGGGACTGATGACCTCAGTAGTTAAGTCCCATAGTGCTCAGAGCCATTTGAACCATTTTTTGAATTCAAAATGAAAACAGCGATTACGAATGGTTATAACTATTTAATGTGAAAGAAAGTTCAGTATTTTTACGTACTTTATACGTGATCTATGTCTTTCCTCTTGATCCCACGGACAGCTTCTAAGAGATAATCCATTTTACGCCATACGTCCTGAAGCACATGTGGAAGCACAGACGCGAGTACATTAGAAATGATGATTTTTCAGTCTGGAATTATTTTGGGCAACGGAGGTGCATACAGAAGGTCTTTCACATAACCTCATAAAAAGATCTCATAATTAAATTTTCCTCGAGACATAAAGTCTCATCTTTATCAACGAGAATGGTTCAAAAATGGTTCGAATGGCTCTGAGCACTATGGGACTTAACAGCTAAGGTCATCAGTCCCCTAGTACTTAGAACTACTTAAACCTAACTAACCTAAGGACACACACACATCCATGCCCGAGGCAGAATTCGAACCTGCGATTGTAGCGGTCGCGCGGTTCGAGACTGAAGCGCCTAGAACGGCTCGGTCACAATGGTCGGCTCTATGAGAATGATGGAAGCTGAACGAATGAAATAAAATTCGTAATACGGCCGCTACTTGAGCTCAGTCTCCTTGTTTACGAGGCAGGAATGGTGACCATTATACCACCGCATCAGGTGCAGGAATGTCAGCCGTAGTGCTGTGGTGGTTTAACAGTGACGGCAGGGTAGCTGCCGGCACAGTAGTTCAGCGTGTTCGGTCAGAGTGTTAGCTGTCCTCGCTAATAAAAAACTGAGTTAATGGACCAACGATGAAGTAGAACAAGCGTCAAGGGACGACCGCCCCGGACGAACAGAACGAAAAAAAAAAGTAGCTCAGCGTGTTCGGTCAGGGGGCTAGATCCCCTTTGTAATAAGAAAAAACAGAGTCAATGGATCAACGATGAACTTGAACAAGCGTCATTGGACGTCCGCCCCGAACAAGTACAACGACCATTAACGAACAAAATGAGATCAACACAAAAAAAAATGGTCAACATTCCTTCCTAGTAAGCAAAGAGACCCGGATTCAAGTCCCGGCCGTAGCACAAATTTTATTTCATTTATTCTATTTCCATCATTACCCATCAACATAAATTTATAAGAATCAGTCCCGGAGACGTAATTGGCCAACAGCAGAATTCAGGGTCGTCATGATCAGAATCATCAGTGCAACTGTTTGGGAGATGCTCACTTAGAAACGTGCGAACCCCCGTAACCCAATGTGGTGGCTGTTCCATCTTATTGAAGTTGTAGCACCCGCCATTGCTCAAGCACATCCAGACTACAGTTTCTTGAAACATTTGATTCAATTAAGAAAACTGGGCCGTACAGTTTTTATGCTGAGTAACACTGTGCTTGCACAGCAATCGAAATTTTGAACTTTGTTTTGGATTCTCTGTAATTCTTGTCGACGTATGAATCAATTACACAGGTGTGCGAAACGTGAGAACGAAAGTAACGTTCACATGACGTGTCACCGCCAAATAACATAGCTCAATGAAACTTGGACCATACACAGAAAGAATTGCTAGAATACATTACAGTACAGTACAGAAAATAACTGAACGAAATACGCAATGAGGCGAACATAAATGACACTTTTATTCGTGATGGTGCCCTGTACATTACAATAGACGGAACATTGTTCTTAATAGGATGTGTGATCACCGCAAACAGCAATGCAAACGCTATGTGCTCATATGCTGGTCACAAGCCAGGTAAGGGGTTCTTGTGGTGGGGGTTCGGTTGTAGGCGCTTCAGTCCGGAACCATGCGGCTGCTACGGTCGCGGGTTCGAATCCTGCCTCGGGCATGGATATGTGTGGTGTCCTTAGGTTAGTTAGGTTTAAGTAGTTCTAAGCCTAGGGGACTGATGACCTCAGATGTTAAGTCCCATAGTGCTTAGAGCCATTTGAACCATTTTTGGTAGGGCTTCCATTCCGCCACCATTGCAGCTGACAGCTGCTGGAGAGTCGTTGGCGCATATGGACATGTTGCAGAACGTCTCCCCAATGCATCGCACAGGTGCTCAATGAGATTTAAGTCAGGAAACGGAAAGACCACCTATTCGCCGAATACGCCCTCGTTCCAAGAGCACCTCCACCTGCGCTGTCGATGCGATCGCGCATTGTCTTCCTTAAATATGAAGTTAGGGTCGAATTCGCCCGTGAAAAGACGCACATGAGGAAGAAGGAAAATGTCACAATAACTTTGACCAGTCAGTATATGTTGTTCGAAGAGCTGAAGGTCAGTACGCCTATGCAACATTATGCTTCCCCATGCCACATCACCTGGACCACCAAAACGACCATTTTCGAGAATACTGGACATACAATCATATGGAGAGAGGTGTAAATATGTAATTCATCCAGAAACATTGTCGAGCATGATCATTTTGATGTTGTAGTATGGTGAGGCATAATAGTGCATGGGCTTGCTGACTTCCAAATCTAAACACAGTACACTCATTGGTCAGAGTTATTGCGACACTGTACTCCTTCCCCATCTGCCTCTTTTCAGTGATGCATTCGGCCCAGACTTCACTGTTGTGAATCACAATGCGCGTCTGCATCGAACTGTGCTTGTAGAGGAGCTCTTGAAACGAGAGGATATTCTGAGAATGGACTGGCCTGCCCCTTCTGCCGACTTAAATCTCATCGAGCACGTGTCGGCTCTGTTGGGGGGACCTGCTACTGTATGTCCACATGCGCCAACGACGATCCATCAGTTGTCAACCGCGCTATTGGAGAAACTGAACGCACTGCAACAAGAAGTACTACTCAGCCTTGTACCCAGCATGGGAACACATTGCAGAACATGAACTGTCGCCTGGGGTAATTACCCAGCCTACTAAGAACCATGTCCCGCCTATCTTAATGGCCAGGGGACCATCATGAATTGCGATGACTTTATTCTAATTATTGTCTTTGAATAAAATAGTCATTTCTGTTAGTCTTATTGTGCAGTTCTTTCAGTTACCTTACTTTACTTTACTGACTCGTGTCTGGAAATAAATCATAGTTTTTGATCACACTACTGGGCCACGTCCAGTGTTCTTTCTTGTCCAGAGGCAGCATCTGTAGGGACAGTTTGGACAGGCCAGGATGTGTTCCATGTCTTGCACAACACCACAATCGCGTCTGACGTCATCCACCTTATCGTGACCCCACCTGATAACTTTTGTTTTCACCAGGGGCCACTCCTGTTCTTATATGGTTCAAAGTCCTCCATCTTTCTTAGTTTGTTGTAGAGTCACAAGGCACTACTTTTGCTGGTGGATATTCATGTGGTGGTTCTTCAATGGTCACTTTTAATAACCTTCTAAGAGATCTTAGTCGTCCAGGCTCGCATGTGGTGCCAAAAAGAGGATGTATCTCATCAACAGATTGTCTGGGCCTCTCTGTGAATTCGTGAAGTGTTCTTCAGGAGATGGGACTCGCAAGACCAGCAGCTCTGTAAATCTTTGCTAGGGGCGTGGGTTTCGTACACTCCACTGTTAATCGACGTGTTTCGTTAAGGCTTATGTTGGCCTTCTTCGCATGTGTCGTTGTGGTCCATACCGGGGCACGCGTATTCAGCTGAAGAGAAGTGCAGTATAGTGCTTGGGCGGTGGTTCTGAGGATAGTAAGTTGCTGTTCATGAGTCTCCGCAAAATATTATTTCTGGAGGTCACCTTCTGACTGATCTTTCCATACTGACGTCGTCTATATGTCAGAGATCTATCCAACGTTACTCCCAAATGGGTTGGTTTATCTGTGTGTTCCAGTTTGGCATTACTCCAGGATGCAATGAGCTTTCCCTTCGCTTGCTGAGATCAAAAGTGGAAAGCACTTACTTTAGTCTTCTGAAAGAGTTATTTTGATGGTACTCTGACAAGACTTTGAGTGTTTTTCCAGTTTCTGCTCTACCTGGTTGAAAGACCTCTCCTCAGCTGTAATAGCCAAGCCATCTGCATATGGGAAATGGTCAGTACAATTAGGTATTGACTGGTCGTTAGTGTCGTCAATATCATTTCCTTAGCCCTTCGTCCCACTTCAACGTGGGATAAGCCCTGTTACTATGGATTTGGCAATGTTAGTGTCAAAGGGTGGCCCGACACCCTTCCTGTCGCCACCCTGTACTCCATGGGGCGGAAGTAGTGTGCCCCAGCTGCCTGCATCTAGTGGAAGCCATGAAACAGTGTGAACGTTTGCAAATGTCTGCGGGTCGTGTAAATGAGGCGGGACATTGGGAACAGCCCAGTATTCACCAAGTGGGATGTGGAAAACCGCCTAAAAACCACATCCAGGCTGGCCGACACACTGGCCCTCGTCGTTAATCCGCCAGGCGGATTCGATCCAGGGCCAGCACACCTACCCGAGTCCAGGAAGCAGTGCACTAGTGCTCTCAGCTAACCTGGCGGATTTGACTGGTCGTTAGTGTACATATTAAAAAAGGAAGGAGGCCAGAACGCATCCCTGGACTAGTCAATTTCTTTGTTTTCTATACTGCTGCAGTTCCTTCTATGTGTGGTTCAAGATTTATCGAGCTATGTTACTTGGCTGTGACACATCGTGCGAAAATTTATTTCATCCTAAAGTTTTTGCACATCAATGTCGTTATAGCTGTTTGTAATCGCTACATTCATTTTTAATTGTCCTGTATATTAATAATACACTACTGGATATTAAAAGTGCTACACCAAGAAGAAATGCAGATGATAAACGCATATTCATTGGACAAATATATTATACTAGAACTGACAGGTGATTACATTTCCACGCAATTTGGGTGCATAGATCCTGAGAAATATTACCCAAAACAACCACCACTGACCGTAATAACGGCCTTGATACGCATGGGCATTGAGTCAAACAGAGTTTGGATTGTGTTTACAGGTACAGCTGCCCATGCAGCTTCAACACGATACCACAGTTCATCAAGAGTAGTGACTGGCGTATTGTGACGAGACAGTTGCTCGGCCACCATTGACCAGACTTTTTCAGTTGGTGAGAGATCTGGAGAAAGTGTTGGCTAGGGCAGCAGTCGAACGCTTTCTGTGTCCAGAAAGGCCCATACAGGACCTCCAACATGCGGTCGTGCATTATCCTGCTGAAATGTAGGGTTTCGCAGGGATCGAATGAAGGGTAGAGCCACGGGTCGTAACACATCTGAAATGTAACGTCCAATGTTCAAAGTGTCGTCAATGAGAACAAGAGGTGACCGAGACGTGTAACCAATGGCACCCCATACCATCACGCGGGGTGATACGCCAGTATGGCAATGACGAATACATGCTTCCAATGTGCGTTCACCACGATGTCGCCAAACACGGATGTGACCATCATGATGCTGTAAACAGAACCTGGATTCATCCGAAAAAATGACGTTTTGCCATTCGTGCACCCAGGTTCGTCATTGAGTACACCATCGCAGGTGCCCCTGTCTGTGATGCAGCGTCAAGGGTAACCGCAGCCACGGTCTCCGAGCTGATTGTCCATGCTGCTGCAAACGTTGCCGAACTGTTCGTGCAGATGGTTGTCGTCTTGCAAACGTCCCCATCTGTTGACTCAGGGATCGAGACGTGGCTGCACCTTCCGTTACTGCCATGCGGATAAGATGACGGTCATCACGACTGCTAATAATACGAGGTCGTTGTGATCCAGCACGGCGTTCCGTATTACCCTCCTGAACCCACCAATTCCATATTCTGCTAACAGCCATTGGATCTCGACCAACGCGAGCAGCAATGTCGCGATACGATAAACCGCAATCGCGATAGGATACTATCAGACCTTTATCAAAGTCGGAAGCGTGATGGTACGCATTTCTCCTCCTTACACGAGGCATCACAAGAACGTGTCACCAGGCAACGCCGGTCAACTGCTGTTTGTGTATGAGAAATCGGTTGGAAACTTTCCTCATGTCAGCACATTGTCGGTGTCGCCACGGGCGCCAATCTTTTGTGAATGCTCTGAAAAGCTAATCATTTGCATATCACAGCATCTTTTTCCTGTCGGTTAAATTTCGCGTCTGTAGCACGCCATCTTCGTAGTGTAGCAATTTTAATGGCCAGTAGTCCGCTCCGCCTGCCGGCGTGGCCGCGTCCATCCGCCCCCTGAGCCGGCCCGCGTTGCAGGTGATCCAGCCGACGCCGGACGCGTCGCCGTGCGGCAGCGAGCGCACGCTGTACGCGGCGGTGCTGCCGCACGCGCAGCTGCTGCCCGGCGCCGCCAGCGCGCGGCCGTCGCTGAGCAGGCCCGCCTCCCCCGCCGCCTCCGCGTCGCTGTCGCCGCCGGCGCCGCCCCCCAGGCTCGCGCCGCTCGCCTCCATCAGCTCCTGTGCAGCTTCGCTGCGCACCGACGACTGCGCCTCCGTCGGCTCCGACTCTGTCTTCCTCGACGACGATGACGTGCTGGACACCGAGGACGAGGTAAAGAGCCGTGTTCTGTTGGTAGAACTACGAATGCGTTTGGCATACAAGGATTGAACGACAATACGAAAACACGAGGTGAAATGCATGCTTCGACATACAAAGTGTATGAGAAAAGTAATGAGATTGATTTTTTTATTTACAAAAGTTTTTGTTTTTTTCGCTTCAAAGTAGCTATACGAGGTCCGTTCAAAAAATTCGTAATTTCGCGCCAATGGTGTGTCGGAGCGGAATGCTGTTGGCATCCCTGCATACGCTTGTGTTCAACCCTTTACAATCTGACGGGACTTCAACGTCCCACTTTATGAAAATGAGTGTAAAACATTCTTTGTCATTTGAATTGCCCGGAAATGTAGCGCGCCACTTATTCTTGCTGTGGTAAATTTTTAATGCATCGCAGTTCTTTCACGGATGTGTTATCTGTGACGCCAAAGCAATTTGAATTTCAGCGCGTGCAGTCCTCGCAGTATTTGGTTGTATACAGTTGCAGGATAATCGTTCAGTTTTTATTCCGCGCATTTCCAGTGACATTCCGACCTCCATATTTCTTTTTCCTATTACTCGGTAAATCAATTTATGCTAATAATTGGCTAGAAGTGGAATATATTATAAATCCTTAGATTAAATCTGTAAAGACAATTTCGTACTTGTAAGTCTCGTCAAGCCTATAGATATGTGTTCTTGCATGACAGGCTATGGCGAGAAAGTTGTAAGGTGAAGAGATCCTGGAGTTACTCCTGGAGTATTTGTCATCTCACATCGATACACCTGATAAGGAAAGCAGAGATTCTGACACAGAACGAGTTTTAGAAAAATTCGAACTCAACAATGTACAAGTGCAAAGAACAAAAAATTATGCCACACCCTCTACCAGTCAACAAGAGAATATTTCCACTTGTTCTGAAGAAGCTGAAGAAATACACGCTTCAACACTGGAAGTGTGTGAGAAAAGTAATGAGACTGATTTTTTATCTACAAAAGTTTTTATTTTTTTTCCTTCTGAATTTGAAAATGACCTGACAGATGACGAACAAGAAATCAACAATGTACATGCGCACCAAGAGGAACTAACAAAAAGCACGTTGCTAGGCGCAAAGACAATACAGACTCTCCCTCTACTGAAAATTAATGAAATGCTGAAATCATGAATGGAATTCTAAAAGTTTCTCGCAAATTTAGGAGACAAAACTGTGCAACACTTGTGAATTCATACATTAGATATTTATGACAAAAGGTAAAACACTTCTGAAGGAAAGAGGAAGGCCAAAGCAAGAAACGTCTCACAGTTCTTTACTGAATAAAAGAAGGAAGAAAGGCTTTTCAGCTTCAAATGAAATTCAGACCCAAAATCTCGAAGCTCATTGGCCAAATTTTGTTGCAAATCGTGGTCGATGTGAAAACTGTGGTATTCATAATATAGAATCAAAGCCTCATTCTAAATGTTCTCATTTAAAGTATTTTTGTGTGTCAATGAAAGAAAAAACTGTCTTTATGAGTACCACTTTTCATGAAGTACTGTTTGTTGCTGTCTGTACCACTGTGACCTGAAGGGACACTCAAGTCCCTTTTTGATAAAAATTAATAAAATTTGCATAATATTATTTGATCTGGTTTTTCTTTATACTAAACCTATTTCCTAACAACTAGAATACCACAGAAAAATTTCGAAACGTCAAAGTCAAAAAATAAAAAATTCAGACCACAAAGGGTTAATGTGTAACTGCTGGAAGTTTTGTTGTTGTATATGTGTTAGTTATTGTTCAGTGCTATATTGAGTACAACGTTGTGTCACACACCTTGCGAATTTCAAGATGGCAGAGTTAGAGGAACAACGCGTCTGCATTAGATTTTGCGTGAAACTCGAGAAAATTTTTACAGACACACTAAATGCTGCAGAAACCCTACAGTATGAGTGCTTAAGCGGTACCCAGTGTTACGAATGGTTCACAGGGTTTAAAACTGGCCGGATGGGAGTTAAAGATGACTCTTCGACGTCTACCGACTACGCTCACGTGAGGAACGTCAACGAAATTGTGTGTGCCAATCGGAGACTATCTGCCCTAGAGATTGCAGAATAATATAACATTTCAGTTGAATCATGTCATGAAATCCTGACACAGCATATTGGAATGCATCTTGCTGCCGCCAAGATCGTCCCACGTCTCACGAGTCAAGACCAGAAAGACCACAGCCTCGCATTCTGTGAAGAGCTTTCGGATTGCGCAAATGTGAGGGAGATGTTCCTTAAGAGAATCATAACTGGTGATGGTACATAGGTCTATAGTTATGATATTGAGACCAAAGGTCAGTCTTCACAATAGGTCGATAAAGTTTCTACAAGACCAAAAAAAGCTCGTCAGCTCAGGTCAAATGACAAAGCCATTCTGATAGTTTTCTTTGACTTTGAAGGATTAGTTCATTATGAACTCATGCCACGGGGAAAAACGGTTAATCGATGGTACTACTGGGATGTGTTGCGACGCCTGCGAGAAAATGTGAGAAGGAAATGACCTGAAAAGTGGAAACACAATTCATGGCTCTTGCATCATGGTAACGCATCCAGACATTCATCCTTGCTGGTGCGTGATTATTGCACAAAAAACGAAATCACTGAGTTGCCTCATCCTCCGTACTCTCCAGACCTGGCTCCTGCAGACTTGTTTTTTTTATTCCAAAGTTGAAAACCTCGTTGAAAGGAATAAGATTTGCAACGATAGACGATATAAAAGGAGCTTCACGTGATCCAGCAAAAGGTGTGCAAAGACTACTTCTGGAAGTGGAAACAGCGTTGGGGGCAATGTATCAGTTGCGGAAATGCGTCTTACGAAGGAGACCTTGCACAATAAGCAAAAGCTAAACGTAGACAAATTTTATGGACAAAGCTCTGGAATTTTTTGAACAGACCTCGTACACCGACGGCGTCGTTGTTCCCTGACTTGGTAGTAGCGCTGAAATACTTCAACTTATAGGGCCTTTACCATGTCGATCACATTCTTTTGAATGTTCTCCAGAGTCCCAAAATGACATCCTTTTAAGACACTTTTCAGTTTTGGGAAAAGAAAAAAGTCACGAGGACGCAGATCTGATGAATAGGGGGGCTGTGGAATAACAGGAACTCCTTTCGAGGCCAAAAATTCCGTGATGGAAGTGTTAAGAGTGACATGAGGTGTTGTCATACTGTAACATCCACATGTCTGCAAAGGGCAAAGCTTTGGTCAAAATTTTATGTATTGTGAAAGTGTTTAACAGGTAACCCATCATCCTTATTGTTATACGATTGTCTGATCTCACACCAGCACACACGCATTCGACGTTTTCGTTGGTTTTTGAAGTTGAATGTCTCCCTGAGCGAGGTTCATCTTTGACATGTTCCCGGCCTTCCAAAATTGATTTGGAATATTCCCCACGGGCCTGTTTCAACTTTTCAGAGGTCGCACTCGAGGATTCTCAAGTTTAATACAAAACTTGATTGCATAACATTGTTCTAAATTCCGCTGTTCCATTTTAACAGCTCACAACAAAGACACTACTCACTTTCTGGCGCTCTCAAAAATCACGTGATAGCTGTACACAGCTGAAACTCGGACAGAGCATGTAGAAGAGACCGACGAACACGCCAGTGTACAGTAGTAGTACAACACAGCGTTGTCATATTGTTTGCAGTGTTGTCAGTCTCATTATTTTTCTCACGCACATCATAAATGCAGAAGCTAACCAAGCCTGCAGGTTGCGCTGTTGTATTTGACAATAACGGTATCTGAGTAATGTCCTCAATCCATTGCAATTAACAGCTGCGGTCAGAACAGTGTTCTACACAGTTGTCACTGCACTGTGTTGGAGATACGTGAATTCTCATGTGGGCAAATTGTTGGTGCCCTTATGACGGGTGCTTCCAAAACCAAGGTAGCTGAAGTGTTCATTGTTTCAAGAAGCATTGTATCTAAGATTTATAGCACATACAGGTAAAGCGGAAAAACATCGTCTGTTTAGTCACAATGCAGATGAAACTGTGTGTTCAGTGTTCACGACAGAAGCTCATCTAAGAGGATTGTGACGAAAAATAAGAGGACAGCAGCTCCAGATGTCACTGCAGAACTGAATGCCACACCCCTGAACGCTGTCAGCACTAAAATAACATGAACGCAGCACCATAAGCTGCTAATCACAAAATGCTCATCAGTGACACAAATGCCAGTAACAGAAAAAACTTGGTTCTGAAGCCATAAAACCTGGACTATGGAGCAATGGAGGAATGGCATTTGGTCAGATGAGTCTTGCACACTATTGCCAACTTCTGGCTGAGTTTTCGTCCAAAGATTGAAACATGGTGGGGGGGGGGGGGGGGGGGCAGTGACGATTTCAATAGCCATAGTGGTGTATGTTTGGAGTTTAATGACGCTCAACACCAGGGTTATCAGCACCCCAAAGGCAGCTGTAGTGGCATATTCCATGGTTACACTGCAAAGTAGCATTACTGCCAAGGTTTATGTGACCATTTTGGCTATCAGGTCCATCCCATTGTACAATGTTAGTTCCCCAATGGTGATTCTGGGGTCCAAGACTGCAGGGCCCCTGCACATCGTCCAGCATTGAATTGTTGCTTCCTCCATGTCCGCCACAGTCACTAGGTCTCTAAATTATTGAGCCTTTGGAGAGAAGGGTGTATGATCGCTACCTACCCCCATCCCCGTTACCTGAACTTGCCACTCTTTTCAGGAAGAATGGTGCACTCCCTTCTTAGGTTGGTGTACAGATTGCACCTCGCAACTCTCACGATTTATCTCAGTGACCAGCTATGCTGTGCGCTATTCTTCCTTAGCATCAAACTTCTTTCTTCCATGCAGATTTCTGTAAGTGCAGTGGCTATAAAACAAAACACAGCTTCTCTACTTAAATAAATTTTGGATCGGTTCCAATAAACTCTGTATATTGTCACAAACTTTCATAAACAGTTACAGATTGCATGGGAAGTTATTACTCCCAGAACCAACTCATATTGCTGTCTTAAAGCCATCTCATTAACATGTCTGTGAATAGTATAAAACAACAACCACTTACATACATCATATTCATCTTCTAGGTGCTGGATGTCTTCCATGGTACCATAGCTCCTTCATTCCTCCTTGCTCCATGGAGATTACATATGCTCTCGAGCATGTTAACTCTGCACCTGTTGAGTAATACTTTCCCACAGTATGTGGTCTGCTGTTTACAAACTAATTGCAGTGGCACACATCTTTACTCTAAGCTCTATATTTTACGATGTGATACATGCCTTTCCATGAATGGCATGTATCACTGCATATCCCTTCACTAAAAGAAAAGACATCATAATCATACATTTAACAATCTATCAATACAAACATACATATCCTCTAATTAGAATTTTCGTTAGCTCTGTTGTTTTATATTTAATAGCTCCTCTAACTTTGGCTAGCAAAATGGCATAGAGTGAACCACAATTACATTGCTTTCTCTCAGAGCACTTTCATCTCTTTAAACATTAATTCCATTACTTTGTATTCTTGTCTTTGGATGAAGCAATTGTTATACACTATTTTAGGATCAAACTTCAGATTATGCAGAGACTCAAATACTAGTGGTAAACTACAGTGTTAGCTAATTTTTACTTTCTCAGTTTGTTATCCAGTTTAGAGGAGATGTTCCCTTAAGCAGAGTCCTTATTCCTTTTCTTCACAAATATTATTCTTAAGCATTTCTCTCTTCTTTAAGGCTATCTTTCTGGGGATTCAGTACCCTTTTTCTCTTATTTTGTAGGCCCAGTCAGTGTGATGTACCTCTCCTTTCCTCTAAAGAGTTTGGGGTCCTTCCTTCCACAGGTCCACTTGAACCTGGCATAAGATCCCTTGTTTGGGCTTTACTTACCCACAAATTGGTTGGGATCATCCCTTCCTTGAGTACTTCATTAGTTCTTCCCTTCCACTTCACCTCATCTTAAGGCCACACCCTCCATGAAACTCCAGCTATCTCCTGCTTTTCCACTACATGTTCTCCTGTCTATTTTCCTCCCCCCAATACTCCTTTTCCTTCTTAATGTGGGCTTGTTATTTTTATATCAAGCTTATTAGTAGGACACTCTGTCCAACTCCTCCCTCCCCTTGAAAGAGCGTCTAGCCTAGCAAAAAAATACCCTTAAATCATTTTTGTTTGTGCATAGTCTGTATGTGAGTATATGCATGTGGGTGGGTGTTTGTGTATGTGCGTGTGTGATTGTGTGTGTGTGTGTGTGTGTGTGTGAGAGAGAGAGAGAGAGAGAGAGAGGAGTAGTATACACAAATCCCATACCTCCCCTGTAAAAGTTAAACACAAACTCACCCACAAAACATCAAATTACTACAAAAGTTAACAAAGAGCGTCACTTACATTCTCGATAATCATGACATGACACATCTTGTACCATGTTCTTCAAATTCATAGCCAACTGACTTTTTTTTCATCACGTAGTTCATTGTTTGTACTTCTTTACCATTTCCACATTGTATAACCTATCTCTTTCTCCATTGTTGGCTTTATCAAAAATAATGCTTTGAGGTGTGGCACCCTGTCAACTCTGTATGGGCCAACAAACTTAGGAAAAAATTTACTTATCTCTTTCTTGAGGGTTGAACTCGTGTGATGGTCGTTAATTGGTACTATATCTACAATATTAAATTCTGGTATTTGCGCCTGTATATTATACCATTTCACTCATGAATCCTCACTGTCTATTATGTTTTTCTGCACTTGTTGATGTACGTCGGCTATCAATCTCATTACAGCCTGAGGCCAACTAAACAATTTTAATAAAGGTTATCCTGTAAACGGCTTATCCATTATTTACATAGATGACAATTGTAATCTTACCCCCCCTACACATCACTATTAAAATTCTCTTAGTCTCTTCACTGTTTTCAAAAGCTTTGAGAGGCGTAAGATATACCAAAGGAAAACCTTTTACTTATCTTCATCATCTCATTGTTGTTGGCTCCAAGTCTTTCATCTGGGGTACATTCTTGAGGCTGTAATTTTTATAACATTGTGGGTTCTTGTGGACCTGAGTAACTGATGAAGATTTGCCTATTGCTATGAATATCTTAGTAGTTTATCCCATTCTTCTAAATCTCAATCTACATCTACATCTACATTTATACTCCGCAAGCCACCCAACGGTGCATGGCGGAGGGCACTTTACGTGCCACTGTCATTACCTCCCTTTCCTGTTCCACTCGTGTATGGTTCGCGGGAAGAACGACTGCCGGAAAGCCTCCGCACGCGCTCGAATCTCTCTAATTTTATATTCGTGATCTCCTCGGGAGGTATAAGTAGGGGGAAGCAATATATTCAATACCTCACCCAGAAATGCATCCTCTCGAAACCTGGACAGCAAGCTACACCGCGATGCAGAGCACCTCTCTTGCAGAGTCTGCCACTTGAGCTTGCTAAACAGCTCCATAACGCTATCATGCTTACCAAATAACCCTGTGACGAAACACGCCACTCTTCTTTGGATCTTCTCTATCTCCTCTGTCAACCTGACCTGGTATGGATCCCACACTGATGAGCAATACTCAAGTATAGGCCGAACGAGTTTTTTGTAGGCCACCTCCTTTGTTGATGGACTACATTTTCTAAGGACCCTCCCAATGAACCTCAATCTGGCACCCGCCTTACCAACAATTAATTTTATATGATCATTCCACTTCAAATGATTCTGTACGGATACTCCCAGATATTTTACAGAAATAACTGCTACCAGTGTTTGTTCCACTATCATATAATCATACAATAAAGGATCCTTCTTTCTATGTATTCGCAATACATTACATTTGTCTATGGTTAAGGGTCAGTTGCCACTCACTGCACTAAGTGCCTATCTGCTGCAGATCTTCCTGCATTTCACTACAATTTTCTAATGCTGCAACTTCTCTGTATACTACAGCATCATCCACGAAAAGTCGCATGGAACTTCCGACACTATCTACTAGGTCATTTATATATGTTGTGAAAAGCAATGGTCCCATAACACTCCCCTGTGGTACGCCAGAGGTTACTTTAACGTCTGTAGATGTATCTCCATTGAGAACAACATGCTGTGTTCTGTTTGCTAAAAATTCTTCAATCCAGCCACACAGCTGGTCTGATATTCTGTAGGCTCTTACTTTGTTTATCGGGCAACAGTGAAGAACTGTTTCAAATGCCTTCCGGAAGTCAAGGAAAATGGCAGCTACCTGGGAGCCTGTATCTAATATTTTCTGGGTCTCATGAACAAATAAAGCGAGTTGGGTCTCACACGATCGCTGTTTCTGGAATCCATGTTGATTCCTACATAGTAGATTCTGGGTTTCCAGAAATGACATGATACGTGAGCAAAAAACATGTTCTAAACTTCTACAATAGATCGATGTCAGAGATATTGGCCTATAGTTTTGCGCATCTGCTCGACGACCCTTCTTGAAAACTGGGACTACCTGTGCTCTTTTCCAATCATTTGGAACCTTCCGTTCCTCTAGAGACTTGCAGTTCACACCTGTTAGAAGGGGGCAAGTTCTTTCGCGTACTCTGTGTAGAATCGAACTGGTATCCCGTCAGGTCCAGTGGACTTTCCTTTGTTGAGTGATTTCAGTTGCTTTTCTATTCCTTGGACACTTATTTCGATGTCAGCCATTTTTTCGTTTGTGCGAGGATTTAGAGAAGGAACTGCAGTGTGGTGAAACAGCTTTGGAAAAAAGACTTCACAATCTCCATTTCAGAACACTAATTCACATTGTTGTTGACAAACTTAGAAAAACGTCTACTTCCATCAAAGACGTGCCCACTACTCCTTACATTCTGCCATACTAACTATTTTCCAAAGAGTTTACAAAACAAAAGAGCTTACAAACTTTCTTAACAAAAGAAGGATCTTCCAGTTATATCATTATTTTATAAATGTGTCCAGAAATCAATTTAATTATTAACATTAGATTGTGCAATTAATAATATGAATTTTAGTTTACCTATAAATTTTGTTATTTCAAATATTTTTAAAAGAAGAGTAATTTTAACCATTAGTACATATCGATTATAACAAATTAATTTCTTTTTATACATTTTAGCCTGAAACATAACACATCATATACAAAATCATATGAAGTCTATGCAGTTAGACAGCTGATACAATGTTCACCATTACAAGAAATGATAGTATACATGGTATTAGTTATTTGCATAAAAAAAGGTAATGTTGGAGTAGGGTGACCCATTATGCAGTCCTGTTGTTAAATGTGGATATTCATTAATTATCCCTCAGAATTTGGGAATCAATTGCAACCAACCTGAATGCCTCATCGAACAGTAAGTCCTACACAACCTAGCAATTTTTTTCAATGTGCATTCACTATGGTTACTTTGCAGGTGGTATTTCAAAATAGCAATGTGTCTAACATTTTCCCAAGCTTTGAAGTTCTACCCACAAACTATGGGCCATTGTCTGTCAACAATGTACATGGCTTTCCTATATCTGAGAAATATTTTCGTAGACATCTAATTGCTGTCTCTGTGTTGACATGCTTAATAGGATAGAGTTTAGCATACTTAGATAACGCTCAACTAGTACAAATATTTAAGTCAACCCCCTCTACTCGTTGGTAATTCACACACCCTATTAAGAACAGTGTTGTGTCTATTGTAATGTGCAGGGCACCATCACGAATAAAAGTGTCATTTATGTTCGTCTCATTGCGTATTTCATTCAGTTGTTTTCAATTGCTTGCACAACAATCGAAATTTTCAACTTTCTTTTGGATTCTCTGTAATTCTTGTTGATGTATGAACCAAGTACACAGGTACATAAGAACAAAAGTAACATTTACATGACATGTCACTGCCAAATAACATAGCTCAATGAAACTTGGACCATACATATAAAGAATTGCTAGAATACATCACAGTACAGTACAGAAAATAAGAAATCAATTGTCCCTCCTTGGCTTAAGGTTTTCCACTTACCCCAAAAATATGGATCATCAGTTATATCCTTTATTCTTAAGGCTAGGTTTCTTACTTCATTATTAGCATAAGTTATTGATAAATAATGAATGTTGAAGGCAACACCAGGACCTTCCATTCGTGCTCAGTGGTAAGCGTGATGATGCATCAGGAACAACATTTTATGAGCCATTTATATACTTAATGTTAGTTTGATATTCTATCGTAATTAGTACCCAACTTATTGACGTCCTATGTAGTAGTCAACTTTACATAAGGAAAGCTAGTGCTTGATGATCAGTCTACACTATTAATTTAGATTCCCAAATTAGAATTAGAATTTTTTGTACACTCCACACTATAGCAAGTGATTCTTTCTCTGTTGCTGTGTAGTTCAAGTCATGTTTGGTTAGAGCTCCGCTCTCAAAAGCTAGTGTATTACGTTCTCCCATGCTAATATCCCACTCTCCCTGAAACAACTCACATGTTATTCCATACTCTGAGGCTTCAGTACTTGAAATAAAAGGTTTGTCCATCTGAGGGTGTTTTAAAATGGGTGCCTCTGCTAGACCTACTTTAATCTCATTAAAGGCCTAACACTCTTCGTTACCCCAAATCCATTTTGTTTTTTTCTCCAGTAAGTTTGATAGGTGTATAGGTTGACATTGAATATACACTCCTGGAAATTGAAATAAGAACACCGTGAATTCATTGTCCCAGGAAGGGGAAACTTTATTGACACATTCCTGGGGTCAGATACATCACATGATCACACTGACAGAACCACAGGCACATAGACACAGGCAACAGAGCATGCACAATGTCGGCACTAGTACAGTGTATATCCACCTTTCGCAGCAATGCAGGCTGCTATTCTCCCATGGAGACGATCGTAGAGATGCTGGATGTAGTCCTGTGGAACGGCTTGCCATGCCATTTCCACCTGGCGCCTCAGTTGGACCAGCATTCGTGCTGGACGTGCAGACCGCGTAAGACGACGCTTCATCCAGTCCCAAACATGCTCAATGGGGGACAGATCCGGAGATCTTGCTGGCCAGGGTAGTTGACTTACACCTTCTAGAGCACGTTGGGTGGCACGGGATACATGCGGACGTGCATTGTCCTGTTGGAACAGCAAGTTCCCTTGCCGGTCTAGGAATGGTAGAACGATGGGTTCGATGACGGTTTGGATGTACCGTGCACTATTCAGTGTCCCCTCGACAATCACCAGTGGTGTACGGCCAGTGTAGGAGATCGCTCCCCACACCATGACGCCGGGTGTTGGCCCTGTGTGCCTCGGTCGTATGCAGTCCTGATTGTGGCGCTCACCTGCACGGCGCCAAACACGCATACGACCATCATTGGCACCAAGGCAGAAGCGACTCTCATCGCTGAAGACGACACGTCTCCATTCGTCCCTCCATTCACGCCTGTCGCGACACCACTGGAGGCGGGCTGCACGATGTTGGGGCGTGAGCGGAAGACGGCCTAACGGTGTGCGTGACCGTAGCCCAGCTTCATGGAGACGGTTGCGAATGGTCCTCGCCGATACCCCAGGAGCAACAGTGTCCCTAATTTACTGGGAAGTGGCGGTGCGGTCCCCTACGGCACTGCGTAGGATCCTACGATCTTGGCGTGTATCCGTGCGTCGCTGCGGTCCGGTCCCAGGTCGACGGGCACGTGCACCTTCCGCCGACCACTGGCGACAACATCGATGTACTGTGGAGACCTCACGCCCCACGTGTTGAGCAATTCGGCGGTACGTCCACCCGGCCTCCCGCATGCCCACTATACGCCCTCGCTCAAAGTCCGTCAACTGCACATACGGTTCATGTCCACGCTGTCGCGGCATGCTACCAGTGTTAAAGACCGCGATGGAGCTCCGTATGCCATGGCAAACTGGCTGACACTGACGGCGGCGGTGCACAAATGCTGCGCAGCTAGCGCCATTCGACGGCCAACACCGCGGTTCCTGGTGTGTCCGCTGTGCCGTGCGTGTGATCATTGCTTGTACAGCCCTCTCACAGTGTCCGGAGCAAGTATGGTGGGTCTGACACACCGGTGTCAATGTGTTCTTTTTTCCATTTCCAGGAGTGTATTTGCTATAGAATCCTGCTAACCTCAGAAATGCTTTCAGTTGTTTTGTACTTTTAGGTTCTTGACATTATTTTATGGCTCTTATCTTATATGGACTTGCTTTTATTCCATTTATGCCTACCAAGTGACCCAAAATCGACTTTGACAGTATTATAGTGATTCCTTTAACATGAAACCTTTCTAATGTTTGAACCAGTAAATCACAATGTCCTTCCCATGTCTGGAGTTCTAGGAGTGTGTCATGTAAATGGATTATTGGTTCTTTCAATAAATACTTTCCCAGCACATCATCCAAGACTTATTAATACTGACACTGATATATTTAATCCAAAGGGTAACACTCTAACTTGTTATGACTTACCCTTATACAAAAAAGCAGTAAATTTCTTTGAAGTATCATCAAGTTTGACTTGTCAGTGCCTAATATGAGATCCATTGAGCTAAAATACTTTGCTTGCTCAAACATCATCAATATTTCATTTATACTGACCAGTTGACCTTTTTCAGTTTCTATAAGGTTATATAGAGCATGGGGGTTCAACACTAGACGTACTGCCGACATTGCTATATGCAATACTAACAGGTTATTGCACACACTAGAACGCCTCTCTATCATTCCTCCTTCTATCATTTTATTAATCGCCTATTGTATCGCTGGTGGTACACTTAATGGTACCGGATAGGGTTTATAGAAAAAAGGCGATTCATCTTTGATCTTAAAACTACATATATAGTTACCAAGTATTCGAGGTTTATCTGAGATAACTTCACTACACTTCATCAATATGTGGTATAGATCATTTTTCTATAACTCAGTTAACAGATCAGATTCATAAGCTTTTGTCCTAATTAATTCTTGCAGTATACTTCGTGTATCCAAAGTATTCTCTCAATCTATCGTGGTGATTGTTGCTACAAGGTAGATGTTACATGCCTTGGTACAACCAATAATCTTGCCACTAAATGGTACTACAAATACTTGGTCTTGCTATGTATATGTTCATATCCATGCTGAAAAATCCGGTATTACTTTAAATCTTATCAGTCAGTCAGTACCTAGTAACAACTGCAAATTTACATTAGACATTACTAAGCATCTCTGCATAAATATAAAATTGTTTAATGCCATCAGTAACCGCACATTATGATTAATTTTCTTGCTTTGCTTCCAGTTAATCCTACAATGTGTACCCCTGTAAGTGGCCATATTGGATACACTCTCTTATATTTTAATACACCAAACAAAGACTCAGATACAATAGAAATTTCACTTCCTGAATCTATGTGCACACTCACTTCCTGACTGTCAATCATCCCAAAACTATTATTTTAGTAAACTCAATATCTGTTTCTTTTTCTTCTTCAGCGAGTAACCAGTTTTGAAGTCATATTACCTTTTTTTTCATATGGGCCTACACTTAGTTGAAGATGTGCTGAATCATGACCCCTTGACCAGGACATTGATTGTCTACAACTATTGTTGTATGGTATGGTTTGTCAAAAAAGGCTGCACTATCCTAGCACCTTTCCTTTAGTCCAGCATTTGTAAATGATTGTGTATCAATGTTTTGTACTCCCAGTCTTTGTTGTTTAGATTTACTGTTCTGACTTTTATTTACCTGAGAATAATTAACCTCCTGTTTTTTCTGGTATTTAGGGTTAAATTTACATCATTCCTGCCATGTATCCTCATGACTGGGATTAGGTGCTCATTATTCATCCCATCGAGATTTTCAACAAATGACAGCAATTCATTCATGGTAGACCAACTTCTATATAAAATTTCCTTTCCACATGGTACAGCAAATGCCTTACCAGTGCCTTTGTTGGATTACCTTAATAGTTACATCTTGTTAGATGCCATTCTATATACTTTTTGAGACTACCCCATGAACTGTTAAAATCTTCTGGGTCTAATAATTCTAGTGTCAAATTCTCTCATATTGTGTTAGACAGTTGAATATCTCCTGAGAATCATCCCACTCAGCAGCATTCCCTAGCAAATAACTCAATGTGAAATCTATCTTTCTAGAGTCTTCCCACTTCTGTGATAATGACCTGCGAATCATTCGCAGGAAGTACATTGGACTTACTTCCCCATCTGGTTTAAACTTTGGAAAATGCTTGTAAAAGTTCATTCCACTTCCCAACTGTTATTCCTCTAATAGTGTTAAATCAAAAGATTTACCTTTAAGTTGACTTTCTGTTAATACCCTTCCACTTTTTGCCAATTTGTCCCATGGTCCTTTTAGCTCATTGGTGTTGTTAGTGACTTCCTCACAATTTCCTAAAGTCTCCTGACATTTCTGATCTAACAATGCTTGTATTTTTTTCAACAAACCTGAGTGTATCTCATACAAATATACAGAATCTCTGTTGTTGCTTCCCTGTTCTAAAATTTCTATGCACATTTGGGCATCTGACGCCTGATCTTTTACCAGTTTACATTCTGTTTCTGCAAAGTAATGTAAACTATCTACATCCATATGCAAATCTTTAATATTTTCATGTATCTCTTCCCAAAATAAGTCACATTCTTTCACGACTTTGGTGTGTATTTCTTCTCTTAACACATTGAGTCTTTGATCTAGATTATGTCCTAAATGTGCTGTAATGCTTCATGAGTGTCTTTAATCTGGGTTTCTAATTCTTGTCAAAGTCTGTTTTGGTTTTCTGTTACTTGCTGATGAGTGTCTTTAATGTGATTTCCTAAGTATCTTAGAAAATTTTTCATTAGGTCCCTTTATTACTTGTGAAAATTCATCATTTGACTGTCTCTGTATGTCTTCCAGTTTTTGTAATAACAGAGTTTGTAATAACATTTCACATTGACATCTGTCAACATTTTCCTTTTTTGCACTGGCATAAACAGACTCACAAATATTATCAAATCACAGCACTACACCCACAAAACCAATTTTGACGTGAAATACTGGTGTAGCTCACCGTAGTTGTACTGAATGCTGGTGATGGTCTGGTCATTGATGATTGCATTATGATGACACAATGGCTTAGACTGCATGTTGGCATTGCGGTGGTGTAGACTGCTTGCTGGTAGTATGGTGATGTAGACTTCACTCTGACAATGGATGCTGGCTCTTGGTGAGTCATCTACGGCCACGTGTCTGTCAGTTTAGAAACATGTTCTTCACCCAAACACATTGACTTGTTGTTTATGATACATATTGCCTTGCCAACATGTCTTCTCTTTGTTGATTTATTACAGAATTTCTTCCTTTCAATCAATTTTTTATCTGCCACTTTCTACTCATGACCATACTGACACCATGTGGAGTGTTTTTAATGACTGATGACTGCTATATTCAGCATATGTGGTGATGTTTTAACTGCTTGAGCAACATCTGTTCAAGACCTATTACTCCATGCAGCTACACTTAACATCACTGCCTTAACACTTCCCTATTAGAATGGTGTACAGATTCAACTTTGCAACTCTTGCTATGGTGTGCCCTATTCTTCCTTACAGAATAAGACTGCTACTCATAAAAGAAATATTAATTTATTAATTAGCTTGCTTGCTCTTTGACTTTTTGTCTTTGACACAGATAAGACAGGTACTGGATTTAAACTCACTTTTGATTATTTTTCCTAGATGCATACATTCTAATTTTTTTTCCTATCTAAGATTAAAAAATCTGTGAAAAAAATTTGACTATGGATGAATATGTTTTCTTTTTGGCTGCTGTAAGGATAGAATGGGTTAGATACAGGACGAGTTGGCAGTTGGAGGTTTCCACTTCTCCAGTTCTCAGAGAAAGCCAGGCAAGGTTGGAGAAAACTGCTACAACTGATGAGGAAGACTCCATCTCTCTCCTGGCCACAAAAGTACTCACAGCCACCATAACATTTTCTAGAAAACACTTTCAAAATGAGAAAGTTGAACAAACAGTATCAGTATGGTATCTTCTGACTAACAAACTGGTCGCTTAGGGAACGTCTTGAACACACAAGCTGACAGCGAAATATTGCATGTCATTCAGACTGTGATAGTAGCAGATTCACCCAGTATTGTTAATTCACAAATAAATCACTATGCACTGTATTGCAAAGCACACCAACAGTTTTTATGAAGATCCAGGGATCCAACATCGAATAAAAGTTCATAAATGATATATCCCTTTTTCACAAATTATTTTTTTTTAATTCTTGATAATTGCTATTACAAATTGACTTCATATTACTTCTATATACAAACTTATCTGACCTCAAAAGGCATAATGTCCAATCAGAATTTCTTATATCCAACAACTACAAGAAAACATAGATGCTCCTCTTTTTTTCAGCAATGAGCATCGTCAGAGCAAAGAGCATTGTCATATCAAATTCCGGTAGCAGAAGCGTGCCAAACTGATCTGTGGAAAACAAAGTCCCCTTTGGACAGCAAAAGAGAAGTTATCATCAGGCTGCCATCTCCAGTACAGGATTCGGCAGGCTCTTAATAGATTGAAAACAGGAGTGACAAGATGCAAAATTTATTTAAAGAAAGAGGGTATCAGAGAGGATAAACTTTGTGAATTTGGAGTAAAGGAGGATCCTAAAAATTTGTTGGTTTGCAGTAATCTGAGCGAACCCTTTGATAAGAAAGGCTCAGCTGCAGCCAATAACCATGCTGTTCTGATGGCTGCACACTGCACTCACAAAAGCATGAAATTTGCTTAATAATTAATAGTGGATTGTAGTTAATTTACAAAATACTCTCCTCCATCACTCCAATTCAGAAATGAACATGGGGAAATTGCCCATACCAACACCGAAAACTGTGAAATTCTTGCAAAATACTTTTCTAAGTTATTGAATTGTGAAAAGCCTGCAGAAAAATTTGAGTTCCGTCACACACAACAAAACCCAGACTCAAAGCCACCAAGTTTACAGGAGATTAAAGGGATAATTCAGTCACTGAAAAATAACAAACCATCAGGAGAAGACCAAATCATCGCAGAATTATGGAGAAATGCAGGAGAAAATCTTATTGCAAAACTCAAAGAAATTATACATGAAATCTGGAAAACTGAAAAAATCTCCACAGATTGGAAGACAGCAATCGTACATCCTCTGTACAAAAAAGGAAGTAAAACAGACTCCAACAACTATTGTGGAATCTCTTTATTGTCAATAACATACAAAATTCTGTCAAAGCCCTACTAAACCGAGCAGAACCTCAGCTGGATTCAAAACTAGGTGAATACCAAGGTGGATTCAGAAAAGGTCGATCATGTCTAGAACAAATCCTTAACTTGAAAAACTCGATCAAATATTTGTATAGTACTTCAAACAAAAGTTATGTCATCACATTTGTCAACTTTAAAAAAGCAAATGACAGTATAGACCGAGAATCCCTTTTTGAAGTATCAGCGGAATTTGGACTAGATCAAAAGACAACAAACATCATAAAAGAAACACTCATGGAGACCAAATCCAAAGTAAAATGTATGGGAGAATTGAGCACAAAATTTGAAATAGACACAGGAGTATGACAATGGGATGTTCTGTCCCCAGTGCTCTTCAATTGTGCTCTTGAAAAAGTTGTTGGAGAATGTAGAAAAGCAGGTGCACCAGTACAAATACTGGGACCAAATCGTAAGGGCATAGAATTAGACTGTTTAACATTTGCTGACGACATGGCACTGATCGTACAAGACATTACCAATGCATAGAAACAGCTAGAATTATTACAAGAGCAGGCAGCAAAAATAGGATTACAAATTTCATTTGGAAAAACAAAATTCATGACTGACATCAAAGATGCACCTTCTGATCTCAAAATTGATAATAACTACATCTCTTGAGTAAAAGAATTTAAATATTTAAGTGAATGGATTGCAGAAAATTGTAATGAAAAGAAATCTGTCAGATCAAGAGTCCAGAAAATCAGAAAATGGAGACGGTGTTTCGGTTAACAAATCCAGAAAATCAGAAAATGGAGACGGCGTTTCAGTTAACAAAAAACGTTTACAATGAAAAGAGTCTCTCGTGGAACTGCAAAGTACGACACTACACAACAGTAATTAAACCCGAAGCTCTCTACGCATCTGAGACACTAAACCTTCAACACAGAACACTAAAAGGGGAATCAGAAGTAAAATAATGAGGAAAATCCTAGGATCAAGAACTAAACAATGCAGATATATATAAAAATATCTCCAAAATAACAGACACAATGCACATGAGAAGAATCCAATTCATGGGGCATTTAGAAAGAATGGACTCAAACAGGTTAACGCACAAAATCCATACATTTTTCAAGAACAAAACTACAAGACCAAACTGGTACAAACATATGGAAAAAGACCTGAGAGAATTAGGGTCTCCAAATCTACATGACAGAAATGAAATAAGAAAAATCACAAACACAGTGTTTTGAGGAAGAAGAGAGAAAAACTAACCAACATACGTGGTCTACGCAATGAAAGCTAGCCCATTTGTTGCTTATGAAGGAATACTGGGTGAAAAGGAAGGCCAACAAATGTTGATTACGCGTGGTCTTAAGTGATCCATCTGTGAAGAAGAAGAAGAATGATTGTAGTTCTAGCATTATATTGTGCTTTAGTGTTTATCTGGACTCAAATAAATAAAAATCTGGAAAAAAGCTTCACTGTGAAATAAAACAAAGTACAAACCAAACTGGACCCATTCTGTTCAAACGAGTGCATCTTTGCCCATCTGTGAAATTAGAATCAACTACTGTGTTTCATCTAATACTATGCTACTTCCTCCCAAGAAATGTAACATGCTTGGGTCCTTGTTGGCATACCATCCACGTTGTGGTTGAAACATTTCTGCTCAAGCTTATCCCACTCTTCAATAGTAGCCCTCCTGCAGTCATCCAGTATGTGACAAGTGTCCCTGCATAGACACATAGATATTAAAGATGCCCAATTTCATTCACAGTACCAACTCACAGTAAGGTTGACCCATCTCCCTGCTAAACTCACTGGACTGACTACTTGAGGATATACATTGGTACATGGCAGCCTCCTTCTATTAATGATCATCAGTGTTGGACAACTCTTGTACTTGTTGGTGAAATGAACCCAATGTCAATGATTCAGTTCCACTGCAGGTGTTCCTCTGTCCAAGCTATTCATGCATTATGGTGCTGGAGAATTAAACTATTTTCAAAATGGAAGCATAGATCCCAAATTAGCCCTTAAAGTTGCGTCCAATAAGGCTTTGTTTTCCCTGAGAGTACTCATGAAAGTTAATTTGAAGGCAGTGGCTGGTGGTGCTGACCATGGGAAATCAATATAGGTTTGATCTTCGGTGTTTTGTGTCCAGGTAGTGATTGAATATTCAAAAAACTTTCTTATTGACAATCCTTCTTACCATAATATGACAATGCATGCATGGGATTAACCTGAAATGACAGTCCAAGGCACGTTCACAAACTGAACATTGCACACAAGATGCAATGTCTCAATCACAGTTGCAGGTACACCATGCTGTATTGAAATATGCTCAGAATGCTGGTTAACGTTTTACCTCCATTACACAGGTGATTTCCTGTAATGAAAAGAGTAACAAGGAAATGTTTTCCAATGAAAAAAACACAAAATATGGAAGTCATGAGGATGCCACTGAACTTTTTTTGAGTAGTTTACGAACCGTTTGTAACATCTACAATTCCAACAAAGTAATAAAAATTACTTTCTTATCATATACTACCAACTTTACACCATGTGTTGACACATTGTGTAACTAGATCACATGATGACACACTATGCTTAAAGAATTGCAGACATCAAATTCACTGTTAGAGAGAAAAACTCTGATGTTGAAATTCATCTTGTACTACAGCTTGCATACGGAGATGTGTTCACGGGCTCCAAACAACACTAGGAAATGGGTGAAACACTTTGCAGATGGGAACACAACCATCTGAGATGAACCTCAACACAATCACCTTCAAACTGCATACAATTTTATGGAACAAGGAAAGAACTGATGAGTTAATCAGAAAACCTCATACTGCTGTAATTGAAATTGCAACAAAACTTGTGACAGGACCTAGTGCAGAGCAGGAAATTATACAAACCTTCAGTCATCAAAAAGTTTGTGCCTTTTGGCTACGTGATTAATGACTGAAGATCATTCAGTTCAAGTTTTCAAATGAAGGGTGTAATCTTACCCTCCTACACATCACCATCAAAGTTCACATTCTTTGCACAAATTTTGAAAACTTCGAGAGGAGTAAGATTACAAAAGAAGAACTTTTTACTTATCTTGATTATCTAGTTGTTGTTATTGTTGCTGATTCAAAATCTAATTGTGTCTAGGAGTGCATTCTTGCTGCTGAAAATTTTGATTTAATGTTGTGAATTCTTAAAGACGAAATAACTGATGAAGAGTTGCGTGTTGCTATGAATATCTATTTATTTTATTCCATTCTTCTAAATCACGCCGACCTTATAATTTCCACATTCAAAAAACCAATAATTACATTGTTGGTGACAAACTTATAAAACCGTCTACTTCTGTCTGAGGCATGCCCACTGCTACTTACATTCTGCGGTACTCACAGTTTGCAAAGAGTTTACAAAGCAAGAGAGACTACAAACTTTCTTGGCAGGAGAAGAATTTTTACCAAATTATATCATTTTTCGTAATTAAATCCAGAAACAAATTTAATAATTTGTGTTTGGTTGTGCAATTAATAATATGAATTTTAAGTATGCCAGATATTTTGAATTTTCAATTATTCTTAAAAGAAGAGTAATTTTAACTGTTAGTACATATTTATTGTAACACATTAACTTCTTTTTTATACATTTTAGCCTGAAATATAATACATTGTACACAAAGTCATATGAATACTTTTAGTGAAACAGCTGAGATAATTTTAACCTATGCAAGAATCAATAGTACGTATGGTATCAGTTATCTCTATATAAAAAAAGTAATGTTACAGGAGGATGATTCATTACAAGGGGAGAATTTTTTAGTGAATATTATGACAGGTGATGAAGGGTAGTTCCGTTGAAATGAACCTGAAACAAAATACCAGGGGATAACTTGGTACCATTTGGGTTCACCATCAAAAAAGGAAGCAAGAATGGTGTAATCTGCTGGGAAAGTCATGGGCAGTGTCTTTTGGAATGCATGGGTTTGTATTCTTGTTGTTCTTCTTGAGTACAGTTGGATCATAAATGCTGTCTACAACATCTGCTTTAGAAGTTCCATGATGCATTGTACAATGATGCCCTGGAGAGATGATCATCCGGTAATGCTGCATCACACTGTTTGTGTGACCAAGGAGAAAGTTACGACATTTGGTGAGAAAACCTTCTGCATCCACCCAACTGTCCTGTCTCACCACCTTCCAAATGACATCTTTTTGGTTGACTGAAAGAATAGCTGTGAGGAAGAGGTTACAACACACTAGAGGCTCTTGTAAAAGAATCTGCTATGCTGGTTCACGCGTATAGCTCACCTTGAGCTGCACCCAAATCACAGCAGCATCAGTCTGTGAAATTTGAAATGTATTTTATTCATCTCATAATGTACAGAATTTCAGAACATATCTCTGATGTGCAGGAGACATGTTGAGGTTACAATTTGCTTATTTGAAATTTTGTCACATTTACAGTAGTACTTGTGAAGAATTTTCTTATTTAAAATTTGTCAAACTTACAATATGTACATCCGCTATAACTATTGTAAATTTTTATTCCATTTTAGGGATCCAGCTCAAAGTATCACTTGATCCTTTGTGAAATCTTCCAAAGAGTAGTAGCATCTTTAAATTAGAAAAACATGTAGCTTGTTTTTTAAAATATTTATTTTCGTATTCATAATGTTGCACCATTTTATTGTGTTGTGAATTTTCATAGCTATATACTGAGGAGTCTGAGCACACTATTTTAAGTGATGTGGGGTGAGCATGAAGTTTTCTTTATGTATTGTGTTGTATGAGTGATCAATTTTATTTCCTTTCTATGTTTTAGATCAGCTCTGCTGCGTAGGAAAAGAATCACCTCAAAGACATATAAAGAGGGGACTGCTAATATTTTTAGGTCTTTAAATAATGGTTAACATGATGCCCTCTGCTGTGCAGTGCACATGTTACAAATGATTCTTTTTTGCAACTTTAAAAGTCGTGTAATGTTTCCCAAGTTTCCCCAAAAAATTATGCCATATCTAATAACAGATTAGAGTAGCTATAGTATTCTATATTTTCCTGTTGTCCAAATGAGTGGCACTGGCTAAAATTTGCAATGCAAATGCAATGCTGTTTAATTTATTTGCTAGGTATTCTGTATGTGAATTCCAACTAAAATTTCTTTCTAAATTTATTCTTAGGAATCTGACTGAGTCAAGTTCAGTTTCTTGATTATTGTGAGTAACACAGATTTCTTCAGTTTTTGACTGTTTGGTTTTAAAACTCATCACGTGGGTTTTTGAAATGTTTAGCCTTAAGCCATTTAGAGTGAACCATGTTTCCAAGTTACTTAACATATTTGCGCCAATGCAAAGATATAATTAGGAGGATGGTAAATGCAACACAATTTAATGGGACAAGTACACAAACACCTAGAGGAAATACTGTTCATGCAAAGAAAAAGAGAGGGGCAGTCAGTAGTCAAGAATCTGACAAATTTCAGAGAAATCATTAAATCTGGTGCTAAGTGCCTGCCTCCAGACATCTGAGGTTTGATTGCAAATGTGAACACATTTTCATGGCAGTATCGAATTCTTTTTCTGGTGTCTCTAGGACTGTACAGACTGTAAGACTGCAGAGTCCTCAACTGGAGTGAGAGATTTAAAACTGTTGGTGAGAACATTAACATCTTGTGGAAAATCACAGACAGCTAATAGCCTACTATGTGCATATAAATAAGCCATTCTTGGTTGTAACTAGGTTGTTGTACTGTAAACAAGAAGTGTAAGTGCTGGCCTGTTCTTTCAGTCACAATTCAACCTTACGGCATAGAAGATATGAATAGAGAAAAGCAGTTACTGAATGAGCAGCTTGACTGAACTAAGTCAAGCCTGATGAATTCTTCTTGTTTGTGAGTGCTCAGTATACACTTACATCCAGATGACAAGAAACAAAAAAATTCTCACAGACTGATAAGATCTGTGATCCACACTTGATATTCCCATCCCTTCTGTGATCATTTGCCTCGTCACATTCCATAATTGGCACATGTTCTTAATATGTTTCCCAATAGCTTGAAAATCACCATCATCAAACCCTAGTATAACCAACCACATACGTTAAAGCAATGAGCAGGCATCAGAGTATTGGAACAATTCATCTTGTCATTGAAGAAGCTTCTGATAATAACCCGTTTTGTGTGTCTGTTCCCCTGCTACTGCTTGGTGAGTAGATTTTTTCCTACCTGCCCATTTACATTATATTATCAATAATTTATTATTTTTGTTGGAACAATATTCTGATACACCAACTACCTCAAATAGATTTTTCTCACACTCAAACACAGCTCTTTATTTTGCTGCTTGTAGTCAATTATCAGTGGATAGTCACACTTTCTGAAAGTGTGGATAAGCAAACAGTATAACATAAACAAGAATGAGTCCAGTCTAACAATTCATCTAATACCATACACTACAAAAAATTACAATGGCAAGAAAATATTAAAGTCCAGGTAGATAAGTCAGTTTCATTGGCATTCACTATAAGTTTGAGCGCTGAACTGCACAGAACACAGAACTGGACGTGGCTACTCTGGAATGACTTTTTGTCAACATAAATTAGCTACAGAAATACCCATAAAAAATTTGGTCACAATTGCTAGCACCATGGGCACGATTGCTATGACCTCCTGATGAACAAAATCTTTGTGCCTTGTTCATATGCTATCCAATTCAAGCCTTTTTCTTCTTCATAGCATCTACAAGTTTACACTGCACATAAGAAGCTGCCACTTGGGTAGCAACTGTGAGTGGAGAGCACACAAGGATTTTTTAGGTTTATTGACTCTCCATTCAGTCCTTATAATGATAACAGTAGAATATGTGGAAGTATCAATGTAAGATCCAACAAGATGCCCCCACAAAAGTGAGAGTATCAAAAACCTAGTGGTTCACTGCTGAAGCACTTGTAGGAAAGGGTCAAAGTTTGAAGCTTTTCCTAAAAAGCAATGGAGCTTACATAACAATAGATACAACAGAAAACTCTTTAAAACACAAAATTGAAAAAAAGCAGTATTTTTGTGGAAAACTGAAACAGACATTGAAATGATAGGCTTAAGGGAAACGGTCAAGAAACTCAAATCAACTGAGATAGAAATTGAAGATGCATGTGGCGTTTTTTAGGGATTGTATCAAAGGTGGCATAAGCTTATAAATGGGTCCTTCTGTTGATGATTGGATTCATCCCCAGATGTAACTGAAAACTTCAAAGAAAATCTTTATTTGCCACTATGTAAGTTTCCCAATCATACTGTACTCATCGGAGGAGATTTCAATTATCTATCAATTGATAGAGATAATTACAGTTTTGCTAGTGACACTAAAGTTAGTACCCAGGCACTCACAGATGAGATGGGCACTGAAATTGAGGACAGCAGTGCTTCTTTACAAATGCAATTCCAGGAGTATTGCCCCAATTTAACTATTGTAACATTGCTAAAATGACTGAAATAGAGACTAGTGTCAGTGACACTAGAATACGAGCTAAAAACATTAAAATTGAACAAAGATCCAGAATCCCTATTGAATTCTCTACTGAATTTGCAGCTGTGTTAGTCCCTCTTTTTACCATAATATATCATGCATATTCTGATATCAAATGTAATGACGCCCGCATCTCGTGGTCGTGCGGTAGCGTTCTCGCTTCCCACGCCCGGGTTCCCGGGTTCGATTCCCGGCGGGGTCCGGGATTTTCTCTGCCTCGTGATGGCTGGGTGTTGTGTGATGTCCTTAGGTTCGTTAGGTTTAAGTAGTTCTAAGTTCTAGGGGACTGATGACCATAGATGTTAAGTCCCATAGTGCTCAGAGCCATTTGAACCATTTTTTGAAATGTAATGACGGGTCTTGAACAGAATGACTAGCATGGATTTTGAAAATATCAGTCATGTGAAACCCTACTCATTCTTTTTTCACATGATATCCTAAAAGCCAAGAATCAAGGCACTCAGGCAAATGCAGTATTTCTTGTCTTCCACAAAGCATGTGACTCCATATGTACATACACTTATTATCAAAAGTATGATTGTATGAGATATCAAGTGAAGTTTATGACTGGACTACGGACTTTTTAGTAGGGAGGACAAAGCATGTTATCTTGTTTACAGCATCATCAACAGATGTAGAAATTGATATATGTAACCCAAGAACCTGTCTTTCACTGCAGATGCACACCATGCCTGACCTCTCAATGGAATCAGGAACTGTGAATAAGGAGTTCATGGGTAGGTGATGCAATGTCAGTACTGTGTGGCAGGCTGGGAATTTTGGGTCAGATGGTTAGCATGATCAGATGGTCCAGGCAGCTATGTCAACTGCTCACATTGAGCAGAAGGTCGAGGTTTGAGTCATGGTCCAGCACAAATTTTCACTTGTTACCATTGATTCATTCCAATATCCAAGGCAGCTACCATCATTGATACCTCTGAACAAAGATGTAGAAGTAACTTCAAATCTGCCCCAGGGACATGAGTTGTAATCCTTGGTTGGTTGGTCAGTTAGTTGGTTGGTTGGATGGTTGGTTGATTTGGGGGAGAGGACCATACAGCAAGATCATTGGTAACATCAGATTAGGGAAGGGTGGGGAAGGAAGTCAGCCATGCCCTTTCAAAGGTACCATCCCAGCATTTGCCTGAAGCAATTTATGGAATTCATGGAAAACCTAAATCAAGATCACTGCACACAGGTTTGAACTGTCATCTTCCCGAATGTGAGTCCAGTGTGCTACCCACTGTGCTGCCTCACTCAGTGTTGTTGGAATTCTTGCTGTTCTTGTTGTATATTACTGACCTCGCAGACAATATTAATAGTAATCTCAGACTTTTTGCAGATGATACAATTATCTATAATGAAATACTATCCAGAAAAGATGTACAAACATTCAATCAGATATTTATAAGATTTAAAAGTGGTGCAAAGACTGGCAGCTTGTTTTAAATGTCCAGAAAAGTTAAATTTTGCACTTCACAAAACAAAAAATGAAGCATTATATGAGCACAATATCAATGACTCACAGTTGGAATCATTTAACTCGTACAAACATCTGAGTGTAATAATTTATAGGGATATGAAATGAAATGATTACACAGGCACACTCACAGGCAAACTTTGGTCCATTGGCAGAATATTAGGGACTGCAATCAGTCTATGAAGGGGACAACTTACATAACATCTGTGTGACCCATCATAGAATATTATTCATGTGTGTGGGACCCATACTAAATAGGGCCAACAGAAGAGATTGAATGTATACAAAAAGTGGCAGCAAATATTAATTTAACCGATGGGAAAGTGTCATGAAGAAACTGCAAAATGCCTGAATACAGATCCCAACTAGCTCGTGGAAGTGTAATATGTTTTAAGAAACATTTTTCAGTGATGCCTAGGAATGTACTAGAACCCCTTACATATCACTCCCATTGGTATCATAAGAATAAGATTAGACTAACTTCTGAGAGTCATGTACCTGTGATACCACTATCAGAGGTACCTCAAGTACTATTATGTCCTGTGAATCCTGTCTCCTCTGCAGAAGTACAGGGTCTGTCATTACTCATCCACTTGATAGTGAGTGGCAGATCTAGGAGACCTGTAAAGGATGGATGGTACCAGGGAGGCCTCTGTGTGTTGTACCGATCCCCCTAACCAACAAGTTTGAGGTGCTGTCTTTCACTTAAATTGAGCCTGTGGGACTCACATCACCTGTTTTGGGGAACCTTGTTCTATCTGATATCAAGAGGAGGCAAACACAAAGCGGTAGGTTTTATTAATCATCAGCAGCTCAAATGTACAGCAAATGATGGTATGCCATAGGGAAATGGCAGGAAGGGGCATGAAAGGACACCAGGTGCACTCAATGTATATTCTTGGGGGCCTCATTCAACATGTTGAAGAGGCTATTCCAGCAGCCAATGACAGAACAGGGTGCAATCAACTACAGATTGTGGCACACATTGGAACAAATGATGCCTGTTGTCTGCGTTCCAAGGTCATACTTGGGTCATTCCAGCAACTGGCAGAGGAGGCTGAGAAGTCCAGTCTTGTGCATGGAGTTTTAACGAAGCTCACAATTTGAAGCATTGTCTTCAGAACTGATCTTGGCCCTTTAGTTCCGAGTCAAGAGGAAGGACAGAACCAGAGACTTCAAAGGTTCTGTGACAAGCTAGGTTGTGACTTCCTGGACTTTCACCATAGGGCTGAGAACTGTAGGGTCTCCCTGAACAGATCAGGAGTGCACTACACATTAGGCCACTTCTCAGGTAGCTGACTGTGTGTGGGGTGCACACAAGGGTTTTTTAAATTAGGCAGCTCCCCAGCCAACCCAGATAACTATAGCCATAAGAAAACCAGAAGTATCAGTGTCAGATTGAAGGAAATGCTTCCCACAGGTGAGGGTATTAAACATTCAGAACCAAGTGCCAGAGTTTGAAACACTCCTGACAAGCAGTGCAGGTCAGATAATACTAGCTACAGAAAGCTGGTTGAAACCTGAAATTGATTGCAGTGAGATTTTTGTCAGAAATTTGAGCATATATCAAAAGGAAAGGCAAATGGGAAATGGAGGTAGTGTTTATGTTCCAGCAGACATAAACCTCAAATCCACAGGGACAGAAACTGAAGCTGCACATGACATTGTTTGGGCAAGACTCAGTATCAGAGGTGAGCATAAAATGGTAACTGCACCCTTCCATCACCCACCACACTCATCTCCTGATGCAACAAAAAACTTAAGAGAATATCTCAGTTCCTTTGTACTCATTTCCCAAATCATACTGGAATAGTTGGCAGAGACTTTAGTCATCCAACAATTAATTAAGAAAATTGCAATTTTGTTAGTCGTGCACATGGTAAAGACGTCCTGTGAAACATTACTAAATGACTTCTCTGTAAACTATCTAGAACATATAGTTTGGAACCCCACTCATGATAAAAATATATTGGATCATATTGCAACAAACAGACCTGACTTTTTTAAGGATGTCCACGTCTGAACTGGAATCAGTGACCATGACATGGTTGTGGCAACGATCATTACCAGAGTACAAAGGACAACTAAAACAAGCAGAAAGATACTTATGTTCGATAAACTAGTTAAAAAATCAGTAGTGTCATTCCTCAATGAGCAACTTTAAATTTTCAGCGTAGGGTAGGAGCACTTAGAGGAACTATGCTCAAGTTTAAAAGAAAAGTTGACCATGCACTGGATAGATATGTACCCAGTAGAACAGTTCATAAAGGGAGGAAACCTCCCTTGTATAGAGTCATTGTGAAGGAAACATTAACGCATAATAGGTGTAAAACAAAGCGTAGAGCTGTAGACCGAGAGATGCTGAATGAAATGCATTTGGCAAGAAACCGATGCGTGATGCCTTCAATGACTACCATAGCTGAATATTATCAAATGATATGTCACAAAATCCAGAGAAATTCCGGTCATATGTAAAGGCATATGTGACACCAAAATTATTTTCCTGCTGCTAGTGAATGAGACAGGAACTGAAATCGAGTGTGGCAGAGCAAAAGCTGAAATGCTTAATTCTGTTCTGAAATGTTTCTTCACAAAAGAAAGCCTGGATAATTGCACCATTTTAATCCTTGTACCACTGAAAAGATGAATGACATAAATGCACTACTGGTCATTAAAATTGCTACACCAAGAAGAAATGCAGATGATAAACCGGTATTCTTTGGACAAATATATTATACTAGAACTGACATGTGATTACATTTTCACGCAATTTGGGTGAATATATCCTGAGAAATCGGTACCCAGAACAACCACCTCTGGCCATAATAATGGCCTTGATACACCTGGGCATTGAGTCAAACAGAGCTTGGATGGTGTGTACAGGTACAGCTGCCCATGCAGCTTCAACACGATACCACAGTTCATCAAGAGTAGTGACTGACGAATTGTGATGAGCCAGTTGCTTGGTCACCATTGACCAGACGTTTTCAATTGGTGAGAGATCTGGAGAATGTGCTGGCCAGGGCAACAGTCGAACATTTTCTGTATCCAGAAAGGCCCGTAAAGGACCTGAAACATACGGTCGTGCATTATCCTGCTGAAATGTAGGGTTTTGCAGGGATCGAATGAAGGGTAGAGCCACAGGTCATAACACATCTGAAATGTAACGTCCACTGTTCAAAGTGCCATCAATGCGAACAAGAGATGACCGAGACGTGTAACCAGTGGCACCCCATACCATCACGCCAGTATGGCGATGATGAGTACATGCTTCCAATGTGTGTTCACTGTGATGTCGCCAAACACGGATGCGACCATCATGATGCTGTAAACAGAACCTAGATTCATCCGAAAAAATGACGTTTTGCCATTCATGCACCCAGGTTCATCGTTGAGCACACCATTGCAGGCGCTCCTGTCTGTGATGCAGCGTCAAGAGTAACCACAGCTGATAGTCCATGCTGCTGCAAATGTCGTCAAACGGTTCGTGCACATGGTGGTTATCTTACAAATGTCCCCATCTGTTGACTCGGGGATCGAGAGGTGGCTGCACGATCTGTCACAGCGATGTGGATAAGATGCCTGTCATCTCGACTGCTAGTGATATGATGCCATTGGGATCCAGCACGGTGTTCCGTATTACCCTCCTGAACCCACTAATTCCATATTCTGCTAACAGTTATTGGATCTTGTCCAATGCAAGCAGCAGTTTCGCGATATGATAAACCGCAATCACGATAGGCCACAATCCGACCTTTATCAAAGTCGAAAACGTGATGGTACACATTTCTCCTTATTACACAAGGCATCACAACAACGTTTCACTAGGAAACACTGGTCAACTGCTGTTTCTGTATGAGAAATTGGTTGGAAACTTTCCTCATGTCAGCACATTGTGGGTGTCGCCACCGGCGCCAACCTTGTGTGAATGCTCTGAAAACCTAATCAATTGTATGTCACAGCATCTTCTTCCTGTCGGTTAAATTTCGCATCTGTAGCATGTCATCTTCATGGTGTAGCAATTTTAATGGTCAGTAGTGTATTAGAGTCAGTGGTGTTCTGAAACAGCTGAAATCCTGAAAGCTGAACAAAGCTCCAGGGCCCAATGGAATCCCTATCAGATTCATACTGAATTTGTGGTTGAGTGAGCCCCTCTTCTAATTATAATCTATCACAGATGCCTCAGACAAAAAACAGAGCCCAGTTCTTGCAAAAAAGCACAGGTCACACTCATCTACAAGAAGGGTAGTAGAAGTGATCCACAAAACTACCATCCAATATCCTTCATATCAATTTGTTTTAGAATCTTATAATATCCTGAGCTCAAACATAATGAGGTATCTTGAAAAGAATAGCCCCCTCAATGCCATCCAGCACGAAATCCGAAAACATCAGTCATGTTTTTCTACATGACATAATGAAAGCTTTGGATCAAGGCAATCAGGTAGATGCAGTATTGCTTGATTTCTGAAAACCATTTGACTCAGTAGTAAACCTATGCATAATGCCAAAAGTATGATCATATGGGGCATCAAGTGAAATTTATGACTGGGCTGAGGATTTTTTGGTAGGAAGGATGCAACATGTTATCGTGGATGGAGAGTCATCATCAGATGTAGTAGTAACTTCAGATGTGTCCCAGAGAAGTGTGATAGGGCTCTTGCTGTTCATTTGTATATTAATGACCTGGCAGACACTATTAATAGTAACCTCAAACTTTTTGCAAATTATGCAGTTATTTATAATGAAGTACTATCTGAAAGAAGTTGCATAAATATTCACTCACATCTTGATATAATTTCAAAGTGGTGCAGAGGTTGGCAATTTGCTTTAAATATTCAGAAATATAAAATTGTGCACTTCACAAAATGAAAAAATGTAATATCCTGTGTGTTGCAATTGGCCAGTTCATAAATATCTGGGTGTAACACTTTGTAGGGATATGAAATGGATGATCACATAGGTTTACTTGTGAGTAAAGCAGGTGGCAGACTTAGATTTTTTGGTAGACCACAAGGGAAGTGCAATCGGTCTACAAAGGAGACTGCTTACAAATCACTTGTGCAACTGGTTTTAGAATAATAGTCAAGTGTGTGGGACCCATAAAAATAAGACTAATAGGGGATATTGATGTATACAAAGAAGGGCAGCATGAATGGTCACAGGTTTGTTTGATTCATGGGAGAGTGTCAGAGGAACTGAATTGGAACTCTCTTGAAGATAGAAATAAACTATCATGTGAAAGTCTATTAACAAAGCTTTAAATGAAGACTCTAGGAATGTACTAAAACCCTCTAATATCACTCACATAGGGTTCATGAGGATAACATTAGAATAATTACTGCATGCACAGAGGCATTTAAACACTCGACCTTCCTCTGCTCTACACATAAATGGTACAAGAAGAAATCATAATAACTGGTACAGTAGGACATACCCTCTGTCATGCATCTCACAGTGGTCTGCAGAGTATAGATGTAGATGTAGATGTGCATAGAAGTGTTTAAGCACTCATTCCTCCCATACTACATACACAAATAGAGTGCGAATAAGCCCTAATAAGTGGTACAGTGGGAATTACCATCTGTCATGCGCTTCACATTGATGTGAAGAGTATAGATTAACTGTAGATGTAGACATAGAACTAGCCTAAAACTATATGCCAGCTTAAAGCAACACATTGCCTCTTGCCACTACCAAATGAAGTAACAAATTATGGCTACAATGTTTATGCATGAAGAAATCAGAATCAGAATTCATGTGTGGTGGACCACGTTTCATTCTACAGAAATGATATATAAACACAAGCAGTCAAAGCTTCTGTTATAATGCTGAAATTTCTTTTTCTGTCATTTCAGTTGTTTTTTTAAGAAGACTTGAACTATGGAAGACATAAGATGCATATTTGTGAATATGTGTAATCAGTTTATTAACATTCAAAATAATGAGACTAATCAATGACTCCTCAAAAATAATGAATACCATGAACCAGCAAAAATGACATATGGCATTTTACTAAATACAACCAAAATTGATGCAAAGAGTTAAATAAAACTGGAATGGCATTTCTACTTAAACTTTAATTTCAAAGTAAGTTCCCAACATGATTTAATGAAACTGTGCTTCATCCTGCGATTCACTATTGAAGATGAATGAACATAAATTTGCCCCAGACAGCACTACAAGATCAACCAATAGGTGCTTATGAACATGAGCATTAATACTAAAAAGTGATACAATTTTTAAAAATTCTCTAAAATCCAAATTGAAATAAAAACAGCAGATCCAGTCACAAACATAGACCCTTCAGGTAGCCGCAACAAACAGCCACAACATGTTTTGCTTAGTGATTCCCCCTTCCCCTTTCTTCCCCTCCCACCCTTTCCAATTGCTTATAGCTCTGCGCAAACAGAAAGGTAAAGAAGTCATTGCACAACAGAATTTTACAAATTTGCTGCATTTTAACATACTAAATAAAATGAAAAAAAAAATAAAAAATTACGAAGATGATTTTGAAACAGGATTAACTTATCCTACAGAATTCATGCATGGATGAGAATCTGTCTTCTCTGTCTAAGCTGCGGTTTGTCATTTTATCCCCATATGAGCTCAATATAAATCATTTGCTGCTTAAAATAACTGATGGCAGGTATTAATTGATTATTTTTATGTTACGTATTGCAGTATTAAGCTTTAATGTATCCACTGCCATAAATAAAATATATCAAGCAGATCTTAAAAACCAAAATGGTATGCCCATGAGGATAGCTTCAACTAGTTTAATAGAATAGGAAACTGAAACTGGCCATTTCCCAATAAAAGTAAAATGATTGCTTACCTGATTTCAGTGAAAGACTCTTGGATCAGTAATAGTTAATGTTTTTCAAAATTTGATGGTTATGTAACATTTTCCTGCAAGTGTTATGGAATTCTTAGTTGTGTGATTCATGCATCTCTCCACTGTTCTTAAAAGCCAAAACCCATATTTAGTGAACAGGACTGACTTATCTAAAACTATATTGAGAGCCTTAGTCATGTGGTATCTGGAAGAAACTATCAAAAACAGATGTTAATTTTTAATGAATCCTATGCCTCTTATCTTCTCATGCATAATAAGTCTCATTATTTTTCATGCAAAATCTCTGATAATTGTTCACTTCTGCTCTCAGGTGGAAGGGTTCTCAACAGACAGCGATGAAGGTGATGGTAGCAACCGTGTACGTCACTTCCTGCAAGTGCCACCTACTGTGCGGACGTTCACCCCTACGAAACGCTGGAGTGACGGAGCTGCTTCTTACTACCGGCCACGGAGGTTGCTGCCGCGCCAGGCAGCTATAACCTCACAGCTGTCAGTATCGACGGAAGACACAGCAGCAGCTGCAGAAGTGGAGCGACTTGCTCGGCGACCGCCCTGTCCATTGCCACCGGATGCCCGTCATTCCTCAAGCAGCTCTAGTGGGAGCCCCACACTCAAAGAGACACGCTTCTAAACATCCACTGTAAACTTTGTGGTTAACAAATGCCCATGATAGCGGTGAAGACAGCAACATGTTCCTCACTGAGTAAAATTAGAGAGCCACTATGCAGGACCTGTCAGATTTTTGAAAACATTCAGCTGCAACAGGCTAAAGTGTGTGCTTCAAAAGGACTAAGACTGGTAATGAATGTAAATGAAGGGAGCCCATGTGGAACCAATTTAAACTCTGCCGTATCTCAGGAGCCCACATACAACAAGAATGAACAGACAGACATAGATGTATTAATATTAGCTGGGTAAAACCAATCAGTTAATTCTGTACTGGCAACAGCACATTACAAATAAAACTGTTGAGCATGGTACTCAGTAGTTTCTCCAAACATATGAGTTTTTTTCTCATCAATAGTATGGAATTCAATAAAGTTATGGAGCTACTAAAAGGTGTCCACAAATCAGAGTAGTAAAAGAATACTGCTGTCCAGTTTCTGTACGTGACTGATGTAGTGAACATATGTTAGGCCTTTCAGTCTTTGTTTAGTGCCCTAGGAGTTAAATAAATATGGAAACCTGTTAGAACGACCTGTGTAACATACCAAATTAGCATGGTACAATCTCATTGGTGACTTATGTCAAATTGAGGTGGAAATGGAAGACGTGCAATGATTTTTAAAGAACTAAATAACTGCAGTGAGATAGCAATTGTTAATGTCCAAAAGACCCTAATACTCAGGTGAGACCAGTACGAGTTTTGTGTATTACAGCCAGTTGATAGGATGTTGACACACTCTTAGTATTGTCAGATGCCTAATGGTAATCATGTATGGAAACCAGAAAATGTTGGTATACCTCCTTTGAAACATCAGGACTTCAGGACTCCTGCATGTGGTAACTCTGTACGGGGGCTAAATGCTGTATTGTGTCTGATTATCCACATCAGTGCATATACGCTATGATGGTTGTCAGACACTTGTTTTCTAACATTATGAATTTCTCTGGGCAATTGTAGTTCCATACATCTCCCATTTCTTAACTTTTCAAATACGTGACATAGATAGACCTAAGGAAAATTGCAGTCTGTGTATAGAGAGTATGCACATTTTTCTATGCTTTTATGTGTAAGTTAGTGTGTGAGTGCCACAGGTATCCTATACAATGCTTAACCATTACAGTGTATATGGATATTCACACTGTGCCTTGTCTTGTATGTGCTTTTCAGAATCAACAAGCTCATGGGAGAACAGTGCAGCTAACGAAAACAGTCACTTTATGTGAAAGTACGCTATTACCATTACTGTTTCAAAGTTTCCCTATCATGAACCTGTATTCATTTCTCATTTTGCCAATGCTGGTTGCTGGTAAATGTGTACATGTACTACAAACTTTCATATGTTTGAGGAAATCCTAGGTTACACAAAGTCATAAATTTCAGTTCATGGTGATGAAATCTTGATGAATATTATTTAAAGAAAGAATCAAGCTACACACACAGATACATGTCTTATGCAACTTACTCTTCTTCAGGTCATATAGTAATCTTGTACATTACATTACTGATAAAAAGTAACAAGCGGCCTCACAAACTACATATTCACTCTAAGCATCCTTCATTAAGGAGACATCATAATTTCTATCAGTAGTTACAACAGTCAGAATATTGTTTGCAACTGTTATGTCAGATGTAATTCTAGATGGTTCTTCAGCCTCTGACATATTGTGACTCAGAATCAATGGCAGGGGAGAATATCTTCACAATTGTAGACAAGTTCTTCTGCAGAATTTCTGTAAATTTATTTTTACATTACAAAGGTAACAAATGAAATATTTGTTGGAAATTACAGGAGATGCTATGAGGTGATAATTGAATTAATCACTACATATGTGGTTCTTAGTATGAGTAGCTGAAGTTCACTAGGATCCAGCCAGTACTACCAAATATAAATCTCATTTATACAAGAGTTGTTTGCACAGTCAGTGCTATTTCTGTATGACCCAGACAAACCGAATTATATGAGCTTCAGTTGTAGTGGCCTTCCAGATAATTACCATAAAAGATATGGTGCTCCTGGTAATTCAAGTATAACAAATGTATGTGGTGGCAATGTGCCAGATAAATATTTCTGTGCTGATGTCATACAGGACAAGTACACGGAACAAATTATTTTTCCTGTGTGTGTGTGTGTGTGTGTGTGTGTGTGTGTGTGTGTGTGCGAGCACGCAAGTAGCACAATTATAAGTGCTGGTTCTCTCTATATTATAATTTTTGTTTTCTCACCAATGTACAATCAGATAAATATGGACCCTATGGAAAACCAGACCAGCAATTAAAATCTTCCAACAGTAGTGAAAAATGGTGATGAAAGAGAAAGATAAAGGTTAAATAACAATGCAAAATGTAGCAATCAGAATATTTTTCTGGCATATTTTTTTTCCTTGTTACTATGTTGCATGTGTCACAAGTTACATGAATGTCTGAGAAAGTAATTCCAGTTCACGTCATTAATCTGACTTGATAAAACATGTTGCAGGTAATGAGTAATAACAAAAAGAAAGAGACCAAAAATATTTTAAGACAGAATAAAAGGTAGCAGAGTCTCTATCCCAGTTACTGCAGTGTCTGGTGCTCACCATAAAGTCATTTGTATACCAAACATTATTTTAGAACTACATAATATTTGTCATAGTATCCAGTCTGTTTGCATTTAACATGTGGGTGCTGAATTTCAGGATGAGAGATCAATATGTATGGTGGTCTAGAACAACATACACAATCTCATGATACCAGCTGATGAGCAACCTGTGTAAATAAACAGCATGTCGAACATGTAGCAAATTCTCTTTGAATTAAAAGACTTGCATCAAGTCTTTACATGTTCCCTTTACATTGAAATTGTCCATCAACCACAAGTATACATTCTTCCTACCCAAACATCAGTATGCCACATGAAAATAAAGTAATTCGCTTAGGTGATTCGTGTATTATGTGTGACATGTATGGCAATGCAGTAACAGATATATTAAGGCATGAATGCTACTGACCACACAAATGTGATCAACTTCATGGTGCTGTCATTTCTCTCAACCCAATGGAAGACTTTTTGCCATGAGCTTATTTCAGCAATAGTGGAACAGACCAACAGAGAATTCAAATTTCACAGTCTGCAACATTTCTTGAATCTCTTCCACACCTACACAGAATGGTAAAGAAGTACATGCACTGTACAGATGTTGTATTTATTGTTGCAGACAAAGTTGCCAGTATGTTGAAATTTCGAATGAACAGACATAGAACACATTTTGTTTCTGGTACCCAACATATTAATAATGTGACATTTCAACACATTCCTGAACTAACAGATAGTTCCCATTCACTTGCTGATGAAATCTGTGTTCCTAGCACAAAGTTATATTTTGAAAACCTGAACACCTTTTCATAGGTAATTTGCGTGAATTTTTGTTTATGAGCGTACATATTTTTTAATGTTACTATATCTATTTACAATCCTTCAATACAATATTCCTGATTCTCAAAAACAGGATTTCCTTTCTGAGAAGATCTAATGCTTGAGCCAAGACATTCTCTCTGTTCATCTGTTAAATGATGTAAAGTACAGGTAATGGAGAACTCATCCAGAGAAAAGAAAATTATCCTGAAGTACTGTAATTCAAAATATTGACGTTGGTGGGATCACTGTGGTCTCAGAAAGTGGCTCACATATTGCATGATATTTGCCTTCATGAGCAACAGTCACAAATTTCATTCATCTACAGATGTTTTTTTGCCTCTTCATTCTTGGTTTCGAGTTTACGTTTCCACAGTCACCAAGGAAACAATTATGCCAAAGTAAACTGTAGTAAATTCACCACACAGATTACTGCACGAAATATGTATTTCTGAAACTTCCTGCCAGGAAGTTTCATATCAGAAAATTCATTCTGGAATATGTATTTCTGTCCTTATATGACCAAGTAAAATTATGATTTCACTGTACGATCTTTGATCTAATAATTCCAATGGAAAAGATTTGTGCAAACTCCTTTAAGTTACCTAGTCACAGTAAAACAAAATAATTGCTTCCTTATCATAATTTCAACAATAAATTACATAATTTCCAGTGTTGTTTTGCCATGTAACCATTATTGCCAACCATCTTATTACTTATTAATAAGTCTTCACAAACATTCGCAACATTAGACTTTTAAAAGAGTAAAAAGCATCAATGTATTCAAAGTGAACATTGCAGCAGTTTGTGGAAAGTTAAGGTTTTGAAAATAGTTGCATGAAAATGACAGACTACTTGATTGCTGCAAATCAACATTCATGTATGGATGATTAAACTGAAACATACAAACATAATTGATTACATTGCTATAGAATGACAGCAAACATCATTTGCACAAAATATAATTCAGTTAAAAATATTGTGACTGTAACAACACAATGGCCCTTCAGTTTTCTAGCAGTGAAAATTCCTTCCAGTTCCCTGATCAGTACTGACTGAAAAACACAATAAACTGAGTCCACAAATAATTTATTATTTGACTGTATTCTATAATGTGCCATTAGTAGCTACAGATGCATTGCTAAATAGGTACAGCTGCAAACTATATACAAATACTGAAACTTTTTGAGAAGTAAAGCACTACCTCACATACTTAATGTTGGCCATTTAACATTCAGAAAAGGTAACGGCACAGGTAGAATTAAAGTTGAATAATGAGTTCCTTTGCATATGGGTGATATAACTTTTGTGGATTCAACAACATGCTTAAGATCTAATTGTGATATGACCAAGTCTGATCCACAATAGGGCACAGGCTTCTAAAGACTGTTAACAAATGTGTTAAAAAATTTTGGCCCAAATTTAGTGCAAAAACATTTATTTAAAATATTTTTATTACAAAACTAATAAACTATTTCAATATAGAAGTACTGTAACTTATGATTTTTTTTAAAAAATATACAAGTATATACATCAATCTAACACCTCTAGAAACAATATGTTCTTCAGCCAGTTTACTGAAACAGTATTGTAACACTGACAGTAAAACCATGGGGTATCTATCAGTTCATATCTAGAAGTAATCAAGAATAATTATTGTTACATATAAACATTACTGCAATACAACAACATATGCTTTTCTCCGCAAAATGTTTAAAATACTTTACTAAGTGGCACAGAACAAACATGATATAAGAAATAAGTCGACAGTCTTGTGCAAGCTGGTATGAACAGTCACACCTCTTTATACAGTCCAACACTTACAAGGTCAACTACACAGTCTGGTTCTTCAACAATGGCAACAACAAAAATGGGCTACAAAAATACCATAACACATAATGTAAATATGAACTACATCACATATCACTGAAATTAGTATTAATTACCAAAATGTCAAATACAGAAACATTTGAAACCTTAGATACCTGGTTGTGCATGCTATGTGTTGACAAAATACAAGGCTTGCACCAAGATTTATTGCAGTAAGCATTTACACACATTTACTGGTACCTAAAAATGGCAGAGCTGTCATCATCAAAAATGAAAGCAAATCTTTTACTTAACATATTTTTCTTCATAACACGTATTTCATTCTTTGAATTTTTTTAAATCAAAACAATGTATGTGCAGTCAGAATTTCTGGCAGTTTTATGATAGTTTTTAATCAAACTGAACTGTCAAAATTGTGTCAAAAGACACTCATCACATAGTACAGGACAAGCAGGAGCAAAAGAGCTCAGCTTAAAAAGAGATATACAAAAACTTCTAAAAACTGATTTGATTTCTGTCCATATACTAGGCAGTTGCAACACACAGGCAAGAAAATGGGACATCAACATAAAAGAAGAAATCTAAGAACGTCAAATAATCTCATGCATATAGACTACTGTAGTAAATGATAACTCAGTTTCTCTTTTTAGAGGGTGCAATGTGCACATCTCTTTTCACATACAGAAATCATATACAAAAATGAAATAATCATATTTTACACTTACATTCATACTCTGTAAACCACTGTGAAATGGATGACTCAACGGACTTTCCACTGTACCATGTATTACAGTTTCTTCCTATTCAATTAGCATATGGAGTACTGGAAGAATTGATATGAAGCAGAGTATGAAACATTTCTATATTTAAAAAATTATTAAAAATAATGATATTAATAATATATATTCATATTTTGATCATTTTGTACAATGGGATGGACAAATCACTTGGACAGAAGTATGTATGGGGCAATTAAATGAAAGCAAGACAAATGGCAAAAAAGTATGTAAACTGTTTATTATTTCAAATGTAATCCCCAGAAGTGTTAACACATTCATCCCATTGTGGGACAAGGCAGTTAATGCCTTCATCAAAAAATGTTTGCAGCTGCATGTAGAACTGTGACTGTACCCAAGGCTGTACATCTTCATCTGAAGCAAATCAACAGCCATGAACATCTTTCTTCACAGCTGCAGGGCCAATGCACATGTTGCCGTGGTTGTTTCAAGTATGCTGCAACAGTTTTGCTGCGAAGCCCTTACACATCTTCCACACTGTCTCAACGCCTCCGCATGTGATTTCCATATTTCTAAAGCCCTAAAGAAAGACATTTGTTGCTGTCGATTTGCTTTGGATGAAGATGTGCACACCTGGGTACAATTATGATTCTGTGAGCAACTGCAAACCTTTTTCCACAAAGGCAGTAACCATCTTGTCTCACAGTGGGATAAATGTATTAACAGTTAGGGCATTTACTTTTGAAATAATAAACAGTTTACTTACTTTTTTCCATCTGCCTTGGTTTCATTTGGCTGTCCCTTATACAACGTACCAAATGTAGATAATATTACACAAAAACAATTTTGGCTTTAATTACACATAAAACCAAAGAAAATCTTATGTCACGGGTCCTGCCAGGTTACGGGAGGAAGTAAGGCAAAGACTGAGAAAAAAGCAATAAGGCTGTGCAATCTTCAGTTCAGAGATGGTAGAAGGTAATGATAAAGAGAGAAGTAAAAATGTATCTGTAAGAAGCAGATAAATGGAAAACAGTGAGAGTGATCAAAATTTCATACAACAAGTAGAAGAAAGAAAAATGAAATGCCATCTGTGAGGGGGGAAAGAATAAAAAAATAAACAAAAGTAAAGCAAAAAACTTCAATGGAAGAAGAAAGCAGATGGACAGCTAATGCAGTTTGATTCCATGAATGTGACATGATGAGAGTACATTTTGGAGAGACAGATTTCGTCTTCCAGAATTCAAAGAAGCAGCTGCATGGTGGGAGCATTTAAATAGCCCTTGTGCAATAGCATGCACTCAGGGCTCTTTCTGTGGAGCAACTGGGTTCTGGCCACCTCAAAGACATCCATACCCATTCATCCATTCTGCTAATTTGATAGTTATTCCTATGGATAAAGCAGTACAGTCCACTTGTAAGACGGTAAATTAATGAGTAGTTCAGGGTACAGCCTTTCCTTTAATGCTATACATTTTACCAGTAGTGGGCTTAGATTAGGCGGCAGTAGGTGAGGATACAGTTAACATTTCATACTGGACAAGCAACTTAGGGATGGGATGCTGGTCTTGAATGTCAGAATCTCAGAAGGGTGTTTAAGAGGTGGCAGCATACAGGATTGAGTTGATATCACAATGAGAAAATATTTCAGGACTCAACTTGGGAAAATCATAGTCCTGATGGAGTAATTCAGTAAGGCATAAAAGTGTGGGTACTGCTGCTTTATGACCATAATGTTTCTTAGCTGTTTGGGTGTAGGAACTTCACTGATGGTATGAAGTGACAGGAGGAAATGGCACAGGAGATATGTTTGTGGATGTCAGTGGGGTAGTTGCAAGAGAGAAATGCTTGAGAGAGCATATTGGTATAGGTGTTATGGGATTTGGGTTTCAATCAGATTCATTTACCACAATCACCTACACTCTACAAAAGGGAATATTTGACTTGAAAAGGATTAGAGCTGTGAGAGTGGAGATATTGCTGTTGGTTGATGTGAAGGGGGCTGAAGTTTGGATGTTTGACTCACAGAGTTGCAAGTATACGCTCAGCAAGATGGCTTCACTTATGGACAAGAATGAGGTGAATTTCATCTGGGAAAATAAGTTGAAGGAAGTTCAGCAGATCTTCTTTACAATGAGTTCATACTGCAAAGATATTTATGACTATATAGGAAGTCAAGGGGCACAGCTTCTAGGGAGCTGATGTATGCCTCTTCCACGTACCAGACAGAGCAATTCTGTTTCCCATTGCCACCTATTCCCTAACAACTAATAAACACTCTTTTTGTTACACAGTATCAGCACTGTCTTGATGGCCTCAAGAGATTATTTGCCAGAGCTGGGGCTTTCTCGTGCTGCACCCTGAAATGACATCATCCCTCCCTGGTCTCCTAACAATATGCACTTCCACTTCCAATTATTCTCTTAAACTTTGCAGCATCCTTGTCACGCCCTACACCATTCCCAGACCAAAATTTTAACCTGTAAAACTTTTTCCATGCAATACCACCTTCTTTACCCACATCATTACCAAAATGTAAAACTTAAAAAGACTTCGCCACAAGCAAAAATAATTGTGTGGGTTACCAGCTGATACCTGTCTACAATGTGCATTTCTACACAGGGATGAACTCCAATCTGGCAGAAAGCATGAAAGGACACAAATACACTGCTTCAGTTGCAGAATGTGCTCTATAGCATAATTCAAGAGACCACAGTGGTTACTACACCACATGGTCCCACTCAGAAGCTGTTTCCCTAAACTGTGGAAACAGGAACTTCAAAATATACTTTAATATACCAAAACTCAAATCATTTACCTTCACCCCTTTTCCTTCCACAATCAAATTTCTTTTTATTTTACTTCTATGTTTATATTTCCCCTCTATAACTGCCCCTTTGTTTTCCTCCATTTATTATATTTTATTTGTGCCATTCTCTCAGTTTTGTTATTTTATCTTATTATTAAAAACCTGCTTTTCTTCTTACTATATCCCTCACTTCCACAAACTCTAAGCTGAAGAGGGACTAGTGTTTATTAACATAATACTTTAGATCTCCTACTTTATGTGATACTATTCTCTTCATATTTGTCTCCTTCTTTACTCATACATGGTAGGACATTGTAGCCTGATTTCCAATTGATCTGTCCATCCCACTTAGCCGAAGCTCTTTTAAACATCAGGTATAGTCATGAATGCTAGTACTATTGTAATTTATTTTTTGAAATTGGTATTATATATCAATAATTGTTGTATGTGTCGATTATACCAATATGAAAGGAAATTCAACCACATCCACAGCAGTCTTGATAGAGTGTTCAGAGATGGTGGGCGTGTGTCTGTGAGGTGTCTGTGCTTGTGTGAATGTGTGTGTGTTTTCCTTTCTTTTCTGAAGAATGCATTGGCCAAATGATTAGTGTGTAATAATCTTTTCATTGTGCCTGTTTGCAACACAGGGTGACACTATATGGTGAATAATAATCTCTCCTTTTCATAATTGTTGATGCTTCAATCTGGACTTTCTATTGTTTCATTTCCACAGTTATCTATTTCCTTCTTCACACATTTTCTAGTAACATTATAAGTCTGTAACAAATGGGTTTCTGTCTTTAGTTAGAGACTTTCTTGGGAAGTTTTCAGGTCTTCAGATTTTTATGGAAATTCTCATTCTGCAGAAATCACAATGGCAAATAATTAACAACTTGCACGCATCTTTCATTCAAAGTAACAATAATTTTATCAGTGCTAACTATAACCAAACTGTTTTAGTCACCAGTTACAGCAACTGTCATCAACTCCTTCTTGAGAATATGCTGTAGTTTCATGTCCACATCACTGTCTTCAAGTGGCCTGTCATACCCCTCAGTCTCAAGAAAACAAAATACTGTCCAGCATTCTTATAGACAGTGGGGGGCATTACATATACAATCTTTTCTTTCATATTGTGGCCCTCTCTTGAGCAATTTATCTTGACATGATCGTGAGGGCAAATGAACTAACTGTTGTCAACCTCCACAACCTGATTCACTTTATGTTCCAGACTCCAACAAAGCTTAAGTAATTTCAACAATCCTGTCTAATAGTTTCTTTTCAGCTAATCTATTGAGTTCAGTTCAGTATCCAACCACTTACAGCACACCACAAGTGTACATTAGCCCTAACACAACCTGGCTGTTAACTGCTGTAATAATATGCTTACCAGTTGGGTACCTATGTTACTCCGATCCTGTATTCATATGTAGATGTTTTCTTTTGCTTTTTGTGATCAGTTCTTATATTTTGTTGCATTCCTAAATACTTTTACTATGATCCAGGAACTCGTACCAGTTTGTCAGTATTGTTAATATGCTCATTTGTTATTTGCACTTCACCGTTACAAATGTTAACAATGGCACACATTGATATCATCATTAAATACTTTTATTGACATTACTGAGGAGACAAGCATTTTCTGCATATGGTTTTAGGTCATGGACCACATTCTGCCAAAAGAAACTGTCCCCTGTACCTCAAATTTTTTAATAAGTCTGCAGAAAAAAATCAATTAAATTTTATTTGGTAATGTCACTAAAAAACTTGTCAGAGACCAAGTAATTAAATTTCTGCAGAAATGAAATACGTGAACTGATTTTGTTTAAGCAATATGGTTATTGCATCTTCACAGTCTATTCATATTTTGGAGAAAATACTGTAACATCATTGTTTGTCTTTGTATGGAAAATCTGCATTGAAGAAAGGCTTCACGTATGCATTTGACTATCCACATTATCTATTACGAGGCATTGACATAAGTAGAGCAAAGACAATTTGGCAGTTTTAAAACACTACAAATGTGATAGCGTGAATGAAAAACTAAATTATTATCTATTTTTATCAATAAATGGTTTAGAAGGGAGTTTTTAGTGATTGGTAGTGACAAAATGTAAATTTGTGAGACCTTAACTTTTCCTGGCGAATTTAATGTTCAAATAATTTATGAGTTTGCTGCCGGGTGACGTCGTCATCCACTGCCACCATGGTGGTCGATGACGTCACCCGGCAGCAACCTGTAAATTACATGAAATGTAAATTTTTTTGAAAACCTCACATCCCTCTGGTGTAATGGAAAAACAATGGATGCACTGAAGATCTAAGACTTGCAGCCCACTACAGATTTAATAAGTAATGGTGTCAGAGACTTTTATGTTGCCTTTTTGGGGGATAACATTAGGGTGGATGTTGTTGAACATTTTTTGGGCATATGAAATCTTGAAAATGTGTTAATTACATGTAATAACTTTGTAGAAAAATAACATGTTATATGAATGTATAATATAATTGGCTTAAAAGTAGTTTTCAGTTCCTCAGTCCACAGATTTCAATAGTACATTTCAGTCATTCACTCAAATAAAACAAACCACAAAAATCTGCAATATATAAAATTATAACAAAGTCAAAAATTTCATATTGTCTCCTGAGGCATTGCTAATAATATCACTTTTTGTTTATTTCACAAAATTCAGTTGAGAGCTGTTAATTTTCTTCTAACTTTAAAAATATTTTCCATGGTTTCAGCATCTGGTGTATTGGTTCCTTTCTATCTAATGGAATCCATTTAAAAATGGGTAATCCCACTTTGGTTTCTAGTTTGCCTTCTTTCAATAGTATAGCCAAGCAGATCTGCTATGGCAATAAAAGTCTCCCTGAAATATTCCCCTTTGGCTGGGAATTATTGTGATGATCTCATTTTTGAACTAGACATTTGCCGTGATGTCTATAGCTCAAGGTGTAGTGCTTAGCATTGCTGCCTCTAAATGGTTGGGTCTTGGGTTCAATTCTGGGCCTGGTTGGAGATGCTCTTCGCTTGGAGACTGGGCGTTATCCTAATCATTTCATCTCATTTTATTCACAAAGATGTGCAAGTTGTTAAATATGTATCAAATAAAAAGATTTGCAGCTAGTTGCCAAGCAACTACAGACAGGGTTTCAATTCTGTCACTGATCATTTCATTTTTCCATTTGTCCATCATTGTTTCCTCACAACTAAAGATGTATAGGCTCATACTGTTAATTTAGAATATCTCAAGGAGAAAATTATTAGACATTAAATCAGTAGTCTTGGCGTCATCAGTGTAAGAAATAAGCAAATTGCGTTTCTTAATCTGCTTCTGTTTCACTGTGGTAGGATCAATGAAGAGCATGTGTGTAGCAATCAGCAAGTTATTTTATTAATATCCATGAAAGATAACACACTAAAGGACCAATTACAGAGTCAGAATGAAATGTAATTGTGGCTTCTTGTATAGTAACAATACATAAAAATAATTATAACGCATGCACACAATAAAATTACAACAACAACAATAGAATAATACCTATTTATTATCTTGTGTAGTCTCTTTTAATGAGTATGACATTTCAAACAAAAGTGTTCAAACAAAAGAAATTTCTTTTTGATGTTTAAAATACTATAGAAGTTCTACACATTGAAAGTTTTTTTTCTTAACCAGATCCAAAGAAATGAAGAACATATTTCCCATCCTTTTTTTGGATACGGACTTTCCACTGATACTGCCTATGTTATAAGTACATACTTCTGTTGAGTGTTACAGTACATTTAAACTTATAAATTATTGCATATTTTTACTTTTCACCCAAAATATGTAATTAATTTTATGTTACAAAGGTGTGTATATGTTACTGCACTTTATCCTCATTCTGGCAGGTAAAATTCAGGTATGTGCAATAATAAAAAACAATTCCATATTATGTGGTGGGTGGTTGAGCTACTATTTTTTCTACGTTATTATTAGTAGTTTCCCTTCATATATGTACTACATTATTGTATAATCTATGACAACTACGATTTTGTTAATTCATTTCATTATCAAATGACAGTCTAGAAATAGATGAAAAATTACCAGAAGTATGACAAAAATTTTTCAACTAGATGTGTTTATATTTTACTTCACTCAAACTGCATCATAATAAAATGAAAAAATAAAAAAGAAAGGAAGGAAATAAATCTATGAGTGGCTGTGTTGCACTTTATAACTCTATACTGTTAATACTGAATAGCTTACACATTTTGTTCTGTCACATAGTGACAGCATGTTGGTTGTCATTAGGTGGATCTCATGCTTATAGGATTAAATCATAGATTCACTTTCCTGTGGTAAACCAGTTATTATTTATGTTTCTGTAGACAATTCTCAATCTATAAATTTGATTGAATTTGTTCACTTTCATTTTTTCTTATAATTTCTACAGTGTTTAGCTCTCATCTTTCATCTATCAAATGCATCCAGCTCATTCCTAAATCTATTAAAAAGTTGTTAGTTCAAAGATGATCACAGGTTTTAGGAGTAACTTTCTTTTTCCTTGTACTCTGTGCATTTCTTCCTATTTCCTCTTTTCACCTTTTGAAATATCTTATATATGTGAAGCTGCACCATGGTTTTGTTTGTGTTAAACTGTAGATACCCAAGAAGTAGCTAAAATCAATTACAGATTAAAGAAAAGCAAGGGAACACTATCTCAAATGAAACTGCAGCCTCTCTGACAGTATTTATGAAGTAAGTTTGCAACAATCTCTCTCAAATACAAAAATTATGAATATTGACGCACCAGTAATGTCTCACAATTCATTTGTTCCAGAAATGCTCTGTGCACTCCATTTCTGTCAGCTCATGGCAAACTTTTTCTCTCATTGAAGACTAGGTAAATTCTTTGTTCATAGATTTTAAATATTTGTCGATAAAACCACTAAGTCACATACATATGGCAAGAGGTACACACTTAGTCTTCCTCGAATCGGTAGAGTTCAAGTGGTATTTAAGTATATACACCCTTCCACTCTTTTGTTCCTCAGTTTCCATCCAGACTACAGTTGTGTTCTGTGAGAATTTGGGAAGAACATTTAACAAGTAAGGATGTGTGCCAATTAACCTGTGTGTTTTGTACCAACAGACAGTACAGGCCTGGTTTTGAAATAGAACTTCTAATGTAATATATACATGTGATTCCTTCATTTGTGTTAAATTAACGGAAAATGTCACAACAATGTAGCCATAAACTGGATGATAGGAAAAGCATTCCAAGTCAACGAAGCTGATACATGAAAACCAGTTAGATTTCCCACCAGGATGTAACAAACTGAACAGGCTATTGCCAAACAGGTGATCATGCTAGGATCTTCTGATTATACAGTGAACTCATGTAGTTTTCTCTTTATTTGCTTAAATTTCTCAAAAAATAGAGAGAACTTCAGAACTATTAGCTGTGTGTCGCGGTATTATCCTGACTATTTTCCACAACTTTTTGAACAGGGTCTAACGTTTGAAGGTGCAGTAAGTAAGCTGATATGCAGAATGCACACAAATGTAGGAATTAAATGAATTTCCTTCCAGTATAAATAAAGAAAAGAATTCGCAAATTCCCAGATGTTAAACATATACATAAATATTCTCATTAGCTATATGAACTAAAGTACAGTAAGCAAAGAGCTACATTTATCAACTCGAAAAATCCAGAATGGAATGTAATAATATTAGAGAAGGGAAGTTGCTACTCACCATATAGCGGAGATGCTGAGTCGCAGATAGGCACAACAAAAAGATTCTCACAATTATAGCTTTCGTCCACTAATTCCTTTGTCAACAGCACACACACAAACACACAGACACACACATATACACACACGCACACACAAATGCAACTCGCACACATGACTGCAGTCTCAGGCAACTGAAACCGGTTTCAGTTGATTGCACTCTCAGGCAACTGAAACTGGTTTCAGTTCCCTGAGATTGCAGTTTTATATATATATAACAAAGATGATGTGACTTACCAAACGAAAGCGCTGGCACGTAGATAGACACACAAACAAACACAAACATACAAACAAAATTCAAGCTTTCGCAACAAACTGTTGCCTCATCAGGAAAGAGGGAAGGAGAGGGAAAGACGAAAGGATGTGGGTTTTAAGGGAGAGGGTAAGGAGTCATTCCAATCCCGGGAGCGGAAAGACTTACCTTAGGGGGAAAAAAGGACGGGTATACACTCGCGCACACACACACATATCCATCCACACATATACCTGAGGTATACGTGTGGATGGATATGTGTGTGTGTGTGTGTGCGAGTGTACACCCGTCCTTTTTTCCCCCTAAGGTAAGTCTTTCCGCTCCCGGGATTGGAATGACTCCTTACCCTCTCCCTTAAAACCCACATCCTTTCGTCTTTCCCTCTCCTTCCCTCTTTCCTGATGAGGCAACAGTTTGTTGCGAAAGCTTGAATTTTGTTTGTATGTTTGTGTTTGTTTGTGTGTCTATCGACGTGCCAGCGCTTTCGTTTGGTAAGTCACATCATCTTTGTTTTTAGATATATTTTTTCCCACGTGGAATGTTTCCTTCTATTTTATATATATATCTGTGTGTGTGTGTGTGTGTGTGTGTGTGTGTGTGTGTGTGTGAGTGTGTGTGTGTGTATTGCTGACAAAGGCCTTAATGGCCAAAACTATAATTGTAGAATCTTTTTTTATGCCTATCTGCGACTCACCATCTACATTATATGGTGAGTAGCAACTTTCCTTCTCTAATATTGTTATATTTATCAACTTGAGTCTACACAGACAACAATTAAAAGAAACTGTTGAAATTACTTAAATGGTAGACAGTACAGGTTTCTTGTGAAGTAGTTTCAAATCCTCTACATCTCTTAATTTATTGGCTTCTGATACTCTACTGATTGGATATCATACATAAAACAAATTTTATAAGTGGTTCCCTATGGTGTAACATATAGGCAGCACTTATTACTTCTTGTAACACACTGTAAAAAAGTCATGAGTAAGGAAATTACTTTTTCATGTGTCCAGTCTTAAGGCTTGGTAAGTTCTGCTCTAACAGAAATGTCACCTCAGATAAGTGGATGCTAGAAAATTTCATTAACAAACTGCCTCGAACGCCAATCAGAAAAAAACCAGCAATTATAAAATTATCTTATCTTCTCGTAACAACCCATACTTTTAATTCCTTCACAGAGCAAAGGAACTTTAACAAAAAATAAACAAAAATGAGGACAGGTAAACACTCATCTATAACTGATTGTGTTATGTTTGGTGCTTGTATCATGAATGTAATCTTTGTCAACATACTTTGTGATAGAAAAGCAAAAATAATTAATCAGACAATGAAACAACTTATTTGTGACATCTGCAAACCAAGTAATGTGAATTCCAAAGTTAAGAATATATATATATATATATATATATATAGAAATGGTTGGAAGAGTGGAAAGTGTACATGTATAATCCACAAAATGTTTATTTTCCTATGATGAATGGTTGGTTTAGAAGTGTGCCTCTAGAAATCAAATGAACTTTAACATTCAAAATGCTCTGAAAAAAAGAATCTTACAAAGTTGTTTTGTTTGTAGTATTTGTATGTGTTCCAAATTTTAAAAATATAAACAAAAATAATTGTTACATACTGTGCAATATGGCCTTTGATTGTTTTGTAGCTAATTAATTATACTGTACAGTCATTGTATTAATAAATTAATGTCAATGTTAACTTGTTTTTAAGTGTTATTGTAAATGAAGAATAATACACTCCCTATTTGCTCACCTGCAAGGAAGAATGTTCCAGACCTTTTGAAGATCATATAATTAGATTACAATATCGTACTTGTATGACAACATCAAGTTAATAATCCTGATAGGAGTGAAACATGGAAGGACATCATTTTGCCACCATTGATGAGATAGATATAGAATTACCGAAGGAGCTGGACACCATAATGAACAGTGGGTTCCAGAAGTGAGTCCAAGATTGGAAAAAGTGCTGGCAGGTTTTCTACTGCATCTCACAAGTGCTCAACAGGACCAAAGTATGGTGACTTGAGGGCCATACTAGCACCTCCGTATGAGCGGAGTGTTTCTAAAACCAATACGGGCACGGCTTAGGAAGGTGGGAGGCTGAACTGTTCTGCTGATATTTCAGGTAGCCTGCAGGGAGCTACAGACAAGCAAATGATGGCAAGTGATCAGACAAAAGGTTACTGTACAGCTTAGCAAAGAGACATGATAGCAAATACACTGAGATGACGAAAGTCATAGGATACCTCCTAATATAATGCATACCTCCTTTTCCCTGGCATAATGCACCAACTTGATGTGGCATGAACTGAACAAATCATCAGAAGACCCCTGCAGAAATAGTGAGACATGCTGCCTCTACAGCCATCCACAACTGCGAAATTTTTGTCAGTGCAGGACTATGTGCACAAACTGACCTCTCGATTATGTCCCATAAATGTTCGATGGGATTCACTTCAGACAATCTGGATGGCCAAAACGTTTGCTCGAACTGTCTGGAATGCACTTCAAACCAGTCTCAAACAACTGTGGCCCAATGACAAGGCATATTGTCATCCATTAAAATTTCATCATTGTTTGGGGACATGAAGTCCATGAATGGCTGCAAATCATCTGCAAGCACCAGAACATTACCATTTCCAGTCAATGATTTGTTCAGTTGGACCAAAGGATCCAGTCCATTCCATGTAAACACAGCCCACACCATTATGGAGCCGCTACCAAATTGCACAGTGCCTTGTTGACAACTTGTGTCCACGGCTTCATGGGGTTTGTATCACACTCGAACTCTACCATCAGCTCTTTACAACTGAAACTGTAACTCATCTGACCAGATCATGGTTTCCCAGGTGTCTAGGGTCCAACTTATATCATCACGAGCCCAGGAGAGGCACTGTAGGCAATGTCATGCTGTTAGCAAAAGTACTCGTATCAGTCGTCTTCCGCCATAGGCCACTAATGCCAAATTTTGCCACTGTCATAACGGATATGTCAGTCAAATGTTTCACATTGATTCCTGTGTTTATTTCACGCATTGTTGCAACTCTATGCAAATGTCATTGCTCTCAGTCATTGAGTGAAGACTGTTGGCCACTGTATTGACCTTGATGAGAGGCAATGCCTGAAATTTGATTTCTCGGCACACTCTTTAACAGTGTGGATCTAGAAATATTGAATTCCCTAACAATTCCTGAAATGGAATGTCCCATGTGTCTAGCTCCAACTACCATTCCATGTTCAAAGTCCGTTAATTCCCATCGTGCAGTCATAAGCACGTCAGAAACCTTTTCACATGGAGCACCCGAGTACAAATGACAGCTCCACCAATGCACTGTCCTTTTATACCTTGTGTATGCAATACTACTGCCATCTTTATATGTGCATATCATTGTCCCATGACTTTTGTCACCACAGTGTATATCTCAGACCCCATTTCAATCACTGTAAACTTCCCACAACAAGAATACCTTCAACATCTGAACAAAGTCCACCTCGATAGCTGAGTGGTCACCGCAGCAGGATGCCAACCAAAGGGTCTGGATTCAATTCCCAGCTGGGTTGGAGATTTTCTTCCCAGCTGGGTTGGAGATTTTCTCCGCTCAGGGACTGGGTGTTGTGTTATCTTCACAATCATATAATCCCCATTGACACACAAGTCACCGAAGTGGCATCACCTAAAAAGACTTGCACCAGGTGACAGGTCTACCCAACAGGAGGCCCTCACCACACAACATTTCATTTCATCTCAACAAAGCGTGTCCTGCTGGCTAGTGGGATGCATATGCTCATGTGATATTTGATGCACTCATACCATGGCCCCTGTTATTGGAGTGTAACAAGCTCATGAGAACTGGTTTCCATCATGAGGTTAAAGCAGAGTAGGACAAACGGAATGAAAACATTGTCTTATTCAGCAATGGACTGAGAATCCAGCCAGCAACCATCAGCAGCCAAGTTACTGCATGACAATGACCAAGGAGTACTTGGATGATAGCTCGTGGATGTACAGGGTAACCCAAAAGTCTGTTAACATTTGAAAATTCAATACTTCGGGGGATAATGTAGGTAGAGAGCTACAGATTGAGACATACTTGAAATTACTTTTTTTGAACCAAAAAAGCAAACAAAAGACCAACAGATAGCACTTCATATGATACAAAAGTAATCATTAGCATAAAAATCGATTTTTAGTAAAGACAATTGTCTTTACAGCAATGCTCAACATGTCAATCACCATTCATCAAAAATACCAGAAGTTGCACTGTACAGCATATCGGTAGGTATGATGAGAAATTCCCATTGGAGGTTGCCTTTTACCATCCATAATGAGGTTGGATGACCACAGTTGATGTGCGACTTCAGGTAACCCCACAACCAATAATCACATAGACTGAGGTCTGTGGACCAGAGAGGCCAAGCATGACGGAAGTGGTGGCTCAGCACATGATCCTCGCCGGATTATATGCGCAAGATATCTTTCACACTTGTAGCAATATGAGGTGGAGCATCATCCTACATAAGATCCTACCTTCTAGTACATGTTGATCAACCAGGCTAGGGATGACACAATTCTGTAACACAGCAGCATACCTCGTACTCATCATGCTGATAGTTTGTAAAGCAGCACATCACTGTCCAGCACCATCCGTTGGCCGCTTTTTGCACTCATGCCATTTCAGGATGTGTGAGACAAGTTTTACCTCTCTACCAACATTATTCTATGAATTAGTGCTTTCTCAAATATTAACCCTTTATAGTCCCATCATGCAGCTGGAAGCCAAAAAAATGTTTTATTCAATGGCAGTTACAATTTGCTACAAGAGCAATATTATGAGTGATCTTTTGCTGTGTCATCAGTCATAATATCTGAAAATATCAGCCACAACAAAGGGAAAGTGATTTCTTGCCACAGACTAAAGAAAAGCAATGAGAGGAATGTATTCCAATAGGTATGTTGTGGCACAGGCCGTGAAGAGAAGTGATGATGAAAATTGATCGTCAGATTGTGAATGGCTCAAGCAATATATGAGTTCTGTTAGAAAAGTAGACAACATTTGGCAGAGAAGGGCTTACCTGCAGTGTTGGACGTGTAATCACCCTCAGAATAGTTCTCTTGGGACTCCACACACTTCTCCCAGCGGTGCTTCCATTGTTGGAACAAAGCCAAAGAAACCTCTTTCGGAATGGAGTTTAGCTCAGCTGTCATAATGTCCTCTCTTGTCTCAAATTTCATTTCTTTTAAAAGCCTTTTGAGTTTGAGGAACAGCCAGAAGTCGCAGGGGGCCATATCAGGAGAATAAGGAGCCTATCAAAGCACAGGAAACTGGTTTCACATCAAAAATGTCTGAATCAAGTGCAAGGAACGTGCTGGAGCACAGTTGTGATGGAGGCGCCAATTTCTGGTTGACCAAAAGTCTGGTCTCTTGCCCCCAAACACCATTACATAAGTGACAGAAGATGCCCCTGCATTATTCTTTGGTGACTGAGCTGGTGGAGTGTACTTGTGGTGTACCACACTGCGGGAGTCAAAGAAATCAGTCAGCATCACTTTGACATCGCTGTGCGCTTGTCGGGCCTTCTTTGGTCTTTGTGATGAGAAATGCTTCCACTGTGACAACTGGCATTTGATTTCTTGGTTGTACCCGTATACCCTACACCCAGGACTTGTCACCCGCGATTATGATGTTCAAAAAGTCGGGCTCACTGTTTGTGGACTCCAACATGTCTTTTGAAACTTTAACCACAAGTTGCTTTTGTTTTGCCATCAGCAGCTTTGACACAAATTTCCCTGACACTCTCTTCTTGGCCAAATCTTCAGTCACAGTGGAATGTGCCAAAAAAGTGCTGATGCCCTCCCCTTCCACAATTTCTACAATAGTCATACAACGGTCTCACATCACCACAGGATTTAGTTTGGCCAAGACCTGGTCAATTCAGCGTGTTGGAGACCAACTGGAGCGTGGCTTTCTCTCCACCAATCTGCAGCCATCTTTGAACTTGTTGTACCACTCCTTAATCTGTGTGATACCCATATCATCGTCACTGAAAGCTGTCTGAATCTTCTGAATGATTTCCACCTGGCTGTCGCCCAGTTTCTGGCAAAATTTGATGCAGTAGTGCTGCTCCAGTCATAACGTCATTTGCCTTGCCATAGAAAACTAATGCAAGCACTCCACAATACCTCACTCAACAGCTGCTTGCCAGCAACTAATGCTATCGACAGCCGTGAAAAAAATTCACACATGTGTATGAAGGTTAGAAAAAAAAAATATGAAGAAGAAGAAGAGAGAGAGAGGGATAAGAAGAAGGAGAGAGAAAGAAAGTTACTTGGATACATTTCTAGCAGACCTCATATTACCTGGATTTCTGGACAAGGTATGATTCACAGATGAGGAATATTTAAATTAAATGGCTAAGCTAGTTCATAAATACACATACAATTTAGCAAAACCAGCTTAAACATGCACAATCATATTGTTGTACTCAAATATCACCACCACCACATTTTCTGCAATGTTAGCAGTTCCTTTGCATCTCCGTTTCCTGTAATCCACTGCATCCTTCTTAGTATTGCTGTATATGATGTCGATGAGCACATCATTTAGGATCTGAAATCTCTTCCTCTCTCACCTCATCTAACCTTCCAAATACCCCTCTAACAAGAAGACCACACGGAAATCTGATTTTTGTAATTTTTTATATTTACAGTAAAGTACATGAAGTTCAGAAAGCAAATATCAGTCACATGAAACAGTCTGATGCAACTCCAAAAAATTCTCTAGAAAATCAACATTTGAAAGTTTTCTAAGTGATTTTAATAGTGTAAAGAAAGATCGATTTTTCGACAGGCAGTCAGGCAGTCTAGTAGTGTGGTAAAGTACTTGTCTACCACATGGGCACCAGGGTTAGATTCTCGGCCTTGGTAAACTTTTAAGCAAAGGTGCATGTTCTACGTGCATTTCAGTCAAGCGGAAAACACAAAAAGATGAAAAAAATTAACTTGTAATGTTTTTCTTTAATTGAAACAAACCTTATTAACAATGTTTTGCAAAATATCAGTAAATAAGAATTTATATTTACAAAGGAAACTGGCTTTTTGTATATGATATTCAATTAGAAATAAGAAGACATCATTTTTCATAAAAATGAGAATTAGATATGTTTTAAGTAGGATATAACTGATGAATTTTGATTTTAAATGAATTGAACAAAAAAATAATGACTGGAATGAGACTCAAATCAGCAATTACCTGACTCAAGCGCTACAGATTTTTTACCATTTTTCACACATTAAGCATCATAGAAAATGTACATTTGTGTAAGAATTTGCAGTGGCCGGCAACTAAGCCTAGACTGCCCACTTGGCGTGTAAGCACTCTACCACAAAGCCACACTGCCCATCTAAAAATCGACCTCACTTTATGATATTAAAGACACTCAGAAAACTTAAAAGACAATTTTCTCGAACATTTTTGAGAGTTGCATCTAACTGCTTTGTAACACTGACATTTGAGTTTTGGACATTGCATACCACAAATATAAAAAATTTCAAAAATCTGCTTGCCATATGGTCTCCTTGCAAGACTGCTTTTATAATTCCCTCCTCATTTCATAATACGTGCCCAATTCCATTTCTTTTCCTCATTTTCTTTACATTCCATAACTGTATACATGTTTGTAGTCTCACAGCAAAGTTTTTGTTGATACTACATATCTGGATCATTTCCCTGGTTGCTGTTTGAACAGACACCATTGTTTGTACAATATGTCTGCTTAATATGTTCTGTACTACAGCTCACATCACAAATGTTCTGAACAAGACATGCAGCAATCAATCACATGCATTTCCCTCCTCACAAGGTGATAATACAAACTCTATTCAGATGGATACTGGTGTGCAGAATGAGCACATACACATTGCAGGGACACTCTTAAATTACAGACACAACAATTTATATATCATGGTGCTACAGTGTGCATCTGCCATACCAATGAATATCAATGAAAGCAACACTCTTACATAACAGTCTGCCAAAGGGGAGGTGAAAGAGAACCTATCTACTCTTGAATGGGACATATTAGTCACTAACACTAAGATTCTGACTTTTTTCCTGGTGGAAAATGTTTTACTTCTGGTACACAATATTAGTCTCTGTACAGCATTAAACATTGTAATTTTATTTTTCGAATGATTTAAGCACTTCAGAATTCTAGGCTGGCTGATTTCCTAAAGTTATTTATTTTTATACAACAGATTATCGCACTATTGAAATTTTGGTGATACGTAATCTCCATTGTCTGTGTAGAAAAATATGCTTTAACAGCTCAGCTAGGACCTGTAATATTCTTTTGCCATCTTGAGTCTGATTTAGTAGAATCGATAACTTAGTCTTCTGGATAATATACACTAGTGCTGTCATCTGTTTTCTTAAAACACCAATAAATTTACAAGTATTCATCCCCTCAGCCAATTCGTGCACAATATTCACAGGTGCTAGAAAGGGCTTATTTCTATAAAGAAGATCAAGATGATTTATTTACATTTCATTTTGCTGGTATTTCAAATTACATTCCTTACATTTGGGAGCAACATGTTACAGACTTCTGCACACGAATAAAATATTCCATTCCAAACCCTTCAGAAGACTGACAAATTATGTGTGTTTTTTTCTGTTGTTAATTTAAAAATTAATTTCCTTGTTAGCTATGGACAATGTTTGGTCTCCAATCCAAATATTGGTTTGTGGAAAGCTCTCCATGCTACTCTATGCTGTGGAAGCCTCATCATCTCCAAATAACTTTTGCAAACCACATCCTTCTAAATCTGCTAACTGTATTCATCTCTTGGTCTCTCTCTACGATGCTTACCCCCCCCCCCCCCCCCACACACACACACACTTCCATCTAATACAAAATTCATCATTCTCTTGCTACCTCACAGTGATCCCTTCTTTTGGTCAGGTTGTGGCACAAATTTCTTTTCTCCTCAATCCAAATCAGTACCTCCTCATTAGTTGCAAGGTCTACCAATCTAATCTTCAACATGCTTCTGTAACACCACATTTCAAAAGCTTCTATTCACTTCTTGTCTAAACTGTTTATCGTCCATGTTTCACTTTCACATGTGGCTACACACCAGACAATTACCTTCAGAAAAGACTTCCTAACACTTAAATCTAAATTTGGTGCTAATAAATTTCTATTCTTCAGAAACACTTTTCTCGCCATTACCAATCTACATTTTATATTCCCTCTACTTCGGCCATCATCAGTTACCTTGCTGCCCAAATAGCAAAACTCATCTGCTACTTTCAGTGTCTCATTTTCTAATTTGATTCTCTTAGCATCATCTGATTTAATTCAATTACATTCCATTGTCATTGTTTTGCATTTGTTGAGGTTCATCTTATATACTTCTTTCAAGACACTGTCCATTCCATTCAGCTGCTCTTCCAAGATGACAGAATTACAATGTCATTGAGAAAGTTTTTATTTTTTCTCCATAAACTTTAATTCCTATTCCAAAATTTTCTTTGGTTTCCTTTACTGCATGTTCAGTGTATATACTGAATAACATCTTGGATAGACAACAACCCTGTCTCACTCCCTTCTCAATCACTGTTTCCCTTTCATGTCCTTCAAGTCTTTATAACTACCTTCTGGTATCTGCAAATGTTGTAAATAGCCTTTCACTCCCAGTATTTTACCCCTGCTACCTTCATAATTTCAAAGACAGTATTCCAGTCAACATTCTCAAAAGTTTTCTATACATGCTATAAATGTAAGTTTGTGTTTCCTTTACTTATCTTCTAATATAAGTTGTAGGGTCAGTGTTTCCTGCATTTCTCTGGAATACAAACTGATCCTCCCCGTGGTCGAATTCTACCAGTTTTTCCATTCTTCTGTAAAGAATTCTTGTTAGTATTTTGCAATCACGACTTATTAAAATTGTTAGTTTGGTCATTTTCATACCTGTCGGCAACTACTTTCTTTGGAGCTGGAATTACTACATGGTTCTTGAAGTATGTGGGTATTTCGCCTGTCCCATACACCTTGCACATCAGATGGAGGGGTTTTGTCATGGCTGGCTCTTCCAAGGCTATCAGTAGTTCTGACAGAATATCGTCTACTCCCATGGCTTTGTTTCATCTTAAATCTTTCAGAGAACTCTCGAGCTCTTCTTGCAGTGTCATATCTCCCATCTCATCTTCACCTACATCTACATCTACTTCCCATTCTATAATATTGCTTTCAGGTTCATCTTCCTTACATAGACCCTCTAAATACACCTTTCACCTTTCCCTTCTTTGCTTAGGGCTGGTTTTTTATCTGAACTCTTGATATTCATACAGTTGCTTCTCTTTTCTACAAAAGGTTCTTTAATTTTCCTTTAGGCATTATCTATCTTTCCCCTAGTGAAATATGCTTCTAAATCCTTATATTTGTACTCTAGCCATTTCTTCTTAGCCATTTTACACTTACTGCCAATCTCAGTTTCTAAAGGTTTGTATTCCCTTTCAACTGCTTCATTCGCGGCATTTTTATATTTTCTCCTTTCATCAATTAAATTCAATATCACTTGTGTTATTCAAGGATTTCTACTAGGACGATCTTTTACTTATTTGATCCTCTGCTGCCTTCACTATTTCATCTCTTAATACTACTGATTCTTCTTCTACTATATTCCTTACTCATTCTAGTCAACGGTTGTCTACTGCTCCTTCAAATTCTCAGCAACATCTGGTTCTTTCAACTTCTCCATGTTCCATCTCCTTAATTTCCTACCTTTTTTCCAGTTTCTTCTGTGATACTCTACAGTTCATAACCAACAAATTGTGGTCAGAATCCACAACTGCCCCTGGAAATGACTTACAATTTAAACTCTGGTTCTTAAATCTCTGTCTAACCATTATATAATCAATCAGAAACCTTACAGTGTCTCCATGTCTCTTCCTCGAATACATTCTTCATTTAAGATTCTAACGCCAAGTGTTAGCAATGATTAAATTATACTCTGTGTAAAATTCTACCAGGCAGCTCCCTCTTTCATTCCTTTCCGCCAATCCATACTCACCTACTATTTTTCCTTCTCTTCCTTTTCCTGTTATTGAATTCCAGTCCCCCATCACAATTAAATGTTCATCTTCCTTAACTATCTGGATAAATTCTTTTATCTCATCTACATTTCTTCAATTTCTTCATCATCTGTGGAGCTAGTTGGCATATAAACTTGTATTACTGTGGTGGATGTGGACTTTGTGTGTGTATCTTGGCTACGATGATGCTTTCACTATGCTATTCATAGTAGCTTATCTACATTCCTATTTTCTTATTCATTATTAAACTTCCTCCTGCATTACCCCTATCTGATGTTATGTTTATAACCCTGCATTCACCTGACCGTAAGTCCTGTTCCTGCTGCCGCCAAACTTCACTAATTTTCACTATATCTAACTTCAACCTATCCATTTCCCTTTTTAAATTTTCTAATCTACCTGTCCAATTAAGGGATCTAACATTTCATGCTCCGATCCACAGAATGCCAGTTTTGTTTTTCCTGATGACAATGTCCTCCTGAGTAGTCCCTGTCTGTAGAACAGAATGGGGGACTATTTTAATTATTTAACCATACAGTAAAGCTGCATGTCCCTGGCAAAAAATACATCTGTAGTTTCCCATTGCTTTTTGCCATCCACAGTACCAGCACAGCAAGGCCATTTTGGTTGATGTTATAAGGCCAGATCAGTTAATCATTTGGTGCTGCCCCTCTTCAGGGACCACACATTTGTCTGGTCTTCCAACTGATACCTCTCCATTGTAGTTGCAGCTACAGTATGGCTACCTGTACTGCTGAGGCATGCAAGCCACCCCACGAAGGGCAAGGTCCACGTTTAGGGGGGAGGGGTTAATATTAAAGAGCTACCGTATTTACTCGAATCTAAGCCGCATTTTTTTTCCGGTTTTTGTAATCCAAAAAATCGCCTGCGGCTTAGAATCGAGTGCAAAGCAAGCGGAAGTTCTGAAAAATGTTGATAGGTGCCGCCACAACTAACTTCTGCCGTCGAATATATGTAGCGCTACACAAGTATGCTTTGTGGGCACAAAGATAAATACTGGCGCCAAAACCTCTGCATCAGTAAATAAATTTTAAAAAAAGGTAGAAGACGAGCTTTTTTTTTTTTTTTCTCCGCCCCGAGTTTCGACCACTGCATTTTCATACATTATCCAACGAAGTAAATACAAATTCCGTATTGTTCATCTTCGAATGTAGCAGAATTTCAATGTACTACGAAAATCCGACTGGCAAGACTGTTAGGGATGTTTGTTAATATGGCCAACTCTACGTTCCTAGTTTTTTCCTACCTGTGAGAAGAGATAGTTAGATGGTTGCTAATAGGAACCTGATGAAATGTGAATCACATGCAGTATTCTCTTCACCATAAGAATAATACGAATATAAACATTTTGCCATGTATTCTTTCGTGTTTGCTGCTATCTCATTTAAATCCTGTTTGCCTAATAAACTACGAAACTAGAGTGAGACAACAACAAACGCGGAAGAATATACGTATCGTGTCATGTTTATATTCGTATTATTCTTATGCCTAATAGTGATAACAGTCAGAAATGAAGCACGGCAACTGACTAGATTTTAAATGTAAGATGACTAATTTCTGTGCAGAATTTGATGTACTAAAGAAGCGGCCGCAAAGATTTTCAAACGGAGAAAAATTTTCGCTAAACACTCGTTCAGAACATGTTCTATCATACGCAGTCTATTATTTAGTTCTTGTTGATCATTATCAAAGAAAGCAGCAGTGTAAGTAACAACAAATAGCAGTCTCTTGCCATTGTTTCGCTAATGAGACGATTCCTCTTTTTTTTTATGCGGCGGTAGCGGGCACAAAAGCAAGTCATGCCGCGAGCGGCGACAGGCCGTAAACACGCACTATCAAAATGCGACAAACAATGCATGACACAGTACAGTAATGCATTTTCAGCTTAGAGTGACGTAAACACCTATAACAAAGAAAACGGTACTTATCAGATCAAAGCAAAATAAGCAATCGATTCAAACCAGACGAAGCACGTGAAAAAGGAAGGGTACCCGTATAAATACGGACGGAGCGCCTGACGCATAGCAATGGCTACCTGGTAAAGCTTAACTGCTAAGCTTACGACTCGAACCAACCTACTGTAGCTGTATCGTCTTTCATTCGACCTAAATTGTGTCTCATATTACAATGGACCAACTTTGTTTCGATTTGGAGGTGCGGCCTAAAACTTTTCTCTCCCCTTGAATTTCGAGTCTCAAATTTCAGGTGTGGCTTAGATTCGGGAATTTTTTATTTTTTTTTCCCTTTATTTCGTGTCTCATTTTTCAGGTGCGGCTTAGATTCGAGTAAATACGGTAATGATAACAAAATATTTATTATTAACAATACTTGCAATTTCAAGAATAGATTTTCAAGATCCCTTCCATTTCTCAAATAGACTCTCATATTCATGTTTAACCATATTTATCTTTTCCCTTTTTTTAGTTTAAGCATCCTGTATATGTGTAACTAGTTTACAAACCCAGCATTGGGCCAGTATTCATTTTGCCAATTTTCTATTACAGATTAAAACAAACAATGAACTGTGTTTGTAGTGAAGTTCCAAAACAATTCATTTATCTGTATTTGTGAAAAAACCTTTGAAATTACGAAACAGTTGTATAAAGACATACACACAATGTACAAATGCATAAGTGCAGTATCCAAATTTTTAAAAAAATGTGATTCTAAATAGTTTCTGTACACTGGGCACAGCAGCTTTGTGTGTCTACAACACAATTTTGTGAATTTCTCTATGGCAACACCTCTTCATAGCTCTATGGATGACTACTGTTTTTGCCTACAACAGTTTGCACTTGCCAGTTGAAAGCTGTTAAAAGCACTGCCACACGTCAGCGATTTCCTTAATTTGAGTCGACTGTAAAATTGTCTTAGTAGTAGAGAGTAGATGAGTTAAAACTTCATGCAGAAATTTTTCATACATCTTAGTATTTATGACTTCATCTCTGTTAAATGTCTCTAGCACAATGATTTGTATAGGTACATTCAGTGGCATATGTGTATATTGCTTGCGAAGTATGATTCAAATAGTTAGTAGGAAAGGACTAATAAATTGAAACGTAAAATATGACACAGCAGTTTCTCCTGCATCTCAATGTTTATGATGTCATATCTCTCAAACTATATTATGTAGGTGGTTCTTACCTCCACGGTAACTGTTACCTGACAGTAAAGAATATGTGTACCAAGTTTGCTCAAAATCTTTCTGACGGTTTAAGAGCAGATGTGGGGGCAAAAAAAAAAGACACACACACCACTCACATGTGTGTTTGTGTTATAAAAATATACAGGAAGTTCTCGCTGAGATTAAAAAATTATTTAGGAATAAAAGAGATGCCACACTGAAAGGCAGAAGGGCTGTGTTTTTGACAGATACAAGAACAAATGCTGCAGAACTCAATGTGGGTAGAATGGAGTGGGGTGAGAGATGGAGATAGGTGGAAGGCAGGGACGGGAGGGGGAGTATCTAGCAGCTCATGGGAGACTTCCTTGGGCTAGCTAAGCTGCAGGTAGAGTGGGGCAGATGGCAGACAGATAAGCACCCAAATTCACAGACTAGGCCATGAAATGGCAGCACACAACTAGCTGACACATACTGGGGCAGGAGCAATGGGGAAGACTAAACACACACACACCAGCACCACCCCTCCCCCCCCCCCCCCCAAAAGGCGAGGGGTGAGGGGTGGACAGCGAGTTATCTTGGATTTAGTCTAGGGAGATTATGGGAGCGAAAGATGTGCTATAAGGATAGGACCCATCCGCGCAGCTCAGAAAAGATGGTGGTGGTGGGAAAGATCCAGATGGCACGAGTTGTGAAGCAGCCACAGAAATCTCGCATGTTGTGCCCTGCTGCATGTTGTGCCACTGGGTGGTCCACCTTGTTCTTGCGAACAATTTGGCGGTGGCCATTCATTCTGATTGACAGATGGTTGGTTATCGCACCAATGTAAAATGCGGTGCAGTGGCTGCAGCAGACCTGGTATGTAACATGGCTTTTTTTCACAGGTGGCTCGGCCTCTGATGGGACAGGATAAACCTGTGATGGGACTGGAGAGGGAGGTGCTGGGTGGATGGATAGGGCACGTGTTGCATCTGCGTCTTCCACAAGGGTATGATCCCTGTGGCAGGGGGACTGGGGGTGGGAGTGGGAGTGGGAGTGGCATAGGAAGGGACTAGGATGTTGTGAGGTTGGGGGGACGGTGAATCACCACTTTGAATGGGCTTGGAAGTATCTTGGGTGGGATGACTCTCATTTCAGGGCATAATGACAGATAAACAAAGGCATGACGAAGGTGGGAGGATGCTGCCACAGGTGGCCAGGCTGTATGGGAGGGACTTTTTGGTGTGGAAGGGGTGGCAGCAGTCAAAGTGCAGATACTGTTGTTGATTGGTAGGTTTGATGTGGGCTGATGTGTGGATGGAGCTCTCTGAGAGGCGGAGATCGACATCTAAGAAGGTAGCATGATGGGTGGAGGAGGACCAGGTGAAGTGGATGTGAGAGGTGGTGTTGAGATTGTGGAGGAATGAGGATAAGATGTCCTGGCCTTGGGTCCAGATTATAAAGATGTCATCAAGAAACCTGAACCAGACCAGGGCTTTGGGCTTTGGGAAGCTAGCAATGTTTCCTCTAGGTGGCCCATTGGCATAGGAGAGTACTATTCATGAGCCCATGGCTGTGCCATGAATTTGTTTGTAAGCCTTCCCTTCCAAGGTGAAGTAGTTATGGATTAGGATGTAGTTGATTAGGTCTACGAGGAATTAAGTGGTGTGTTTGGAATCTGCAGGGTGTTGGGAGAGTTATTGCTCAATCGAGGCAAGGCCACAGGATTGAGGGATGTTGGTGTATAAGGAGGTTGCATCTACAGTGGCGAGCAGAGATCTCGGAGGTAAGCGTGTGGGGATGGTGGAGAGCCAATGCAGGAAGTGGTTGGTATCTTTAATGTGGGAGGCTTGGTTTTGGACAATTGTTTGCAGATGTTGATCAACAAGCGCCGGGATTCTTTCGGTGGGACACAGTAATCAGGCACAATGGGGCACCCAGTATTGTTAGATTTGTGGATTTTGGGGAGCATGTAGAAGAAACAAATTCATGGCACAGCCATAGGCTCCCGCATGGCACTCTCCTGTGCCAACCTCTTCATGGGCCACATAGAGGAGACATTTCTAGCTTCCCAAAGCCCTGGTCTGGTTCAGGTTTCTTGATGACATCTTTATAATCTGGACCCAAGGCCAGGACACCTTATCCTCATTCCTCTACAACCTCAACACCACCTCTCCCACCCACTTCACCTAGTCCTCCTCCACCCATCGCACCACCTTCTTAGGTGACTATTTCTTCCTCTCAGATGGTTCCATCCACACCCCAGTGCACATAAAACCTACCAATCAACAACAGTACCTGTGCTTTGATTTCTGCCACCACTTCCACACCAAAACATTCCTCCCATACAGCCTGGGCACCTGTCGCAGAATCCTCCCAGACATAATATACAAACAGATCTCCCATGCCATATCACCACACACACCAGAGCTTCACAGCCATCCCAACCACAAAGAAGTGCTGCCCTTGTCACCCAGTACCACCCAGGACTGAAATGACTGAACCACATCCTTCGTCAGGGCTTTGGTTATCTATCATCATGCCCTGAAATGAGAGTCGATACATCCAAGCCCACCCGAAGTGGTGGTCCACCATTCACCCAACCTCACAACATCCTAGTCCATTCCTATGCCACTCCAACCCCCCTTCCCCCTGCCACTGGGATCATACCCTAGTGGAAGACACAGATGCAACACCTGCCCTATCCACCCACCCACCACCTCCCACTCCATTCCTGTTACAGGCTTATCCTGTCCCATCAGAGGCTGAGCCACCTGTGAAAGAAGCCATGTTATATCAGTTCTGCTGCAACCACTGCACAGCATTTTACATTGGAGTGACAACCAACCAGCTGTAATTCAGAATGAATGGCCACTGCCAAATTGATGGCAAAAACAAGGTGGACCAGCCAGGGGCACAACATGCAGCAGAGCTCAACATGCGAGATTTCAATGTCTGCTTCACAACTCATGTCATCTGGATCCTTCCCACCACCACCAGCTTTTCTGAGCTGCGCAGATGGGAGCTATCCTTAAAGCAATCTCGCTGGCCTAAACCTAACGTAACTCGCTGTCCCCCCAAGCAAAGCTCTGTACCTATTGTTTATGTATCTATCAACGACAGAGTGCTTCTGCCTTTCGGTAAGTCAACTCCTTTATTCCTAAATAATTTGTTTTTGTCTTATAATACACAGGAATTTTGAGATGTGGATTCCTAGCTCAGTTTTGAGAATCACATGGTGATTTGAGTGGAGTTATTTCCAAAATCATGTGAGAGAAATACAGCAATTCAAAACCACGTCAGCTGTGTCACCAAGGCTATGATGTAACGTTCTAGTGTGTCAGTAGGTTTTTATTCTTTCTGTACTGCCTCTACATGAAATAAAAGAGAACCAATGCACAACGACGTCATTATTTGACTAGGATGGAAATCTGTAGTTGTGATGTACATGTAAAGACAAGGATATGATTACAGTTTCACAAAAATAGGAAGATTTATTCAAGAGAAAGAGGGTCACAAATTGAGCAACTCAAATCACACGTTTCTCCACTTCTGGCTCTTATGCAAGCAGTTGTTTAGCTTGGCATTAATTAAGAGAATTGTTGGATGCTCTTCTGAGGGATATCATGCCCAGTTCTATCTAAATGCCATGTTACTTTATCAGAATCTCTTGATGGTTTGAGAGCCCTGCTCTTAGTGCTCCAAATGTTCTCAAGTGGGGGGATTTTTGACGACCTTCCTGCCCAAGGTAGGGTTTGCCAAGTATGAAGACAAGCAGTAGAAACTCTCAACATGTGTGGGCAGGCATTATCTTGCTGCAATGTAAGCCTACCACGACTCCTCATGAAGGTCAACAAAAACGGGGCATATAATATCATCAAGGTACCACTGTGCTGTAAGGATGCCTCAGATGAAAACCACAGGGGTCCTGCTATGAAAAGAAAAGGCACCCAAGACAATCACTCCTGGATGCCGGGCCATATGATGGGCAACAGTCAGGTTGGAAACCTGCTGCTGTCTCAGGTGTATCCAGACACATCTTCGATGGTCTTTGGAATTCAGTTCGAGATGGGACTCACTACTAAAGACAATTCAACTCCAGCCAAAGAGAGTAGTCTGAAGATCTGTTTGGAAAAGCCCGGACAGTGGTGGCATACCAACTTGACAGTTTAGCGCAATACTGCTCGACAGCTAGTAGTGATGGTCTGGGCATCCATTTTTTCTGAAATTGTATCATTTTTTTGTCTGTACATGTACCTCACATCTACTGCTTTCTGTCCCATTTGGATAATTCCTCTGAGGTGTATCTTTTTTTACGTCTGAGGTGTGTGTTTTTTATGTCTTAAGAGTGTATCATTGGCAGCTGTGCTCTACCCTTTTGTTCACTTAACATTTATTGTTTACCCTAATACGAAAAAAACTCTACCATCCGAAAAAAAAAAAAAACTTACATGAGAAGAATCAAAGTTTTTGGCAAGACTGAATACTGTGTCACAACGTCCCAACTAGATATGTGATCACCATAGTATCACGCTGCAGATTACATTACCAACAATTGTATTTCAACAATATTGCGTCAAAATTTGAATTATTTGAAAAAAAAAATATGAACAACATTTTGGACAGAAAAATTGCATCCTTACCAGCTTGGGGGAATAACCCACTGATCACAAATGGCAGAGGAGGAGAGAGTAGGTTGGGGAGACAAGGGAGAAAGGGGGGAGGAAACAGAGGCAATTACAAAGAAACCTATACCTTCTATATCTTTCAACTATTTTAAACAATTTCTTCACTGAGAGAAAGGGAAATATAAGAAGTTAATGTAAGGAAGAGAAAAAATCTTTCCAAATGGTGGGTCTGTTGTGGTGTAACATTTCCTTCCATGTTCCTCTCCTGTCCCTTTATTACATATCTCCACTTCCTACTTAATGCAGCCCATAAGCACATAAATTGACAGGAGGGCAAGACCTATAAGTTTCAAAAGTGCTACCTGACAGTCCCAACCACACTTGGTTGACAAATCACTTTTACTGTAGATATGCAACCAGATAACAGAGTGGAGGATGGAAAAAGGTGAAAAGGACTGTGTCAGAAAGGGGACGATGACAATGGCAGTTAGAACATGGGAAAATGGAGGCAGTCCTTTGGGATGGTGGAAGAGGGGGAGCGGTAATATATGGCTCTAAGAGCATAGCAGCAAATTTTGACTTAATAGGAGAAAGAATCACAAAACTAATGCACAGTATGAGGAAACTAAAAAAACATACCAGAACAGGTGGGATAGGAAAAGCCAAGAGAAGAAATAGAGTGAGAGGGAAGGGAGTGGCTAAGAATGGGAAAAAACTGAGTTTTGTGCCAGAGGGATTTTGAGGATCGAGGATTTGCTGGAATGAGAAAAGCTGACTACACAGCTCAGAGAAGCTAGTGCTACATGAAGGTCTGGGGATTAGGGGGGGGGGGGGGGGAAGTGTCTAAAACGATATAGCAAATCTAATGATGCAGCTGTTTAGGTGAAGAGGGTTGATCAGTTGTCAAAATGGATATATTAATGGCAGCTACACTGACAGGCAGAAGCTTTATAAATGTTGGGACTGTAGAAGTTGACAGTCATCAGATTATACTTCATCACGGCTGTAGAGGTTGACAGTCATCAGATTTGTTTCTCTACCGAGGACAGGATAATGAGACAATGCAGCAACAGGACACAATTTTTGTAGTAAATTTATTTTTCATATTGTATAAAATATCATTTATTAATAAACCAAATTAATTTTTCAAAAAGTGTTACAATTACATTATTTTTTCAAGAGACTTAAGTCACTGCCTTTCTTACGATCTTCTAGATGGGCCTGTAAAACAAAATAAAATTCAGCTAAATATATATTTATAAACACACTAACGCTGATAAATGCCACTGAGAGTAAAATGTCTGTAGTAGACAAATCTACATGGTAAGTCAGAAAGAACTTAATAACTTAGGGACGATATAAAAATTTAATGAGATAACTAACAGAATTGGCAGATGTGTCATTTTGTAGCAAAAAATCTGAAGTTTGATTTACGTAGTGCATCAGTACTCCATTCTGCCACCAGGAGCACCAGTGTAGTTCACAGTTAAAATGGCTACTTTCACTGGTGCGGAGCATGCTCACTGTGTGTTTTGGTTTCATGCAATGAACTCTGCAACAACTGTTCAGCATACATTTTGCACCAAATACACTACTGTACCTCCAAGCAGGCCTACAATTTGCTCTTGGCACAAGAACTTTGTTGAGACGGGTTGTACACTGCGACATCATAAATTGCCAGGTAGCCTGCTTCTTTTTGATTATGTCAAACATGTTTGATAAAGATGAATGAGATGGGATGGTTTACTACCAGTGAGATGGTGAAGCACCTCACTTCCTCACAGGAGCACGAGGTTTTCTCCGTAATAGCTTCCCAGTCAATGGATTGGCCATGAAGTGCCAATGGCATGGCCACCTTGCTCCACACACTTGACACCACTGGATTTCTTTCTCTGGGGTTTCAGTAAAGATGGTGTGAATGTTCCCACCCTACCAAACAATTTAGTCGAGTTGAAAAATTGAATCTACAGTGCTGTTGCACAAGTTACGTCTGGTTTGCTGCAACAATTGTGGGAACAAACTGATTACCAGTGAGATGTTTGCTGCATCACAAATGGTAGTCACATCAGACCAAAAGAACACTTGACACTAAGTCATTTGAAACATGAAATTGTATGCTACAAAATGACACATCTACCGATTCTGTACCGCATCTCAATAAATTCCGAAGTTGGAATGTGCTTCTTGACTCATCTGTATCATCTAACTCTACTATTAAAAAATCTCCAATTACACACAAATTTCACATTCATACTATAGTTTTTGCTTAAGTAATACTCATAATTGTGATATAATTCTGCCAACCAAGCATGACTTTTTACAGAATATTATAAACAAATGCACATGTGAATGCAGTACACTTGAAGATTTAATTATTAATTCCATTGCAGTGGACATGATCTATTGCGTGTACAAAATAATTTCCTTGCTGTAAGGAAGTTAATGTTATACTTATACAGACCTCAGTTGCGTACACATGTAAGGTTACGTATACAAGGTTACTTGCTTTGGACTCACTTTACTAGATGTGATGTGCTAAAAGTCAAAGAACTTTTAGCATTTTTATATTTAAATTGAAGGTGGAAGGGGGAGAATGGGAAAAAAAGGGAAGGAAGCGGATTATTGATGTCAGTCAGCTGCATCGGGACTTCACGTGGAACCAGCAGCGACGAGTGAAAATGTGTGCTGGCTTGGGATTCAAATCGAGGATCTCCTACTTTGTATTTGATAATGGTGTAAAAGCTAAATCTATATTGCACAGAAGAAAAATGCAGTAATATACAGTCAAATAGCAATGTATTATTTCAAAAAATATGTAAGGTTGTCTGTTTCTTAAACATACTTCATGAGGTCACACCACAAGAAGTAAGTGATGGTAAATCAATAAATGAAACAAAAAATTTAAACTATACAGTTTTTGTTCATTGGAGATAATATAAGATTTTGAAGGTGGGACGTCAAAAAGTTGACTTTTTCTCTCTCTCTCTCAATTCACTTATGTCTTGTGGCATCATATTCTGGCACAATTCGTTGCCAAAAACAAAAGTATTTGTTGCACAGAAGCATGTGATAAAGATAATATGTGGCATCCACTCTAGAATTCTTGCTGATAATTTAAAAGTTGGGCATACTGAGAACAAGCTCACTGTACACTTACTTCCTAATCAGTCACAGTTTGAAAACTGCAGTGATATTCACAAATACAGTACTGGAAGGAGAAATGATTTACACTATCTGTCACTCAATCTTACTGTGACACAGAAACAAGTGAAGCATTCAGACATAAAAATAACTGACCATCTATCCTGTGATGCAAATAAGTTAATAGCTAATAAAATTAACTTCAAATAAAATCAGAAATCATATCTGCTCAACAACTCCCTCTACTTCAAACAGGACCATGTGGAACAATCTTACATGTTCTTGTACCACTCCTGACATTAATTTGTTTCCTTTATTTGACCACGCTTTGTAGAAAACACTCACATACTTATCTGACTGCTCACTTCAAGCAGGCACTTTACCTGATGTATTGAAAAGATCTTCAATTACTCCCGTATATATATTAAAAAAATGAGAGAGTGTATGTAAGTAACTACAGACCCATCACAATTTCCTCTTGAATTTCAAAAATACTAGAAAAATTTACATATGACAAACTTATGGAATTCTAAACAAAAACAATGTTCTATGTAATGAACAACACAGATTCTGAAATAAGAGGTCAACAACAACTGCATTTAATAGTGCATAAATTGCAGACTAAGCCTTATGGACAAGAAACAGGCATCGACACAAGTATTTATTGACCCATTTAAAGCTTTTGGCATGGTGGATTGTCAGATTCTACTGTCAAAGCTTGAAAAATATGGTACTTGAGGTCTGTTCCACAACTGGATTATTTCTTTCCTCAACAATCTGAAGCAAGCAGTATGCACCAGGCACACAAATGACAACCTTAAAACTACTTCTGAACACTTGATGGATTATACACTAATTAAATATGGTGTACTCCAAGGATCAATAATGGGGCCCTTCTGTTCCTTCTGTACATAATTAACCTAACAAAAATGGGGATAATCATCATTAACCAATCATATTTACAGATGACACCATAATTCTATTAAGAAGACAAGTAAGGAAGAATTACAATAACCTACATCTACATTTACACAGAAACTCCACAAGCCACTACACCGTGCATGGTGGAGGGTACCCTGTACCACTGCTTGTCATTTTCTTTCCTGTTCCACTCTCAAATAAAGCGAGGGAAAAATGACTGTCTGTACACCTCTGTATGAGCCATAATTTCTCATATCTTATCTTTGTGGTCCTTACACACAATGTATGTTGGTGGCAGTAGAATCACTTGGCAGTCAGCTTCAAATGCCAGTTCTCTAAATTTTCTCTGTAGTGTTTCTCAAAAAGAACATTGCCTTCCCTCCAGGTATTCCCATTTGAGCTCCTCAATCAGGGGGAACAAAAACTAAAATTTCACACCACTTCACAAAGAAAGTGTACACCCCATCTTTCTCCATCAACGATGAACCAGTTGGTATCAGCACAGAAACTAAGCTCTTGGGACTAAGTAATGTGGAACTGAAGAAATCTATTGAATGCCTTAATGCAAAACAGAGCAAGGCATGCTACCTTTTTTGCACGCTAGAAACCTGTTATAGTGCTAAAACAGTAAAAAATGCATACCATACTTACTCTCATTCTTGCCTTAAATGTGGAGTCACTTTCTGTGGAAGCTCTAAGGCAGCTACTAGCACTTTTAAACAGCAAAAAATGGTCATTAGAAACATGTCTGGATGCCTAGATACTCATGTAAACTTCTATTTAAGATCTCTGGATTCATCCTTTATCATGTATCTACATTGTGGAAGCCCTTATATTCTTTAAAATAAATGTAATGGGTAAGTACTGCGGATTACGGAAAATGAACTGCGATCCACATGATCACTTTATTGAGGAGAAAAAACTATATGATCCAAATCAACACATTCCCGTGTCAAAACTGTTCTTTCTACATGAGAGTTAAACTTTACAACAAAATTCCTGACAAAATTTAAAAGCAATTATTGAAGTCAAAACATTTGGAAAATATTTAAAGTCATATTTACAACATCACTGCCCTTATTCCACTGAAGAATATTAACATTTATGATGTATAAATACATAATGTATGTAGTTTATTACTGACATCTTAAATAAGTATTTGTAGAAATCACTTCCACTTGAATACTTATAAATCCTTTTGTCCAACGTCTTACGCATAAGCTGCTTTATAGACAAGAGAACCAATAAAATACAATCTACAAACACACATAAGACAATTAAACAAAATATTATTCTTATTTCATCTGATGTGATGTTTCACAATATAGTTTCGCAATCACTGGCAATAATGCTATAGTTAATTTATCTGGAAATAAGTTTCATAGTAAAATATTCATTATTTAAGTCATCAAGAATACACAGAGATAAAAATCTGCTGGGAGCTAGCTAATAGTTCCTCTTTGCTTAATTGATACAACTCATAAAGGGGTCTCCATTTTCCTCTTTTTAACAAATGTCTTTCTTTTTTCTAAACCTTACTATTTAAAAGTATCAACAAAAGTAAACAATTTTTGAAAATATAATATAATTGGAAAGATTTAAAAAAAAAAAAACCTTCTCGCTAAGCAGCAGGTGGAGAAAACACACATAAATGTTAACAAAATGTGCAAGCTTTCAGAACCAGTGACTCCTTCTGTCAGATGAGTTGAAGTGGAAGAAAGAGGAGTGACAGAAGAGGACTGGGGAGATTGGCATATGGGGAGAGTTACAAAACAGCCATCTGTAGCCCTGGGTCAGAGGTGATTTACGAGAAGGGATGAGAAGGAAATACTGATTATTGGGGACAGCACCAGACATGATTTGAAAACGTGAGAGCTTAAAAGGTGGAAGGTAGGGTAATAAGCAAGACAGGGATTACTGATAAACAACGTGCATGAGTTAATAAGAGCAGAAAGCTAGGTGCGCTCTACAACATGTCAGTCGTGACTCCGGTGTCTGTTTCACCACACGTGCCACCTGGTTTCTGCACCTTGACACCAGTATTTCAGAACTAAGCAGGTTTTGGGACTGGTGTTGCAACATGTCCTTGGTTATCCCTTTCCAATCGGTATTTGGTCTCACATACTTCACTCCCTCTCAGTTTTATACAACTTTTATTTCCTGACCTGTGTAAACCAATGCCCCCCCCCCCCTCCCACACACACACACACACACACACACACACACACACACACACACACACACACACACACACACACGTCTACCCCATATAATGCACTTAGTTTCTGTTCTTATTAACTCTTGCATGATGAGTGGTCAGTAATCTCTATCTTCCTCAGTACCCTATCTTCCACCCTTAAGCTCTCAGGCTATCTGGCAGAGCACTCAGGGACTACAATAAAGGAGAGGAGAGGGGAAAGGGAAAGATGGGTGGATACTGAAATTGCTACCTATCAGAAACCCTCGGAGAGCATTAAAGATAAACACCAGTCCTAATTGTTCAATTGTAAAGTGACCTGTTTCCAAATTACATACATAAAAAAAAAAACACTATTTCAGTATACATATAATTCGTAAACGATGCTTTGCTGATTAACATTGTTCTTATGTGAGAAACATAATATAAATGTGAGATTAATACTGTAACCAATCGAAAGAAATGTAGCACCTGGTCAGGATGTACCAGTAAACTTATCATTATAAAATTACTACAGCAAATTAAATAGAACATATAAATAAAGCACGTTAATTGAATCTCCAATATATGTTAGCACTAAAATTCAGGCACTAGTTGATTTGTTATAAACAAATTTAGAAATGGAATTGTTACCTGTAACATAATTAGTCAGAAAATGTTATATTAACTCGTAACTAAGTTGAAAATAGGTTCACCTTGTTCAGCACTGAGATTGTAAATTTTTAACAATGTGTATCTCATATTCGGCTTAACTTTTAATTGTGATTTTATATAAAATTGTAATTTTCATTGTAGGTAATTGTTAACAAAAGTATAAATAGAGGTCACCCAGGCACCTTGGGGCACTCGTTTTTTGGCTAGGGTTGCGAGCAAATGTATTGTAGGCTCACTCGTTTGTTGATTGTTGTGAACTCTGTGTCTTTGATGTCAATTTTGGGTACATGTGATGTAACCGGTACAGTTCACCAGGCTCGGACACCAGAGTCCTGGAAATATATTGGTGTTAAAACTGCACTGTACTTTTGAATTTATTTGGGAGTCTTCCACACTCTTTTTCATAGGCTGCACAGCGACGAGACATGAATTCAGGAATTTTACGAAACCCAGAGAACTAAACAACTCTCAATGTTGGTAGAATTGACGTGAAAACAACAGCGCATCGACTGGGCATTTCAATTAAAACATTTGCAATGCGGAGGTGGGAAAATATAAACATCTCAACGTGGTGGAGGAGCTGGGATCGAGTGGAAGACTGTGCAGAGGACGACTCGCAAGAATTCCATGTACAAGAGCCAGGAACCATAATCTTGTACGTTGCAGAATGCGCCATGGACGTCGCCAGGAGCAAAAGTGAAATTCTGGAATGACATCGCAAATTGATCAGATAAGTGCCCTTTTTAATTGTTTTTATTTCGGTCCCAGACAGTGTCCTACAATTTTCTGTTTTTGTTTCATTGTGTGCGTGTGACAATTTCACTTGATAGGCAGGAAAGTGTTTTGTCTAGTGTTTAGCCACTTTGATCAAAATGAGCGAAACTCAGTTAAATCGAATAGGCATAACCACGCAGTCAGGCCGTCAATTTCATGCTTCAACTCCAAATGTACACTTAAACAGTGAAGCAAATTCCGCGAGCAGTAGTTGTTCGCCTTTTCATGGTTTTTCGGGAGCAAATCAGCAACCTAATTTAATTGATCAGATATCTCAATTGTTCAATAATAAACTAGAACAATTGGTAACTCAAAATAACCAATTAGGTAGCAACATTAAAGAGGTCACAGAAAAGCTGGACCAAAATTTGAAATCATTGAGAGAAGAAATCAATGCAACAAGTAACACAGTACAAATTGTTGCATGTGACATAGAAAGGATAGAAACCAAAGTTGACTGTTTGGAGATTTTCACAATCTCCGAATTTAAAGAAACAAACAAAGGCATTGAATTAGTTAACGAACGTGCCAAAAACACGGAAGTAGTCGTTTTAAATGAATCAATGAACCGAAAAGATGAGTTAAAAATGTTGCAGGAACTCTTTGTTTCAGAAAAACAATTCATAGGGGAAAGATTGAAATAAAATTCTGAAGTTGTTTTTGATAAGATATCTCGTATTGACGAGAAAGAAGAAAGTGTAACAACAGAACTGCAAACAGTCAGCTCTGAAGTTTCAAAATCACAAAATAATATAATGTCCAATTTTGATTCAAACCAGATGTTTGTGCATAGTTGTAACAATGTTAGTTTAAAATGTTACCCAGGTGATGTGAAATTGCATCCGGTTAACTATGTGTATCGGTGCAAGGACAGTTTCCAACCAAACATGCCAGTGTCTGCTAAAGTTACATTTGCGAAACGTTTTTTGGATGGTGAAGCCCTTACATGGGCGAACCAAAACACTGATACAAATACTACGTCTTTTGCCGATTTTGAACGCCAATTCTTGGCAAAGTTTTGGTCGGAAAACAAACTGGCAAGAATAAAATCTTAATTTCTTAACGGTAGCAAATATCACACAAGTCTTGCAATTAGCATGCGAGAATTTTGTGAAAATCAGTTAGGGACATTGTCACATTTGAGCAAACCTTTGGACGAACTGATACAGATTGACGCACTGAAACAGCGCCTACCACACTGTTTTCAGTGGGGACTTGTATATGGACCAGATGACAGTGTTGACGAATTTTTACGTTATGTAGACAAAATTGACCATGCATGGCAGAATGATGAAAGACAGTACAATCAAAACCTCAGAAACACTCACAATAGGAATGGGGGGGTCACAACAATATAATGGGCACAGAAATAATAACTGGCGTGGTAACCAAAACAGTAGTTACAAAAGACACAAAAACCATCAAGAACAGAGAAACAGTAACCAGTTTCACAACAGCAATTCCAACCAGGGAAACAGGTAACCACCTCGTTGGGAGCCTGTCAATTCGAGGTGAATAATTATGGCACAAACCAGGCAAATACGAGGTTAAAGAGACGGAAACATAAAAGCAATCATTGTTGTTGTTGTTGTTGTGGTCTTCAGTCCTGAGACTGGTTTGATGCAGCTCTCCATGCTACTCTATCCTGTGCAAGCTTCTTCATATCCCAGTACTTACTGCAACCAACATCCTTCTGAATCTGCTTAGAGTATTCATCTCTTGGTCTCCCTCTACGATTTTTACCCTCCACGCTGCCCTCCAATGCTAAATTTGTGATCCCTTAATGCCTCAGAACATATCCTACTAACCGGTCCCTTCTTTTTGTCAAGTTGTGCCACATACTCCTCTTCTCCCCAATTCTATTCAATACTTCATCATTAGTTATTTGATCTACCCATCTAATCTTCAGCATTCTTCTGTAACACCACATTTCGAAAGCTTCTATTCTCTTCTTGTCCAAACTATTTATCATCCATGTTTCACTTACATACATGGCTACACTCAATACAAATATTTTCAGATACAGCTTCCTGACACTTAAATCTATACTCGATGTTAACAAATTTCTCTTCTTAAGAAACTCTTTCCTTGCCATTGCCAGTCTACATTTTATATCTTCTCTACTTCGACCATCATCAGTTATTTTGCTTCCCAAATAGCAAAACTCCTTTACTACTTTAAGCGTCTCATTTCCTAATCTAATTCCCTCAGCATCACCCGACTTAATTCGACTACATTCCATTATCGTCGTTTTGCTTTTGTTGATGTTCATCTTATATCCTCCTTTCAAGGCACTGTCCATTCCGTTCAACTGCTCTTCCAAGTCCTTTGCTGTCTCTGATAGAATTACAATGTCATCGGCGAACCTCAAAGTTTTTATTTCTTCTCCATGGATTTTAATACCTACTTCGAATTTTTCTTTTGTTTCCTTTACTGCTTACTCATTATACAGATTGAATAAGATCGGGGAGAGGCTACAACCCTGTCTCACTCCCTTCCCAACCACTGCCTCCCTTTCATGCCCCTCGACTCTTATAACTGCCATCTGGTTTCTGTACAAATTGTAAATAGCCTTTCGCTCCCTGTATTTTACCCCTTTAAATTAAAGGAAAATTCCAGGCAAAAATTGGAATGATAAAAGATAGAAACGGGAAAGATCTGAGTGAAGCGGAGGATGTTAAGGAAAGATGGGCAGAATATGTAGAAGACCTATACAAGAAAAAACTGCATAATGACAGGGCTCCTACTGCTGATGTTAATGTTAATTTAGAATTAGAGCCAGATATTTTGGAGAGCGAAATCCAGTGGGCCCTTGAAAATACGGCTGATAACAAAACTAGTGTACATGATGAAATACCAGCAGAATTGTTTAAAGTCACTGGAAAGGATGCAGTGAATGTGCTGCATTCAATATGTCAAAAAATATGGATCACGCAGCAGTGGCCAGAAGACTGAAAAAGATCAGTATTCATCCCCATTCCAAAGAAGAGAAGTTCTAAAGAATGCTCAGACTACCAAACAATCGCACTTATCTCACATGCTAGCAAAGTCGTGTTGAAAATCTTACAAAATAGACTTCGCCAATATCTAGATCGAGAGCTACCAGAAGAAGAAGCTGGATTTAGGAAAGGAAGAGGAACTAGAGATCAAATTGCTAACATTCGGTGGATTATGGAAAAAGCAAGAGAATTCCAGAGAGATGTGTACCTCTGCTTTATTGACTACGCCAAAGCCTTTGACTGCGTCAATCACAACAAATTATGGGACGTACTGAAAAACATGGGTGTACCAGATCACCTCATTCATCTGATACGGAGTTTATACCTTGACCAAGAAGCCACGGTGAGAACTATGTAAGGAACAATGAAATGGATAAAGATTCAGGCTGCATACTGTCACCGTACTTATTCAATCTGTATGCAGAATATGCTATGAGGAATGCGAGGCTAGATGAAGCAGAAACAGGAATTAAAATAGCTGGAATAAATGTAAACAACCTCAGGTACGCGGATGATACGATGCTGTTGGCAGAAAGTGAAGAAGAATTGAGAACACTCTTGCTGAAGGTGAAAGACGAAAGTGAAAAGGCCGGTCTTAGGCTGAATGTGAAGAAAACGAAAATTATGGCAACTACACCTACCAATCCGTGGGATATAGCAGGAGAAACGATGGAGGTAGTGACCACATTCAGCTATCTTGGTTCCCAGATCTCTGCTGATGGTGACTGCAGCCATGAAATCTGGAGACGCCTGTTGCTCGGTAGACAGGCGATGTCAAACCTTGACAAGGTTATAAGGTCCAGAGATATAACATTAGCAACAAAGATCCGTATTGTGAGGGCTATGGTCTTTCCAGTTGTGATGTATGGATGTGAGACCTGGACCATTAGAAAGGCTGAACGGCGAAGAATTGACTCCTTCGAATTGTGGTGTTGGAGGAAACTTCTTAGAGTTCCATGGACTGCAAAGAGAACCAACAGATCAATATTGGAGCAAATAAAACCAGATTTCTCCCTGGAAGGTCTAATGTTAAAACAAAAGCTGACCTACTTTGGACACACAATGCGAAGGCATGCCTCGCTAGAAAAAACATTAATGCTGGGGAAGATTGAAGGAACTAGAAGAAGAGGACGTCAGAGGATGAGATGGATTGATGGCATCACACAAGCAATGTGTTCCAATCTGGAAGGTCTACGGGAGAAAGTGCAAGACAGGAAAAAGTGGCGTGATTTGGTTCATGGGGTCACGAAGAGTCGGAACCGACTAAACGAATAGAGAGAGAGAGAGAGAGAGAGAGAGAGAGAGAGAGAGAGAGAGAGAGAGAGAGAGAGAGATTTTACCCCTGCCACCTTTAGAATTTGAAAGAGAGTATTCCAGTCAACATTGTCAAAAGCTTTCTCTAAGTCTACAAATGCTAGAAACGTAGGTTTGCCTTTCCTTAATCTTTCTTCTAAGATAAGTCGTAAGGTCAGTATTGCCTCACGTGTTACAACAATTCTACGGAATCCAAACTGATCTTCCCCGAGGTCGGCTTCCACCAGTTTTTCCATTCGTCTGTAAAGAATTCGCATTAGTATTTTGCAGCTGTGACTTATTAAACTGATAGTTCGGTAATTTTCACATCTGTCAACACCTACTTTCTTTGGGATTGGAATTATTATATTCTTCTTGAAGTCTGAGGGTATTTCGCCTGACTCATACATTTTGTTCACCAGATGGTAGAGTTTTGTCAGGACTGGCTCTCCCAAGGCCGTCAGTAGTTCTAATGGAATGTTGTCTACTCCCGGGGCCTTGCTTCGACTCAGGTCTTTCAGTGCTCTGTCAAACTCTTCACGCAGTATCGTATCTCCCATTTCGTCTTCATCTACATCCTCTTCCATTTCCATAATATTGTCCTCAAGTACATCACCCTTGTATAGACCCTCTATATACTCCTTCCACCTTTCTGCTTTCCCTTCTTTGCTTAGAACTGGGTTTCCATCTGAGCTCTTGATATTCATACAAGTGGCTCTCTTTTCTCCAAAGGTCTCTTTAATTTTCCTGTAGGCAGTATCTATCTTACCCCTAGTGAGATAAGCCTCTACATCCTTACATTTGTCCTCTAGCCATCCCTGCTTAGCCATTTTGCACTTCTTGACTATCTCATTTTTGAGACATCTGTATTCCTTTTTGCCTGGTTCATTTACTGCATTTTTATATTTTCTCCTTTCATCAATTAAATTCAATATTTCTTATGTTACCCAAGGAGTTCTACTAGCCCCCGTCTTTTTACCTACTTGATCCTCTGCTGCCTTCACTACTTCATCCCTCAGAGCTACCCATTCTTCTTCTACTGTACTTCTTTCGCCCATTCCTGTCAATTGTTCCCTTATACTCTCCCTGAAACTCTGTACAACCTCTGGTTCTTTCAGTTCATCCAGGTCCCATCTCCTTAAATTCCCACCTTTTTGCAGTTTCTTCAGTTTTAATCTACAGTTCATAACCAATAAATTGTGGTCAGAGTCCACATCTGCTCCTGGAAATGTGTTACAATTTAAAACCTGGTTCCTAAATCTCTGTCTTACCATTATATAATCTATCTGATACCTTCTAGCATCTCCAGGATTCTTCCATGTATACAACCTTCTTTCATGATTCTTGAACCAAGTGTTAGCTATTATTAAGTTATGCTCTGTGCAAAACTCTACCAGACGACTTCCTCTTTCATTTCTTAGCCCCAATCCATATTCACCTACTATGTTTCCTTCTCTTCCTTTTCCTACTGTCGAATTCCAGTCACCCATGACTATTAAATTTTCGTCTCCCTTCACTACCTGAATAATTTCTTTTATCTCGTCATACATTTCTTCAATTTCTTCATCATCTGCAGAGCTAGTTGGCATATAAACTTCTTCTACTGTAGTAGGCATGGGCTTTGTGCCTATCTTGGCCACAATAATGCGTTCACTATGCTGTTTGTAGTAGCTTACCCACAAACCTATTTTTTTATTCATTATTAATCCTACTCCATGTAAATGTAATGTAAATAGGGACTACTACTTAGATGATACTAGTTATAAGCAAAACTTTTGGTATCACATGTTGAGTGAATTGAATAATGCACATACTCGAGCAGGACCACAGTTTGAACTTAATGAACATGACTTAGCATTAATTGATGACACATTAACACCTGATGTAGACAGAACTTATGATATGTATGGTATCACTAGCTTGTTTTCTGATGAAGGTAAGGATAATGAGGTATCAATATTAGTAGAAATTGGTAGCCAAAATGAGGAAATAACACCTGACTCTGATAATGAAACAGGTAGCGATTTCAGTAGTGTAACTTCAGATGTTGAACACTTAGTAGTTAAGGCAGATGTGCATGCAGAGGCATCACCCACAGATTATTTTGATGATGATTTTGGTAAAGACAGTGTTGCGAAGGATGATGCATTTGATGACATATGTACACAAGAGGAATTAGATGGCATTATTTATTTTGAAATTATTGATAATGGTGTTGCAGCTGAAAGTAACTCTGAATGCGAAATTGGTTCATGTGAAGATATTAAGGGTGCAAACAAGGTATTGGTAACGATTTTTATAAAAGAAATCTTAAGTAAATCTACTAATAAGAAGGAACAAGCTAAGTTGATAGGTGAGAAGATTTTGGAATCAATTATCAGTGAAAATGAAGTTTGTTTAGAAAATAATAAGGAAAGTGAAGTCATCAAATCAGATCCATCCATGAAAGATAATTTTAAGTCTAATGAAAAAGGTATCTGTCTCTGTTGTGACTCGCCGATCATTCAAAGCACCGCCGCGCAATTACGTGCATCCTCTACGTGCGGCGCTGTCTGCCAGCCATGCAGTACCTGCGCCACCTAAGCGGCCAGCCGTGCAGCAGCCACTAGACTGGGACTTAGTGCTCATTCGAATGTTAACGCGTGCACATGTCTTGCTTGTCAACTTACTCTGTGATTTATATGTGTTGTGTCGTTCTGAAATATGTGTGTTCAACTTGACGTTATAACAATTGGCGACGAGGTAGTGGATTTCCATGGCTACTGTTGAGCAACTATTGCAAAGTCTCCTTGAGCAGCAAACGCTTCTAACAGCAGCGATTCGCAATTTCGTCATGGCGTCAAATGCGGGGCGTTTCTCATCGTTGGCTATACCTCCTTTTCCTCCTTACGACAAGACGGCGGAAGACTGGTCTGATTATGAAAAACATCTTCGACAGCACTTCTTAGCATTTCATGTCACGGACGAACAACCATGTAAGTCTCTGTTCCTTTCCTTGATTTCACCTCAAATGTATCGGTTGTTGTCGCAATTGGCTCCTTTGAAGGATCCTGCGTCTTTGTCCTTTGCTGAAATGTGTTCACTTCTGTCTGTCTATTTTCAAAAGCAAATGCATGTGGTAGCCTCTCGTGTTGCCTTTTATCGTTGTCAAAAACAGCCGCATCAATCCTATCACACTTGGGCTGCTGAACTTCACGGCCTCAGTCGAAAGTGTCAATTTGTTACTGACGTTCACAAAGAATCCTATGCCGATTCCATGGTACAGGATGCTATTATCCGATCGGCGCCCGACAAAGAAGTTCGGCAACGTGCCCTTCAGTTGGCAAATCCGACTCTCGATGAAGTTCTCTCCATTGTGCAGTCTTTTGAAATTGCTCGCGCCGCTGGGGCGCAAATCGAGGCGTGGGGTGATGTCGGGGAAATACAACCTCTGTGGGCTGTTGACGACGCGTGCGGTGCGTCCCCGCCGGCCGACGTGGCCGCAGTGCGCTCCCATGCGTAGCCTCGGCCTAACCGTAAACAACCCGCTAAGAAACTGCACCAAACCCTCGGCAACTTCCTTCATGTCCGCGGTGTTTTACAAAACATTCACGCGAGGATAGTCCCCAACATTGGGCTGTGTGTCACAATTGCAAAAAGAAAGGTCATGTGTCTTCCATTTGCAAATCCGACCGCATACATGATGTTCATGAACGTGCCACTGATTCTGATTCTGTGTTGTCTGTCAATTGCACTTCTTCCCTTTCAGGGAAGTTATTCCTAACTGTCCAAATCCTTGGTCGAGATGTTCGCATGCAGGTGGATACCGGTTCTGCTGCCACTATAATTAATTCTCAGACATATCTTCAGTTGGGTTCTCCACTCCTGTCATCTGTCACTCGGCAATTACGGACGTATAATAAACAGAAGAATTCTCTCTTGGGACAATTTAATGCTGAGGTATCTTACAAATCCATCGTTCGCACTGTTCCCATATTTGTGGTCGACCAGAGTAACGCAGAGAATCTTTTTGGTTTCGATGCCTTTCGTGTTTTTGGGTTCTCCATAGATGACTCTGTCAATATCGTCTCTGATGCTATTCCTTCTGCTCAATTGGATTCCTTGTCGACGACATTTTCGTCCCTTTTTTCTCCTAGGTTAGGCCGTGCAAACAACTTTGAAGCTCATATCACGCTCAAACCCACTGCTCGGCCTAAGTTTTTTCGGGCTCGGCCCATTCCTGTGGCCCTTCGTGATCAGGTAAAACAGGATCTGGACGTCTCACTACTTCAGGAGTCTTGCTTCCTGTCACTTCTAGTGAGTGGTCCTCTCCTGTCGTTGTCGTTGCTAAGCCAAATGGTGATATTCATCTCTGTGGCGATTTCAAAGCCTCTGTAAATGCTCAATGCCTCATCGACACTTACCCTATGCCCGGACCTGAAGAACTGTTCACTAAACTTGTTGGAGGCTAGTATTTTTCTAAAATTGACCTGTCGGAAGCTTATCAACAACTTCCTCTCGACACTGCTTCCCGGCAGTTTCTGGTCCTTAACACGCCTTTCGGCCTCTATCAATACAAATGCTTGCCTTTCGGGGTTGCTAGTGCCCCTGTTCTCTTTCAGCGATTCTTGGAACAATTATTGCTCCCTGTCCCTGGGTGTATCAATTACATGGACGACATTGTTGTCACTGGCTCCAACACTGAAGAACATCTTCAAAATCTCCGCACACTTTTTCATGTCTTACAGACTGCCGGTCTTAAGTGTAATCTTCAGAAATCACAATTTTTTCAGGCATCTACCACGTACTTGGGGTTTCAACTCTCTCGGCAGGGTATTCGTCCGCTTCAGCAAACTGTCGCTGCGATCGATGCCCTTCCTCGCCCTACATCTGTTAAGGAACTGCAGGCCTTCTAGGGGAAAATAGCATACTATCACAAGTTTTTACCGTCTGCGGCTTCAGAGGCTCAGCCGTTGCATCGCCTGTTGCATAAAAACGTGCCTTTTCACTGGCCCGCATCATGTGATGCAGCTTTCCAGAAATTGAAGACTATGCTGAAACAGGCCCCGAGCCTGGCTACTTATCGACCTGGCCAACATCTTGTTCTTGCCACAGACGCCTCTCAATACGGGGTCGGTGCAGTCCTTGTGCACCGTTTTTCTGACGGTTCGGAACAACCCATTGCTTATGCCTCCAAAACGCTCACGGATGCCCAACAAAAGTATTCTCAAATTGAAAAAGAAGCTTTGGCCATTATTTATGCCCTTCATAAGTTTGGTGTTTTTCTCTATGGCTCAAAATTTCATCTTGTTACCGATCACAAAACACTTGTTTCCTTGTTTCATCCATCAACATCACTTCCCGACAAGGCTGCACACCGCCTCCAGCGTTGGGCTCTTTACTTGTCTCGTTTCAATTATGACATTCATTTCTGGCCAACGGCTCAACATGCAAATGCTGATGTTCTATCTTGCCTTCCCATGGGTCCTGATCTGGCATTCGATAGGGACAAACTTTTGTGTTTCCACCTGGATGTTGCCGAGCAGCAGGTTGTGGACGGGTTCCCCATCACTGGGGACAGGCTGGCGGCTGCTACGGGTTCTGACCCTACCCTCTCCTGGGTTTTACACTGTATTCAGAAGAGTTGGCCAGATCGCCCATCTGCTAAGACTTCTGATCCGTTGCGGAACTACTATGCTTCGCGCTACCGCCTCACGGCTAGGGATGGTGTTATCCTCCTTTCCACTGACAATGCTTCGCCGCGTGTTGTGGTACCTGCGTCTTTGCGTGCTTCGGTCTTGCGCCTCCTTCACCAAGGGCACTGGGGTGTGTCTCGCTCAAAATCTCTGGCGTGCCGTCATGTGTACTGGCCTGGAATCGACTCTGAAATAGCACACATGGTCGCTGCCTGCGGCCCTTGTGCGTCACAGGCCACTGCCCCGAAGTCATCTTTGTCACCATGGCCTTCGCCTGATAAGCCCTGGGAGCGCATTCATGCTGACTCTGCGGGACCCTTTTTAGGTACTTACTGGCTCCTTGTAATTGACACCTACTCTAACTTTCCTTTCATTGTCCGTTGCATGTCACCTACCACCGCGGCAACCACCAGTGCTCTCGCCCGCATTTTTTCTTTGGAATGCCTCCCCTCTACTCTTGTTACTGATAATGGTCCGCAATTTGCCTCTTCCGAATTTGCGGATTTTTGTGCTCGTCATGGCGTTATGCATGTCACGGCCCCGCCGTTCCATCCACAATCAAACGGTGAGGCTGGAAGACTGGTCCGCACATTTAAGGCTCAGATGCGGAAACTTCTGACTTCTTCTGCTGCTGATGATGCGCTTCTCCAGTTTCTGGAATCTTACCGTTTAACCCCCATGGGCGACCACAGTCCAGCTGAGCTCTTACATGGCCGACAGCCCCGCACGCTACTTCATCTTCTGCGGCCTTCCACCTCACAGCCGCGGGTGCCTTCACTTGGCCGGTTCACCGCCGATGACCTCGTCTAGGCACAGGGATTTGGCAGGCGGCCAAAATGGAGCCCGGGCCGCATCTTACGACACCGTGGCCGACGCCTGTATGAAATCCAGACGGACACGGGTGTTGCAGTGCATCATTCGGACCAGCTTCGGCCTCGTGTGCCGGCAACGCCTGTTCCGAATGCCGCTACACCACCTTCGGCTCTACCTGACGCTCGGGATCTTGGCATCTCTCAATACTCACAACGCAGCCCTCTCACTGTCATCGCGATGCCAGCACAAGAACGGACGCCACCAGGAGGCGTGCCCATGCAGGAACCGGATGACCATCCTCTGTCAGAGCCAATCTACTCACCCCCTCCTCCAATGGACGCCGACACATTGCCCGTGTCTCCTGTCATATCAACTGGACTTGCCACAATGAGCAGATTGGTGCATGGGGCCCCAGCAGATTCGACCCCTACGTCTCCTGTCATCTCGACCCGTTTTCATCGGGGACACTTCCATCCGTACGGGAAGCCTCCTCCTCGAGACTTTACGGCGAGTCAAACAACGCCTATGGACGTTAGCCATCTCCAGGACGCCTCCATCAGGACCAGTGCAACAATTTCAAAGGGGGGAAAAGTGTTTTGACTCGCCAATCATTCAAAGCGCCGCCGCGGAATTACGCGCGTCCTCTACGTGCAGCGCTGTCTGCCAGCCATGCAGCAGCTGCGCCACCTAAGCGGCCAGCTGAGCAGTGGCCACTAGACTGGGACTCAGTGCTCATTCGAATGTTAACGCGTGCACCTCTTGCTTGTCAACTTACTCTGTGATTTATATGTGTTGTGTCGTTCCGAAATATATGTGTTCAACTTGACGTTATAACAGTCTCATGTGTATTTAATTCCAGTCATAATGATACTCAATCTTGTGTTGATTCTGACATTGAAACCTGTAGTGAAGAAGTATGTAACAACATTGATACAACTGAATTAGAAAATGACTTGTTGGCAGATAATGTGAATAGTGACCCAAAAATTACCTTAGGTAGCCCTTACGTAGAAATAAGCATTAACAATTGGTCAGGACTTTGTTTGATTGACACTGGCAGTCCCATTAGTAGTATCTCAGCCAAGTTGAGGAACAGGATAAAAGACACTGAAAGTTACATCGAATTTCCCATCACAGGTGTACGGATTAAAGGTGCCACCGGCAAGTTTATTAAGTTAATAAATAAACAAGTTTTAATTACATTTTCTGTTCGCAACATTAATATTGAACATGGTTGTTTAGTTATTCCAGATCTCAATGAGCAAATGATTTTAGGGATGGACTGGATAGTTAAAGCAAAGGTGAGTTTTGATTGGCAAAATTCAGAATTACTGTTCACTGAACCAAAGGCTAGTATTCAAGGAAAAGTAGTGATCCAGTTAAATTCAAGTACAAACAGTAGTAACCATATTAGGGAAATAATTTATCCAGAGTGTAGCCATTACATGGAGGAAGAGGAAAATAGGGATCACAATAACCAGAATTTGGTTGATGATAGTTACTCCCTAACCATATCAAAAAATGTAAAAGAAGCAAATGACTTGACTGAGTCTGAAAAGCAGGAATTGGAAAATTTTATCTGGGAAAACTGTAACATTTTTAGTGATCAACCTGGTAGGATCAAAGATTATGAATGTCATTTGAAGTTAAAGCCACACGAACCCTTTTTCATTAAGCCTTATGGGGTACCCATCTGTAAAAGGAAAGAAGTGGAGAGGGAACTCCAGAAAATGCAAAAATGGAGAATAGTAGAGAGAAGTCACAGTCCATAAACAGCCTGATGATCTGTATTTCAAAAAAGGATGGTGGTGTTAGACTGGTGTTGGATTCACATCACCTGATTAAGTTTATAGAAAGAGAAACAGATCATCCTGAATCCATGGAGGAACTCCTGTACAAATTCAATGATACAAAATATTTTTCTAGCCTGGATTTGACCTCAGGTTTTCATCAAATCACATTAGCACAGGATTTTTATATAATGGTAAATGTTTTCATTATTGTGTTGTTCCGTTTGGGCTGAATGTGTCTGTAGCCGAGTTTATTCGAGCTTTGGATCATGTGATTGGAAGTGAACTACTATCTAAACTAATTATTTACGTGGATGATATATTAATAACCAGCAAAACTTGGGAGGAACACCTTGATACTTTGTAAAAATTAGCCAATAAGTTCAGGCAAGGCGGTATGACCCTTAAATTAAGTAAATGCAAATTTGGAGTATCAGACTTGAAGTTTTTAGGCCATATAATTAACAGAGAAGGCATTCTACCTGACAGTGATAAAATTTCTGCAATTGTCCAGTTTCCATGTCCAAAGAACAAAAAACAGCTGAGGTCATTTTATGGTTTATGTAATTTTTATCTTAAGTATGTCAGCACCCAAGCTTTAATTGCACCATGTTTGAGAGAGCTATTAAAAAAGAACACCATATGGGAATGGACAGATCAGTGTCAAGCAGCATTCGATGAGATCAAACAACAACTAAATAACAGTCAATTACTCCAAAAAAAAAAAATGGTTCAAATGGCTCTGAGCACTATGGGACTTAACGTCTGTGTCATCAGTCCCCTAGAACTTAGAACTACTTAAACCTAACTAACCTAAGGACATCACACACATCCATGCCCGAGGCAGGATTCGAACCTGCGACCGTAGCAGTCGCGCGGTTCCGGACTGCGCGCCTAGAACCGCTAGACCACCGCGGCCGGCTCAATTACTCCACAGACCTGACCTTTCACTACCATTTTGCCTAATGACAGATAGTTTAGATTACGGATTTGGTGTACATTTTTTTCAACAGAAGGAAATTAATGGAAAAATAGAACATCTTTCAATCAGTTTTGGCAGCCGAGGTCTGCAGAAACATGAACGTAATTACACGGTGACTGAGAAGGAACTACTTGCCACTGTATGGGGTTTCACTAAATACAGGAACTATCTAGCAGGCCATAAAGTCATAGTTTTCATGGATCACAAAGCTCTATGTTATATTCAAGACTGTAAACTTTTCAATAGTAGATTAACCAGGTGGGCCATATTTTTGCAACAATTTGATTATAGCATTCAGTATATAAAAGGGGATCAGAATGTAATTGCTGATGCTTTGTCTAGATTACCTGTGGGGGGTGGTCAGGAAGAAGAACTATTGGATAACAAAGTGTTTAAAATAATGGACATGAGAGGGATTAAGGGTGAAAAGGAAATTACTAACATTTGCAGTCAGCTTAGGAGATACCAGAACCAGGATGACGATTTGAAACTTGTGAAAAGCCTTATTGGTAAAAATGGTTATGAAAAGGTTGGCATGTATTATCAAAACTTTAAAGGTATTTTATTCAGGAGACATAACACTGACTCTGACATCTGGAAGGTTTGTTGGCCTATACAATGTGTTGACGTTTTAATTAAGTACACACATGAGAGCTATGGACACTGTGGAATCATGAAATGCACTGACAAACTTAAGGAAAATGTCTATTTTAATAATATGTTTAGAAGAGTGAGACAGGTTATACAATAATGTGATCGGTGTCAAAGAGTAAAAGAGTAAAAGTCACAAATCAGAAATACCAAGGTTATTTACAAAGTATTGTGCCAAAAGGCAAATTGGAACTGATAGGAATTGATTTGTTTGGCCAATTGCCGAGAACTAAAGAGGGTTATACATATTTGTTTGTAGTTGTTGACTTATTCACTAAACTAGTAAAATTGTATCCACTAAAGAAGGCAACAAGCAGGAAAATTTTAAACTGTTTCTGTAATGATTACTTCACACAGATTGGAAAACCAAAAGCCATACTTTCAGACAATGGGAGCCAATTTACATTTAACGTTTGGAAAGATTTCCTGAAAGATGAAGACATTAAGCACATTCTTATTTCCGTATATTCTCCGTCTTGTAACCCAACTGAGTGCTATATGCGTGAAATAGGCAGGCTTTGTAGAACTTACTGCTCTAAAGATCATACAAATTGGTCAAGTTACATATGTGATTTTGAAGATGTTTTGAACGCCTTACAACATACAACAACTGGCTTTACGCCTTATGAAGTCCATTTTAACAAACACCCACCAAACATCTTGTATGAATTGATCAATTTCCCTGTCTGTAATGAGTTAACACTGGACGAGAGAATGGAAATAGTAAAGAAAAACACTGAAACACGCTGTGCCAAGAGAAAGCTTAAGGGAGGCTGTGGGGAGGGGAGAGGGAAACAGGTGCAATAAAGGAGAGGAGAGGGGAAAGGGAAAGATGGGTGGATACAATGGCACAAGATGGCACACAAAGAGGGTGGGAGATGAGAATAGGGAGGTGATAGGACAGAGGGGGTGGAAGCTGTTGGGTAGAGGGTGTGGGGTCAGCCGGTTACCAGCCGGGATAATTTCAGAATTAGAGAATGCGTTGTAAGGATAACTCCCATCTGTGCATTTCAGGAAAGCTACTGGTGGAGGGGAGGATCCAAATGGCCTGGGTTGAGAAGCAGCCATTGAAATTAAGCATGTCGTGTTTAGCTGCATATCATATCATAGGATAGTTTCTTTGCTCCTATGCACAGTTTGGCAGTGTCTGTTCATACCAGTGGACAGCTGGTTGCTCGTCATACTAATATAAAAATCTGTGCAATGATTACAGCAAAGCTAACATACGACGTTGCTGCTTTCGGGAGATGGCCTGGACTGGACTATCAATACTGGAATAGGAAGTGCTGGGTGGGTAGATTGGACAGGTCTTGCACCTTGATCTTTCACAGGGATCATATCCCACATGCAAGACCTACCCAATCAACTCACCCAGCACTCCTATTTCAATCCTGTCACAGGCTTATCCTTCCCATCAGAGACCAGGCCACTTGTGAAATCAACAACATCATATACTAGCTCTCCTGAATCACTGCACGGCTTTTTATATTGGTACAATTACAAACCAGCTCTCCACCAGGATTAACAGCCGTCGCCAAAATGTGGCCACAAGTGAAGTAGACTACCATGTGGCATAAAATGCAACTAAACATGACATGACATGCTTTATTTTAATAGCTGCTTCGCAAACCAGGCCATGTGGATCCTCTCCTCCACCAATAGCTTTTCTGAACTGCATAGACGTGAGTTATCCTTATAACACATTCTCTACTCCCAAAATCATTCCGGCCTCATCCTACAGTTTCCTACTGCCCCACACATTTCACCCAACAGTTTCCATCCCCTCTGTCCTGTAACCTCCTCCCTATTCTCATCTCCCACCATCTTCATGTGCTGCCCTCTGCCAACGTACCCACCTGTCTTTGCCCTTCCCTGACTCTCCCCTTTTTCGCTCCCTGTTTCCTCCTCCCCACCTGACTGCCCCACAGCCTCCTGATGCTGTGTCTGTTGAAACTCTAGTACCTGCACACTCCACCAAACACGCTCTTTTCCCCAGCCACCCATACCCTGCTATCCCTTCCCCTTCCCTGCCCCCTCCAGATTGCGAAACATTCCACATGGGAAAAATATATCTAAAAACAAAGATGATGTGACTTACCAAACGAAAGCGCTGGCACGTCGATAGACACACAAAGAAACACAAATACACACACAAAATTCTAGCTTTCGCAACCAACGGTTGCTTCGTCGGAAGGAGAGGGAAAGACTAAAGGATGTGGGTTTTAAGGGAGAGGGTAACGAGTCATTCCAATCCCGGGAGTGGAAAGACTTACCTTAGGGGGAAAAAAGGACAAGTATACACTCGCACACACACATATCCATCCGCACATACATAGACACAAGCAAAATGTCTGCTTGTGTCTGTGTATGCTCTCCTGCGAGCTTCTGTAAAGTTTGGAAGGTAGGAGACGAGATACTGGCAGAAGTAAAGCTGTGAGACCGGGCGTGAGTCGTGCTTCGGTAGCTCAGATGGTAGAGCACTTGCCCGCGAAAGGCAAAGGTCCCGAGTTCGAGTCTCGGTCGGGCACACAGTTTTAATCTGCCAGGAAGTTTCATGATGTAGTTTTGCTGCCTGCTCACTACTCCCATCCCTATACTCATCCTTCTTCTCAGCCAAGCTGGTATCACTGTCCCCCGTGAAACCTTTAGATAGGGTTGTGCTTGACCAAATGTGTATCACAGACAGAAACAACTTCCAGCGTGCAAATCATATGTAACAACTGCAACAATACATAAATGAAAGATCGTAATCACGATTCAGTCCAGTTCTCAATCTTTCGTTTGTTCTGCAATCAAATAGTGAGGTATGTTCGTACTATCTTCACAATGGGTCTTGCTGCTGTAATTTATTCTCGCAACAACAATTAGTAGGTTTATTTTGTTTTTTAGACATTTCATTCTGAATTAAATTTCCTTCTTGTTTCATCTCAAAGTCACCATCTTCTAAAGCTTATTAAATGCTGGTAACATTTTTACCTAGTATTCTAATACGTGAACAGCGAGAAAATTTCTCATTTCCAAATCATTTAACATATCTGTACAATGTCTCATAATCTGGGTTTAAAATCAAGCAAAGGGTTTTGAAAGACAACATTTGTGGTTTTTTGTGTTATCTTTACTTAATAAGCAGCATTAATGTTGGTATACAGTATCCATACACATATGAGAACTTTTATTGTAAACCTGTTCAAATACCACAAGAGTCTGTAAGTTGATATAATTTAGCACTACTTCCTCCTGTGTTTCACAAAACTGTCAAATTTCAGGCAGAGCAATAGATCGTTGGATGGGCTAGTTCATAGTTTCTTATGTATCCTTTGTACTAGCACCATAAGAGTCGAAAGTCATGACTGCTCAAGCAACATCAATACTGTAACGAGTGCTTCAACTTATCAGGAAATCCTAAGCCTGTTTGAAAGTCTAAATCATCTACCTAGCCCTGCTATCACAAATTCATCAAAATAAATCTGCATGTGACCTCATAGCCAAAGCTTCATCTGTAAATGTAAGATGACCCCTATACGCTATATTAAATAACGAAAAATCTCAACCCTGCAGCTATTGTTTAATTTGTGAATATAAGACAACTCTATTTTTAGAATGACTAATTTGTGGAAAAACCTCATCTTATAATCAGGTTAATACTGTTTTCCATTACTGCTAAAGAAAAAATAAGCCAAGTCTGAAAACCTCCTTGGCACTTCATCACACAATGGGCACCTTAATGGTCAACTGCCTTAATAGTCAATCACACTCACGGTACAACCTGCTTTGACTGCTTTAGCAGTACACACAGTCAAAGTGATAACAATGTTGGCCTAAGGAACTTGCTGAGTTTGTTCACGGATAAATCTTTCCTACATCAATTGCTTATAGTCATCTAATGAGTCATAACCTCACATTTAAAGAAGAACAAGTGATCTGTTGGAAGAAAATAATGTTTACTAAAATAAGAACAAAACTCAAGTTACCTCAAGAATAGTAGCAAAGTCTTCTCGACCCAGTAGCCCATATGCTGTTCCTGCTAACTGCCTGATGGTATTGTGGAAGACATCACCACCAAAACAAAACAGTGCTACTGCTAATTCCAGTCCCGTACCAAAATCACATTCATCAGTGGCGATATTGGCTGCTGTAATAATTTCTTGTAATTTTCCAAGGTGTGCATCACGTTCCTCATCTGTTGTTGCTGTTACAACCTTTTCCAACAGCTTCTTCAAGGTTCCTTTTCAGAATTGAAAGATAAAAGTAAGACTTACTAGTAAATATAAATTATGAAACTGAATTACTGGCCAGTAATGGAAGTAACTATTGTACTCTGCAGAGAAAGAAAGAACACACATTGAATTTTCTTTACTGTCTATATTAAACTGTTTTTAATAAAACTTCAAAAATTTGAGGAAAGAAATAACCTTCAAAATCGAATATCCTGTCCTTCCCTGCCTGACTCCCCCCTCCCTACACACACACACACACACACACACACACACACACACACACAAGATTTTAGAAAATTTTACATTTGTTGTAATAGTTAAAATTCAGCACAGATCTACTCTTAACGTTGCAAGTAACCTCTTGTTAAAAAATGGCATTCAATGTTACATATACCGGATAAACTCCACAAACTGGAATCTTACCCTAGTGAAGTGTAAAGCTGTAAATAAAAGAATAATGACCAATTCAAAGGCGGATCACGGCAATTTCATCCCTCCTTAGTGACCGGTATGAGGTACATGAGCTTTTGGCCGAAGCCTTCTTCAGAAATGAACACACACACATTAACACAAGCAAGCACACCTCATGCGCACATTACTGCTCTGTACATTGAAATGTAATCTGGTCATTCTTTCACAGGGATCAGTTCTCAGTTCACTTTTCTTTAGCTTGCACATTGCAGACATGCCAAAAACAAAATTATGAAAGTTTGGTGACCCTAGTGACTGCATACTTGCAAAAAGGTGTACCTAAATTGAACAGTCAGAAGAGATCCAAATGGAGGAACTGGAGGAAGTGGGAATTACAAATGGAGACTCCAACCAAATGTCACCAAAATGAAGGCTTTCTGCTTCCCCCTAAATAGTAAAAGTGAAGAAAAGAAATCTCAACAGACAGTTTGAAAACATTACACTTACTCACAATAAAACATATAAGTACTTGAGGGGAATCCTTGATAGAACGCTGTCTTTCAGAAGGCATCTAACAAAAAGGGCAAAAAAATTGAAAATCAAACTCATCAGCATTCAAAAGTTACGTGGTACAACGTGTGGAGCATCGGTATCCACCCTATATTCTTCTGCTTGGGTCTTGCCTTCTCGTCTATTGAACATTACGCCTCAGGTTGGCGAAACTGCCAGAATGCACAAAAGATAGATTTCCAACTAAATAACACCATGAGAATGATTGCTGACATCACTAAATCAATGTCTATGGGATAGCAGCCAGTACTAAGCTACCTTTCACACCCCCAACTACGGCAAATAAGTGCTCTCATGAAAGAGTACAAAAAGATAACTGATAGTAAAAATCTACCGATTCGTCAAGATGTGAATGATGCAGACTGTAACTGATTCTGCTCTAGATGACCACCAATAATAATAGCAAGGGTCGCTGTGGAAGATAAGTTCAACATAACTAATCCATCAACTCAAGAATGGACTGGACAATAAAATAATACAATGCCATGTATCACCCAAAAACCACTGGGATTTGACTTGCCATGCAAAACATGGCCAGTGCTAAACAGAATTAGAACCCAACATGGCAAATACACACACCTTTTACACAAATGGGATAAAGAACCATACTCACTTTGTTTTTGTGAAGAACCAGGAATTGTCAGACATATCATCAAATAATTCCCCACAAGATCATACAATGGCGGACCAGAAGACTTGCTGCTGGCGATTCCAAAATCAATAGATTACATAAATGCTGCAGATGTTTGTGTATAAGATTTTATACTGTAAATGTTATGTTCTAAACTCTGTGTATTTTTCTCTCAATGTGTCAAAAAGCCAAATGATAGAAAAACACAGGCAAAACATACAGCATTAAAGAAGAACACATGACACTATCCAGGCCATTTACCAACATGCATATCCACTTTATAGCTTTCTATAAAAAGATGAATACTACCAAACTGGCTCACAGCATCCATGAAGAACTGTCACGTTAAGGAGTTGTGAGACGAATTTGCTGAGCGTGCTCCACAACGTTATTCAATAGACCTACGTGATTGTTGTATTACACAGGACATCTGGATTTTCTCATCAAGAACCAGTTTCCTCGAACTCCAGGGGTACGAAATTGTCCTTCAAGATATCTGCTCACCATTTAATCAACAGTACTAGTACTTATGATCAACTAGTATACCATCTACCTCACTTTTATGCTTCTCCTGGATGCTGGATTTGTACTTGCTCCCCCCCTCCCCGTCTCCCCGTCTCCTTGTGGGTACTGGAACTGGGATTTCTACAAATGGATGAGTGGAAATCATAACTGCCTTGAAAGCTGAGTATTTAAATATATTTGCCAATGAGTAACGTGACTGCCCATGTTGATTCACAATCAATACCTTGAAAGTGAGAGCCAAACTCACTTAGAACATCTTGGTGTTCACAATGAGACAAATAAATAATAAAGGATGAAAAACACGAGTACAAGACTGAAACCATATATTGCATATGTGATATAATTCTGAATAGATGGTCAATACAAACTTTAACAAATAAACAATAAAAAACTATTAACACCAATAAAATGTTGGGCCACCAAAATCATATACAGTGGTCTAACAGCTCTAAATACCATCATTTAGTTAACAGTTTGAGGCACATGAAAGCCTGAAAAGTGTAATCACTTAAAAAATGTTTAATAGATGCAGTTCCAACAATTATGACACAAAAGATGAAATTAATTTATTCTGCTTTCAATAATATACTGGTCTACAACTGGATTTTATTTATTTCAAGATACTCAAGATTTGATCACGGAGTCATGGCTCAGTATCTTTAGGAAGCATGATTACTGCCACTACTTTTACTTCCTCACAAAAGCTGTGAAACCAAACTGTGATAGAAAGAAACATTATAGGTTTCGGGCAAACCAACGATTTCTAGGCACCTAACACTTTTGAGCTTCTGTAATCTGATCTTACAATCCTCAAATGACCTTAACCTCTTTAAACACTCGCGAAGCATATTAACAGAGAAATATGATTGCCTTCTTTTTCATCAGAAATTTCAACACCTTAAGATGTTGTCATTTAGTTGCACTTACTTTCAGACTCTATGAGGCTTCTGTAACCAAGTTCAGTCTTCTTGTCATAAGGAACAACCATTCCTGCCTGATGAAATGTCTTACAGACAGTTTTCCTAGATCGAGCTTTCATTTGTGGTGTGTTGAGATCCAGAGTGACCTTGTGGTTTGTGGCCCATTCTTGCAGACTACTCTGTATTCGAGAAACTTTCATTTTTTGGAATGGATCTGCTTTAGAACGGTATTCCTCAAGATATGAGCTGTGAACAGAATGAATGAAGCATGCAGAAATAGGTTACAAAATAAAAAAAATATTAAAAAACTAAATTTCTCAAACTATTGTTTTAATAATAATAATAATAATAATAGTGGTAATAATTAATGTGCTGTATATGCTATCTTGCAGTACATCATCCAGGATCTGATTCTCTTCCTCCCTTGCCTCCTCGTCCCTTCAACATACGCTTCTAAGATTGTTTTTATAACTCTCTTACTCCTCCTTTCTTAATATATGCTCTTCCTTTCTTAATATATGCTCTATCCAGTTACTTTTCCTTCTTTTTATTACACTCATGAATTGTCTCTACTCTCCCACTCTTCTCAGGATCTTCTCATGTTTCACACTATTCACCCAACTTATTCCTTGCATCCTACACCAAGTCCACATATCAAAAGTCTCCACCTATTCCCAACTTAAGTTTCTCATTACCCACATTTCAGCATCATACAGGACGGCACCTCCCACGAAATATGGATCTTGCCAAGTCGGAGGCTCGTGTACCTCAACAACACAGAAAGTCATACTGTACATGCAGCCAAAATGGAGATGTAGCAGTGCAGAGACCAGTGGGGCAATTTTCTTTTCAATAGTGGGGAATACTCAGGAGAATGTCATAATCAGGAAAAATAAGATTGGTATTCTGCAGTCAGAGAGTGGATTGCTACATTACTTACTCAGGTAGGTAGGTTAGAAAATGTAGAAAGGGAAATGGACTGGTCGAAGTTATATATAGTGGGAATCAGTGAACTGTGGTGGCAGGAATAACAAGACTTCTGGGTAGGTGAGTACAGGGCTATAAGTACAAAATCAAATAAGGGTAGACATAAAAATGAATAAGAGAACACAAATGTGACTGCTATGAATAGCATAGTGAATGCATTATTGTAGCCTAGGTAGATACCAAGCCAACACCAACCACAACAGTAGAAGTTTATATGCCATCTAGCTTTGCAGATGATGAAGGGACAGAAAGAGTGTATCATGATATGAAGGAAATCATCCAGATAGTAAAGGGAGATGAAAATTTACTTGTGTCAGGTGTCTGGAATTTGGTAGCAGGAAAAGTGAGAAAAGGACCAGCAGTAGGAGTACATGAGCCAGGGGAAAGGAATGAAAGAGGAAGCTGCCAACAAGAATTTTATATGGAGCATAATTTAATCATTGCTAACACTTGATTTAAGAATTATGAAAGAAGGCTGTATACTTGGGGAAGAGCCAAAAACAGTGAAACATTTCAGATTGATTACATAATGGTAAGGCAGAGCTTTTGGAACAAGGTTTTAAACTTTAAGACATTTCCAGGGGCAGACCATAAAATATGAAAACTGGATAAATTTAACAAACCACAGGTTGTTGAGAGTTTCAGAGAGAGCATTAGGCATTGTTGGATTGCAACAGGAGAAAGGAATACAACAAAAAATGAATGGGTAGCTTTCAGAGACGAAACAGAGAAAGCATCAGAAGATCACATAGGTAAAACAACAAGGCCTAGTGGAAATTCTTGGATACATTAAATTTAATCAACCAACACAGAAAATACAAAAGACAGACAAAAAGTGCAAAATGGCTAAGCAGGAGTCACTAGAGGACAAATGCAAGGCTGTAGAAGTAAGCATAACTAGCTGAGAGATAGATGCTGCCTACAGGAAAATTGAAGAGCTCTTTGGAGAAAAGTGAAGCAACTGTAAGAATATCAAGAGTTCAGATGGCAAATCAGTACTTAGCAAAGATGGGAAAGCTGCAAGTTGTAATGAATATATAGAGGGTCTATATAAAGGAACAAACCTGAGCACAATATTACAGAAAGAGGAGGAGAAGAAGAAGAAGAAGAAGAAGAAGAAGAAGAGATGGGAGGTAAGATACTGCAAGAATAATTTGAGAAAATGCTGTTGTTGATATAATGCACCTGGATTCATTACCTCAGAATTATTGAGATCCTTGGGTGAGTCAGCCATGACAAAATCATTCAGCCTGATGTGCAAAAGCAAGATATATGAGGCAGGCAAAATACTTTCACACTTTAAGAAGAACATAATAATTCAAATTCCAAGGAATGCAGGTGCTGACAGGTGTAAATATTACTAAACCATCAGATTAATAAGACATGGTTGCAAAATATTTACACAAATTATTTACAGAAGAATGGAAAAAGCAGTAGAGGCTGACCTTAGGAAAAATCAGATAAGAAATGTAGGAACACGTGAGGCAACACTGATCCTACAACTTAGAAGACAGATGGAAGAAAAGCAAGCCTATGTTTACAGCGTTTGTAAATTTAGAGATATGTTTTGGCAATGTGGAATAGACTACAAAATAGGTAGCAAGGATAAAATACAGTGACCATAAAGTTATTTAAAACCTGAACAGAAACCAGACTGAAGTTACGAGAGTCAAAGGATGTGAAAGTGAAGCCATAGTTGGAATGGGATTGAGACAGGGTTGTAACTTATCCCTCATGTTTATAGCTGTGAAGGAAATCATGGAGAAATTTACAACGGGAATTAAAGTTCATGGAGAAGAAATAAAAACTTTGAGAATTGCCAATGACAATGTAATTTTATCAGAGACAGCTTATGACTTGGAAGAGCAATTAAATGAAATGCGTAGTGTCTTGAAAGGTATTATACGATGACCATCAATAAAAGCAAAACAAGGGTAATACTATGTACAGAAGTTGAAATAAATCAGCCAACACTGAGGTAATTAGATTAGGAACTGAGACACAAAGTAGTGTACGAGTTTTATTATTTGGCCAGTAAAATAGCTGCTGATCACTGAAATAGGGAAGATACAAAATGCACACCGGCGATAACACAATAATATCCGGAAAAAAAAAAGGAATTTGTTAAATCTAGTATAAATTTAAGTGTTAGGAAGCCTTTACCGGAGATATTTGTTTGAATTTTAGCTTTCTATAGAGTGAAACATAGACAATACACAATGCAGAGAAGAAGAAAATAAAAGTTTTTGAAATAGGGTAGTATAGAAGAATGTTGAAGATTACATGGGAAGGTTAATAACAAATGCAGAGATTATGAATCAAACTAGGAGAAAGAGAAATGTGTGGCACAACTTGGCTAAAAGAAGGGACTGGCTGAATGGACACATTCTGAGGCATCAAGGAATTGTCAAAGTGACAACAGGAAAAGATGGATTGTAAAAGGAGATCAAAGATAGAATATAGCAAGCAGGTTCAAATGGACACAGATTGCTGTATTTATGCAGAGAGGATGAAGCTTCTTTCACAGGACAGACTAGATGGAGGGCTGCATCAAAACAGTCTTCATACTGACTTGTCTGGCATAGCAGTAATAGGTTATAAACACAAATATTCCTCATGAAACAGTCATCTATTAGTGAAAACTGTATTAAATTCCCTAAAGTAGTTCCTGAGATAAGCCTCCACATACAAATGGAAAAATGTGGCTGGGGACTTTAATTTATAATATTATTGATTTGCAAAGAATTAACTGGGTACAACTGGGTAAAAGTTAAGAAACATGCGATGGCTAATGCAACAGGCTGCATTAGCAGATCTCACCACAGCTGACCGAATGTTATTGCAATGGGGACTGCTGTTGGTACAAGGACTGCACTGCAATGCCAGGCAGTTACTATGTCGCTTGGTGCAGCCGGATTGGAAATATCAATGACACAGCAGGAAGGCAGAGACATTGCAGCACTGGCAGCCCAATTACTTCACTTACGAGCCACGGGTTTCTTGTGGCTTAAGTGATAAAAAACAATGCTGTAACAAAACATGCCAAGTCCAAAGTTGTGGAATTAGTGCTCTCTACCTACCCTTTGGGTCACTTGGAGGTCTCTGGCTATCATACAGGGCCATGCAACTGCTTGCAGGCAAATTTTTGCTTGCTTGCCTCTGTTCTGGAAAGATATTGCTGTGGTGAGCAGTTCCTACTATCCTACGACTACACTGTGATCTCACGCACCACATCTGGGGCTACCTGGTCACCTTTAGGAATCACAGCTGTTGCAGTGGGACACTGACTACCTTGCCTCCGGCATTATCGCTCCCCCACCTGCGCAAAACCACTGAGCTGTGTGCTGACCATCGTGTCTTCTCTGTCAGCACATACGGTTTTTATGTTCTGTGGCATTGGCCTCTATGGGCATCAGCACGACCATTGCAATACAAAGTGATAAATATGTGGTTTATCAATGTTGTATCACTGATGACATGTTGGATTCTATCAGGCATCTACTCACCACCTTGCTGCTACCCTGCCTGGATGCTGGGCCACAAGCATCCAGATTTCCAGAACCTCATGCATAACCCACCATAGGGCCAACCATCACAGTCACTCTAATACGTATAGAAGATATGTATAGATTCTGGTGATAATAATTTCATGTGGCTTAATGGCCTTGTGAAAGTCTTTCAATTGGACACCACTTCTGAGACTTAACTGTCCCCAAGGGGACTTAAAGTTTAATGTGGAATCTGAACTGTGTGTCATTTCTGGTGAATCTCCACTTCACTGAGATATGAGTGTTAGATTAAAAGGCAGACAGAAAAATCCGTAGCCCGAACTGGATTAATTCCATGACCTTCCAGTTTCCAGGCCCAAGCATTACTGCTAGATCACCAAGCCTGACATAGATTCAAGTCAATCTTTGCTGCTCCCTGTTGTTGTGGCAAATGTTTACTTTACTGCTTTTTTTCTGCCAGATACTGCCTTCTATGTAGCTGACTAGCTTATTTATATATTTAAAAACAAAGATGATGTGACTTACCATACGAAAGCGCTGGCAGGTCGATAGATACACAAACAAACACAAACATACACACAAAATTCTAGCTTTCGCAACCAATGGTTGCTTCGTCAGGAAAGAGGGAAGGAGAGGGAAAGATGAAAGGATGTGGGTTTTAAGGGAGAGGGTAAGGAGTCATTCCAATCCCGGGAGCGGAAAGACTTACCTTACCTGAGGGGGAAAAAAGCACAGGTATACACTCGCACACACACACATATCCATCTGCACATACACAGACACAATCAGACATTTGTAAAGGCAAAGAGTCCATGAGATGTCATTCCATAGGTCAATTAAATTCAGAAAAGATAAAAATACAAATATTAATGGTCCACAACTACTTAGCAGTAGCAAATTACACATAAACCTTCCTTGTGAATCAGTCTACCAATTAGTGAGAACAGTATTGAAATCACTACAGAAGTTCCCAAGATTAGTCTGAATTTCTGCACAGTAACTGAGGCAAGGGATGTTAATTTATAATACATATTTACTGATTATCTACTCAACCTATTAATGTTTTATCTTTATTTATAGAGCTGATGATGATCATTAATTGTTCATGGCAATTAATAATGTGACAATCCGCAACCCCAACTATTAAAATAAATATTTCCAGTTCTTTACTCACCATTCTCAACACAGCTTTCGTGGCATGTGTAATGTATGTATGTATGTATGTATGTAAATTATCATATACTGTAAAATCTTTTAATTAGTAACAGTTTTCACTTACACTTAGAATGATCTCCATGCAGCTGCTTTGTATCATTTGGCAACCTATTAAGGATACAGGGTACTTATAAATGGTGGAAAATGTTTTATGACTTTATTAAATTCTATACTCTTTCCTGATTACATTGATATATACATTACAGGGTTTCAAATGAAAAATAACCTATATATATCAAATTTTAAAGTTACAGTCATGTATGCCGCCACGGCTCCTCTATTTCTGTTACAGAAACCAGTATTATTTCGGAAAGAACTGTGAACTTTCTGTTTCCAGCGATTATACATATGACACATTGTATATGTTGTTAACAGTGCAGGTTTCTAGTGTCTGTAAATGATTATCTTTACTTTTGTCTCGTTGAAGCAGTTTGTTCACATGTTACTGAGTGCTTGTTGCCCAAGTGCTACATATACAGGGTGTTTCAAAAATGACCGCTATATTTGAAACGGCAATAAAAACTAAACGAGCAGCGATAGAAATACACCGTTTGTTGCAATATGCTTGGGACAACAGTACATTTTCAGGCGGACAAACTTTCGAAATTACAGTACTTACAATTTTCAACAACAGATGGCGCTGCAAGTGATGTGAAAGATATAGACGACAACGCAGTCTGTGGGTGCGCCATTCTGTACGTCGTCTTTCTGCTGTAAGCGTGTGCTGTTCACAACGTGCAAGTGTGCTGTAGACAACATGGTTTATTCCTTAGAACAGAGGATTTTTCTGGTGTTGGAATTCCACCGCCTAGAACACAGTGTTGTTGCAACAAGACGAAGTTTTCAACAGAGGTTTAATGTAACCAAAGGACCGAAAAGCGATACAATAAAGGATCTGTTTGAAAAATTTCAACGGACTGGGAATGTGACGGATGAACGTGCTGGAAAGGTAGGGCGACCGCGTAGGGCAACCACAGAGGGCAACGCGCAGCTAGTGCAGCAGGTGATCCAACAGCGGCCTCGGGTTTCCGTTCGCCGTGTTGCACCTGCGGTCCAAATGACGCCAACGTCCACGTATCGTCTCATGCGCCAGAGTTTATACCTCTATCCATACAAAATTCAAACGCGGCAACCCCTCAGCGCCGCTACCATTGCTGCACGAGAGACATTCGCTAACGATATAGTGCACAGGATTGATGACGGCGATATGCATGTGGGCAGCATTTGGTTTACTGACGAAGCTTATTTTTACCTGGATGGCTTCGTCAATAAACAGAACTGGCGCATATGGGGAACCAAAAAGCCCCATGTTGCAGTCCCATCGTCCCTGCATCCTCAAAAAGTACTGGTCTGGGCCGCCATTTCTTCCAAAGGAATCATTGGCCCATTTTTCAGATCCAAAACGATTACTGCATCACGCTATCTGGACATTCTTCGTGAATTTGTGGCGGTACAAACTGTCTTAGACAACACTGCGAACACCTCGTGGTTTATGCAAGATGGTGCCCGGCCACATCGCACGGCCGACGTCTTTAATTTCCTGAATGAATATTTCGATGATCGTGTGATTGCTTTGGGCTATCCGAAACATACAGGAGGCGGCGAGGATTGGCCTCCCTATTCGCCAGGCATGAACCCCTGTGACTTCTTTCTGTGGGGACACTTGAAAGACCAGGTGTACCGCCAGAATCCAGAAACAATTGAACAGCTGAAGCAGTACATCTCATCTGCATGTGAAGCCATTCCGCCAGACACGTTGTCAAAGGTTTCGGGTAATTTCATTCAGAGACTACGCCATATTATTGCTACGCATGGTGGATATGTGGAAAATATCGTACTATAGAGTTTCCCAGACCGAAGCGCCATCTGTTGTTGACAATTGTAACTACTGTAATTTCGAAAGTTTGTCTGCCTGAAAATGTACTGTTGTCCCAAGCATATTGCAACAAACGGTGTATTTCTATCGCTGCTCGTTTAGTTTGTATTGCCGTTTCAAATATACCGGTCATTTTTGAAACACCCTGTATTTGTGGAAGTACATATCCTTCAGTGTGCAATAAATATGAACTATGCCATGCATCAAGAAATTCAATAAAAGGAAATTCCTTGGTAACCAGTTCACAAACAAAGCAAGCCACATTGTTGAAAGTAACCTACATATCAGTTCTTCAGCGAAGATACTCCCACATGGCACGTCTCCTGGTGATTCAAATTTTTGTGTTAACAATGACACTGTTTGTAGTGGATTTGTTGTTGTTCATGTGGACATCTTATCTTCTTTGATAAAGGAAGAGGCAAAGTATAAACAATGTGATTGTGTAGATTGTCTGGAAATAACTGGACAACAAAGTAGCAGGAAGGTAGCGTCAAAATTGGTTCTTCTGTGTAGATCCTGCAATAAATCTACTTCGAAAATGACTTCAAACGTTGTGCATAATTCATATGATGTGAATTTGAAGTTAGTGTATCCAATGCATGCAGCAGGAAAAGGAAAAAAGGCTGCTCAAACATTTTGTGGTTTGATGGGCTGTCCTCCTCCTCCTCCTCCTCCTCCTCCCCCCAGTAGGTTCAGCAAGCACATAAAAATACTTTTAGGTGCCTTGACGGTTGTGTCTAAAGCATCTATGAAACTTGCAGTAGAAGAAACTGTAAATATTAGTGGAACCAGGGGCATTGCTGTTGCACTTGATGGGACATGGCAACATCGAGGACATCATTCCTTGAATGGTGTTGTAAGTGCTACTTCTCTGCAGAATGGAAAAGTTGTTGATTTTGAGTGCTTGTCTAAGTACTGCCGCACCCACCATGGTAACACTGACGGACATATTGAACATCATGTTCTAAGAATTATGATTGTTACAGTGGAGGTATGGAGTGTGATGGAGCTCTAAAAATATTTCAGAGGTCAGTGCACATTTATAACGTTAGATATACGAACTACCTAGGCGATGGGGACTCTAAAGCTTTCAATAAAATTAATGAGTTCATTGTTTATGGTGATACCTTGGTAACAAAACTGGAGTGTTGTGGACATGTGCAAAAAGAGGATGGGTGCTAGATTGAGGAAGCTACAAAGAGAAATGAAAGGAAAGTTGCTATCAGTTGGAAAACCTCTGTCTGGCTGAGGCAGATTGACAGAAACTGAAACAGACCTCCTTCAGAGTTATTATGGACTGTCCATTAGATGAACTGCACCTCTGAATGACGTTACAGCAATGAGAAAAGCTGTATGGGCCACCTACTTTCATAAGTTGTCCACAGATGACCATCCTGTTCACAGATTTTGCCCTAAAGGAGAAGATTCTTGGTGTGGTTACCAAAAATCAAAAGAAAATGGTCAAATATACCAGTATAAGCATTCTCTTCCTGAGCTTGTTATGAATGTAATAAAACCAATTTTTAGAGACATGAGTGACCCTGTTTTGCCTAGTAAATGTCTTCATGGAGGCATTCAGTAGACAAATGAAAGTTTCAACCATTCCATAAGGGAAAGATTACCGAAGAATGTTTTTGTAGGATTAAATACATTAAAAGTTGGTGTCCTAGATGCAGTGATTGTTTCAATGATGGAATGATAGGAAGGTTGGAAGCCTTGAGAAATTTAGGCACAAAATGTGGCTCTAATGTGGAAGATCTATTGCTTGCATGTGACAGACAACAGGTGCATGAAGCTGAAAGATTCACTCTTCAAGTTACCAAAGAAGCAAGAAGTGCTAAAAGGAATGCCAAGAGGAAGTTTGAAGATGAAGAAATGCTGCAGGATGAAGACTATGCTTCAGGAATGTTCCGAGGCAAAGTTTAACATATCTTCATTCACAATTTCCCACAAGAAGTATTTTTCAGATTTCAGGTACAAATATTTCCTAAAGTTTATAAAGCATTGCTCTAATTTTTTCTGTAACTTGCAAATATTCCATACTTATGTACGAGGGCGGTTCAGAAAGTAACCTCCGATTGGTCACAGTGTGGGTTGTGGGGGGAGTAGCGACGCCATCTGTGCGTTCACGCACTCAACAGGTCAGTCGGCATCAAGCCGTGGTCGAGTGAACGTCGTACCTGTGCTAGTTTAGTTTTTGTGGCAGTTTGAAATGTGTGCTGCAATAGAAAACCCCGCCAAATGTGAAGTGCGTGCTGTCATAAGGTTTTTTACAGCCAAAGGATATTCTGCAGCAGCTATTCATCGTGAGCTTTGTGCCGTGTACGGACCAAGAGTTATGAGTGAAGGAGTTGTCCGTGAATGGGTACGTTTATTTAAAAGTGGACGAGAAAACGTTCATGATGAAGAGAGGAGTGGTAGACCATCATTGGTGACTGACGAACTCGTTCAGACAGTTGATGCAAAAGTTCGTGAAAATCGATGTTTCTCAATGTCGGAGTTGTCTACTGGTTTTCCACAGATTTCTAAGACTCTCTTGTACGAGATAGTGACAGCAAGATTGGGTTACCGTAAGTTCTGTGCACGATGGGTGCCCAAAATTCTTACCGACCACCACAAAACTCAAAGAATGGCCTCTGCATTAGACTTTCTGTCACATTATGAGGACGAAGGAGAACCATTGTTAAACAGAATCGTGACCGGTGACGAAACCTGGATTAAGTACGTGAACCCTGAGACAAAAGAACAATCAAAGATGTGGGCACATTCAAATTCGCCTACCAAACCAAGAAAAGCCTCGCAAGATTTTTCTGCCAGAAAACTGATGGCAACGGTGTTTTGGGATGCCAAAGGGGTGTTGTTGGTTGAATTCATGGAACGTGGTACGACCATTAATCAAGACGTGTACTGTGAAACAATAAAAAAGTTACGACGGGCTATACAGAACAAACGCCGTGGTATGCTGACTTCCGGTATCGTTTTTTTGCACGATAACGCCCGTCCTCACTCTGCTCGCAGAACAACGGCCCTTCTTGAGTCCTTCAAAGTGGGACGTTATCAACCATCCACCTTACAGCCCAGACCTGGCGCCAAGTGATTATCACCTCTTCATGCATTTGAAGAAATGGCTCGGGTCACAGCGGTCTGATGACGACGAAGAGCTCAAAGATGCGGTCACAGGCTGGCTCCAGGCACAAGCGGGTGATTTTTATGCAGAAGGAATTTCAAAGCTTGTGAAGAGATACGATAAGTGCCTCAATCGCTATGGAGACTATGTAGAAAAATAGTGCAAATATGTAGTTGTAAGATGTATATATTAAAATATTTTTATTTAACTTGGTGTATTTTTTTAAATCAACCGGAGGTTACTTTCTGAACGGCCCTCGTAGTAGATGTACGCTTTATTGCAGAATCAACTACATTATAGAAAAAATAACATTTTTAGGAAAAAAAAGTATAAAAATTAAAAGGTAAGATGTGATTTTTTTATCCTTGCAATATACATAATAGGTGGAAATAAATAGGTCTAGTACCTCAGCCATCATGTCATGTGTATCTGGTAAAAATTTGGTCTCCTTCAAATGTATAACATAGGATTAAATGGTACCTCAATTTGAGGGAACATTTTGGAAAAAAAAATTTCATCAATGTCTTTGTAATTTTTTTTTAATAACCCCAAACAGGTTCAAAAATATTCAAAATACTTCTAATTTGTTTAGAAAGTGTGCTGCATTACCTGATATCAACAAAAAAATCTGTAAAACACATACATTATAAACAGTGTCTGAAGGAAATAGGTGTTGACTTTACATAATATTGAGCCGGAAAAGTGCCCTGTATCCTTAAAGAAAAGACTTCCAACAACAAGTGGGCTCTGATCCAAGAGCTCTTTTATTGCTCAATACTAAGATAATCATCTCTGATTGCAGTATTGTAATGATAAATGTATTTAATCATTGTGCTACTTTCTAGGTTCTTTTCTATGGATGTAATTGTCTTTAGAATAGACACAGAAAACACAGTTAGCAAATTATACTTACTGAACTATTCCCTGCTAGATTTACATTTATTTGAATTACCCAGTATTCTAACTGCTAGCTTCTATAGACTGTTTGGACTTAAGGATTGACTGCTGCCATGGAAATACTAGGGAGTGGAGGCCCATATGGGAGGCAAGGACTGCATTTTGCCAATCCCATAAGACCTGCCTAGCTGCAGCAACCACTTGAAGTTGCCGAACCTTGATACCACCACCACAAAACTTATTGCTTGCACTATGCTACAGTTTCAGTCTGCTCACTGACCTGTGTGACCACTGTACTCTGTGACTTTGTTCATTTTCGTTTTTGTAACTGTAGGATTTTATTTGTTTTTACCACTATTTGTTGTACGGTTCTGTACAATGTCAGTAGGAAGTCTGTCAAAAATTTAGAGTAGATAAGATCTCTTGGCCAGGGGATTGCCACATGAGGGCAGTCAAGGGTTTGCATGTTACATGAAAAACTTAATAGTGACCCGCTGCTCACCGTTAACAATGTAATCGATAGAACTGCTACAGTTTTGATACATAAACAAAAACACTGCTGTGAACGCTGACAAAGAAAAACGTTTGAGAATGAAAAGTGTATTACCAACACATGAGGGGCAGTCAAATAAAAATCGAACACCTGCCACAACAGGACCATGGAATCATTGCATTGAAAACTAATCATCGTACGAGTTAAGATATTTATCCCACTGAGGAATGAAATGATCAATTCCTGTCTCATAGAACGAGTCCAGCTGCTGACAGATGCACATTCGCTCTCATTCTTAGACTTCCTTGTCCAACTGAAACCAACATCACAACTTTTTTCTCGGGTTGTCAAATATGTGAAAATCACACTGTGAAAGACCTGGTCTGTACAGAGGATGCTGTAGTGTTTCCAAACCAAATTGCTGAAGCATAGTCTTTGCCCAATTGGCAGCACAGGTGCGGGTGTTATTGTGCAACAGGATGATTCTGTCTGACAGCATGCCAACAGCCCAAGGGTAAACGACAAAGCCAACAGTGGATAAATCCCACACCTCCCTTGCCAAAGAAATCAAAAGCTGAAACTTTCTGGCAGATTAAAACTGTGTGCCAGACCAAACTCGAACCCGAGACCTTTGCCTTTAGCGGGCAAGTGCTCTACCAACTGAGCTACCCAAGCACTACTCACGCCCCATTCTCACAGCTTTACTTCCGCCAGTACCTCGTCTCCTACCTTCCAAACTTTACAGAAGCTCTACTGCAAACCATGCAGGACTAGCACTCCTGAAAGAAAGGATATTGCGCAGACATGGCTTAGCCACAGCCTAGGGGATGTTTCCAGAATGAGATTGTCACTCTGCAGCGGAGTGTGCGCTGATATGAAACTTCCTGGCAGATTAAAACTGTGCGCCGGATCGAGACTCGAACCCAGGACCTTTGCCTTTCGCAGGCAAGTGCTCTACCACTTGCCTGTATGTTATTTATTGACATATAGGGCTACCAATTTTTTCTGTGTACAAAGTCTTCTAATATAATATTTTGCACTGTCGGGTGTACCACTGGAAAGTGAATTGGAAAAATACACACACACACACACACACACACACACACACACAGACAGAGAGAGAGAGAGAGAGAGAGAGAGAGAGAGAGAGAGAGATCCCTATGTGGCAAATGTACAAAAGTAATCTTGTAGCAATATATCATCTGTGTGCAGAACTCATGATTATAGGAAAACACAATTTTACATTCTTGTTGTATTCTTATCCCAAAATGAATCCAATCACAAATAAAAAATACAGCTACAAATGAAAATAATGTTCAATGTCACATGTCAATTTGACCACTGTCACTGTTTTACGTTTATAAAAAAAGTCCCTCTTTTCTAATGTTAACATGCTGGCTGTTCCACATGTTACTGTATTTGCAGGTGTAAAACAGTTGAAATACCTAACTAGTGGCAGGCAGTGATATACATTGGTCAGTAAAATTTACCCTTCTTCCACCATCTTGAGAACAATCTGACATTGTCTGTTAAGCTAGCTAGCTCTCTCTCTCTCTCTCTCTCTCTCTCTCTCTCTCTCTCTCTCTCTCTGTGTGTGTGTGTGTGTGTGTGTGTGTGTGTGTGTGTGTGTGTGTTTTCAATTCACTTTCCAGTGGTACACCCAACAGTACAAAATATTATATCAGAAGACTTTGTACACAGAAAAAATTGGTAGCCCTATATGTCAATAAATAACATACAGCCACATATGTCCTAACGTTATCCCTAGGAGTTTACAAGTAACTTTTATGTTTTGGCTTGGGGACAGCTGCAAGTATGTACACACCTTTTAGTAAAAATAATGATAATACAAACAAAGTATGATGTTCTCAGATTTACTGACAAACAATTGCTTTTGAATGGCAAGTGGCAACAGATGTGCCAGCATTGAGAGTAAAATGCAAGGATGTGAGAAATGAGAAGAAACAATACTTATAAGAACTTTGTGAGACTTTGTGACATGTAAATGCACAATCAGCAACATGGAAAGGAAACACACTAGCTAGGCTTGACATTCTTTGGTTTGAATTCAGTACTTGCAGGTATACACACATTGTTATTCCCAACATATATTAGGGCTCCAATATGAAGGCAGTAGTAATTATCAAATTTTTATTTAACTACTTTCATTCTAATGCGGTAAGTATTGTGAAGCTGTAAATCTTCTTACTGTAACAACTCACAATTAAGCTCTTGGGTTATGATAACTTTTTCTGTTATTAAATGCATGTTATCCTTACTTGACGGCACCAAAGAGATTTTCAGCCATGGGTTTTATCAAGCAATCCACAGCAGCACAATTACTTGCGACGAAGCAAGGTGCTTCTTTGGGATCATCACGAAAATATCCAATATGGAACAGTTTCTTTTCATCTCCTTTAATTACTGTCTGTAATTAAATAAAAGCAAGTTTAATGGGTGGCAAAAATATAATCAACTGGAATAATTAGTTACTTTTAAATTATTACTGAATAGTTACCACCACCATTACTGGATTCTCCATTCTGTCAATAAAGAATGCAAAACTCACGTACTATGCTTAAAAAATAAAACACTTCAAGAATAAGGCAAAAATTATTTGGAGCATCAAAAACAAGCCAAACTTGTTATTCAAATGAAACTGAGTGTCTGGAAAACAGCTCAGGCAGAAATGGTGACACTTTCAAATCATTTGCTACCAGTTCAATTTTTACTTCCTTATAATGCCTACAAGCACTGCACCCAATAATGAACAACCAAATACATATGCACTAAATCTCTTGTGCAGACACTGCCTGTATCACCAATGGACAGTAGTTTTAAAAATACAATTCCTAAGGAAACTACAGAATTCAGTAGCCAGTGCCACTGGCTATGATGGTGTTTCTAGCAGAAAATTAAAACCTTGTTCTGTCTTGATAGAATTACCCTTAACTTATCTTTGCAAATCAGGCAGTGACTTGGGGTATTTCCTGAAAGACCTAAATAGATTCTACTAACACCCAATGACGAAACTGGAGAACTGAACTACCTGTAATTACAAACCTATATCACTCCCAGCCTTGTCAGAAGTGTTGGAGGAGGTACCTTACAACTGAGCAGACTTGTTAACTGCCTCTCACTTTGGTTTCTGTACAGGATCCTCCACGCAGAAAACAATACAAGATCCTATGAATGGAGTATCAGCATAGCTAAACAAGAAAAATTATCCGGTTGATATATTCTGTGGAGCACAAAATTCTACTTAGCACACTTAGACTTCCTTCCCACTACCTTAAATGCTTTTTGTAGCAGATAATAAAAACCTGTTTCAACTAAACTGTGATACGCACATTTGCAGTACAATATACAAAAATAATATTCATGTAGACTGCCTTCTTGTTGATGGTTCAGTATGGAACTATGAACTATGCTGGTAAGACATTCAATAACTTACCCTCTAACATAGAGCAAGAATTTGGGAACCACCACCAGTTCAAAAGAAAATTAAAAACACACCTCATTACAGACTCTTTCTACTAAAGATCTGAATACCTAGTGCAAGGAAAGCTCTGTTAACTTTATGGGAAGTAGTAGTGTCTATTATAAAGCTGCACGACAAGTAATAATGTAATAGAAGTAGGACTCAGTACTTTTAGACGTAAAAAACTATATTATGCGAAAAACATCATTGTAATCAAGCAAATATTAAGCTACTAACATGAGTTAAACAGCGCCTATATAGTGAAACTGAGGAGGTAGCAGCTTTTTTTTGAAGAAGCAGTCTCTTTACAGCGTATGTAATATTAAGTAGGACACTGATAATTTTTGTTAATGCAGTACATAGATTTAAGTCTTTATAATGTGTCTGTCTCATGCCAGCTCATTGTACAGCCCTTGGTGTGGTTGGTTGGTTTGTGGGATTGAAGAGACCAGACTGCTACAGTCATCAGTCCCTTTTCCAAAACTTCAAACACCCACACAGAATAAAAATGAACAATGGAGGTGACAACAGACGACACAGGACAAGAAAGACTTAGACAGAGACCAGACAAAAGGAATTAAAATCACACAGAGTGTGACAGTGGTTGGCCGACCATAGAGACAAAAAAGGAAAAGCCAACCACCTAGAAACACACTAAAAAAAAGTACCCAGTCTAAAATCGTAGGCCAAAGGCCAGACTCAAAACAAAAAAATGACAAACACTCAGATTAAGTGATAAAATCCCCCTGCCCAAATAATACGCAGAACTAAGCCTGCCATGGCAGTGTCATCTGTTAAAAGGGCAGGCAGCGTATCAGGCAGCACAAACGTCTGCCTGATCACAGCTAAAAGGGGACAGGCCAACAAAATGTGGACCACTGTCAAAGCGGATACGCAGCGATATAGAGGTGGGTCCTCACAGCGCAATAAGTGGCTGTGCGTCATCTGCGTGTGCCCAATGTGCAGTCGGCAGAGGACAACAGACTCCTTGCGAGAGACCCACAAGGAGGAGCGCCATGCACTGGTAGCCTCCTTGATGGCCCGAAGTTTGTTTGGTGAAGGCAGGGTGCGCCATTCTTCACCCCAGGTGCGAAGGACAGTCTGCCGCAAAACTGCCCTGAGGTCACTCTCCGAAGGCCCAATCGATAAGGCTGGTGCACTGAAAGCCTGTTTGACCAGCATGTCAACACGTTCATTGCCCGGGATGCCGACATGACCAGGGATCCACACAAAGACCACAGAGTGGCCGCAATGGGCAAGAGTTTGGAGGGACCCCCGGATAGCCATCACCAGACGAGAGTGAGGGAAACACTGGTCGAAGCTCGTAAACCGCTCAGGGAGTCGTTACAGATAACGAAGGACTCACCTGAGCAGAAGCGGATATACTCTAGGGCACGAGAGATGGTGACCAACTCAGCAGTGAAAACGCTGCAGCCAGCCGGCAATGAGTGTTGTTCGCAATGGTCCCCTAGAGTGAGAGCATAATCGATACGACCAGCAGCTATCGAACCGTCAGTGTAGACAACGCCAGAGCCCTGATACGTGGCAAGGATGGAAAGAAAGCGGCGGCGGAAGGCCTCAGGAGGGACCAAGTCTTTTGAGCCCTGTGCCAATTCGAACCGCAGGCATGGCCAGAGCACACACCACAGGGGTGTATGCAGAGGGGCCCAGAAAAGAGGTGGAAGAGGAAAACCTCTAGCCCAGAGAGAAGCTCTCTGATGCGAACCGCGATCATACAACCCAACCGGGGCCGACATTCTGGGAGATGGACAACAGACTGAGGGAACAGGAGATGGTAGTTGGGATGCCCAGGCAAGCTATAAATGTGTGTAGCATAAGTGGCCAGTAGACGTTGGCGCCGTAACCGCAGTGGAGGGACACCTGCCTCCACAAGTATGCTGTTCACAGGGCTGGTCCGGAAAGCTCCAGTGGCAATGGCTCTGAGCACTATGGGACTCAACATCTTAGGTCATAAGTCCCCTAGAACTTAGAACTACTTAAACCTAACTAACCTAAGGACATCACACACACCCATGCCCGAGGCAGGATTCGAACCTGCGACCGTAGCAGTCCCCGCGGTTCCGGACTGCAGCGCCAGAACCGCTAGGCCACCGCGGCCGGCTCCAGTGGCAAGTCGGATCCCACCACTGAGGATAGGGTCCAGCACCTGCAATGCGGAAGGGGATGCTGAACCATAAGCCAGGCTACCATAATCCAGACAGGACTGAATTAACACCTGATAGAGCCATAAGAGGGTAGACCGGTCGGCACCCCAGCCGGTGTGGCTCAAGCAATGCAGAGCATTAAGATGCCGCCAACACATCTGTTTAAGCTGCCGAATAAGAGGGAGCCAAGTCAACCGGGAATCAAAAACCACATCCAAAAACTGACGTGTCTCCACCACAGCAAGAGGTTCACCGTCAAGATAAAGCCGTGACTCAGGGCGAACAGTGCGTCGCCGGCAGAAATGCATAACGCAGGTCTCGGCACCCGAAAACTGGAAGTCATGCGCGAGGGCCCAAGACTGCGCCTTGCAGATAGCGCCCTGCAGCTGATGTTCAGCAGCTGCAATGCCAATGGAGCTATAGTAGAGGCAGAAGTCATCAGCATACAAGGAAGCTGAGACAGACGTTCCCACCGCCGCAGCGAACCCATTAATTGCAATTAAAAACAGGCAGACACTGAACACAGATCCCTGCGATACCCGTTCTCCTGAACTCGGGGGGAACTATGGGAGGCCGTAACTTGCACGTGGAAGGTACAATGCGACAGAAAATTTTCATATGAAAATCGGCAGCGGACCCCGAAGACCCCAACTGTGGAGGATAGAGAGGATGTGATGTCGCCAGTCATATTGTATGCCTTCCGCATGTCAAAAAAGACAGCGACGAGGTGCTGATGGCAGGCAAAGGCTGTACGGATGGCAGACTCCAGGCTCACCAGATTATCGGCGGCAGAGCTGCCTTTACGGAACCCACCCTGAGACAGAGCCAGAAGGCCCCAAGACTCAAGTACCCAACTCAACCGCCGGCTCACCAAGCGTTCGAACAACTTGCAAAGAATGTTGGTGAGGCTAATGGGGCGGTAGCTGTCCACCTCCAGTGGGTTCTTGGCAGGTTTCAAAACAGGGATTACGATGCTTTCCCGCCATTGTGACGGGAAGTCACCCTCAACCCAGATATGGTTGTAAAGGTCAAGGAGGCGTCGCTGGCAGTCTGCCGAGAGGTGTTTGAGCACCTGACAGTGGATGCGATCTGGCCTTGGAGCCGTATCAGGGCAAGTGGCTGGGGCACTTTGGGATTCCCACTCACTGAACGGAACATTGCAGGATTCAGGGTGGCGCAAGTGAAATGAAAGGCTCTGACGTTCCAACCGCTCTTTCAGGGAGCAGAAGGCCAGTGGGTAATTTGCAGAAGTCGAACTCAGAGCAAAATGCTCTGCTAAGCGGTTTGCAATTATGCCGGAGTCAGTACCAACTGCTCCCTTCAGTGAGAGCGCAGGGACTCTGACAGGGGTCTGATAGCCATAGAGGTGCCTAATCTTGGCCCAAACCCACGACGGAGAGATATGGAGACCAATGCTGGAGACATACCTTTCCCAGCACTCCTGCTTGTGTTGGCGAATGACGCGGCGGGCCTGCACACAGAGCCCTTTAAAGGCGATGAGGTGTTCTAATGAGGGATGTCGCTTGTGACGCTGGAGCGCCGGCCGGCGATCTTTAATCGCCTCAGCGATCTCAGGTGACCACCAAGGTACAGTCCTCCGCCGAGAGGACCCAGAAGAACAGGGAATGGCAGATTCTGCAGCAGTAACGATGACGGTGGTGACCGAGTTAACCACTGCATCAAGGGCGTCATTGGAAAGAGGCTTAATAGTGGCAATGGAGGAGAAAAAGTCCCAGTCAGCCCTATTCATAGCCCACCTGCAAGGGCACCCAGAAGAGTGATGCTGTAGCAGTGACAGAAAGATCGGAAAGTGGTCACTACCACACAAGTCGTCATGCGCACTCCATTGGACAGTGGACAGACGGTAAGAGGCTAGGGCTGCAGACCGAAAGGTCGATGGCCGAGTACGTGCCATGCGCAACACTGAAATGTGTGCAGGCACCATCATTTAAAAGGGAAAGGTTGAGCTGTGCCAATACTTGCTCAACGTTACTGCCTCAGCCTGTTGCCACTGCTCCACCCCACAGAGGGTTATGGGCGTGTAAGTTGCCCAGTAACAGAAAAGGTGGCGGCAACTGGGCTATCAGCGCAGCCAGGACATGCTGCGGGACATCACCATCTGGTGGAAGATACAGACTGCAGACAGTAACAGCCTGTGGCGTCCACACCCGAACACCGACAGCCTCTGAAGGTGTTTGTAGAGGGACAGACTCGTTGTGAAGGGAGTGAAGGACATAGATGCAGACACCATCAGAGACTCTTTCTTAAGCTGCCCGGTTCCTCTAACAACCCCGATAGCCACGGAGGGCAGGGGTGCGCATTGCTGGAAACCAAGTTTCTTTAAGAGCAATGCAGGGGAAAGGGTGAAGGCTGAGAAGTTGTCGGAGCTCAGCAAGATGGTGGAAGGAACCGCTGCAGTTCCACTGGAGAATGACATTATCCATGGCCGAGAAAGGCGTGAAGGGACTTGGGAGGCAGATTACGCCTCCTAGTCACCTGCTGCCACCGATTGAGTACCTGTGCAACTGCAAGCCATTGCGTCTGAGGGACCGGTGAGATCCAGGCCCTCAGCAGACGCCAGAATCTCCACCTCATCCTCAGATGCAGAGCTTGAAGGTTGCGGTGGGGTGGGTGCCACCGTGAGTTCCTTGGGCTTAGATGTCTTCTTCTTGGATTTCTCACGCTGCTCCTTGGGTTTCACTGGCTGGCAGGGCTTCACCGATTCAGTCTCCGGGACGGAGGAGGATCGCAAAGCCCTACGACCAGCTGCTTGTGGGCACTTATGCCACTGTCGGGTGTCATCCTTCCCGCTTGTGGAAACCTGGGAAGGGGACCCAAGGGACCTCTTGTGAGTGAGAGTAGCCGAAGAAGTTGGACGCTTCTCCGGCTTGGAAGTGGGAACGGACGTCGCCGATGGGTGGGGAGTGTTGCTCCCAAGGTAGGCGGCGCAGGAGCAACAGGGTGGGTAGTGCCCCCCATGGGCAAGGGGGCATGTGGAGTTGTACGGCTCAGCGATCTGGCTGGAATTCGCTGAAATGACGCGGCTAGCATGGTTGTTGTAGCAGCGGCGTATGAAGATGTCATTCGCACGGGATGTAGTCAGTCATATTTCCTCTTAGCCTCCGTATAGGTCAGTTGGTCCAGGGTCTTATATTCCATGATTTTTCGCTCTTTCTGTAAGATCCTGCAGTCTGGCAAGCAAGGTGAACGATGCTCTCCACAGTTGACACAGATGGGAGGTGGGGCACATGGAGTATTGGGATGTGAAGCGTGTCCGCAATCTCGACATGTGAGGCTGGAAGTACAGCGGGAAGATGTATGGCCGAACTTCCAGCACTTAAAGCACCGCATCAGAGGAGGGATATAGGGCTTGACGTCACATCGGTAGACCGTCACCTTGTTCTCCGGTAATGTATCACCCTCGAAGGCCAAGATGAAGGCACCGGTAGCAATCTGATTATCCTTCGGACCCTGATGAACTCGCCGGACAAAATGAACACCTCGATGCTCTAAATTGGCGTGCAGCGCGTCATCAGACTGCAAAAGAAGGTCCCTATGGAAAATAATACCCTGGACCATATTTAGACTCTTATGGGGTGTGATGGTAACAGAAACATACCCCAACTTGTCACAAGCATGTAACCTTCGTGACTGGGCAGAGGACGCCGTTTTCATCAATACTGACCCAGAGCACATTTTGGACAAGCCCCCCCACCTCCCCAAACTTGTCCTCTAAATGCTCTACGAAGAACTGAGGCTTTGTGGAGATGAAAGACTCCCCATTAGCTCTCGTACAAACTACGAACCAGGGAAAATAACTGTCACTGCCATCCTGAGACTTACGCTCCTCCCACGGTGTGGCCAGGGAGGGGAATGATGCCCCAGGATGATACGCATCTACTCCTTGGCATACGTGGGGAGTTAATGGTGCAGGCATCAGCAGAGCGATCCCTGTGTTGTCAGGGGGCTACAACCAACAGGGTACATGGCGGCCCCACCACAACGCACTGGCTACCATGCTGGATATTAGGTGCAAAGATGTCCATGGTCGTCATCAGCACAAAAAGCAACACTGCGTAGTCATAGTGGTAATCGCACCCAGGAACATATCCTCGCCCAAGAGATGGAAAACGAGCGGGACAGCATTGCGACAACAAGAAAGCCGGATAAAGTTCTCAATGCACGAAGGATACAATGCACCATGTAAGGGGGCCCTTCCCCAATTGGCTCGCTCTTCGGAAGAATTTGGAAAGATGAAGGTCAAACCCAAAAGGGGATCATCACATAAGGCCGAAACTTTTGAGACTCCTTTTAGTCGCCTCTTACGACAGGCAGGACTACCGCAGGCCTATTCCTACCCCCGAACCCGCAGGGGGACCCTTGGCAATGCATTGGAAGAGCTGTTATTTGTACTCAGGTGATTCATTTGAAAAGGTGTCTGACATGATTATGACTTCATGATGGGAATTAACAGACTCTGAATGTTGAATGATAGTTGGAGCTAGACACATGGGACATTCTATTTTGTAAACCATTAGGGAATTCAATATTCTAATATCCATAGTGTCTAGAGTGCGCCAAGAATACTAAATTTTAGGCATTACCTCTCATCACAACAATGCAGTGGCCGATGGCTTTCACTTTACGACTGCGAGCAGCGGCATTTGTGTAAAGTTGTCAGTGTTAACAGACAAGCAATGAACTGGGTCCTCTGGTGCAATGGAACTGGTCATAGGCTGGAAATTGTTATTTCAGCTAACTGGAGACCATTTGCAGCAATAAGGTTTTTTTTTCCATTCCAGGCAATTCTCAGCAGTGGATATATGTTTAAAAAAAACTCATGACTTGGATCACATCCTTCATGATGGCTACAGTACATGAGCATGTACCTGATATGAAAAGATATATCCTCCATTGCCAGACATTGTCCTCAACGATGTTCCATGTATTCCATGAGCTGCACTGCATTAACTGGATTTTATAAGTACTAACGGTTTCGTCCATAAGCCAAAATCTGGTACCTAACACCACAGCATTCTAGTTTGTAGAAAAACATTAGGACAACACAAATTGGTGCCTAGAAATTACATAATAATATACTTACGAAAATCACTTGAAACATTTCATTTGTCATGAATATTGAAACAAAAAGCAATGAATGTATAACTTGCTGATGATGTAGATGACACATACAAGATTCATTATTCTGTAAACGTACAGTACAAGTACAAAAGAGTGAAGAAGTAGGGTACTGGAATTGCTGAACCTGTGGTAATTAGATCAACAAACCATAGTTATCTCCCAAGTATTGCTAAAATACAATTGGTTTTCAGTTATCTGACACTGCTCACTGCTCATAATTTTGATGTCTTACAATGTAAAAAAATAAAAGCTGAAGAGGGGAAACAAAATTCGTGTACAGTTTGAATCGCACTGCATTAGAGCTTGGTTATTTTCCAGTGTGTGATAACACAGAAACACACATGATGTGATGTAGAATGCCACAAAAATATCAATCGAATAGTGCTCGTGTGCAGCAAGAAAATGCCAAACATGTTTACCACCCAAGTCAAGATGTGTAAGAAGTACTGGTGTCGAGGCAAGTCTTCAGTGACGAAGAAACTAAACAATGTGAGTGCAACAGTGTGTCCACTAAGCATAGTCTCCACATGTCCTAACACCTCGGATGGACATCCCAGCACCATGCCAAATGAAGTTTGCCTTCTGCACCTTTGTCCATAAGTTGGCACCTGGTCTTTTTGGATGGCTACAGTCCAAGTGGGTTCCAGGAATGGACAGCAATGTGATCAGCATTGTAAAATGCTGAAGAAGGAACACTGTGCCAGATAGAGGAAAGAAGCGATGCAAGCAATATGAATCTGTGTTTATGCATTGCCAGCACCTTGAGCCATATAAACAGCAAAAGTGTCCCAATCCATTCACACATTCTGAAAGCTCATGGAATACATGGAAGATTGTTGAGGACAATGTCTGGCAATGGAGGGTGTTTCTTCACATTAGGTACATGCCCATGTACTATAACCATCATGAAGGATGTGATCCAAGTCACAACAAACAAGTATCCTATGCTTATGAAGGCTTACAGATAAGGCTGGTACAAAAATGCAGCACAATATTGATAAAGAATCTGTATATGACCAATGTGGAGTACACAAGATTAACTGTGAGCAATGTGACACATTTTATATTGGTCAGATGGGGAGAAACTTAAAAATCAGTTTTACAGAACATTCTTACCCAAGTAACACTTCAGTTCTAGAAGCGTATTTAAAAACACACAAACGTGTATTACGTAATATAAATGATCAGATGATTTTGTTACATAAGGCCAATAACAGCATTGGAAGGAATTTGTTGTATGAGACAATTTTTCTCTCTTTTTTTTCTTTTTTTTTTCTTCCCCCCCCCTCCCCTCCCCCCCCCTCCCCAATGCGATAACCCAGAAAAAAATACTCAATGAGCAAATTGATTTTTCTTTGATGTAATTTTCCTTCTGATAAGACCCTTACAGACAATAATTACGTAATGGGCAGGTATGGTTCTAGATTTTGTGATAAGGTTTTTCCACTTTCAATTCTGCTGGATTCTCTCCCACCTTAGCTATATCCAATGCATCACAGTGCATGTGTAGTAATAAAAAATATAAAGGAATGCTGCTAGCTTACTGAGTTTTATTCTTTTTATCATTTGGAGATTTTTGTAAGTATAGTGATGCTCATGGAGGCTGAGGTTCTTAAACTACTGTACCAATTGCCAGATATGTTAACCTGGCAGTTCTACTGTTATAGAGCATCAAGTATTCTACTCTCACTTATATCCAGAGCATTAACACAAATGTTTAGGTATCTATTAAGACGGTGTTTTTACATGAATGTTCTAGTTATTAGCTAATGTAACGAGAAAAGTATTTTCCCCCATAATTTCTCTGTCTGAAATAGGATACAAGACATACAACTCAATGAGGGGATTTATATTTTCACTGACACATAGGACCAGTGAATACACTGGAATGAATTTGTTGGAAGGGACAAGACAATATTCTCAGTATGATAACAAATGGTGAACAACTATGAGGTCAATTTCCATCTAGGATGACCCTTATAGTCATTAATAAATTGATAGCTGTGTGGAACTTGAATTTGTGGCAACATTTTTGCACTTTCAATTCTGTAGGATTTCCTCCCACCTTGTCTTTATCTAATGTTATGATATTACATGTATATTAAGATTTTTTTACTGCATCCTACTTTAATACTATATTACTGGTGAGATAATCCACCTGACAGATTTTTATTCTTACAGTGAGTTGAAATAGTCCACTGGTACTACCATCCAGAGTATGCATAAAATTGGACTGACAATAGTAAAGTTTTAATATAGGTAGAGTTTTATTCTTGAAGTATCTGTATCTGTGTGCAGACTGTTCCATAAAGAACTTACCGACCTGACTCAAATGGTTAGTCACCAAGATAGATTTTTACTGTTCCAACATACCTGGGAGATAAGCATGGTTTGTTGATATAATTACCATGGGTTCAGCAATTCTAGTACCCCACTTCTTCACTCTTTGTACTTTTATTGGGTGTTAACAGGATAATGAATCTTGTAAATGTCACTTAGAACATCAGCAAGCTATATAGAGCTGGAAATGCTTAGGGACAGGATATGTAGTAACTTGGATGAGCCACACAATTGTAAGATCTCACCTTATCCTGTCACTAACTTTAAAAAAATGATTGTTAATTGTATTATGAGAAGGAAAGTTGCCACTCACCCTATAGCGGAGATGTTGAGTTGCTGATAGGCACAACAAAAAGATTTTCATACTTAAAGCATTCGGCCAATGGCCTTTGTCAACAATACACTCACATGTGCGCACACGCAAACGCAACTCACACACATGACTGTAGTCTAAGGCAACTGGTTTCTGTTGCTGGGACTGCAGTCGCATGTGTGTGTGTGTGTGTGTGTGTGTGTGTGTGTGTGTGTGTTTGTGCACACACTTATGGGTGTCTGTGTGCACACTTATGTGTGTCTATTGTTGACAAAGGGCTTTGGCTGAAAGCTTTAAGTGTGAAAATCTTTTTGTTGTGCCTATCTGCGACTCAACATCTCTGCTATATAGTGAGTGGCAACTTTCCTTCTCATAATATTGTCACATTCCATTCGGGATTTTCCATTGTTTGATTGTTAATGGATCATTTTTATGGTAGGTCTCACTTTTGTTTCAGTCTGTGCTATAATTTGCACAATATTGTGGTACTGTAATTTATATAATGTTACATTCTCAGTCTTTAGATGGTGATTACGTCAATTGAGACCTTGATGTATGCTTTTCATTCTGTCTTTTTCTGTGTGTTAGGATGGCATGATGGTAGTAAAAAAAAACTACTGTGCTACATGACAACAGTGATGATAAGATTTAGCTTTCTTTATGTTATTTGTCACATTTTGTAATTGAATAACGTACATGTCAATATATCTTCATAGGTATATCTTCAGCATAAGGAGATCATTGGACTATGATGCTAAGTCACTGTGTATTTGTTGTTGTCATCATCTCATATGATTAGGATGATTGGTACACTTGTAAATGCTATGGTGAGGTTTTTTATTGTATGTGCCATGTGGATTAAAATATTCATTGCTTTGTGTTTCAATATTCATGACAAATGAAATGAGTTAAGTGATTTTCGTAAGTATATTATTATGTGATTGCTAGGCACCAATTTGTGCTGCCTTAATGCGGTTCTACAAATTGGAATGCTGTGTTGTTAGGTACTAGACGATGACTTATGGCTGAAACTGGTAGTACTAATAAAATCCAGTTAATGCAGTTCAGTGCCATGAGCTTTTTGAAACATTTGCAGCCATTTATGGACTGCATGTTGCCAAGCAACAATGGAATTTTTATGGATAACATGTGCCACATCACCAGGCCATAATTGCTCACTTTCGGTTTGAAGAACAATTTGGAGAACTCTAGCGAAAGATTTGGCCACCCAGATGGCTCGACATGAATCCCAGCAAACACTTATGGGACATAATCAAGAGATCAGTTTGTGCACAAAACCCTGCACCAGCAACACTTTGTAATTATGGATGGCTACAGAGGTAGCGTGGCTCAATATTACTACAGAACTTCAAACAACTTGTTTTGAATCATTGCCACATCAATACAATATTAGGAGGTATCCCATGACTTTTGTCACCTCAATGTATATATTAAAAGAATAAGAACAGACACAATATCGTGCCCTGTGGTACACATGTGAAAATTATTCCCTGTTCTAAGGATGACATTTCATTATGTACGCTACCTGGATTTCTTAATGTGACACTCCGCAGCTTTTTCTTTTTTTCTTTTTTTAATATAGATAAACAAGAAGCTAGTTACCAGCAAGATCTACGCCATAATATTTTACGTAAGCGAAGGCTTGCAACAGTAGCCAAAATGTCGGGCACTTTTATATACTGACAATGCAGTCAGTAGCCAAGAAGAATTTTATTGACAGCCATAATATTTGAGTTTCTCTAGAAGAATACTGTGAACTGCTCCATCAAATGCTTTTCACCAGTCACAGAAAATCACAAATGCATTGTAAGATGCCCCATGTGGAAGACATGCTCTTGTTAGTTTGTACTCCAAAATTTTTGCTACTGCGTGTGATAAACTGAACTTTAATGTTCATCTTTAGCACACTAGTGTACAAAAGTCATAAATTCAATTAAGTTAAAATATCAGTGTAATCCACATGTTTGTTTACATATTTAAGACAACTTTCAGGTTTCTCTTAATGAGAGAGTGCATGTACATTATAACTCCAATTCAAAATTCTAGATACATTACTGTACATGTCTTTTTCCATAAACTTTTATGGGCTGCATCACACCTTAAGGGTATAATTTGTGAGGTGTTCAGGTGCCACCCAGCTACCGCAACACCCACCTGACTTTCGTTCGTTGCTGAGTCTCATGGCTCCTACAGGGTAGTTATCCACTCTTTGTGTTATACGGGATGTAACAGCTCATGCATCATCTGGGTGAGCTCTGTGTCATCAACGGACTATAGCCGAGATGGTACATGATAACTCTACCATGTCGAATTGGCTACCTTGTTGACCTTTTTTAAAAATTTATGTAAAAACTCCTTTCCCCACATTTTCCCATTCATGTTTAAGATATGTATTGCTAAATTTACAAAGAACCATTGGACGAGCTTTTTTATTTAGAGCATTTGAAGGTGAAAACTGAATGGAGATCAAAAGAAATAAAGAGAAGAGCAACAAAGCATTTTGTTTGGACCATCCCAATTTTGTTTCAGATAAACTAGTACAAACTCCAAAGTGACTGAATGCAGTAACTTATCTCTTGTTGGGTTTGTCTGGAGCACAGAAAATTTCTGTTTACATCACTTCTTAGAGGGTTTGTAACTTTATTTCCCTTTTTTTTACACAGCAAAGCATAAACAGAAACTACTTCAGTGCAAGTAAAATTACTACATGTAAAATTTTATAAGAAGTGTTATATAGACTTAATTGATTCATTGTTAAATAGTATATGTATGTGTCTTTGTGTATTGTAACATGCCAATTCATTGAATGGGTGTACGTAGCTGTTATAAGTGATAGGAGGGAACAACTTTACCAATCTGAGAGGATAGTTTTAGCAACCTGAGGTACAGGTTGTTCTGCTTACACAGAGTATATACACAGACAAAAAAAAAAAAATTACAGATTTTTTCCAGATTTTCCAGTAAAAAACACACTTTTTCCTGGGTAAATTACACTATAAACGGGGTAAAATAAATATTTTTCCGTGTTAAGTGGCAGTATACTTTCACTTGGAGCTGCAAAACCTATCAGTCCTTTGAAAGGTAAAGGTCCTATACTGGCATAGGACTTCCCAGCACTTTAGGAAACGAAATCCAGCAATAAACAACGTGTTTTGAAAAGATCTTTGAAATGCAACACTATGTCCACTGCTTATTTTCATACTGAAAAAGTATATATACAAATGCCACCAATTACAGCACAGTAGCTTCTGGAGCTCTGACATAGAGATTGCATTGCGTGATGCACTTTTGTCAGCCAATCATAGCTCACATCAAGAGATATCGCCAGCCAATGACGGCAGATATTCAGAGCATTAGACAAGTTACATTGTCAGCCAATAGCAAAATCACTGTTATGTAGGGCGACCACACGAAGAGGAAAATTTAATGGTTTAAATTAATATAAATACAGTACTGCTACTTGAAAAGCTGAACTTTCACATATAATATTGGACATCAACAATTTTTTGCTGTTTTTCTCTGAAGGTATGGTTAGGCAGGAACCTACGAGTGCTTTGGAAACCAAACTTCAGTATCTGGTGCAATTCGTATTTCTACTTTTGTATTACACAAACAAGCAGTCCAAATAGTTCCAGAATGAGATTTTCACTCTGCAGCGGAGTGTGCGCTGATATGAAACTTCCTGGCAGATTAAAACTGTGTGCCGGACCGAGACTCAAACTCGGGACCTTTGCCTTTCATGGGCAAGAGCACTTGCCCGCAAAAGGCAAAGGTCCCGAGTTCGAGTCTCGGTCCGGCACACAGTTTTAATCTGCCAGAAAGTTTCAGTCCAAATAGTGATTGGCATCAAAGATCTTTCCAAAACGCATTGTTTTTTGCTGGATGTCATTTTCTTAAGTGCCTGTAAGTATAAAACCTGTAACCTTTCAATAATCTGTTTTTCAATAACTCAATTTATTTAATATTTATTTTGTGATCATGGTTGCAGCACTTTTAGGAGAACCTTTATGAAGAGTGATGCAACAACTTTTACATTGTTTTTACACAAAACTCCAGCTATAATGTACAATACTTGAACAACCACTAACATAAGGCTGTGAGCACTCACTGAAAGGTCAAAGCATTCAGCATTCTGAGTGACAGACTGAAGTGGCAATGAAGGATGGGACTGAATAAGAGCAGTCATCACAGCGTCAGCTGCTCATAGCAACACGATCCAATGACTGGATGAAGGGGGAAGAGAGACCACTGTGAGCTGAGGAGATGAGGTGAGGTGAGGCGAGGTAAGTGAGCCAGCAATCGGTCACACGAAGGAAGAGCCATCACTTTCACCAACTAACATCATTATATGCCTGCTCAGAATCCCAATACTGTGAAATGCCATAATCATACAGCTGCTGTTAGTGTGATTTAAATACAAATAAAACAATAACCATTTATACACCCAATAAAAATAAATATAAGTTGATATATGTAAAGTTAACAAAAAGCGTTGCGGCAGTATACGCGATTTTCGGACATGTAGTATGTTCTTGAGATGATCTTTGGCTACCGTGTATATAGCACACTTCGGTTTGTTTTTGTATCCTATCTTTGCAACAAATATTCCAGGATACGGAAGCAGTTACTAGAGAGCACTCCGCAACACCTAAAGTCTCCAGCCATCGGATCAAGGGCAGCCGTTCTGATTTCATGGTCCAAATACACAGAGCCATTCTGGCACGGAAATCCTTAAATAGGTTTTACAAGGCACGTAAAATGTGAAATATTAATCACAGTGTTTCCTTTACTGTGGACTTGATTAGGTAGAAAAATATGGAGAGGGGGACATCAAAGAACAGCTAGCAAACATAATGTGAACACAATAACACCTGAAGAGCATTTATTATATTTTTAGGTGTGAATAGGTACTTAAAAAGTGACATGATCAACATACCGGATGAAGTAACACCTTATTTTAAACTTAAGCAGGTAAATCATTCCTCTACAAGTAAATCAACATGTACGCTGGTATAGAATCTAGGCTTTAAATTAAAATCGGTATATGTACAACAAAAAGTCTAACAAGTCCTAAAGCAAGTTGGAAATTTTACATACAGTACACAGTATAGCACCTCTATTGTAAAATAATTGGGAAGTAAATTTGTTCGTAACCGCAGACTTCATAACTTAGAAATCATGGCTGGGAGGATAGAGCCGAGAGATACAGAGAGGGGAGGGGGGAGGGGTAACGGAGGGGGGAGGGGGGGGGGGGGAAGTGAACAGGAGTGAGAACAAAAATGAGGAGAATCTTGGAGAGAAGAAGGGAGGAGTGTGTGAAGAGCAGCGACCAAGATTTTGAGCTAGAGCGAAATGAAAGCAAAGGGATATGCCAACCAGCATTCAGAACTTTGGTCAGAGAGCGCAGCAGCCGTAGCATCTTTCATCTTTACAACTAATGCACTCTACTGTACACAGAAAATTAGCTAAAAACACACAATGGATTACTGGAGTAAGACTGGTTGATATTCTTGTCACTGATAGTTTCTTAAAAGGTCAAAGAAAGCTATTAGTAATTTCGTAACTTATGATGAATGTTGCTTGGCAGAGACGGGGTTGTCAAACCTGTCTTGCTTGCTTTTCAAATCACCCAATTCGTCAGTAGTCAATCAGTGTGCTTGGCTCACCTGACGAGTTCAGTTCTGCTCATATGTGGAGCAAAATTTTATTAACTGACAATGTGGGTACCACTCATTTGTGTCATATTTTGTCATGCGTAACAACAAGGCTCAACCTTATTTACATCTATCGGTCCTCTCTCTCCAATAAAGGTTGCCCATCAACAATCACTGAGACAGCACCCTGCCAAATTGTTTTCAAGGCAGCTGGCTTTCAGATCCAGCATTCAAGGACTGGTCGATGAAAGTACCCATGCACCTTTATAGTGCTAAATGTGAATATGTCCAGGGACCCCTATAACATCAGTACTACAGGAAGATCGGCTCTTACAGGTCACATGACAAAATCCAAGAAGCATGTCGCAAAAGCAGCTGCCTTCAGAAGCACAGCACCAGCAGGCAGGTTCTACTTCCACTACTACATCTACAGATTCAGCTGGACCCACAACAGCGATGCTGACTGCTCGAATTGTTTGCCTCTGCAGAAGAACCTCACTGCAACATCAAAACCCAGGGATAAACTGAGAGGATTTGATCAGATGACAATAAAGGATGAAGTAACAAAGGCAGAAATATTGTGGTATTTGTAGTGCATCGTTTCACACAAGTCACCGCCTAGTTCCCCAATAGTGAAGTGGCCAAGAGCATGTGTTTACAAAAGGACAAAATTGGTTATACCATGCAATACGGACTAGCTCCCTTTTTTGAGTCTGAAGTTAAAGCTGACCTCATAAATGTATCATGGGTTGTTTCTTTTGATGAATACTTCAACAGGGTGTGCAAAAGAATACAGATGAACATTTTAGTGCAGTAAAAAAAAAAAATCTAGTGTGCACTATTTACTACGCATTGGCTTTTTCCCAGCAGTTCGACAGCACCTAAACTACTCGAGTCCTTCAGGAAAAAAATACCCAGTGAAGCAATGAAAAAACTTTTTTACAAGTATTGATGGGCAGCCCTAGCATCAAACTCACATTCTTAAGGGAACTTAAATGTTTTGAAAGAAAACAAAGGGACAGAGACAGTTTTATTGAAAACTGGGACTTGTGGGCTTCATGTTGTTCATGCACCTTCAAGTCTGCAATACAGGAGACACAATGGATGATAATTCACATTTTACAAGCCTTTTACAACCTTTTTAAGGATGTCCCTGCCAGAAGAGCTCTGTACATTTCTACAACAGAATCGGATCTGTTTCCCTTAAAGTTATGCACAATTCAATTTCTGGAGAATGTGGAAGTTGCTGAGCAAGCTCTAGTAATGCTTCCATTTCTTCAAATATTTGTTCCAAAACTGGAAGACAAAAACGAACCAAAATGTGCAAGCTACAAGGTAATGAAAGATCACCTCAAGGACAAGCTACTCAGTCCAAAAACTGCCTTTTCCAAGACTCTTGCTGGAGACTTGACACCTTTTCTACAGGATTTCCAACTGATTGACCACTAGCATCATTCTTCCATTCTTATTTGACAGAGATAATGGAGACAATGATGACATGGACTGTCCAGCCGACGAAGATCTAGCCGTCAGTTAATTTGGACAAAGAATCCAATCTTTTGGCTGTGAACCACGAATGAGTTTAGGAAGTACAAGTCCCTCACAGCCCTTAAAATCACTACATTCTGGAACAAATGCAGAAGAGGAATTATCTAACTCTTGTCAAAGTTGATGGACAAATCACTCCTAAGTTTAGGTTGACAAAATTCACCATTTAACTGAAAATACGATGATAAAAGCACAAAATTCACCATTAAACTGAATATAAGATGATAAAAGCACATGTTCATCTTATTTTCAGTTAAATGGTGAATTTTATGAGCAGATTGATGGTGTTGCCATGGGAAGCCCTCTCTCCCCTCTGGTAGCTAATTTATGCATGGAAGACTTCGAGGACAAGGCACTGGACTCAGCAAGTTTTAAACCAACAGTCTTCTGGAGGTACGTGGACGACACATTTGTGGTATGGCCACATGGAATGGATGAGTTACATCGATTTCTTGAGCATCTGAATTCCATCTATGTTAGCATCGAATTTACTATGGAAATAGAGAAAGACGGCTGCCTCCTATTTTTGGATGTTGTTGTTCACCGTGAAGTTGATGGCACTTCAGAACATGCCTTATATCAGAAACCAACACACACAAATCTATATCTTCATACCAGTAGCGGCCATCACCCTTCACAGACCATAGGTGTCCTTAAGACCTTAGTGCATAGAGCGCACTGCATATCCGATAAATATAATTTGCAAGAAGAGCTCACATACCCAAGAGCATTTTTTAATCGAATGGATTTTCTCCGCAGCAAATTCGTAGAGCATTCAATACAAATCTAGAATGCAAATATGTGATGGGGAAGAAGACAGTAATTCCTTCAGATCTAGTGCATTTTTGCCCTATGTGGGTGCTCTTTCCTCGAAGATAGGCTGTATTCTAGAGAAACACTGTGTTAAGTGATCCTCCGGCCCCCCATGAAGATTGCAGCTTTGCTCGGCTCTGTAAAGGATGATTTACAGCTTCATAAAGCGGGTGTGTATCAGATTCCTTGCGGAAATTGTGAGAAGTCGTACGTAGGTCAAACAACACACACCATTCATGAGAGATGTGTGACGCATCGAAGATACACATGCTTATTACAGCCACACAAGTCAGCTGTGGCCGAACATTGTATTGATACAGGGTAGGCCATGAATTACAGTGATATGAAGATTTTAACACCCACTTCTTCCTTTTGGGAATCTGTCTTCAAAGAAGCTATAGATTAGATTAGCTAATAATTTAATAAATAGAGATAGTGGTTTTAATTTGGACGAAGCATGGAATCCAGCTCTTGGGATAATTAAACTGTGGAGAAGTCGTCATGGTGTCACTGCCGCCTATCATACATTGATAAGCGAATCTAATGCCTGTACGCCTTCGCCACAGGCAGTGCATGTGTAAGAGTATTTCTCTGCCGCCAACCAGCATCTGCGACTCGCATGCACAGTACTGCTGCAGTGGAGCATATAAGGCCGCACTTGGCAACTTGTCGTCAGTCTTGTGACTCACTCTGCGGCCGACATATCAGTGGAGGAAATTTTATTTGCGTGGCTGCATGCCCAAAATTTAATGGACCATACTTGTCCTAATTGAAAGCAAATTTCAGAGTGGTGAATAGAGTTGTTGCACTTGACACTTGTTTTCACTATATGTGAATCACCTATCGCTCTAAAACTGGACTAATTTCATACGAGAGCAAGGTACGAATGTGGTGCTACCTGTCACTTGACTGGTGCTGGCTTCTGTTGTCTATTTATAGAATTACTTAGAAAGAAGCAGTAGCAAACATTAGGAGAAGACGAGACAATTCATTGGCAAAACAAGGAGAAAAGAAGCAAACCAGTATTGCTCTTATTGCAACACATATCTCTGCACACCAGAACACTTCGCCTTTTTTGTAAAGATAATTACACTTTTTTCCATCACCATTGTATTATTTTTAATCTATGAAAGAACAAAAACAAATATGAAAACTAACCTTGAAGTTTGGTCTTTTTTAGTGAGTATTACCATTTATGACACATCAAACACAAATGTGCCAGTAAAATTTTAAATAATGGCGTAAGTGGTTAGTCTTCTGGGCCGGAAAATTTTTAAATAGCTGATCCTTCAATGAGAGTCAAACTCTCCACGATTTAAGAAATTCACTGCACATTCTCAAATATACTGTAATTCATCTTGCATGGAATTTTACTTTGAAATGAACGCTTCTCAGGCCACCATTTGCAATATTTTCCCATGATCTGTTAGAAATGTAAACAACTGTGACATAATGCTCATCAAATGTACATTTGTTGTTACGAAATACTGCATAGTCTTTGTCATAAAGCCTTTGCCTCATTTTTATCTCAAGAGACTTGTGTGTGCACTGTGTTTTGTTGTTGTAAATGGCCCACTTTCCTTGCAACTGAAGTTTTATTTTGGTGTTTACTCTCTTGTTTACATTTCATTTCTGCAGTATTATCCAGCAGTAGTGGGCTAAGGTAAAATTCTTTGTTAGGGTATCAGTTCTTAAAAGTCAAACTTACACAAATTTAACTGAAAACTAATACAATGAGAAATTCACGGAATTCTAAAAATTCCCAAGTTTTCCCAGATGAAAAACTCCCAAGTTTTTCCCAGATCTCCCAGTTGTCCCGGGAGAGATACTCCATTATATCGTAAAAAGAGTGTCTTTGAGAAATTATGGAAATTCTTTACAGTTGATTTTGTTAGGTCTATCTCACATTGAAAAAAAATGTATGACTGTTCGACAAGCTGGACAAAAGCATTCCCTTGTGAGATAGAGAGGTGGCATAAATATGAACACTTTCACAGAATACTTATAAAAAAAGGGCTGTGGATGTTTCATGTCAAAATTTATTAACAAATTACTTAAAAATAAGAGAAACTTGATAAACATTCATTACATGTTGGAGCATGTGTGATTTGTGTTCCTCACTATGATTATGAACACTTACTGTTCCAGACAGTTATTTACCTGGAATTCTGGTGGGTCATAGTAATATCTCCAATGGCGAAGATATTCTGATTTCTTGTACTTGCTTCCTGGACCCAAATTTCCACACAAAACATCAAATGGTCCTACCAAAGTCAGTCCAACTGGACATAATGCCTCTGTTGGAAAAAAAAAAAGGTATATGAGAGACATGCAAATGGGAGCTGGTGATTTTGAGTCGTACAGCAGCTCTTTACTTTATTAAGCTTTTTAACCTCTACGCAGAATGAAGCAATACCAAGTTAAGACATCTAGAATCATGCTAACGCTGTCTAATTATTTTGTATAGCCAATCTCTTCTTGTACAATTTGAAACCTGCATTACAGAAATCAACAAAACTGCTACTGCTAACATTTTTATGCAAAATGTATCCTGCAATATCATCCTATAAATCCTTCAGCCAGTGTTTGTCAACCACTGAATATACTATCGCAGTAGTAACATTATTATTATTATTATTATTATTATTATTAGTTAATATTATCATTATTAAGCAATGGAAAATCCGGGGTGGAATGACGACAACATTATGAAAAGATTGGGTTGCTACTCACCTTACGGAGGAGATGATGAGTTGCAGGCAGGCACAGCAAAAGTATCAACAATGCAAGAAAAGACAGATTACTACTCAACACAAAGATGACACACTGAGTTGCAGACAGACATAATGAAAATACACTTTCACATTAACTTTTGACCAAAGCCATCTTCGTAAAAGGAAACATAAACATATTCATTCATGAGGCGTGCTTGCTTGTGTTAACGAATGTGTGTATATTTTCTTTTGAGAAGAAGGCTTCAGGCAAAACATAATGCATAAGCATCTTTACATTGTGCCTGTCTGCAACTCAATGTGTCATCTTTACTGTGAGTAGAAATTTATCTTTTCCTTGTATTGTTGATATTCCAACCTGAAGTTTCCATTGTTTGATCAGTTCCTTTACTTAGAGAAAACTTAGAGGACTGGTTTAGGCCCCTCCCCCAAAAAGAAGACAAACAGAAGATGGGAATAAGAGTAATGGGTGTGTTAGTGGGATAGAAGGTTGTGTAGTACTGGAGTGGGAGCAGGGAAGCAGATAGGTGGGTGAAGGACATGGACTAGCGAAGGGTGAGGTCAGAGGGGTTATGGAAACATAGGATATATTTCAGGGAGAGTTCCCACCTGTACAATTCAGGAAAGATGGTTTTGATGGGAAGAATCCAGATGGTGCAGGCTGTGAAGCATATTGTGTTGGGCAGCATGTTCAGCAACTGGGTGGTTCAGCTCTCTCTTTGCCATAACTTGTCGGTGGCCCCTCATAGGGACAGAGAGCTTGGTATGCCAACATACCAAGAAGCACAGTAGTTGCAGCTTAGTTCGTAGATCACATGACTGCTTTCACAGTAGTGCTGCCATTGATGGGGTAGGTAAGGTTCATTCAGAGAGAAAGCTTGTTGTTTGTCATGCCAACTTGAGTAAGAAGTACAGTAGTTGCAGCTTACCTCATATGTCACATGACTGCTTTCACAATAGCCCTGCCATTGATGGGGTAGGTGCTGCCTGTGATCAGACCACCACCACCACCACCACCACCTACTCCAGCCTGGGGTTGGATCCAGTGATGTCGTCAGTAAACAGCGGTCAGAACAAAAATGCACTGCTATTTCACTCCACTAAACAAGTGGAATGTGTATCTGTACCTGCCAAGAGGTTCACAAGTGGTAATTTAGGGTGGGGAAAGCTGCTTGATTGGCTGCAATCCCACACAGACAAAGTCGTGGGTATAAGCTAGTTATTTCATACACACACAAGCAAACACTGCATGTGACTGTCATGCTTTCAAGAAATGTGAAATATTCCCAGTACTTAAATGATGTTGTCTTTGTTTTAAAAAATAGGGAAACTTACTTTCTGAATGTGCCTTGTAACTGATGAAACAAAAACCTAACCTCACACAAATTACTGGGATTCTATCATCAATGAAGTTGTAGAAGTCAGCATTTGCTGCAAAATGTTTCACTGAGATAGCACCTCTAATCTTAGTTATGGCCTTGACATTGATTGAAAAGAGAGAAATGCAGGGTGATCACAAGCAATGATACAAAATCTGGCAGCAGGACAACATCAAGATGTTCCTGATGAAGACGATGAGGTTTTTTTGCGCAAACCAGTGACAAGAGGGTAATATTGTGGTGTGTGTAACGAGGTGTGGTTCTGACCAAAGTGTGGAAGTTCACAGCCCGTCACTAGAGGGCACATGTGCACGTCACGTGACTATACAGAGCTAGCAGAAGCATGCACCGATTGTCCAACACTGCCAGTCACATTGCAAACAGTGACATGGAGGCATCAACAGAAGAGCAAAGAGGTGTTGTTTGTTTTCTGACAGCAGAAGGAGTAGGAGGAAAGGATCATCATCGACGAATGTCACAAGTGTACGGCAAACACAGCATGTCCCTTGCAAGGCTCAAGGAGTGGCACAAGCACTTCAGGTAAGGGCGGGTGTCGTTAGCCGATGATTCATGGTCTGGAGCACCACACTGCATTACTGATGACATTGTCCAGCTGATGGATGTACTTATTGCCCAGGACCACCAAGTGACAGTGAACGCCATAGCCGACATGGTCGGATTGAGCATTGGAAGTGTTCACACCATCATGAAGAAACGAATGCACATTTGCAAAGTGTGTGCCCAATGGGTGCCCCCAGTCTTCCACCACACCAGGAAGCATGTCGAATGGCCCACTGTCTTGCTCATCCGCAGCACTCTGCTTGGGAAGGGAATGCGTTCCTTGTATAAGTGGTGGCTGGAGGTGAGTCATGGTGTCATCACTTTGAACCAGAATCAAAACGACAAGTCTCCAGTGGAAGCATCCAGGGTCACCATCACCAAAAGAAGCCAAGGGCATCCACACGAGGGCAGGAAAGGTTATACTGACATTCTTCTTTGACCAAGCTGGCCCCTTCTGATTCACTTTCTGCAGCACGGGACAACAGTGAATGCCCAGCATTACTCGCAAACCTTGACCACCCTACGCCATGCGATCAAATCAAAACGACCAGGCAATCTCACCCATGGGTCATTCTGCTCCACAACAATATAAAGCTTCATACCACCAACACAGTCAAGGCACTCCTGCAGAAATTCAAATGGGAGGTTCTCGGCCACCCTCCATACAGTCCGGACCTCTTCCCTGTGATTAAGCCCCTTTTGGTCCCCTTAAAAAGGCTCTGAGGGGCAAACGATTCACCTCGGACGACGATGTCCAGCTGCACGTGCGGAACTGGTTAACATCGCAGCCCCGGGAATTTTATGAGACAGCCATTCACCACTTGTGTTGCAGTGGGACAAATGTCTCAACAGCCAGGGTCAATACTTCCAACATACAGGTACTGGTTTCTATAACTATGCCTCTGGCTTGTTTCTTTTTGGGTGCCCTTATACATACATACATACATACATACATACATACATACATGCACACATACATACCCACATACATGAAAAACACTATGCTCAGAAAAATGCATGGTACAGAAAAAAAGCACTGGCATCGAAAAAGCACTGGTACTGTGGGAGGGGGTGGGGTTGTACATATCTCACAAGGCACAGACATTACGAGTCATGAAAAACACCAATGACAACGCCGATGCCCATTTCATTGCCAGACAATGACTGCCGCTATAGCATGTGGTGGGCAGGACCAGTCATCAGGGGCAGAAGTGATGAGAGGCGGGTTGGTGCAGCATACCACTCTCATGAGAGGCTGTAGAACAGGACAGGGGACAGCGTCTCCATAGCGACGTCCTCACTGAGTTCAACAACGGCGCTGGAGAAGTCAACAGGGGCATCTGAGATGACAACAACACAGGACCCAGCAATGGAGCTGGTGGCGGCAGCGGCAGCGGCAGCAGCAGCAGCAGTGGGGACTGCATTAGTGATGGTAGTTGACAATTGGGGACAGAGACAGGAACCCCAGACAGCTATCTGTCAGGCAGCGATTCCCTCTGCAGCACGAACCAGACCATCTGTGACATACAAAAAGGTGTCGGAGGAGGTGGAGGTGTGGGAAGCGGTGGGCTCTCCAGGACAGGCCCCACCACATGCAGCCAAAGCTGGTCGAAGTGACAGGACATCTGCCCGTTAGAAGTTTGGATGATGCACAGGCACCGGCCTCTGTGATGCTCAATGATGGCAGAAACCCAGTTCGTCCGATAGCTGAAACCATGAGCCCAAACCGGCACACCCAACCAAGACCGTCACATAGCTGATAACGTCAGATGCAGCAGCTGGAGGGGAGTCCAAGGTTGGTGTCCATGTAGCGCCTCCACCGGGCTCTTATAACCCACCGGAGTGAAACAGTAATAATTCAAAATACGGTCTAAAGCAGCTTCGCGGGACCTGCCAGATACATACTTCCGCATCTGAGCTTTAAACGTCCGAACCATGCGTTCGGCCTCACCATTAGATTGAGGATGAACCAGGGGAGCTGCGAGATGGCGACACCACTAGCCTGACAAAAATATACATACCCTCGAGAAACAAATGAGGGGGGGAGGCACTGTTATCAGTACCCATGGTATATGGAGGATCCTCAATTGCAAAAATATTAGACAAGGCTGCAATAGTGGCCGCCATGGATGTGGGCAGACAATGCATCATATAGGGAAACTTGGAGTAGATGTCCACTGCAGTGGGTCAATACTGATTTAGGAAGGGCCCAGCAAAATCAACATGTAGACATTCCTGTGGGTGCTGTGGCTTCTGCCGGGGGGGTGGGGGTGGGGGGGGTGATGGAGATGTTTGGTTTCTGGGGTGCTCAACTGCGCGGTCATCAGCACCCATTTCCATATAATAAAGTCCCAATTTTTACACAGTCCAGTCTAGCCACTGTCACTGATGTCACTGATGATGATTATAATATGATGAGGACAACACAAACACCCAGCCATGGGCAGAGAAAATCCCCAACCCAGACAGGAATCTAACCCGGGACACCATGATTCATGGGCAGCAACACTAGCCACTAGACGACCAGCTGCGGACATCAGAGGGGGTGGGGGCCTGCAGAGCAGCCTGTTGCTGTGATTGCAAGTTTGAAGTACAGGACCTATGGCGATGGCCGATGCTATTGTGGCACTTATGATGGGAAGACCATCAACCGCGTTCTGATCCTCAATATCTAAATAGAAACAAAGCAACTCAGGCTGATCAAACACCGGGTCAAGCCGGATGAGAAGGCAAGATAAGGCATCAGTGTTGGTATGTTCCAATTTTGACTGGTAAAAGATCTGATAATGATAACGAGAGAGGAAAAGAGCCCACTGCTGCAAATGCTGGGATTCCTTGTCTAGCACAAAAGTCAATGTGTTAAAAAAGCAACCAATGGCTTATGACATGTGATTAAATGGAACTTACAACCACACAAGAAAATGGGAAATTTCTTTAGGGCGAACACAATCTCAGATGCCTTGTTTTCAACCTGAGAATACCAATGCTGAGCAGGAGTAAAAGTCTTAGAAGTGTATACAGTGGGTCATTCAGACCCATCCAAGTATTTGTGTGCCACTACTGTGCCAAAACTGTGCTGAGAGGCATCTGTAGCCAATACAAGATCATGACCCGGCTGAAAAGTGGCCAGTCTCGAGACAGACTGAAGCTTAGATTTAAGGATAGCAAATGCTATGGAGCAGAAAAAAGGCACATTTTGATGCAAAAGCGTGTGCAGTGGTTGAGCAACAGTGGACGCGTCCGGTAAAACTTATGACAGTAAGCAACTTTACCTAGAAACACCTGCAGTTCTGTAATGTAGGTTGTCCAAGGCAAAGCCACAACTGTATCAACACAGTGAGGCAACAGCCTGACCCCTGTGCAAGAAATCTCAAATCCAGGAACTCAATTGATGGCTGAAAAAAGTGAGGTTTGGCCAGATTGCACTTGAGACCATAGACTGCAAAACGGAAAACAATGATTGGAGATTGCTAAGGTGATCTTCAGTGGAAGAACATGAAAAAGTGATATCATCGAGCTAACTGAAGCAGTCGTGTACAGAGGCTGTCAACTGTTCTAAATAAAACATTGAAAAATTGCTGGTGCACTAGCGATGCCAAAGGCAAGTGTTGATATATGTATACACCAAAAGGTGTACTGACAATGAGAAGGTGCACAGTGGCTTCATCCAAGGGGAGCTGGAGGTACGCTTCCAACAAATCAGTCCTGGAAAAGTAGAGGCCACCTGACAATTTTGCGAGCAACTCATCAGGGCAGGGCAAAGGGTATGTATCTATCATTAACTATGCAGTAATCACGACACTGAGATCACCACAGAGACGACGTTTACCCATCAGCTTCTTAACGACAACCAGTAGTGTGGCCCACTCACTGGAAGAAATAGGCCAAATGACATCGAGAGACATCAAACTGTTTAATTTGGCCTTGACAGAGTTGCACAATGTGACAGACACCTGTTGCACCTGAAACAAATGAGGGTGGGCAGACTCTTTTAAGGTAATGCGGGCCTGAAAACTGTTATCACAACCAGCCCAGGGGAAAACTGAGATGAAAACTTAGAGCACAGGGACTCCAACTGCTGAGTCAGAACTTGATCTAACCCAACATGTCTGCAGAATGGGAATGATCCACAACAAGGAATGTGAGAGGACGAACAACAAATTTGTAAGATACAGGAGCAGAGAACTCACGTAGAATTGGAATCTGCTGTTTACTGTAGCTAACCAACTTCCGTGAAACCTTTGTGAGGGGAAGGGAGCCCAAGTCCATGTATGTTTGTTCGTTTAGTAAAGTCACTGCAGCTCCTGTGACCACTTGCATTTTTAGCAGCTTATTAAATACACGCAAGACAATAAACAATTTGCTCAGGAAAACAATCATTGTAGAGATACAGTTTATGTCCATTGGTACTACCGTATTCACCACACTGGAAGAGAAGTTACACAATGGAGCTATGTGGCCTTCCTTTCAACATTTGTTGCAAACCATCCAACTTTTAGGGCTTGCAGCAAACTCACATTGAGCAAAGCAGTACAAGAAGGACGGAAGGGGGGTATGCAGCTGCTGCTGCCACGCGGCCTGTTGCTACTGTGACCATAACAGGCACTGCTCCATGTAACACTCAGTTGGAGCTTGTACTGCTGCAACGGCTTCCCCTTCATCTTTCTGTGGACTTCCCTGTCCAGGGCCAGACAAACAACAACATCACGCACCATGTGATCAGCGTAGGATTTGTGTTTGGCACTAGTGACAAATTTAGACGACTTTTCAACCAGTGTAATTCTGCAGCCCACGTTTTGGGCATTTCTGACAATGGTAATATTCTACACGTATTGTAACGACATGTGCTCTGCCAGAGCAATACGTGGAGAGAAACTTCTACATTTCATGAAATGACACTCTGGGAGGTTCTGGCAAAGGCAGAAGTTGGCACAGCAACTGAAACATGTGCGGCGAAAGCCATGAAAGAAAGAAAGCCCCACACAGGTATGCATTGCCCACGCAAAATATGTTGACATAACCGTGTCTCACAGGAGTCTCAGTCTTCAGCCAATTCATCATATGCAGGAAAGGGCAATGGTTACACTGATCAGAGAGTAGTGTGACATGAACACGCAGATGCCTCTTGACTGAGAGCAGTGGTGAGAACCTGCTGTTGCTCTGCGAAAGCTTGCTGCTGGGCACTGAGATGTTGGAGTATTTCTTTCATCAAGATGTTTGTCAGGTGACTAAGCACTGACACCAACACGTGGGGAAAACGTAACCCTCACTTGTCATCAAGTTTGCTATAGCAAGAACAAACATGATTTATGGAACATAGTACTTTATAGAGCAACATGCAAGATACAGGTTGTACATAGCACTGAACACATTGACTGGGCAACAGTAACACAGTGTAAAGTATAGGCTGAACACTCATTTGTGATTGTTTAAATAATGCTGTTTCTTTGGCGACTCATCACAGCACTATACGGAAGTGCGCTCTCTGAAATCACGAGCACTATGAGTGAAGATACATCAATTAGAAATAAATCAGGTGCTCCCGAGTAAGAAGACATTAATCTGTTGTTTTCCCCTCTCAGTCAACTGTTTAATGTATGGTGTTACAGCTAAAATTATCATGATGAAAATTTATGCAGCATTTTTGGTTGTTTTCTTATTTCATCAATTGCTTGTGGCAAAAAAATAGATAAATAACATTCTGCGTTAACTGTTATTCGACTATCTAAAACAGTGGCCACGACATGTTCACTGTAACCTCGTACACAAGCGATCAATTTCTTGGAAGTGTTCCACATAACAATTGTGTTTGTTGATTTTGGTTAACCTCAGAACAAACAGATGGTTATGCTTTATTTCAAGCTGTACAAGTATGTCTCCTGTTATGATGTTGTAAATGTATTTTGTGTTCACCCAGTTGAATTTCATGAGCATTTCTTCACACTGACAGCCACATAACTGTTTCTGAGCTTTGGTCAAATTGAGGGACATCCATTGGGATAAGATCTTTTTCACATCTGAATATTAATGCAAATTTCATGTACTGCAGTCTTTCTCCATTACACTGATAGTCACATGCTGATCCTCTCAAAATTATGTTGTACACAACATTGATGGTTTTGTTTTGATCAACAGCATATAGTCTGCTCCTATGCTGCACACGAATATTTGAATATTTAGTGGCACTTTATGCTTTGTTTTATTAATAAAAACATGCTAAGATGCTTACATTTCTTTAGATATAATGTGAAACAGTTGACAACAAAACAAATCGCCATGTATTGGAACTTACGTAAGTGAATCCAACTATTCCACACCACATATAAAAAAAAATGTAAGCACTTTAACACGTTTTTATTAATGAAACAACTTATAAAGTGGCACTACACATTCAAATATCCTTGTGCAGTGTAGGAGCAGACAACATGCTGCTGATTAAAACATCTCTGTAAGATGGGCTTGGTAGCCCGAAACTAGTTATGGCACTAAAATAAAACATTTTACAAAGTAAATATGGCTGGTTGCATCATCACCAACTATTGGTGACAGATGCAGAGTTCACAAGAAGCAACTTGGATACAACGATAACAATTTTGATCAACCTTTCGAAATTCATCTTCAACAGACGTAAAACCATGTTGTAATCCTGGAAACCAATTGTAAACAGGCTTTCCTGAACAGGCTTAAAGCGTTTATTATTCATCTATGCCTCTACAAAAGATAATATAAAATCATCCAACAAAAAAAAAAAAAAACCCTTCATGAGATTTTTTTTCACAATACTGTTCCTTTAAATACTAAATGAAGACAAAAGTAAACCAACTACTTGCCAATTTCAGAGTTACACAGTAACAGCACATCTCAAGAGTGCCATCTAGTGTTCATTTTTAAACACTTAAAACTCAGTCCTCATTTCTATTATTGGAACATACCTGCACCATCTACAATTTACTTATGGCATTGAATTAAATGCCTATAGTGCAGACAAACCGCAGCAATAATTCAGTTAACTCAATGACGCAAGTTTAAAAGTAGGCTTACCATACTGACGATTCCTTGTTGCCTTAGGATGTGTCCTATCAACAAATGCCATCTTTTAGCCAGATTTTGTAACAAATTTCTCCTCTCTATTATTTGTTTCAGTACATCGTCAATAATTACTTCATCTAATCATCTAATCTTCTGCATTCTTCTGTAGCAACAGATTTCAGAAGCTTTTATTCTCTTTTTATCTGAATTGTTTAATGTCCACGTTTCATTTCCATGCCAGGCTACACGCTAGATAAATATCTATCCATTCTGAAACTTCCTGGCAGATTAAAACTGTGTGCCGGATCGAGACTCGAACTCGAGTTCCAGTCTCAGTCCGGCACACAGTTTTAATCTGCCAAGAACTTTCATATCAGTGCACACTCCACTGCAGAGTAGAAATCTCATTCATCTATCCATTGTATTCTAATGCTCTTCCAAGTCCTCTGACATCTCAAAGAGGATTATTGTAAGAACAAAATCTTACATTATCAAACTAATGAAAAACAGACTTTTGTATCTGCTTGGCTCGGCACAACAGCGCCATTAAACTGTCCTGTTGGCACAAATGTCGTGTTGGCACAAATGTTGCCTCCACTATGAAAACAAGGGAACTGGACTCCTGAGGAGGCAAAGAAACTCAATGTGCAATTTAGTCTAAGGGGGAGCAGTGTGTCCAAACACAAGATAGAGATGGGCACAGTGAAAAGCACAAAATGTGACCAGCACAAATGACTACACAACTAGCAAAAGCACCAAGAGAATAGCACAATACGAAGGTCAGGTCCGATCTGAACAAAGTCAACATAAGAACTGATGGGTCCAGCCTACAGCTGCCGACAAATAGACGCATGGGTCAGTGATTCCGCACCATACGACACACTGTATGCACCATCTGTGACTGCTTGCATGCCACCTGCGACAGCCTGCCGCAAGACCCATACCAGCTCATGTATGTCCATATTAATGTCCGCCAGAGAGCGTACCCAACAAACAATGCAAATTAGGAATTAAGTCATAGTTGATAAGTTTATGTATGCTAATGACATTGAACACAACAGTTGGATGCACACCAAATTAAGAGGAAAGAATGAGTAAAATGGTCTGGAATGCTTTCAGTAAACTTGACTAGATTTTAAAAATAAAGCTGCTAGTGCAAACAAACAGAAACGCTTACAATCTGTTGTATATGTGGCTTAAGTGATACAGAACAATACTATGAGAGGATGCCACAAAGGCACAACCACTTGCCTGATGCCTCTCAGTTCTGAGCAGCAGCCTCCAGGTGGCACTCACTATTTGGGAGCACTTACTGCTTCTGCCGCCATGTTCATCAGCAAGTCATATTCGTCCATCAATAGTGTTTCCAGCCTCCAAAGAGAACGCTGTCAACCAGGGACAACACTGTTCCTACCTAATACTGGCAGAGGTGGAAATCCTTCGACAGACAGGCAGAAAAACAATGTGCCGCAGACATTCTGTCAGTTCCAATCCTGCAGTCAGACAGTACTGTTATGTGACTACAGCCTTCTCATTACTCCTACTTCAATTATGCTACAGAGCACAGTTCCACAAGTTCTGTTCTGAAGACTACATTCCAACTTAGCAGTCACTATTTACATGGTAAACAGATACAAATAAGTATCTGTCTAATTATTTTCATTCATCATGACTATATTATAGACTGTCAAGTTATTTAAATTTCATTGTCTTGGGTATAGGACATCAAGGGTCATGCATCAAACTGCTACAAAAGATAAGTTTTGTAACATACTCTTAATAAATGTCATTTGTTATTTTTCATTGTGTTGGTACATTTCTGTTCTAGTGCCACCCGTAAAGCAAGTGTATAATTTTATAATAACTAGAGTGCAGTCTGCCACCCATATTAATGAATTATAGCAGTAAACAAGATTTTTGCTACTGTGGCTGTTAGGGCTGAATAATAGTAATACTCAGTCACAACATCCCAACATTTGTTGACAAGGAAAAGATTAATGATTATCTGTAATTTTTCATCAGCTGTCAAAATTTGGTGGCGAGGTAAAAGTTTACAAGCTTTTAACAAAAATTTTGGCATTTCCCAACAATGGTGACAAGAAAAACTGGAAATTGATCACAAATTTCAACCAGTTTCCAACACTGACAACAAGACGGTGTAGACCCACAGTATTACTGTCAACAAAGGTGATGAGCAAATGGAAACAACACTGGAGAAAAAATTCATTCGGGAACTAAGAAGAAATTTTACTATCCAATTTTTTTTTTAAAGCATAATTCATTACTTTGAGTTCTTTTACCAACATTGTATGGCTTATTAGCCTGTGCATATTAGATCCTAGAACTGCTAATTCATTTCCTTTCCGAGCAGACTTTTGTGAATTTTCTAAAATGTTCCGAGCATACTTTTTGGACTTGGCCTAACCAGAACTTGCTATTCTACGGCCCATGCTACATTTACTACAACTTCAGCAGCTCAGAGGTGCTTGGCCAGACTTTTAGAAGGCAGGGACAGAGATGAAAAACAACCACTGCAATTCAAGATGCTCCTGTCACCACCTTTCCAGCATTCAACTGGAAGGCCTGGAACAACTATATACAACATCTGGGGCAGCACTACCTAACGCATCAGGTATCAAAGAATAGGTCCTTCTTATTGGCTTATGCAGGCACCACAGTTTTCCAGATTATATCTAATGCATCAGGTATCAATTTGCAGGCACCACAGTTTTCCAGATTCTTCAGATATTGCCACCTACTCATGAAACTGGTTCTCTCCTGTATGAGACTAAAGAAACACTCAAGAAATATTTTCACTCTCAAATCCATGTTACTGCTGCCACACCGGTTTTTTTTTTTTTTTTTTTTCAATGTTTCAAGAAGTCAAATCAAAGCTATAAAGAGAAGATTACTCAATTACATGGCCTGACAAGGGACTGTACATTTCTTTGTCAAAATGATCAATGTAAGACAGCTTGAGCGTATTAACTAATTCACAATGTGCTATCATGCACTCCCTTGACAATAAACTAAGCAAGGACCTACTTGTTCAAACAAACCCATTTTTACAAGACTGCCTGCCATTGATTTGGGGATATGACCAAACACGTGTATTTGCTACAGCAACACAGTGCAACGATGCAGATGTATTCAGTATATTTCAGCAGCTGACGCAACCAAGCAACGGGCACAGGGAAAACACAGGATGCACTGATTACTCAACTGAAACAGTCAATAAGTTTTAAAGTACTAAGTAATAATCTTGTTCAGGCTGCGGTGTAAGCCACAAAAGAAGTAACTGTTTCTGTCTGAACATGTACTGTAATAATTGTGAAAGGACCAGACATAGGGCTGAGGTGTGCAAAAAAAAAAAAAAAAAAAAACACCACCAAGTAATGTTCATAATAAACAGGTGCGAATTCAAAAACTTTCACAGACAAAATATCAAGTGGATGCCATCTTGTCTGTTGATACCAAGTGTTATTGTCTTCATGTTAACAAAGTGCCGACCAATATTGACATGGGGTTGTGAATTTCAATAGTTAATCTACATGCAGTCAAGTAAAAGAAAAATTTTCAACAGATGTGTATAAATGGTTTATGAAACAAGTTACATTTGTAGAGGTAAATTCAAATAATGCAAAGAATTTACTAGGGCTAGATCTCTTCAATGCTTTGGGCTTCACCATTCACAAAGGAATGCATCAAATTCAACCTGAGATGCTGAAGAGAATATGATGATTTTTTTTCTGAAGCAACAGGCAATATTAAAGCTCAGCAGGCAAACATTACGCTGAAGCCAAATGTGGTACCAAAATTTTTTAAATCATATAACTTTCCATTTGTGTTAAAAGAAAGCAAAACAAGAACTCAACTGTCTTGAACAGAATGAGACTACAAAAGCCTTAACCAGTAGCCAATGGGCAACGACAGTTTTAGTTGTACAGACTCAGAATGGCTCACTAAGCATTTGCAGATATTTCAAAGAGACAGTTAATGTTCATTTTATTATTGACTCATATACTGTTCCCAAGCTGGTGGAACTAATGTCAAAAGTAGCCTGTGATGTGTGATTTGCCAAGCTAGATCTTAAAGAAGCATATTTCAAAATTCCTTTGGTAGAAGACACACAGAGAAGTGCACTGACAAATATTCCATTTCGTATCTACCGTTACACAAGATTACTTTTTGGAATAGCCAGTACACAAATTTTGTTTCAGAGGTATTTAGAACAATTAATTTGGGAACTTCTAAACACTGTTAATTACTTGGATGACAGATTTGTCCAAAGCATCACTTTACATAATTAGGAGTCTGTTTTCCAAATTCTACAAGTGACAAATCTGAAATGCAACAAAGAAAAGTGCATCTTCTTTCCATGTGAATTACAATACTTAGGGACACATTGTCTGCACACGGTATCAAGCAGACGCTGCAACATATTGATGCCATTACGAACCGTCCAGATCCCAAGGACTTCTTGCAATTACATTCCACATTAGGACAAAGAAACTACTGAAGTTTCTCCCTCATGCAGCTTCCAGCAGTGAAGCAGTGCACCAACTCCTGTAGCATTACTTTTCATTACAGTAGTTGTCGATACCAATAGTATTTTTTGAATTTTGGACAGGTCAATATTATCTCAGTTGCTTTTCTGAAAACTTTCATGTAATTTTATACACAGTATGTTATATTTCAAGCTAAAATTTATGAAAAGGAATTACTTTATAAAATATTTTGGTTTCAATGTTATAATCGATAAGTACTAGTTCTGAATGTACAGTTAAAATTATTTATTTTAGAAAATTTGAAATTATGAAATATTTGCACACTTAAAATTTCTATTATTAATTACACAATCCTGTACTATTTACTACGTTTATTTCTGGATTCATTTATGAAATAATAATTTAAATTAACAATGTAAAGAAACCTAGTAGGATTCATTTGTTAAGAAAAATTGTAAACCATTTGGAGTATTTTTTTCCACATAGTTGGAGAGTTGTAACCTTGCCTCTGATGTGCTCGGACATAATTTTGTAGAACAGGTGCAAACAATGTAATTTCAGCTTTGTTAATGTGAAGAATCAAAAGAATGTATGATATACTCAAATGTGAGAAAATATATTTATATATTTATGTAAGCACTGTCCTGCTGCATCAACATGTGCTTTTGAACAACCTATTGCATTTGCTTTAAAGACTCTGACAGTGGTACAAAGAAATTATAGTCACATCGAGGATTTGGCTCCTGTAATTATATCTGCAGCCAAGAAATTTCATTATTACATTTACAGACATACATTTATCCTCCTCATAGACCATAAACCTTTAGTAACTATCTTTGGAATGAATAACATTGTTCCCAAGCAGACAGCTTAATGTTAGCAGCAATGGGAGCTATTTCTGTTAAGTTATGCCTCTGGAATTATATTTGGGTCCACCGCACATCACACAAACACAGATTTGCTTTCATGTCTGACAACAGTGCAAAACAAAAAGTTTGATTCACTAGTTGAGTCTGTTTTCATATAAATATCAGTAGTCAAGATTGTGTGGAAAATCTCTCAGTCAGTTCTAATTTAACTGCTAAACTTGTGCATGCTTACCCTGTTTTGACTTAAATTAAACAGTGTATTCAAATGGAATGGCCTCAGGATAAGAAGTTACTTAATCAAAAAGTGATTAAATCCTACACGAATATGAGGCATCCACTTGTAGTATACAAAGGTGTCATTCTGGTACATTCAGAATAGGGCAACTTGCCATAAAAATCAAATCGGATGCACTAAGTTCACCTGCATTTAGGCAGAGCTCCTAGGCTATTTTCTTTCACATAATCAGAACACCTGTAAGCCTGAAGGACCAACCGGTACAGCTGGCAGATGTTCCCACCAACACCTCCAACAGTGGAGCCCAGCTGCACCAGCCAGCAGTGAATCAATGGAAGTGGACATTGTGCCTCCCACCTCAGACCAGCCTACGGACAGTGAAATGGCAAACCTCTCACTGTGGTTTTGAATGACTTTCCCATTGTGCCATGGGTGAATGCCAGGGGGCAGCAATATATGCCCACCCATAACAATGCACACTGGAAAGCAATTAAGTAGAATGATAATGAAGCCAACTGGCTTCGTCAGCCCCCCCCCCCCCCCCCTGTCCCCCACTCCTCCCATGCCAGGGGTGGGATGCTGTGTACATGGCTGAAAGGTACACAGTAATACTGTAAGATGTTGCCACCGCAGAGGCACCATCACTCACCTGGCACTTCTCAGTTCCAAGCAGCAGCCGCCAGAAGGCACTCACTTTTTGGGACCACTTTCCGCTTCTGCCACCACATCCATCAACATTTCGTATTCCTCTGCAAGTAGTGTTTCCAGCCTCCAAACTGAATCCTGTCAACTGGGGACAACACTGCTTCCACCTAGTACTGGTAGAGATGGAAATTCTCCCACCAACAAGCAGACAAAACGAGAGCCCACAGGGATCTTGACAATTCTGATGCTGCAGTCAGACAGTACAGTTCAGTACAATTCCTGCAAACGTGCTATGGAGCACAGTTCCACAAGTTATGTTCTGAGGACTTCACAATTTACATAACAATTAATGTCTGCCTAATTACTTTCACTGATAGTGGCAATACTATAGACTGCAAAGACAAATCCTAGTTATTTAGATCTCACTGTATCAGGTATACGAGATAAAGCGCCACATACCAAACTGTTACGAAAGTTAAGTAAAGTTTTGTGACATACTCTTAATAAATGTTATTAGTTATTTCTTATTGTGTTGATACATTACTGTTACAGTACCACCCTACAAGTAAATGGGTAATTTGCTGGTACTAAAGTGCAATTTGCCACCCATATCAATGAACCTTAACAGCAAACACTTTCTTTGCTACCATGTATATTGGGGCTGAATTATTAGTAACATTCAGTTACAACATCCCAACATGAGCAATGTTTATTACCAACCTATTATCCTGTCCCCCACCCCATCCTCCTACCATGAACCATGGACCTTGCCATTGGTAGGGTGTCTCATGTGCTTCAGCGAAACAGATAGCCATACAATAGGTGCAACCGCAACACAGGGGTTTCTGTTGAGAGACCAGACAAATGTGTGGTTCCTGAAGAGGGATAGCAGTCTTTTCAGTACCTGCAGGAGCAACAGTCTGGATGATTGAGAGATCTGGCCTTGCAACATCACCAAAACGGCCTTGCTGTGCTAGTATTGCGAGTGGCTGAAAGTGAGGGGAAACTAAAGCCTTAATTTTTCCCGATGGCCAGCAGCTCTACTATATGGTTAAATGATCGTGGCACCCTCTTGGATAAAATATACCAGAGGTAAAAGAGTTCCCCCTTCAGATATCCACGCGGGACTTAACGCAGGAGGACATCGTCAACAAGAGACATAAAACTAGCCTTCTATGGACTGGAGCATGGAATGTTATCTCACTTAATCTGTCCGGTAGTTCAAAAATTTTAAAAGGGAAATGGATAGGTTGAAGTTAGATACAGTGTGAATTAGTGAAGTTCGGTGGCAGGAAAACATGGCTCCTGGTCAGGTGAATCGATTGATATAAATAAAAAATCAAATAGGGATAATGCAGGAGTAGATTAGTAATGAAAAAGAAAACAGGAATGCAGGTAAGCTAGTATTAACAGCACAGTGAACACATTATTGTAGCCAAGATAGACACAAAGCCCACATCCTTCACAGTAGTACACGTTTATGTGTCATGTAGCTCTGCAGATGAAGAGATTGAAAGGATATATGCCAAGATATAGGGAATTCTTCTGATAGTAAAGGGATATGAAAATTTAATTGTGATATGAGACTGGAATTCAGTAGCAGGAAAAAGAGATAAGGAACAGTAGTAGGAGAATAAGGGCTAAGGAGAAAGGAATGAAAGAGGAAGCCACCCAGTAAAATTTTGCATTGAGCATAATTTAATCATTGCTACCACTTGATTTAAGAATTATGAAAGAAGGCTGTAAATATGTGAGAGACCTACAAACACTGGAAGGTTTCAGACTGGTTTATATAATGGTAAGACAGAATTTTAGGAACCAGAGTTTTAAATTGTAAGGCATTTCCAGGGGCAGATGTGGACTCTGACCACAATTTATTTGGTACAAACTGTAGATTAACACTGAAGAAATTGGAAAAAGGTAGGAAATTACGGAGATGAGACCTGGGTAACTTGAAAGAACCACAGGTTGTTGAGAGTTCCAGAGGGAGCATTAGGCAACAGTTTACTAGATGGGGGGCAAGGAATACAGTAGAAGACAAATGGGTAGCTTTGAGAGATGAAATAGCATCGGTGGCAGAAGATCAACTAGGTATAAAGACAAGGATTAGTAGAAATCCTTAGATAACAGAAAATATTGAATTTAACTGATGAAAGAGGAAAATATAAAAATGAATCAAATGAAGCAGGCAAAAGGGAATAAGAACACTTTAAAAAGGAGATTGACAGGAAGTGCAAAATGGCTAAGATGGAATGGCTAGAGGACAAATATGATGATTTAAAAAGCATACATCACTTGGGGAAAGATACATATCACCTACAGGAAAGTTAAAGAGGCCTTTGGAGAAAAGAGAAGTAACTGTGTGAATATCAAGAGCTCAGATGGAAAATCATTCTTAAGCAAAGAAGGGGAAGCTGAAAGGTGGAAGAAGTGTACCGATGGGCTACACAGGGGAGATGAACTTCAAGACAATATTATAGAACTGGAAGAGAACATGGATGAAGATGTGATGGGAGATACGATACTGCAAAAATAATTTGGTACAGCAACGAAAGACCTCAGTCGAGATCGGGCCCCAGTAGTAGATGACATTCCTTCAGGACTACTGATAAGCCTTGCGACAGACAGCCATTAAAAAACTCTTCCATTTTGCATGCAAGATTTATGGGACAGGCAAAATATCCTCAGACTTCACAAGAAGAATATAATTCAAATTACAAAGGAAGTAGGTACTGACAGGTGTGAACATTGCCGAACTATCAGTTTAATAGGTCATGGTTGCAAAATAAAAAAACCTTCAGCTGAAAAGCCCATGAAGGCCAACAGTACCAACCGGCCATTGTGTCATCCTCGGCCCACAGGCATCACTGGATGGAGGTATGGAGGGCCGTGTGTCAGTACACTGCTCTCCCGGCCATGTCAGTTTTCATGACAGGAGCCGCTACTTCCCCATCAACTAGCTCCTTAATTGGCCTCACAAGGGCTGAGTGCACCCCGCTTGCCAACAGCGCTTGGCAGACCGGACAGTCACCCATCCATGTACTAGCCAAGCCTGAAAGTACTTAAATCTGGTGATCTTACAGGAACTGGTGTTACCGTTGTGGCAAGGCCATTGGAACATATGACGCAATACTGGGCCTACAACTTATCTTAGAAGATACGTTGAGGAAAGGCAAAATTCTGAAGGTAGCAGGTGCAAAATATAAGAAGCAAAAGGCTATTTACAAGTTGTATGGAGACCTGACGTCATTTGTATAGTCAAGGGACATGAAAGTGAAGCAGTCATTGAGAAAGGAGTAAGACAGGGTTGTAGGCTATCCCCAGTCTTATTCAGTCTGTACATTTGGATTAGATTAGATTGGACTGGGTTAGTGTCAGTTTTTGATCCACAGACCCAAAAATGAGATGATTCTCATGGGTGTGGAACAAGTCAGAAAATACAACACAAAAATCATAAAACATTTGAATATAATACTCACTACCCTGATAATTTGTCAGGAGGTTGTCAAAATGTGTGAATACATTACAGTAAACTGGAACTACTAATATTTCCAGAATTAATACATTGTCAGAATGAAACATAGTTATGCACTTTTAATAAATTTATCAAACACAAAATATCTATTTTTTACTGTATTGACCAAATGCTGTCAAAACTGAAAGCTAAAAAACATTGTTACTTAAGCTGGTCTAACAATCTCTAAGATATTCTTCTATGGTGTAGAAGGAGCTGTCTTTTAAACTCTGTTTAAACTGTGCTTTATCTGAAACCAGTTTTTAATGGTTGCTGGCAATTTATTGAAAATTGTGTTTTCCTGAATATTGGACCCCTGTTTGGACCAAAGTAAGTGATTTTAGGTCTTTAGGTAGATTTTCCTTAATCCTAGGACTGATACTATGTATTGAGCTATTGGAAATAGAGCCATATTGCTTGGAACTGTCATATACTGACAAGCAGCATTTAGAATACCAAGTTCCTTGAACACGTTTCTACTTGATTTTCTTAAATTTACACCACAAATGAGTCTTATTACATATTTTTGCATGCTAAAAACTTTCATTCAGTTTCATGAGTTACCGCAGAATATGATCCCATTCCACGTAATGAAAGTAACCAAAGTACGCAAGTTTTTTTATATATCTCCTGCAGCTGACATCATTCTCCCTGCAAGTGCAGACTTGTTTAGGCACTTCAGTAATTCAGAGCAAGCAATAAAGGAAACCAAAGAAAAATTCGGGGAGAAGAAATAAAAACTTTTGAGGTTTGCTGCTGACATTGTAATTCTGTCAGCATCAGCAAAGGACATGGAAGAGCAGCTGAACAGAATGGACAGTGTCTTGGAAGGAAGATATAATATTAACATTAAGATAAGCAAAACTAGGGTAATGGAATGTAGTCGAATTAAATCAAGTGATGCTGAGAGTCAGAGTAGGAAACAAGACACTTAAAGTATTAGAAGAGTTCTGTTATTTGATCATCAAAATAACTGATGATAGCTGAAGCAGAGAGTATATAAAATGTAGACTGGTAATGGCCAGAAAAGCGTTTATGAAGGGAGATTTGTTAACATCAAATATAGACTTAAGTGTTAGGAAGTTATTTCTGAAAATTATTTTATGGAGTGTAGTCACGTATCGAAGTGAAACATGGACAACAAACAGTTAGGACAAGAAGAGAATAGAAGCTTTTGAAATGTGGTGTTACAGAAGAAAACTGAGGATTTGATGGATAGATAACATAACTAATGAAGAGGTACTGTGTAGAATTGAGGAGAAAATTAATTTGTGGCACAACCTGACTAGAAGAAGAGATCGGTTAGTAGGACACATTCTAAGACATCAAAGGATCACCAATTTAGTACTGGAGGGAAGACGGGTGAGGGGTAAAAATCATAAAGGAAAAATAAAAGATGAATACAGTAAGTAGTTGCAGAAGGATGTAGGCTGCAGTAGTTATTCAGAGACAATGAGGCTTGCATACAAAAAAGTAGCATGGAGAGCTGCATCAAACCAGTCTTCGGACTGAAGTCCACAACAACAACAACAACAACAACAACTTGATATAAAATTGAAACAGGGTAAACATAATTGCTGTACACGAACTAATAAACAGTCACTTTAGGGAACACAGAATAACAAGTACAATGATTTCAGATGAACAAGATGGCTGGATAATGGAACCAGAAAAGGAGGTGATAAGATGGAAACAACAACTGCAGAAACTTTAAAGGGGCCCAGATGAAATTAGGCTAATTGAATACGAGGACATGGTAATATAATAAGTATTAAAATAATTTTAAAAATTCATAATACTGGAAGCCTCTGTACCAGAACACACATTGTAATTAAGTTTTCCTTCAACATTATTATTATTATTATTATTATTATTATTATTATTATATAGGTACTGTCAATTTGGCCCAGTTGTGTAAACAGTAAATATGAGCTAAATGGATTCCCTGCTGGCAATGTTTTCCAAATAACCAAGCCTAAAAATAACCAAGTTCATAAGATTACAAACATTGTCACATAAAGACTACAGCACAAAACACAAACATTACCAAACAGTCAAAGCTTACAAGTTCTGTGTCTCACCTTGAGGCTTGTTGTTAGACAAATGTTCACAAAATAACCAGAACTCATAAAAATCTTCAGGCATTTCAACCAAGAACTTCTGCTTAATAAATTCTTTTACATCACAAGGGGAGGAACTTCCTTTGTCATCCATTTCACTGGAGTCATCTTCGCGAATAATATGCGCTTGAGGAGTATGTGCAGTTTCAACTTCAACACTGCTCGTGGATTGTTGCTCTTTTTTTTCATTTTCACCACCACTAGGCTGAAAAATCACATTAATTTACTACGTGGAGTCAAGCATATGAATGACTAACATAAACTGAAAGCACACAGAAGAAGAACGTAACTTTCCAACAATATTCAAAGCCACCATCAATACACGGTACATGCAAATATTTAATATTTTTTAAAACAGGGTAAATTTAAAACTGTTCATATTTTACTGATAATGAACATGCAAAATGTTGACATCATTGAACTGGCTTTGTTTCATATCCAAAATCGATGTAAGGAGTAAAGGAGACCACTACCCAAAAATAAGAAGCGTTGAGTTGTCAACACACACATGAAAAAGAATTAAAACTTTGCTAGATTCCACACAAAATCTTTTTATGACCTAGTGCGCACGTGCGCACACACAAATATATACACACATGCACCCACAGACATATGGACGCGTGCGCACGCACGTCCACACACGCACCTGAGCGCCCATTTGTGTGCATTGTGCGTCCCACTACATAATGTAGACTGTGTGTGTGTGTGTGTGTGTGTGTGTGTGTGTGTGTGTGTGTCGGGAGGCTACGTATCCATGCATGCATTTGTGTTCTAGCTCATGGAAGGATTTCCTCCAAAAGCTAATGAAGTTTTCATTCTTTCTTGTGTGCCTTCACTCCTGAAATATTTATTCTGCCAGAACTTTGTTTACTATACAAAATAAATTTAATTCACTTCTCAATCACCCCCCCCCCCCCCCCCCACCACCACCACCACCAACACTTTATTTTCAGACACAGATAATTTTCCAGAATGGGATTTTCACTCTGCAGCGGAGTGTGCGCTGATATGAAACTTCCTGGCAGATTAAAACTGTGTGCCCGACCGAGACTCGAACTCGGAACCTTTGCCTTTCGGGGCAAAGGTCCCGAGTTCGAGTCTCGGTAGGGCACACAGTTTTAATCTGCCAGGAAGTTTCACAGATAATTTTACATTTGCAGCCTGCACTCCAAACTAATGAAAACTAAGCTGCTTATAATTTTGTTCTGAACATACCTGGTCGCTGGAAGAATGGGCCGCCACTTCATCTTGACTCTGCTTTACAATGTTGTGCTTATCTGCTTTATGTCTCTTGTTTTGTTGCAAACCATGATGATCCTGAAATAAATTCAGTATTACTGCAAGCAGATCACTTATTATAACATAACTGCACTGATAAATGCAAAATAAAGGATCAAAGACATTTTACTTAGATGGTTGGGGGTGAGGCTGTTTAACAAACTGGTTCACATTGCTTACATTGACTTAGGCTATTCATTTTTTTAATACTGCTACAGCTCCTGTCAGCCACGAGATTCCCTCTTCACATACTGCCAGAAGACAATTCCATGAGAATGCAGGTTTTCAATTAAATTTCACTGAATAACTCTTCTCTATTAGCCAAGTGGTACTATTGCCTTGGAGCAATGTTTCAACAAATTTCCTATTCACTATCTTCATATAAAGATGATGAGGAAGAAACTTGTGGAACTGTTACTTTCATATGATGCTGCCAATCTGAGAAGATTTTATCAGAAATTACTTTTCCTCTCCACCAAACTATTCCATCTACACCAAACAAAGTGCAACAACTAGAAGAGGGATCAACTACAGATAGCTCACTAGTTTGCATTACCAAACATTGGTGTTGATGAACTGAAATAATGTGTATAGCTTTAAACTTGTGCAATCTATCATGCCATTATACTAGAAACTCCGTAGAAGTAGTGGGTCAGAAATGTCTGTGAAGAAATGAATTGTGTATAAAGTTAGAAGTAACAATTTCACTAACGAAGAGAAATACTAAATTATCTGCTACATCCGTGTCAGATTTGTACCAAGACTAACTAAGCCAGTTATTTACTGTTCTCCCAGTGGTGACATGCATGCTCTCAACAATAAATTAATCAAGGTTCAGGATGCAGTTTCTATTCCCAGGTAGAAAAACCTCATTTGCACAGACCTGAATATGAACACAGTGAATCCAGATGGGTTTTTGTGGGACATTATTTACTCAACAACATACACAGTTTTAGAATTTCACCAATGACACACACTGCCACAAGGATAACAAAAGATACAGCACCAGTCATTAATCATATACTAAATGACATAATAAAGGAAGTTGTGTTACTGTTGCAAACAACCTTACTCTTTCGGACTACTACCGCCAAAACTTGTAACAAAACACAATCCTAAAAAAAAAAAAAACAGAAGAGTCTTTGTCAATGCAAAAGGTTTGAAATGACTAAATAGTTAAACATTGAAAAAGAAAAAGGGTACTTAGAAATCAATGTGAATTGGAAGTTTTCATGATTGTTGTATATATCGAAATTTAGATTTCTAGAAATATTCAAGAAAGTATCAAATTCCATAGAATCACAAGAGACAAACAGCTAGGTACTCAAAAGTGACAAGCAAATCCTCTGCGACATAAACACAACTTTTACTACACATACAAACTAAATCTACACCTATAAATCGCAAGCCACCTTATAGCATGTGGCAGAGGGTATTTCTGGTATCACCATCAAAAAACTCTTCCCCATTCCATTTGCGAATTGTGTGTGGGGAGAATGACTGTCGACACACTTCCATATGAGCAGTAATTTCCCTGATTTTCTTGTCAGTTATTTCACGATATCTGTGTTGTGATGTTAAATAATATGATGGCTGGCTCCTTTGAATGTAAGCTCTCAGAATTTCAGTAGTAACCCTCCCTGTGATATGCAATGCCTCTCTTGTAGCATCTGCCACTGGAGACTGTTTAACATCTATGTAATGCTCTCATGCTTATGGAACATGCCACACTTTGTTGGCTCTCCTCTATCTCTTCTATTAACCTGACCTGCAAAGATCCCAGATCGATGAGAACAATACTCAAGAATTGGTCTAACAAGTGTTTTGAAAGCCACTTCATTAAAGGATGAATAGATTCTTCCCATGAATCTCAGCCCGATATTGGCTTTTTCTACAATTAAGTTTTGTAAGATCACTCCACTTTAAATGGTTCCTGAATCACAGACCTTAATCACTAACATCAATTTGCAATGTGATTTTGGAACCTATACTGTGTCTGAACATTACAAATTACCTTTAAGAAAATTATCTATTGACAAATAGCACACATTCAGAAAATATTGTTCTTGTGAAACACAACCAGCTCTTCTGTCACATGAAGTAATCATTGCTATCAACAGGAGATCTCAAACTGATTCAACATCTTAGATTTCCAGATGGATTTTGACACTATTTCTCACAAGTAGCTTCTAATCAAACTGCATTACTAAAGAGTATCATCTCAGTTGTGTGATTGCAATTATGTTTTTCCCATATGAAAGATCACAGTTCATTGTAACTGACGGAAAATTGTCGAGTGAAACAGAAATGGTATCTGGCATTCCCTAATGAAGCATTATAGGCACTCTGCTTTTCTTAATCCGTATAAACTATCCTGGAGACAATCTGAGCAGCTCTATTTACTGTTCTCCCAATGGTGACATGCCTGCTCTCAATGATAAATTAATCAAGGTTCAGGACGCAGTTTCTATTCCCAGGTAGAAAAACCTCATTTGCACAGACCTGAAAATGAACACAATGAATCCAGATGAGTTTTGTGGGACATTGTTTTCAAATGATGCTGTCACTGACCATCTAGTGAAAACATCAAAAAATCAAACAAATTACAAAATGATATATGTAAAAACAAAGATGATGTGACTTACCGAACGAAAGCGCTGGCAGGTCGATAGACACACAAACAAACACAAACACACACACAAAATTCAAGCTTTCGCAACAAACTGTTGCCTCATCAGGAAAGAGGGAAGGAGAGGGAAAGACGAAAGGATGTGGGTTTTAAGGTAGAGGGTAAGGAGTCATTCCAATCCCGGGAGCGGAAAGACTTACCTTAGGGGGGAAAAAAGGACAGGTATACACTCGCACACACGCACATATCCATCCACACATATACAGACACAATCAGACATATTTAAAGACAAAGGGTTTGGGCAGAGATGTCAGTCGAAGTGGAAGTGAAGAGGCAAAGATGATGTTGAATGACAGGTGAGGTATGAGTGGCGGCAACTTGAAATTAGCGGAGATTGAGGCCTGGTGGGTAATGGGAAGAGAGGATATATTGAAGAGCAAGTTCCCATCTCCGGAGTTCGGATAGGTTGGTGTTGGTGGGAAGTATCCAGATAACCCAGATGGTCTAACACTGTGCCAAGATGTGCTGGCCGTGCACCAAGGCATGTTTAGCCACAGGGTGATCCTCATTACCAACAAACACTGTCTGCCTGTGTCCATTCATGCGAATGGACAGTTTGTTGCTGGTCATTCCCACATAGAATGCATCACAGTGTAGGCAGGTCAGTTGGTAAATCACGTGGGTGCTTTCACATGTGGCTCTGCCTTTGATCGTGTACACCTTCCGGGTTACAGGACTGGAGTAGGTGGTGGTGGGAGGGTGCATGGGACAGGTTTTACACCGGGGGCAGTTACAAGGAGAGGAGCCAGAAGGTAGGGAAGGTGGTTTGGGGATTTCATAGGGATGAACTAACAGGTTACGAAGGTTAGGTGGACGGCGGAAAGACACTCTTGGTGGAGTGGGGAGGATTTCATGAAGGATGGATCTCATTTCAGGGCAGGATTTGAGGAAGTCGTATCCCTGCTGGAGAGCCACATTCAGAGTCTGGTCCAGTCCCGGAAAGTATCCTGTCACAAGTGGGGCACTTTTGTGGTTCTTCTGTGGGGGATTCTGGGTTCGAGGGGATGAGGAAGTGGCTCTGGTTATTTGCTTCTGTACCAGGTCGGGAGGGTAGTGGGTTATCTGGATACTTCCCACCAACACCAACCTATCCGAACTCCGGAGATGGGAACTTGCTCTTCAATATATCCTCTCTTCCCATTACCCACCAGGCCTCAATCTCCGCTAATTTCAAGTTGCCGCCACTCATACCTCACCTGTCATTCAACATCATCTTTGCCTCTTCACTTCCACCTCGACTGACATCTCTGCCCAAACCCTTTGTCTTTAAATATGTCTGATTGTGTCTGTATATGTGTGGATGGATATGTGCGTGTGTGCGAGTGTATACCTGTCCTTTTTTCCCCCTAAGGTAAGTCTTTCCACTCCCGGGATTGGAATGACTCCTTACCCTCTCCCTTAAAACCCACATCCTTTCGTCTTTCCCTCTCCTTCCCCTCTTTCCTGATGAGGCAACAGTTTGTTGCGAAAGCTTGAATTTTGTGTGTGTGTTTGTCTTTGTTTGTGTGTCTATCGACCTGCCAGCGCTTTCGTTCGGTAAGTCACATCATCTTTGTTTTTACATATATTTTTCCCACGTGGAATGTTTCCCTCTATTATATTGAATTTACAAAATGATTTAGATAAGATACCTGTGTGGTGCAAAAAGTGGCAATTGCTTCTAAATAATGAAAAGTGTGACATCATCCCCAAGAGTACTAAAAGGAAACCATTACATTTTGGTTACATAATAAATCACACATATCTAAAGGCTGTTAATTCGACTAAATACCTAGGGATAACAATTATGAACAACTTAAATTGAAACAACCACATAGGAAATCTGTAGGGAAGGCAAAGCAAAGACTGTGTTTTATAACAGTATTTTCACAGTTGTTGAAAATAGGCCAGGGATGCCAAGCCTGGTGCAGAGCGGAACCAAAACACTGTTGCATGAGATGCAGCAACATCACCAGCTGGTTTCTACACTGCCATCGGAGGCCCATGGCTTGCAGTGCTGCCGCCACAGCAGAAAGGCTGTACGACCGCAGCAACAATGGGCTACTTGCCACACCCAACTGGCTGCTGCCTTGTTTCAGTGTATGTGTTTATAAGCAGTACATCAGCACGATACTTATGTACATAACCAGTACAAATACCTGCCATTTCTAGCCAAAGTATTAGCTGTTTGGCAGTGCCTACAATGACAGGAGGTTCATGCCAGGTGACAGGGCGACACTGTCCTGTAAGACTCCACCTACTGGTTACTTGGTACATTCCAGCTGATTTGCTACCTCAGGCTCGCATCAGCTGTAGCTGGTCTCCTGCCTTGGAACGCAGAAGTTTTTGTCCAACATGGTGCAGCCACCCACCACCTGCACTTGTGCAGCCAAACTGTTACTGCATAACACTGCTTGCAGGAGCGGGCTCCACTGCCAGAGAACCACAAGAAACACAGCACGCTGCAGAATTTTGTGTCTGCAGGAATGCCCTGTACTGAATCCCAGAGCCATGCCAAGGTGGCACATGTGTCAGCAGTCCTGCTCTGCACTTATCATAAGGCAACCAATGTTTGGAAAATGCCTCAGTGACTACTGACCTCGGTGCCATCAACACAAGCCTCGTCAATGTTACAAGTGTTGCAACTTGAAACTGAATGAAATTTTTGACTACTGATGCCATTCAGATATGCTCTGATGGCCATCCTGACAACAACCTACTACCACGTCCCAAACCTGCTAGTGTAGTGACCAACCACACCGGCGCACTGCAGTTGGTGTCAGAAGTTTTGACTACCACCACTAACAGCAATGTTTGTAGTAACACATAGCATCAAGTCACAGCCAATGTTCACAGTGGAGTATTATTCTCAATCAGTAAGGTGTTCATAGAGCAACTTACTAGGGCACTGCATGCCATGCGCTAAGTCATTATCGGTGGGATGTTCTACACACCACAGCTATGGCCATACTGCTAGGCAGTGTACTGAAACAAAATGGTTAATGATTAGGCATAGGGCATGGGTCAGTATGCTATGGTTATGAGTTTGTAAACTATTGTTTTGTATTACTGATTTTTATATCTGGTTGTGTATTGTGGTTAAAGGTTCCACAATGGCAAGGTCCAGGACATGAGGTATTTTTGGGCACGAAGCAATTCAGTTGTTAATTAATCAGTTACTTCAATTGCCAGCAGATAATACGGAGTTGCATAGGCAACTGGCAGCTAAGAAGGAAAATGAGATATTGCCAAAGCCAGCTAGCCCCTAATACATGAAGCAACCACTATTACTCCCTTTTCTTGCAAATCAACTGAGGATGTTGTGTCCTCCTTGGATGACTCGGAGGTAGCAGCAAATATTGTAGGTTGGGTGGATAGTCAGCTATTGCAAATGACATACCTGAGATTGATAGAAGAGAGAAAATATTTTGTGAGATGTACAGATGGTATAAAAAATGGACACAAGTTTGAGGATTTAAAACAAGGCCTCCAGTAATGCTACAAAAAATGGAATAGCACAAGGTTGGTTTATCTGTGACCAGTTAAGTAGAATAGCGAAAAACACAATGAGATGGTTGAAAGTTTTTCTCATAGAATATGGAAAGTTAATGCACAGACTTATGAGCTGGGTGACAGTGACCAAGTAAATAGGATTAAACTGCAAGAAGCCAAGCACAGGGAATTAGACACCTTTCTGAGGGGGCTGCCACCAGACATATCTACAGGGGTTTGGTTGGTTGGTTTAAGAGGGGGGAAGGGACCAAACTACAAGGTCATCGGCCCCTTGTTCCAAAGGAAACAATGCCACAAGGGTGAAAATACGACAATGAGAATTACAGCACAAAACAGAATGAAAGGAAAAACCACAACAACAACTGAAGGGTAACTGGACAAGAAGGGTCAAGAAAACCACAAAGACGCAAGAAACAGGTAAAAGGATTTAAAACTAGAAAGCATGTTTTACCATGGCTGGCTAACCATGAGGATAAAAAGGAAAAGCCAGTCACTCTGCTACACATTAAAACCTCCACCCTGAAAGCACTAGGGTGGAGGACACACAGGGACAGAGGACATGTGTTAAAACTTAGAGCAAATGATAAAACTCATCCTCACGAATAAAATGTAAAACTAAAGCTGCTGTTGAGGTATTGTCACCCAACACTGAAAGTAGGGTGCTGGGAAAGTTAAAAGTCCGCCAAAGATCGGCTAAAAGTGGGCAGTCCAGCAAGAGATGGACGACCGTCATTCATGAGCCACAGCAACACCGAGGTGGGTCCTCATGATGGAGGAGGTAACCATGTGTCGGCCGTGCATGGCCAATGTGGAGCCGACAGAGAACCACAGAGTCCTGGCGAGAGGCACACACAGGGGTCTTCCACACATTCATAGTATCCTTAATGGCACGCAGCTTGTTGTGCGTACTGAGGTTATGCCATTCCGTCTCCCAAAGCCGCAAAACCTTGCGGCTTAATACTGAATGCAGGTCAGTTTCAGAGAAGCCAATATCCATAAGCGGTATCCGCGTAGCCTGTTTGGCCAGCCTGTCGGCAAGTTCGTTGCCTGGGATTCCGACGTGACCTGGGGTCCAGACAAACATCACTGAACAACTGGACCATTCCAGGGCATAGATAGACTCCTGGATGCTTGCTACCAAAGGATGACGAGGTTAGCACTGGTTGATAGCTTGTAGGCTGCTCAAAGAGTCAGTTCACAGGAGAAATGACTCATGTGGGCATGAGCAGATGTGCTCAAGAGCATGAGATATGGCAGGCAGCTCTGCAGTGAAAACACTGCACCCATCTGGTGAGGAGTGCTGTTATATATGTCCTCCATGAACACAGACAAAGCCAACGGGACTATCAGCCATCGAGCCATCGGTGTAAACCACTTCATGGCCCTGGTACATGTTGAGAATTGAGAGGAAGTGACAGCGGAGAGTTGCAGGGTTAAATGAGTCCTTAGGGCCACGTGAAAGGTCCAGGCAAAGCCGCGGCCTAGGTGTGCACCATGGAGGTGTTCGTGAACAAACCTCAAGTATAGGTGGTAAAGGCAAGGACACCAGTTCGGAGAGAAAGGATCACACACGAACTGCAATTAAAAGCCCTGACCTGGCCTGCCGATGAGGGAAATGAACCGTCATGGGCGGGAAAAGGAGACGGTAATTTGGATGCACAGGGGAACTACAAACGTGTGCAACATAACAGGAGAGCAATTGTGCATGCCTAACCTGCAATGGCGGGACTCCAGCCTCCACCAGGACGCTGGTCACTGGACTCGTCCTAAAAGCTCCTGTCGCTAGGCGAACATGACAGTGGTGCATTGGGTCGAGTAAACGCAACACTGAGGGTGCTGCCAAACCATAAACCAGACTCCCACAGTCAAGGCAGGATTGTACAAGGGCTCTGTAGAGCTGCAGCATAGAACGATCTGCATCCTAGTTGGTGTTGCTCAGGCAGTAAAAGGCATTGAGGTGCTGCCAGCTCTTCCACTTAAGCTGATGGAGGTGAGGAAGCCAAGTCAATTGGGCTTCGAAAACCAGTCCTAAGAATTGATATGTCTCCACTACGGTGAGTAGATCATCATTAAGGTAAAGTTCTGGTTCCGGATGAACGATACAATGCTGACAGAAGTGCATAACACGTGACTTTGCTGCCGAACACTGGCAGTAGCCCACGACTGCGCCTTGTGGATGGCTCCCTGTAGGTGCCGCTCAGCAACACCAGTACTGGTGGAGAAGTATGAAATGCAGAAGTCGTTTGCATACAGAGAAGGTGAGACAGATGACCCTACAGCTGCTGCTAAACCATTAATGGCCACTAAAAATAGAGATACACTCAAACTGAGCCCTGCGGCACCCCATTCTCTTCGATATGGGGCGAACTATGGGTGGCACCAACTTGGACACGGAAAGTACAAAGCGACAGGAAATTGTGGATAAAAATTGGGAGCAGGCCTCGGAGACCCCACTCGTATAATGTGGCAAGGATATGATGTTGCCAGGTCATGTCTTATGCTTTTCGTAAATCAAAAAAGACGGCAATCAGGTGTTGGCATCTGGAAAGGCTGTTTGGATGGCAGACTTGATGAACACAAGATTATCAGTGACAGAATGCCTTTGGCAGAAGCCGCCCTGACATGGAGCCAGTAGGCCATGTGACTCCAGGACCCAACCCAACTGCTGACACACCATACGTTCCAGCAGCTTACAAAGAACGTTGGTGAGGCTGACGGGCTGACAGCTCTACACATGAAGCGGGTTTTTACCGGGTTTGAGAACTGGAATGATGGTGCTCTCCCGCCATTGCGATGGAAAGATGCCATAACACCAGATCCGGTTGAAGATGACGAGGCGATGTCGCTTGTAGTCAGATGAGAGTTGTTTAATCATCTGACTGTGGATCCTATCTGGCCCAGGATCTGTGTCTGGGCAATGTGTAAGGGCACTGAGGAGCTCCAACTCTGTAAATGGGGTGTTATAGGGTTCACTGTGGCTTGTAGCAGATGAGAGGACTTTCCTTTCCATCCCCCGTTTGAGGGTGCAAAAGGCTGGGGTATAGTTCTCCGGCACAGATGCTTGGCATAGTGCTCAAAAAGTGCTCAGCAATCGCGTTTGCATCAGTAGATAACACGCCATTGATGTTAATGCCAGGGACACCTGCTGGGGTCTGGTAACCAAAAAGACGTCTGATCGTCCAGACTTGGAAAGGTGATGTATGGCACACAAAGGTAGAGACATACCCCTCCCAACACTCCTGTTTCTGTATTTTGATAAACTGGCAAATGCGGGCATGGAGCCGCTTAAAGGCTATGAGGTGCTCCAGGGAAGGGTGCCACTTATGGTGCTGTACATCTCGCCAATGCTCCTCAACTGCCTCAGCGACTTCTGGTGACCACCAAGGGATCACCTTTCTCCGGGGGCACACTAAAGGGTGAAGGATCGCGTTTTCTGCCGCTTTAATGATTGCTGTAGTCATCTGCTCAACCATCACATCGATGTTACCGTGTGGAGGAGTGTCAACGGTGACCGCAGAGGTGAAAGTTTCCCAATCTGCCTTGTTTAAAGCCCACCTGGGCAGGCATCCATGGGCCTGACGCCAGGGCAGTGATAGGAAGATGGGGAAGGGGTCACTACCGCACAGGTTGTCATGTGCTCTCCAGTGGATACATGGGAGAAGTCCTGGGCTGAAAATGGATAAATCAATGGCCAAGTAACTACCACGAGCCACACTGAAATATCTGGCGGCCCCAGTATTTAAGAGGCAGAGGTTAAATTGAGACAGTAAAGTTTCAACATCTCTGCCTCAGCCAGTAAGCATAGTACCACCCCACAAGGGGTTACGGGTGTTGAAATCTCCAAAAAATAGGAAAGGTTTAGGGAGTTGATCAATCAGTGCAGCTTATACATTCAGGGGTGCTGCACCATCTGGAGGAAGTTATACATTGCAGACAGTTATTTCCTGCGTCCTTATTCTGACAGCCACAGCTTCAAGAGGAGTTTGAAGGGACACAGTTTCACTACAGACTGAGTTTAGGACATAAACGCAAACACCACCTGATACTCGATTATAGTCACTATTGTTCCTGTAATATCCCTTATAGCCTTGGAGGGCAGGGGTTCCCACTGCCGGGAACCAGGTTTCCTGGAGGGCAACGCAGAAAGTAGGTGTAAAGCTTAACAGTTGCCGTAGCTCAGCCAGGCGGTGGGAAAAACGGAAGCAATTCCACTGGAGGATGTCGTCGTCATGATATTCGGAAGGCATGGAACATTCATTCAATGAGGCAGTTTATACCTCAGGGTCACCTGAAACCACCGACTTATTGTCTGAACAGTCTATGTCCATTGCGTCCGAGTGTCTGGCGAGATCTAGGTCCTCAGCGGATGCCAGAATCTCCACCTTATCCCCAGACACAGAGCTAGTAAGTAGTGATGGTGTGGGTACCACCACATTTTCCTTGCTCTTAGGGTTCTTCTTCTTGGACTTTTGTCACTGCTCCTTGGGTTTCTCTGGCTGGGAGGGCTTCACTGACTCAGTCTCCGGGACTGAGAATGATCGTGAAGCCCTACAACCAGCTGCTTTTGGGCATTTCAGCCACTGACAGGCATCATCCTTCCCACTAGCAGAAACCTGAGAAGGGAGGGACCATTTTGTGGTGCGGGAGCAACAGAGGGGGGGGGGGGGGGGGGGGAGTGCCCCCCCCCACCATCAAGGGGGCAGGTGTAGCCTTCTGGCTCTGAAAGCCGACTGGAATTCATGGCACTGATGGGAGCTACAACTGTTCTCTTAGCAGCAGCGTATGAGGAGGTCATAGCCAGAGGATGTAGGTGCTCATATTTTCTCTTAGCCTCAGTGTAGATCAGTCAGTCCAGGGTCTTATATTTCATGATTTTCCTCTCTTTCTCTAAAATCCTGCAGTCTGGCAAGCAAGGTGAATGATGACACAGACGGGAGGTGGGGCACATGGATTATTGGGGTGTGATGGACGTCCACCATCTTGATAGGTGATGCTGGAAGTACAGCGGGATGACATATGGCTGAACTTGCAGCACTTAAAGCACCGCATTTGGGGAGGGATATATGGCTTGACATCACTACGGTAGACCGTCACCTTGACCTTCTCGGGTAAAGTGCCACCTGATTCCTCGGACCCTGATGGACGCGCCGCACAAAATGAACACCTTGCTGCTCTAAACTAGTGCGCAGCTCATTGTCGGCTGGCAAAAGAAGGTCCCTGGACCATATTTAAGCTCTTATGTAGCGTGATGGTAACAGAAACATTCCCCAACTTGTTACAAGCAAGTAGAGTGCATGACTGCGCAGAGGATGCTGTTTTGATCAAGACTGATCCAGATTGAATTTTGGACAAGCCCTCCACCTCCCCAAACCTGTCCTCTAAATGCTCTACAAAATAACTGTGGCTTCATCAAATCAGAAGAGTCCCCATCAGTTCTCGTACATATGAGATACCGGGCTGAATAAGGTTCGGTGCCATCCTTAGCCTGGCGTTCATCCCATGGTGTGGCTAGAGAGGGAAATGATTTAGGGTCGTATTTTCTTGCATTGTACTGAGACTTGGAACGCTTAGAGACTACTGGTGTTTGATCACCAGCAAGTGATGACGTGGTACGCTTCATTGCGCGTCATCCACCCTGATGCCACCCACTCCAACCACGAGTGCTCCTCACAGACGCCACCCAGCCGCAGCAAAGGCCACCTGGCAGGATGGCCATTGCTGGGAGTCCCGATGCCCCAGGATGACAGGCATCTACTCCTTGGCATTCGTGGGGAGTTAACGGCGCAGACATCAGCAGAGCGATGCCTTTGTTGTCAGGGGACTACAACCAACAGGGTACACAGCAGGTCTCACCACAACGGACTGGCTATCGTGCTGTATATGAGGTGCAATGAAGTCCATGGTCATCATCGGCACAAAAAGCGACACTGCATAGTGCATGGTGGAAAACGCATCCAGGAAGGCATCCACGCCCAAGAGATGGAGAATGAGCTGGACTGCAGTGCGATGATGAGAAAGTGGGCTAAAGATTTCAAGGCATGATGGACACAATGCACCCTGTAAGGCACCCTTCCCCAATTGGCTCGGTCTTCGGGAAAATTTTGAAAAATGGAGGTTAAACCCTACAGGGGACCATCACATAAAGGCCAAAACATGAGACTCCTTTTAGTCGCCTCTTATGACAGGCAGGAATACCTTGGGCAGGGGGCTACAGGGGTTTGGATATATATCTCCTTTATGCCGCTGTTAGGTTGACTACAGAGTTAGAGGAGAATGATGTACCAACAGGGGTCTGTTTTCTGCTGATATAAAGTGTTATTGGTATGGATGATCAGAGCACGTCTAGAGGTGATGTTGTCAGCCAAAGATGAAAAGTGTTGTGCGACTGGACACTGACAACAAGACTGTAGGGGCAACAGACAATGTAGGAACAGGGGAAATAAGCAAATGTTAAATATAAATGGGAAACCCAAATCTACTTATGCAGAGACGGAGTGTGGTGATGTAGTAGGAATAGTGAGAGGCAAGAAATATAAATTTATGTTGGACACAAGGGTACATATGTCAATGGTAAGTTTGGACCTCATAGGGAGGAGGCAATTAAACCCACCAGGCTATAGTTTGCATGGTGTGGGGGACAGTGATGTGGAATCATTAAGTTCAGCAATTTTGAGGTTTCATTTTAGGGCACAGCAATTTCAGCACTATGTAGAAGTAGTGCCTCATGTACACAAAGGTTACAGCACAATTTTGGGGGACTTTCTGTTCAAACATCATGCCAAAATTGACCTTTGGCAATGCATGGTGCAACTTAGAGAAACAATGTCAGCTGACAAATATCCTAAGGCTTAATTCGCAAGATTTAAAGCCAGAAGGCACTGGGAAGTTATCTTGGGTGAGTGCAGAACTGGAGTTTACTGTAGATGTGGGTATTGAACACTTACTGGAGAGAGATGACAGGAGGGTAGTACCCGTCAGTTTGGATAATTTTGGCACCAATGAGGTAAAGGTGACCAAGAGGCTGATGGTAGAGAATTCGGGCATTCTAGATGACAACAATTGGGACATGTCAAGAGAACCATCGTCATACACAAACTGTCATTAGAACTGCTACTTATGAATGTGGTGCATCTAAAATAAGGAATGAGGTTGGAAATGGAAAAGCTGTTACTGGAATTCAAGAACCTATTTAATCCTCAGGGCCCACTGCCTGCAACAGATATAATGCAACACAGAACGCCAATTGGGCACGAAGCAGCGAAACATCGTAAACCATACAGAACACCTTGGCATTTACAGCCAGTTATTGAGGACTTCATTAAACAGTAGCTAGCCAATGGAATAATAGAAGAGAACACTAGTCCTTGGGGGACAGCTGTCTTGGTTATGCCCAAAAGATCAGCTAACAGTTCAAAAAGTATAGGTTCTGTTGTGACTACCAACATCTAAATCGTAAGGTGGTAACAGATGTGTAACTGATACTCAATATCATGGAGACCATCTACAATTTGGGGCAGCACCAGCACTTTGCTACAAGAGATTTAAGGAGTGCATATTGTCAGTTGAATGTGGTTCCAGAGGACTGACCAATGATGGCATTCTCAGTTTCCTGGTGTCATTACAAAGGGTCAACCGAAGCATCCGATCCCACCCGTCGGCTTTGACCTGTGACATAAGGCTGTTGTGGTGTGCGACATCACGACAGCGCGGAATTTAGTTTGTGAGTGGCGTGTTTGTAGGTGTCATTTTGATGTGATCGGTGGTGCTCTCTGGTGGTGAGTTAGGTGATGCTTCTGGTTTAGTTTGCATGTGTGGCATGTTTATAGGTGGTGTATTGTTGCGATTGGTGGTTATGGGGTTCATTTGCATGATAGCACTGTACGTGTGTGGTATCGGGACTGTGCTTCCAGCAGAATATTTTTCAGTGAGTTAACGATTTTAGTTTTGTTATTTCGACATTATTGTAGATTTTTTCTGTTCGTCGTGTGTGAATTTTGGTAAATTGCTTTTTTTATGCCTTTGTTAGGTATGGGTATGACTGACAAGGTCAACAGTTTTCGGTTGTCGGCAATGATGGGGGGCAGTGCATTGTCTCTAATAAAATTTCTTCAACTATTCGGATTTTTGGATGAAGTCATGAAGTGTTCAGTATGTCGTGAAGAAATGAGGCTTACTAAAGTTCCGGCATCTCGGACCAGGGACGGCTGTATGTGGAGATGTCATAAGGATAATAGGTCAGGGGAAGTGTTCGATTCCAATATTGTTGGTTTGTTGTGTTTTTTGAGGTAGTGACGATTGTGTACGTGGTTGTAGTTTTGGGTTTTATGATTTGGTACCAGTAGTTTCTGTTGACCTATATAGGTTAAGGGAAGTGTTTGATTCCAATTTGTGGGATCGGGAGCTGATGTTGAGCTATATAGGTCAAGGGATGTGTTCGATTCCAATTTGTGGGTTTGGGAGCTGCTGTTGAGCTATATAGGTCAAGGGAAGTGTCCAATTCCAGAGGATATTGTGTTTAGTGGAATTTGGGGAGTTTTGTGTTGTCGGTTTTTTTTCATCGTTTTGTGTGGTTTGGTATGGTGGTGTGTGTCTAAATTTGTTTATATTTACTTTGTCCCCGACCCAAAAACCCTCAATTTCCCATGTTTGTCCCGTTAGTTTCATTAGTTTTTTTGTGGAACATTTGTGTGGTGGTTTTTCAATGTATTTTCGTGTTTGTGGTCATGTTTACGTAATGACGTCCTAGACGCCATATTGGGGTCGTAGTGTATGGTCATTTCCGCCATATTTGTGACGTCATGGGTCAAAGCAGACGGGTGGAATCGGACGCTTCTGTATTTCCTACCAATACCAAAAGATTCAATTTGGATTAAAAAATTTGCTAGGAACATTTCAGCAGTTGTTGGATGGGTTTGAAACCTTGGCAACATATGATGTACCTCAACAATATAATTGTGTTCTCAAAGGATATGAAGGAGCATGTGCAATGATTGAAGGAAATTTTTAGAAGGTTAAGCGCTTCACGTCTACTGTTAAGCACTGAGAAGTGACATTTTGCTCTGAAGGAAGTTAGTGATTTGGGGCATATAATTACTCAAGACGGGGGGAAGATATACTCGAGGCTAACACAAGTAGTACAGGATTTCCAGACTCCTAAGCAAGCAAGAAGTTAAATCACTTTTGGGGTTGGCCAATCAATAAAGAAAATTCATGAAAGGGTTCACAAATGTTGCATGGCCACTTAAACAACTACTACAAAAAGAAAGAAATGAAACTAGAATTAATGAAAAGCTATACTTGAGGGGTTGAAAAGCTTTAATAAGTCCAGTGTTGGTTTTTCCAGAATATGAGAAAGAGCTTTTTACTATCATGTGAAGCTTTCAACCACGCATTGAGGTGTCTTTTGAGTCAAGTAATAGATAGTGTGGAGCAACCTGTGTCTTACACTTCTTGGCAGCTGAATAATGCAGAAAGGAATTGCTCCACAATGAAGGAGATACTAAGTGTAATATACCATTTGTATGGTAAGAAGTTCAGGGTGGTAACCAACCAAGCCACATTGAAATGGTTGTTGAGGTTGAAAGACCCTTCAAGCAGACTCACTAGGTAGGCATTGAGACAGAGAGAGTTTGACCATGAGGCCATTTGTAAGTCGGGCAAGAAACACAGGAATGTGGGCAGTCAAAGCAGGAAGGGTACAGTAGTGCAATCACTGACTTACAGTGTTGCAGAGTGGCAGACACCACAAACTGCTGATGCCAAATACAAGCTGTACACAACACAGGCACACTTCATTGTGCACATCTGCCTGTTATGTAGGTCAACTAAGTTGGGTCAATGCATGGTAGTATCTGCTAAGCTGAGAAGAGAGGTGTTGAAGGAAGAGCGCGACCATATGCTATCTGGGAACAGGGGTCGAAGGGCAATGAATCAAAGGATTGTGAAGTAATACTGATGGAAAAGAAGGAAAGAAAATGTATACCAGTATGTAAAAAATTTTGTACCATGTGCAAAATGAGCAGATACAAACCATCAGCAAGTACCATTACAAACATAACCAGAGGCAGCTAAACCTTCTCATACAACCTGTATATTGTGTTTGCATCACTGCTTGATCTCTTTCCATCCTCTAAATTTTTTCTTTCCCTTTGGTATTGTACAAATGACAATCTTTTTCTCTATGCTGTTGCAAGTGGCATTCAAAACTAAGTCAATTCTCTGGAGTCTGTTCTATCTCTTTTTGTTAGTTTTAAAGTTCCATATGCACTCTCCTGACTCATTTAACATTGTCAGTTCCACAATTTGCTGCCTTATCTAGTTCATTATCACATTGTTCACAATATCTTAGATAAAATATGAACTCTAAATATAAACATTAGCTATTGCCATGCTGTGGCTACATGCCATGGCTGTGCAGAAAAATTGTTTCCTTTCATCTGTCAGCATCGCCATAGTTAGCTGCATCTGTGTTTTGAAACAATCCTGCCACCCATTAGTATCCACCAATATTGTTGGAATTCCATATGTATGTGGTTTTTGACTTGGTTATTACCCGAATGCTTATTAAAGAAAGTAACAACACATGGAGTATTAAATGAAATCTGTGGCTGGACTGAGGATTTGTTGGAAGTGAGGGGGCACAGTATTATCTCATATGGAGAGTCAATGGTAGATGACTGCCTTCACACAGGGAAGTGAGCTGGGACCTTTGTATTCCAGTTCTATATTAATAACCTGGCATATAATATTAATAATCACTTCAGACTTTATGCATATGCAGTTACTTAAAATAATGCATTGTTGTGAGCTTCAGTTTGAAGACTGGTATGATAAGATCTCCACACTAAGTCCATCCTCTGCAAGGACCTTCATCTCTGCATACTTATTGCAATTTACAGCCATTTGAACCTGCTTACAGTAGTCATGCTTTGGTCTCCCCTGTTAATTTTTAGCCCTGCTCAGCTTCCTCTGTTACTAAAGCTACAATATCTTGTCTCCAGTTGAGTCCTATCAATCACTCGCACTTTTGAATGAATTTATGACCTACATTTCTCCCCCCCCCCCCCAAAAAAAAGTCCATTTAGTACCTCACAAAAATTGTCAGAGCTACCCTTCTAATTTCCGGCATTCTTCTGTCAGCACCACATTTCAAAAGCTTCTATTCTGTTCTACTCTGTAACTTCATCATCCATGATTCACTTCCATACGAAGCTACACTCCAAATGCCTTCAGAAAAGATTTCTTGGGGCTTAAAATCATATTCATTATTAAGAAATTTCTCGTTTTCAGAAATGCTTTTCTTGCTATTGTCATTCTTCATTTTATACCCTCACCACCAGTTATTTTTCTGCACAAATAACAAAGCTCATCTGCTTCTTTTAGCATCATTTCCTAATCTAATTCTCTCAGTACAACCTGATTTAAATACACCACATTCCATGCCTTCATTTCACTTTTGCTGATATTCACCTTTCAATTTCCTTTTAAGAAATTATCCAATCTGCTTAACTGTTCTTCTAATTCCTTTGTTGTCTGTGACAGAATTAAGTCATCAGCAAACCTCAAAGTTTCAGTATCTTCTTAGTGAATTTTAATTCCCTTTACAAATAGCTCCTTGTTTTTCTTCACATCTTGCTCAGTGTATAGATTGAGAAGCATCAGGGATATGCTAAAACACTGTTTCACTCTCTTTTCAACCACAGCTTCCTTACGGCTATTGTTATAATAGCAGTCTGGTTTCTCTGGTATTGGACCCCATGAAAGCTTAGTTGTGGCAATAGACAGTTCGAGGTCTGGATTGGATTGGAAGGTGACAGTTTGCTTATGAGTTGGAAAAGGCTCTGAGCACTATGGGACTTAACATCTATGGTCATCAGTCCCCTATAACTTAGAACTACTTAAACCTAACTAACCTAAGGACAGCACACAACACCCAGTCATCACGAGGCAGAGAAAATCCCTGACCCCGCCGGGAATTGAACCTGGGAACCCGGGCGCGGGAAGCGAGAACGCTATCGCACGACCACGAGCTGCGGACTAGTTGGAAAAGGCAACAAATGTGAAAACAAAAAATGTGGTTGTGGTAACAAACTAACTGATAGCAAAGCCTAATCTTTAAGTCTGTGCCAAACTGAAAAATGCAAGGGGGCTGGAGGTATCTTTTACCAAGAAATCAATCGAGTGGTTACATACGCTTACTCATTGATAAAATAGATGTCAGACTTCACTTCATTGATCATATAATGAAAAAATGCTATCACTCTAAAAATGAAACTTGAGACTGAAGTTTCTCACAAGCACATCCTTGTATAAAACATTCTCCTGGTGATCAATTGCTCCTGACGAAAATAACAGGTGATTGTTGAAAACTAATTTTAATCAGGCTTGACACACAAAGAAGACTGAGAATGTTTTACACAAAGGAGACTGGCTACAAAAAACTCATTCTACAATACTGCACAATTGTGTGGGGCTCACTCCAAACAGGGCTAATAGGGGATATCAAATGTATAGAAAGAAGGTCAGCAAGGATGGTCACTATTTGACTGATGGAAGGGCATCACTGAAATGCTGAAAAACCTAAACTGGCAGATGCCTAAGAGACACCAACTATACCATGAAAGTCAACTTACAATGTTTCAAAAACCAATAATACATGAGGAAGCTAGGAATGTACTATAACCTCTACACATCACTCCAGCAGGGACCACAAAGACACAATTAGACTAATTAAAGTGCATCTAAATGCATTTAAGCAATCCTCTTCCTCATCCTCCATATTAAAATGAAATCGGAAGAAATCCTAATACACGGTACAAACAGCAGTACCCTCTGCCATTCACTCAACAGTGGTTCACAGAATATGGCTATAGCTACTATTTGTTCTCAATGACATGAACAAGAGCTCCCAAGTTCTGGATTGGCTAAAGTCGGCAGAAGCTGGTCAACTTCTAGCAACGGGTGTTTTCAGAATGAATTTTCACTCTGCAACAGTGTACACTTATGCAATACTTCCTGTTAGATTAGAAATGTATGCCAGACTTGGACAATCTGGGAGCCCTGTCTTTCGCATGCAAGTGTTCTGCTTATGAAAGCTAAAGTTCTAGTCCCAGTCTGGCACACAGTTTTAATATGTCATGAACTTTCAACAAGTGTTCTGCGTCCAGCTGACACCATTAGCGGTATAAAAATACATTACCTGTGCCTAAAACTGTGTTTTGTCGAACTAGTAAGCACATGAGAAGTTGCCAACAGTGTGTGAGGAACTCAGAATCCCTCTCTCCCCGGGGTTGCCTATGTGTTGGGCTCCAGCAGGCACAGTTTGCTTTCTACACTCCCTAGCAACTCCCCCAGAAAACTATCTGGATGCAGGAGGCCATGAATGGAAGTGTCTAATAGTTACCAGTGTAATGGAATAAAATCTTACAACAAATTTCACAGCAAATCAAAGACAAAAAAAATGGACTCCATACCTGCAGAATAGGCTTAAAATATGATTCTTAAATTAAAGTTGCTAAACAGTTGAAGATTACTTAACATGGCACGTAAATTCTTTACTCAAACATTTATCTTCAGCACTTAATTTTTGTGATATAGCCACTGCACAATGTAGTAATAATATAAACATATAACAAAACAAGATAATATTTTGTGTGTGAGCGGGAGGGAGGAGGGGATTATGTATAAAAGCTACTACACTTCTGACAATATCCATGCAATGAAAGTTATCCGCGGACGGCGAATAGTTGGTTGGTTGGTTTCGGGGAAGGAGACCAGACAGCGAGGTCAATCGGTCTCATCGCATTAGGGGAGGATGGGGAAGGAATTCGGCCGTGCCCTTTCAGAGGAACCATCCCGGCATTTGCCTGGAGTGATTTAGGGAAATCACGGAAAACCTAAATCAGGATGGCCGGACGCGGGATTGAGCCGTCGTCCTCCCGAATGCGAGTCCAATGTCAAACCACTGCGCCACCTCGCTCGGTCACGGCGAATAAACAAACACTGTATTTAGTACTTATTATTAATACCTGACATCTCTTAGAATGTATCTACTGATGAAATGTACGACAAAAACAACAGTCACTGTACTAAAGTGTGGTCTTATTCTGCGTGTACATTCAAGATACAAGTTTAACAACAAAATTTTCGATTGGTGTTATCTGGTGGAACATTTACGAAACAGACGCCGTATCACTTACATCCGGACGTCGTTTTCGAGGGTGCTTATACTTCTTGTGATGAGTGGGATTTTTCTGGAAGCATTTAACGCCATATTTACAAGGTATTCTGGTATCTTGCTTATATGACTCGAATCCGTCATTCACATCTTCGCAATTACCCGCCATTTTCAACTTTCAATATGTAAACATACGCCTACGCCAATGCAGTTCAGTGTCACAACACGACTACCATTCAATGCTGATAGAGCAGAAGGATCCGCGAAGTCAACTGATAAAAATATGTGAATTATCGTCACAACTAGCGAATACATGTCTCTTGTGCCACTTCCCACTCCTTTAGTCTCTAGATGATTCAATTCATCTTTTGGAAATCTGTTAAGATTGCTTTCGAAGCACCATGTCTTTGCTTTAAAAATAAATAAAATAAAATAAAATAAAATCTCTAATTACTAGTTAAGTTATTTTCAAATTTATCCCGCCATTTGACTGAGAAATTATTTTATATGGTTTTGCGACAGATTTTAAACAGCGATAGAAGTTCATCTTGGAACTGTATGGAAGAGGTAGCTCTTTTACTCCTTGGCTGGAAAAGTGCATTGCGTCGGCTGTCAATAATGGTCGAATGTCAAAAGCTGAGCCAGTAGTGTCAGACTTCTGTTAATATAAGAAAAAATACCGTCTTAAAAAAATGGAGGATGATCTTCCGACAGAGTATGATGTCATTGTGGTTGGAACAGGCAAGTGTTGATTTTTATCTAACAAACAAATAATTTTGTTGAGGGGCATGCTCTAATGATGGTAGAATGGGGGTGAAGTAGTGCGCGATGTGGCACAGCTGCTGGGGAAAGGGCGATTGCATGGGAGCACTATCTTATTATTGTCATTTTTTTTATTTTCCCATGGTTTTATAAATAAGTTTCTCGCCCCAAAAAATATTTACCATTAAAATGTTATTTTTAAACAATAAAATTCGCCATATTCAGTGTTCCATAAACAAAAAAGGCTAGTGCCACTAGCTTTTTGTGTGTCTGTCACTTGACACGTTTTAGGTGCTGTGAGGTGCCTTTCAAATAAAAATTTGCAACGTCGTACCTGATCCTATTGCACTGGATATATCGTTAACATTATTAACTTGAATTCCTCGTTATGAAATGTCAATCTTCAGCCTAATTAGGTTTAATTTGCAAGAATCTGGCGTTTCCCTGGCTGCGAGTTAGAGCAAATTTTTATTGTTAAATGGAATAGTCTACAAATTAAAACTTTAACAAACAGAAAACTAACTATGAGCAATCTATTATCTGACCTACATGTAAAATTGAAATGTGCTAACTGAAAGTAACAGTTTAACGTGACTGTAGTCCGTCAGGAAAAAAGTTGGTTACAATAAAGATGCTGTAATTGTTTAATGTTCATCTCACCAATCATAATGATATATGACTATGAATAAGAATTGTCAAGATTTCTGTGTTATTTCATTTTCATAGTAATTAATAGACCAGTTATTTTCAATCATTTTTACAGTGCTACATTCCAGCCATTTATTCCATGAGAGAGTACCCTGAACTGCCAGTCTCTCGTGGAGCAACTGTATATTTAAAAATGCTGTAGCACTTTTTATCTTTTCTCTTAAGTTACTGTACTTAACAGTTCATGAGTAATGTTGTATTCATGAATAAGATACTCATTGCACTCTAGCAGAATAAACTAAGAGCTGCTTCTGTTTGAGTGGGTGTACTTTTAGTGTCATGAGCCTCTGTTTTCCAACCATGTTATTTTCAAATATTTGGAATGTATCTTGAAATTTAAATGGCCTGAATAAATTAATTTTCTGGTTGACATGTTGCAGGGGCAACTGGGTGAGGGGGTGGGGTGGGGAGAGGGGAGGGGGCAATGGGAGTAGTGTTGCCAATATCCTCCAAGTCAAGCTTGAGAAAGCTCCACGTGTACCTGCAAAAGAGGCAAGACAGCAAGCACATGGCTGTCAAGAAGTAACTGCAATTGGCTGGCATTCCTTCTACGAATAATCTGAGTATTTAGATTCAAGGTTTAAAAATTCCTGTTCATCTACAAGGCAGGTGGCAGTGTTCATTATAAAGCTGCAGTACTAGTATTACTACAACATCGTAAACAGGTCCCTGTTATTACAAATGTGGGTAACTATTTTCTCTGATAAATACAGTGTGATGGAATAAATATTAAGGGTCCATTCTCGTCAGTCAGCCCATAAGCATATTTTCCCAAATGAAGCAATGGATGTAAAAGTTTTTGCAAATTATTTATTGATTCTTGGATATCATGTTCAGATTTCTTTAAAGAAATTGTCATCAGTAAGCCCCTTCCCCAGTCAAGGAGTTTAAGTTGCTCTGTGCAAAAGATGTGGCTCTGACAGAAGTCCTGCACTCTGAAAATAATGTCAAAAAAATAACAATTTTATTAAGCTGTAAGATAATTGTGCTGGAGTAAGAGCAAAGTATTTTGAAATTTGAAAAAATAATAAAATGGTGGATGTTTGAAGCAAAGATTTAGTTTGAACAACAAATGCTGTAGTTTTGTTGATCACATTTTTTTGCAATAACTAATGAATATACTAAAATAACAGAATTAACATATTACTCCTTGTGGACATGCCCAAGGAATAATTCAGCCAAATTTCAAAAATGCATCTTTATTAGAGTGCCAGCAATCCATCCTGTCATTTTGGGAAACTGTGTTTCAAGCTGATCAAATGGATTGCGGACATACTAATAAAAATATGTGCCAGACTGTAGAGTTTCTGATATGCACACCTCATTTTGGACAGCAACTTTAAATCTTGGATGGGTCTTGAAGGTGGCATAATTTCTTTTAAAAAGGACAGAAAATGTCAAAGAGTCAATTAATGTGCAAAAAGATTTACATAGATTGCTTCATTAGTTTTTTCCAAAAAATAGCGTATTTTGTAGCTTGGCTAAGGAGGATGGACCCTTAAGCTATCAACAGAGAATGTACAGTGGCTATTTAATGCAACAGAGGAAGTTTCTGTGATCTGATTGTCTTTTGTTAATGTACTCTGAGACTTATTCCACATATCTGAAGGTTCTTTTTCTTGATGGGATCTACTTCAATGCTTCTGTTTATTATCTTCCCATTTTAAAAGATGATGATCAATTTGTTTGTGCCAAACACTAGTGTGTGTTGATCACTTAATAACTTGAAGGTTAGTTACTTGAAGTCTGGGGCAGCTAAGTAGGCTTCCCAGTTTTATTGCTGTAATCCTTCTCCATTTCTTCCATTAGTCTAATAATTAGAGACTGTACTTCATGGAATGGAAAATGCCTGGCTTAGGGCCTTAATTTTATATTCTCAGGGCCAGCTACAACTGAATGCACAAATGGGATTGTAGCAGACTTGTTTAATGGTCAGCCTAATGTGAGACACATTGATGAAGCTTAAGTATAGTTCTTCAGAAAACAGCAAAATCTCGTGTCAGTCTGTTCCAGTTTATGCTGTTGGGAGGTCAGAATACATCACATGTGATGTCACATGGTTATGGATAAGTTAGTGAAGATCCTAGTGGGAAGAGAAGAAACCCCTGTTTTTTATTTGATCAAGCAGGCACTAGGCCTATTTAGTATAAATTGTCTCCTATTATTAAAGCAGAAAGAACAGAGTGAAAAATAAAATTATATGTGTCACCAGAGAATAAGCAAATGTGAAGGAGGAGATTTTGTATATTGTCATACATTGAAAAAATTAGTAAACTGAGTTTAAGCAAAACTCTCAGTAACCCAAAGGTTGTTTGAGCACCACAGAGCTTCATTAAGCACGGTCCTTTTGGAGGTGGTACTCAGTTGCCTTCCTGTGACCTTTGAACTGACTTAACAGTCAGTTATAAGAGGATCTACAGTTTAACATGGGCTCTAAACCATGGTGCAACTTGACATTTTTCACATTAACATACATTGCTACAGGTGAAAGATGGGGTAAGCGACAGATAAAAATCTTGGGACTGAGTTAGGAAATAGTTACTGTAGCAGTTTTAATGAGGCAAAATCTCACTGAGATAGTAGGACCCTTTGATGAAAGAAATTGGCTATGTATTGTGCTTTCCACCAATAATTGCTGGAATGGATTGTTAATTTAATGACAACATTGTAAACAAAAAAGTTTAGGATTGAAAGATAATCTGAAGAAAGGCAAACCCATGTTTACTGCATTTTTAGATTTAGAGGAGTTTTTGCCACCATTGATTGCTCTACACTCTTTGAAATTCTAAAGGTAGTAGGAATAAGATACAGAAAGGAAAATGTTGTTTACAACTTCTACAGAAACTGCGCTATTGTCGTAAGTATCAAAAGACGTGCAAGTGGAAACAGTTGTTGAAAATGCATTGAGACAGGGTTGTAGTGTATCCCCAATGTTACTCAGTCTGTAAAATCAGCAAGTGTTAAAGGAAACAAAGAGAAATTTGGAAAGGGAATTAAAGTTGAGAGAGGAGTACTTTGGTATTTTATGATGGGATTGTAATTCTTTCAGAGATGGCAAATGACTTTGGAAGGTAGCTGAATGGAATTGATAGCATCTTGAAAAGAAGTTGTAAGATGAATGTCAAGAAAAAGTGAAACAAGGATAGTGAAATATAGTCTAATCAGACAATGCTGAGTGTCCCAGTTTTGTCTTTATGTTCGGACTAATATTGGGAACTACTCTGTGAACTTTGATACAGTTTTAACTAATTGTGGAATGATTTACATGGAAGGTTTGTGTACATAATTTATAAATATTTTGTACAAATTGGCTGAACTGTGATTAATTTGTCTCCTGCCACTGTGAAAAGATGTCATTGCCATCTAGCAATGAATGGCAGAATTCTGGGAAGCACAGCTGTGCACTGTGTGGTGAAGTTACACCCAAACTGTGTCTGTGTACAAACACTCCACTTTGTTTGATGTACCAACAACAGACAGAACATGTTCAATACAGTCAGTGTGGACACGCCTTGACACATTCAGATATGATTTGTTTGGACTTGTAAATTGAGGATTGAACAGGATTAAAGAATCCCTTGTTGATAAATATAAAAGATTTTGGAAAAAAGAGGACAATTACAGTCGCCGGTTTCTTTTCTCCTCAGATTTGCAATCACAGTTCACACTCATAAATTCACTCCACATTATTCAAACAATTGGCAGTGAGTTAACTTCAAAGAATCATAAACAATCATTTGAGAACAATTGCGTAGGGAAAATACCATGCATACAAAATATGTGGTTTTTAATTTTTTATGCTAGAAATAAACATTTTCCAAAATATTACTTCAGCAGGGGATGCAGCTTTGATTCGTTTTTCAAGTATCTTCAGCAGCGCAGCAGATGAATGAACTTTCAGTTTTCTGTTTTCCTTGATCAAACCTAGATGTGCACATGATTAATTGCAGCTATGAATCTGATCAGTGAATCGGTGCTTACTGGGATTTACAAGAGGTGGGGTGTCACAGGCTACATATCTAGCTCAGGTGTGGATTTTCTCTGTTTCTTTTCTTTATATTTGTGGCCTTTGGACATGATCCACTCAGCCAGCCTCCCATACACGATATGTTATGAATTAAGTCATATCCAATCTCATACTTGTAATCACTCTACTCTTTACATTGGTTGTCACTCCAACCTCCACTTAAATGTAGAACAGATAACATTCATGTCTCCTGAGACATTTCCTGGCATCCACTGCTTAAATCATTGAAGTTATATGAAAGTGATGATATTCGGTTATCTAACATTGTTCTCTGATTTTTTATGTATAACTCTATGCAGTGGCCCATAAACAAATTTATTGCTAAATCAGAAAAGTCGTGTGGCCTTAGGTACTGGTTGTGTTCCCCTTGTGAAGCTGTGGCAGGTTGCTAGTTGGTTATAAATTGAAGTGTTAGGAAGTCATATCTCAACAACAGTTGGAGACAAGAAGAGAGTATAAGCTTTTGAAATATGGTGCTCCAGAAGAATGGTGTAGATCAGATGGGAAGACTGATAGCTATTGAAGAGATACTGAGTCTAATTGGAGTGTGTTGCGGCACAACTTGACTAAAAGAAGTGATTATGCAGAGATGTAGACACTGGCACATTGTTGGTGAGCATAGAGAAATACATCAAACCAATCTTAGAAATGAGGTCAACAACAACAGTGTAAACTTTCAAAGTAGTAGACCAGATGTTATGTAAATAGATGTGGTAATTCAAATAAATTGAACTTACTATTAACATAACGATCAACTACATACATTTCTTAATCTGTAGAGGCATTGTTTAAAATGTTGACATCGCGCGTCCTTCTGGTGCATCAGTGTTGCTTTAATTGTTATGGTGTGCGCTTCAAGTTGTCCACAAATGATAATCACAACTGGATGAATTGAGACCATGGATGCAATAGGTGATTTCAGACTCTTAGGTCAGATTTTTAAGTGCAGCATTGTTCATCTGTCTTTAATTTTTGTGTGAAGAGGTCTCAGATATCAGCAAGCTAATGCACTGAGTTCATATTGTATATGAAGAAAAGCATTCCAGTGATTTTATTGTGGTTGACAATAACCACCACACTCTAGTCTCTGCATCTTGCAGTGGTAGCTTGCAAATTGACATGGTTACTAACATGAAATCGTGCCTCATCTGTCATAAATTGTAGACTTTGATAAAAAAAAACAATTTACCTTTCCTGCAGTAGCCACATGTCTGCAGAACCGTATACATTTAACATCCTCTTCAGGCTGTAACGTGGGCAGAGCCATGATCATTGGTGTCCTCAAGGTAATGTCTTTCAGGATATGCCAGCCAGTTGTTTGTAATACTCCCACCAGCTGTGAGGACAACTTCACTATGGATCTACATCATGCACTACCAAATATCTTCCATGTGTGCCTCAGTTTTTTCCAAACGTGATTATTTGTACACCTTATCAAACATGGATCCAGTTGTCTTAAACTTCTTTGACTTCATGTATCAATGATTTAGTAAGGAGATTATTATTAAACTTGAATGATTCAAGTAACTGAAACATTATATACTAATCATTTATTTGCCTCTACTGCGAACTTCTCTGTGGAAACCACATGTCTGAGTGAGTGTTCTTGTGTCTCTATGTTCAATAAGTTTAGTTCTGTCTGTGGATGTCAATTTTTACGATGTGAGTTGTAAAAATGTGCCATACTGAGAAATGTTTTAAGGTAATTGGTATTTAGAAAAACTATTAACTGGACAAGATTTGTCGAGGGCAGTAGAAATGTGCCTGAGAAATATTTTAAGTTAACTCGCATTTAGAAAAATTATTAACTGGACAATATTTGTTGAGGGTAGTATGTAGACTATCTATTTACTTGTGTCAGCAACCATCTCTTTAAGCACTGATATATAACGTAAGCAGCCTGTTCTATCTTCTTAAAGTTTCCAGTCACAGTTACACTACAGTTGAGTGAAATGAGAGAAGTGAAAGAAAAACTGCAGGAATGCAAAAAGTGTAAAAGATTATGTAATATTGGACTGCATAACTATTTGAAGTATAAGTTCAGATAGATAGATGGGTCTAATAATACTTAACTCTCCTATAGTTGTCTTTCTTCCTAACTGTGTCAAATGTGTTTTATGAACTCTGAAATGTAGTTAACACAGTGTATGTTAAATGTTTTTTGACCTACTCTCTTTGTTGCCTTTTCTTTTATATCTTTGTGTTCCTTCATCCTCATATAAGCTTGGGTTTCTCTAGGCCTGGCTGTGGAATGACCTGCACCCCATGTCCAACATCCTCCAAATCCTCCAAAAACCATTCCTCCATGCTCGCTCAAGAAAGACCATGTGGTTCCAAAATCTAAGAGTGCTGTTATTGATTTTTGTATGTTTCTATAGGTTGTGCAAAATCTGCATATTATTTCTCTCCTTGGTTCCAACCAAAATAAAATTCCGTGGATTTGGCTCCAACTAACTCCCTGAAGCTGTAACTTGTACACCAGTGGCAAGACGCAGTCAATACCTTCACTGCACGATAACAACAGTGAAGTCACTGATGACAATGCCACCAAAGCTGTGTTATTAAATATGGTTTTCCGAAACTCCTTCACCAAAGAAGACGAAGTAAATATTCCCGAATTCCAATCAAAAATGACTGCGAAGATGAGAAACATGGACGTAGATATCCTCGGTGTAGCAAAGCAACTTAAATCACTTAATAAAGGCAAGGCTTCCATTCCAGATGGTATACCAGTCAGGTTCCTTTCACAGTATGCAGATGCAATAGCTCCATATTTAGCAATTATATACAACCACTCTCTCACAGAAAGTTCCGTATCTAAAGTCTGGAAAGTTGCTCAAGTCACACCAATACTCAAAAAGGGAAATAGCAGTAATCCGCTGAATTACTGGCCCATATCACTAACGCCAATTTGCAATGGGGTTTTGGAACATATAATGTATTCATTATGAAGTACCTCAAAGGAAACGATTTACTGACACAAAGTTGGCACAAATTCAGAAAATATAATTCTTGTGGAACACGACTAGCTCTTTATACTTGTGAAGTAATGAGTGCTATTGACAGGGGATGTCAAATTGACTCCATATTTTTAGATTTTCCCAAGGCTTTCAATACCATTCCTCACAAGCGTCTTCTAACCCAACTGTGTGCCTATGGAATATCGTCTCAGTTGTGCGACTGGAATTCATGATTTCCTGTCAGGAACGTCATAGTTCATAGTAATAGATGGAAAGTCATCGAGTAAAACAGAAGTAATATCCGGCATTCCCCAAGGAAGTGTTACTGGCCCTCTATTGCTTCTGATCTATATTAATGACAATGGAGACAATCTGAGAAGCCCTCTTAGATTATTTGCAGATGATGCTGTCATTTACCATCTTGTAAAGTCATCAGATGACCAAAACAAATTGCAAAATGATTTAGATAAGATACCTGTGTGGTGCGAAAAGTGGCAGTTGACCGTGGATAAAGAAAAGTATAAAGTTATTCACATGAGTACTTAAAGAAGTCCGCTAAATTTTGTGTGGCGGTAAAGTTACACAAATCTGATGGCTGTAAATTCAACTAAACACTTAGGGATTACAATTACAAATAATGTAAGTTGAAATGCTCACATAGGTAATGTTGGGGGTAGAGCAAACCAAACGCTGGGATTCATTGACAGAACACTTAGAAGGTGCAATAGATCTACTAAAGAGACTGCTTACACTACACTTGTCCGCCCTATTCTGGAGTATTGCTGTGCGGTGTGAGATCCGTATCGGGTGGGACTGACAGATGATATTGAAAAAGTTCAAAGAAGGGCAGCTCGTTTTCTATTATCGGGAAATAGGGGAGGTAGTACCACAGACATGATATGTGAATTGGAGTGGCAATCATTAAAACAAAGTTTTTTTTTTTTTGTTGCAATGGGATTTTATCATGAAATTTCAATCACCAGTTTTCTCCTCTGATTGCGAAAACATTCTGTTGGCACTCACCTGCGTAGGGAGAAATCATCCTCACAATAAAATAAGAGAAATCAGGGCTTGCACAGAAAAATTTAAGGGCTTGTTTTTCCTGCGTGCCGTTAGAGAGTGGAACGGTTGAGAGACAACATGATGATGGTTCATTGAACCCTCTGCCGGTCGCTTAATTGTGAATAGCAGAGTAATCACGTAGATGTAGAAACACTCAAATGACCATCACTCAAAGAGACTTTGTTTCATGACAGAAGCCTGCTCCTCAGTGTTACAATGTCTTCACTGATGGCACATTGACGAGAACTTAATTGAGATACTGGAAGCAGTTGATGCCAGAATCCACCAGTTCTCATCAACGAGTACTGTCGCAGTGGTTCCTGGGTGTCCTTAAATAGAAATTCTCCAGGAAGAGATGTGCTGTGCCCTAGTAAATCATGACCAGGTATAGGTGTGGTCTTGTGATGGGGCCAGCGACCTCGTGCTGTTGCATACTGAGGTACCTGGCGGTCTGGGGTATTCTTGAAAATCCTGCATGGCTGCAATGGACCACATGAGCTTTGCTTTCCATGACTTGCATATTATAACCATCATGCGTATTGTGATTGGTGCCCCTCAGCGCCAAAGCAGGTTACATTGGAAGTTAAGTCTCCTGAAAGTAAGTACTGACCAACCTGGCTGTCTGCCTTTGACAGTTTTCTGAATGGAACTTTTCATTTTACTCGGTTAAGTGAATGTAAGAAATCTAAATGCAGTTAAAATTAAATTGTCCCTTACTTTCTTCATCTTGTACTGCTGCTGTTCATTCCCTGCCTTGGATGACTTTGGTAATTCCTGATAATTTACAAAAATTGACACATCTGACCAAGTACCTCATATAGTTAAATTGAATCTCCTCCCTTACTAAAGATTTTTACTGTAATTCAGTAATAGAGCCTGTTGCCAAAATAATTTAACAAGTTGGGCCTACCATTTCTGGATAACATGAATATTCTGAATATTGATGGCTTTGTGACAACAGATGTAACTTTAAATAATATAACTGGCTAAGTAGGGCTAAGTAGTTTTCTTTTAATCTTGTATTTGTAATATTGAACCATTTTTTGGATGAAACAGAACATTGTCCAAAGTCTCGGAAAACTGGTTGCGAAAAAGTATTACTGTGTGACTGAAAATAATTTACAGAATGGTGTCTAATTTGGAGGTGACATCATTTTAGAAGTACAGCGTGTGAAATATTAGGATCCAAAAAGATAGATAATTGGGGCTGGAAGAGGAAATGCACAACATCAATTTATCAGAAGTGCAGCAAAAGAGTGAAGTACGAAGAGGAGGAAGAGGAAGAGAAGAATTAGTTGAGTAATACATCTGTAAAATTTGCAAATAACAACAGTATATTTGTGTTTATCATATTCCTTCAGAACATATCAAATAGAAACTGGACTTAGCAGTGCTTGAATGGAACTAAAATTTTCATCAAATACTAAAGCAGTGTAACACAGTTTGATAATAGTAAATCACTCTTGAATTGAATGCGATTATTGATTCATAAGTTTGTGAGTAAAAAGTAGTTACATAGCTGAAAACATACAGGTTTATCAGAAAGGGAGTCAAATAGAAACCATGAAAAATTTGAGAGTAGGAAGACAGACCAAATGAAATTTAACTCGGTCAGCATCTTAGAAAACGGTTACGCAGAGCTACACCTTATGCATGCAGCAAAATATATTGCTGGTGTAAAGAAAGAAAAAGGAAAGAAAATTCCAAATAGAAAAAAGTATTAAAGAGAAGATGAAAATTTCAAGAAAATTATGATAAGAACATAATATAATATGTTGAATCGACAAAAAATGGAAATGTCCTTGAGAAGATTTGAAAAGTGGCAATAATAATTTGCTAAGTGAAATGATTGAAAACTATAAAACATGAAAGGAAAAAAAACTTATGTAGGGCGTCCATTATAAGTAATCATTTAAGGAGGCATGGTAACTAAAAGCTAAATTGTCATGAAATAGGGGAGAGAGTGCCATGGATACAATAAGCAAATGGGAGTGGCTATCATTAAAACAAAGGCGTTCATTGCGGCAGGATCTTCTCACAAAATTTCAGTCACCAACATTCTCCTCAGTGTGTGAAAATATTTTGTTGGTGTCCACCTACATAGGGAGAAACGGTCATTATAATAAAATAAGAGAAATCGGAGTTTGCATGGGAAGATTGAAGTGTTCATTTTTCCCCACACACTGTTTGAGAGTGAGAATGAAAGTGGAATTGTAGAGAAGTAGCTTGAAGGTGGTTCGATAAACCCTCTTCCAGACACTGAATTGCAGAGTAATCATGTAACAACAAAAATAATCAGTTTTTGAAAATATAATGTAATTGTATGGATAAAAAATCTACTCACCAAGCAGCGGCAGGAAAACACACATGTAAAAAGTATTGTTTACACAAGCTTTCAGAGCCAGTGGCTCCTTCTTCTTGGAGAGGGGTTGAAGGGGAAGGAAGAGGGATGAAGGAAAATGATTGGTGAGGTTTAGGAAAAGGGGAAGAGTTCAGAAAAGTCTCCCAGCACCCCAGGTCGGGGAAGACTTACCAGAAGAGATGAGAAGGAAGGGCCTACAATATATTCACTAAAGTTTTCACCAGCAACATTGAAGAAATATTAGATTTTAATCAAAGGAGAAAAACAAACTGGCTCTAGAAGTTGATATAGCACAGGAGACCATCTGTGCTGCAGCTCCATTAGACTTAATCAGGATAGTGAACAATTTGGAGGTGAAAGGGCAAGTTGAACAAGGTGGTTCTAGATTACAAAAACTAATTTTGGAAGTCCTTGAAACAGTTTCCAGATTCTTTAACGGGGAAAACAGAGGAATATATTCCAGTGGATCAGATGATTTTTTACTGTCTGCCTCTAGAGCAGATAAACAACAAATGGAAGAACTTTGTAGACCAACTCTGAAAATAAATTACAATAAGAAAAACAATTTATAACCAACAGGTCAAAAAGAAAATAGTACAAATAAACAAAGATGTCATAGAAACAGTTTGTTTTGTAGTTGGGACTGTTTATGACAACAGTTGGATGGACTGGAAAAGAAATTAACAGATTAGCCAAAATTACCTGGAGAGATTTCTTAAATTAAACTTAACTTCAGATATGTTTTTAAAGAAAAGGTTACCTTAATTTGAATTACCGATTTTGAATTAATGGTATCGAGACATGGACTTTAATGAAGAAAGGTAGCTCAGCAAGCAGTGGAGAGATGCATGTTGGGAATTGCTAGAAAACAAATAAATAGATCAGCAAGCAGATGAGTAAAAGATTGATTATGACTATAATTAAAATTAAATGGTGATGGGCAGAAGATACATCTAGGTGCATGGATGATCAGTGAACCATGGAAGTACTTTGCTTGATGCGGATACATAAAAAAACTAGGCATCCTGATTAAAGGAGGGTAGATGGCTCTAGAAAATTTGCAGAATCCACTGGGGTACATGTGCCTTAAGGCTATCAAATATGGACAGCTCTTGGAGGAGGTCTTCATTCAGCAGTGGATGAAATGACTTATTGTGTTACGCAGTAATGCAAGAAAATCATTTTGCTGTAATAATAGTCTACTCAGTATATTTTATTGGTTATAAGTCATTTTTTTAACTATTCAGTTAACAAAGTATTAATTTAAATTTCTGTTCACAGGAATGACAGAATCAATTGTTGCTGCAGCAGCCAGCAGAGTTGGTAAGAAAGTTCTTCATCTAGACAGGTAAGGGAAAAATTATTTCTGTTTTGATAGCTACAGAAAAATTATCTGTGTAGTATCAGTATAAAGATAATAAAATTAAGTGTATTATATTAAAGAGTTTACTGTTTGCAGTCAATCTTACAGTTTATACATATTTATTTAATTTTTTGTTCAAGTTAGGTAATATATTACCAGCAGAAAAATTCTACTTTGGGATCACAAAAGCTGAATATGTTGTTCTTTTTAAAAAACTGACAGAAAAGTGGGGAACCAGCTGTCTCAAACCTCAAAAAAAATTTTGGCATGTGAACATGTTAACACTCTTTTTGACACAGACATTGTAAATCCTTTTACCCAGTTTGTCTTTATAGTTCAGTCTTCATACTCAGCATCTCCTTGTCACTGCCACTGTCCATATATGTCACTCTCCCACTGCCTCCTCTTTCTCTGTTGATTTAAAATATATCTCACAGCCACTGACTCCATTCTCATTTACAGGGTTTCATTGTGTGTTTCTTTCCCACTGCCACTGCCTCCATCATACTTCGTCAGCTCAAAAATTGTGAGTGATCTTAACTTATTTTGTCCTCTTTACTCACATGTTTAAAATTTCAGTAAAAAATGTGCTCTCACCTATACCGGTATGTTAAAGCTCGTCATTCTAGGAGAGTCCAGATCTCCCAAGTGTATGCATGGTCTCCAAACATTTGTATTTTCATTTCCACTGTCTCCTCTTTATTTGCTTCCACTTCCTCTATCTCCACCCGTCTCTCTTTCTATTTTACTGCTGCTACCTCACAATGACCATCAGTATCTCCTCTCTTTTCCGCTATCACTGTCTCTTTACTACTCTCTCATCAAAAAAAAGTGTGAATGTTTGTGTGCCAAAATTTTTGGTGAGGAAGGTGGAATGAGAATGGAGGCAGCTGGTTCCCCAGTTTTCTTGCAGACTTTTAAAAGGGAATATATTTGCTATTTTTGTGCTCTGACAGGAATATATTTTTGCTGGTTCCCTTCTTTTCCCTGCCACAGCTCATATAAAAAAAGTTCTATACAATTCTTGAAATTTTCCTACTATAGAAGGTATCCCAAGAATTTTTGGAATTGCAGCAGGATAACATAGGCTTCTTGCCACAATATTTTGGCTGACAGCCATTCAGCCATCTTCAGGTGAGTGTTTCGCACTACATGTATACTAAAAATTGGAGAGGACATGCACAATGGCAGCTGCTTTATGAGCGACCGCTCTACTGTTATGCGCCCTCTTTGAATATTGCTCCATCTATGGCATGCAGGCACATGCATAATGTGATACTTGTGTGCACTCTGTCAAAATGCACACTCGTGAACTTAAAATTCAGATGTGGAAATTAATAAAATGTAAACACATTCCACAGATTCCTAATAATTGAATCCCAGAAGGATCTCGTCGAGGCCAAGATTTCCATGGAATGTCCTGCAGAGATACAATGCCTGGCTATAACAGACTTACTGAGCTGTGAAAGGCAAGCGAGGCAGTCATGTTCAATGCATCTTTGTCGCACTGTGCACATTGTCTGACCAATGTAGGTTTTGCCACACTGACAATGTATTCTGCAGATTCCAGCCTTCCACAATCCCAGATGGTTCTTTGACGAACGAAGAAGAGTACAAGTCTTTGTAGGTGGGCATAAGATTATTTCAACGTGCTGTTTCTTACGATTCTCCCTAAATCAGTGAAATACTGCTGATGTACAGGAGGAACGTCCTGGATTTGAACTGATCCTTCTCCTTGTGACCTTGTCTGTGGTCACATTTCTTCTTCCTTAAAGCTGTGTTGATCTGAAGTGAAGTGGGGAATATCCATCATCTATGAACATTGATTGCAGGTGTACCAGCTCCTTTACAAGGCTGTCTCCCTCAGACACAACATGCGCCTGGTGCATCAACATTCGAAGGATGTCCGTAGCTTGTGATGGGTGCTGGTAACTAGATTCCTGAAAATACAGAACTGTATGTATGGTTTATTGTAAACAGAATTCCCCAATGATCCGTCCACTTTCCATGTGGCCAAGATGTCTAGAAAAGGCAGACAGCCGCCCTTCCCCAATTTCATCGTAAATTTGATATTCTCAGATAGAATTCAGATGCTGCAAAAAGCATGACTGTTCTTATTCATCATGGAGCCACACTACAGAAGTATCATCTGCATTTTGCCAGAAGACTTTTGGTTTAAGTGCTGTTACAGAAAATGCCCTTGCCTCAAATTATTCCATAAAAAAGTTTGCTACCAAGGGGGGGGGGGGGGGGGGGGGGAAGAGCCACCTATGGCATCACCATCAATTTGCTCAAAATATTCACAGTTGAATAAAAAGTAGCTTGAAGAAAGGGGATGATGAAATAGTGGTGTTGTTTCGGCTTTGAACTTTTTGCTGCTGAGTGACAATGAATCCATGAGAGGAACCCGTAGTGAAGACTGAGATAACATTGAAGATTACTAAAAAGTCATTTTGACTCGATGAGTTGAATTTAAGTCTGCTAGTAAAGTCACTGGAGTTGTGAATATCATTGTGAATATCATGTGAACACTTCCCTACAAAAGATCTCAGTAAAGAATCAAGATGCCAGGTAAGTCATGGAGTGCCAATATTGCTCACAATAGGACATAATGGAAGACCTTCTTTGTGTATTTTTGGAAGACTGTATAACCATGGTGGAACAGAGCTGTGAGATTAATATTTTTGCAACTTCTTGTGGAAGGGAAGAGGAATTTGGCAACACTGCCATTTTTCTATTCTCTCTGTGGGGTCTCTATCAATCTTCTGATACATTGGTTCACTCAGCAAGCCATTTTGTAATAGCACAGTGGTGTTTTCCTTGTCCACTGGAAGGATCACCTTGTGAGGATCTTCTCACAGCTTTCCTAATGCGACCCTTTCAATCGAGGAAATGTTGTGCTTCAGAGGCGCAGCTCACTAGGGTCCCCCTTGTGGATTCATTGTCACTCATCAGCAGTAAGTCCAAAGTTTATATAGCAGTGCTGTTTTACCATGCCCTTTCCTCAAACTATTTTCTGTTAAACAGTGAATATTTTGAGCAAATTGATGGTGTTGCCATGGGTAGTCCTCTCTCCACTCTGGTAGTGAAATTTTTTATTGAAGACTTTGAGGAGATGGCTCTTGATTCGGGAGAACTTAAACCAAAAGTCTTCTGGCAATGTGTGGATGGTACTTCTATTGTGTTGCCCCAAAGAAGAACTGTCACACTTTTTGCAGCATCTAAACTCTCTCCACAATAATATCAACTTTATGATGATGGAAACGGAGGAGGGCGGCTGTCTGCCTTTCCTGGACGTCTTGGTCAGACAGAAAGTGGATGGATCATTGGGACATTCCATTTACCATAAGTCCACAGATACAGATGTGTATTTGCATGCATCTGGTTGCCACCATCCATCACAAACTACGGGCATCCTTCGAACACTGTTACTCCTTGCGAAGGATCTACACCTACAATCAGTGTTTAAAAATAATGGATATTCCCTGCATCAGTTCAGCACAGCTTTAAGGGAGAAAAAGAGTGGCCATCCACAGGATCAAGAGAAAGAGCAGTTGAAGTCCAGTGTGCTCCTCCTGTAGGTCAGCAATATTTCTTCGAAATAAGAGAGAATTTTAAAAAAACATCATGTCAAAGTAATCTTCAACCCACCTTCAAAGACTTGGCCTCTTCTCGCTATGGAAAGTATAATCTGGGATTGCGGAAGGCTGGAATCTACAGAATACCTTGCCAGTGTGTCAAAGCCTACATAGGACAGACGATGTTTACAATGTGTGAAAGGTGCATTGAACTTGGCCTTGACAAGATCTTACGGGATTTAGTTACTAGGAATAGGTGGAAATACATTTAGTACAAGCTCTTATTAATCCCAGTGGCGGCATTCAACTGGATAAGGTGTGGGACCCAGTGATTTCATTAATTTCTTCAGAGAGAAAATGTTTATATGACCAATGACCTGTCCAGCGATATTTAATTTTACTAATTTTGGCATCTGAATTTTAATGCCACAAGTGCGCATCCTAACAGGGAGAGGACATATATTATCGCATTACGCATGAGCCTGTACACCATAGATGGAGCAGCAGGGCGCATAACTCAACAGATATCACTCATATAGTGGCTGTCTTCATGCATGTGACTGTACACCAGTTTTTGGTATAAAGGTGGCAATATGAACTAACAATCTCAAGTGTGAAACACTCACCTGAAGATACTGTAACTTTTAACGTCTAGAGGTGGGTAACGGTTAATGAGGTGGGAAAAAATTGTGTACTTCCCTGAGAATACTATCACAAGCATATACTGTAAAAATTTTTGATGATTTACTATGGATTGAAATTATAGAAGTGGCTATCCCCACAATTGATACTTTCTGTATCCAAAAATCTGATTTTTCGTGGTTTTTTGTAGGAACTGCCTATGAACAAATAGTGCTTTTATAAGCCACCTAGGACCCATCCTGACCACACCTAATCCAAAAGAATCAACTGATTTGCTCAATTTGCTTGGGCTGGTAGAAGTGTGTAATTTTTCAATTGTGTCCCTTTATTGTAGGATAACTACAGTATGCTCATTCTTCTGATAGGTATACAAATGGTCATTAGACCGAGAGCTATCCAGAGCAGTTGACTCTCATATTTGTGATCATTAGAACCTGAGATATGACCCCCTAAAAAGCAGCATTTTCATGCACGGTTTTTGGAGCAGTGCATGGACCGATGGTTGCTTATTTGTTGATTCTCACCAATGCTCTCTCTTAATATGTTTGACAGTGGTTGTTTTAGAGGACAGAGTAATGCAACAAAAGTACACTAAATAAATGTCATCATTAGATTAGTTTTCAAATGTAAATGTTTTGATGTCCCAAGTGGTAGTATCCCAGTATCTGTGCATAATTTCACTCACTTGTAACTTCGTTTTTACTGTCAGCAAATTTTGTGGTGCATTTATACAACCAGCTTAATGGTCATTGGGTCCTGAACTGCCATGACCGGGGTTTGCAAATCTGAATATAGTGGTCAAAAGTTGGCAGTGTTGACCAGAGAAAGATAGTTTCCCTAACTGGCAGTGCAGATGTGAGCCTGGTTGAGCTGTTCAGCTGGTACTTGACATTGCTGTATGGCGAGTCAGTGCAGAGCTGGAAATGGCGTTTATGATTGTTGACTGGTTGCACATTGCATTGATGCCGGTGGAGACTATCAGAGATGAGACTGCACTAGGTGTAGTTTGCACTTCAGCAGGGGAAAGGGAGGTTGGCGGAGTTAGATTAAATCGTGACAACAGGCTCCCTTCCCTTTAGTGTCTCAGCCAGTGTAGAAATATCTCCAGCATGTACATGGAAGATGTAATGTACCACATTGGACTGTAGTATTTGCTCAGATTTGCATATTCTTCATCAAAATATCTAGGTGTTTTTTAAATAAAGTACACCAGCTTGAAGTTGGAAGACAGGCTTTGAACAGCACACTAATATGCATTACAGAGGACACAGCTTTTTGTAGGTAAACATTTTCAATTTGAAGCTGATGAACTAACAGAGCTATATATTGATAAGAAATTAATCATAACCTATTGGTTATATGGACGTTTTCTTCAGCACATTAGCTGAAGTTTTGGAAAGAGCCTCAGCAACTTAAACTAAACTAATAATATGTGGACACATGAACATGAACAAAGATGTTGAGGTTGAAATTAACTTTTCAGACATTTTGAACAGTTTTGGCATACCACAAATCATAAACACTGGTTCTAGGGTATCATGTCTTCTCTGATCTTTACTGTCAAATAATAAAGCTAGAAACAGGCTTGATAAAACCAACAAAAGTGTAGGGCTACAGGAGGACATTCTTGGAACACAAAATGCATACTTTTTCTGGGTACTGGCAAATCAAACCTGGGACATTCTCAATTATTTGTTAGAGGTATTCAAATATGTGTCTTCTCCTACAGTTCTTAACCTCTGCAGCTCCCTTTAGTACCATGGAGGTTATTCCCTGATGTCACAATACATGTCCTATCATCCTTTCCCTCCTCCTTGCCAGCATCTTCCACATGTTCCTTTCTTCACCAATTCTGCAGAGAACCACCTCATTCTTTATTTTATCAGGCCAGTGAAGTGTATACAGCAAACAATGTACATGTTAAGCTCTCTAAATTCTGCGCATTGCTGGAATTAATTTTTGGGGAAACATTTCAAAAGTAGCTACTTCAACAGCAGTAGCTAATGAAAATACATGGATAACTGGAGGTATCAAAGTCTCTCTGACACTTGAATTCCTATTCTTTACAAAAGTGCTGTACTAGTCAACAGTTCTTCCTATCACATGTAAAGCACAGTACAGTAAGATATAAAGAAGGGTAGTGCTTGCTGCAAAAAAAAAAAAAAAAAAAGTCATTCAATGATAATATATAATGCAGACAATAAAAGCAAAGTGCTATGGGATTTCATTGAAAATGAAACAGGAAAAGGCAGACACAATTATAAAACAGAGACAGGGGTAGGGTAATAGAAAATCTTTGGGCATTGGTAAATTTTGTAAATGACTGAATGCCCCAACTGTTAACAGTGGGAAACAACATTCAATGATAGTCAGTCATTGTATTTAACACAGTACATGACATGCTGTATTCATTTTAATTAATAGTTCCATGATAAAATGAGAGATAGCAGTTGTATTACAAATTTCAGATTTTTGCTAATAGCAGTTGTGTCAGAGAGTGTGCATGTAAACAGTGGTAAATGCCAGTAGTAGTAATGCAGGTGAAGTTCAAGTCAGGAAAATGCTTTTTGGGGACCATTAGTGTGAATCTGTGTGTGAATCATAGATTCATTTTGAAAATTGTTATACATTAATATTACAAAAATTGTTAATGCAAATCTTCGTGTCAGAAAGTGAAGCAATTTCGATCTTTTAAATCCATATTTTGAGAGATCTTAGGGTAAAGCTTGGTTAGTTTGAACAGCAGGTAAACAGTTGTAAGTCAGTTCTGACCCACATTAAGTGCACTAAGTTTGTGAGTAAACAATGTTAATGTTTCCACTGCCAAATTTTTAAGAATAAAATTTTGGGTAAAATTTACCATTTTAGAAATCTGTTGTTTCTCTAAATATATTTGAAAATAGCAACTTATCAGAGTTAAAAAATCACATTTCGAGCACTTGCTACATCTTATTTATAATATTTTATTGAAACTTTGCTGTGCAATTTCTCAAAATAGCCAGCCACCTTGTCCCAAACCATTGTTTACAGAAGAATTCTTCATTTCTCTGGTATTGTGAAGTTACAACAAAATCCTCCTAAAACACATGTAGCACTCACAATGAATTACATTGCAAGTGCAGTGATGCTCTTTCCCACAACAGTGAGCGTAGTCAGGAAGACAGTAAAACAGTTAAAAATAGGAAGTCAGCAAACATAGATGAAGTTATAGCCTCTGTTTTGAAAGCATGTGTAGGCAGCATGCAAGGTAACGTAAAGAATATACAAGACTAAAAGCTTGCTTCCCTACCTATCGAGTAGTCTCAAAATAATCGAATCAGTAATGAAAGATAGATTAATGAGTTTCATGAATAAATACAGTGTTTTTAATGAAGCACAGTTTGGTTTTAGACTTGTCTGAGTCATTTGACACTGTTGACCTTAAAATACTTGTTCACAAGTTAGGTGCATTAGATGAGACAGGAGTAGCAAACAAATGGTTCCAGTCATACATGAAAACAGTGAGCAAAAAGTAAAGGCACATAGTTCACATGTCTGCTGATAGTAAATTTTTAGTAAAACATTTGTCAGACATGAAACAAACAAACCTGTGTGTTCCTCAGGATAGTGTATTGGGTCCAGTTTGGTATTCAATATATATATATCAGGGACTTTCCATACAATATGACATGGAGAAAGAATTCTCTTTGCTGATGACAGCAGCATCATAGTAGCTGATAAAACACCAGAACTCCTATTGGAAGATGCAAATGAAGGCCTCAAGGAGGTTTATGATTGGGTGGGATGAAATAAATTAGCACTGGGTAACCAGAAAACAAGCATTACTCACTTCAGTATAAAGAAGAAAAACAACTCTGTCACATTAAGCATAAATGATATAGAAAGAAACATTCCACACGGGAAAAATATATTAAAAAAAGATGCTGTGACTTACCAAACGGGAAAGTGCTGGTAGATAGACACAATAAAAAACACACAAACACACACACAAATATCAAGCTTTCGCAACCCACGGTTGCTTCATCAGGAAAGAGGGAAGGAGAGGGAAAGATGAAAGGATATGGGTTTTAAGGGAGAGGGTAAGGGGTCATGCCAATCCCGGGAGTGGAAAGACTTACCTTGTGGGGGAAAAAAGGACAGGTATATACTTGCGCGCACGCCCCCACACACACACACACACACACACACACACACACACACATCAATCCGCACATATACAGACACAGGCAGACATATATACTGTGTAAAAAATTATAATTTTTAGGGATAAACAGTTGTTGTCAACTAAGATGGAATGAAGACAAAAAGATACTGGCAAAATAGCTCAGTCAACAAAGACCAAGAAAGGGGCAAAAGGGGGTAAAAAATTATGTAGTCACAATTTTTTTACAGTGTTTTAAAGGACTATAACGAGCATCGTACTAAAAATCCTGATGAGGGTGGGGGTGAGGGTGTAGTTAAAGATATCATTTTTATGTTTTTCATAGTTAACTCTATAACCACAACTTATATGAAAATTTTTACCAGTATAAAATTAAACTACATTAAATTTTCTATAAAAACGGTCCTATTCATTTTTTTCTCCTGTTCTAACAGTTTTTGTGTTTCAAATAATGGAAAAAATAACAATAATCAAAAGCTGTTTAGATGGTATAAAATTAATGGTTTTTGTTAAATGAAGGGGGTTATAAACAAATACTGCATGTGTGTATTGTGGTCTGGAGGGGGATGAGAAAGGGGGGGGGATGACTTAAGAGATAAGAATGGTTGTTGGGTTGTGATCACGCACTGTCGTTTTGCCTTGTCAATAGATTTGCTATCTGAAGAGTGAGGCAAGTCACCACTCTACCTACCCCACCCCACTATGTCACAAGAAACAATTACCGAGCGAGGTGGCGCAGTGGTTAGCACACTGGACTCTCATTCAGGAGGACAACGGTTCAAATCCGTCTCCGGCCATCCTGATGTAGGTTTTCCGTGATTTCCCTAAATCGTTTCAGGCAAATGCCGGGATGATTCCTTTGAAAGGGCACGGCCGATTTCCTTCCCAATCCTTCCCTAAGCTGAGCTTGGGCTCCGTCTCTAACGATCTCGTTGTCGACGGGACGTCAAACACTAAACTCCTCCTCCTCCCCCCCCCCCCCTCCCCAAGAAACAATTACAGGATGTATAATAAATCAGACAATGGAAACTTCAGGTGGGAATATCAACAATGTAGGAAAATACGTGGTGCTACTTTGCATAAAGAAAACACGTCAAGTTGCTGACAGGCACAGTTAAGACACTCGCGTAAAGCTTTTGGCCACAGCTGTCGTCAGTTAAAAAAACCACACACACACACACACACACACACACACACACACACACACACACGTCCACCAACCCCAGAATCTTCGGCCGAAATGCAACCATTGATAGTGGAGAAAATTAGAATGACATTGTTGATGACATAGTGCCAGCATGTTACACTTGCAGTGGGGTCTTCAGTGTGGTAGACAGTTGACAGCACCACCTGTTAAGTTTTCTTTTCATAAGATCTCACTTAACAACTGCAAATAAAAACTTGCTCAATAAACTGAAAATAATTCCACTGTATAAGCACTATCTTAGTGAAGTTATTTGGTATCTTCACATAAGAGAACTGGGCTGGGAATGCTAGAGGGGTATAGTCTGTTAAACTGAAAAGCAGGCAGTGCTGGTGGTGAAGAAAGTCGCCTGCCCCAGCAGATTGCACTTCTTGTAATGTAGTGAGGTAAAGAGAGTGGGGACTTACTGCTCGCTCTTCAGCTTGAAGACCTATGAACGAATGAACTGCATCATCACAATCTGCCAACATACCTTCCCTCATGCAATTAACATCCACCACCACCTCCTTCCATGTTACACCACCAGAACACATTTAATCCCTTAATACAGCTGTAATGCACATAGATGTGGTACAGTCATTTAATATTTGTTTTTGACTCACTTCGGTTAACAATAAACATTTATTTCATACTATTAAAACACTGTTTTTAATAATTTGTGATTTTTTTCCATTCCCTGATATGTCGAAGCTATTAGTTCTACAGAAGAAATTAAGAAGACCGTTATTCATAGAAAGTTTAATGTAGTTTGATTTTATATTGGGGAACATTTTATCTAGAAGCCATTTTCAAGTTATTCAAGGAAAAATATTAAAAAGTGACCATTTAAATGCATCGCTGCCCGCCAGGCTGTAGAGAGTGAAGGTACAGAATGGAGGAAAAATATGAATTACCACTTTGCCTAAGAATCATAGATTTTGGGGAACCTTCCGACTCAATTTCAACGAAAGTATGTACTAACAGCTCTTGAAAAACAAGTCATTGATTTCAGCATATGTTAATATAGAAAAGAGTACATCTCTTAGTACTGCAGCTTCCATTAGATTTCAACAGGACAGTTGAACATTCAGAACTCATAGAGAAGTAGGACAGGGCAATCAAGCTTTGAAATGCTTCAGAAATTGTACAACCAATAAACATGTGACTAATGAGGGTATTATTGTCATTAATTAACATATCTTCAAAGAAAGCCTATCTTCAGAAAAATAGGCAGTAAGATTATAAACAAAAATTGTTCTCTGTTTTTGCCATTGTAATTATAAATGTGATAGAATTTTTCATATATTAGCAGTAAAAACAACTAACTCAACCTCCTGTTTTTAATAAAATGAGGTCAGTTGTGTATTGAATTTAAGTATCAAGGGAACAACTCGTCAAATTTGCAGAGTCATTGAGAGTCACACACAAGAGAGAAAGAAAACTTGCTAGCTTTCAGAAAAAATCCTTTGCAGAGCTAGCGGACACACACACACACACACACACACACACACACACACACACACAAGACGTGAGCAATCGACCCAACCAGCACTTCCTACACCTGCCCTGCCACAGGCCTATCGAACACATCAGAGTGTTTCACCCGTGAAAGCAACCACCTCATTCCAACTGTGCTGCAATCGCTGCTCAGTTTTTTATATTGATATAACAACCCAACCAACTGTCCTCCAGAATGAATGCCCACCACCAAACTGTGGACAAGAACAGAATTGACCACCCAGTGGCACAACACGCAGCCAAGCACAACATGCTTGATTTCAATAGCTGTTTCACAACCTAGGCCATCTGCATCCTTTCCTCCATCCCCACCTTTTCTGAACTACACGGGTGAGCTTATCCTTGCAACACATCCTTCACTCCCATAAATATCCTGGCCTCTGTCTCTGTTAAACCACTGTACCCACATCCTCCACCCAACAATTTCCCCTTCCTCTGCCCTGTCACTGCATCCCCATCCACACCACCTCCATTGTACACTGAACTCCACTGGCTCCATTACCCGTGCAACATATGCCTAGCTCGTGCACCTCCCACCCTTCCTCCCTGCTGCATTCTCAGCCAGCAAACCTGCTACCTTCCTCTGAGCTGCTACCCACCGCAACCCCTAATCCTACCTACAACCTCTCTTTCCCTCCGCCCACCCCACCTGACATCAAACCCCATCCCACCACATTCCACCTGCACAAATGTAATCCTGGCATTGACTGCCCAGCCAGCACAATGTAGGGGCACAGGCACGTGCGTGCGCTCGCACGAATATGTGTGTGTGTCTATACTCATGCTCAACAAGGGATTTATTCTGAAAGCTATCTAGCAAGTTTTCCCTCTCTTTTGTGTGTGCCTGTCAATGGCTAAACAAAGCTGCCATTTTCTGAGTGGTCTTCTTTACACCCAAATTATTTGCATTCTACCAGAACTTTCCTACCACTTCAGTTGTATGTATGTAGAGTGGGTTGAAAATCTTTGCCCAGAACTTAAAAAGAAAATACTTTCAAACTTTTCTCTGCATAAATAGAAAGCCGTTCTGAATTGACTAACTTTGGTGAGTACATTTGACATTAATTTTGGAGACTGCTCTTGAAATAATAAATGGAAAACATTTTCCTTTTCATATCCCATATTTTAAAAATCCCTAACTGGGATTTGATTGCCATATAATTGTAACTTAATGTCTTTCTTTTCTATTCTTCATTTTGTAGCAATGAATATTATGGAGGATTATGGGCATCATTCAACTTTGAAGGCTTCCAGAAGTGGATGGAAGAATGTAGACAACCAGCTAAGGCTACTGATGATGTTGAATTATCAGATGGAATACTGAGGAATGGCGAGGCTGCTGTAAAGGCTGGAAATCAATTCTCAGTAATAACCAATATTGAGGAGAAATGGTGTATCATAGAGTAAGTACTGCATGATATTTCCTTCCAATAATGCTTCTTTTGGATTCTGATGTTGGCGTTGCGATAATAGTTGATGACTTGATTAATGTTGCGAAGCATTTGCGCATACTATAACTGTATTCTGTGAAGTGGATTGTCTCTGTAATTGTTTTTATGTATAAATATTGAAGAGATTGAAGCTTTATTAAAGTGGTAATTGCCATCAGAACTGATACATTACATCTACTGTGCATTTATGCTTCACTCGCTATATTATGTAATTCATTGACTATTGCTTTGCAGTCTGAGTTTTGATGCCGTTAAAAAAAATAGGAAGGTTAGGAGAATATGAGAGGAACTGCAAGAGAAGTGGGAGAGGGAAAAATGAAAATTAAAGAAGTAATTAATAAATAATGAAACTGTACCAATTGGGGGGGGGGGGGGTCATTAATGCAGGTCTAAGTCAAAGAGTGTGATAAAAAATATGTTGAAGGGCAAGTTTCCATATTGAAACCTTGAGGGGAAACTAGTCTTGGGTGTGAGAAATCTAATGACCCATGGGGTACAGCAGGCACTCGGTATGGTGAGTCACGCTGTGTAGCACATTTGGCTTTGAATATTTCCAAGGCAAATGGTTCTTCTGTATCCATTCATCCAGTTTAGTGCTCGTAATTCCTTTAGATTCATTAACTAATTTTTCTTTCCACTTTTTGACAATAGGAAACACCACAGATCTAACTCAATGTTGATAGATTGTGGATGCAGGACAGCAACTGGTCAAATATACCCCAAGTAAAGTTGCCAAACAGCCATATGTCTTGAGAAGTTTTTATTTTATTTTGTCAACAAGTTTTGGCATTTCAGTATGCCATCTTCACACCCCATATGACAGCAAGGTGGCACAGTGTGTAACATGCTGGACTTGCATTTTGCAAGATGATGATTCAAACCCATGTCCGGCCATCCTGATTTAGGTTTTCTGTGATTTCCCTAAATCACTTAAGGCAAATGCTGGGATGGTTGCTCTGAAAGGGCATGGCTGACCTCTTTCCCCATCTTTCCATACTACGATGGGGCTGAAAACCTCGCTGTTTGCTCCCTTCGCCAAACCACCCAACCAACAACCCAACCACCCCATTTGCAGTTTGTGTATAGTCATTCATATGTATCAGTATTGGCATACTGGAGCCATCAGTATCCGGCTACCATGAATTCATTAGTCGAGTGGTTCCTTCGAAGACTTAACAAGTTTTTGTAGGAAGCACTTGAATAACTAAGTCATGGTATCCAGATACTGATAGCTCCAGTATGCCAGTATCGATACATCTGAATGTCTATACATGAAATGGATATGGGGCTTGAAGATAGCATATTGAAATGCCAAAATAAAATGAAATAACTTCTCAAAAAATACAGCTGTTTGCCAGTTTTCCTTGGATCTAACCTGTTGCATAGTTGCAGAATATAATGCTCCTCAGAACATCTGAAGCAGTAAATTCTGTGCTTGCTACATCCTGTCTCTGGTTATTGATTAAATAACTGATTCTAGTCACAAACTAAAAATTGCACACGCAGTGTGTGTTTAGTTTTTACTGTGATATGGGTTTGATTATATGAACCAGATGCCTAAGTATCACTGATCTAATTTCTGGGATAAAATCTGTCCACTGATACAACTTCAGCAGACTGTGTGTCTTAATGAATTAGTAGATAATAATAAACTAAAAATGCAAAGTTTTTCCTTTCAAATCCCAGTCATAAGACTCTACTTTTTAATGTAGAATATTTTTTTTGGAACTTAAGATAATGTCTACCTGTGGGAAAGTTTCTTATGTACATGTGAGCAGTTTAATCAGACACTTGACTGCTTACCCAGCAGCCTTTGACAACTCCTTAAGCTCTGATACCTATAGATACTCATTGTGTTGACAACTCCATGAGACACGAAAAGTATTGGAGAACCATCCTGATATAACTACTTGGCTACCAGCTAGAACACAAGGAGATTGTGTCCATGCCATGCTAATTGTGCTCAGTGATAGCCCAGATTGACTCAACAGGATTGAGGTCAGGTGAAATGGGGAAACCATGTAAGCATCTTCAGGTATGTGGAGTATTCATCCATTTCATTATTGTCAGAATTTAGGAGGATAGTATGATGCATTGTTATGATGAAGATACAGGTGGCCTGCTGTGTGCTATGTTAACAAAGGGATGCATATATCCTCCATAATAGTAGTTATTTATTGTATGTTGCTAGTAAATGTGAATTGCCATAAAATCCAAGGGCATTTGTGCATTTTGTGGGAATGTATCACATCACTTTACTCTTTTCCTTCCCCTTCTTTTTATAATGATTTCATTGTAGCTTATTCACATGTCTACATCATCTAAATACTACTTACTAAGTTGTATTTATCTCCCAGGTGTTCCTATTCTAATTCATTCTCTCCCATTTGCTTCAAATTGATCTTCAGTTTGTCTGCTTCTAAGTAGTACCAAAATTTCACTACCCAATTTTGTGCATTTTTAATGAATGAGACTTGGTTAAGCTTATAGCTCAATAGATATCATTTCGTGTTTACAGGGAAGCTGCAGATTCTGTGGAAGGACAGTCATCCTCACAGCATACTCAAACTGATGGAACTGATGATGCAAAGGGTGATGCCGATGAAAAAGAATCTGAACAAGGTGACTCAAAAAAGAATGAAGAGAAGCAAATACCACCACCTTCAAAGCAGTGGAGCCAGAACAGAGTTCGTAAGGAGTACCGCAAATTCAATCTGGATCTAGCTCCTAAGGTAAGATGTTGCAAGAGAGTAGCTGAATCAGCTGTTCTGTACAAATACTGCATCAAAGGCTTCATGTGCAACATAGCTGAACCATTAAAAAATGTGCAATTGCAAGTAGTTTCTAGAGTTGATGATAACCTAAATGAGAGGCTGGGATAGATAATATATGGAGTGAAATTTTAGTTCAGTAGTTTTCTGTATCCCAAAATATCTGAAGATCAGCAAGATTTTCTGTTTAACTGTGTAGAGATAACTGAAACTGGATCTTGCATAAATTTGACCAAAACTGATTATGTGCAGTTGCTTTGAGTTTCTGGGGAAAATATGTTAGAGAGTATTGTTGTTGTATTTGACTTTTTAATACAGTTGTCCATTAATTGTTATGAATGTCTAATATTAGTTGCTGTACTAGTTTTCATCACTAAGTGAACATAAGTGAGTCCCATTCAGGTATGTTTCTTTGACAGCCTTGCAAAAATCTCTGAAATAAAGTTGTTAGTTGAATTTTGTTATCCGTAACTTCCTAACTAAGGGGTGATTTTCAACAAAAAATAGGGGCTAACAATGAAACTGACACTCATATTATATCCCTTCAGTTCAGTAATAATACTAAATTCCATATTCAAGGCTTTCAACTTTTTTGGTGTGAAGTGTACACCCTGATTTGGTTATGACTGACGTACAGAGAAATTTGGCATTGTGATATCACTATATCACTCTATCTCCCCCCCGCCAAAAAAAAAAAAAAAAAAAAAAAAAAAAAAAAAAAAAAAAAACTTTTTTTAGATCTTCCCGATGGCCACTATTATGAATCTCAAAAATAGTTTACAGTTTGACAATAATAAAGTTCTATTAAGTTTCCAATTTTTGTGAAGTGGACGGATTAAATATTTAGTTTCAGGCATATTAGATCATTACAGAGCAAATATGTGTGTGGAAAATCAAACAGTGGAAAATACAGGGTGATGTAATGACATTATTATGAAAACGATACATTGCTGCCCACCATTCAGAGGAGATGTTGAGACACATACAGGCACAACAAAAAGGGAGCTTAACATGTTCTATTTTGGCCAAAAGGCTCCCTCTCTCACACACAAGCCACTGAGGCTGGATTGCAAGTAACTGTATATGATGGAAGAAGCTATCTGGGTGGTGGAGGTAAGGAGGAGGTTGAGGTGGAGAAGGGGGGGCGATAGCAGGGTGGGGATGGGGTATGGCAAATTGCTGCTTGCTTGTGAGATCGTACAGGGACACAGTGGGGACAGGGGGTAGGCCAGTTAGGTAAAATGAGACTGGGGGGAGGGGGGGAGTATGCTTGCAAAGGTGAAGTAATTTTGGGTGAGGATATAGTTGGTCATGGTGACCAGGAAGGAGATTGTAGGTTGGGAATCAGTAGGGCATTGGGAAAGGTGGTGTTCAATAGTGGCAAGGCCATAGGCATTAGGGATTTTAGTGTGATGGGGGGTGGCATCAATAGTGATGAGCAGGGTGCCATTTGGTAAAAGAACAGGAACAGTGGAGAATTGATGGAGGGAATGGATGGTGTCTTTTCAATAGGAGTGTAGATTATGGGTAATAGACTGAAGGTGATGGTCTACAATAGCAGACATTCTCTCTGTAGGGGCCCAGTAACTGTTCACAATGGGGCATCCTGGCCGAATGGGTTTATGGACATTAGGAAGCATGTAGAAAGTAGGAATGTGAGGAGTGGTGGAGATTGGTAAAAGGGAGGGGGGGAAGGAGAGAGAGAGAGAGAGAGAGAGAGAGATCAAAGGGTGATGTTCTGAGCTGGGCCTAAGTATTTGAAGACAGACTGAAGTATTTGAAGACAGACTGAAGATCCTGTTAGTTACTGAAATTGGGTCACTGTGGCAGAGTTTGTAAATGGACAAATCTGACAGCTGACAGTCCTGCCGCCTGGTAATCCCTGTGGTTCAAAACCACACAGTGGTGCAGCCTTTGTCGGCAGGTAGGATTGTAAGATCGGAATCAGTTTTAGGTGGTGGATTGAAGTTCTTTTTGCAGGTATAAGATTAGCTCCCATGTTGAGGGATTTGGGGAATGATTGTGAGGTAATGTTTGGGGTTAAGAAATTCTGGAATGTTAACGGGATGTTTTGGGGGCAGTGGGGGTGGATAACAGTTGGCTGGAGGAATGAACTTGTCATGCAGGGTTCAACATAGGTTTTGGGTTGACTCTGATTGGTAGAGTTGATAGTGGAAAAGTGTTTCCACTGCAGGGGCCATGAGAAGAAGGGAAGACTTTTTAACAAGTCCAGGATAAATGGATTTGGGAGAGTGTAACAAAAGGTAAGGCCTTTGTAAATGACTGTCTAATCTCCCAACTGCACTTAGCTGCCCTACCTTGTCCCCATCACATCTCTGCATGCTCCCACAAGCAGCAGTACTTGAGCCCTACCCTGCTGTCTTTCCACTCTGTACCCCAGACTCCTCCATACCCCCCACCCCCACCCCCACCCCCACCCCCACCCAGATAGCTTCTTCCATCTTGCACAGTTAAGGCCTTTTGGCCAGAAACTTGCATGTTTAGCAGTCTTTTTGTTGTGCCTGTCTGCAACTCAGCATCTCTATATGGTGAGTAGAAATGTATCCTTTCCATAGTATTGTCAGATTCATGTTACAATATGATTATTAGTACTTCATATTCTAATCATCCTGTTGCTGATTACTTGTCGATTTTATACTGATAGCTTCAGGTGTCTAAAGATGGAGACCTGTAGCTTTGAAATCAATTACAATTAAATAGTAAAGCAATAAAATCAGGTGTTCAGATATAAAAGTAAAAGGGAAATAAATTATTTGGGGTATGCTCTAAAACAAAAAAAAAATCAAACTGAAACCACAGAAAATTGAGAACTGTTCATCGAGATGTTTTCGGGCAAAATGTAAGTATTCAGAAGAGCAATAAACAGAAAAATAGTTTGGAGGTATTGGTCTCAACTTACACGAGATGAGGGGGGACATGGATGTAGCTCACTAGAGGAATCTGGTATAGTGTTATAGGACGTCAATGCAGAAGAGCTGAGGTTTTGATTATAGTTCATACCAGTTTGGAAGCCAAAAGAAAGAATATGATTTTAAAATAGACTGGTAAATCCAGGATGGAATAACATTAAAATGGAAAGGATGGACTGATACTCACCAAGTAGAGGTGGTGTTGTCACAGACAGGCACAACAAAAAGACTGCTAAACTTTTAAACTTTCAGACAAAAAGTTGCCCTTCCAAAATAGATCTCTCTCTCTCTCTCTCTCTCTCTCTCTCTCTCTCTCTCTCTCTCTCTCTCTGTCACACACACACACACACACACACACATTCGCACCAGTACAACTCCGCCATAAATGCCTACTGGGCACGAAGCAGGGTGGGTAGCAAGGTAGGGATGGGGGAGGTGTGTGTGTGTGTGTGTGTGTGTGTGTGTGTGTGTGTGTGTGTGTGTGTGTGTGTGTGTGTAGGGATGTGGTTGGGATAAGATAGAGCTGCTAGAGCTGCTAGGTGCAGAGAGGGAGACTGTAAGGAGAAGGAGGGAGAAAGGGAGAGGAGAGTTGTAGAGAAAGGGGGAAAGTCTAGCAGGTGCATTGGTGGAACAGAAAATGTATGTAGTGCTGGAGTGGGAGCAGGTAAGAGGATAGATAGGGGGAGGATAGAGACTAGAGAAAGTTGAGATATGGGGGGGGGGGGTTACAGGAATGAAAGATGTATTACAGGAAGAGCTCCCACCTGCACAGTTCACAAAAATTGGTGTTGGCAGAAAGAATTTAGATGGTAGAGGCTGTGAAGCTGTCATTAAAGTGAAGCATATTGTGTTTGGGGGGTGGGGGAGTCATGTTAATCTGTTGTCTCTTGGTCACAGTTTGATGGTGGCCACTCATACAGCCAGATAACTTGTTAGTCCTCACACCACATGGAAAGGAGCACAGTGGGTACAGCTTCGTTTGTAGATCACATAGCTATCCTGGACTTTGCATTGTCTAACAGTATGAGCAGGATAGATTTCTACTCACCGCATAGAGGAGGTGCTGAGTTGCTGATAGGCAAAATAAAAACAATTCTGGAAATATCCAGCTTCCCAATTTCAGTGCTTGAGCAGATGTAGGAAACTCTGACACATTCAGAGAAGCATAACACATGCCCAAATTGCCACTGTCGTCTCCAGACACTAAGCTCCAACTTACAAGGAGAACACGGAGAGTGCTATAACCCGATTTCCCAGAAATTTAGCTTGGTGGAAGAGGGGTCAAAATAAGTGAAAATGTAGATTCTTGACCGTTTCTGAGAAAATGACAGTGAAAGTTTTTGATGCAATTTAGATGCCATTCATTGTATGGTAAGTTCAACTGAAGTGTTTACACAGTGTATAGTGTTGCAGCTTCCCAGCTTTGCACCCCATGTTCGAAACCCAATTCTTGATTTATTTTCTATCTTTCTTTTTCACTGATCTAGCCATGTCCCTACTACACAAATGCTTCTTATGAAGTAAATGGATATGAGGGTGTTATATTAATTATAAAACTTCAACTGGGTTTCACAATGTGTGTCATACGTTTATTACATAATATAAATGTGTGTGTGTGTGTGTGTGTGTGTGTGTGTGTGTGTGTGTTTGGAGGGGGTCCATTGCTATTTGTTCACTTTGAGAACTAATTTGGGAGTGATGAGTTTCCCGTACTGATTTTGTCAAGAGTACAAAACCAGCTGGGCAGGTCAGAATCAGTTGAAAAGAAGCCCCTCATTGCAGGCTGCGCTAGTAAATGCGTATACTTGCTGGATGACCACAACCCACTCCTCTGGAACAAGTACGCAACACCACCAATAAATATTATGGACAAGACACACAATAGGAATTTCGCTAAAAACAGTTTCAATTTTTCCACATTCAGTTATTGTTTTACACATTTGTGTATTAATCTTCTACAGGCATGGGTAGATAAATCAAACAAAAAAGGCAAATAGAAAGTGTTACAGTTTCGAACACGAGGTGTGAAAGTGTGAAGTCAGGGCTCTAGCAACTTTGCCACCACTGCATCTAAATGACTTGCGTGCTAAAATGCGCACAAAGTACCTTGAAAACTTTGACTGTTGTTTTCTCAGAAATGTGTCAATACCTACAGATAACCCGAGACACGTGTTTGCTTGTTTTGATCCCTCTTCCACTGAGCAAAGTTTCTGGGAAATTTGTTTACGGTACTTGCCATATTCTCCAGGTCAGACTGTGTAGGAGGTGAACAGCAGTGTACCTGGAGTTGGCAGTGGAAGTACAGAAAAGGTGTGGGACTGGGTAGGGAGAGAGAACTGGTTAGTGGTAGGGAAGATGCCAATGCTGCATGTGGGAGCATGCAGGGATGTTGTGGGGACAGGATAGGTCTGTTTGGTGCAACATTGTGAGGCTTTTCTGGGATTTTAGGGGAAAGGGATATGTGAGAAGTAGAGATGTAACATGAATTCTGAACAACAGTGCAACTAGACATCTCTCACTTCAACAAACATTGCCAGAGGGGAAAGAATTGGTTAGTATCAGATAAAATTCTACTTGGACTGACCTGAAATAAAATTCTAGACCTTTTAGATCCCCAATCTGACATTTTACCATTGTGCCACCATCTGACACAACCAAGGTAATATGCTGGAAGCTGTCGTCCATCAAAATTTGTTATGGATGAAGTAAATGACAGTGTGTCAGTGGGACAAACAATTAAAAGGAAAAATGTATCTGTTCTTAAATGAAGGGAAGAAAGAGAAGCCAAATCAGTGAAAAGTAAATAAAACATATAAGCTACAATTGTTAAGTTTTATTCCAGACAACCAGGTGTTATTTTAGTGTATTTGGTTGGCTGTTTTGAATGTAGCTACTCAACACAGTCTCACTAATGCACATTTGTAACCCCATGTTGAAGCCATTCTATCAGCAGATTAGAGAAATGTAGTTATGAAATAAAGATAGGTGCAAGAGTTTTCTTAAAGAAGTTATTTTCTTTGTAATGTCAAGATACAGTATATTCCAAAAGTTGAATATTACACATACTGTCAGCCCTCTACGAAACCTCAATTTTGTTGTTCCCTATACTTAATATCATTATTAATTTTGCTGCAGCTGCTCTTTGCTCGTGGCTCATTGGTGGAACTGCTTATCTCGTCAAACATAGCCCGTTATGCAGAATTCCGCAGTGTTACAAGAGTTCTCACATGGTTGGATGGTCGTTTGGAGCCAGTTCCATGTTCACGAGCTGATGTGTTTTCCACAAAGAATGTATCAGTTGTGGAAAAGCGTTTGCTTATGAAGTTGCTCACAGCTTGTGTTGAGCAAGAAGATGCAAGTAAAGAATTTGAAGGTACATGTTTATAATTATTTATCAGTATATATCGTAACTTAACCTACTTCCATCAAAGTTCTTACAATTTCAGCATTCTAATAAATGTCACCTACCTGTAACTTCTATATTTATACTATTTACTGTGGCGTCTTGTAACAGCTGCTTTCACTTCATGACAGTCTATCTTCCAGATGACTTCATATTGTATTGAATACCTATAGAGAAATAGTGATTATGTAAAAAATATATAATAAAGAGACATTAATTCAGGGAATATACTTCTTTGGAATACTAATACCTATATATCTGCCGCATTGTATAATAATTCAAAATAAGTTCTTTATATCAGTATTGTCAGTTTACAATTGGACTTGGAGGACTTGAATCAGACTGGTTTTTAGTATCCTTTAACTATTAAGAAACAAGAGATCAACCCTTTCAGTGCTGCAGTGCTGGTATACCCAAATATGCCTGTAATCTTTACAGCGACAAAATGTTGTTGTTGTTGTTGTGTTTCTGCTGCTGGTTGAACATACTGTTGAAGCATCATCATTTGTGACAAGCTTCAAATGTTGTGTAGAAATATTCTAGTTTTATGCAACTTGAGCCAATGTAGGGCCTGTTTGACTGTTTTTAATAGTTCTTATCACTTTTGAAGTATTGTATACTATACAGCAGAATGTAAACTGTGACATAAACAGAAGTTGGTAGGCATGTTTCTACAGGTGTAAGATGACATACATTCAAATTTCACACCAGTCACAAAGTTTGGCATTAGTAGCGCCACTATGAGAATGGAAATCAGGTTTGTCCTTAATACACGCTGTAATGGTCATGAGCGTTATTTACCTTTGAGATTGATGTAGCAAGTTGATGTTAGTAAAGAATGCCTTTAATGTAATAAAGACACCATTATCAACCCCTCACTGGGTTTCAAAGAATGCTTTTAATGCAATAAAGACGCCATTATTAATCCCTCACTGAGTTTCAACAAGATTGTGTAATAGAGCTATGAGAAACTGGATGTTCCTTCTGTGTGATTGCAGGAATACTTGGCAGGAATGTACCCATTGTACATGATTGCTGGCAGCAGTGGTCACAATAATGTGCAACTGCAAAAAGACCAGGCTCCAGACAGCCACATGGTACCAAAGAGAGGACTGTCATGTTCAGTTTGTGGCTCTGGCACATTGTACTGCATCTGCAGCTGCAATTTGAGCAACAGTTGGCACCACAGTAAGACAATAAACTGTTACAAATCGGTTACTTGAAGCACAGCACCGAGCCAGACACCCTGTAGTATGCATAGGGTGGAGATCTGTTGTGTTTTCTGATGAAAGATAGATCCGCCCCAGTGTCAGTGATAGCCATGTGCTGGCTGGGAGGAGGCCAGTTGAGTGCCTCAATCAACCTGTCTGCAAGCTAGACACACTGGACCGATACCTGGAGTTACAATCTTGGGTACTATTTTGTGTGACAGCAGGAGCACTGTCGTGGTTATACCATGCACTGTGACTGCAAATTTATATGTCAGTATGGTTATTCCATCTCTTGTGCCACCATTTGTGAACAGCATTCCAGTTTTTTTTTTTGCCCCCCAACAGGATAACCATCATCCACATACTGCTGCTGTAACTCAGCATGGTCTACAGTGTGTTGACATGTTGCCTTGGCCTGCTTGATCACATCTGTCTCCAGATGACAACTCCAGAATCATCCACAACCAGCATTAACGGTCTCTATATTGACCGACCAAGTGCAACAGGCATGGAAATCCATCCCACAAACTGACATCTGGCACCTATACAACACAATGCATGCACGTTAGCCTGCATACATATAACATTCTGATCATGAAACCAGAATGTACCAGCATTTCACATTTGCAATGGCTTATCTTGTGCTTACATTAACCTTTGGTCTTGCAATGTGAATCATTTAAATAGGTTACCTAGACAAATGTATTCCTGAAATTTCATTACCCAGAATTAATTATTTTTTGATATTGCAATTTTTTTCTGCTAGTGTACATATAAAAGTTAGTAAAAAATAATTAAATCTGTGCAGTCTCTCACAACAGATTGTTCAGGGTTATTTAATGCACTGTAATGCCTTACAGTGTTAATCAGCATGGTGTTTTGAATCTGGAAGTATGTATCAACTTTCATGGGCTTAAATCCTTCGGCCCACAGGACAGACATTTGAGTCACTTTTCACCTATTATATTGTCGTTGGTTATTTATCAGGATTACATAGTAAATAAATATATGTGTGAGTTTAGGTTTTCCTGGTGTATGAAAATTTTGAACATTTCTCGTGTATTCAGCTGGGTGGTGCCGTCCAAAAAGGATGGTATTTTGGTAAGCTGACTTATTGCCATCTTCAGGTGTTCCAGAGATGCCTGAAGATAGTAAAAAGTAAGCTTGTTGAAATGCTGTGCCACATGGATGACGCCACCTGGCTGAACACTCGACAAATATTTATGATATATAAATGTTGTATCAAAAGTTAAAGTGCAAAATCTTTTAAAATGACACTGAGAGGATGACTGACATAAACTTTACTTCAGGAGGCAAAAATCCTTCTATTGTTTATAGAAGCATGTAGAAAAAAAACTGCTAGCTTTTGAAAGTAATTGTTACTTCCTCCAAAATGGAAGGGATCGGTTGGGGGGGGGGGGGGGGGGGTTGAACACTGAAACCCAGCGTCAGTCTCTCACTTGTGATGATGAGAGAGGAGATGGGTAAAAAAAAAAAAAGTACATTGGTAAACACTGTGACAGTTTCAATTTGTTGTGAGAAATAAGTATAACTTTTAAAAAAAGAGAAAGAAATGGAAGTGTAAAGTAAGCACAGTAGACAAAAAATTAGTCACCCCCAGGAGCTATTGTTACTACGTACACCACCTTTAGTGTTGATAATGACCTCAATTCAGCAAGAAAGTCTAAAAGTTTCTTCATTATATGCCATACCAAGCTGAAGTCACATATTGCACATATTGTTGCAGGTGTTCTGAGTATTAAATATACTCCTTGCACCCACCCACACAGTAACATTTATTGCAGCTTCAACATTAGTAAACTCCAAAACACCAAAGGCAGAGGACCACACCAAACCAATCACCTTTTTTATAAACTGCATGATTTTTGTAGAGGAATAAACACTACTAAACTGGCTGAGCTCGTGTATGCATTGGTGACATCCAGTACTCTGTTTCTGAGCATACTCCACAGCATGCCTCAAGAGGCTTGAGTGTCTGCTATACTGCACAGGTCATTTCAGTTATCCTCCCCATACTACGTCTGTTCAAAGAATTCCGAAACTGTCATAATTTCACGCCAATGTTGTGTTGGAGCGAAATGCAGTTGGCATCCCTGAACTTGTCTGTGTTTAATTAGTAACTGCCAGAAGTTTCATTGTTGAGTGTCTGTTACTTATTGTTCAGTGTTGTATTGAGTAAAATGTTGTCACACAGTTTGCAAATTTCGAGATGGCAGAGTTAGAGGAGCAACACACCTGCATTAAATTCTGCTTGAAACTCAAGAAAACTTAACACCCACACACCAGATGATGTAGGAAGCCTTCAGTGATGAGTGCTTAAGCCATACTCTGAGTGCCTAAGCCATACTCTGAGTACGAATAGTTCATATGGTTAAAAAATGGCCAGAGGTTCAATCTTGGCGATGGGTCAGGAAAGGTTCTCAAAGACCCAAAAAAGCTCATCAGATCAGGTCAAATGTCAAAGCTATGTTCTTTGACTTTGATGGATTAGTTCATCATGAATTAGTGCCACAGGTATAAACTGTTTATCAGTGGTATTATCAGGATGTGTTGTGATGCCTGTGAGAAAGAAATGGCCTGAAATGTGGCGAGTCAATTCATAGCTCTTGCATCACAATAACGCTCCCACACATTCACCCTTGTTGATACGTGACTACTGCACTAAAAATGAAGTTGCTGTGCTGTCATCCTCTGTACTCTCCAAACTTGGTCCCTGCAGACTTTCTGTTATTTCTAAAGTTGAAAACCCTGTTGAAAGCACAAAGATTTGCAATGATAGATGAGAGAAAAGAAAATTTGGAAGCGGGGCTTCATGCGAGCCAGCAAGAGGTCTACCAAGCCTGCTTCTGGAAGTGGAAATGTCGTTGGGAGTAGTGTATCAATTGTGGAAGAGAGTATTTTGAAGGAGACCATGCACAATAAGTTAAAGGTAAGTGTAGAAAAAATTTGTGGACAAAGTTGTGGAATTTTTTGAACAGGCATCATATTCCTGAACTCTCCAATGTATTCTCTAACTCTGTCGCCCTCTGGGAGTTAAACTCCACTAAAAGCCCAACCCCCTTTTCCCATCTTGTATAATGTAATTACTCATTTATGTTTATTCTCAATTTTAAAATCTCTCTTCCTCACTAGGTCTCAAGTGCAGAATTCCTTCCTCCTCCCATTTGTCTTCCTTGTTTGATGCATCTTTCTTCTCTCTCTCATGCCCCTTTATCATCTATCACAGTGTTTACCAATACACTATATTCCATATCTCTCTCTCTCTCTCTCTCTCTCTCTCTCACACACACACACACACACACACACACACACACACACACACACACACACACACAAAACCTCCTCCTCATGACAGGGGGAGGGGGGGAGAGAGAGCACTCTCTCTCTGACTGAGGAACCTGCTCTCTTTTTCCAATTTTCCTCAATCCCTTTTTCCTCCCTGATGGCAGAACATAGACTTCAGATAGGTAAGATTACTGTTCTTGTGTGTCATTTGTGAACTCTTCTTGATACCCATGCAAACCTACAAGCATCTGTTGCCAAGCACTGCATTTATCACATTTGTAATTTTCAAATATTGAGATTACCTTTAATAATTCATACACTGTATATAGTCTTCATACTGTGTCATAAATAGTGTCCAGTCATTATATACAATAGATGGCCTCTAATACCATTTTCTACAAAAGTAGTTAATGTTGTGACCTAATCAGTGCAGCTGCAATTAAATTGGAATCTACTAGCTCAATGGATATAGTGATTCTTTTTGTACAGTTATCTTCCATAGAGCTTGTGTACCCATACCACATGCAGTAAAGTGATATGCCAGTAACTGTGATTTTAGCAAGGTTCATTTCAGCTGGTATTTTGCCAGATTGGACAGTAATGTTTGTTGCAGTCAAATACTCTCACAGAATATTTCAGTGGGTGAACCAGTTTAGAGTTTTCATTTTCCCCTGTCCATAGAGTCTTCAGGAAGACACCATCAACATAATTTGACACAGCCTTGGGCCAATAATAATTCCTCAACAATTGAAAATTACTGGCAAGTCGAAACTGGTGTAGGCATTGAAATATTTTATGTGAGTATTTTGACTGCGACAAGAGAGATATATCAACTGTTGCTCTTCACCAACAATATGCAAATACAAAAAAATTGGAGAATGCAAATACAGATTGTTGCTAGGTATTTTGTCACATGTGTAAAAAGAACTCTTGAGTGTAAGCTGTCAAAACCTGATGCTTTCCCAGCTTTCATTCCTTTTAGAGCTGTTGCCATTTCATTATTGGATGGTCTTGAATAGTTTATCTTGGATTTACAATTTAATTTAAGGACTGCTAATTCCTTCTTGACTTTAATAACTTGGAGTACTCTAGAGGCAAGGCTGTGACCAACTTGGGCTTAACAGATTTACTTACATAACTGGGAGGTTTGCCAGCTCCATGTCTCCTTAACACCACAAAGCTTTCCAATTTGTAACATTGAAAGATTAATGTTTTGATTGTATCAGTCCACTTTTTATGTCTCACTGCATTGATGCTATGCAGAAGCCCATCAGCTATCTCATATTCATCACTGTTACAAAATATCTTATATAGGCTCTCACTGTGTTCATGTCAGCAAGGTACCTATATTTGTGGGCCTTACTTTCCTTGCTGTGGATATTGTAGGTCCAGCAAACTGCTTGTAGCTTGTGCTTACAGTCGTGCTCATTCCACGCATTTGTTACACAACAATTGTTTCCACACAAAGGATGCTTAGTATCTTTCAAACACTTTGTAAATTCCATATAAGTATGTTTGGCAGAGCAAGTCCTTTTGCCAGACACTTTTTCGTATGGTGTGGGCTTAAGATAGTCAGAGAAAATTGTGCAAGTATTGATAAATGCAGTGTCAGCATTCGTCGCATGGTCTGAGCGTGCTAATGTGGAATGTACAGATTTAGCTGCAGAGTAGCACAGTTAAAGAGCTGAAGTCTGCTTGACATTGAAGCTTCCTCCACGTGAAGAACTGATACGTTTACAAACTAAGTTGTTTCTCATCTGGGCCTTCTGCTTCAATTACTCACTATTATTCTTAAAGATGATGGATCCATCAACAGTGACATGTAGATAGGTTGGTGAGTCAGTGTTTGTTCACTAAAGACAATGCTAACTTTCCTTTCAGCTGTTTTATTTCATGGACAGAATGCTGTCAATCTTTGTGTGTGTGTGTGTGTGTGTGTGTGTGTGTGTGTGTGTGTGTGGTGGGGGTATCCCCATCTGCTGTGTTTACTGTATTGTGAATGTCAATGTACAGTTTTCTATTGCACAATAAGACTGATATTTTGCTAAAGAAAATATCCTGTATTATTTTGAAACATTTACCAACTGGATTCCAAGTTGTACTGTGTTGTATGTGACTGTTAGCTCAACTATCACACCCTCTGTTACTTTCTTCTGGTAATACTCATCCTCTATGTCTTAAGTATTGTTAACTACTTGTCAGGTACAAGTTTCACCCCCCCCCCCCCCCCCCCCCCCCCCCCCCGAAACTGTCTGGTTCAGATATAACTTCCAATTCAACCAGTGGTTTGACATAAGCCAGGATTGTGTGTTCAGAGATTTTGTGAAGATAACATAAAAGTGAAATTTGATACTCAGGGTCTTTTTCTGGTTTTAGTAGTGTGCTTGCTTCTTAGGCAGTTGATTTAGCCTGATGCAGTTGGTAACTAAAGTAGTCTTAAATTTGAAACATTTTATCTGATTGTTCAAAATGTCATCTGTTTTAGCAACGTTATCATATTTAAACTTGCTCCCTACTTTCTCTGGTTCATTTATTGTTACTTTTGTGTGATAAGTGGTTTTCCCTGCCTTAAATAGCCATCTTTATTTTTGCTGGGCTTTTCTTTTTCACTTTTTCTGCTCAGTAGTTATTGAGCTGTTCTGTCTGTGATAATATCTATAATGTTCTTATATTTTGCTGATACTTGAATGGCCTCAAAGCTTTCTGCCCCCCCCCCCCCCCTCTCTCTCTCTCTCTCTCTCTCTCTCTCTCTCTCTCTCTCTCTCTCTCTCTCTCTCTCTCTCTCTCTCTTTTTAAGGAATTAATACTGTCAACTTTTACTTTTTACACTTTTCAGCAAAAGGATTATCACAATAATTTCTTTGCCGTAGTTTGCTGGTAGTGTTGGTTGAACAGCCTTTCATAAAATTCTCATAGGTGTGGAAATGATTTGATGTTTGTTATACTTGGATCAAACTCTTCCGAAAACTGAACCAAGTTTGCTTTGAAATTTTAATGTATTTTGCATGTGACCATTGATGGTCCTATTGAGGCACAACTTGAGAGATAATTGACCTATGTTGTGTTTTGGGAATGGGATCACACCTATTTTTTGACATTTTGTTGGCTTGTGTTAGAGAGATGAAACTTGAGTCTGAGTTATGGTCACATTTTTCATCTTGCATCAGTAAAAGGATGAAGTAGTTTAGCATCATAATCAATGTGTAATTACTTTATGTTGTCCAGTTTTCATTGGTTTCACCATTCTGATCAGTTTTCAGCATATCCTCATTTTTCATTGTGGCTGTTACAGCCACCTATCCATCAATAATTATGTTAGGATCAGTTAGGTTTACAATGTTTGGGACTAGTAAACAGGAATGGGGTGCTGGGTGGTTTATATGAAGAACAAGTGACTCTGTAAATTTTTTGTCATGAGCTCAGTTTTATTTACATTGGTATTGCCAGTTTTTATAGTAAAAGTTTAATATCTGGTCTGGTAAAAATGGCAGTTCCATAGTACTCGTACGGTTTCTCAGTCTTGTGCACATGAAATGTTGCATCTTTCAATAGTGCACATGTACTTAATACCAGGAGTGGACTGTGAAGGTTGTAAGAGAAATCCTGTAAGCGCTTTGTAGACACTGGGTGAGGTCAGCCAATTTTTTCAGTTGAGGTAAAATATGTGTCAAGAGTTGTGATCAGTCTTCTAGGCATTTGATAGGAATGTGCTTCAGCTTTGTGTATCAAATGCAAGGTGGGGCTTGTGATCTTCAGACCACCTGATCACAGCACTTTAACTTTCATGATTGTGTGTGTATTTTCATAGCATGTGATGGCTGTTGAGGTTTTCTAGATGTGTTCAGAATGTGTGTAGATATCAAACACTCATTTTGGCCCTCTTACTCAAAGGTTTTTAAACATTTATGGCTCTAGTTCCTGAGCTAGATAAAGTCACTATATTACATTGTTGTTAATTTTGCCTTTTGTATTTTAATTCGTACTAATTGCACTGAATGAACCTATTATTCATTACCTGCCCAAAGCATAATTTCTAAAAGATGAAAATAATATTTCAACGAAGTCTTATTTAATCAGTTGGTAGACAACGTTCATGAAGGTATACCGAATCTTACCATGAGCCATTGGTTGGAGAACCATACTTATTAGAAAATTCAGAAAACATAAGGGAATTCAAGCAAGTCTACTCAAAGTGAAATCATAGAAATAGATACATGAAAGCTTCCTTTAATAAACAGCCTTCACAATATTATCAGTACCATGTGGAAAGAAGAGCAGGTTCCACATGGCGGGAAAGAATTGTTTTTTGCCCTGTATGCAAAAGGAAGGGCCTGGCAGATTGTTGAAACTTAAGATGAATCACATTACTGAATGCAGCTTATAAAATGTTGACAAATATACTGTTAACAAAATTAAATCCATGTATTAAACATTCATTAGATGATGTCCACTGTGGTTCTAGATAAAACTAATCCACCATTCACATTTGATACATGCAAAGCATTTTGGATAAAAGAAATTGGTATTCCTAGCAAGTGGATACATTTAATAAATCCTGCACTTTAAATGCAAAATATAGAAGTCGCAAGCAAAGAAAACTGAAGGGGGGGAGGGGGCGGAGGCTAATAGGACAAATTAATGGAATTTTCACACAAAATCTAAAGAAAAACACTGTTGCCCATAAGAGACAAAGTAAAACAGATTGGGAAATGTTACGTAACAAAGAACTATATATCATATACAGAGAACCAGATATAGTAACTAAAATTAATGGCAAATGATGACAGTAGATTGAGCATATACAACACAGCACTATCAATGTGATCAAATTCCACTGGACAGTGATATTTTGAATGGCCTCATGTGAGATACCTCTAGCAGCCTAGATAGTAATCAAGTAGTTGTGCAAGCCAAGTGAAGAAAAAAAATTAAGTGCTTTGTTGCAGGGTTATTGTTGGAACAATAAAGTCACATATTATAAACAAATTACAAAAATTAACCAACCACAAGATTAGTTATGTCCCAGAATGTTAGCAACAAAGGAGAGTACGCCCATCAGTTGTTGTTTAAAGGTATTACGTATCCCAATTTTCAAACAGTTTTCGATATGAAACTTATTGGCAGAGCATATTGTTTTGGCATTTCTCACCTTGGTAGTAGATGGATGCTTTCAAAATAATGTTTTAGATCTTTCATTTGCTACCCTCAGTTTTTCCTTCTGACTGTAGTACCTTTACAAAGCAATAACTTAAAAAAAAATAAATGCACTTTTGTGACACAGCATTATTAACACTTTGCTCAAGCTTTCAGGATCAGGCGTTCTTTTCAGGAAAAATTAAGGACCTATGATGGAACAAACAGAAAATGTTAGGTAAATGTAAAATTTTCATTTCATGTTTGACATAAAGTATAGAAGAGACAAATTACTGTGTTAAATTATGTTAGTCCATTTTATTTTTTTCTCCAAAAGTTTTGAATTTAGCGTTTTATTCACTTTTGTTGCAGGATTTGAAGATAAGCCATTTGTTGACTATCTGAACTCAAAGAAGCTGACTCCAAACCTCATGCATTATGTAATACATGCTATTGCTATGTGCACGGAAGACACTTCCTGTGACGAAGGCGTGGCACGCACACAGCGCTTCCTCAGCAGCCTTGGAAGATATGGAAATACACCTTTCCTGTGGCCCATGTATGGTAGTGGAGAGCTACCCCAGTGTTTCTGTCGACTTTGTGCGGTGTTTGGTGGATTGTACCACCTGAAGAGAGCTGTACAACACTTGCTAATTGAAGATGGAAAATGCAAGGGCGTGGCTTCTGGGGGTCGCCGCCTTGATGCGGTTAATCTTGTGATGGGTGTTGGTCACGCACCTGCGGAGTACTTGGCAGCAGCCAAGCCTGGAGGATTGTCACGTGGGATCTTTATAACTGACAGGTGGGAGCTTGTTACCATTCTTTTCTGTGCAGCTCATAATAGTTATCACAAATGCAGCTTCTTGAAAGTGTGTGCAAATTCTTATAACATTGTAGAGCTGAAAACTTGCAGGGTTCATTTGTTGTTTTGCGAGAGTGTGTGGCTTTTTTTGTGAAATTAGCAACTTGTCGTAAACAGTTTATACTTTTCATGTAGCAGAGATGCTGAATCACAGATAGGCACAACAAAAAGACTTGTCACAAATAAAGCTTTCGGCCATTAAGGCCTTTATCAAAGCGTTTTCCATTGTTTGATGCAATTCATCTTTTCATACTTTTTCCCTCCATGCAGTGACTGCATCATGTAAATAAATAAGTAGTTTTCCTAAATTAGAGAATAAAACTCTAGCAACTCGCACATATTGTGGAAACTTGATAGTAGTAATATACGTCTGCTCAGATACCCCCCCTTGCGAAATATTAATGCAGTATTTACATGGAAAGTTGGTAATATAGCACAGATTTAAATTTTTTGAACAGGTCCATTCTGCCAGCTGATAAAGAAGCACTTACACTGCTAAGATTTCCACCAGTTGAAGGTTCTAAAGAACCAGTGACTGTTATTGAAGTTGGTCCAGCAACAAACGCTTGCCCACAAGGATTGTGTAAGTATATGACTTTTAAAGTGAGAATAACAATTTGTTGCCATAAGTTGAGACAGTGAAGAAATGTCGTTTAACAGGTGTAAGTGCATACAAAAGTCAATTTGTAGTGCAGATCAGTTGATACTTCCATAAGTATCTACACATTCGAAACACTTGGTGGAGTTCCTACTATATTAGGAACTTGTAATTCTCTCAAATGAGGGGAAATATTGAATCTCAAGCTTTTTAAACTATTGTGAAACTGCAAGCTTCAAAAGTATGATTGATAAGTAAAAATTGGGAGCTTTCCTTTGATACAATTTTTTATTCTTTGCTGGAGATCTTAGTGATATCGCATTGGTAATAGCACTGAAACTACGGCATGTACTTTGGCTAAATTCTGTAACCTCAGATAAAAAACCATTAGTTAGTGCTTTTTGGAAATTTAAACCAGTTTGTGAGAAATTGTTTTCCAACACAAATAAAAAACTAAACCATATTCTGAACAAGAAACATTATGGTGGTCAAATTTACCCTTTTTCGTATGTGAACTGAATTACTTAGGCGGTATGGCATTTCTCCTTTCTAGTCACAAAGCATTGGAAATATCTTTATTTAGTTCATAAGAGCATGTTTCACAAGTGAGCATACACTGATGAAGGTCTTCACATTGTCAAAACAGTTTGAAATATCTTGAAGTACATCCTAGAATACTGAGTTTCAGCTTAATAAGATAATTTTGAGCTTGTCATGAAACTTCATACAGTAGACATATCTTTGAATGGTTGAGGTGCCAGTCCAGACTGCTGTATATTTGTAGAGGTGCAACAATAGGTGTTAGTTTTGAAGGCCACAGAAATGACAAAGTTTTGGTTTCCTACCAGATGAGATGCTGTCATTTCATGCTATGGTAAAGTTAATTTATTAATTAGGTGTGCAAGTCAATTTTGCTAGCTTTTTGTGGTAAATTAGTACATGTTCTAGTTAACTTAATAACAATTCCATTTTTCCTGTTATATTACTAGAAAGAAAGGAAAAATAACACTGTTACCAGGTTAGTTGACAATGAATGGAGGAAAATGTCTGCTTAGTCTTACAAATAAGTGTAAATGTAAGTCTCTTAATATTGAACATTTTATTACAGGAAACTGGGAAGGTTTGGTTTCAGTAAGGTTGCATGAAAGTCTCCAGTGTTAAAGTTGTATCTGCAAGAATAAACATGCATCAGATTGAGTTAGCTGCTTTAATTGTAATCTGATTTAATTGGTTTTCAATTAATCATAAATGATAAGGAATATATTACTGATTTTGTCACTATAATAGTACTGAAAGTTAAATTTATTTGTATTTGTTCAGTAGGTCTTACTGTGGAAGTTGGGAGGGGGAGACTGATGCAACTAACGAACATGTAGATTTAAAATATCTGTTGTTATTTGTAGCAGTATCACCATAGGGGACAAATGTGTGTCCTGTTGCAGGCTGTTGTTCAGGGAGGAGAGGAGGAGTGCAATGCTTGTGTCTGCAGTATTTTTGTTAAAACTGTAAAATTACAAGGAGACAATGTCTGCCCAGTACTCATCTTCAGGGGACAAAGTTGAAAATCTTGTCAATAGCCAATAGCAATACTCAAAAAAAAATACTATTACCCAGCTTTCACAGCAATTAGTCCCATCATCAAGGAGGATAACTTTGGGAAGGTTTGAAAGGAGAGCAGGTCACTCAGAAATTCATTGAGACGGACCTAACAGTAGTCAGAACAAGGAGAGACAAAGATCTTTCCCTTATCCTTCCTTGAGGATGGAACTAATGGTTCGGAAAGCTAGGTTCTGTTGTCTTATTATTCATTTTGATAAAGCACCCCTGCCTCTCAGGATTCTCCAATTGGTAAGTGCCTCGGCCAGTAGTGGCTAAGTACAGGTTTGGCTGTTCCTGAACTTTCTCACGTAATTTGATATATTTTGTATTCCTAAGATACTAAAACCTCATTTTTGAAGGATTCTATAGTTTATAATTGATAACAAAAATTTAAAATAGTCATATAATCTGACAAGGTGTTCAGGTAGCATTCAAAATTTTATCTATCCTTGGCCAGGATATGTGACGTTTTCTTCTGTTGCATATGTGTGTCATACAGTGGGCTCTATTCTGAAAGCAGTTCAGACTAAATAATGCTGATAATTTAATATGTAACTCTAAGAGCTCATTCATGGAGTGCATTAGTGAAAAACTATTACAGTTTTTCCTTATTGATTACATTTATTTATTTAAATACAAATGCTTTATTTTAGCCCATATTAATAAAACCAATTTATGCTAGTGAAAAGCATACTCCACTTAAATTTCTTCACTTCTAGATGTTGTGCACATGACATGCCGACAACAAAAGACTGCTAGAGAAGATATGCAAGAAGTTGTGAAGAGTTTACTGCATACTGAATTTGATGATGGGACAGTTAGCCGTATTGATACAGATACACAGTCTACACAAACTTCACATCCGGTATAGTACTGTGTTCTTTAATATCATACAATTCACAGTACATTAACATAAAGTAAGGCTGAAACACTTACTGGCTTATCAAGTGACCTTTGGGTAAAGTATCGTACAGTCCTCTAACAATTATTCTAATAATAATAAAATGTTGCCAGTTTGTAATAAAGATAAATAGTCATTAATGAATCAAAAATACAATCTAAAAAAATCAAACTTCACTCACATTATTTTCTACTGAGAACCATTATTTTTATATGTGTAAAACTAATATTTGGTTGTATTGCTGCTATATTCCATTTTGTAATTTAACATTCCCAGCAGCTGTTTATTGAAATGTGTGAGGACTCAAAAATGGAACTGTTTCACAAGTCATCACACAACCTTCTTTGTAATGTTCGTGATCAGAATACATATTAGCAGCAAAACCATATAGGGATTTTTGTCAGTTTCAGTGCTTGTAGTTCTTGTACCCAAAGAAACTGGCCGTGGATTAATTGTAATTAGTGAAAGTGACAGAAAATAATAGTCAGTTTTATTGAGATCAGTAGTGAATTGCATATTTATAAGCTGTGTTGGAACAATATTTTGAGAGTGCTAATACCAGAAATGTTTAAATTTCGAAGGGTGGTGAAGGAGACGGGGAAACAAATGAGGAGAGTGCTACCCGCCCAACGGCATTGAAGCCTCAGGTTTTATGGTCTCTGTACTTCAATTGTCCAGAGACTTCCAGCTGTGATCTAACAACAGGAGTGCCATCAAATGTTTTTCTCTGCTCTGGGCCTGACCTGGACCTTGATTTTGAACATGCAGTTGCAGAGGTAAGTTAACAAAATGAAGTTACTATCTCACGTGCCTTGGTTTAAATGATTCATATTTGTATCTTGTCCACTTGATGCGTTGGAAAGCTAGGGGAAGCTCACAAGTGTGTGTGTGTGTGTGTGTGTGTGTGTGTGTGTGTGTGTGTGTGTGTGTGACATGGAATTTATGGAAGGATAGTATTTAAAAGGTATGACATCTTTCATTAATGTGGTAACAAATTGAAAGTTGTGAAAATGAAAGCAGCCAAAAAAAAGGTCATTTAAAAGGTGGTGGGTGTAGTATTGAACTGGTCAATAGGAAAATATTTAGTAAGATCAGATAAATTCTCATTTCTCTTGCATGCGAGTTCCATCTCACTCTTGGCTTCCCCACCCCACCCCCCTCTTGAAAAGAGGGTACACTAGTTTCAAGAAGTCCTGATTGTATTTTATTTTAATTCACATTGAAATATTATTTTCATAGGTACACCTATGTGGTATTCCTCACTAATTAAACAAAACCTGCTGCTATGAGGGAAAGTCAATTATTATCTGCAAAGTAGTTATAAAATTTTATTGTAATAAAATAGGAAACTTACAAGAATATCATGTTAGACATAGTCTCCTTGCATTTCAACGCACTTGGTCCCTAGTTGTACAAGCTTCCTGATGCCCTCATAAAAGAAGGTTCTCGGTTGAGCTGCGAGCCAGGAATGCACCGCTTCTTTCACTGCTTCGTCCGAGGCCTGCCTGTTTGAGAGGACCAAACAAGTCATAGTCAGGAGGGGCCAGATCGGGACTATATGGAGGATGATTCAGTACTTCAAATTTGAGTTTCTGGAGCATTTCAGCAGCTTGGGCAGCAGTATGCTGACAGGCATTGTCGTGCAACAACACAACACTTTTTGACAGCAATCCTCGGCGTTTGCTTCAAATTGCAGGCTTTAGCCTGGCAGTAAGCATTTCACTGTAATGTACACTGTTTATTGTTATGCCCCTTTCCCCATAACGTTCCAGTACTGGACCTTGTGCGTCCCATAAAACCGTAAGCATCAGTTTTCCTGCAGACGGTTGGGTCTCGAACTTTTTCTTGCACGGCGAATTCGGATGTTTCTATTCTATACACAGCCATTTACTACCTGGCATCGTAATGATCGATCCATGTTTCGTCGCCAGTAATTATCCTGTCTAAGAAGTTGGACCCCTTCATTACCATAGTGATCCAAATGTTTTTTGCAGATGTCCAAGCGGGTTTGTTTATGCAACTATGTGAGTTGTTTTAGGACTCATCTTGCACAAACTTTATATAGCCAAAGTCTGTTGCAGATGATTTTGTAGGCAGAACTGTGACTAATTTGCAGACGATGTGCCACTTCATCAATAGTTAATCGTCTGTCTAAGAGAATCATTTCACGTGAACGCTCAATGGTTTCTTCATTTGTGGCGGTAAACAGTCGTCCGGCTCCTTCACCGTTCATAACACTTGTGCGACCATTTCGGAATTTTTCAATTTATTCGTAGACACTCTGTTGTGGCAAAACACTGTTCCTGTACCGTACCGAAAGTCTTTGATGAATTTCGGGCCCTGATTAGCCTTCCTACCACAAAAAGCGAATCATCAAACATTGCTGTTCTTTGGTGCAAATAGACAGCGGAGCAGCCATGATTAACTTCATGGCAGCGATAATGAAACTAACCTATCAGCTTGAAAATTGCAAAGATATAACAACAAATAAACAAAGCATGCATCATCAACGTAAAATGACAGTACTGCCAAAATAAACAAAAATATGACTAAATTGTGGATAATAATTGACTTACCCTTGTATAAAACCCAATAAAAGACTACACTGTAATTTGGTTGATATTTCTTTATTTTCATAATATAAAGTTACATACAACCAGCTTTTAAAAATGTTTCACAGACTGTGTGTTACTCTTACTCAGTTTTCAATTTTTTCCAGCAGGAATTGTTCCTACTGAGCAAGGTGGCACTGTGGTTAGCATACTTTACTCACATTCAGGAGGATGACTGTTCAAATCCGCATCCGGCCATCTGGATTTAGGTTTTCTGCGATTTCCCTAAATTGCTTCAGGCAAATGCCAGGGTGGTTCTTTTGGAAAGGGCACAACCTTTCCTAATCAGAGTTTGTGCTGTCTTTAATGACCTTGCTGTCAATGGGACGTTAAACACTAATCCTCCTCCCATTTGTTCTTTGTTTGATTATATTAAGAGCGATTAAGAAAAAGTTGGGCTATCTATCAGTAAAACTTGAAGCAGCATGTTTTAATCTTTGCGCCTTGCGCTTAGTTCAGTTTTTGTGTGTTTCCATCATGCAATGTGAAGCCTGCCTGTTGTATGAGACTTGGGTTCTTTTGTAGGTTTGATTGTACCATCCATCGTAAATATGAGTCTTCTTTCATTAATATTGTCCATAGTACTTAGTGTACTAATCTCAGTTTCATCCCCTTCTTAGACTAATAAACAATATTGGATCTGTGCAACTTCATAATTATGTGGCATACTGACTGATCAGGCACAGAACCTCAGTTTCTTGATATGATATTTTGGCTGTATACTATTCAGCCATCTTTAGTGTGAACTGACAAAGTGAAGATAAGAACACCCCTACATTTTATATTAAAACAATGACGTGGAACTGTGCAGAAGACTTTCTGGTTGTCAAGAAACACATCAAAAATCGGAGTTACGCTACTCACTACCTTCTGAATCTCTTGGAATGAACAGAACAGTCAGGGTTTTACACAGTCAATGTATGCAGACACCATGTTATGTCTCGCATAGCATTTGTTAAGTCTCTTGAAATCTCATCATATGCAAGTACAATAATTGTTTTATAATACCACAAGAATATTCTTTAACTGAAGCCCATAAAAGTTTACTTTGTTTCAGTCTATTTGATAAGAACATGATTGAAGAACTGACTGTCCTTATCTGGCAATGATGGTATCTGTTTCGAATGTTGCTTATTGAAAGTGAAATCAGGCAGTAAGCTTTGTGTTGTCACTCAAACCACAACACACACAGTATGTAGTGAATGCATGGAAGTTACAAAACGTATAACAGATTTCCAACTGTCGTGTAATTCTGAATCTGTCTTCAGTATTACAAGTGATTTTTGAGAATGTTTTATTTTTAAAAATAATTTTTATGTATTTACTATTTTTTTCTTTACATCCGAACATTTGTGACTCACATGATGCTTACTTCCAGTTTTAAAAAAATATTTATAATGTTTTCACTGTTGTGCATTTGCTCTTCATTTTAAGTAAACTGGATTATCCATTAAATGGCACAATTATCACAATTCTCAGTTTACATTTTCAGATTATTTCTGGAAATGTTTCTTTTCTGATGTAGTGAATGATCCAGCTTCTACATCACCACATAGCACTTATTAATGATGTTTTGGAAGCTGTTCACAGACATCATTGGTGTGAGAAATATCTGCTTAAATACTTTTCAAATTTATTGGCTGGATTTGATTACCTTCATTCATTACAAACTTCATAGGTGGTACACACACTCGTATCTGTTTCTGCACAGTTCACTTGATTACTTCCTCCCCACACAAACAATGCATAGATTCTGTGAATTTAGTTGATGCAGTCCTGTTTAGAAAAATTGATGCTTGGTATTTGGCATTTTTCACTTAACATGAAGTAATGTTAGAGATCAGGTATATTAACTGTCAAGTTAAATCATAGAACTACTTAGAGATTGAAGTTGGATGTGACTCAGTGGAGATTTGATCTTATTGTACACCACAGCATCCATACCTGTTAATCACTGACCTCATAACATACTGAGCTATGAAATACAAAGGTGGCATGTGAAATGTGTCATATCTGTTAAAAGGTCACAGTCAAAATAAGACACTTACAAAACTACTTTATAAAAAGTATTCATTAATGCAGAATAAATCATTCTTGTTTCCTTTATTTTATGAGGTGTAACATGTATACATTATGTTGCAGGCAAAGTCCATCTTCATGAAGATGTACCCAGATTGCGAATTTCTGCCACGTGCTCCTGATCCAGAGGAAATCATTCTGGAAGGTGATGATGCACCTGGACCTGCATTTGAAAGTGGTGATGCTGTTGATGGTGAAGCTGAAGGAGAAGCGGGGGGTGATGCTCCTCCAGCTGTTGAGGGTTCTTAAGAAGCTACACCTTCAGTCAATATCTGTATAATACTCCCACTGTGACTGATCTTTAGGGAGCAAATGGCATTGGCACACAGTTATTCCCTTAGCTTGATACTGCTTCCAGAATATTAAAGCTTTGGGTGTTTCCTTGGAGTATCAGTTAAGTTGCTAGTCACACTATTATATTATTTCAGTGTCACCTTCAATGAAATTATTATAATTTCTAAACGTGACACTTTTTCTTCAAAGTGAATGATGATAATTCATTAGACATCAATTTTGAAAGCAAAGAATGAACTGTAGTACATAACCCAAAGAGCTGCAATGAATGCTAAATCATTCCCTTGTACTTATCAATTATGATGTTGCACTACTTTTCTTCTATTCTCATTGGGAAAGTGAGGCTTGGAAAAGCAGTAATTATGGTGTGATGGTACTTATGTATGACAGTGAAAGTTGCCTAGTATGAGAATTGTAAAATCTTTCTTCATATTTTTAAGGATCTCACTATTTTGTATGCAGGAAATTAAATAAATGCCCTGAAGGCATTGCCTGTGGCTTATCTGAATTTTGTCTTTTCCTTCTTCACCACTCCCTTTCTACTAAAGAATAAAGCACCATACTCAATGTAGGAAATGATTTTTAATTTTTGGACAGTGTACTTAACTAATAATTTCACTGCTGTTAAATGTGTTGACTAAATTAGAGCAGTCATTTTCCATCATTCTGACAGCACTACAGCACAATAATTCAGACTTGGCTTTTTTCCCCACAAGAGCTTGTAATTTGCAGCAGCAATGTTAGGGTCAGCTGAGAAGGCTGGGGTTACAATCGGATCCATCAAAACAATGAAAAGATATGTCAACAATGAATGTTTTTATTCAGTCTCCAAAACTATTGAAGGTTTCTAAATCTGTGGCTGTAACACAACCCAATGAATCCAGAAGCTGACAGTACACCATATGAGGTACAAGGAAAGGCTGCAAATGAAAGCGTTAAAAATGCCAGTAAAGGCCTTAATTTGCGGGAGGGGGCTATCAGAAATGGTGCAGAACCAGTAATTTTAAGCCAAGTATTGGGTTCAGTGACCCAACTGGTGAGTTGGGCTGTTTGCATACAAAACTCAGTAAATATGTGATATTATTCTAATTATGTGTGCAAGCAACAATTTGGACCAGAATCTCCGTTATTCATCAGAAGATCACTTCAGGCATTTCACTGGGAGTACCCCTGGCACGAATGTGAAGCTAGTGTGGTTTGAACTTGGTGTTCTGTGGAACTTTCTAGTCAACAACTTGCAGAATTACTCAGGAGAAGTGGGTGTTACTGCGGAGATGCCTCATTATTTAGTTGGTTGCATCATATGTGGCACATTCTTCACCTGAATGCTTCTGGAAAGAGGCTGGTCACCAGAAGGATCCATTCTGACCAAATCATGTTATTAATACAAGTGTATTAAGACTCAAAGGCAAAAACATTTCGCAAGTTGGCACTTATATTACAGTTTGTTGTTTTCAGTGTATCATATAATTCTGATGTAAGAAGTATGGTTATCTTTAAGACTTGTGATGTCATGCCTTATGAGAAAAGAATATAAATTCTTGAGCTTCTCAGGGTATGTTCTCATTTCTTATCCCTAAATTAAAGTGTCTCATGCCAGGGAGAGAGAACTCTCCCAAATTCAGAGGACATGTTGTTATAAACAGTCATGGAGTCTCCATTACCATCTGTACTGTAAAATATTCCTGTCATTCATTGAAATGTTAAAAATACGAAACATGTTGCGTTTGAAGAGTGGAATGAAAATAATGGTGTTCCCAAATACTTATTGTGGTAGGGATGGTGACATACAAAATCATTGGCCTCAGAGTTTATTATTTACAAGATACCAAGCTGTTACAGGTAAATTAGGTTAACTCCGGCAGACACTGCTTATACTATTGACTTGCCTACTACAATGTCCGCCATTTTTTTTCCTTTAGCCAAGGTAACTGGTGCAAATATATGGGATCACCCCCTCTGTCTTCTAAATTCGTCTGCAGATGTACTTGAAAGTACAAGAACTCAGCACATTGCCCTTAAGACGGTATGCCTAGTCCTGTGTAAGTTTGTCACTAACCGGGTGTGGGCCACTGCACACACATTTTCAGAAATGTTTCCTTATGGACACATCTCAGCAAGTTACCCCACCTCTACCTCTTCTGATACTTAGGGACATTCAGTTGATTCATCTTTTTATCTTTTCTCCACAGTTTTGTTTATATGATAAAGCTAATTTAGTAATACAGTCAATTGTTAAATGTGTCCATTGTTGACCTTCTTTTAACCTATCTCATATTGCTTATGACAACTTCATTCGTCAAGTGTCATTAAACATAATACATGTAGCTTTCCTTATAAGCTATTGCAATAATTAATTCCAGTCTCTTATTATTTACATGCAGCTTACAACCAGTATTGGCCATAAACTCCTTTTCATACTGTTCCACAAGTCTGACACCTCTTAATCCAGCTTGCTCCATTGTACTCACTACAACCATATGCATCCTTTATTATCTCAAGAGTGTGGCAGTTAAGCCTGAAACAAGTTTAAAAATGTAACTAAGGACCTTAAACAATGAAAACTAATTCACGCTTTGTGTGTTCCAATTTCCAGGTGGATTTCATCCCATCAGTCCTCCCCTAAACAGCTACCATTATTCTTGAGCTGTGCCCTTTTCTCCAGGTTGTCGTTCAGTCGTTTAATGCCCCATAGTAGACTTCTACTTCCTCTTTTACCTCACTGCATGAAATTGACTGCAAATAAACACATACATATAGTACTTACATTAGCAACTAACACCTAAGAAAAAAAAGGATGCACAATGAAGAAATTATCCAAATGGGACAGAAATCAGTAGATGTGATGTACATATACAGACAAACAAATGATTATAATCTAGAAAAACTGGAAGATCTGTCCAAGAGAAAGAGCTTGATTGAAATACTTGGTGGATATCCTCCTGAGAGATATCATACCAAATTCTGCCTAAATGACACATTAGATCATCAGAATCCTAAGCTGGTTGGAGAGCCCTGTCCATAATGCTGAGAACGTTCTCAATTGGGGAAACATCTGGTGACCTTCCTGGCAAAGCTAGGATTTGGTAAGTATGAAGACAAGCAGTAGACTCTTGTTCTGTGCAGACAGGCACTATCTTACTGAAATGCAAGCCCTTGAAGAGCAACAAAATGGGCCATAGAATTTAATCGCCATACCACTGTGCTGTAAAGGTGCTGCAGATGATGACCAAAGGGGTCCTACTATGAAATAAAATGGCACCCAGACCATCACTCCTGGTTCTTAGGCCATATGTCAGGTGACAAGACAGGTTGGTACCCCACCACAGTCCAGGGTGTCTACCTCCAGACATGTCTTTGCTGGTCATCAGGGCTCAGTTCATCCACAGCTTATGGTCTAGTGGCTAGTGTTGCTGCCGCTGGATCACGGAGTCCCAGGTTCGATTCCCGGCCATATTGGGGATTTTCTCTGCGTGGGGACTGGGTGTTTGTGTTGTCCTCATCATTTATCATCATCATCATCATCATCATCATCCATGACCTTGGCTAGATTGGACTGTGTAAAAATTGGGCTATGCACTATGCACTTAGCAACACCTGGAAGAGTGCACTGGATAAAGAAAAATTGCAGAGGAAAACTTCCCGCACTTTACCACTTGATTTAAGGGATGGCGCTGCAAGCAACTTGGGATAGAAACTACATCTATGGAAGTAGAGGGCACCACTTTACCACGCGCCATATCGCTGTTGCTATGACGTATTCCAGGCAATCAGAAGCTGTCCTTTGCATATAAAAGTGGGAGTCTCACTAGTTTACAACAGTCAGTTTTAGCCCTGAAGAAATGAGAGAGTAATAGCCTACGCATCGAATTACTGGGACTCTGTGATCCGGGAAGCAGTCGAAATTAGACTTAGCGATAATAACTTTAACAGAGACAACGGCTATGCACTTAGCAACACCTGGAAGAGTGCACTGGATAAAGAAAAATCACAGAGGAAAACTTCCCGCACTTTACCACCCGATTCAAGGGATGGCGCTGCAAGCAACGTGGGATAGAAATTACATCTATGGAAGTAGAGGGCACCACTTTACTACGCGCCATATCACTGTTGCTATGACGTATTCCAGCCAATCAGAAGCCGTCCTTTCCATACAAAAGTGGAAGCCTCGCTAGTTTATGAGTCAGTTTTAGCCCTGACGACGAACATGGAGGTAGTGGTTGAAAGCTTGGAGTTTTATCCTGAACTGACGCGGCATGTACACCGAGAAATTTTTATTCAAGAAAACTGAAAGACTTTGTAGCCAATTTTACATCAAAACATCACTAACTGAATGTGTGTGTGTGTGTGTGTGTGTGTGTGTGTGTGTGTGTGTGTGTGTGTGTGTGAGAGAGAGAGAGAAAGAGAGAGAGAGAGAGAGAGAGAGACAGTAGTTCTCACATCACTACAGGAAATTGAAAACTCTAAAGGTATTTCTGCACTTGCTGTGCTTGACATTATTCTGAAGTTATAGAAATTGAAGAGATTCACCTAGATGGACCTAAGAAAGTATCACTTTGCTGTATGCATAATCTGAGGTACAAGGTTGTGGTTATATTTTGAGTGTGTGAATTTTAGTATCAGATGACAGACCTCAATACTGATTTCAGTTTGGATAGTTCTGATCAAGGACACTTAACAGTTACTGATGTCCAGCTTTGGTTTGTTACTCACAGTAACATTTCCAACAAGAATAGGATGTAGTGCAACAGCAATTGATCATTTTCTTTTGAATCCAACTGTCTAACATGAAATATTATGAGCCCCACAACAAGGGTTTTCCTGACGTCGATGGCCAAATGGCTGTAAAAAAAGCATCCTCATCAGTCAGAATTTACTGACAAGGGAAGCAAAATTTCACACAATTGTAAATGTTGACTTACTTTTAATATTTGACAAGACATTTAACAACTACACACAGTAGAAGAGAACTTTAATTCTTTGCTAAAAATATTATTACAGCACTATAAATCCAGTTTTCGCATAGAATAGGCCAGGGACAACTACAGTGGAAGCGAAGAGAAAGAATGGCTGTAATTTAGAAGCAAAGTAATTTGTGCTGTTATTTACTGTAGAGGACTACTTACTGGACATCAGAAAAGCAAGATGCACAAAAAAATTCAACATTCTAAGAACAAGGCAATGAAAATTTGGGGCACTACTAGGCACAAAAAATAAATTTTATAAGGTAAATGATTGGTGTGGTACCACCCAAAGGTACCTGCACCTCTCATCGATACCACAAAACACAGTTATGTCTCGCTGCATACCACAGTGATGAATTGGAGGCATTGGCAGAGTCTTACCCTCTCTCCGAGCTTGCAGAGTTACTGCACATAGGCTGACATAAAGATGAACATAGAATCATTCAGCCAATAGTTTATGACGTCTGAACAGGTAGTCAACATTTTCTAGTTAGTACATATGATAGAACTGTCAGTTTGAACTTTGTACTTCAAGAGAAGAGTTTAGTAAATGTGTGCATCAAATGATGCTTTATTATTCAAAGAACTGTTATAAATATTTGGCTCATTCCTGTGGCAATGGATTGTATAAAGACAAGTAAATATTCTTGTAATAAGGTGAACTAATATTTCATGTGATGTAGTTCCACTTCACCCTCTAACAGAACAATCAAGAACTTATGGTTGTACTGGACGATTGTAGTTTCATCAGGTCATAATAATATGTAACTTCCAGATGACAATAGCAGTGAGACAGATAATATTGACATCAAATCATTGCCAACTAAATTCAACGAGTTCTTCTTAACAGTAGCTGAAAATGCCAGGACGTAAAATGGTCCATCAAAGGCAGATGCAAAAGAGTTACTGAGAAAGGCAATAATGCTGAAGGAATGATTTAAAAGTTCCCTTCTATGCTCTAAAGGGGAATACATACTTATCAAGACACGCTAATTAATAAAGACAACAATAAATAATGAGTGTGCTGAAAGAGGTATGTGAGCTCATTTGGACATATTATTCCTATAAGATAACGACTACAATAAAATTTAATGAGTTATTACCTTTTAAATCAAGGGGAGTCCTTGTTCATGACTGAGTCTTTGAACAGGGTGGACTATGAGTAGTTTACAGTACTTTATTTGGCATTGTCTGGTTGCTTGAGGAGACAAGTGCTGAGAAGGGGGACATCACACAATTTCGCTGGAATGGCGCCTGTATCCAGGTCTCACGAATCCACGGGAAAAGAAGGGAGGAAGTTTGGGAATGAGACGGACTTTCCTAGCGATCGAGGGAGCCAGTACGGTCAGAGAGAAAACTTGGCGGTAAATGGGCACCAAAATGGCCAGGGATGAAACGGCAATAAAGCTGCCTGGTACTCCTGGTGCACAAGCACATCACCACAATAAGTACACCACACTATTCCAGGTGCTGACACCGGGGAGACAGGGAGGGGGCAACCGGGCATCTCTCATCAGACTTTGTACAGCAGCAGTCGCGGGAAGCCCCTCAAGAGAACACAGCTCATGAAGGTTGTGCGGAAGAAGCAGTAGCACTTCTCTCGTCAGTCGGGCCGCAAAAAACACTGACACTGGACGAGGGGCAAAATCCTGATGTCCGCGCATACTCCAGCAAAGTGTAGCAGGTGACAAAGTGAGCCACATGGCATTGCATGAGATGAGCTGCTGAGAGCATGGCCGGAAGATGTTGCCTCATCAGAGCAGATGAAGAGAATGCTTGAGCAACAGTTTGACTTGCTTGGTATCCAAAAAGCATTGCTGTCTAAGCTCTGCCTCTGGGAGAAATGACCATCAAGGGTGCTGAGGAGATGCAGTGGTACTTTGGCCACCACGTGGTTCGCTGATCAGTGGTTTTCGGTCAGTGCAGATCGATGTCTGCTGCTACAAGTGGAGGCGAATGGAAGAAGTCACCACAATACGCTGGAGATAAGTTAAAAGTAGATAGATTGATACAAAACACTGAACCTCTTTAACACCAGCTTAGTTCGTTTTCCGTAAAAGCTTCTCTAATGAGAAAGTAGTACAATGATATAAAGACAGTTGTCATAAAAATAAATAAGAAAAATTACTCGGTTGACATTTGCTGTGATCTTGCCAAGATCTTTCATTGTGTGTATCATAAAAGTTTACTAAGAAAACTAAATTGATATGGCATTAAAGGCATAGACACAGCCTTATCTTAATAATAGGCAACAGATGGGTCACACTAACAAATGATACAACAGAAATAAGACAACATTCAGAGTGAAGAAACATTAAATATGGTTTCCTGTAAGGTTTCATGCTTGGCCTTCTCCTGTTCTTTCTCTTCATAAATGATTTACGTGGGACACTGGGGGATTCTTCAAAAAGTATAATCTTTGCTGGTGACAAGTATAATGATAAAGGGCCCAAACACATCTATAGCAGACACTGCTGGGGGATTGTGGTAAAGCTAACAACTGGTTCCTAGATAACAGCTTAACCCTTGATCTTAAAAAGATGTATTATGCAGTTCTAAACTCATAATAATCAATTACTAGTACCAAAAGTAGGGATTAATTGGGAAATCCAGGACGAGGGATCATGGGTGATGTTCCTAGGCATCCATATTGATAAACACATGGCAGGTGGCACTGGCACATGGATAAGTTAACCAACATTTTCCATTCTGCTCATTTTGCACTTAGAAATCTCATTGTGTTGACCTGTAGACAGAGCTGCTAACACTAATTCTATGGTGTGATCTTCTGGGCACTGCAGGCAACTTCAAAAATGTGCTTGCAGAAACATGCAGTATGAATATTTAGTCAAGTTGATAGAAAAATGTCTAGCAAGAGCCCCTTCAGGAACCTAAGGATTCTTACACTTTCATGCAAATACAGAGATTTCCTAATGGTATTTGAGGTCAATAGTAAAGGTGAATTTTGGCGTAACCACACAATTCACAACCAGAATACTAACAGTAAAAATAATTTCCATGTAGATTATGCACCTCTATGTAGGATTCAAAACAGTTTTATACTCTGCTGCATAAGCGTACAACAGAATGCCGGTGGACATCAGGCAGGAAATTGAAAAATTCTTAGGTATTAAAAAATGAAGCAAAAGAATATCTCATTAACCACTCATACAATTTATAAAGAACATTTGGACTCAAGGGTGTAAATTACAATTACCTTTAACATTTGTATTATACAAATTATTGACTTTGCCAGTATACTGATAGCCACTAGTAAGTACATTCAGTGTGAAATAAGTGCTTTGCTTGAGGTATTAGTAAAATACGGCAACTGAGTAGTGTGACAGAACAGAGCAGTACCTTTTTATTTTATATTTTTTTCTTTCCTCTCTCTCCAAAGTAGTCCTCTTTCTCCAAATACACATATATAAAGTAATTTAGAAGGAATTCCCATAATTTTCAGTGTAAGTATATTAGCAATAATTGTAATTCCATATCTATATCAATACTCTTCAAACCACCATGAAGCTCATGGCAAAGGATACGTCCCATTGTCCCAGTTATTAAGATTTCTTCCCATTCCATTCACATATGGAGCATGGGAAGAATGTTTGAATGCCCCTGTGCATGCAGTAATTATTTTAATCTTATCCTGAAGATCCACATGTTAGCAATACGTAGGGGGTTGTAGCATTGCTATAGCAAGAACAAACACAATTCATGAACATAGTACTTTATAGAGCAGCATGTAAGACACAGCTTGTGCGTAGCACTGAACATGTTGACAGGACAACAGTAATACAGGGTACAGAATAGGCCCAGCCCTCATCTGCAGTTGCTTAAATAATAATGTTTCTTTGGCAGCTCACCAGAGCGGGGGTGTCAACCTCTATAAGTGCGCCTGTGAACTGTATCTCTGAACTCAGTAGTGAAGGTAGATCACTCCTCCCTTCTACAGAGTGGGAAAACCACATAAATACATACACAAAAAACACTAGGCACAGAGAAAAAAATCACTGGTATCGAAAAAGCACTGGTACCATGAAACACACTCATCTCACAAGGCACTGAGATTACGAGTAACAGAAAACACCAATGACGTCTATTTCATTGCCTAATGATGGCAGCTGCTGCAGCAGGTGGCAGGCAGGCACCAATGAGTGGGGGCGGAAGTGATGGGGCGGGTGGGTGCACCATCACCCACACTCATGAGAGGCAGTAGGGCAAGATCGAGGATGGAGTCTCCATAGCAATGTCCTCGCCAAGGTCAGCAGTCAGTGCTGGAGGCGTCAGCGGGGGCGTCGGAGACAACATCCACACAGGACCCAGCAATGAAGGCTGTGACATCAGGTATTGTGGGAGCTGCACTGGCGATGGCAGTTGAGGAGTGGGGGCGGAGGCAGGAAACCCAGAAAGCAATCTGCTAGACAGCGACCCCCACTGCAGTGCGAACCAGACTGTCTGCAACACAGTTAAGGGCATTGGTGGGGGCAGGGGAGGCGGTGGGCCTTGTGGAACAGGCCCCATCATGTGTGGCCTCAGCTGGTCAAAGTGACGGGATGTCCGCCTGTCAGGAATTTGGACGACACATGCTTGTTGACCACAGGAACCCAGTTCAACCGGCAGCCAAAACCACAGGCCAAGATAGGTGGACCTGGCCGTAACTGTCATGAAGCTGGCAGATGTGGTGTTGGATGCAGCAGGTGAAGGAGGATCCATGGTTGGTGTCTACACACCAGTTCCACTGGGCCCTTGTCACCCAACAGAGTGAAATGGTATGAATTCAAAAATCATCTAAAGCAGCTTCATGAGACATACCAGATACATACTTCTTCACCATTAGATTGAGGGTGAAACAGGGGAGCTATGAGATGGCCAACACCACTAGCCTCACAGAGAGACGCAAATTCTTGAGAAACAAACTGGGGGCCTTTATCAGTAACCATGGTATACAGAAGTCCCTCAGTTGCAAAAATCTTACACAGGGCCAAAATAGAGGTCGCTGCGGACATGGACAGACAATGCACCACATATGGAAACTTGGAATGGGCATCCACTACAGTGAGCTGATACTGGTTTAGGAAGAAGGGCCCAGCAAAGTCAACATATAGATACTCCCACGGGTGATTTGGTGTCAGCACAGGGGATTAAGGTACCGCAGGGCTGAACATAGTGAGTGCAAGCTGTGTAATGTCCCCATTTATGCCCAGCCAATACACATGCCAGCAGGCCAAAGCTTTGGTGTGAGATGCCCCCCAATGACCAACAAACAGAAGCTGCAGTACATTATGGTATAAGAAAGTGGGAATCACAACCTGGGGAGCAGCACCCTCTGTAGCTAACAAAGGAACCCAATCAAACAAAGAAAGGTGATGCTGGAGGACAAAGTAATCATGCAAGAAATATGAGGTATGGCCTGGGGATTTATCCAGCTAGTTGTGCTGCACAAAAGAGAGGATGCAACTAAGTACAGGATCCGCAGCAATGGCAGGTGCTATTGTGGCCCTGGTCATGGAAAAATCATCGACTATGTTCTGATTCTTAATACCTAAATAAAAACAAAGCAATGCATCCTGACTGAACGCTGGGTCTGGCCCATTCAGAAGGCGAGATAAGGCATCGGCGTGTTGTGCTGTCAGCCAGTAATGGTTATGAATATGATAATGGGGGCAGAAGAGAGCCCACCGCTGCAAACAATGTGCTGCCTTCTCTGGTACAGGAGCTTAAGGGTTGAAAAGAGCAACCAATGGCTTGTGGACCATGATTAAATGGAACTTAGATTCATACATGCAGATGTGAAATTTCATGAGTGTGAACACAATTACTAAAGCCTCCTTTTCAATCTGAGAATACCGCTGCTGAGTGGAGTTAAAGTCTTAGAAGCGTAAGCAATGGATCATTCAAACCCGTCTGTATATTTTTTTGCCAATACCATGCCAAGATCATGCTGAGAGGCAACTTTAGCCAACACAAGATGCTGACCCGGATGAAAAGCAGCCAGACACAGGGAAAATTGAAGCTTAGATTTAAGCAAAGCAAAAGCTCAGTCACAAGCTGGGGGACCAGAAAAAAAGACACACTTTTACACAAAAGTGCCTGCAGGGGCTGGGCAACAGTCAATGTGTTCAGTAAAAACTTGTGTTAGTACGCAACTTTACCTAGAAACTCTTGCAGTTTCTTAACAGAGGTCAGCCATGGCAAAGCTGCAATTGGGTCAACATGCTGGCACAACAGCTTGACCCCTGTATGAGAAAGCTCAAAATCTAGGTACTCAAATGATGGCTGAAAAAATTGAGATCTGGCAAGATTGCACTTAAGACCCACAGACTGCAAAACAGAAAACAACGATCAGAGATTTTTAAGATGGTCTTTGCTGGAGCAACCCAAAACAATGATTTCATAAGGTACTTGATGCAACTGGGCACAGAGGCTGTCAGCTGGTCTAAAACACACTGAAAAATTGGCCGAAAGGCAAGCATTGATAGTGGTATAGGCCATAAGGTGTATTGACAATGACAGGGCCCTAGTGGCCTCATCTGAGAGGAGCTGGAGGTACGCTTCCGACAAATCAATTCTTTGAAAAGTTGTGGCTGCCTGATAATTTTGGCAGCAAATCATTAGGGTGGGGCAAAGGATATGTATCTATCACAGGCTGTTCATTAATCATAACACGTAACCCATCAGAGAGGTGAAGCTTACCTGTTGGCTTCTTAACGATGACCAGTGGTGCAGCCCATTCACTGAAAGAAATAGGCCAGATAACATCAAGTGATGACAAACAGTCTACTTCGACCTTGACAGAGTCGCACAACATAACAGGCACTGGCCATGCTGAAAAATAATGAGGGCAGGCAGACTCTCTCATGGTAATGTGGGCCTGAAAACTGGTAGCACAACTGAGTCATGGGGAAAACAGAGATGAAAACTCAGCAGAGGGATCCCAGTTGCTGATAACGGAACTTGATCTGACACTAAATTTACCTCACTGACAATGGAAAAATCAAAACCTTTAAAACACATCTAACCTGACAGGTCTGTGGAATGGGAATGATCCACATCAAGTAAGGTGAGAGGACAAACAACAGATTTGTAAGAGACAGGAGCAGAGACCTGACCTAGCATTGGAATTTGCTATTTACTGTAGCTAACCAATTTCTGTGAAATCTGTGTGAGGGGAGGGGAGCACAAGTCCACGTATGTTTATGTGTTCACTAAAGTCCCTGTAGCTCTTGTGTACACTTGCATTTTTAGCAGTTTATTGAACACACATAAGTCAATAAATAATTTGTTCCTGGAGACAGTCATTGCAGAGATAAAGTTTATGTCCATCTGTACTGCTGAGTTCGCCATGTTTAAAGAGGAATTACACACAGATGCAAAGTGGCCTTTCTTTTGACACTTGTTGCAAACAGCCCAAAGCTTAGGGCACGCAGCACTCCCATGTTCAACGAAGCAGTACAGGCGAGATGGAAGGGAGGCGTGCTGCCACTGTTGTGACATGGCTGCAACAGCTTCCTCATCATCCTGAACACTTTCAGAGTGCATAAGAGGGGTTGACTGAACAATTTCTGATAGCTACTCCCATGCAGCAATCTGACCACCTGTAGCCCATAACACTTCAAAGGATTATGCTACATTGAGCACATCCATAAGTGCTGGATTCTCACATTGAAGCATTTTTTCACAAACTTCCCTATCCTGGGTAAGGCAAATAATAACATATGCATCATGCAGGATTCATGATAGGTATTAGTGACAAATTTAAAACATGTTGACCCATGTAATTCTGCAGCCCATGCTTTGTAAGACTGGTTTGGGCATTTCTGCCAACGGTAAAATTCTACACGTCACAATGACATGCAATCTGTCTCAGTAATAGGGTGAGAGAAGCTTGCGCATTTCATCAAATGATAAGCTGGCTGGTCCTTGTAAAGGCACTAGTTGGCACAACAACTGATAAATGCACAGCAGAAGCCAGGAAAGAAAGAAAGACCTACACAAGTTTGCATCATCCACACGAAAAACCCGGAAATTATGGCATAACCCTATCTCCTGGGAGTCCCAATCCTCAGCTGATCATATGCTGGAAAGGGTGATGGCTGAGTTGAAGGGAGAGTAGCCTGCTGTGAACATGCAGATGCCACTTGATTGAGAGCGGTGGCAAGAGGCTGCTGTTGTTCCGCAAAAGCTTGCTGCAGAGCAGTGAGGTGTTGCAGTATTTCTTCCATCAAAATGTTTGTCAGGTGACTTAGCACTGACACTAACATGCGGAGAAAACATGAACCTCACTTGTTGTCATGTTTACTATGGCACAGTTTACAGAACGAAGTACTTTATATAGCAGCATGTAAGATACAGATCATGTGTAGCACTGGACATGTTGACTGGACAACAGTATTACAGGATAGGCCAAGCACTCATCTGTGATTGCTTAAATAATATTGTTTCTTTGACGGCTCACCAGAGTGTGGCAGGGGTCAACCTAGGTGACCTCTATAAGTGCGCCCATGAGCTGTATGGATGTACGATCTCTGAAATCATGTGCATCATGAGTGGCGGTACATCAAATATATTCCTAGGGTCGTCATTTAAAGAGGTTCTTCAACAAGCAGTATTCTAGAACTGGCAGCACAAGTGATTGGTAAGCAATCTCCTTTGTAGACTGATTGCTGTTCCTCAGTGTTCTACCAATAAACTGAAGTCTGCCACCTTCTTCAGTTACAACTGAGCCTGTGTGATCAATCACTTTCATATTCCTACAAAGTGTTACATCCAGGTATTTGTATAAGTCGTCCAATTCCAATTGTGACTCATTGACGTAGGATACTAAGTTTCTTTGTTTTTTGAAGTGCACAGTTTTACATTTCTGAACATTTAAAGCATGTTGCCAATATTCACACCACTTTGAAATGTTCTCAAGGTCTGACTAAATATTTATGCAGTTTCTTTCATGCAGTATTTCATTACAGGTAACTGCATCATCTGAGATTACTATTAATTATGTCGGCAAGGTCATTAAAATACAACATGAACAGCAAAGGTATCAACACACTTTCCTGGGGCACACCTGAAGTTACTTCTACATCTAACGATGACTCTCCATCCAAGATGACATGCTGTGTCCTCCCCACAAAAAGTCCTCACTCCATTCACAAACTGCACTTGACAACTCATATGATCGTACTTTTGACAACAATCTTAGATGTGGTACTGAGTCAAACTATTTTCGGAAATCAAGAAATACTGCATATACCTGACTGCCTTGATTCAAAGCTTTCAGTATGTCATGTGAGAAAAGTGCGAGTTGGGTATCACATGATTGACGTTTTCAGAATATGTGCTGGTTGGCATTGAGGATGTATCATTATATTTGAGCTCAGAATGTGTTCTAAGATTATACAGCAAATGAATGTCAATGATATTGGATGGTAGTTTTGTGAATCACTTCTACTTCCCTTCTTGTAGACAGGTCTGGCCTATGCTTTTTTCCAAGAACTGGCCAGGTTTTTTTTTTTGTTCAAGGAATCTACAATAGACCATAGTGAGAAGATGGGCTAAGTCAGCAGCAAATTCAGTATAGAATCTGACAAAAATGCCATCAGGCCCTGGAGATTTCTTCAGTTTTAACAATTTCAGCTGTTTGTCTATACCACTGACACCAATATTAATTTCCCCCATTATTTCAGTGGGGTGAGGGTTAAATTGGGACAGTTCTCTTGCATCTTCCATTGTAAAGGAACATTTGAAAATGCTTTTGCCTCGCTACCTTCACTTTCAGTTTTGTCTCATTCGCTAGGGCTGTTCACTAACTTAGTGCCACTAAAAGCCTCTATATCTGTCCAAAATTTCTTTGGGTTTTGTGAAAGATCATTTGACAATGACAATATTCACAGAAAGCAACATGCATTGCTCTCTTATCAGCCAGACACATTTCATGTAGCCTCTCTCTATCTGTAGTACTATTCTTTGTTTTACACCTGCTATGCAGTAGTCTCTGTTTCTTTAGAAGTTTCTTCAAGTAGCTGTATTCATGGAGTGTCCTCCCAGTATGAACTGTTCTACTTGGTGCATATCTATCCTGTGCACAGTCAACTATTGTTTTAAACTTGAGCCATAGTTCATGTACACGCTCTTGCCCAGTGCTAAAAGTTTCAGATTCCTCTTTGAGACTTGACACTGACTTTTTTATCTAGTTTACTGAACATATATATCTTTCTGCTTGTTTTAGTTGTCCTTTGTAATCATTGTTCTCACAACTGCATCATGGTCACTGATACTAGTTTCGATGAGGGCATCCTCAAAGAGGTCAGGTCTGTTTCTTGCCATTAGAGCCAATGTATTTCCATCGTGAGTGGGGTTCCTGACTGTCTGTTCTAGATAGTTTTCATAATGCATTTAGTAATGTTTCACAGGATGTCTTCTCATGCCGACCACTAACAAAACTGTAATTTTCCCACTTAATTGTTGGATGACTGAAGTATCCACTGAGAACTTACAAACAAGTGAACAGAGGTTTCCTCTAAAGTTTTTGGTTACATCAGGAAATGAGTCTGGTGGGCATGCCCACACCTGATACTGAGTCTTGCCCAAACAATCACAAACGCGGCTTCCATTTCTACCCTGGTGGATCTGAGTTTCTTGTCTACTAACACAAATGCACCACCTCCACTTCCCATCTACCTATCCTTTCAATATACACTTAACATTTCCCCAAAAATCTCACTGCTATCAATTTTAGGTTTCAACCAGCTTTCTGTAGCTAGTATTATGTTAGCTTTTCAGGAGTGCTTCAAACTCTGGTACATTGTTGCGAACGCTTCAGCAGTTAACCATTAGTATTTTAATACCCTCACCTGTGAGAAGCATTTCATTCAGTCTTACACTGATACTTCTGAGTTTCTACAGCTATCGTTATCTGCATTGGATGGAGAGTCGACTAATCTAAAAAACCTTTGTGTGCGCTCACAAAGAGTCAGCTACATGAGTAGCAGCCTCTAATGCACAGAGCACACCTGACCCATTTAGGGGGACCCTACAGTTGTCTACCCTATAGCGCAAGTCCATGGAGTTGTAGCCTAGCTTGTCACAGAACTTTCAAATTCTCTGGTTCGTCCTTCCGCTCGGCTCAGAACCAAAGGATAATGCTGCAATTTTGAGCTTCATTGAAACTCCGTGTGCAAGGCTAGTCTTCTCAGCCTTCTCTGTCAGTTGCTGGAATGACTCAAGTATGACCTCCGAGCCCAGATAACAGGCATCATTTCTTCCAGTGTGTGCCACAATCTGCAGTTGCTTGTACCCTGTTCCCTCAATGGCTGCATGAATAGCTTCTTCAACATGTTGAATGAGGCTCCAAGGCATACACATTGAGTCCTTTCTTGTCCCTTGCTGCCATTTTCCTAAGGGTCACCATCATTTTCCACATGTCTAAACTGCCGACGATCAGTAGACCACTACCCTTTCGCATTTACCTCCTCTCGGCACTGGAAAAACAGGCTTCCCCATAACAGGTGAACTGGTACCACTGGTTCAGTTTCAGTGAAAGACAGCACCTCAAACTCGTTGGTTATGGAGATCGGTACAACATCCGAGTCCTCCCTGGTCCCCATCTAACCTGTACAGGAAACCTAGATCTACCATTGACACATCACTTGCAGTCAAATGGACAAGTAATGACGAATCCTGTACTTTCTGCAGAAAAGACATGATCTAAAGTGAGGTACCTCTGATATCATTATTACATGTACACAACTCTTGGGAGCTCTACCAGCACACCAATTTGCAGCAATTGCCAATCATTTGACAGTAATCAGGGTGATTTCCAGCTGCTTATGAACATCAACCAACTCATCCCATGTTCAAGAACAGCATTCACAGTGGCAATTCGTTGTCAGTATACTTTGCAGTAATAGTCTGCAGTGGGTGTTTTTGCCGCTGTACTCACAATATGACTCGTTCCACATCCCTAATGAGACTCCATGGCATGATTTACAGAGTACAGTGTGTGAATGAATAAAAGGAAAAGGCAAAATCTGTTTCAAGATCAGCTTCAGTTATCTCATGAGGAGAAGAAAATATATTTGTCTAGCTCAAATATACATATGGTCCTGACACAAGGTGCAATTACTGCATCTTGTTATGGTTTCCTGTTAATTTGTCAGTGGATAAATTATTAGAATATTAATCTGGACATAGTAAGGCTGCTGGGGATAATAATTTCCTTGCATACCTGGCACTTAGTCCCTGATACTGCAAATATCCTTATTTGATGACAGTGATCCATCATTGATTACGGTACATTTTAGAATGCAGGCTTTCATGGTTGTTATTTGCATTAGTGGTGGTAATTGTTTTTATGTGCATTATACTGTGTTCATGGCATAATTATTTGCCCAGTGTTTCATCTTCCAGTGTTGGAGATATGGGTCTTTAATGACTCAGAAAGCACTTAGTCTTGAATCAGCTCAGCAAGCCAATCACTTCATGACATCAGACAACCACCTAAGATTGCAGAGTTGTGCTGAAGTATGTTATGGACCTTTTGGTGGGAAAGAGTTGGCACTGTTTGTTTTATTTATCACTAAGGCCCGCAACTTGTCTAATTTCAATCTTCCTCATGTTCTGTTAAATTTGATTTTCTGGTTTTGAATTTCTATGGCCTCTCTACATACCCTAGCATAGGTATCATTAGCTCTTGGAAAAATCGCAGCATCAGAGAAACGAATTTGATGGTTCCCTGATCCCATTGCATAATCTGCTACTGCTGATTCATTCATTTTGCTCAGATGACACTTGCGTTTCTAAAGTCAATTGTTACTGCTTCTTTTTGCACTACTGACCACAAGAGCATGGGATTTTATATACTTCTCCTGTGGCAAGTGGTGGACATAGACCCTTTGCAGTGTTGAAATATTTGCACACCTTTCTTGTTGGTTTAACAACTCTATCAATATTATGTGTTCTGAATACTCCGCTGATGCGATCTGTTCTGAATACTCCTCTGATGCGATCTGCGACAATGTTTATAAATGGAACGAAAACTTTCCCTAAAGCCCAGGGTTCTTTTTCATTACAAGCTGTACACCTTTTAGGGTTAAGTGCCCTATTTCTCTCTGGCAGAGTAGCCATATATTTGTTAAAGATGACTATACTTCGGTGGTTTATTTAAGTGAGCCTATCACACAAATTACTGAATTCAACTACAGTCCAATCCAGTGACAACAACAGTTCACACTCTTGATGATTAGAACACAGTTCAGTTCAAACGCTCATTAATTTTAGACATTAAGATAACTTGTAGAAAATTAAACATCAAAGCTATTGAGTTTCATGTTGAAGAGAATGTGTATTCTCACTTACTTAATATATACTGTTTTGATTTGAGTCAAACAACGAGAGTGCTTCTGACGTAGATGTTAACTGTTCAATTTCAAACCGCAGACTGACTTTACATGGCTTCCACCATGCTTCTTTTATGTAGTTAAAACAATTAAATTTTATTTGTACATTGTTGTTTGTTAGCTTTTCGCATATTTTGATTAAAGTTTTACCTTTCTGAGCAGCTGAGTAGTGGACGGACTCTCATTCAAACATGAAATTTCAAGTACAGTAATAACTTCTACAGTTTACACTTGTCAGTTAGTGCAAACGTGATACTATTTCAGTAAACAACATACAGATGGTAATTACTTCAAAATTAAATGAGTGCATGTACTGCTAACAAGGCTATTATAAATGATTGAGGCAACTTCATAAATTCACTGTCACTACATTAATTGATGTATTATCACAAAACTCAAAAGTCATATATAAAAATTCAAAAAGTTTTTTATATTGCAGCCAAACTCTAGACTTCTGCCATGTGAGTGCAGCAGAGAGCAATTGAGCAAGATGGTGACAGGCGCCAAGAAAGCGCATGTTGTGCTTGAAATGCATTCACATCAGAAGCAAGAACAATGTGACACACTTCTGAACAAAGTTCAACAAAGGTCTGCCAACTCCATTCAGTGATAGTATGTGGAGTTTAAAGCTTCCAGTTGTCTCTGCAAGGGGACATCAACAGGTCGGCCTGCAGTGAGCGAAGAAATCGCAGACTACAACCAGATGAGTTTTGCACATAGCCCACAGAAGTCAACGAACAGAGCAAGCAGTGAGCTGAATATACCACAACCAACTGTTTGGAAAATCTTAAGGAAATTACTGATGCTGAAGCCTTACAATTTGCAAATTGCTACTAGCCCTGACTCATGATGACAAAATCAGATGCTCTGAATATTTGGCATAGTTGTAACAGCTTATGGAAGAGGGTGGATTTTTTGATAAATTCATATTCAGTGATGGAAAACATTTTTTTTTTTTAATGGCACAATGAACAAATCTGGGGGACACAGAATCCCCTTGCTATCATGCAGCACATTCGTGATTCACCAAAAGTTAATATGTTGTGTACACTCTCACAGTTTAAAGTCCCCTTTTCTACTGCGAGAAGACCATTATGGGACACCTATATCTGGGTATGCTGGAAAACTGGCTCATGCCACAACTGGAGATTGACAGTGTGGACTTCATCTACCAACATGATGTTCATTAATTCTTAAAAGTGGGAGTTGAGAAACAGATGGATCAGCCATGATGGGGTTTATCAGTAATTCATGTCGTAGTCTCTCCAGACCTAACCCCCCCCCCCCTTTTTTTTATGGGTTAAGTGAAAGATTCAGTGTTTAAGCCTCCTCTACAAACCAACCTTCCAGAATTGTGATCTTGCATCAACAATGCTTCTGAACAGACTGACAGCAACACAATGTGCTGAACATGGGATGAACTCGATTATCGACATGCATATGGAGCACTTGTATTATGTAAAAACTTTTTGAGTTTTTCTACGTGTGATGCAAAGCCCTGTGTCGATATGTCAAATAACACAGCTACTGCAAATCTGTGAAATCACTTCAATCATTTATAATAACTCTAATTTTCACAGCTGGTTGCATGAATACTTTGTTTCTACAGCTTTCCCATCTGCTTTATCAGGAATCCAGAGAACTTGTGTAGGTTTATATATGAACAGAATATAATAGAGGGAAACATTCCACGTGGGAAAAATATATCTAAAAACACAGATGATGTGACTTACCGGACGAAAGTGCTGGCAGGTCGATAGACACACAAACAAACACAAACATACACACGAAATTCAAGCTTTCGCAACAAACGGTTGCCTCATCAGGAAAGAGGGAAGGAGAGGGAAAGACGAAAGGATGTGGGTTTTAAGGGAGAGGGTAAGGAACCATTCCAATCCCGGGAGCGGAAAGACTTACCTTAGGGGGAAAAAAGGACAGGTGTACACTCGTAGGCTTGTGTCTGTGTTTGTGCGGATGGATATGTGTGTGTGTGTGTGTACACCTGTCCTTTTTTCCCCCTAAGGTAAATCTTTCCGCTCCCGGGATTGGAATGACTCCATACCCTCTCCCTTAAAACCCACATCCTTTCGTCTTTCCCTCTCCTTCACTCTTTCCTGATGAGGCAACCGTTTGTTGCGAAAGCTTGAATTTCGTGTGTATGTTTGTGTTTGTGTGTCTATCGACCTGCCAGCACTTTCGTTCGGTAAGTCACATCATCTGTGTTCTTAGATATATTTATATATGAACAATGATAATGAAACTAAACTACTGATATTTTGTAATTAACAGAGTTTCCAGGCAGACTAACAAGCTCATTATACTCATAGTAACCAAAAGAAAACAATACATGATTAACACTGGGTCAATATTTGAGATTTTTATGTACTGGGCTCATGTTGTATAAATGGCAGCATTCAAGATACCACAAAATCCATGTGCTTTGTGATAAGCTGATTCTGCATTAAAGACTGGCTATTATATCGAAAAATTAAAATCCATCAGGTTGAGTGAAAGTTGGTTTGTTTTGAAGTTCTATCACTATTTATTATGGTCCCTCTTAATGAAGTAATGTCACGGTTGTAAAGTATTTTCTCAGAGGATGTTATAGATCTCTTTAAACATTGTCTTACATCAACTTACTTTCAGTTGTACGACAAATTCTACGGGCAAACTGATGGTATAGCTATTGGGAACTCATTCAGCGCAGCTACAGAAAATTTTTATGTGGAAAAATTTGAAGAAGCAGTCCCTCAGACAATGAAGAACAAATCCTTACGCTGGTTTCGTTATGTGGATGGTACTTTCCTTATATGGTTCCATGGAGAAAAAGAATGCTCAGCATTCTTAATTTTCCAAATAATATGAAGTCTAATATATAATTCATTGTGGAAAAATAAAGGTCAAATTTTATTTTTGGATGTACAGGAATGCAGAAAGATTTACAAATTTTTAGAGCACAAAATCTTCAGAAAGCTCATACTCAGAGATAGATGTCTTCACAGAAATCCCAAGCAAAAACAGAAGTTATAAAATCATTGGTGATCTGGGCTAAAAGACTTTGTGAACCACAGTACAGGAGGATGAGCTCTATCATTTAAGAACTGGCTTCTGAAGAAACGACTACTCTGACAAAGAGAGAAATCGGCCACTACACCCTAAAATGTCTAGAGCTTGTAATAACAAAGAGCCTTTGGCTTTTGGGAAAGTTTTCTTTCCACTTGTAAAAATTGTCACAGATCGCACCAACAGAGTACTCAGACCACATAATGTTGATACAGTTGTTAAACCAACAAGAAAGGTGCACAAATATTCCAACACAGTACATAAAATCACATGCACTTGTGGCCAAGTGCACATAGGTACTACAAAAAGAAGCATTAACATCTGCCTTAAGGTACACAAGATCAATTATCATATGGGCAACACGAATGAATAAGGAGTAGCAAATCAAGCACTGGGATCAGGAAACCACCAAATTTGTTTCTCTGACACTGCAGTTTTTGCAAGATCTAATGATAACTATGCTAGGATGTATAGAGGGGAAGTAGAAATTCAGAACCACAAAATCGAGTTTACAGAACATGAAGAAGATTGAAATTAGATAAATTGTGGGCCTTAGTGCCAAATAAAACAAACAGTGCCAACTCTTTCCCAGTGAAAGATCCATAACACATCGGCATGATTCCATGATCTTAGGCAGCTGTCTTCTGACTTCAAGAACCGACCATTGCATAGATAAATATATACAATGTGGCTTGTTGGGTTGCTTGAGACTGCAACTGCTTTCCAACTCATTAAAGCCTGTGGTGATATCTCCAGTATTGGAAACGAAACGTTAGGTACAGAATTACGCTTTGGGCCGAGGTCTAATGCCAAGCAATAAGGCAAATTTTTCACACATTATGCCACAGGCAGACAAAGATTAATAACAATATCAACTGAAGGGGTAAATTGTGCAGAAAAGCAATTTCCTTCCTTAAGAAACAAAGTTCAAGTCTTCCCTATTCCTGTAACAAAAACATACTTCAGGAGATTTTCTATCAGCACAGACTTTCCCAACAGAGATACTTCAATATAGCAGGTTGATGCTAGTTATAAAAGTACAATTGAAAAAGTGCATAACACAGTTGTTCTGAATGACTTTGCAGGAAGAGGTATAAAACTCTTTGTGAATGACTTTGCACTCAAAATGACATTTTCATAAAAAGTAAAACTGAGAGACAATTAGTTCTGTGGATTGCTGTTGCTGGAGAGCATAAAATAATACCAAACTGATGCCAAATTCCCTCTTAAGAAAACATGTGTTTACTCACATTTTGATCCTATGAAACTTGAAAAATAAAATTGAGTCCATTATTAACAAAAAAATTTCTGAAATTTTTCAGTATTTTTCTGGAGAATTTTGGTCACAATTTTTCTGAAACGAGTGACCTGGGTCTTAGAATAAAACATAAATTGGTGGAAATGGGGCGAGTATACTACTAATGAACAGAATTAACTGATGCATATATTATGTCCCAACTTCATGGGGCATGGGCTTCACCTGTCAGTTGCCTGAGCATGTCTTGCAGACGTTCTCCTTCATTCAAACAGGTCTGGGGAACACATATGGGAATAAGCTGTGTCCTTCCCAACAGAACCACTACAGCATTCACATGTAGCTACGGAAAACCTATTCAAGATTGCTTAGCAGGGATCTGAACCCCAGTTCTCCCCAATGTGAGTACAGTGTCTTGTCTCTCAACCACCATACTCCATAAAATTTAAAGCCCCCCCCCCCCCCAACACACACACACAGTGAACTCTTTGTTCCTGAATAAGAATATTGTCACAACAAACTGATGTTCTGTACTAGCAAGTTCAAGTTATTGTTTTAATATACAGTCAATCATTGACCCTACAATAGCAAGCAATAAGGATATTGTGCAGAAATAGATAACACATCCAACAAAGCTTCTTGACACAATTACCTGTACTTTCCAGTACATTTACTGTCGTGTGGTATTTTTAGCTCGTCATAAAAATAAATTTTTATACACAACAAAACTATGAGATACACAGAAGTCTAAGTGTTACACAGGCATGCAAACCTAAATATACAACCTGATCTGCATAAACCTCGATGACATCATTGCCCCACATTCTTGTCTGTAAACACATTAACCATTTCAATCGTTCAGCTGCTAGTTGGCATGTTAAGCTGTATTTTGAGCATGTTTGTATGAGCCCACAAGACTTTAGTCTTGCACTGAATATGATCACTCCACAATTGAAATTAACATGCAATATTAATAAGAAAAACAGTTTCAAATTTATGCGACCATACTGGATTTTTCCGTGTTTGCATTAACTCAGATGGCTCTGAGCACTATGGGACTTAACTTCTGAGATCATCAGTCCCCTAGAACTTAGAACTACTTAAACCTAACTAACCTAAGGACATCACACACATCCATGCCTGAGGCAGGATTCGAACCTGCGACCGTAGCAGTCGTGCGGTTCTAGACAGTAGCGCCTAGAACCGCTCGGCCAGCTTTGCATTAACTATGGAACAAATTAATGATAGTTAAATTAAATAATCCACTTATAGTTGGTACCAGTACTTTGCTATTTTATACATGTATTTGTTCCACACACATCAAAGTTCTCTTTCACGACAAAATCTACAACACAAAGTATGTATGAATGAATGAAGGTATATTTCACTCACCACCATCATATAAACTATAATCAGCACCAACAAAGAAAATTTCAGTGCAATGTAAAGAAGTAATAAATACATTACATAATAAAGAAACAAATACATCAATACTCTTCTATATAATTACCTCCATGGTGGAGACACCTATCATACAATGAAAACTTTACTGACAACACCCAACCATTCCTCACTTAATGGCTGACTAGGAGCAGTAGCTTTCATTTTGTCAACTTTGTGTAAGAGCAAGTCTCCTAATTTCCAAACCTTTCTCCCCTGTAATTTCTGCGTGATGCTGTTCCATTACTTTCTATCATTTTAGGTGGCCACACCACTCTCTCTTCTATTCATTCACTCATGCACACCACTCTCTCTTCTATTCATTCACTCATGCACACCACTCTCTCTTCTATTCATTCACTCATGCACACCACTCTCTCTTCTATTCATTCACTCACGCACACCACTCTCTCTTCTGTTCATTGACTCTCCCATCCCACCCAAAACCTTGTAGATTTGATAGCATATGCTGGTGCATTCAAAAACTCAATCACACACCTAACCTCATATTCAGTGGATATCAATGATCAGAATGGGGAGGGATGCTATGTAACAATTTTTCTCTATACACAGTTTGTAGATATTAACTACAGAGTCAAGATTAAGCTGTCATCACACCAACATCAAAATGTATTACTTACTGGAGTGCAGAGTTTGTTACTGTCACGTAATTAACTCCAACTGTTTCATAGCATGTAATGAACAAGTGGCAAGTGGAACCATAGTTTCCAGTACAACATTACAATGACAAACAACTACAGAATATTTTTGTTAACTTTTGATACTCTCTGTAGCATTAATATTTGTAATTCACTCAGCTTAAAACTGCAAGTATTTGACTTCATTTGGACTACATGGAGACAAACAGCACAATTATTTCCTCTAACATGGAAGTTGAAAATCAACCAGTGGCAAAGAATGTTTAAGTACAGTGCTGACCATGTCATCATTTTATCCATCAAGATGACCACAATCAATCTCTAGTCTTAAGAAACAAATGCTTCAATAAGGATAAAACTGGTCTGCTCACTGCACCAGTTTTGCAACAATTCGACATGTCACAAGCTTTTTCAAATTCAGCACAAAATCTAGGTCCAATAGTTTCACATGTTAAAAAATTATACAATACAGTATTTCATAATTAGCTCTTAATTTCTAATACACTCATCAGGGATCAACAATATTTTCAAACAAGGAAATATTTCCCACAAAGTGAGTAATTTTATTTACTTTTTTATTAATTAACATATACACATCTTTTAGATTTTAATTTCCAACTTCTGTGTGCAAAAATACCAGAAGCTTTGCATAAAAACATTTTGAGTTGGTACCATACAAGGCGGATGGAATCACCACAACACTTTCAGAGTTCTCCTAGAAGTTATGTGACATAGTCTACAAAATAGTCAGAAACACTATTAAATAATAACAGTGGTTTTCCCAATATGGTGGTTTTGTTTTACATCTATATGGCCACAACCGAGAAAATAACGTATAATGATGTATGGTTAAGAGTAAAAGAAATTTAAAATCTGTTCATTCCAAAGAACATTGCGGAATCTCCACTGTATCACACACATCACTTTCTGGACTGTGGAGCTCCTCTGCCTTTTACTTTGTCACCGGCTGCATCCGATCCTGAAACAAATGTCCTTTGCAGTCTGGACTTCTGCTTTTCTCTAAAACTGTTGGCAATACCTTCCGATAATTCAGAAACCAATTCCATCGTCTCCTTCGGATACCGGCAACCAAGTAGTTCAACATTTGTGAACACCTGAGCAAGGCAAACTACTCTTTGTTCGGGGTATTTTGTTTTATGGGCTTCTATAAATGATTTCCGTAGTTGCCAGTGTTCCTCGGATTCATGCTCCACTTTGTACTTTTCGACATCCCAATACATATCAAAACTCATTTCTCACAATATATAACCATCAAACAAATACACAACACACACGACACACTTCAGCGTCCTCCAAAGCCAACGATAACATCTCCAAAGATTATCAACTTGTCACTTTGAAGCGATGAGTCGATCTAGAGCGCAGTGTAAGCAGCCAACGAGTTAAAATTTTAATTCGATTGGCACGGTGCATTCTAGTTGGCGGCATTGTTACACTTTACAGTGATCGCCATTTATTGCTGCTGTGCTATAACGTAATTGGATAGACACAAAATCTACTCGTCAATCGGTGGCAGGAGAAAACATATTTAAAAGGTTTGAAAATACGCAAGCTTTCGGAGCTAGTGTCTTCTTCTTCTGAAAGAAAGACTGAAGCGAAAAGAAGAGAGATGAAGGCAAACGACTTGCGTAACGCTCTCCATTTCCTAAACATCACCAGTCCTTTTCCTTCTGTAGCGACGCTGCCGCGCGCTAATTCAAGCTCGCCAGTGTGTGTGATGTGTGCGCGTGTGTCAGTGCAGTGCTGTGCTGTCGTAATTACAGTACACGACGTCTGTGTAGTTCAGCGCCCAACCTCTAGAGGCGCTGTGTTTTCTAGCTTTTATATACGTTCTGTTTTTTATTATTATTATTCCTTGTTTTTTCAGTTAATTGGTAGTTTCGTGCCTCCTGGCTTGTGTGGACGAATACTGTTTTCTCTCCAATAACTACGGAAGTTTTCCCAGGATTAAGGATCCCTCTGTAGAGGCCGTAAGCAAAGTTTGTAACCCCGATAAGTCCATGCCTTCCGGGCGTCGTCAGATACGCGCTCGCAATAAAGTTATTGTTGCTGAACTGAAGGTCTTTACTCTTCTGAATCACGTTAAGCAAAGGTCGGACAGCCACCAATTAGCTGAACCCGACACTTCATTCTTCTTCCTTTCCATTCAATGCTTCTGCCAGAAGAAGGAGGCACTGGTTCCGATAGCATGCGTATTTCCAAATCCTTTATAAGTGTTTTTTCCTGCCGCTGCTTGGTGAGCAGACTTTTTTTATACATACAATTATATTATATTGTCAAATACTGATTATTTTCGCTGATTTAGAGCTGGAGTTAGATCGACTGCTTCTTTCACTTACTGGGTCGAACGTTAGTTTTCTTTTTTATTGGTGTTATTGGCTGGTAACAAGGCCTCCTTATATGTGATAATTTACCTTTTAAACTTTGTCAAGAACATCTGTTACGAAGTTTGCTGTGTACATGATAAACTTCTGGGAACGTTAGTATCGCTGGCCAGAGAAAAGGACTCGCAGTCTTATCTCTGACGGTTGAGGAAACAGTTTAGTACTCTTTGTGACTCTAATGTGTTATGTCGTGTATTCTTGTGCGTATCGAGTTTCTATAAAACGAAGTGTGTTGTGTACTCCATACCACTGTGACGACTGTTATTCGTTATCACTACATACCGGAGTTCCACATTAGTGACCCCGCACTACGAGTGAACGCTAAAATAGTGCAAATTCGCGTCGCGACAATGTGGCCATCACGCCCGCGTTGTGTTACGCTGACCACGAATTTCATCAACCTCTTGTGCAGCCCACTATACATGAACAGTGCTCCATATGTCGCCCAACTGATTGACAGTGATGCATCTCACACTGCAGCCTCGTCGAAATTCGCAGGGGCACAACAGTGCAATGCAATTGACAATTCTCTTTTTGACTTTCCTACAGACTCTACCACTGTAAAGTCAACCCCAGCATTTCGTCAACATTTTCACGACCTGGACTACCGATCTGTGTCAACCACATTGCAGCTGTTATCATATGCACCGGAGAAGTGTCCACGTGATATGAATGCCATCTCATCTGTGCGTCATGGTCCGTGCCTCTGGTCCATGCAACAGCCTGCATAGCCAGCCATCATCCACCTGCAGTTCTCCCTGTGCTTTGCAGCCGTATTCCAACCAATTTACCGAACCGAACAGTCGACTGATTCACTGGTCATACTGCTGCCATTCTGTATGGACAACCCACACTTGTGATTCGCGTTCGTCTAAAGCACGTTCGCATTCAACGCCATCGTCAAAGATGACACAAATTATGCCACCCTAGTCAGCCACCTTGGCACCCACGATTACGCTATCTACAACGTCATCCCGGCACTTCCGTCTATGGACAAGTATAGAACTGCCAAAACATCGCTCTTATGATGCTTCTCCTGGACTTCCGATCAAGAGCTGCACCAGGTACTTTACAACGAACATTTACTGGTTGGGGCCCCCTCCAAATTGTGATGGCATCTTCACAGCATCATGCCCTGTGAGGCAATGTGGACAATCTGGATCGTCAAGCTCCCATCTCTGGTGCAGATGACTTTACTTGCCAAACGTAACCAGTCTCTTGAGTTCCATCTGTCCCTATCCGACCGTATTTTCGCCGTTTCTCGACATAGGCACAGCATAAACAAAGCTCACAACAATGCTATGGATATGCTTTCTGCTCTGCCATGCACACGACCTCCGGCAGCCACCGACAGTCGCTGAGCGCTCCCAGCCCTACCTGACGGTGACGTCATAGGAGCCACTGCCCCCTGTGTTCACAATATAAACTCGGTTCCAGCTGTCACTCCCAGCCCAGCAGCCACTGTGACTGCAGAGTGTCGCCTCTGTTGGTACCACGTCTGCTTTGGTGACACCACGTGCCTCTGTCATCAACCTTGTTACTACCCCAACTCCCCACATGGCGTGGTGCACCTCTTGCAGGCTATGAGAGGTGTAAGCTGCCTCAACACACACCAAGTCATTGCCTGCCCTCCAGCTACCGATGTCACTCTGAACAACTGACTGTATGTCCTCAATCACATCAGCGGACTACGTTTCCTGGTCGACACCAGATTGCACATCAGCACAGCTCCTTAGACGCCTGCCTTGCCTACATCTCAAGGCTTGTGCCTTCACTTGACGTGGACTTTAGACCTCAGCTTCACTAGACAATTCATGTGGTCGTTCATTATCACTGATATTATGGAGCCAGTACTGTGTGCTGATTTCCTATGGGCCTTTCAACTTCCACTGTTACTGCATGCAAATGAACTCATGTACCCACATCCTGTGCACAATGCTGACAGAACATGCACCCCGACTGCCTCACTGCCCCAATGCTATGATGCTGATGCTCCTTCATCCTTAGCCTTGGCCACGCCATTCTCAAGAGCCTCCATTCCTCAACTATCATCTATGCTTATGGATCTGCACCTGTCAACTGACACTTCAAGTCCCCTAACGCAGCTGCCCCTGCCTCAGTACATCGCCTACTGCTTATTATGTGCCCACTCCTGTGTTACCTGATGTCATCTGTGCTGCACTTGTGTTACCACTTTTCACCTCTCCCAATCTCGCATCTGTACCAGATGATGCCTGCTGCACCACATCCACACCTGTGCTGTATGCTACCTCCCACTCTGCACCCATGCATGCTCAGAATGGCCTTGCCTGCACCACATCCACACCTGTACAGTACACTACTGCCTGTGTCAAGACAGTGCCTGTACCTGCTGCTGCCTGCTGTTCCACACCATGACCATACCTCCACAGTTAATCGATTGCACCGTGCTTGTACACACACTGGCCTTTCCTGGAAGCCCAGCTCCAGTCTGCAGCTGCCTTCCAACATTGGCGTCTTTCCGGCCAAGCCAGAGCCTGCCTGCAGCACTGTCTGCCATGCCACATTCGAACTTTTCCTACTCATTGACTGCACTGCACAAGCACATGCAAAGTGCTTTGCTCGCGCAACCTAGCTCCTGCCTACAGCTGACATTCAGTGTCATTTCTCCTGTCTGGGAGACTGACCTCCACGTGGCCCTGCTGACAAACTCTCAACAAGTGACTCCAACTTGCATGATCTATTTATCTTGTGAGCTATCAACATACACCACATTAACACTTCACCCAGCCTGCCAGTTAATCACTACCCCAGATGTCTACCCCCTGACCACCTCCACACAGTGAAGTCAGGGGTGCACAAGTTGTTACAAGTTGGCATAGTTCACCCATCAGATAACAGCCAGGCCACACCCATCCGCTTTGTCCCTAAGGACGGTTCCGTCAGACTTTGTGGGGACTATTGTGCCTTGAATGCCCACACAATCATGGACAATTACCCACTTCCTAATATCTGAGAATTCACATACTAACTTGCTAGCACTAAACAGTTCGGTGTAATTTATTGTAAGAAGGCATTTCAGCAGATACATTATGGACTGAAAAAAGCTTCTCAAACCTGGCAATGCATTATAGGCAGCTTGTTTTTTATGTTTCCTTTTTGTAACATGTATCTGAACAATATCCTCATTTTTTCCCCAGACATGGACTCACACTCTGCCCACCTCAAAGAAGTTTTTGGCTCTTTCAAAGCCAATGGTGCAGAGGACAACATTGACAAATGTCAACTCTGTCAGGGGCAAGTCACCTTCTTGGGTCAATAATTGATACTTCTGGCATCTGCCCAACGCCAGAGCACACAGAGCTGATTTGTATCCTACCGCCACCATCCAACTAACACAAACTCTTCCTGAGGATGATAAATTTCTTTCGCCATCACTTGCCCCAAACACAGTCTCTCAAAGGCAAAAATTCAACCGTTCACAGGAAGCTCCCATGGACCGCAGACATGCAGCATGCCTTCGAAGAGATCAAGGACGATCTGGTTCAGGCAGCCACCTTAGCTCACCCAATTCCAGAAGCTCCCCTGCCCATCACTGCTGACACTAGCGATTTGGCAGCAAGAGCTGTTCCTCAGCAAGAGATCGATGACTCCATCAGCCCTTGCACTTCTTCTCCCATAAGCTGACTGATGCTTAAGACTGGGAACTACTGGCTGTTTACAAGGCGATGTGGTATTTCAGAGAAGATACTGAAGGATGCCTCCTTGCCATTTACATGGATCACTGGCCCTTAGCCAACGTAATCTGTAGCCTATCCTAGATAGAGTGCCTCTGTCATTACCGTCACCTCAGAAACATCACACAGTTCGCTACAGACATCCGTCACGTTAAACACACAGACAGCATAGTCATTGACTGCTTGTCATACATAGACGTCTTTTCGGCCACGAACGACTTTGACAAACTTGTGCAGGTTCAACGGGATGATCCTTAGCTATAGAAACTCTTAAAAGATATCTCCTCCACCCTCAGCACTGAAAGTTTATCCATGGTTCAGCTCGCCCTATTCTCTATGACACATTCCACAGATGCACATGCCCTCTCATCACACAACAATTCCACAGAATTATTTTCGATCTGTTTCACAATTTCTCCCACCCTGGTGTCAACTTGATACTCGCTTTATAATTGAGGGACAAGTTTGGCCCCATGTTAAACAAGACTGCAAGTTGTGGAAGACGGCCTGTCTAACTTGTAAAACCAGTCAGCACACTCAGCTCTAGCTAGGCCCATTCCAGATACTGAAGGGACACTTACAACTCATTTATGTGGACCTGGTTGGTCCCCTCCCCCATCTGGCAACTACAGCCGCCTCCTCTCCATTATTGATTGGGTAACACGCTAGGTAGAGGTTACCCACATCCAAGATATTACAGCTGAAACTGTTCCCAGAGCTCTCGAGCATTTTGACCGCCCTGCCTCCAAAGTAGGCAATTCAAGGTAGGCAAGGTAGGTAATTCATTTACTTGCTGTTTGCTCAACTCTGTAAACTATGTGGCATTATCCATTACAGAACCACCACCTACCACCTTCAAGTTAATGGGCTTCTAGATAGGTGGCATTGCACCCTAAGGGCCACTCTTATGTGCCACGAGGGTGACTGTTCTGATGCACTCCTATAGGTGCTGTTGGGTATCTGCACAGTGCATAAACAAGATCTCAATACCTCACTATCCAAAATTTGATATGGCAAGATGCTATGCCTCCCCAGTGATTTCATCTCTTCCGACTGCCCCCCCCCCCCAATGTTAACCTCACTTCCTGCCTTGGTTGACAGTGTCTGGTGTCACATTGCTAACCTTAATGTTCCTCCCCCTTTCCCCCATTCCCCTCCTCAAATTTTCCTTTCCAAAGACCAGCCATGTGCGAAATTGTCATGCTGCATGTTGATACTGTCCATGCTGCCCTCCAACCATCATGTTATGGCCCACATAAGATTATCCCAATGTGGCCCCAACACCTATGATGTTCTGCTTAAAAGCAAGCCAGTCACAGTCTTCATCAATGGCAGAAACCTGCTTGGTATTTTATCAACAAGATCCCTGATACAGCCTCTCCCATCACGGGGGCTTCCTCCCCCCCCCCCCCACTCTTAACCCACCTCACTGTGACTGTGTCCTCTTGTTTTGAGACGCTACTCGATGTCTGCTGCTTCACACAAAGAATCTTAGCCTCACAGTTACATATAGGGAACTGGCTGTCACATGGGCTCATGTTGACTGCATGGTCTTGCCTGAGTCCCCAGTACACCATTTCCAGGAAGTTCTCACCTTACATGATAACGTCAGTCCCACAACTCTGAAAACAAATATCATCAATGACAGTCTCCTGGCCATCTCCACTACTCTCCTGACCCCTCCAGATGGCGAGCTCCTCACACACTCATCCACTGCACACATACTGTGGAATACATCTTTTCCACCTCCCCCCTCCTATGCTCACCCATGGAGGCCACGCCATCCATGCACCCAGCCATTTCTGTGACTATGTCTCTACGCTCTGCACCTACTGGGGGGATAGGGGTGGGGGTGGTATTGGGTCTCTGTGGGAAAGTTAGCATCATTGGCCAGAGACAACTCGCAGTCTTATTTCTGACAGTTGACGGAGTCACTCTATGACTAGAGTGTGGTATGTTGTGTTTTCTTCTGTGTATCATATTTCTACAAAATGAAGTGTGTTGTGTACTCTGTACCAATGTGTAGTCTATCATTCGCTCACTTTTTGCAGGAGTTCCACTCACTTTATCACTGCTGGCTTATTAGAACTGTATTGCTAGACTATATTCCGACTTTTTGTGTTACAGATGGTATTCCATAAGCTCACTTACCATTTATTAAATGTACAGTCTGAATGGATCTTTAAAAGAAGAAAAAATAACTGAAAATTTTTATTGTGAAACTTGTGAAGCTGAGAGTCGATTCACACTTGACAGAAAGGAACATTAAAACATTCCTCAACGCATCTCATGTGGTGGCATTTTCATGTGGAAGTCATGTACGATGTGGGTATGATACGTATAAATGAGTTGTGACATGGTGTGGTAGACTTATATTTTATTAGATGAATATTTACACAGGTAGAGACACACAACTGTTCACCATGGACGCTAAGAACGACCTGATGTCTTTAGTGAAGCCACAGAAATTGCACTCACAGCACCTCAACCATTTATATTGCAGTGGAAGTCCCCACAGAGGACCCCCTCCCTTGCCCCCCATAGTGCGGAGTACTGAAGGAAAAATGAGAGTGTGGTTGGTGACTGCAGAAGTGATAGATACAGCTGTAGATGACTTTTGGCACTGTGACTGACACTTTTGTGATACATGACCAGCCCGTTTCTGGAAGAGATCATGCATAGAAACATGTGACCAGTCATGCCATGGTTGCGACTTACATGAGACATGACTGGACCGTTTCTGAAAGTTGTGGTGAGAATAGTATGAGTGCTGAATAAGTGGTATGCCTGAAGCTGATGTAAGAAGTTTCTAGCGTGTCCATACAGGATGTTGGTAGTATAACTGAAGAGGCATGGGGTGGTGGTGGCGCGGATTTCAGCATGTGGGGGCCATACATGCTAGATGGACTTTGATCCAATTAAAGGAGCATCGTATGTTGAGGAGGAAGTGCGGTCGACGTGAACCGTTAATTTATTTGTGGGAGTGAACTTCGAAGATAATGGTCTATGCAGAGGCCATCAGTGGCAGAGTGGGGCCATGGGGTGACAGGAATACATGGTACCAATGTGTTCTGGATTGTGGTCGACATAAACAGAGATGCGATTGCAGAGTTGGCGAATTGCATTTGGAAATGGTGAAAAAGTTGTCATGTTGCATTCAGTTTCTCCAATGTACTCGGGGTGTGGTGATGTAGAGCATTGTCAACCTGTCGTAGGTGTGTGGTAGTTGAATGTAGAACCAGGTGAATGTATCTGGTATGTTCAGAGTTGTCATGTGAAAAATGGCATTAAGAGGAAGCTGGGCTGTGTGCTGGTGAAATCATGTGGAAGAGATGTGGTGACAGCAAACTGTAGAGGCAGAAGGTGTGCTTGATGATGCCAGCAGTGGATTAGCCGAGTGGCAAGATGGGGTATGGTGTACTAACAAATGTGCTTTGCAATATATCCAGGGTCAACGACAATGTGGGTTCCAGGTATAATGGGGAGTGGGTGTGGCCGGACGTCTTGTGGGCATGAGCACTCTCACACTTGTCGTCATGACAGTTGTGTACTGAGACAGTGAGCTGTGCAAATGTCATGGCGAGGGCATTAGATATGTCATTATTACAGTATTGGAGCAAAGTGTTCATTGTATGGAGTGCATCCATTGACACAAAGCAGTCAGTGTAGCATTGATGAATCACCAAGACCTGGTCGGCTGAGGAGGCACACTGCTTGAGTGTTTTGATGGATATACACACATCAAAAAATGTTTGGCTCACCCTGGTTCCCAGAACTCCTGAAGATAGACATTGACTGTGGATATTGTATCACAGACACAGTCCCTTTCACTGTTCAGCGATGTCACTAAACTCGCCCAAAGATGTAAACAACCATGCATGAGCAGCGCCTATTAGACGGAGGGGGTCCGGCAACTGATCAGTTCCAGTCATTCCAGCTGGAAGGAGGTACACGGCTAGTGTTGTCTGTAGTTCAACCATGCTTAGATGGTCAATACCGTGGTTCGATCACGTCCACATTGTTCCTTTGTGCCAGGAAGGGCTCTCAACAAGGGAAGTGTCCAGGTATCTCGGTTTAAACCAAAACGATGTTTTTCGGGCATGGAGGAGATACGGAGAGACAGGAACTGATGACATGCCTCGCTCAGGCCGCCCAAGGGCTACTACTGCAGAGAATGACTGCTACCTATGGATTATGGCTCAGAGGAAACCTGACAGCAATGCCACCATGTTCAGTAATGCTTTTCGTGCAGGCACAGGACATCGTGTTATGACTCAAGCTGTGCAGACTAGGCTGCATGGTGTGCAACTTCACTCCCGACGTCCATGACAAGGTCCATCTTTGCAACCACAACACCATGCAGCGCAGTACAGATGGGCCCCACAACATGCCCAATGGACTGCTCAGGATTGGCATTACATTCTCTTCACCGCTGAGTATCGCATATGCCTTCAACCAGACAATCGTTGGAGACGTGTTTGGAGGTAACCCAGTCCTGAACGCCTTAGACCCACTAACCAGCAAGTGCAGCAACTTGGAGGTTCCCTGCTGCTATGGGGTGGCATTATGTAAGGCCAACATACGCCTCTGGTGGTCATTGAAGGCGCCATAGCGGTTTTACGATACTTGAATGCCATCCTCTGACCAATAGTGCAACCATATCAGAAGCATATTGGCAAGGCATTTATCTTCATGGATGACAATTCGCGCTCCCATCGTGCACATCTTGTGAATGACTTCCTTCAGGATAACGACATCACTCGACAAGAGTGGCCAGCATGTTCTCCAGATATGAACGCTATCGAACATGCCTGGGATACACTGAAAAGGGTTATTTACAGACAACGTGACCCACCAACCACTCTGAGGGATCTTCAGCGAATCGCCGTTGAGGAGTGGGACAATCTATACCAACAGTGTCTTGATGAACTTGTGGATAGTATGCCATGATGAATACAGGCATGCATCAATGCAAGAGGACGTGCTACTGAGGTTTAGAGGTACCAGTGTGTATAGCAATCTGGACCACCACCTCTGAAGGTCTCGCTGTATGGTGGTACAACACGCAATGTGTGGTTTTCATGAGCAAAAAAAGGTCAGCAATGATGATTACGTTGAACTCTATTCCAATTTTCTGTACAGGTTCCGGAACCCTCGGAACCTAGGTGATGTAAAACTTTTTTTTATGTGTGTACTATTGTCTTCTTGTTGTTTGTCTTGAATGGTCGATGTATCAGGTGGGGGTGGAAGTATCAGGCTAAAGGCTATGGGATGTAGCAGCCTGTGGTCCGTGTGCAGGAGTGAAGTGTGTTGGGCGACCAAGCAGAGGTGAAAGTCCATCCCTAGGTCTGATTTTATAGTGTCTTTAACAGAGGACATCTATGTGAGGTGAAAAGACAGTGACATTTTCAGAATGGGGGTCATGGATCCATGCACTGCAAATGGTGAGCTGGTAGCCTCACGTGGTCACAGTGCCCTTAGTTCGACCTTTGTTGGTGAGCAATCAGGAGGTAGCAGGTAGATGTCTGCTGAAAGGTGACTCACCTGAGGTGATGAGGCAGGTTGCACAGTTGAAAACATTGTTCTTGGAAGTGGGAACAGAGGAAGTGGAAGCCCTGTGAAACTTTCATCAAAGTCCAAGTTGAAGAGAAGATTCCATGCTTGTATACAATCGGAGATGTGAAGTCCGGTAGCAGTCATTGTCGTTGGAGTGAGAGAAGATTCGCTGCTGTGTGGGGCGAGGGCAACTAGCATAGTCTTCTAGAATAGATGAACTTGTTTCTGGCACTATTGAGTAGCCACGAGACAGGTGACAGTAGCAGGCAGTGTCTGCAACGGCTTCCACTGGAATGTTGCTCCATCTGGGACGTGGTTGCACGGCATGCAGTCGTTTGTTTTGGCCAGGTAAAGGTCGTTGCACCAAGCGGCAGTGGTGACATATGTTGCAGATGCCGATAGAAGCAGTTCTGCCCAGGTGTAGTGGAGTCAGCCGCATGTTGCAGCTACAAGGGCGCAACATGGATGGCGGTGTACTGCGCAAGGATGTGCATAGTGTGTTTGACGGCATTCTTTGCAGGCCCAGGCGTGACACAGATGGCGATGAACTGCGGTTTTGTGCTGTTGCGCCAACGTTGTCGCTCTAGCTGGGTGCAGTGACATCAGCGTCGGCTCGGCCATTGCTGGGAAGGATGCAAGACAAAACTGACTCTGTAACACATGGTGGCCAGCGACGATAACAGTGTCAACGATATCAGTGCACTGTCGGTCGTCGACGGAATGTTCATGACGTATTATTCACTTGTGAAGTCAATCGTTACAAAAGAGTTATCGAAAATCTCGGACCAGGCATGAGGTTGGTCCAAGTATGTTTCAGATCCATCTGTGACATGAAGCAAATGTTCGAAATGCGGCAGGCGGCAGCATCAAAGTAGGTTCGAACTAATTTGCGTGTGCTGTGAAAAATACAGTGTCCGTGGCGAATAAAAATGAATCCGAGCTGCTGAGATGTTACAGCTGAACAGCTGTGTAGTGTATCTGCAAAGTGCGAATGGCGATGCAGTTCCATATTAAATCGTTTGTTGCTTTCAATTGTTTGGCACTCACGAAATAAATCGAAGCACAGCGTTGACACACATCACTTGCAGGATTGATCACTGTAAGAGATCAAGGAGTCTATTCAAAAACGCTGCACTGTCCAGTACAGAAAACGTCAGCGTCGTTTGCAAATTCCGGCATATGATGGTTACACGCAGATCGAGTTGTTTGTTGTAGTAGCCGTATCAGTGTGAAAATAACCTCTTGCACAGCTGTCGCAAATTGTTGGGATCATCACTGTCATGTTATAATGGTGGATTTTATAGTTTGTGTCATATCACCACTCTCATGTTATAGTGGTCTTTATTTTATTGTTTACTTTGTTTTCCCGATCTTTGCAAAGATTCAGTGAATACTTGTATATTTTTCCTATATCTGTAACCGAAAAGAAAAAGATTTAGGTTTTACAATACTGGGATAAAGAGAAGGTCTAAACGGTGTCTAAACAAGAACAGAAATTTATGAAACGATTTTCATTAGACAAACTTTTTTAAAAGGGAAAGTCAGCCCTATTGCAGGAGAAAAGGAAAAGTAAAATAAGCCAACTTAGCGATATTAAGGGAATTGAATAAGGAAAACAGAGACTAAAAGTAGTTTATGGGTTTTGCTATTTGGGCAGAAAAATTACAGATTATTTTTCGAAGTAAAAACAAGGCTATGAAATGTGGACTGGTAACAGCAAGAAATGTGTTCCTAAGGATGAGAAATCTGCTGACTTCAAATCTAAATTTAAGAGTTAGGAAATCTTCTGAGAAGGTTTTTTATATGGAAATAAAATATGGATGATCAGTAGACAAGAAGAGAATAGGAACTTTTAAAGAATGATGTTACATAAGAGTGCTGAAGATTAGATGGTTAGATAAGATATATAATGAAGAGTTAAGCCATCAGCACATGTACTGCGGATTCAAACGTCAACGTTGAGAGATGTAAGATAAAAATTATTTCATCACTCTCACTTTTTAGTAAAGCACTAACGTCGTTCTGATTTGATTGCTGTTTCTATTCGGTAGCAGAAGCCTTAGAACATTTGAAATATAAGACTAAACAAGAAAGTGCAAAATGTGTTACTGCAAATAGTAAAAGCTCTCTTTGTACAAGGTGGTCGTCATTAAACAGACGTTGTTCTGAGAGCTGTAGTGCAGGCTGTATACAGCAGCATGCTGAAACATCTCAGTTATCTTCTATAATATAATAAAAAAATATAATAAAAAATATGTTTAGATATATGGAATCATGAGATTAAATTTTCGGCACTTAGACAAGCACTATGAGCTGGGCTATGCCTGTAAATGGGTTCATATTAGTTCTGCACAGGCGTAATAGTCTTTCTCTTGTTGTAGATTTAATCTTACCAATTAATAATACTACCTTCGATCGCCATATCCAAATACAAAATCTTGACTGTGTCCACGATATGGTAATCGGATCTTTGTGATAAAGTACACAGGTGGGTTTCAATCCTTCTTATTAAAGTACTACTTGGAATAATAATTCAATCTTTCACTAACGAAATAAGAATGTATTATTTCTTTTACACACATAAAAAATACAGACTTTTCACTTATTCTCATAACCAAAATGGCTACCTCCCATTACGCTCTGCCGGCCGCAGTGGCCGAGCGGTTCTAGGCGCTTCAGACTGGAACCGCGCGACTGATACGGTCACAGGTTCGAATCCTGCCTCGGGCATGGATGTGTGTGATGTCCTTAGGTTAGTTAGGTTTAAGTAGTTCTAAGTTCTAGGGGACTGATGACCTCAGATGTTAAGTCCCATAGTGCTCAGAGCCGTTTTTTGATTACGCTCTAAAATAACGTATGTCTACACTCGTTCATTAGCAGAGAGAGACTCCTTCCTCTTACCAAGGAACAGGAAAAACATTTTATGTTTTTTAACATCAGGAAATCAAAAATTCATGACAATAGGCGCAGGCTCTACGCTGGGCTACTGCTTCACTTATCCGCTTTGTCTTTAAAGAAAACGAAAACATAAAAGCAAGAAATGCAAAAGGCACATCACATATGCCCCCCGACTGTATACTGTAGGAAATAAGTCTCTTTATTTAGGGATACAGTATCCAGTAACCTTTTTTACATTGGGGCTTATAATTTGGTCACTTAGTGCACATCAATGGAGTTATAATACCTTTATGCTACCACAAGTATATCTACAAAGCTTCATGTCTTTGTCCATTGCAAATTCATACACATAAATACATTCATATACCATATATACATTATATCACATAACTGCACGTCCATGTTGTGCTGACATCTTAGTCTGTTATATCCTAACATTTGTTAAATATGTTTGGTGTGAACAGGGGAAAAATTTTAAATTTCCTAAATTGTACTTCCATCCTGTTCTAATTTTTATTTTTCACTTGCTTTCGGTTCATTGGCAATTCTGAGAAGGTGTCCTTTCGGCAAACGCTACCTCATTTTTCGCTGTACTTATGGCCTGCAGCATCTCATTGTTTAACACGCCCGTTGCAGTGACCGAAGCGCCACGTGAGCACCAGCACTGCCCACACATCCATTGTAATGTCGCTCCAGGCTTATGAAGTCGGTGTTGAGTATGCCCTCCAGTTTGGAAACTGGATACGACGGATTCAGCTCCAACGCTGAACCCAAAGAACACCAATACCTCATCTCGTACCTGGATGAAGTTTTCGGCCAGTGAAATTGAAGGTAAGTGCCGCACTGCAAGACCTCACATTATCTTCCACTGTGATTATAGTTTGGCGGTCCTCACACATCAGTTAATGGTTATATGGATTTCCTCTTATTTCTCCGTTGCACAAGCATCACACTCACTATATTCACTTCGCTAGACTGTAGCGTTTACTCTTATCATGGCTCAGCCATTAATTTCACTATTATCAGACCTTACTATTTTTGTAACACTTCACACATGTGAGTATTTTACTTGTCCATCATGTTGCACTTCACTTACATACATAAATGGTTCTCCTTTAAGAATAAAATTTGACATAAAATTCACTATAGTACATACATTTTCCATAGACATTGACAATAATAAAGTTGACAAATAAATGTACAATTCACATTCCCATTTCATATATGGACTCCATGACATGCACCATCTTATACACTAATATATAAATCATTAGGAATCTTGTATTTATTCTGAATATTTGCATTTACTTTACTTGTCTTGCATTTACTTTACTTGTCTTCACAACTACACATAGAAAATACGTTCCAGCAATACTCACTACATGGAAAAAAGAAGATTTGCTAGGGTCTGCTTCAGAGATCAAGCTACTTCTAGGATTGCTATTTCTAAGATTGCTACTTGTAGTGTGTCGTTAGTGCACTTGTTCTATCCTTGGCATTTGATAAATGTTCATACTATGTACAATATTTACAAGTGCTCGTTTGTGAGCGAACATGGGGAATGTTTTATCCCTTGACAATCCTGTCTTCATCACTGCTTGTTGATCGTTGTACTATTTCACATTGGTATACACATATTTCAAGCCGTATATTGCCTTACTGATGTGGCGCCATACACATGTTTGCCCTCATAACGTGTGACCAGTAATTTTACTGTATTTTTGTCATATGTAATTCCACTCATAATTCATTCCCACTAAAGAAGAAGGTGCTTATGCTAAATGTACTTCTTTCGTTTGTGCATGTGTCAAGAACACAGTGTAGAAAATATTGTTTTACTCCATTTTGTGTTCATCCCCTGTACGAATTGTATATCATATTTTCAATTATATTCACCTTATAGTAGCTCAAGCTGTAACAGTTAGTCTCTAAGGAAATATTTTTCATACTAAGTTGTTTACATTCTGATGTATGTGTAGCAAATTACTGTGCTGTGGTGTACATTAAATGTACTGTGTACCTTTGTTACTATTGACTTCACTGTGTCTTCTTTACTCTTCACTGCTTCTTTGAGATGTTCGTTTTCACAATTACTTACCATACATGTTTCATCATACTTCACCTTCCACACACATACAATCATTCATTCTGAGACTTAAAATTATACAGGGTGTTACAAAAAGGTTCGACCAAACTTTCAGGAAACATTCCTCACACACAAATAAAGAAAACATGTTATGTGGACATGTGTCCGGAAATGCTTAATATCCATGTTAGAGCTCATTTTAGTTTCGTCAGTATGTACTGTACTTCCTCGATTCACCGCCAGTTGGCCCAATTGAAGGAAGGTAATGTTGAGCATGTGCCTTTACAAGTACGACACAACATGAGGTTCATGCACGATGGATCTCCTGCACATTTCAGTCGAAGTGTTCGTACGCTTCTCAACAACAGATTCGATGACCGATGGATTGGTAGAGGCGGACCAATTCCATGGCCTCTGCGCTCTCCTGATCTCAACCCTCTTGACTTTCATTTATGGGAGCATTTGAAAGCTCTTGTCTACGCAACCCCGGTACCAAATGTAGAGACTTCTCGTGCTCGTATTGTGGATGGCTGTGATACAATACGCCATTCTCCAGGGCTGCATCAGTGCATCAGGGATTCCATGCAACGGAGGGTGGATGCATGTATCCTCGCTAACGGAGGACATTGTAGGGAAGCAGCTTACTCACACTGTAGTAAATTCATATCAGTCTTTCCATTGTGTACCAGCCAGTCTGCTGTAACTAGCTCTGACGTCATAAATGTTGCGCAATACTTTAAAAATCAAGCAAATAACCTAAAACTTTTCTAGCATGTCAAGAGTAATACTAAATTAATGTGTGTTGAATATCACTTCGATAACTTTAGCCATTTTCGAAATTTGGACGTTTTTCTGTAAAAATCATTGGCGCAACAGAAAAGAGCTAGAGACTTCAAAATTTATAATTAGATTCTTCATTCATAATAATTTAATAAAAACAGTACTTTGAATTTCACAAATTAAAATTTTAGTGGAAATTCATGATTTTCTGGTTTTCGTCTCAAAACTTAAGGAAGCAAGATAGATTAAGTAGGCTAATAAATAAGGCTAGGATGTTTAGATTTAAATAGGTTGGAGATCCGCTATAACTATGAAGATGTGAAAAGTTTCTTTTGAATACCTATAAAATTATAGCGATAGCGTATCTCCAAAGGGCCAGTTCAGAGCTTATCTACTGCGTGCAGTGTAATTAAATTAATTCTCTCGCCCAAAATATTTAACTTAGCCACGTCAAAATTTTATTATCAATACTTACCTGCGTGCTGAATGCACATTTAAATTAAGAGCTTCATCAGCCATCAGCAAGAGAAGCTATGATTTATTCGGTAACTTAATGTGGTGCATTACTAGCCCAGCGGCTAGTCGGGTGAGCCGATTTGATCAGGCGTTCCCTTAGCCGTCCGCACCGCGGCTTTATATATAAGAACGCTGCGCGAGGAAGAAAGGCCCCAGTTCTCTCCAGACGCTGAATAACACGCCATCTGTGTCGGGAGTCGCGTCGCGTCGGTATCACTGCTACAAACAGCCTCGGATGCCGTATTCAGTTACTCGAGATGCGCGTAACCAGGAAATCATTTTCAAGTGAAGTGTTAATTCTGGGATGACTTTCATTATCGATCTTCAGTTTGCGTATTGTCGTATTTTCACGTGCCGTCGCGGGACAGACATTCTACCAATTATTTAGCGTGGCGTTTGATGAAATATAATCATCAAATTATGGCGAGCATTCATTTTAACATTTAATTCGGACATTTATAGTTGTATCAGCGCATTAGACTCTGAACTGCTCTGTTAGTTAGGTTGTATGGATACTTGTGTTTTTCATCTGTGACTTTCATAATATATTCAACTATTTTGGAACATCGTTTTGATTATAAATCCCGGACAATCTCCTAATTCCTCAGAGCTATAAGCTGCAGCTATAATTGTATTCTCAGATGAAGTGGGCACTAGGAATTCTAATTACAGGCTTCACGTTTTGTTAAATCACTTTCTGGTTGCTAAAGTGAAACTAGAGAGCCAGTGTTGAGAACGGCGAAAGACAGGATAAATACCGTTCTACATAATAGGAACTGATTTTACATACATCCAAACTTTTATACAGCAATCATCATATTTTCAAAAACACGCCGCCCCACAACATTTTAAACATTTCCTGGAACGAAGTGTTTGAAGTCACGCTGGTACGTTCTGTTGCTGTGTGTTTCCATTCCATGATTAATGTGATTTGAAGAGAAGTAATAAAATGAGCTCTAACATGGAAAGTAAGCATTTCCGGACACATGTCCACATAACATATTCTCTTTCTTTGTGTGTGAGTGCCGTCTGCAGTTCAACGTGCCACGTCGCATCAGTAATCCTGGTACGCCGCGCCGGCAACGCCATACGTCGTGCAGAAGGAACTAAGTTAAGTGAAAAGCTGTTAAAAATTTTACTAACCTGCACTAAAAGACTGTCGGCGATGGAACCGCCAAAAGAAACTGAGGTTAAACTTAAATCAGAACCTATGTCTGTTGAAGGAACTGTAAATCCAGACAACGGTTCAAGTGTGAATATGCATGAAAGTAGTAATGTTAAGGTGAAATATGAAATATTGTCTCCTGACAGTAGTGTGGGAAGGGGCAATGATTTAATAATAGAGACTCCTGTAGTAAAGCAGAAAGCAGAAATTGTTAATTTATTGGATGATAGTTTCTCTGTTGAATTAAAAATGAATCAGTCAACAGAGGTGGTAGAGTTTAAGAAGGAGAAGTTAGGTGTGACTGATCAATCAGAAGTTTCATTTAGTTTTGATGATTCTGGTGTTGGAGCTAGTTTTTCGTCACCTGAGTGTGATAAAAAGCCAGCTAGTGAGCAACCCAGAGATGCTGGGGCTGTTGATTTAAATGTTATATTACAAGCAATAGCTGCCAGTAATGCAAAAATGACAGCTGAATTAAAGTCTGAAATGGTGGCCAGTCAAACAAATCTTAATAAACGGTTTGAGGCAATGGACAATAAATTAGAATCCAATAATGCTGAATTAAAGTCGGAAATAAGTGAACAGGTCAAAAGCAGTAATGCTGAATTAAAATCTCAAATTATGGCCGGCCACACTAATTTTAATAAACGATTGGAGGTAATGGACGATACCTTCAAGGCTGGTTGCAATAAGTTGAAAGAGGATCTAGACAGTTTAAATTGTAAAATTGATTACAATCATGATGATATTAAGAAAAAGGTTGCTCAACTATTTTCGGAAATCTATAAAACAGTAAAATCCGAAGTTGCTGAGGTTCGCAAAGACTTCCAAATGGAAGATGCGAAGCTGGAGCACAAGTTAACAGAAAAGATCGAGACGGAATCTGAACTGTGCTCAGATAGATTTAAAGATGTTAATATAAAGGTAAACATATGTCAAGCTGACATAGATGCAATCAAAACTGATACTACTCATATTGTACAAAGAGTAGATAATGTGGAAATGAAAGTAGAAAATATTAGTACTAACATTGCTAACCTTGAGAGTAAAGTAGCTTCAGTAGCTTCTGGTAATGGTAGTATACAACAAGTTGTAGCTGCAAACGCCGCTTTTATCGGGTGTCGGCAGTTCTTGCGGTTCGATCCAGATAAAAATATCCACCCGCTAGATTTCTGGAACGATTTTGAAGATGTGATTCCACCCACTTGGTCTGAACGAGAGAAAATCTCATTTATTAAAAGCCATTTAGCAGGTGACGCCATGCGTTGGTCAGCTGATGTTATGTTAAAGTGTAAAACATTAGCGGAGTTCAAAACTGCTTTCATTAATGAGTATTGGTCTAGCAACAAGCAAAATGAAGTGTTGAGAGAATTTTGGAGTGGAAAACGCTTCAATGCAGGCAAGGAATCCATTAAAGAGTTTGCTAGGTCATGGATTTCACGTTTGTCACATTTGGACGAAAAGCTAAAACCGGAAATGATTATACTAGGTCTTGAAGCCAAACTGCCATGGTACTGGCAAACTAGAATTATATCTGCCCCTAGAGATAATCTGGATCGTTTCATTGAGTATCTGGAACGTGTAGAACGTGTTGCGGCCAATGAGGAGCAATCACGTAATAACAGAAATTCTAATAACAATAATAGTAATTTTAGGAACGAGCAAAATGGCAATGTAAACATCAGAACAGTAGGTGTTCGCCATCCTAAGAGAGGTAGGAATTGGGGAAATAAGTATCAGAACCAACAATGGCGTCCAAATGACAGTAATGTTGTGCCAAACAAAATTATGCATGTAAATCACAGTATGGAAAGCAATGCTATGCCAGTTAACTATAATGAAAATAAAGGAAACAGCAGTAGGCCGAGGCAGGAAAACTAGTTCCCGTCTATGAGGACACTGGCGCTCACCAGGCGGTTACTTTTCCTAAGCCAGTAGTTAAGGGAATTGGTAAGACAGATCAGAATACTCAAACTGACTATGTGGATGAAGAGTCGGTAGCACCTAAGGATACAACAGAAATATTAGATCACTCACAGTATTTGATAGATACCGTGTTAGAGACGCTTTCTAAATGGGAAGAGAAAGAGAAGGCGCAGCGGTGTAATGATAGGGAGGAGCTACAAAATACTGAATTGACAGGTGAAGAAGCAGAAGAAATTCATGCTTATATTTACGATGAAGATGATGTGCTCTTATCTAAAGTGCCAGTGCAGGATGTTGATAGTATACTAATAAATTTAGGACAGGAGGTAAGTGAGAATGTAGAGGGTAGGTTGTTGGGGGTCGATGAACCCGGTAGCTGTGACCAGTTGTCACTTGAGAAGGAAACCGACGATAATGGTGAAAGTGGTTTAGCTGTAACTAATGTTATGCCCAGTCTGGAGGCGCAGAATCGCTCAGACTACAGTAATTTGGGTCATGTTCAGCAAACTAAATGTAATGAAGTCGTGCGGTGTTTCGATTTAAAATTAATAGACCGACTGGAAAAGGCAGCGGAAAATGTAATTCAGGAAACCCCTACACACTGTGACCTAAGTGTAATGAAGACAGATGTTGATCACTTTAGTTGGAGACAAATCAAAAAGGAACTATTAGATGAATTTGAGAAACCACCTGTACAACCTAGAATAAGCCACCCTATAATAATAGTGAATATGTTGGGTATCAATGTACGTTGTCTCTTAGACAGTGGAAGTGAGGTGAGTGCGATATCTCAGTCCTTCTTTGATGCATTACCAGGTAAAGACAAGCTTAAAGTAATGAGAGTATCAGGACTAAGAATAATTGGTGCTACTGGCAAGGTGTCAAAAACAGTAAAGCAAGAACCTTTGCTGCCCTTTAACATTAATGGTAATTTAATTGATCATCCATGTTTAATTGTAAACAATCTCAGTATTGAGGTTTTAATTGGCATAGACTTCTTGTCAAAATATCAGAGTGTTGTTGACTTTGAAAGAAGCCAGTTAAAAATGGTCTTGCCAATAACCGGAGTAATTATAGTACCTTTTAGTGATAAACATGTAGTAACTGATGATGAAACTTGGGAGCTGCCTATACGAGTTCTGAAAAATAGGAGATATTGGGACGAAGGTGTTAATCTTACTACAAGTAAGCTAAACACAGAAGAAGAAGCAATTATTTTAGACAAAATAGAAGCTAAATTGCAGGAAATCGATAAGATTTCAGACGATCAAAAGGAAGAACTGAGACAGGTTCTAAAAAGGCATCATAAAGTATTTTCAGATCGACGTGGCGTGTTCATAGGCAGCCAATGAAGGCTGTAGGGAGGAGGTTGTTCTGTAACCTCTACACAGTGTGGCAGCTGTGCAGTCCCAGCTGTGTGAGATCTTCTTTCCCATTTCAGGTCTCACTCATTCTTCATCTTTCCTGTCCACAAAAATTTCGGCGCTTACTCTCAAATACGAAAATTTTCCGTTATGGCTATCAAGCCATGAATTATGTAACCATTCTATCCACCGATTAGTGAAGAAAAATACCTGTGACAAACCTAACAGTGACATAAACAACAGAGAAGTATGAAGTAATTAAGATACAAATGTATTTGAGTAACAAGTATTTATAGAACCTTGGTAATATAGTAAGTACAACGTATTGTTTTATTGGAAATGGTCCCACAACAGTAATTTAAAAAGATGTACAAATTCATGTATAAGTAGGATCTGAAGTGGTAGTGAAACCTAGTGTATGTGGTAGAGCTAACTAATAAATAGTAAGAGGGAGTGCTTAGTGTTATGAAAAATATGCAGACAAGTTGTAAGAATAAACTCACCTGGTGTAGCAAGGAAAGGCAGTGTAATAGAATTGAGCAGTGTTTGTGGTTGAGACGTGAAGGACACGTCCCTGAAGTATTTATAAGGCTGGAGCTGGCCATTATTTTGGTGTAGTGTGTGACAGGATACACCTACACGTATTGAGGTTATGAGTTGGAGGCGTGAATGCGACCACAGGTACCCTTATGTTAGATGAGACAGAGCAGCTCATGGTGTCCTACAGGTTTAAGGAATTTAGCATTACGCTCGTCCATAATTACTTGATGCACTTTAGTGGTAGGTCGAGAGAGACTACCTGTGGTTTCAGCGTCCGATCGAGTGGAAATGGATTGCCACGTGAGCAAATTGATCAGCTGCAATACACTATGGATATGAAATAAATGTGCTATCCTATGCTTTAAATATTAATAGGGTGAGTGTTAAATAAGTACATACACTAGCAACGTAATTGAGTAACATAATGACAGACGTGAAACATTATTTTTAGCTCAGCATAAATACACTTCAAAGTAAGTAACTAATTGCAGATGTGGAACTGACACAGCAGCAGAGGACCAATAAGTGGATTTTATAGTCAACTAAACGTAGTGTGTTTTGAACACTCAGAACTGTACTATTACCAAAAGTTACTCATATGTACAAAGAAGCTGAGAAAACTACTAATCAAATATACTCATACTATCTCTAAGAATAAGGTAATCGAAGATGAGTCAGCTAAGTGAATAAAATACAGATTTGTCAGGAATGTACCGAGCATTGGTTCAGTGTTCCGGCCCAGAAATAAGAAATTCAGATTAAATATGATTTATGATTATATGCCTTGAGCATAAATTTTCTCTAGTACGTGACTAACGGCGTTTTGAGCCATTTGTTTACCGATTTTATAACAGTTAAGTAACCGTAAGAGTAAAAATTGAAAAAATTCTGTTAACTTTGTTCCAGCAACATATTGAAGGATTAAATGTATATATATCCCCATTTCATTGTGACCCACCCTTAGATATTAAGTGAACAGAGTCTGAGGCACTCTTTTTGTTTGTTCTACAGGACAAACCAGATAATGGCAGCCTGGTAGCTGCGTGAAAGCGTGGAGTGACTTGGACACAACTCACAGTGACCCCTCCCCTTTCCCCATGTAATTTAGAGTGAACGTGAAGGACGCACACCATAGCAACTTCCCCTCCTATACCCTTGTGAATGGAAGTGTAGGACGCCAACCAAAGCGGCTACAACCACGTGTGTAAAAATTATTTGTGAAAATTTTCTTTCAGGTTTAGAAAAGACTGCTAAGATATAATCATCTGTTTATGTATCATGTTATGTTCTTTGAATTTGTGTAAGTAAAAATGTATTTAATGGATTTAAGATTTTCATAATTTTTCATATTGTATGTGTTTGTTTGTCTAAGGCAATATGTATGCCAAAGTGTTTCATGGACTTTGCTTAAATTTTGAGTAATGATGTTGCTTAAGAGGCAGTGAACATGCCCGCAATTTAAATAATTAATGTAGGTAATCAGTTTTCTTTTAATGTTTCTACATGTTTACATTTCAATTTTAAATTTTCATAGGAAGTTAAGCTGTACTCTTGCTTCCCTTTTTGTAATTAAATTTTTTTTATTCATTAACATTCATAAAACAAAAAAAATTTAAGTGGAGGGTGATGTAGGGAAGCAGTCTACTCACGCTGTAGTAAATTCATATCAGTCTTTCCATTGTGTGCCAGCCAGTCTGCTGTAACTAGCTCTGACGTCATAATTGTTGCGCAATAATAAAGTTGACAAATAAATGTACAATTCACATTCCCATTTCATATATGGACTCCATGACATGCACCATCTTATACACTAATATATAAATCATTAGGAATCTTGTATTTATTCTGAATATTTGCATTTACTTTACTTGTCTTGCATTTACTTTACTTGTCTTCACAACTACACATAGAAAATACGTTCCAGCAATACTCACTACATGGAAAAAAGAAGATTTGCTAGGGTCTGCTTCAGAGATCAAGCTACTTCTAGGATTGCTGTTTCTAAGATTGCTACTTGTAGTGTGTCGTTAGTGCACTTGTTCTATCCTTGGCATTTGATAAATGTTCATACTATGTACAATATTTACAAGTGCTCGTTTGTGAGCGAACATGGGGAATGTTTTATCCCTTGACAATCCTGTCTTCATCACTGCTTGTTGATCGTTGTACTATTTCACATTGGTATACACATATTTCAAGCCGTATATTGCCTTACTGATGTGGCGCCATACACATGTTTGCCCTCATAACGTGTGACCAGTAATTTTACTGTATTTTTGTCATATGTAATTCCACTCATAATTCATTCCCACTAAAGAAGAAGGTGCTTATGCTAAATGTACTTCTTTCGTTTGTGCATGTGTCAAGAACACAGTGTAGAAAATATTGTTTTACTCCATTTTGTGTTCATCCCCTGTACGAATTGTATATCATATTTTCAATTATATTCACCTTATAGTAGCTCAAGCTGTAACAGTTAGTCTCTAAGGAAATATTTTTCATACTAAGTTGTTTACATTCTGATGTATGTGTAGCAAATTACTGTGCTGTGGTGTACATTAAATGTACTGTGTACCTTTGTTACTATTGACTTCACTGTGTCTTCTTTACTCTTCACTGCTTCTTTGAGATGTTCGTTTTCACAATTACTTACCATACATGTTTCATCATACTTCACTTTCCACACTCATACAATCATTCATTCTGAGACTTAAAATTATACAGGGTGTTACAAAAAGGTTCGGCCAAACTTTCAGGAAACATTCCTCACACACAAATAAAGAAAACATGTTATGTGGACATGTGTCCGGAAATGCTTAATATCCATGTTAGAGCTCATTTTAGTTTCGTCAGTATGTACTGTACTTCCTCGATTCACCGCCAGTTGGCCCAATTGAAGGAAGGTAATGTTGAGCATGTGCCTTTACAAGTACGACACAACATGAGGTTCATGCACGATGGATCTCCTGCACATTTCAGTCGAAGTGTTCGTACGCTTCTCAACAACAGATTCGATGACCGATGGATTGGTAGAGGCGGACCAATTCCATGGCCTCTGCGCTCTCCTGATCTCAACCCTCTTGACTTTCATTTATGGGAGCATTTGAAAGCTCTTGTCTACGCAACCCCGGTACCAAATGTAGAGACTTCTCGTGCTCGTATTGTGGATGGCTGTGATACAATACGCCATTCTCCAGGGCTGCATCAGTGCATCAGGGATTCCATGCAACGGAGGGTGGATGCATGTATCCTCGCTAATGGAGGACATTGTAGGGAAGCAGCTTACTCACGCTGTAGTAAATTCATATCAGTCTTTCCATTGTGTACCAGCCAGTCTGCTGTAACTAGCTCTGACGTCATAAATGTTGCGCAATACTTTAAAAATCAAGCAAATAACCTAAAACTTTTCTAGCATGTCAAGAGTAATACTAAATTAATGTGTGTTGAATATCACTTCGATAACTTTAGCCATTTTCGAAATTTGGACGTTTTTCTGTAAAAATCATTGGCGCAACAGAAAAGAGCTAGAGACTTCAAAATTTATAATTAGATTCTTCATTCATAATAATTTAATAAAAACAGTACTTTGAATTTCACAAATTAAAATTTTAGTGGAAATTCATGATTTTCTGGTTTTCGTCTCAAAACTTAAGGAAGCAAGATAGATTAAGTAGGCTAATAAATAAGGCTAGGATGTTTAGATTTAAATAGGTTGGAGATCCGCTATAACTATGAAGATGTGAAAAGTTTCTTTTGAATACCTATAAAATTATAGCGATAGCGTATCTCCAAAGGGCCAGTTCAGAGCTTATCTACTGCGTGCAGTGTAATTAAATTAATTCTCTCGCCCAAAATATTTAACTTAGCCACGTCAAAATTTTATTATCAATACTTACCTGCGTGCTGAATGCACATTTAAATTAAGAGCTTCATCAGCCATCAGCAAGAGAAGCTATGATTTATTCGGTAACTTAATGTGGTGCATTACTAGCCCAGCGGCTAGTCGGGAGAGCCGATTTGATCAGGCGTTCCCTTAGCCGTCCGCACCGCGGCTTTATATATAAGAACGCTGCGCGAGGAAGAAAGGCCCCAGTTCTCTCCAGACGCTGAATAACACGCCATCTGTGTCGGGAGTCGCGTCGCGTCAGTATCACTGCTACAAACAGCCTCGGATGCCGTATTCAGTTACTCGAGATGCGCGTAACCAGGAAATCATTTTCAAGTGAAGTGTTAATTCTGGGATGACTTTCATTATCGATCTTCAGTTTGCGTATTGTCGTATTTTCACGTGCCGTCGCGGGACAGACATTCTACCAATTATTTAGCATGGCGTTTGATGAAATATAATCATCAAATTATGGCGAGCATTCATTTTAACATTTAATTCGGACATTTATAGTTGTATCAGCGCATTAGACTCTGAACTGCTCTGTTAGTTAGGTTGTATGGATACTTGTGTTTTTCATCTGTGACTTTCATAATATATTCAACTATTTTGGAACATCGTTTTGATTATAAATCCCGGACAATCTCCTAATTCCTCAGAGCTATAAGCTGCAGCTATAATTGTATTCTCAGATGAAGTGGGCACTAGGAATTCTAATTACAGGCTTCACGTTTTGTTAAATCACTTTCTGGTTGCTAAAGTGAAACTAGAGAGCCAGTGTTGAGAACGGCGAAAGACAGGATAAATACCATTCTACATAATAGGAACTGATTTTACATACATCCAAACTTTTATACAGCAATCATCATATTTTCAAAAACACGCCGCCCCACAACATTTTAAACATTTCCTGGAACGAAGTGTTTGAAGTCACGCTGGTACGTTCTGTTGCTGTGTGTTTCCATTCCATGATTAATGTGATTTGAAGAGAAGTAATAAAATGAGCTCTAACATGGAAAGTAAGCATTTCCGGACACATGTCCACATAACATATTCTCTTTCATTGTGTGTGAGGAATGTTTCCTGAAAGTTTGGCCGTACCTTTTTGTAACAACCTGTATAATCTATTCTTTCTTACATCACCTTCATGGCCCTTTCCTAAATACCCCTGTAATATTCATTTTCATATTCATTGCCATATACCCATATAATTACTCATTAAAAACCTTCCACATAAATCTCCATTTATACCCATGTATTATCTGTGGGGTTCTCACACTAACACCACCGCCCTATTTATTTCTTCCCACAAATATAAATAAACTCGTATGTCTCAAATACACTTTCATGCTCTACCTAGTTTCACTCCATGTATGATATTTCACAAAATATGTAGATTAACTAATTAATACCTCCAGTTGAATCTAAAATCTTTCACACTCTCTCTGTTTCCTAGTATTAGCCCACAGTGAAATTCATTTATTTCTCCATATTGCTTTTTTAACATACAGTACTTACCTAAGTTATTTTGTTTAAGTTCGTGTAATTACATTGTGTGCATATTGGTTTGTTTTCGCAATTACTTAGCTTATCACCCTCATGTTGTATGATTGGTGTTCAGTGTTGCAGTGTTATTTTGCTGCTTATGTTTTTTCTATAAGGTATCATGTAATTAATAGCAACTAATGTAAGTGACTTTTTTGCAGTGAACACAGGGTGTGTCGAGGGGCGATCACTCTGTTTTTAAAATAAATGATGTAGTGGTAGTAGTAGTAGTAGTAGTAGTAGTATATTCATCCAGCAACAATGTACATTGTATGGATTTTGTCAAAGAACATAGTATAACAAAATAAGATAAGGGTGTACAGTTTCCTACATAATACAATGTTCATTGTACCCATCGCAATATTTTTGGACGATACAACTTTGATTACTGTAATAATATAAAAGTATGAAAAGGATCCTTACATGAAATACATTACAAGTAAATAATTGATTTAACACTTTTGTTCAGAAAAATTAACACAGAGGCTGTGTCAAGCATTTGATTTATGGTACTATTAACATATAGTAAATGAATGTAATTACTTGCTACAAGGTTACTGCAGATATTCATTTATACTGTAATAGCAGTTGGTCATTAAGAATTTAAATATTGCTTTCTTGAATGTAGACAATGTTTTTATTTATTTTAGTTGACTTGGAAGTTTGTTATACAAAATAGTACCCTAAATGTTGGTTTTTTTGTTAAAGCCTTGTTTACTCTTTTTATGTGGATGTCATTGCACATTCTTGTATTGCATGAGTGAAGATCTGAGATGGTTTTGTAATTGTCAATGTGCATGTTTATATTAACAACACTTTTTTTGTATAGAGGCATGGTAAGGGTAGAATATTTAGGTGTTGAAATAACTGTTTGGAAGGTGTTAGCCTTTTACTGTTTGAAATTATTCTAACAGCTCATTTTTGTAAGGTGAAGATGGTTTTCATGTTTGCTTTATTATGATGCCAGAGGGTTAGGCCATAGGTGATAGCAGAATGGATGTAAGCAAAGTAGGCAGTTCTGCTACACTCTCTACTACACACAGTACTAATGATGCGTAATGCAAAGCAAGCAGAGCTTAACTTGTTAGTGAGGTAGAGAATGTGGGCTTTCCAGTCTATATTTTCATCAATTAGCACACCTAAGAATTTTGTGGCAGCTACCCTTTCAATTTGTTTATTTTGCATTTTGAGGTTCACATCATGATGAGACTTTGTTTTGCTGTATTGTATATAATTAGTTTTTGATATATTTAAGGTTAGTCTGTTCTGTTCAAACCAGTTTTGTATGTATTCCAAAACTCTGGTTGCAGATGCTGGCAATAACCTATTTATGTCTGTTACAACAATATTTGTGTCATCAGCAAACAAAATTATGTACATGCCACTGATTGGGATGTTGGAGCAGAGGACTAGAAAATGGCAGTGGCAGAGTGATGGTTGGAGGATGGGATAAAATTAAAGCCTTGAATGGAAAACAGACCCTGCAAATGGCCGTAAATGCAAAATTATAATGCAGGAATATCATAAGACCTGTGTAGAGGCATATTCTGAAACTTACTCCATCCAGGACAGTTGATGAGTTTTTATTTATGTTTAAAATTTAATAAATTCAACAGACTCACCTGCAAATGTAAACAAAACTTTAAACAAAACCTCAGCTCACTAGCATGAGTATCTGCATTCATTCTGTTGTCATTGGAGGAAACTTTAATCACCCCCCTTGCATGAGTATTGGCACTCATTCTGTTGTCATTGGAGGAAACTTTAATCACCCAACAGTAGGTAAGAATACTTACAACTTTGAAAATTTTGGGTGCTGTAAGACATCTTGAAAAACACTGCTAAATGCTTTCTCTAAAAACTCTTTTGAACACATAGTTCAGAAGCCTAATTATAATGAAACTATAGCAGATTCAATGGCAACAAAGTGATCTGACCTCTTTGAGAATGGTCACATTGAAACAGATATCAGTTACAATGAGGCAATTATTACAATAATGATTACTTAAGTATGAAAGGTATTAAAAAAATAGAAACAATTACATGTTTAGTAAAGTGGAGAAAGAAGCAGCAGTGTCTTATCTCAAAGAAAAACTTGAAACTTTTATCTCTTGGTTGGAGCATGTAGAAAATCTGTTTATCCAGTTAAAAAAATAGTTGTCCAGCCCTGGATAGATACATGTCTATTAGAATAGTTTATGGACTCTCAATTGAAACTTCTATGAAAACTGTGACTACTGTACAATATCTACAAAGCAAAGTGTACGGCTAGAGACAGAGAGATGCTAAATCAGACACATTTGACTGATGACTATCATATCAGGAACTTTTTGAAAGACATTTCATAAATCCTAAGGAAATTTTGATTGTCTGTAAAGGCTGTCATTGCCAGCAAAGTCAGTGTCCAGACACTCATGGGTGACACAGGAACTGAAACTGAGGGCAGAAAAGCAATAGCAGAAATAATGAATTCCATTTTCAAATCTACATTTACAAAGGGAGATTCAATGGTATTGGTGTGGTTTAATTCTCTCACCACAGCAAAGACACAAGTTATAAATATTTATGTCCGTGGTGTTGAAAAACAGCTAAAATTATTAAACATATGAAAGCCTTGGGGCCATATGGAATCTCTGTCAGATTTTATATAGAATTTGTGGCTGAGTTACTCTTTCTTGAAAAGCCACGATCGCTTCAATGACATTGAATGGCTTTTCAATTATTTTAATGTAAGTGACTTCTGTAATAGAAAATTTGTGGGTATGTATTCTCCCTGTCGATTAAGCTCACTACTTCTAATGTTGTCTGTAAAGAAGTGTAGTTCTATAAGTGCACAACTGTTCCTCTCGCAAAATCTTGTACAATATGTTAGTTTATAGTTTACTTCTCAGTCACACACATTTTTCTATGTGTATATTTCATTCTATCTTTCCCATCGTCGCTTACTTGCGTACTGTATGTAAGTCGCTTAGTTCTTAAGTTCTGTGCTAATTGCATTAAGTGTAAATGTTATTACTTCTCTTTTAAACTTATCTTAATCCTGTTGTATATAGTCGGGTGTATACTTTCTTGTACTTTGAATCCTTATATTTGTTTCTAACTATGTACATTCAATAGCTTACGTTAAGTACACAAATTTAATGTATTCTACACCCTCTATAGTGTAGTTGCGCCAATGCGTTCCTTTTCTTAAAGCTATGTATGCTTAATCTAATGACATACTCTTAAAATTAGTGCTCTTTTCAGTATAGTCTCTGACTTGGAAATTAATGCCTCTAATCGTTTTCTTTGTGTAACTGATTTACGTTACAGTAATCTGCTGACGGTATTCCATTTCGTATCGCTTCTGGTTTGTCCAGTTGGCACCGCGCCGTGGATGCCGATTCGCTTAAATTCTAAAATGGTTTCCGTCGCGGTGTGCAGTGTTTCCTTGCGCATCTTAAAGGGGACACTGAAATCAACTTTGCATTTTGCATACTCTGCCCCTACGATCACTTGTTAGCTGCCTCGCATGTAGTTGTTAATGTGTGCTCCACTTCAAGCGCGGCTGCGCGTCTCAGTACATTTTACCGCATATGACCCTCGCTTAAAGCTCACATGATTTGAATTACTTTCTTTTCCATCACTCTTATTGAAGTTTATGCCTGATGTAGTATAACTACGTCATCTAATGGTTTTCACTCGTTCAGTATTGTGCACTGTTGTTTTAGTTCTTGGTGTATATTTCGTGTTTCCTAATAGAATATCAGAAGGTTTCCTTTGCTTCTATAGATATCTAAGTCTTAAGAAAGTACAATATCAAAATACAAGGAAAATTTCTATTCACTAGGTTGCATGTCATTCTTTGCATGTTAGATAGTGTACACCTATGTTTCCCACCTTTATCTTTATAGTTGCTTGAATAATTTCACTTACCTTGCGTGTTGTTTCTTTCTCTTCAGTGAACAAATCTTCTTTCATTTCTGCTTCCTTGTCAAACCTTAAAAATAGATTACAGATATGCTGTGTGTGTAACTTTGTTTCAGTGTCTGCTTCCTCTTTACTATTTTTTTTTCGTGTTAGTGTTTATGTCGCTAATATTATTACTGTGACACACTGACAGTTCATTCCCTCCTTCCTCTAGTCATGTTTGATTACTGTTATTTCCTGGGGGCGGTAAAGGTATTGTTTCATTTTCTGCCGTCACTTCTATGTTCACCGTATGTTCGCGTGCTCGCCAGTTCGTGTCCCAGTTGTTTCGGTTTAACTGTACTGGCTGCCGGTTCTCTCTCGGATCCATGTGTTCCATATTCCGATCCTGGTAATTCGAATTTCCTTGTCGCCTAGTATCAAAGTTTTCTCTCTAATTTCTCCTATCTCGGCTATTGCCTTACTGATGTGGCTGACACTTATTTTCGTACCTTCAGTCACCCTTTGGCTGACAGGTAAACCGATTGTACTGATTTCAGTTGGGGTGCAGCGGTGCATAAGGATGCCATTCATTCACACGCACACGACCAATATAGTTTCCAAAGCCATCGCCGTTACCGTGGTTGTTCCTCCCAAAGGTATTGTTTCATTTTCTGCCGTCACTTCTATGTTCACCGTATGTTCGCGTGCTCGCCAGTTCATGTCCCGGTTGTTTCGGTGTAACTGTACTGGCTGCCGGTTCTCTCTCGGATCCATGTGTTCCATATTCCGATCCTGGTAATTCGAATTTCCTTGTCGCCTAGTATCAAAGTTTTCTCTCTAATTTCTCCTATCTCGGCTATTGCCTTACAGATGTGGCTGACACTTATTTTCGTACCTTCAGTCACCCTTTGGCTGACAGGTAAACCGATTGTACTGATTTTAGTTGGGGCGCAGCGGTGCATAAGGATGCCATTCATTCACACGCACACGACCAATATAGTTTCCAAAGCCATCGCCGTTACCGTGGTTGTTCCTCCCAAAGGTATTGTTTCATTTTCTGCCGTCACTTCTATGTTCACCGTATGTTCGCGTGCTCGCCAGTTCATGTCCCGGTTGTTTTGGTGTAACTGTACTGGCTGCCGGTTCTCTCTCGGATCCATGTGTTCCATATTCCGATCCTGGTAATTCGAATTTCCTTGTCGCCTAGTATCAAAGTTTTCTCTCTAATTTCTCCTATCTCGGCTATTGCCTTACTGATGTGGCTGACACTTATTTTCGTACCTTAGGTCACCCTTTGGCTGACAGGTAAACCGATTGTACTGATTTCAGTTGGGGCGCGGCGGTGCATAAGGATGCCATTCATTCACACGCACACGACCATTATAGTTTCTAAAGCCATTGCCGTTGCCATGGTTGTTCCTCCCATTTGGGTTGTGTTACCCTTACGGTAACTAGGCGTGGCTTGCCCGTCCTCATGAATTAGATCTATTGAGTCGAGCACTGAGAGAAAATGCTCGAGATCATATTCGGGAATGGTTACTGATTTTTCCCTGACATTTGCAGGCAACTTGTTCTTTAAGATTTTCAATACATCGACATGAGATATCGGATTATTCCAGTAGCGGGTCTTGTTTAGATATGTTTCAAAATAGTTTCTTATCCCCCAGAATTTTGGATGATATGATACTGGGTTAAATATCTCTCGTCTTAATCTCTCCTGGATAGCTGTTGACAAGTATTTATCTAAAAACGCATCCTCAAATTGATCATACGTCTCGCAGAGTTCCGACATCTCTGCAGCCCACAAAAGGGCGTCGCCTACTGTGTGTTCGACTACATATTTGATCTTTTGAGCTTCTGTCCAAGTCTTAGGCAGTACATTCCTAAAGGATTGGACGAACACTACCGGGTCCGTTCGCTTTGTTTCGTTTGAAAATGCATGAAACTGTCGATGTTTTATTAAACGATGTCCAGCAGGACGGAACAGCATTTATATGCGGTGATGTCATATCTGTCTCATAAAAGTTGTTCGCGTCGCGCGTCGGCATGCGGTCGCGCGGCGTGGACTGGGCATTGTTGTCAGCGTCACTGGCCGATGACAACTCCGTTTACCGCTCCCGGCGATGATATTACCATAGTTTGTTAACTATTTCGTCCATTAATCTTTGTCTACCTGTTTGATATCATGTTCTGCGCGTTTTAAAATTTCTTCTTCCTTGCCCCTATTACTTCCTTTACCGCTTCCACATAAGTACGCTGTTCGCGTACGCATTTTTCCGCGAACATTGTGTTTTTCATCTTTTGTATTACCCTTTACTGTTTCGTAAAGTTGCTCAGTGTCTGAGTTGATTCTTTTATGTTCTAACTTAAGTAATCCTATCACCACTGTGATTTTCTCTAGATTTTCTGGTAAGCTCTCACAGAAAGAATGCAGCTTCGCTACTTCTGATTGTATATTACCTATGTTAACCTGCGTATTCTTTTGCATTACCAGTAAATTATTCTGAGTTTCTCTGATTCCGGATGACTCCTGTCCATACGTGCGTTGTAGTGTTTCAAATTTTTCTTCCACTGTGCCTTTTAATTTCTTACTCATGCCGTGAATTGAAGTTTGTACTTGTTCGTTAATTTTCCTATCCACTTCCGTGGAGATTTGCGAAATCTGCTGTGTGAACTTCGTATCCAGATTATTGAGTTATGTACGCAAATTTTTACCTCGCCTGAAATGTGTGTCATGTTTGCATTTACCTTTCCGATCTCGGACTTTACTGTGATCATATCTGCTTTCATATTATTCATCTCTCTTTGTATTGTGTCTAAACTCGCCATCTTTGAATTGATTGTGTTCATGTGTGCTTGTATTGTTTCTAAACTCGACATATTTTCATTTACTGTCTTCATGTCTGTTTTCATTGCGTTCATGTCCGTTTGTATTCCTGTTAAGGCTCCAAATAAGGCTTGCATTTCTTCCCTAGTCACTTCCGGCCTATGCCTGTCAGCATCTGTGTCTGTACTACGCGTACTACTTTCATTTAAAATATTCCTTTGACTTGAGGTGTCATTAATTTCGTCTACTGTAATCAACGTATTGATTATAATGAAATGTTCCGTATTCATGGGCGTCGAATGCAACAATGGTATGTCGCGCCCAGCATCCAAATAATCGCCGCTTGGCGGTTCCAACCCACTCATTGTTACGTTTTGCAAATGCAAGTCTACTACATTGGCATTTTGATTTTGAAATGACATTTCCTTATTGTTTTATCCATCCATTATAGAAATCTTTAAGCCTCTGCAGTTACCAAAATTAATATTTTCTCTTCTTGAATTTTACTTTTGCGCTATTTCTCGTGCGACAGAATGCATATACAGCTATATGTAATTGTAATCTCAATTGTTGTTCACTCACTATACTTTTCGTACTGATAAATAAATGTCATTCTCACTACTTGATTGCAATTGCGTTAACCTCCGAAGCTTTAGGTTCTGGCTTTTAGGAAATAGGTGCTTGGATTTTCTAATAGGTCTACTAGGAACGCATTTTCTACATGCATTGCGCGGTCCTACCTTATCGTTGTCTTGTAACTGGTACTTCCTTCTATTTTAGTTTTAGTTGTTCACTCTTGGTATTGCTGTCTTCTTCCTTCTAATTTATTTATTATTTCCTTTTCATTCAGTTAGCATTTTTCCAGTGTTACAAAATCGTCTCTGTCATGTCATCAACGTACATGGAACATAAAGAAATTATTAACATATATGTATATTCATTGTCTTAACAATACTAGTACTCACAGTTTTGCCCACTACGTATCGTGCCTGTCACTTGTCACCGCTTTATAATATAATAAAAAAATATATAATAAAAAATATGTTTGGATGTATGGAATTAATTTTTCGGCACTCGGACAAGCACAATAAGCTGGGCTATGCCCGTAAATGGGTTCATATTACTTCTGCACGGGCGAAATCGTCTTTCTCTTGTTGTAGATTTATGCTTACCAATTGATAATACGACGTCCGATCGCCATATTCACCTATAAAATCTTGACTGTGTCCGTGATATGGTAATCGGATCTTCGTGGTAACTCTGAATTACGCAGGTGGGCTTCAATTCTTCTTGTACTATTTGGAACAATAACTCAATTTTTCACTAACGAACTATGAATGTATTATTTCTTTTTCACACATCAAAAATACAGATTTTTCACATATTCTCATAACCAAAATGGTTACATCCGATTACACTCTAAAAACCCTTTTAGAGAAAAGGTGAAGTGGTTGCCCAGCGTAGAGCCTTCACCTACTGTTATGCATTTTTGATTTTCAAATTTTAGAAAACATAAGATGTTTCACCTGTTCCTCGGTAAGAGGAAGGACTCTCTCTCTGCTAACGAACGTGGGTAGATGCACGTTATTTTAGAGTGTAATTGGAGGTAGCCATTTAAAGAAAATGAAAACTTAAATCAAGAAATGCAAAAGGTACATCGTAGTTAATTAATGTGTGTGCTCATGGAGTATGCTAAAAAATAGTAGTTCCACTTCCGCCACCAGGTAAAAGCTGTAAGCAGTTATAACATGGTGTGAGTGCAGGAAAATGGGATAGGAATGGACAAACACATCATCATACATGTGGTGTAATTAGAAGGATATGTTGTTAATGCTATCCTGCTGATCAGGTACATTCTGGGTACACACCTTATAGACACAATCTTTGAAATATCCCCACAACCAGAAGTCTCATGGACTTAGGTCAGGAGATCTGAAAGGCCACACATATGGAAATTTCCTAGAGATGATGCAGTCGTTACCGAAGGCAAGCGAGCTGTAGTGTCGCCTCATCTTGCATGAAAATAGTGGAGTGGACACAGTTGCTTTCTTGCAAAGCTGGAATCGCATGTTGCACAAGGAGATCTACTTAATATTCAGATGTCATCGTACACCTAACAGGCCCATGTGAAGTCATCTCCTTGAAGAAAAACGGGCCAAGAATGATGGAGCTTGTGAAACCACAACACAGTCACATAAACTGAGAACAGTGGATGTTCCTGCACAACATGTGGCAGAGTAGAACCCCATACATGACACTCCTGTGCATTCACGACACTTTTACAGAGTAAAACATGCTTTGTCCATCCAAAGAATATTCCCCAGTCTCATGTTATCCATTTCCATATGTAACCAAAAAGAGAAGAGCGAAGTCATAGCGCTGCAACCTACCAGGGGGCTTCATCTGGTGCACATTCTAAATCTTGTAGGCATACCAGTGGAAAATGTGCCACAAAATACTTTGAACTGTTGAACAGGGGACGGAGAATTGACACAGTATGAGCATTGGCTGCAGAATTTGCGGCGTGTGCTGCATGGTCGGTTATAGCTACAGTAACTTCATCAACAACTGCCATGGGAATGAGCCACTTCCCTCACCCTGCTACACCACGTAATTCACCTGTTTCTTCAAATGTCTTGATCATATTCTTTAGCCATTTTATTACTTGGGGATTCTTTACAGCTGCTTCTGTCGTCAGTGTTCCCGCAATGCAACGCTATTTCTGCCATTATGATACAACAACTTTACTGGTAGTGGAGTGGACACATCTCAATAGCCATTGCATTCTGTACGGAAAACTTCAACGTTCTTAACCCTTTACAACAAACAGTCAAGTCACAAAAGAAATCAACAGATGGCGCCAAGTGATAAACAGCATACTGATGTCAAGATAGGAACCTATACACATTCTGACTGCTTACAGTGTCATATTTTCACCTGGAGGCAGAAAGTGGAATTATTATTTTTTGTCAGCATACTTCGCGATTGCTCTGATTTAGGAACATATGTAGGATGTTGGAGTGTCCTGTGTTTACAGCCCGCATTGTGGCACTTGGAACATTGTCAGTTTAATTATAACCAACCGGTAGATAAAGTCTATTGAACACACCCTCTCCAGAGAAAGTGCACATATATTTATGTACCATCGAATGTTATGGGATATATTTGTATTAAATTAATGCAAAAGACTTAGAACCTAGTAGAAAGTGCGATGGCGAGTAAAAAAAAATTGGATGAATTGCATGGCCTGCAACATATCACACATCACATTCTGATGCTGCATCTCTATTCATTATGCTACACTGAACATTCACAACATGTGACCTTGTCTAGTGTGTTCCTATCTGAAGGCTTTAATCACAGATATGTTATTAATTGATTTTTAATTATAACAATTAATATCAAGAAAATACGTTTTTGACAGCTCTTCGATTTTCCCTTGCCTTAAAGTGGCATGGTTTCAAAACACTTAAGTTAAAATTCGAAAATTATTTAAACCAATACGACAATTCCCATCGTTTTATCACAAAAAAACGTATGAATAGATTGTATATTTTCGATAGGTAAATTTTCTGGTACTTTAAAATGATATATATTCACAAGACTTAAATTATAAGCACTGTCAAATATGGGCCTTAACTGAAAGCCAACAAGGTATCTGCAGATGCTGCACTGAACGAGGTGGTGTGCATCTACACTCCTGGAAATTGAAATAAGAACACCGTGAATTCATTGTCCCAGGAAGGGGAAACTTTATTCACACATTCCTGGGGTCAGATACATCACATGATCACACTGACAGAACCACAGGCACATAGACACAGGCAACAGAGCATGCACAATGTCGGCACTAGTAAAGTGTATATCCACCTTTCGCAGCAATGCAGGCTGCTATTCTCCCATGGAGACGATCGTAGAGATGCTGGATGTAGTCCTGTGGAATGGCTTGCCATGCGATTTCCACCTGGCGCCTCAGTTGGACCAGCGTTCGTGCTGGACGTGCAGACCACGTGAGACAACACTTCATCCAGTCCCAAACATGCTCAATGGGGGACAGATCCGGAGATCTTGCTGGCCAGGGTAGTTGACTTACACCTTCTAGAGCACATTGGGTGGCACGGGATACATGCGGACGTGCATTGTCCTGTTGGAACAGCAAGTTCCCTTGCCGGTCTAGGAATGGTAGAACGATGGGTTCGATGACGGTTTGGATGTACCGTGCACTATTCAGTGTCCCCTCGACGATCACCAGTGGTGTACGGCCAGTGTAGGAGATCGCTCCCCACACCATGATGCCGGGTGTTGGCCCTGTGTGCCTCGGTCGTATGCAGTCCTGATTGTGGCGCTCACCTGCACGGCGCCAAACACGCATACGACCATCATTGGCACCAAGGCAGAAGCGACTCTCATCGCTGAAGACGACACGTCTCCATTCGTCCCTCCATTCACGCCTGTCGCGACACCACTGGAGGCGGGCTGCACGATGTTGGGGCGTGAGCGGAAGACGGCCTAACGGTGTGCGGGACCGTAGCCCAGCTTCATGCAGACGGTTGCGAATGGTCCTCGCCGATACCCCAGGAGCAACAGTGTCCCTAATTTGCTGGGAAGTGGCGGTGCGGTCCCCTACGGCACTGCGTAGGATCCTACGGTCTTGGCGTGCATCCGTGCGTCGCTGCGGTCCGGTCCCAGGTCGACGGGCACGTGCACCTTCCGCCGACCACTGGCGACAACATCGATGTACTGTGGAGACCTCACGCCCCACGTGTTGAGCAATTCGGCGGTACGTCCACCCGGCCTCCCCCATGCCCACTATACGCCCTCGCTCAAAGTCCGTCAACTGCACATACGGTTCACGTCCACGCTGTCGCGGCATGCTACCAGTGTTAAAGACTGCGATGGAGCTCCGTATGCCACGGCAAACTGGCTGACACTGACGGCGGTGGTGCACGAATGCTGCGCAGCTAGCGCCATTCGACGGCCAACACCGCGGTTCCTGGTGTGTCCGCTGTGCCGTGCGTGTGATCATTGCTTGTACAGCCCTCTCGCAGTGTCCGGAGCAAGTATGGTGGGTCTGACACACCGTGTCAATGTGTTCTTTTTTCCATTTCCAGGAGTGTATGTTCTTCCATCTCACTGGTTTCTGTTCATATGTTCTACACATTCAGAAAGACTCCCCAGCATGCTTCTCCCATGCTATGTGGTAAGAAACTTGGCAAGTTCAACATTGACGTTACAATGCACAGCCCATGTGCCGATGGCTTTAGTGAATCAAATTAACTAGAAAAAATAATTATAACACAACATGACCAAAAGATTGGCTTGGATATAGTAAACATCCTTAGACTGTTGTCACATGGGATGAGGCAGCTAATGTTGATGTTGATGGGAAATCTACCGACACAAGACATGATGTCATTGGCACATGGGACGAGGCGCTCTCCAGTGGTAGTTGTTGGCTTTATTTGGCTCTCAAACCTCACTGATTGTTTACAAAAATGGTTGTGCATACAATTCCTATGCAAACTTTATTAAAATGCACATTTCCGCCATTTTCCATATGCTAGTCATATTCTTTGTGTCTACTATACTTAAATAAAAACTTCAGTACCCCTGAACGTGTATAAGACTGTAGACACTCGGTATTTTGGTGAGGTGAAAACACATATATATTCAGTTACACATATGATGTATTCTAACATTTGATAAACACATCTATACACATCGAGGTCAGAGTCCAGACTAACTAATCAGTGATGCTGGTACACTATCCTTCCTTTCCAGGAGGTTAATGTTGCTATAGGGCAGAGTACTTACAGAGATGCCTCACCAACGGTGCGGAGCACTTGGAGTGCTGAGCAAAGGGTGTGGTAAATGTACTGCATTGGCATGTAAACTGGAGTCCTATTTAAATTTAAGAAGTTACAACAGAATTAGCCACACAAGGCCTCACACTGTGTTTAACTAGCTACTACTCTGGTACACCTGCTGTCCAGCACAGCATAAATACATACAGTGATTATAAGAGAAGATATTGTTAATTGTTATGCCTGACTTTTCATGTTAGATTTCAGGATTGTTAAGAGTTCTAACAGTTTCAGAGTAAAAGTTTTTAAGTAAGTAAAACTGTACTACACAATCCTATTCTCGTTTGATGAACACATATATATTTTTGCTTGAAAGGAAGGGAACTTCAGTTTAAGAAAATCATATAAACATATTGTATTTTACAGTGCCCAATGCAGGCTTAAATGACTTATGTTGACAACTCATTACCACAGGTCCTGCTCATGACTAATGAACAATTAACACATTGGCTGAGCTCAGACCAATATTAAGAGGTAACACCTTTATAGGCGAACATTTAATTATTGGCAAGAACTTTGAAAAAACTCTTCCTACCGAAATATGTTAAAATTGCTGTCTTTTGTTTACAGTGCTAAATTCAGTTGCAACAAATAAATTATATCTCTGAGTATTTAGTCTGAGATAATCTTCAACTGCTACAGAGTACAGGCGATTTAATTTGATGTGGACTGTTTTCCTCTTAATACTGGTATGATAAGAACTGGTGTCTCTTACTCTTACTTTATAATACAATGTCACTACGACCATATTAAAATATTTTCTTTATTATGAAAATGTCTCTCCTTAATTCGGAATATCTGTGAATTTGATAGGTGGTTGTAATGTATTGCAGCAAAAATGCAACCTCTGATTATCTGTGAACACATGCAGTAACTGTGAAAAGGAGTTGCATAAACAAAACTAACTTTTCTGTACTAAACTCAGTTCCCAATCAAGAATGATTTCAGTTCTTTTCCTTTAACTGTTTTCTTTACTTTGTCATTAAGTAGGTAATTATCTTTTCTACCCTTCTTTAATTATGATAATAGCAAATATATGACCAACTGACTTTTCACTAACCAAATATATGAGTACTCTTTATTTGGCACTAACCAAGTCTAGTCAGTTTCTTTCCTTATAGCACTTCTCCACCGTAAACGAAATTAGCTCATCAATAATGGTGAGTTTAGCTTTCCTAAGAGAAAGTGAAATTTGTAAATATATTTTTCTCTTAGTAAAATTCTGTTTACCTAGTATGTAGTATCAAAAAATTTCGATCAGAGAAATATTACTATCAACTGAAAAGAACAAATAACACAAATTCTTTATTTTAGATTACTCTTCTATAACGAATGTAGCTTTCTTTATCTGAGTTTTAGATGTTTCAGTACAGTTAAACGTAGCTTGTGCGCAAGTACAGCGAAAAACTAGTTATACCCCAACGAACGGTAATGAAACCCAAAAAAAAGAAACAAAAAGCCTACATGCCACTGCCTCTTTGGTCCCTGAATATTATACAGTTAAAGAAAACACTGCCTCTTCAGACATTGGCAATTCATCACACACTGCAGTTCCTTAAATAAAACTTGGCAACTCATCTTTCACACAACTAACAGGACGACATGGACGAAATTCGCATAATTTCCGATAGAATCATTTACACTAACGATTACGACAAAAACGAAGACTTGGCTACTACAGTTCCTTCTGCGGTACATATCAACGATTAATCATTATATCCTCCCACAAAATACTATTAATCAATAAAGATCTCCCTTACCAGTACTAAACAGTTCATAGGAGCAAATACTACCAGTGGAACCTACTCGAATAAAGTCAGACATAAATTGGTAATCGGGTTTGGGAGAAAATATCTCACAGGCACACCAGTCTCTTCACAACATTCGATCCATGGAACCAATAAGTCTGTTTATCAGAAAGTCTGGCCAAACCAGAACACAAATCAGACCTCAACCAAGACGGGCTATGACCTGTTACCTTTTGGCGAACTGACACTTAACGAAATTCATACGTGGACTGCCTATCCTTCTCAAGTAAAACTCATTTGGAAGCATCATCGTGGACAAACACGTAGCACCACCTCGACTTTTGACAATGATTTCATTGTTATCGTCGGCCTTTGACGAGATCGAACGACGACCAACTACTTCGCAGTGTCGTTACATCTCACCGATCAGTGGCTCCCTCACTGCTGCTTCATGTGTTAGTCTGGTTTTGGCCTTCAGAGAACCATATATTAAGAACATTGTTGCAATAAACATACACAATATATAATACACACATTTCTACACATACAGACCTTGTTTCGACTACCACATGCACTCCAATGCCGACCAAGGGTAAAGGCAAACTTACCCCATGGCCATGACACAACACATAATATCATATAGATGGTAGTCCTGGAAGTGATCTGGTCGATTATGTTGTCGACCAAACTTCGACTTTGTTGTGGCAGCTGTGGTTACAGCATAGTCAGGCGAGTGCGCAGCAGCTGCATCTGTGATACCATCTGGTGAGGACGAGTTGACTTCCAGCTTTGTTGAGGTGGAAGTGGTGTGGTGTGGTCCGAAAAAGGAAAGAGTGCTGTTGAGTCAGAGTAGTGAGGCAATAGATAATTCGCCAACCTCAGGAGGAATCCTGAAAGAGAGGAGGCAGCAGAGGGTTGTCACCCGATGGTGTACTAACTATGATGCAGTCTTGATCACATGAGATGGAAGCTGTCGTTCATAACCTTCCAAGGAGGGTCAGCCTGTGGGGGTTCCTCACTTTTCTCTGTGTCATTTGAGTGTGATCATGAAGAGCAGAAGCTGGTCTGAGCCAATTAATGGAAACAGTGGTGGGCATGTTCTGGTACAAGATTTTGTGGGTGTTGTCCCCCTGGTCCAACACATGGAATGTGCCTGTATGGGGGAAGGGTTAGTGGCAGTCAAACAGTGTCATTCCATAACATTACACAATGGTATGTGTCGAAATCCTTATGGATGAAGTTGAGGGTGATGGAGTGCATCTGAGATGGAGACATACATAATTGTAAGATGTGCTGGCTGATGTTGCATACTAGTGTACTAGTGTAGGTAGGTCTGTAGCTGAGACAGTTGGTGTAGTCTCGAAACATTCAGCTGGCAAGTGGATGAGTTCACTGTAGGTGAGCAGGGCTAAAGATGTATTTAAATCCTTCTTGAATGTTGTGTGGATGTCTAGAAAAACCGACAGGAGAGTGTCACTGTATTCTCTGGCATAGCACACGCATGCGGCTTTCAGTGTGTGATGCCAGTATACCACTAAACCATTATTTTGTGAGTGGAAGCTTCTGGTGTGGAAAATCTGGACACCACATATGCAGTATACTCAGTGAATAAATCCAGTTTGAACAGCAACTCTTGGTCAGTGGTGACAACAGCAGGACAGTTGAAGCGGGCCAGCCGAGTATCTATGAATGCTTTGGCTGTAGTTTCCACTATAATGTCACTAGTAGCCATTGCCCCCATCTATTTGTAACCTGGTCAGTGATGGACGATATATAGTGGGACCTACGAGATTCAGGTAGTGGTCCTACCAAGTACACATGCATGTGTTAAAAGTGTCCTTTCAGAATATCGAACTTGCCTTGGGCGGGGGGGGCGGGGGGGGGGGACAAGGGTGGTGGTGGGGGGGTTATGTGGCTTCGAATCTTGGGTTGTTGGCATGAGACACACACCTTGGCTCATAGCTTAGAGTTCCATTTGATCCTGGGCGAGAGGAAGCATTGAGTGAGAAGTTGCGGACATTGCTGATGAACAGAGAAATAAAGTCTAAATGTCCTAATATCCATGGTGAACAATTGGAAGGCGGACTGGCAATCGACTCTGCCAGTGTGTGATGATCAGAGAATAAAGTTAGTTGTCGTCCTTCTATGCTTTCCTAGAAAAACGTGAAGGTCTCATAGGCCACTAGGAGCTCCCAGTTGTACACCTACCACTTCATCTGAGAATCCAAAAGTGTTTTTGAGAAAAATGGTGGCAACGGTCTCCATCAACTTTTTGCTGGATAATGGCTCTGATGGCAATGTCACTCACATCGGATGTAATAATAAGGTGGGCCGAAGGGTCTGGTAGTGTAAGAGTGACAGCTTGTTGAAAGTACTGTTCTCAGTCACCGAAAGTTTGCAGAATCTGAAGTGTCCATGGGGATCGTCTTTTTCCAAGATTTCCCATTGCTGATGAGTGCCTGAGTCGATGGAAGCTGAATGTTCGCAGCTTGTGAGAAGTGTCAGCAATAGAAATTTACTATCCACAAGAACCTATGGAGTTCTCGATACATTTGAGGACAGTGTCCGTGAACCTAGTTATTTGTAAGAGATGACCTGTGTCAGCTGCTGTTCTGGTGAAAGAGATAGGCGCACTTCACTGTTGCTTACTGGTCACAAATTGGAGGGTGGAGAATGACATAGATGATTAATTCAGCATTGCCACTTACGTATGCAGTCAGTATCATGAAATTTGCCTGATCATCAAGAACACCATTATGCTGCAATATTTACTCTACTGTAGTGAACCATGATTCAATGTGGATGTGGGTCAAACTCTGGTAGCTTGGTTATGTGGAGATGAGTAAGTGTATCATAGGATCCTCATTGTGAAGTTGTGGCACATGATATTAAAGTCTGGTAGTCCAAGCCTGTACTGGAGTGTCATCCTTCTAGAGGCATAGAAATAGCTTCAGAGAGGCAAATCATGATGGTGTGTACTTCATTGGAAGGCATATCCTACCGGGTTGTACATGTACCTTGTGAAATGGCATGTTGTATACAGTGTTGACAGCTGTGGAGGGTCATGTCAGTCATGGGTCCTGTTTGAAAGAACAGCGTGTAGCATACAGTGACTGGCGTGGGAGGAGTGGCCAGCCCCATGATTGGTGAAACTCGTACAGGATCGGTAGCTGTCGGTCCAAACTGTGCTCGCTCTGGGAAGCAATATGGTGGTATTGCATTCCAGGTGGAGCAAACGTATCCTGACATGGCGTGGGAGACACAGATATTCTGAGATTCGCAATGTGAGACAGTCATCACAAAACGGATTTGACAGGGGCAAACTTGCCAAAGAAGTTGTTGTCCGAAGTCGGTACATTCAATGTGAACTCAATCTTAGCACAGTCTGACAATGGGGGATGATTTGGGTATTGTTAAGATGTGCACTGCACAATGTCTGTCGCGAGAGACACTTGTGAGTGACTTAAGTTAATACACTCACGGAAGAAGAAATTGTCCTGTGCGCTTGCAATATTTTGCGAGTAGTGTCCTGCCTCCATGCTACTGTCGAACAATAACCAGTTGCAATGAGACAGCACTGACAGGCACTATCAGAAAAACAGAAAATTCACAGAAACTGCGCGATCGCGAAAACTCTTTGGAGACGTAAACTCGGGATCTCCAACGTGTACACTGGGTATCGGAGCTGAGCAAATATTATAAACTCCGTAATACATGTGATTTATCCTACCACTTGATACGCCTATCTATAACTATTCAGCGATACTGCTACACTATCCTTCACTCCAGAGGGGTTAGTGTTGCCATAGGGCAAATCCCTACAAGACAAAAAAGGGAAGATACATGTCTAGCCAGTAAGAAGATCAAAAGTTCACAAAATTGAACAAACTCCTGACAGAGAGTGTGCTAATATTTACATAAGATAAAATATTTTATAATTTGTTTCTTGTAACTTGATTTGAAAGTTCCACAAACTTTTTTGAAAATGCGAAACTGAAAAATAATATTTTGAATGCAGAAGGACTCAAACCCGCTATCCACTGTTTCGGAATACGCTACACCGACGTTCTGCAACTAGCGATCTTGTATATTATCTACCAATGTTCGGAAGGCTTTAATTTCAAATGCGTTATTAACTGACATATAATTACAAAATCCTACCAAAAATACATGTTTTGGATGAGTCTTGAATGTGCCTTTGCTTTAAAATGGTATACTTATATAACGCGAGAGCTACAACACGAAAATAATTAAACACTAAAATTCTTTAATCACTCTCTCATTTTATTACAACAAATGGTACCAACAACGACGCGTTCTTGAGAGATTCAATGTGCTGGTGCTTAGAAACAGCATATATTCATATGGTATAAGTTATGATATAAAACCCAATAAGTATGGATGCAACAGAACACAACAAATGCAATGTGGCGTCTCGCGAATTCTACTTGTGACTTAAAGAGTATTCTTACTTCTCATTGGTTCTACTTTATATGACATGTTGTCAAAATATCGCAGAACTTATTTTGTGTTTAAAGTGACGAAATGGCTCTTCAGTGTGGAATAGTAGTAATTGATTTCACAAAACTCGTAGAGCACTACGCCACCGTTAGGCTACTCATCCCATATGACGACAGCTTTACTGACATTACGAAACTTGTAGTTGTGGCACGTCAACTCTAGCTAACTCGTCCCATTTGATGACAGCTTTAGGCATCATGGACTGTCAATTTGGTAATGGAGGGAAGTGTGTGTAATGGGGAGGGGTAGAAATTGTTGTGGGACACCAAGGCTTGACCACAGTAAGCATTTTGAAATGGGTGAAGAGGGTGCACATGATATACTGATGTACAGTGCTATTTCAAATTAGTCTCTGCATTGGAAGGCCGCCATAACAGCACCAACAAGAAAAGTAAAAAATGAGTCACAAAAAACGAATCAGGAAAATTAATAAATTTCTGTAAAGGTAGATAATGAATTGATTAAATATAGACACACAATGAACAGCTTTTTATGTCAGTAGCAGAAAATGTTGGTTTGAACACTTCATTCTAAATCTTCAAAAGAAGTTTTCATTTTTATAGGTTCTCTTAAAAGTAAAATTAAAGTAATTGTGATGAAATCAGTAGTAAAATAATCAAAACTTGTTCAGTTACATGCCGTAATATATTGACTTCCTTATGAAATTAATATTTTCACAGTAGTGCTTTCCCAGACAGACTTCAACACGCTGTTTCCTACCCTCTTCAGAAAATAAAGACAAAAAATTACCAATCAGTCTCAATAGTTTATGAATTTTCTAAAATGTCTGAGATGATCATGTCTAATAGGTTTTATAAACAGTTAGCAAACAGGAAACAGAGAAAACATACCAGGATTTGAAGAGTCTGGATTTCATAATGCACTGTCAACCAAGCTGGCTTATTTACTGTGATATGTGATACATTAAAATCAATAAATCAGAAATTACTACAGTTGGCAATATTTTATGATTTGGCTAAGGCTTTTAATGGTGTGAACCATGATATCTTCATGAGATATGGAATGTTATAGAATAATAGACACAGCAAGTTCATTATTTGAATGACAGGAAACAGGGTGTATCTGTTCCTTGTGAGATTACATAAAAATGGGTACACAGAATCTGAAGCAAGCAACATAGTGTGCTGTAAGATTGTATTTTGGCATTATTTGGTATAACTATAAATTACCTTACGTTTGCAATTTCAGAAGAGGCATATTTTGTTCTTTCTGGATGTGCTACAAATATAGAAATAAAATGTAGTACAAGTCAGCTTGCTAAAAAGGGAATATTTGTAGCTCTCAACAGATAGTGTAAGGTGAGCTGATTACACTGGGCAACAATGAAAATATTTTGGGCTTAAAAATAGTAAATTTACATGTATTTCCAAATGCTGAATTCAAAAATCAACATAAAAATGAGAGATTAGCTCTTGTTTGGAAGATAAAGTGACATTTCATTTTTAGAGTGAAGATTTTAAATTTGGGGGAATTTTTTTTTGGGAATTGGCACACCTGTCAAATAACAAAACACAAATGCTCTTCAGCTGTTTGTAAGTCATAAACATAGATACTGTTGCTGTGACTGTGAATTACATGTAGTTTCTACGCAAATTAATGTTAAATTTCTGGTTCGCGAGTGCTTTTTTAGTGTAAAATTTGTTAAAATGCCACAAAAATGTGTAAATATGGTGAATAACTTTCGTTATATTTGTGGTGAAATAACATTTTCTTCACAGAAACGCAATCTGACGCCTCTTGTAAAGACTGCCTATCAGTATTATATCGGTATGAAAGTAGGGGACCAGGATAAGTCTTGGCCTCCACATATATTCAGTTATACTGCGAGAATGGCTGAAAAAGAAGAAATGATCTATGGCTTTCGCTATGATTATGATTTGGCGGGAGCCTACAAACCACACAGATGACTGCTATTTCTGCCTGACTCCACTTATAAAGGCAGGATTGTCTATGAAGAAAAGAAGAACAGTTCAGTACCCGAATCTTCCATCTGCTATTCGACCCATTCCACATTCGGATGTTTACCAGTTCCTACTCCACCCGAAAATTGTGTGTTTGAAGTAGAAAATGAAGACAGTGTGGAACAAGAAGAACCAAACAAGACTTCCACATCCCATGACCCTGATTTTGAGGGAAAAGCTGATAAACTGCATGGACTTAGTCAAGCAGAATTGAGTGATCTCATCAGAGACCTTGGCCTGTCAAAGGAGAATGCAGAAATACTTGGATCTAGACTACAGGAATGGAATCTTCTCCAAAGTGATGTGAGAATCCCACAGTACAGAAAACGTCACATGGAACTGCTTCCCTTTTTTGAGAAGAAAAATAATGTTGTTGTTTGCTGTGACATTAATGGCTTGATGAAATCTTTGAATTTGAACCATGATCCAACCGAATGCAGGCTATTCATAGACTCCTCCAAGCTTAGTTTGAAAGCTGTGTTACTTCACAACAGGAACCTTCTCTCATTTATTCCTGTTCGTCATGCTGTTCACATGAAGGAGACTTATGCAGATATGACAGCTCTCTTGGACTCAATTAAATATCATGAACACAAATGAAAAATCTGTGGTAGTATAAAAGTCATTGCCATACTCTTAGAAATGCCACTGGGTTACACAAAGCATTGCTGCTTCTTATGTATGTGGGACAGTAGAGATAGGAAACTGCATTATATTAAAGAAGACTGGCCTGCAAGAAATCTTCACCCTAGCGAGAAAAATGACGTTGCCAAGCCTCTTGTGGACCCAAAAGACGTTCTTCTTCCACACCTGCATATCAAGCTGGGTTTGATGAAAAACTTTGTCAAAGCTATGAACCGAGAAGAATGGGCCTTTAAGTACATAAGAGAAATTTTCGAAATTAAGTAATGCAAAAGTTAAGGAAGGCATTTTTGTCGGACCACCAATAAGAGAACTTGTAAAGGATCCTGCATTTGACCAAGTTTTCGAGGGGAAAGGAAAGGAAGCTTGGGAAGCCTTCAAGGGTGTGGATTTTTAGGCAACAAAAGAGATGATAACTACAAGCATTTAGTGACAGTGCTCCTGCAAAAATACCATAACCTTGGATGCAACATGTCCCTTAGGATCCATTTTCCCCACTCCCACCTAGACTTTTTCCCTCCTAGTTGTGGAGCTGTTGGTGATGAACACGGTGAGAGATTCCATCAGGACATTTCTGTTATCAAACAAAGATATCAGGGCCGTTGGAATGAGGTAATTCTTGCGGATTACTGTTGGTCTTTCTGCGGAAATCCATTACAAGAGGCAAGCTAAAAGACAACGAAGTCAATAGGCCACCACATGATTCTCTGCAGACACGACCATCTGCGAAGTATTTTTCCAGAAATTTAAAACCCTTAGCATGTAATTAACAGTTAAAAAAATCAAATGCACTTTCATTGTTGTTAGCATGTACATAATTGAAATGTATCCTTTTCTCTCAATCTGTTAATATGTAATACATCCACCTTGTGTATATCATAGAAGCTAGAGCTAATAAAATATTTTCATTGTCATATTTGTTTTTCGCAACCCAAAATTAGTAAGAATTGCCTCATGAAGTGCTCGAAACATTCAAAAATTATTTTTTTGTTGCCCAGTGTTATCAGTGAATTCTGACAAGACTCAGCACGTACAAACAATACTTCTCATAGAATTCCAAAGACTATAAAAGTAGTCTTCCTAAACAATGAAATATAAATAGTAATAAGTGTCAAGTATTTGAGACTTCAGACAGATAGCAACCCTAACTTGAAAATTAACCACATATGTCTCTATATGATTCCTAAAGTCTCTTATCATATCTTGGTGGTCCTTGTACAAGATGTACGTTGGTGGTCCTTGTACAAGATGTATGTTGGCAGTAGTAGAATTGCTATTATTCAAGCTTCAAATTCATTTAATTATTTATTTATTTAACATGATCTGATTATGTCCATCAGGCTCTCTCTTACAGTGAAGCAGGTTTTCTCCCATACAGTTTTAATCTGACAAATAGTATTAAAATGATTCGAGTGTCTATAGTGCAATATGAGTAAACAATACTGACTATGAACTAAAAAAAATAGTGCTGGCAGTGCCTCTACTATTGCTATTGCTGCCACTAATAGTGATAGTAATAGTGGTAATAATAACGACAATAATAACAATAATTTTAATAGCAGATGTAAAAGAAATTTATAGGTGTACAAATAGATTTTTCCTGATATAGCGAATTCTGGGAAAATGAAATTCAAGGAGACTGAACTGGTTAAGAATACTGGGAAATGAGGAAGGCCTTGTTGAAAAGAAGGATGTAGTTGGGTAATGAGTGCATTCAGGGACAATGGTTATCATTATTGTTGCTATGGTAGATTTGTTGTTAACTCTCTTCTGAAGCTTGAGATTTATTCAGTTCTCTAATATAATGTGGGAGGCTATTATAGAGTGAGGTTCCTGCTACTGATGTGAGAAGAACTTCGAGAAAGTGGCTGAACTATAGAATGGCACAGAAAGTATTTTGCTCTGATTCTGTCATGTTATTCAGACAACAACGTTAAGCTTGAGGAGGGATATGAAGAACGGTAGAAATTGATAAGACAATAGAGGAGAGACAGGGTATGGAAAGCTCTGTGGTTGTCTGTATACTGACAGGATAGCTGGGATGGTGATATGTGTTCAAAAAGTCGAACAACACAGATAGAGCCAACACACATTCATAACCATTTCCAGGCGCCATGAGCTTTCCTGAGGAGGAATTTGCTGAATAACATTAATTGGAAGTATAAGTAGTTGTACAAGGCTCTTTTTTATGTCAAGAGGGAAGATCTTATATTTTTGTAGAGCATGGAGAGATGCAGAAGCCTTCTTGCATATTGCAGTTATGTGCTCAGTCCAATTTAGGTATTCATCTAGTATTACTCCTAAACTCTTTGCTGAGGAAGAGATGTTGATATTTGTCCCATTTAGGGTTAAAGGTGGTAGGCATAACGATATTTCGGGCTAATGAGTCTAGAATTACCAATCAGTACTGCTGGGGTTTTGGATGGGTTGAGCTTTAACCCTTATATCTTGCGCCCATTTTGATAGTGCACACAGGTTGGCACTGAGATTCTCGATAACTATTTTTAGGTTTATTTGTTTTGCACTTAAATACACCTGGAGATTATTAGCGTACATGTGGTATTTGCAGTAGGACAAAGCTGATGACACGTCATTCACATGTAATGAAAATGATATAGGACCTAATACCGAGGCCTGGGGGCCGCCTGATACTAACCGCCTCCATTGTGACTGGGCTGGCACATTGCTGGCGAGACGTCATGGTATGAGCGAAACCATTGCAGTGCGCTTTGTGAGAAATTTTAGTAGCTAAGTTTGGTAGGTAAGATGTCGAAGCTGATAGTGTCATAGCTTTCCTGCAGTCTGAGAAGCACATGGTAGTCACCTCTTGTTCATTCGTGGCAGGCTTCAGGTCATCTGTTACCTTTATTAAAATGGTTGAAACGAATCTGAGCACTATGGGACTTAACATCTGTGGTCATCAGTCCCCTAGAACTTAGAACTACTTAAACCTAACTAACCTAAGGACATCACATACATCCATGCCCGAGGCAGGATTCGAACCTGCAACCGTAACTATCACGCGGTTCCAGACTGAAGCGCCTAGAACCGCACGGCCACACCGGCCGGCTGTTACCTTTAATAAGCCAGATGTTCTGATGTGATGTTTATGGAAACCTGATTGGTATTCATCTGGTAGTTTGTTTGTAGTTGAGTAGTTTGTTAGCTGGTCATAGACTACATATTCTAAGGTCTTGGACAGTGCAAGAAGAATGCAAATAAGTAGGTAATCAAATGGTGGTGTGGCAACGTCCTTTTTAGGTAGTGGCTTAACTAGTGCTTATTTCCAGGCGTCAGGGAAAAAACTTGCGATTAAGGAGAGGTTGCAAATATCTTTCACAGTGGACAAAAGTGCGTCAATAACGACCTTCATAATTTTCCATGATGCCATCGTGTCCAGTACATGCTGATCTGTCATTCACGAAGGCTTTTTCCTTGACAGTTTTGCAACGTGCTTTAGATAGAGTAGATATAGTAGCAACAGCAGTTGAGAGATTCATACCTCATAAATTGGTAAGAGATGGAACTGATCCCCCATGATACACAAAACAGGTCCGAACGCTGTTGCAGAGGCAACGGAAAAAGCATGCGAAGTTCAGAAGAACACGAAATCCCGAAGATTGGCTAAAATTTACAGACGCGCGAAATTTGGCACGGACTTCAATGCGAGATGCCTTTAATAGGTTCCACAACGAAACATTGTCTCGAAATTTGGTAGAAAATCCGAAGAAATTCTGGTCGTATGTAAAGTACACAAGCGGCAAGACACAGTCAATACCTTCGCTGCGCAGTGCCGATGGTACTGTTAACGACGACTGTGCCGCTAAAGCGGAGTTATTGAACGCAGTTTTCCGAAATTCCTTCACCAGGGAAGACGTATGGAATATTCCAGAATTTGAAACACGAACAGCTGCTAGCATGAGTTTCTTAGAAGTAGATACCTCGGGGGTTGCGAAGCAACTCAAATCGCTTGATACAGGCAAGTCTTCAGGTCCAGATTGTATACCGATTAGGTTCCTTTCAGATTACGCTGATACAATAGCTCCATACTTAGCAATAATATACAACCGCTCGCTCACCGATAGACCTGTACCCACAGATTGGAAAATTGCGCAGGTCGCACCAGTGTTTAAGAAGGGTAGTAGGAGTAATCCATCGAACTACAGACCTATATCATTGATGTCGGTTTGCAGTAGAGTTTTGGAGCATATACTGTATTCAAACATTATGAATCACCTCGAAGAGAACGATCTATTGATACGTAATCAGCATGGTTTCAGAAATCATCGTTCTTGTGCAACGCAGCTAGCTCTTTATTCGCACGAAGTAATGGCCGCTATCGACAGGGGATCTCAAGTTGATTCCGAATTTCTAGATTTCCGGAAAGCTTTTGACACCGTTCCTCACAAGCGACTTCTCATCAAGCTGCGGGCCTATGGGGTATCGTCTCAGTTGTGCGACTGGATTCGTGATTTCCTGTCAGGAAGGTCACAGTTCGTAGTAATAGGCGGCAAATCATCGAGTAAAACTGAAGTGATATCAGGTGTTCCCCAGGGAAGGGTTCTGGGACCTCTGCTGTTCCTGATCTGTATAAATGACCTGGGTGACAATCTGAGCAGTTCTCTTAGGTTGTTCGCAGATGATGCTGTAATTTACCGTCTAGTAAGGTGTCCCGAAGACCAGTATCAGTTGCAAAGCGATTTAGAAAAGATTGCTGTATGGTGTGGCAGGTGGCAGTTGACGCTATATAACGAAAAGTGTGAGGTGATCCACATGAGTTCCAAAAGAGATCCGTTGGAATTCGATTACTCGATAAATAGTACAATTCTCAAGGCTGTCAATTCAACTAAGTACCTGGGTGTTAAAATTACGAACAACTTCAGTTGGAAAGATCACATAGATAATATTGTGGGGAAGGCGAGCCAAAGGTTGCGTTTCATTGGCAGGACACTTAGAAGATGCAACAAGTCCACTAAAGAGACAGATTACACTACACTCGTTCGTCCTCTGTTAGAATGTTGCTGCGTGGTGTGGGATCCTTACCAGGTGGGATTGACGGAGGACATCGAAAGGGTGCAAAAAAGAGCAGCTCGCTTTGTATTATCACGTAATAGGGGAGAGTGTGTGGCAGATATGATACACGAGTTGGGATGGAAGTCATTAAAGAAAAGACGTTTTTCGTCGCGGCGAGATCTATTTACGAAATTTCAGTCACCAACTTTTTCTTCCGAATGCGAAAATATTTTGTTGAGCCCAACCCACATAGGTAGGAATGATCATCAAAATAAAATAAGAGAAATCAGAGCTCGAACAGAAAGGTTTAGGTGTTCGTTTTTCCCGCGCGCTGTTCGGGAATGGAATGGTAGAGAGATAGTATGATTGTGGTTCGATGAACCCTCTGCCAAGCACTTAAACGTGAATTGCAGAGTGATCATGTAGATGTAGATGTAGATAGAATTTTTCGTGGCTACATATGTTAACTCCCATGAAGCAATTGGTGAGTTCTGTTTCATCTACATCTATTCCATCTACATGGATACCCCACAAATTACACTTAAGTGCTTGGCAGAGGGTTCATGGAACCACCTTCGCCGCGCGAAGTGGCCGCGCGATTTGAGGCGACATGTCACGGATTGCTCGGCCACTCTCGCCGGAGGTTCGATTCCTCCCTCGGGCATGGGTGTGTGTGTTTTTCTTAGCATAAGTTAGTTCAAGTAGTGTGTAAATCAAGGGACCGATGACCTCAGCAGTTTGGTCCCTTAGGAATTCACACACATTTGATCATTTCGAACCACCTTCACAATAACTCTCTATTATTCCAATCTCGAACAGCGCGCGGAAAAAACGAGAACCTATATCTTTCCGCGCGTGCTCTGATTTCCCTTATTTTATGATGATGGTCGTTTCTCCCTGTGTAGAACTGCGTCAGCAAAATGTTTTCGCATTCGGAGGAGAAAGTCGGTTATTGAAATTTCGCGACAAGATTTCGCAGCAACGAGAAACGCCTTTGTTTTAATGATGGCTACCCCAAAATTCTGTATCATGTCAGTGACATTCTCCCCCCTATTTTGCGACAGTACAAAACGTGCTGCTCTCCTTTGAACTTTCTAGATGTACTCTGTTAATCCTATATGGCGAGCATCCCAGACCTTGCAGCAGTGCTCCAAAAGAGGACGGACAAGCGTAGTGTAGGTAGTCTCTTTAGTAAATCTGTTACATTTTCTAAATGTTCTGCCAATAAAACACAGTCTTTGGTTTGCTTCCCCACAACATTTTCTATGTGTTCTTTCGAATTTAAGTTGATCGTCATTGTAATAGTTATAAAATATAGTCATATTATTAGTAGTATTATAGTTATATATAACAGTTATTTAGAACTCCGCCAAAGCCTGTCCCAAGCCCAGTTGAAAAAGGAGGAGAGGGAGGAGTAACACCCCATTAAAAAACCTTGGTTCACCTGGACCAGGTGATAGTGCCTCGTGACGGTCCCTTGCCAGGGAAACGGTGAAGACCTCAACGGCAGTGAAGGCGGCGATGAAGATCATCAGAACGGCGGAACTGGTGGAAAAGGCAGGCTTTTGAATAAAAGCACCAGACTGTGGCGTCTGTTCCCACAGTGGGCTGCTACAAAACGCGTTTGTCCCACATGTTAGTGGCGGCCTCACTTATAATTCTAAGCTAAATGCTTGAATTTTTATCATCGAAAGGTTCAACTACCTTTCCCCAAACCAAACATTAACCTAAGACATGATGGCAAATTTCAAAAGGAAAACTACTCCAGGAAGTAACCAATCTTCCATCGCTATTCATGGCGGTGTAACTAGGCCTTTGGATTCTGGAGAGCCTAGAACATCATGTAAGGAAGAATCGGAGCTTCCTAGTACTTCTTCAAAGATAAGACCCAAGAAAAAACATCTACTGGGGACTCTGAACATCAACACACTTGTGAAAGTTGGAAAACTCTAAAACACCTAAAAGACACTCTCAATCAACGCAACATACTTATATTAGCACTTCAAGAAATAAGGTGTCTGTATGAAAATGCATTTGAGCCAGATGGATACAGGATCTACAATGGAAAACCAGCTACTAATAATTCCAATAATACGACTATATTAGGGACCGCATTTATGGTCAAACAGCAACATACGGAATCGATAACTAATTTTAGCTCTCCATCAGAACGAATTTCGTTTCTGACGTTCAAGTCTGGCAATAAACGTTACACTATTATAAATGCGCATGCACCTATCAAATGTTCAAATGTGTGTGAAAATCTTATGGGACTTAACTGCTAAGGTCATCAGTCCCTAAGCTTACTCACTACTTAACCTAAATTATCCTAAGGACAAACACTCACACCCATGCCTGAGGGAGGACTCGAACCTCCGCCGGGACCAGCCGCACAGTCCATGACTGCAGTGCCCTAGACCGCTCGGCTAATTCCGTGCGGCGCACGTATCAACCAACATAACAGAACAACTGTTGACAAAGTGGAAGATTTTTGGGAAATGCTAGAACACATAACATCCATATTACCAAAAGAACATATAAAAATTTTTGTGGGTGACTTTAATGCACAAGTTGGAGATTATCGAGCACATGCAAGAACCAACAGAAATGGGGAAAGACTCATAGATTTTTGTAAACAATTTAATCTAAAACTAATGGCGACATGTTTCAGGAAACTTGCAAGAAAGAAAAAAACGTGGGTATCACCTAATCTGAATCAAGGTGAATATCAGTTGGACTATGAGGCAATAACGACTCGCAACTACAATGAAATCTTGGATGTCAGAGTGAGGAAGGGCCTAAACATAGACTCAGACCATTATCTGACTGAAATAAAGACCATGTTCCAACCGAACAAACCAAAACCAAGAAGATTTCCAAGAGTAAACACTAAATGTCTCATGCAAAATCAGGACAAATTCTGTGATATACTAAACACAAGAAAAATGGATGATTGGGAAGAAATTAAAGAAACAATGCTAGAGTCAGTTAAAGAAATGGGACAACCACGAAGAATACCAAGGCACAGATGATGGAACGAGCTGTGTGATGAAGCAATTGACAATCAACTAAACGCATGGAAAAAATGGAACAATAATAAGAAACATGAATACTGGGAAGAGTTTAAAGAAGAAAGGAAAAAGACAGCACAAATCATCAGATCAGTGAAAAGAAAATATGATAAAGACAGATTAGAAGAAATGGATTCAGAGTTTAAAAGGAACAATACTAGAGACTTCTATAAGACTTTCAGAGAAGTTTTAACAGGATTCTAGTCACCGAGTTTACATTTTAAAGATAAAAATGGAAAAGTGGTTTTAAACAATAAAGAGAAGTGCCAGAGTTTAGCTGAATGCTTTGAAAATTTATTAAATTGTGAAGAGCCTAATGACAGATTGCAATTCCAAAAACCATAACATGAAAATCTACCATCGGTACCACCTACAGTAGAAGAAATAGAAAAGATTATCAAAGCAGTGAAGAATAACAAAGCACCAGAAGAGGAAGGGATAGTAGCAGAAATGTGGAAACTAGGGGGCTTATCTGCATGGCAGAAAATTCACAAAGTAATTAAAGACATTTGGACAAAAGGAATCATAACCAGCGACTGGAAACAAGCATTGATCCATTCTCTCCATAAAAAAGAAGGTAAAACAGACACCAACAACTACAGGGCATATTCTTGTTACCAGTGACATACAAAATACTTTCTAAAGCACTTTTAAATAGAACACAGGAACAAGGAGGACCTAATACAGGAGACTATCAAGCAGGAGTTAGAAAAGGTAGATCATGTGCACAAAAGATTCTTAATTTAAAAACAATTTTGAAAGTGAGAGCTATACAAAATAAAAATACAGTACTAACTTTCATAGACTTCAAGAAGGCCTACGACTCAGTCGACAGACAAACACTATTCCAGATACCTTATGAATCAGGGATAGATGAAAACACCAGAAGACATGTTGAACAAATGCTCAACAGATACAACATCAAGAACCAAGTTTCAAGGCGAAATTTCTGATCCATTCAAAATCAAAACAGGAGTTCGACGAGGAGAGGGACTGTTCCCAAGTCTCTTGGTTTTAGATAGATTAGATTAGATTAATACTTGTTCCATAGATCATGAATATGACACTTCGTAATGATGTGGAACGTGTCAGGTTAATAAAAGATGTCTGTACAAGACATTACATTACACAAAATATTGCATGACACTAATGTTTAAGTTTTTTTCCCTTAATTTATATCTAAAAATTCAGCCAATGAGTAGGAGGAGTTGTCATCTAGAAATTCTTTTAATTTATTTTGAAATGTTAGTTGGCTATCTGTCAGGCTTTTGATGCTGTTTGGTAGGTGACCAAAGACTTTTGTGGCAGCATAATTTACCCCTTTCTGTGCCAAAGTCAGATTTAACCCTGCATAGTGAAGATCATCCTTTCTCCTGGTGTTATAGCTATGCACACTGCTATTACTTTTGAACTGGGTTGGATTATTAACAACAAATTTCATAAGTGAATATATATACTGTGAGGTTACTGTGAGGATCCCTAGATCCTTAAATAGATGTCTGCAGGAAGACCGTGGGTGGGATCCAGCAATTATTCTGATTACACGTTTTTGAGCAATGAATACTTTTCTACTCAACGTTGAATTACCCCAGAATATGATACCATACGAAAGCAGTGAATGAAAGTAGGCATAGTAAGCTAATTTACTGAGATTCTTATCACCACAATTTGCAATAACCCTAACAGCATACGTAGCTGAACTCAGACGTTTCAGCAGACCATCAGTGTGTTGATTCCAGTTTAACCTCTCATCAATGGACACACCTAAAAATTTTGAAAATTCTACCTTAGCTACAGATTTCTGTTCAAAGTCTATATTTATTACTGGAGTTGTGCCATTTACTGTACAGAACTGTATATACTGTGTTTTATCAAAATTTAAAGAGAATCTGTTTGCTGAGAACGACTTAATAATTTTGTGAAAAACATCATTTACAATTACATCACTTAGTTCTTGGTTTTTGGATGTTATTACTATACTTGTATCATCAGAAAAAAGAACTAACTTTGCATCTTCATCAATGTGGAATGGTAAGTCATTAATGTATATCAAGAACAGCAAAAGGACCTGAGACCGAACCCTGTGGGACCCCGTACTTGATAGCCCCCCCAATTTGAGGAATCAGCTGTTGTTTCAACATTACATGAACCACTTATTTCAACTTCCTGCATTCTTCCAGTTAAGTATGAATTAACCATTTGTGCACTGCCCCTCTCAAACCATAATGATTTAGCTTATCTAAAAGAATTCCATGATTTACACAATCAAAGGCCTTTGAGAGATCACAAAAAATACCAATGGGTGATGTCCAGTTATTCAGAGCATTTAATATTTGATCAGTGAAAGCGTATATAGTATTTACTGTTGAAAAGCCTTTCTGAAAAACAAACTGACATTTTGTTAGTACTTTATTTTTACAAATATGGGAGGCTACTCTTGAATACATTACTTTCACAAAAAATTTTGATAGAGCTGTCAGAAGAGAGATTGGGCGGTAGTTGTGGACATCCGACTTATCCCCCTTTTTATGCAATGGTTTTACAATGGCATATTTCAGTCTATCAGGGAAAACACCCTGCTCCAAAGAGCTGTTACATACGTGGCTGAGAATCCTACTTGTCTGTGGGGAACAAGTAATAAAATAGTAAAAACATGGGAAAGCACATTAAAAAACAGAGGCACAAAGGGTATAAGCATGGGCCAAGGAAAGAACAAATTTGAAGTGAAATGTTTAGTCTTTGCAGATGATATGGCATTGATAACTGAAAACCGAACAGACGCAACAGTTATGTTTGATCTGTTACACAAGATTGCTGAAAAGACTGGGCTAAAAATATCCTATGAAAAAACCGAGTATATAGAACACAAACTTAATACAGAAAAGTTTATGAAAACGAAGTATGGAAAAATTAAAAGAGTTGATAGATTCAAATACCTGGGGGAGTGGATCCAAGCCAATGGACTGGATAACACAACAAATAAAGAAAGAATAAAAAAGTTAGAATTTGCATATAAATTAACACAAAACTACAACAATAAGAAATAAATATCCATACAAGCAAAGATTAGACATTATAATTCAGTTATTAGGACACAAGCAACGTATGGATCAGAGTGCCTAACATTGAATAAGAAAGGCGAAATAAGAGAACTAGAAAAAAGAGACAGAAAAAAAACTAAGAAAAATTCTAGCTCCTGAGAAAAACAAGGAAAATAGGTGGATTAAAAGGAGAAATGAAGACTTATACAAAAATACAGAAAAGATCGCAGATACAATGAGGAAGATACGGCTAAAATTTTATGGACATTTAAAAAGAATGGAAGAAACACGGATTACAAAGAAAATTTTTAATTACTTTAGTAAGCTGAAAAAACTGAAGGATGGATAGAAGCAGTAAAGAAAGTCGCCAACAAAATAGGTGTTACAGAAGAAATAATACGTGACAGGAATCTCTTCAGGCTACTGATAAAAAACACAAACTATGAAGAAGTTGAGCCAAAGCCTCGACCCAAGAGAATGTGGACAGATGTGCAGAGACGAGCAGTTCGCGAGAAAATGAAGTACTGGGAAGAATGGAAGAAAAAGAAACACCATAAGTCTTAAGATGTATGCGGTCCATAGCTGGCGAAATTCATAAATAAAAAAATAGTTATTTAGTTGAAATTACGGCGAATTCACTGATTTTCGTGTAACCGAAGTTTAACGGATTCCTTTAGCACCTATGTGGATGACCTCACACTTTTTCATTATTTAGGATCAACTACCAAATTTCGCACCATACAGATATCTTTTCTAAATCGTTTTGCAATTTGTATTCATCTTCTGATTATTTTACTAGACGACAAACGATAGTATCATCTGCAAACAGCCTAACATGATTGCTCAAATTGTCTCCCAAATCGTTTATATAGAAAAGGAACAGCAGAAGGCCTACAACTCTACCTTGGAGAACGCCAGAAATCACTTCTGTTTTACTCGATGACTTTCTGGTAATTACTACTAATTGTGACCTCCGTGACAGGGAATCACGAATCTAGTCACATAACTGAGACGATATTCCATAAGCACGCAAGTTCACTACAACGCGCTTATGAGATACAGTGCCAAAAGCGTTCTGGAAATCTAGAAATACCAAACCAAATTGAAATCCCTTGCCAATAATACTTAACACCTCGCATGCGTAAAGAGCTAGTTGTCTTTCACGAGAACGATGTTTTCTAAATTCGTGTCAATAGATCGTTCGTTTAGAGATAATTCATAATGTTAGAACAAATATATGCTCCAAAATCCTGCTGCATGTCGACGTTAGTGATACGGGCCTATAATTTAGTGGATTACTCCTACTACCTTTCCTGAATATTGGTATGACTTGTGCAATTTTCCAGTCTTTGGGTACGGATCTTCCGTCGAGCGAGCGGTTGTGTATGATTGTCAGGTATGGAGCTTTTGCATCAGCATGCTCTGAAAGGAACCTAATTGATGTTCCGTCTGGAACGGAAGACTTGCTTTTATTAAGTGGATTATGGTGCTTCACAGCTCCGAGGATATCTACTTCTAAGTTACCCATGTTCCACTTGCGGTTCAATTGTGATCGTTGGTAATTTGAAGTCTGGTTCATTTCTTCGTCTGGGGCAATGGGGTCAGCAGCGTCTTTTACTTTCCCTACACGAAGACCACATAGGTTTTTCCATAGGACAGCTAGTTTGTTTCTGTTGCCCGTTGAAGTATTGGCATGCCTAATTTGGCGTTTCTCACAGCTTGACTGACTCTGTTCCGCTGCTCCTTGTAAGCAATATTTATGCACAGTTTGTACGCATGGTGTGCAGCGTCTCTGAGATTCATGAGCTGTCAGTTTTCTAAAATTTCTCAATAGTGATTCGCGAAAACAACACTGTGATCGCTCCAGGGATTCCCATTTCAATTCACGACGCACTTCCGTAGTACTTATGTGTTGATGAACCTAACAATAGCAAATCTAGCAGCACGCCTTTGAATTGCTTTGATGTCTGCCCTCACACCAGCCTGGTGGGGATTCCAGACAATCAAGCAGTACTCAAGAATGGGTTGCACTAGCGTTCTTCTTAAGATGAGCAACAGTTTCCTAAAATTCTCTCAATGAACTGAAGTCGATAGTTCACCTTCCCTACTATAATCTTTATATGCTTGTTCAATTTCATATCACTTCGTAACGTCACGCCCAGATATTTAGCTGATGTGACTATGTCAGGCAGCAACTAATAATGATGTACTCGAACATTACGGGATTGTTTCTCCGACTCATCTGCATTACCTTACATTTTTTTACATGTAGAACAAGCTGCCATTCATCACACCAACTAGAAATTTTGTGTAGGTTGTCTTGTATCCTTCTACGAGCACAGTCACTCAACGTCGACACCTTGCTATGCACCACAGCATCATTAGGAAACAACCACAGATTGCTGTTCACCCTGTCTGTGAAGTCTTTATAAGAAATAAGAGCAGTTCTAACATACTCTCCTGTGCACTTCTGATGATACTCTTGTCTTCAATGAACTCTCGCCGTCGAGGACGATATACTGGATTCTATTACTTAAGAAGTCTTCGAGCAACTGATATATCTGGGAACCTAATTCGTATGCTGGAATTTTTGTTCAGAATGTGCAGTGGGTCATGCCATCAAATGCCTTTCAGAAATCTATGAAAGTGAAATCTGCCCGCTGCCCTTCATCCATTGTTCGCAGGATATCGAGTGAGAGAAGGGCAAGCTGACTTTCACAGAAGCAGTGGTTTCTAAATCGGTGCTGATTTGCGGACAGAAGAGCTTTCATCGCAATGAAATTTATCATATTCGAACTCAGAATATGTTTTAGAATTCTACAGCAAACCAATGTTAAGATTATTGGCCCGTAATTTTGCAGGTTTGTTCTTTTATCCTTCTTAAATACAGTAGACACATACGATTTTTTCCAGTCGCTTGGAACTTGGCACTGGGAGAGAGATTCGCGATAAATGTAGACTAATTAAGAGGCCAAAGCCGTAGAGCACTCTCTGTAAAACCGAACTGGGATTCCATCCGGATCTGGCGAATTATTTGTTTTCAGCTCTTTCAGTTGCTTCTGTATGCCAGGAATGGTTGGTTGACTGGTTTAAAAGGGGGGAAAGGGACCAAACTGCGAGGTTATCGGTCCCTGCCAGGAATGTATATCACTATGTCCTCCATAAGAAAATCATATGACAGTCAGATGACTTTATGTTCATACAATACTCACTCACGAAATTTAGGAATAAAGCTTCAGCTGGTTTGCGCTGTGCAGATTTTGGTGTTATTATTTTGTGGGACGAAAAGAAGAGATCAGAAATGGTAAAATAAAGAAAACTGATTCTTTAACAGCATCAGCCTCCTCTTACTTATATAGTAAGTCGCTCTCAATATTGCCTTGTTCCCAATCTCTACGACTTAACTTCGGATTTACTTCTTCTCCTAACTCTTTTCGAATTGCACATAAACTTCTTTCCTCCTCCTTACAAGTTGCCATTCCCTTATCTTTACCAATGATTAAAACATTAACCTCCTCCTCCACACCTGCATCTACATCATTGTTTATATTGTAGAAGTCTCCCCTCCAACAATTTCAGAAATCAGCCCTTTCCCTTCCTTATTATTTTTCTGCAAGCTACCATGTAACAAAAATTCACCACTTCGCTTCCTTTCTTCTTCTTCCTCTTCTTCTCCTTCTTCTTCTTCTTCTTCATTATAATACTTTTAGGACTATCTCCTTCCTCACTACCAACACTTTCAATTTGTATCACTTTATCTTCCTCTCTATCACGTCCCCACTCTTCTTCGTACTCTTTAACTCCATCACACATTTGGGAAAACGTTTGCATACATGAACCCATTGACTATATTAATTCTACAATTAACTTCAGGCTCTATCTCTTCGATCACCAAATTGTGACTAACACATCTCCTACAGCCATGACTAGTATTACACGTATATGTACTACTAAACTTCTTGTTTCACCATGCCAGCTTTCAGCATTGGTAGTCCCAAACATTTACCCTGTCTCGCACAGGCCCTCATTTTCATCTTCTACCATGATCCCTACGGTCACCCCTGGAACTCATTCAATCTCTTCCTCTCACATTTACTTGTTTCACACTGTTAATCTGCTCTCGGTTCTCCTGGTACCAATCAAGAGTATCTGTTTTCACGAAACAAACAACTAGTTTGCCATCTATCTATATCTCTCACTCTATTCAAAAAGTCTTTAATATTATTATTTTGCTCTATCAATCCAAATATTTTGTGAGGAGATACTATCCCTATCACTCTAAATGCTATCAAAATGTTTCATTTTATAGATCCTCTTCTCACAATATTCTCGCATACTCTCCCAATTTCTCCTATCATACCATGGAGCTTTCTTAGAAGCTTCTATAACATCACTTTGTTTCTCTTTGGATCACTAATCTCCCAGAAAAGCCGGCACATATTCCTTAAAAGTATCATATTTATCATGTGAATCCACTCTCCAATCTAAATTTTCTCATTTGAACAAGCACTGCCTCTTTTAACTTATCTTTCTCTACCCACTCCACAGTAAACTGACTTCTGAAACTATTTATAAAAGTCATAGGATGTACATTCCCTTTAGAGCCAAACACAATATTGTTAAAACTACTACCATCTCTCATATGTACTACCTCAACTGAAAATGAACACCCTCTATCTCACACAGTTCTCACTAAACTCTGAACAATGTCTCAATCACTGAAGTGGTTCTCTTAACTTTTTCCAATTCCGCCTTAGTCTCTTGGCTATGTCCTTGAAAAACTCGATCACAATATTCTTCCACTTATATTTTTATTTGTTCACACTTTTCAGTTTGGACTTCGACATTTTTATCCAAGCATTTTACCTTCTCCTTTATAAAGCTCTCAAATTCCCTTTATTTTTCATTTAATTCAAATTTTGTTTCCTTAAATGTCTCTTTAGCTCATCTTTGAGTTTATCAGAATCTTTATTTACCTCCAACTTGAACTGAGACATCCTCTTTTCTAACCCATCTTCTAGCTCCTGTTTAAAGTCCTTCAAGCTTTGTTCGAATTTTTGATCTAGCACCGTTTTTGACTCAGCTACCTTCTTTGCTAACAGTTTCTATTTGCCCACTCAGTCCTTTCCTCAGTTTTCTAGCTTTCTTCCATTTTCTCCTGTGCTCTTATCCACCCATTAAGTTCTTTCTGCCCTTCTTCCATTTTCTCCTGCCGTTCAATTTTCCCATAACAGGTCCTGTATCTTTATCTACTTCTTGTTCACTTTCCTATGTTTTGAAATTAACTACCCTTTCATCCTCTTTAATCATCACTTTGCACACTCAGTGAAACAAACACGACACAAAACAAGTCACCTCCTACCAAATTTCAAACTTGTGTCCTAAGATTCGTCAAGAGAGTATTAAAATAACACTGTCCTGTTACTACATGGCCCACATAACTACATCATCCGAAACAACACCTCCTAGAATCTCGACTGGGCTAGAACCTACTGACCATGCTCAATTACTTGGACTGACAATATTCTGATCCTAAATTTACCGCACCCGGAAATTTAAGTTACTCAGAATCAAGAATACTCTACTTCTCTACAGAATGTTACACTCAAATGTGCAAGTATTCATAATTATCCAAAACTATAACATTAATAGACCATGAAATTCTCCTTAGAAAATTATGGTGTAAGAGGCTTGCCACACGAGTGCCTGAAATCCTACCTAGAAAATCGCTCTCAGATGACAGAGGTAAAACACATGGGAAGAAACGAACTCCAAGCTTCTCAATCGAAACCTTCCACATTAACCCACAGTGTACCAAAAGGCTCAATTTTAGGTCCCTTTCTCTTCTTAATTTTCATAAACGACTTCCCCCTACACGTTCAACACTCCAAGCCAGTGATATTTGCAGATGACAGGAGCAGATTAATTGAAGGCGAAAACGAAGTGGCTCTAAGTTTAAATGCTAAAGTCACAAATGAAAATGTCACAGAGTGGTTTATGAGGAATAAATTACTGATAAACAGTCGTCGTACACTTCCATACACAACAAAATAAAAACCCATTAAAACCAAACATGTTCATGGAAAACCAAAGAATTAAAAGTGTCACTGAAACAAAACTTCTTGGCATCTACTTACAATACAATCTTAAATGGAATTCCCACATCACATCATTAAATTCTGAACTATCGAAAATGACTTATGCGATGAGGATTATATGGAACAACACAAGTCTTGATACAGTTAGAGTGGTGTACTACGCTTGCATACACTCCCTATTAAGATATAGCATCATATTCTTGGGAAATTCTCCTCATAGCATAACAACATTCCGGAAACGCAAAAAGATTGTGAGGATAATGAAAAATGCTAACAGCCAAAATCATGCAAACCATTCTTTAAAGAACTGGGGATTCTACCCCTACCATGTATCTATATACTACAAGTTGTCATGTACCTAAAAAAACATGCTAAAAATGGAAATGTATTTATTCAAAATAAATCTGTAATGAACACCATAAAAGTGCAAATAGTGACATACACAGACATCATTGTCATACCTCACTGTGCAAGAAGGTGATATCACTCAGGTCCACATTTGTTTAGTAAGCTGCCATTTACCTTAAAGGCAATAAACAAAATCCATAGCTTTAAAAATCTGTAACTTCATATCTCTTGGAAAACTGTTTTTACTCAGTAACACAGTATCTGGAAAAATAAGTTAATTTCTGTTGTTCAACATCTAGAGTATAGTATATGTACCTCAAAGATTCAGGACGTAAATAAATTGTTATGATTTGCACATATAACCACCCACTATCCCAAATCAAACAAATTACCGCTGATAAAATATTTTCTAAGCAAACTGAACCACTCGTGTTGGTTTTCTACCTACTAATGCAATGGTGGTTAATGAATAGCGCGCGGAACTCATCGGCAGAGCACAATAATTCCTTCAAGGTAAAATGCAGAACAACAAAACATGCAAATCTAGGTACACTCTTATAATCTGCGTAAATAAGGAAACAGTGGCAATTAAAAGAAGATGAAAAGAAATCAAAACTGTTTAACTCTTATCTCATAAGTATTAGTAACCTCTGATTGGAAAAATGACTGTGGTAACAGAACAGTCTTCTATAATGTTAAGTCATTTCGTTTTATTATACTTAAGTTAGCTGAATCTTATATCTTTGTGTTATTTCCACATCCCAAACACCATTCCCCACCGAAGTCATGGAGTAAAACTGATGTAATGTAGCGTTCTGCTATCATCAGAAGTTAACGTTTTTTAACTAGGTTCAGTCACGCTATATTCCTAGAATTTATGTTGCAACAGTTTCTTAATCCTCATGTGATTGTTTGTTTTTTGTGATGTACAGTGAATGTAGTATGGCAACTTTAAATTTTTCCTTAGTGTGTTCCTCGAAAAGAGGTCGATATTTGAAAGCGAAGAATTATGTAGGTTTAACAATAACTGGATGCAGAAAATGACTACACTTTTCATAAATAGATAAAAAAGTTTTTAATGAAAATTGCTTCAACAGTGGAACAATCAGATCCATTGTCAGAACAATCAATATCTAGCATTTGGCTCAAAGGCCATATTTGAATCGTTTCAGCAACTAGCAGAGAAAGTTGGGAAGACCAGCCTTGCTCCCAGAATTTCACCAGAGCTCCATATCTGCAGCACTGTCTATATAATTGATTGTGGCATACTGCTATTGAGACAAGTGGAAAAATCGAGCTGGATATTTTGAAGACTAAATGGCAATCTCAAGTGTGGCTTCCTAGCCTTGCATCATGTGGCTGGAAAGTGTACAATCTCACAAGCTACTTCTCAGGCAGATTCCATGTGTAGAGTGCACACAAGGTTATTTTCTTTAGATTATACAACTACTACTCTCAATCGAGTCCAGGTAATTATAACTGTAGAAGAGTCCCAGCTAGTAGTGTGAGATCCAAAGAAACCCTTCCCCCCCCCCCCCCTACACATACACACACACACACACACACAAACACACACACACACACACACAGACACACACTGATGAAACTGTTGAAACCTCGTGATCAACTGTCAAATCATTTGTATCAAAGTTCTAACTTTGAAGCAGTCCTAAAAGCAGTGAATTTCCATAGTTACTAGGTACAGAAATCTCTGTAAATCATAAAATATGCATCAGTGTGATTTTTGGGGTAAATCTAAGTGCGCATGTAAAGGACGATCTAAAGGGATCTGTAGGTGGTGTACCCGTTGCAGTAGAAAATAAACTCGAATCCACTGGAATAGACACTGAACACGCCTGTAAAACTACTCAGGCAATATCAGTGTAGAAGAAATGCCTACATTTATATCTGGATCCTTCTATGGACCATCTGATTAACCACCAGATATAACCAAAAATGTTGAAAAAAATCTTAGCTCACTAGCACATAAAATCCCCAGAACACTGTCATCACAGTTTTCCAAGTGTGGATGTGACAAAACTCTGTATGAAATAATACGAAATACTTTTCTGAAGACCACACTGATCAGATACTTTGGAAACCCAGCTATAGTAGTGTGCAAATTAATTGGGACAAACTCGTATTTTACAAGAAATTGAAGTTTGTTACCAATAAACAATTTTATCTTCCCAGTTGTGGGACTCTTGGCGGGCTATTGTTGCATTGATTATAAACAGCAGTGGCAGGTCCCCTCCAGTTCAGTTGTGTGTTTGTATGTGTAGCAACAACATGTTTTATTTTTGTGTTCCCGACAGAAAAACTTCGTGCCTGTGTTAAAATCTTCTGTTGTTGTGGGAAAATCTAATCTTTCAAAGTTATTGGGACATGTAGTGATATTGCCTCACTGCCTCCAAAGAGAAAAGGCAGATATGGATGAAAACGCAATAGTTCTCTTACAACTGACAAACCTCTAGTTAGAAACAGTAGAATTCATCCTCAAAAGGCAAGTAAGGACCTTGAGAGAGACTTAATAGTAACTGTGGTTGAAACTAACTCTTAAATGATACGGTATAGTCTTTTTGATCATGGGCAGAAGGCACGAAAGCCAATAAAGAAGAAGTTGTTAAGGTCTGCTGTAGCATTCAAGGGGTACCAAATTTGTCATAGAAGTCCGTAAGTTACTCAACTGAAAGTATTTTTCAGTACAGGTATTTCGTTCATTCCAAGCAAGTATCAATTCGTGACGTCATCGTCCAGACACGAGTTGACAGTTATCTGAATCCGTTTTAGCAGACTAATAGTTTCTTTCACGGGATAAAATTTTATTGATTATGAAGTACAAGTTCTTGAAGTTTATTTAGAATGAGAAATGTTTAGTTAGTAATTGCATGCCATAATTTATCTGTTTAATGTAAGGTTTTTTTATTTTTGTATACATGTAAAAAGAGTGAATTTACGTGCAGCTTTTACTCTTAGACGAGTTACCACTTAGTGCTAAAAGTGTGAGTGTACAGTTCGCTGACCTGTGAATTTCATTTTGACTTTACGTGAGATAGACACATCGCATTGTTACGAAAAGTCGTTTAGCCAATCAGGGAAAACTGAAATCTGCGCACTCAATTTGAATCACGTTACAAGCTAGCGCGTGATTGAGCTTCCCATTAAATCGCGTATAATTAATAATTGCAAACGTGCTTGGACTTAATGCACGAAGTTTGAAATTACTTTTCGAGACAAATACTGATTTTTGATAAAAACTAACCGAAAATTTATTCTAAATATCGAGGTTCTGTTTTAATTACGACTCATATCACCCTGATGATCACGTCGCTTAGCAACATTGTAATGCTAATCAATTCATTCATTAGAACGATTTGCGACGTAATAAGTCCCAATACACATGCAAACTGTTACACGGAATTTGCTGATCGAATGAGAGTATAGGAGCGTTCTTTTCCAGAAATGCCAATAAACCAGCGGTTTCAAAAGTTAAATTACCAGCTGTTGTGTAATTTCATTGACATTGCATTTCACTGACGAACACTATTCTTATTGATAAATGAACTTTAATTGCAAGTAGATTTTGAATACTCACCAACACTGCCAAGCAGCAGTTCACATCACAACCAGTAATAAATGTCAATATAACTGAATGGTTCAAAAATGTTCAAATGTGTGTGAAATCTTATGGGACTTAACTCCTAAGGTCATCAGTCCCTAAGGTTACACACTACTTAACGCAAATTATCGTAAGGACAAACGCACACACACCCACGTCCGAGGGAGGACTCGGACCTTCGCCCGGACCAGCCACACAGTCCATGACTGCAGCGCCCTAGACCGCTCGGCTAATCCCGCGCGGCTATGTGAACGGTCATTACTTCATTAAAACAGAGCAATCAGCTTCCAATTCTAGGATAAATTGTACCAGGTGGAATTATTAAAATCTTGTGGAAGCGTAATAAGGTTTATTTTAACACTACTATCATAAATCATTATTTCACATTAACTGGACTGATTATTAGTCGGAAACGAATTCACACACGACAGATTGTGCCACGCCAGTACGTAACTTTTATCATGACTCTTCACGAGAGGTCTCAAGAAGCCGGGATCAAGAAACAAGAAAAGAAGAGTCATCGGTTTACTGCCATGCAGAAAAAACGGTTGAAATGGACCAAAATTTATAAATCTTCTACCTCGAGTGATTGGAAACGTATAATTTTCAGTGATGAGTCACATTCTGTTGTCCAAAGATACAGGGCTAGGGTTGTCAGGTGAAGCACCTATGAAGCAGTGGGAGCTGAGCATCTTGAACGGAATGTCAGATACCCTCCCAAAAAACGTTTTGTGGTTTCTTCACTGCAAGTGTCCCCAAGGCACTAATTTCAGCTGATGACATGACGAATTCGCCCAAATACATGGAAATTCTTAGGCACAGGATCGTGCCCTTCCTACAGACCTCTGAAGATGGTGGAGGAACATTTCAACATGATCTGGCCTCTTTTTATACCTCTAAAGCAGTCAAAACGTTCGTGGAAGAAAATAACATTTTGGTGCTTTAGTAGCATGGTAATTGACCAGACTTAAATCCCATCAGGATTTGTTGAGCGCTGGGAAAAGGAGTCTTGGTAAAATGACTGTTAACAAAAGAATGCATGTGACTAAAGTTTGCTTTCATGACGACGAACTACTAAACATTTGCTCTAGCTTGGTGGAATCTATGCCACAACGTCTTCAGAACCTCTTTAAAGCAAAAGAACACATTAGTATTTAATATTCAGTGAGCTAACAGTTGTATTACACAAATAGTAATAAATGCGCGCAGTCAAAGTTTAATCGTCTTGTCACAATTAATTTGCACAATAACATATGTTGGACATATGGTAATTTTAGGACAAGCAGACCTGAGCTGTTTGAGGATGTACACATTGACACAAGTATCAGTGATCATGAGGCATCTGTAGCGACAAATATTACACCAAAGGCAGTCAATGCAAATAGAAAGTTATGAAAGTCTAGTGACTAGACAGCTATAGTGTCGAATCTGAAAGAGAGACTCGAAACGCTTAGCTCTGAGTAGGAGCAAAAAGAGAAACTGTGGCTCAGATTTAAAAGAATAGTTGAGCAACCGTTGGATAGGCAAGCGCACTGGACAAACTGTTCGTCATGAACTTAAAAGAGGACACTGAACGAGTTGCAGCGTTGTAAGTGGCGCAGAACTGCTACTAGGTGATACTGTGACCCTCCACTGCAGACGAAATTCGTAGCAGTGGAACTGCGTGCATGTGCCAGTTGGCTGTTTGGAAATGCCCATAGCCACACCATAAACGAAGCTACCTGATTGTTAGTTTATCAATAGGCACCGTCCAACGTGTCTACAAGGAATGGCATGCCATTCGCAGCCATGTAGTGAGGCAAGCTGTGAAAAGATCATAACCAACAGCAACTGGAGGCGAGTATCACACCTCGTCAATGACAGTTGGTTTCAAACCCGAAACGTATTTCTACTGTTGATGATGAAGGTCCATCTCAACCACTTTCCGAGCGAACATTGTGGAGAGACCAGCGTGCAGCGAACATTTGTAGCCAGAAAGAAGGCAATAGGAGTAAATTATAGGCCCATATCATTAAAGTCAACATGCAGCAGGATTTTGGAACATATATTGTGCTCAAAAATTATGGATTACCTCGACGAGGCCGTTCTATTGACACATAGTCAACACGGATTTAGAAAACATTGTTCTTGTGAAAGACAACTAGCTCTTTACACACACGAAGCGTTGAGTATTATTGGCAAGGGATTTCAAATTGTTCGGTATTTCTAGGTTTTTAGAAGGCTTTTGACACTTACCACACAAGAGAGTTGTAGTGAAATTGCGTGCTTATGGAATATCGTGACAGTTACGTGACTAGATTCGTGACTCCCTATCACAGAGGTCACAATTAGTAATAACTGCTGAAAAGTCATCGAGTAAAACAGAAGTGATTTCTGGTCTCCTCAAAGGTAGTTCCTTATTTACATAAATAGTTCCTTATTTATATAAATGATTTAGGAGACAAACTAGCAGCCATATTAGGTTGTTTGCAGATGACACTGTCGTTTATCGTCTAATAAAACCATCGGAAGATCAAAACAAATTGCTAAATGATTTAGAAAAGGTATCTGTGTTTTGCGAAAATTGTAAATCGATCGTAAATAATCAAAAGTGCAAGGTGATCCACATAAGTGATACACAATAAATCAATAAAAACTAAAGACTTTAAATTCAATAAAATACATAGGAATTATAGTTACGAACAACTTAAATTAGAAAGAACACAGAAAATGTTGCGGGAAAGCTAACCAAATATTGCGTTTTCGTGGCAGAACACTTACTAATGATACTGCCTACGCTACACCTGTCCGTCCTCTTTTCGAGTACTGCTGCGCAGTGTGGGGTCTTTACCAGATAGGATTGACGGAGTACATCGAGACAGTTCAAAGAAGGGCAGCACGTTTTGTATTATGGAGAAATAGGGGAGAGAGAGTCACGGACATGATACAGGATTTGGTGTTTAAATCATTAAAACAAAGGCGTTTTTCGTTGTGGCGAGATGTTCCCACTAAATTTCAATCACCAACTTTCTCCTCCGAATGCGAAAATATTTTGTTGATGCCGACCTACATAGGGAGAAACGATCGTCATAATAAAGTAAGGGAAACCAGAGCTCGCACGGAATTGTTCCTTTTTTCCGCTCGCTTATCGATAGTGGAATAATAGAGAACTGGTGTGAAGGTGGTTCGGTGAACCCTGCGTCGAGCACTTAAGTGCGGTTTGCGGAATAGCCACGTAGATGTAGATGTAGACATTTCTAGAAAATAAATTCACTGTAGTGGGACAAAGAGCTGCAAAGTACCACTGGGCCAAACAACGCAGAAACTGAACTCCAGCTGAATGGAGGCGTGTGGTGTGGTACGAGTAGTTGTGGTTTTGCTTCTGCTCAAATTATGCAAGGCGTCGAGTATGCTAGTTGGCCGTTAGAGGCACAGTATCGCCACAGCGGCGCTGCACTCGCATAGCAAGCGTGCCATCCGTTCGCAACGTGAATATGCTGGCCAATAGCGTTTCTCGCGGCAGGTAAAAAATACGGCTGCCCAGCGAACGGTCAGTCAGTTCTGTACTCACGTATACTATTGTAGGTTACTATCATCGCTGTACTATTCGATATCGATCTCGCTTGGCGCTTGGTCTTTCTCTCTGGTCGCGATTTGGATTATCTCTCTTGGCCTGTTGACATCGCTGTGGCGAACGTCTCCGACTTTTCACTTCGTTGTTACATAGAGTGTGACGGGTCAAAGGGTGAAACTTTAATTTTGTTGTCGTCACAGTAGCCTTTTCACCTTAACCTATTGGCGTGGTAGCGGAAATTTATGATGATAGGGTTTAAATATTAATGTTACTTATAAGAGTCTGTGTTCAATATGTTGTCGAACACCGATAGAGAAGTAAAAATCTGTATCCAAGTTTCGAGCAGCAAAGAACGTGATTACGTCGGTGGCGCACGGCAATAGCAGTTCGAACGGCAAAGAAGCTACGATAGTCGCAGCCGGCCACAAGAAGAAGAGTCGATGGCCATCGGAAATAATGATTTCATTGTTAAAAGTAATGGTATTACTTTACGTTTGTTTGTGCAGATTGTTCCAAGATGGTTTAACGTGGCCGGCCGAAGTGGCCGTGCGGTTAAAGGCGCTGCAGTCTGGAACCGCAAGACCGCTACGGTCGCAGGTTCGAATCCTGCCTCGGGCATGGATGTTTGTGATGTCCTTAGGTTAGTTAGGTTTAACTAGTTCTAAGTTCTAGGGGACTAATGACCTCAGCAGTTGAGTCCCATAGTGCTCAGAGCCATTTGAACCATTTTTTTTTTTTTTTGGTTTAACGTGGAACGGTCAGTTTCATGGATAGAGTTCTCGTGGTGAAGTCGTGTTGAACAGTCAAGTTCACACTGGGACATTCACGGTGTAGGTGACGTTCTGGCAGTTACAATAAGCTGTAGTACGGATAGCCACAGCAGAGTAGTAGAACTCGTAGTAATGGCAGGGTTTGATTACTTACAGGTCAGAACAATTACTGGCTCGAGATAGTTGTTTTGTTTAGCCGTGCGAGTTCCGTCAGTGAAACACTATTCAATGATCCCGAAACGTACGTTTCTCTTTGATTGAGATATTTAAAGAAAAGTTTCTCAATAAGTGACATTACAAAATATTGCGAAGAATGTTTAACTTTGCGTAATTCAATGATCGCAACGAGAATGCGCGTCCCCAAGACAACGGCGTAAATTTAACTTTTTAATGGGTGCCTTAAGTGCAAACCAGCGCCGGCCGAAGTGGCCGTGCGGTTCTAGGCGCTGCAGTCTGGAACCGCGAGACCGCTACGGTCGCAGGTTCGAATCCTGCCTCGGGCGTGGATGTGTGTGATGTCCTTAGGTTAGTTAGGTTTAACTAGTTCTAAGTTCTAGGGGACTAATGACCTCAGAAGTTGAGTCCCATAGTGCTCAGAGCCATTTTTTTGCAAACCAGCTGAACAGTTTGAAGTTTAGATAATTAGTTACCTTTGATCGTCCATCTTCAGTACAACTTAAAGTGGGCTGTATCAAGCCAGTGAATGTATTGGCTGACATCATTGTTCGATGATGCGTAACCGATCAATCGGAAACAATTCTTATGCAGGGAATTGCGCGAGGTAATGGAAATGGCCAGGAAAATAATCTTGCGGGCGTTCTTTCTGTGTTTAACGAAGAGTTAATGACAGAACATGAGAAGTGTTCGGTCGTTTCACCATCGACCAACTCCTCGCATTTGATCTCTGAAAATTATTAGCAAACAACAGAAATTACTTTCATGATAAGGCATGTGATCGCTCTTTTAAAAAATTAACGCTACAACGTACAATAAATGAAGTGGCCCTTTGACAGCAGACTGAGAGGACAAAACTTACGTGCGATCTGTGAATGGTCACACAGGCGAAAGGCACAAATGTATTACATGATAACTGAAGATCAGTTTTTTTATTTGTTACCAGCGATATAAAAAAGCCATTTAACAGAATTCCATAAGCATCGTCCACTATGTTTACATGGGGCTCCCAAAATCAGATTTCAAAAACAGATTTCACAGTACGGTTTCTGGTTGGTCAGGTAAACACTCCAAATTAAATTCTGGAAACCTATTTCTAGCTGCCGGTTTTCCGCACAGTTTGGCTGTGACCACCACTTCTACAATCGCTCCCATGTAAACGTACAACCGCTTTTGAAACGTGCTTTGATAGGTTATGTCTTGTTTTCAAAATATTCGTTGACATGGACGGGGGTGATTTATTGTACAGTGAACGAGAAGCAGAAATATTAGACTGAGCATGAAACTGTCTGCCTTTAATATTTATGTGAAGAGGAACAGCGATTGTGCTGATAAATCAGAAACTGAAATGGCTGGTTTCCAGAGTTCATATTTAACTGACCTATCAAATCCGCTTTAGAGCTTAACATGTAAACAGGACAGCGAAAAACGGTTTCCAAAAATCGGTTTTCGTCTTTCGGAATATGTGTCCCTTGTAAACGTAGCATTCGTGAGTGAAACGCTTTCTGTGATTACAAGAAAAATGTTTTCTTACTGATGCCATGTGGATGTTTAAATTTTGCTTGCAGTGACTTACAGTATCGTCGTCCAGTTTCAGGCCCGGATGTAAGGGGGACAAACCGGGGTATCTGCCCCGGGCGGCAATTTCAGGGGGCGCTAAATTCATAATCTTGTAGAAAAAACCTTATTTCACCAAACGCCTAGCATCCATCGCATGTTGGCATATCGATATTCATATGATTTTGGAATGCATGCCTGTTCGTTTTTGAACATTTTTGAACACTTCTAAGTTGGTTTCTGAACGAATCATAAGTTGATTTTTGAATGCATTCATAGTGTATGTGATGTCTCTGCCAGGGGAATCCCCGTCGCATCTAGAAATAAAGGACTTTCCCACAGACGAAACTGGATGGGGTATACGAGCTCAGCAGACTACACCTGAATTGGTGAGTGCCAATTCCTGTTCGTTTATTATGTGGTTGATGCGATGTACGAATGATAAGCATCGTTATAATTATTAGCGAAATCCACAGATTCAGAATACCAGAGTAGAAATAAAAGACAAACAGGAATAACAGATAAGAGAGATTACATATTACGAGTATGTTCTCAGTGTATCCAAGAAAATGAAACTTCGACAGAAAATTTTTGCCAGATCTCTACACTACTAAGGGCCAGTTGTACAGTCCCCAGTTACATCTACATCTACATTCATACTCCGCAAGCCACCCAACGGTGTGGGGCTGAGGGCACTTTACGTGCCACTGTCATTACCTCCCTTTCCTGTTCCACTCGCGTATGGTTCGCGGGAAGAACGACTGCCGGAAAGCCTCCGTGCGCGCTCGAATCTATCTAATTTTACGTTCGTGATCTCCTGGGGAGATATAAGTAGGGGGAAGCAATATATTCGATACCTCATCCAGAAACGCACCCTCTCGAAACCTGGACAGCAAGCTACACCGCGATGCAGAGCGCCTTTCTTGCAGAGTCTGCCACTTGAGTTTGCTAAACATCTCCGTAACGCTATCAGCTTACCAAATAACCCTGTGACGAAACGCGCCGCTCTTCTTTGGATCTTCTCTATCTCCTCTGTCAACCCGACCTGGTACGGATACCACACAGATGAGCAATACTCAAGTATAGGTCGAACGAGTGTTTTGTAAGCCACCTTCTTTGTTGATGGACTACATTTTCTAAGGACTCTCCCAATGAATCTCAACCTGGCACCCGCCTTACTAACAATTAATTTTATATGTTCATTCCACTTCAAATCGTTCCGCACGCATACTCCCAGATATTTTACAGAAGTAACTGCTACCAGTGTTTGTTCTGTTATCATATAATCATACAATAAAGGATTCTTCTTTCTATGTATTCGCAATACATTGCATTTGTCTATGTTAAGGGTCAGTTGCCACTCCCTGCACGAAGTGCCTATCCGCTGCAGATTTTCCTGCATTTCGCTGCTATTTTCTAATGCTGCAACCTCTCTGTATACTACAGCATCATCCGCGAGAAGCCGCATGGAACTTCCGACACTATCTACGAGGTCATTTATATATATTGTGAATAGCAATGGTCCCATAACACTCCCCTGTGGCACGCCAGAGGTTACTTTAACGTCTGTAGACGTCTCTCCATTGAGAACAACATGCTGTGTTCTGTTTGTCAAAAACTCTTCAATCCAGCCACACAGCTGATCTGATATTCCGTAGGCTCTTCCTTTGTTTATCAGGCGACAGTGCGGAACTGTATCGAACGCCTTCCGGAAGTCAAGGAAAATGACATATAGCTAGCCGCCGCTTACGTTCTATTCTCGGAATATCGCGGAAAACGCGTTGTACGAACACGCAACAATGTCTAACCGGAGAATAGACGCGGGATAACTAAACGGATGGTTCTGGCAGGGTTAGTGAAGTTAAGTAGAGAATAAGTTTTGACAATGGCAGGAATAGTTACGGGATTAGTGATGACAAGATGGTTAGAACGAGTAAGGAGAAGAAACAGGGACATCACACAAATTATATGGAAGAATATGACGAATCCAAATTTGTATAAAAATTTCATATTTCTATGAATTTTCGATCTCATGCTTGGGAAATTGGAGCATATGAATGAAATGTGAAACTATTTCCCAACAAAAAACTTTTTGCTTGTTGTAGGCCTAATAGGCATGTGATATTAGCACTTCATGAATTATATGATGTCGTGTTATTTATGTAAATGAGGTAGATAAATATGACCATTTGTAACAAAACAGTCTCGTTTATCTGCCGTCTATTACAGCTGTTGCAATTTTAGGAGGGCCTATTTCGTTTTATCTAGCAGACAGTCCCAAAATAGACGTAATCTGATCGAGAACCCACACCAGTCTTGGGTACTATTCGTTATTCGTATTAACGGCTTTTTCAGCATTAGACAACGACATTTCGATTTTACATGTATCGAAACGTTTGACGAAGTTTGATGACGTAATAGATCCTTTCGCAAAAACGAAAGCACACCTTGCAGAGCTATAGCAAGATTAGAGAGAAAAAATGCTGGGACCTTCGGATTGAACAAATGCGTACTGTCTCGTTTGTCTCTTGTCTTTACTGATTTTGTTTCCGATTTTTAATATTATGCCACACAAAACGGAAAGTTATTACCTTATAGGCAATAAAGAGTACAAATTTTCTGAAGAGTTCTTATTCTCTCGGTCACAAATAATCCCACCAAGTATTAACTATGAGTTTTCTTCTAAAGGGGTAGAATGTCAATCCGGCTGACTGGGAGCAGGAGAGAGAATTTAATATCCACTGTCCTGAATATAGGTTGAATGGCTTCCATTACAAAATATACACGTTTGAGTTCCACAGAGCGAAATACAGTGACGTGCGATAGAAGAATGCAGCGTCTGCACTTCGGCACATTTAAGACCAAATAATTTGTCTTACATTTCCTCGAACATATATGTTTTCTACACCAAATTTTTCAGAAAGATGTGCGCTACAAAATGAACACATTTTTGAAAACTCGATTTTTTTTTTAACTTTTGACGCCCTATCTCCAACACTCGAGGGGGAGGCCTCTATCAAGTTTTTGCCGAGTCCGGAAATATCGTATATCCGGGGCTGTCCAGAGTATAGCCTATTCAACTGAAGAAATGGTGTATGTATCGGCGAGAGAAAGTATTGAAATTTTTAAAGAGCAGATAAATTCGGTGCTTTGACAATTCTGAAAAATGTAGTATATTCAATTCTGTCTCCTCCTGGTCAGTGGCCACGGTAGAAAGCTTTTGCCTGCAATTGGAGTGCGTGTCATTCACTTCGATGTATCGATTACAGCCTAAGTACTTAATTTGTTGTGCCTCTGTCATGCGTTATTCGCTAGTAATTCTCGGTATAATATGTGACGCACTCGCATAGGAGTACACGCCCGCCATTACATGAAGGTGACAGGTCTACATTAACTCGGAATTCATTACTGAAGAGCATTTTGCAGGAGCGTATTACGAAATAAGAACATCTGACTGCCGTCTTGCAGGTCGATGCCTTACCAAACCTGTCGTTTGTCTGCTGTCGCGTTTCATTGCAGTATGAAGACGGCCGCGTTTGCACTGCCATCTGGCGCCCCTGTCCGTAAATTTGCGTGGAGTGCAAGGAAAACTAGCAGGCCACTAAAGTGGCATCATCCTCGGCAGTTGCTGCTGTGGAGATTATTCGGTCTTCTGCCTTTCAGCTGGAATATCCGCCGCCACGAGTATACTAAGCGTATTATACCTTTCATTTGGATAGTGATATTCTTATGCCTAGAACCTTTCGTAATGTTTTCACCATTCGTTTGTTACTCGACAACCTCTCCTCTTAACGAAATTGTCACCTACTTGTACGTGTACTCCAACCGTTTGACTTCAGTGACACAGCTCTCTAAGATCTTCTGGTCAGGATATAAAACGCTGGTCGAAACTTGCTGTATATTAGTGTCTGTTGAAACCCCAAAGAGCAGCTCTCGTATTTTTTGCGCGAAACACAGCTTCATGTGTCTGGTGCTGGTAATTTTGTTAATGATTGCGTTGTCTATAAACCTGCATGTCGCATGGGGCAGCCAACACTTTGCTTGTGTGGCAATAGTCAATTCTTTGGATGCGTTTCTCACAATAACCACAGTAATCTGGTTAGATCAGTTTGTGTCCTTGTTGAGTGATACTGAGTACAGTTTTAGAAAACTGAGGCAGCGCCTTCCGACGGGACTGCATTTGGAGCCTTTAACCACCGCACTGACCTTTCAACAAGGTGGGTACGAACAACAGAAGCATGTATAATACATGTAGCAGTTCACGCCATTCTCCAACATGCTTATGTGCAGCGATGAGAAACTTTATCTCATTTTATAAGTGTACATTCTACATATGAAACAAATAATCAGCTTAATCTCTTACATTTTTCAGGACACGTATGACTTGCGAATTTTAGATGTTGACAGAAAGTCTCATACTGATTCTGTGTAATGATGCAGAATATCAGAGTTTTCACACATTTTTTTACTGGTCATAATATAGAAGAAAGTGTTGTAAATATAGGAGAGAGTGTTGTACCTAGAAACGCATTATGTTTTCTGGTCGGTTTTTTGGTCTAGTAACCAATTGTAGAATGACGTAAAGGAACGTGCACTAGTCATTCCAATAATCAGTTCCTGCGTCCCTTATTGCTTTTGTTGTTATGAAAAGTGAGGTTGTGTGTTGTGTATCGTTTGTGAATACTACGAGTTATACATATTTAAATGGTGCATGAAATTTTAAAGCTATTTTGAGGACACTGTTAAATCTTCAGTTACAGAGTTTTATTTGAGTAAAATTCTGTATATTGTAAAACTAGAAACGTAATGTGTGGACAGTTAAATAAAACTCTGTCAGTCATGATCCATCTTGTATCTTGAACCAGAAGGTCTTTTCACCGTGGATCATGCGATACCTGTCTCTAAATTGGAAATTTTTGTTAGTTGCCAGTATCTTCAATTTCAAAATGTTTTTAACTTGAAACTGGTTTTTGATATTACTTTTCCTTGATTTGATTCCAGTTACTGATTATTGGCATGTGACTGAGTAACACTGTAATACATATGTTATTAAACAGAATATTTGCAAGATTTTCTCGAGTGTAACATTTTCAAATTTTAATAAAATATTTGATCCTAGATGCATAACCATGTTGTACTGTAGAGCAGTTTTTCAGCTTTGGAAAAACCTTACATTCAGAGAGTAATTTTTGTAATTTCAGAAAAAGACAGGCATAAAGTAAATCATATCGTTTCAAAATGGAGTAAGAAAATGTATTTAACTGCTATTACAGGCCTGGATAAAGGCCAAACTCTGAAAAATGTTCCAAGGTACAACACTGTCCTCTATGTCATTTAGAAACAGTAGTAAAATACATATGGTTGAAAAACTAGACTGAAGATGTTATTCTACTAATTAAACTAATATGAAAATGAGCATCTATTCATGTCAAACAGTCTTATAATCAGGGAATCATTTTAAGAAGTAATTATTACATAATATTTACTCCTTCTCATACTAATTAACATTAGCTATTATTATCACTCAGCATTCGAAGTGTTGTGTTCTATCTTGATTTTTGCCATGTTCACCTGCTATCATTTGAACAAATGTTAAACTATAGTAGCAGCATTTTCTAATTAGCTGCCATAATCATTACATATACATTCTGCAAGTATGTCCAAAGGAATTTTGTTCTATGATGCAACAACAATCAAGAGCTAGAGTTGATATGAGAGTGTTTTATATAAGAGCAATTTTATCTCGAAATAAATCTCAATAAATGACTTCTACATGAAATTAAAGGTCACCAAGAGAAAATTTCATTTGACCTGATGTTGAATACATGATGTAACAGAATAATTACAGAGAAACTTGGTATAATTCTTGTCCTTGAACAGCTTGCTTTTGTTCTGGGGACTCTGATTGCTTTATAAGTCAGTTTAGAGTAACAATGAGTAAAAATGTAAGTCAAGAATTTTTGTATGCACCAAGAATAAGAATTTATATTTTTTCCCCGTCCTAGTGATATAACTGTATGTATGTTCACACACACACACACACACACTCACACACACACACACACACACACACAAAATTGTTCATTAAATAGTTAGTAATTCGTTGTTAATATTTCCTTTCTTATTGTTCTGAACACTTACGTCACCAGGGAAGCAGTCAAACATCTTTCTTAGCTATGCAATTTTATTCTTTCTGTGATTGTCAAGTAAACTGACGAGTAACGATGGATATTTTCGTTCCCCTACTGTATTTACAAACACTAATGGCTTCATGTTGTGTCCTGCTGTTAGCAACAAATTTAATGAGGCATTAATTATTTTAACGTGATTTTAAACTGATGAAAAACGTCTGCTCTGTTGTTGATTGGTTTTAACGTGATTTTAAACTGATGAAAAACGTCTGCTCTGTTGTTGATTGGGCTTGACGACAAATGTGGTTGGACATTGCACACTTAATTCGAAATCACTTTTGTTAATAACCACCAATACCATTAGGAAGTATTTTTATTTATACGTAAGTGTTGGAATTTCTAGGCCAAAGAAGAGGCTTCTGTAAGGTATTTGATTGCGACTTTACCCACTATTATTATTGCAATCTTCTGTAGAAAGAATACATTTTTTGTGTCGTCATTGACACTGTAAAGTCTTGTACCAGGGGAAGCCAGGGAAAGGAAAATGTTTGGTGGCCAGTATCCCATTTCTACAACAAAACTGCACATATACAGGGTTATTACAAATGATTGAAGTGATTTCACAGATCTACAATAACTTTATTATTTGAGATATTTTCACAATGCTTTGCACACACATACAAAAACTCAAAAAGTTTTTTTTGGCATTCACAAATGTTCGATATGTGCCCCTTTAGTGATTCGGCAGACATCAAGCCGATAATCAAGTTCCTCCCACACTCGGCGCAGCATGTCCCCATCAATGAGTTCGAAAGCATCGTTGATGCGAGCTCGCAGTTCTGGCACGTTTCTTGGTAGAGGAGGTTTAAACACTGAATCTTTCACATAACCCCACAGAAAGAAATCGCATGGGGTTAAGTCGGGAGAGCGTGGAGGCCATGACATCGGTTTTCCAATCTCCTGTTTAAGAAATGCCGAACATCATGATGGAAGTGCGGTGGAGCACCATCCTGTTGAAAGATGAAGTCGGCGCTGTCGGTCTCCAGTTGTGGCATGAGCTAATTTTCCAGCATGTCCAGATACACGTGTCCTGTAACGTTTTTTTTGCAGAAGAAAAAGGGGCCGTAAACTTTAAACCGTGAGATTGGACAAAACACGTTAACTTTTGGTGAATTGCGAATTTGCTGCACGAATGCGTGAGGATTATCTACCGCCCAGATTCGCACATTGTGTCTCTTCACTTCACCATTAAGAAAAAATGTTGCTTCATCACTGAAAACAAGTTTCGCACTGAACGCATCCTCTTCCATGAGCTGTTGCAACCGCGCCGAAAATTCAAAGCGTTTGACTTTGTCATCGGGTGTCAGGACTTGTAGCAATTGTAAACGGTAAGGCTTCTGCTTTAGCCTTTTCCGTAAGATTTTCCAAACCGTCGGCTGTGGTACGTTTAGCTCCCTGCTTGCTTTATTCGTCGACTTCCGCAGGCTACGCGTGAAACTTGCCCGCACGCGTTCAACCGTTTCTTCGCTCACTGCAGGCCGACCCGTTGATTTCCCCTTACAGAGGCATCCAGAAGCTTTAACCTGCGCATACCATCGCCGAATGGAGTTAGCAGTTGGTGGATCTTTGTCGAACTTCGTCCTGAAGTGTCGTTGCACTGTTATGACTGACTGATCTGAGTGCATTTCAAGCACGACGTACGCTTTCTCGGCTCCTGTCGCCATTTTGTCTCACTGCGCTCTCGAGCGCTCTGGCGGCAGAAACCTGAAGTGCGGCTTCAGCCAAACAAAACTTTATGAGTTTTTCTACGTATCTGTAGTGTGTCGTGACCATATGTCAATGAATGGAGCTACAGTGAATTTATGAAATCGCTTCAATCATTCGTAATAGCCCTGTATATTAACAGGGTTCTTTATTCATAAGAACAAGGATCTACTTACCTTAAAGCAAATTGTTGTGGTACAAGCTCTTCCGTAATAGTCCATGTTGGCCTCACTGCTGGTGAAATCCCTCCTTGTACTCTGCTCTGGTCGCTAGGTACTGATTGGGCTGACTGTCTGCGACTGACTGGGCCTCCAGCACGTGGCGGCGATCTAAATACTGGCAGTTGAGAGGGTGTTGGCGGCGCATTACTAGCGAGTTTCTCTTTGGCGCCTCTCCTGATAGGTGACTTTGCTTTAGCACCTACTGTCGATCTTCTCGCAACCTCTCTGCCGACCGATGTGCTGCTGACAGCTTATGCCAGCACATTTTTGATTTTAGTTTCAGTGTGCCAGAAGATTATGCCATAAGATAGTACTGTGAGAAAGTGTGTGAGGTATGCTAGTAGTCCTGTACTCAGGTCAATGCAGTGAGAAATACTTCTAAGCACAAAGCAGACAGAACTCAGTTTATTATCCATATTGACAGAACCTGACCCAGTACACAACCACTGATTTTCCTTCTGGCACCTGTGAGACACTTACATTTGCTTGGAATTACATAATATGAGACTTTGTAAGAGGTGAACTATTGGAAGGAAGCCGTTTATGAAGGGAAGAGACACAGGGTCGCTTGGTAGACACGTCCTCTATGATTGAATTGAATGCTGCATGCAACCCTACTTGGCAGAAAGATATAGAGAGCCTATATACATAGACTGTCCAGAAAGCTGTAAGTAACCAGTTTGTAATCAGTTCCAGGTGACTCACTTTGTCAGTCACCAGTTCTGAGTGATAAAATGTGATTTTACGATGTCGAGTGAGCACGTTTTCAATACTAACTTCTTCTCATACCATTCCAAATACACGATAAAAAATTTTTCTTCCTCTGCCAAATCTCTGGTTAATGAAACATATCACATTAGGCAGATAGTTTTCCCAATAGTTTGAGTATGTAGCTACAAAATATTAAGTGAAAGGAGCATCATCCTTGTGGTACATGGGATGGAGTATTAATGCCTGCATGCATTGTTCAATGTTTGACAAAGTGCGAAGTATTCCTACATCACTGCTCCTTGTGGCAGAAGCATTCTCAGTCATAGTAAAAACTGTTCAGCATTTCAACATTCCATTAACATAATACAGTGGTATGATTTGTAACTGAAGCGCGTTGAACCACTGTTCACTCCATCAATGCACAGGTACACTTTGGAAGATTCCATAACTTCCCGCAATGTTCGACAATCTTTATCCAGCCCTCTTCTTTTGGCACATTTGTATCCCTTGAATGCATCGCAAAATGCGCTCAAAGACAAACAAAAAAAAATACGACGTACCACGAAGGAATTATCCGAATGGATCGTAAATTAGTGGATGAGATGTACACCTACAGACGAACAAATACTTACAGTTTCACCGAGCGAGGTGCCGCAGTGGTTAGCACACTGGACTCGCATTCGGGAGGACGGTGGTTCAATCCCACGTCCGGCCATCCTGATTTAGGTTTTCCATGATTTCCCTAAATCGCTCCGGGCAAATGCCGGGATGGTTCCTCTGAAAGGGCACGGCCGACTTCCTTCCCCATCCTTTCCTAATCCGATGAGACCGATGACCTAGTTGTTTGGTCTCTTCCTCCAAACAACCCAACCAACTTACAGTTTCAGAAAAATTGGACGATTCATTCAGGAGAAAGAGCTTCTCAAATTGAGCCACCCAATAACGCATTGATGCACATCTGTCCCTTATGCAAGCAGTTACTTCGCTTGGCATTCATTAACAGAATTGTTAAATGTCCTCTGGATGAATATCTTGCCAAATTCTGTCCAATTGGCACTCTAGATCGTCAAGATCCCTACCTAGTTCGAGGACCCTGCCTATAATGCTCCAAACGCTCTCGGATGGGTAGAGGAGCGCCTGGTGACCTTTCTGACGAAGGTAGGGTTTGGCAAGGGCGAAGACAAGCAGTAGAAACTCTCTCTGTGTGTGGGTGAGCATTATGTTGCTGAGATGTAAGACCAGAATGGCTTGCTACGAATGGCAGCAAAACGGAATGTAGAATATCGTCGACGTACCGCTGTACTGTAAGGCTGCTGTGGATGACAACCAAAGAAGTCCTGCTATAAAATGAAATGGCACGCTAGACTATCAGCCCTGGTTGTCGGGCTGTATGCCGTGCAACAGTTAGGTTGGTATCCCACATCTCCAGGCACGTCTTCGGCCTGGAATCTCATTTGACTGGAGCAGAACTGTCTTCAGTGATGAGTCCCACTCCGAATTGAGCCCCAATGGCCAGCGAAGATATGTCTGGAGACGACACAGACAGCAATGGGATACCAACCTGATTTTAGCCCGACATGCAGCCTGACAACCAGGAGTAATGGTCTTGGGTGCCACTTCACTTCCTAGCAGCACCCCTTTGGTTGTCATCAGTGGCACCATTGCGACACAATGGTACGTCAACAATGTTGTATGCCCCGTTTTGTTGCAAGCCATGCTGGGCTTACGTTCCAGCAAGATAATGTCCACCCACGCACAGCAAGAGTTTCTACTTCTCGTCTTCGTACTAGCCAAACCGTACCTTAGCCAGCAAGGTCGCTGGACCTCTCCCCCATTGAGAATGTTTGGAGCGTTTTGGTCAGAGTCCTCCAACCATTTCGGGATTCTGACGATCTAACACGTTAACTGGACAGAATGTGGGACGATAATACTTAGGAGGATATCCAACAGCTCTGTCAATCCATGCCAAGCGGAACAACTGCTTGCATAAGAGCCAGAGGTGGACTAATGCATTATTGGCTTGCCCAATTTATGAAGCCTTTTCTCTTGAATAAATCATCAATTTTTTAAAATTGTTATCATCTGTTTGTCTGTACATGTACAGCGCATCTACCGAATTCCGTTCCATTTGGATAATTGCTTCGTGGTGCGTCGTATTTTTGTGCTAGAGTGCGTTTTTGTGGTCTCTGATACTCAGCATCTTCATGTGAGGAAAGTGAAATAAATGTGCTCTCAATAAAATTAATGAGTTCAATATTTTTGGTGATACCTTGGTAACCAAACTGAAGAGTTGTGGACATGGGCAAAAGAGGATGGGTGTTAGACTGAGGAAGCTATGAAAAGAAATGAAAGGAAAGTTGCTATCTAATGGAAAATCTCTGTCTGGCCGAGGTAGATTGACAGAAACTGAAATAGACCGTCTTTAGAGTTATTATGGACTGGCCATTAGACGAAATGCACCTCTGAATGATGTTACAGCAATTAGAATAGCTGTATGGGGCACCTACTTTCATAAATTGTCCACAGATGACCACCCTGTTCAAGGACTCTGCCCTAAAGGAGCAGATTCTTGGTGTGGTTACCAAAAAGCAAAAGAAAGTGGTCAGATATACCATCATAAACATTCTCTTCCTGGGCCTATTATGAATGAAATAAAACCAATTTTTAGAGACATGAGTGACCCCATTTTGCTTAGTAATTGTCTTCATGGGGGCATTCAGAAGACAAATGAAATTTTCAACCATTGCTTATGGGAAAGATTACCCAAGAATGTTTTTGTAGGACTAAATACATTAAAAGTTGGTGTACTAGATGATGGATTGACAGGAAGGTTGGAAGTCCTCAGAAATTTAGGCATAAAATGAGGCTCTAATATGGAAGATCAGTTGCTTGCGTGTGACAGATAATGGGTTACCAAAGAAGCAAGAAGTGCTGAGAGGAATGCCGAGAGGGAGCTTGAAGATGAAGAAATGCTGCAGGATGAAGACTGTGCTTCAGAAATGTTCTGAGGCTCGGTTTAATTGGACTCATATCTTCATTTGCGATTTCTCACAAGTTGTATTTTTCGGAATTCAGGTAGAAATATTTCCTAAAATTTATAAAGCATTACTGTAATTTTTTTCTGTAACTTGCAATAGTCCATACATTTGTAATGGACCTAAGATTTATTGCAGTATCAACTAAATTATAGAAAAAATAACATTTTATTAGAAAAAAATTATAAAAATTGAAATGTAAGATGTGATATTTTTTATCCTTTTAATATACTGAATAGGTAGAATTAAATGGGTTTAGTACCTCAGCCATCATGTCACGCATATCTGGTAAAAATTTGGTCTCCTTCAAATGTATAACATTAGATTAAATGTTACCTCAAGTTGAGGAAGCATTTTGGAAAAAAAATTGCATCAATTTCTTTGTAATTTTTTAATAACCCTAAGCAGTATCAAAAATATTTAAAATACTTCTTTTGTTTAGAAAGTATGCTGCATTGCCTGATATAAAAAAAAATTGTAAGACATATACATTATAAACAGTGCCTGAAAGAAATAGGTGTTGATTTTTACATAATATTGAGCCGGAAAAGTACTCTGTATCCTTAAACCTTGATAACCTGCCATCGTAGCAGCAGTACCCGATCTAACAACTGCGTGAGACACTTGTCTTATATAGGCGTTTCCGACCGCAGCGCCGTATTGTGAATGTTTACATATCTCTGTATTCGAATACGCATGACTTTTCCAGTTTCTTTGGCGCTGCAGTGTATGCCAGATGGTTGCTCAGCTTCTAATTCACTGGAGAGCACAAATACACTGTGCAACAAAATTAAAGAATTGCGTCTCTGAAACCCCTACTTGTCTCCTATTCAGGTGCATAAGTTTGAAATTTGTCTCAAAGATGCCTACAACTTTCCTCTGTAGTGGTGCAAAAGCGTGGCGCACTGCGACGTCGTCGTCGGCCTCAGTGACATTTCAAACAGCGAGGTTCCATAAATGCGAAAAAAAGCCCACAGCTCGGAAGTTCATGTGAGGTTGAAGGCGTGTTAATGACGTCACATCGGCAGCAAATTTCGCCACAACTCTGCCCAGTGCCACTGTTGACGTGTCACATGTTGGGTAGCTCGCAACACGCCATCTTATACCCAGAATTCACCCCGTATTTTGCCGCCTCTTCGATGGATGTCAGATCTGCGACACCCAGCGTTGATACCTCGTGGGTTTCTGACGGGTGGCCGCCGAGAGACACATTTCAGACACACAGTCGCTCAAATTCGACACGAAAATGCTTCAGGGGGTGACGTGAAAGGCGTCAGTGAAACCACTCCTTCCCTTGGGGCATTGATTCCCACTCGCTTCTCCGTCAACAATAACCGTTTGCAGTGCGATGAACAACAGGATTACATTCGTGACGATGCTCGACACTTCTACCACCACCACATGGGCGTTTCAACCCCAGTCTAAGGATACCGTGAGGCTACAGCCCCATAGAGCGTGATCCGATCCCTTTGGAGTGTAGTGCGACCACAAATTTTGCTTTGGTATACAGGGTGGAACAACTTGGGACCGTTCAAACCATTCGACGAAATTTGAACGAGATCCGAAACAATAAATGCGTTTTATGCACTTTCAGCGCTTCTGTCTCTCGTCTTTCTTTGGCGTAATTACTCTGAAGTGCGGGGGAGGGGGTGGGGGGTGGGGGGCGGGGGTTGGGGGCGGAGGGTAGGTTGTTACATTGTCAACGTCAAAGAATCCCTCTAAGACCCTACAGATTGGGGCAACAACCTCAGTGACACACATGCACCTTTGTTGAGCACTTTAGAAATGTTCCTGTCGGAATCTTCTACATCTACATGGATACTCTGGGATCACATTTAAGTGCCTGGCAGAGAGTTCATCGAACCACCTTCACAATTCTCTATTATTCCAATCTCGTATAGCGTGCGGAAAAAACGAACACCTACATCTTCCCGCGCGAGCTTTGATTTCCCTTAATTTATTATGGTGATCGTTTCTCCCTAATGTAGGTCGGCGGCACCAAAATATTTTCGCATTCGGAGGAGAAATTTAGTGATTGAAATTTCGTGAGAAGATTGCGCCACAACGACAAACGCCTTTGTTTTAATTATGTCCATCACAAATCCTGCCTCATTTGAGTGACACTCTCTCCCCTATTTCGCAAAAATACAAAACGTTCTGCGCTTCTTTGAACTTTTTCGATGTACTCCATCAATCCTATCTGGTACGGGTTTTACACCGCGCAGCAGTATTCTAAAAGAGGACGGACAAGCGTAGTGTAGGCAGACTCTTTCGTGCATCTGTTGCATTTTCTAAGTGTCCTGCAAATAAAACGCAGTCTTCGGTTAGGCTTCCCCACAACATTTTCTATGTATTGCTTCCAATTTAAGTTGTTCATAATTGTAATTCCTAGGTATTTAGTTGAATTTACTGCCTTTAAAATTGGCTGATTTATCGTGTAACCGAAGTTTAACGCATTCCTTTTAGCACTCATGTAGATGACCTCACACTTTTGGTTATTTAGGATAAATTTCCAATTTTTGCACCATACCATACATAAACTTCGACGCCAATTTAGTCTCGCGGCTGATGTAACGCTTGACGGTTAGGCAACCCCTTCGACACGCCTCAGTTGCAGTTTGTCTACTTTCAGGCGCTAGAGCAGCCGCGAGACTAAATTGGTGTCGAAATTTCCTGCAGGTAAATTTTTAAAGTGCTCAGCAACGATGTGTGTGTGTCACGGAGGGTGCTTCCGAACTGGGAGAGGGCAGATCTTAGAGGTCTTAGAGGGGCCCTTTGCCGTGTTATTCAAACAAATGATAATGTAGCCCCCCTGATTACGCAACAGGAAGGCGCGAAACAGAAGCGCTGAAAGTGCATAAAATCCCATTGTTGCTTCGGATGACGTTGAAATTTCGTCGAAAGCTTTTAAACGGTTCCTAGTTGTTGCACCCTGTATACCAGAGTGAAACATGCGATCGCCCTACGCTCCAAAGGGGTCAGATCACATTCAGTGTGTATGCAGCCCCACGTTGTACTTAGCGTAGGGTTGAAAAGACCAGGGGTATCCGCAGTGTCGAATGTTGTCAAGAACGTCATACTGCTGCTCATCGTGCTGCAAACTGTCGTTTTCGACGGAGAAGTGTGTGGGAGTCAACGCCCCAAGGGAAGGCGTGGTTTCATTGACGAACTTAATGGCACCCCCTGAGGCCTCCCCAGCATGCGACACGGGCACGGTGCCATTGCGCCGAATTTTGCCAAAGTCACATCATTAACCGACTCACATAAACTCCTGAGTTGTGGCCTCTTTTTCGCATTTATCGACACCTTGCTGTCTGAAACGTCGCTGAGCAGGGCGCCACGCTTTTTCATCATAAAGGTGTGTTTACACCTGTGCGACCTTCCGGGCGCACTAGGCGCATGCAGCCGTTACACAAAGAGGCAACAAGGCGCATGCACCGGTGCAATGTCACACGGGGTCACAGGGGCCTCCCCATAACTGATGGGGAGGCAGGTGCCTCTACTTGCGTGTGGGACAAGCTACTGCCGCATGACGAGTAGCTGCAAGGCGCACAGGTGTAAACGCATCTTTACATAGGAAGGCTGCAGGCACCTTTCAACCACATTACAGTCTTATGCGTCGGAATTTGCGCCGGAAACGGTAAAAGCGGTGGCTCGTTTTATTTTACAGGTTACTATCCCTCTGTGTAGGGGCTGTAATTTTTGACATTCTTTTTTTTAAACTAGCAAGGTAAAACAGAGGCCACTACTTCCACCACATCAAGTGGATTTAGTGCTCCCGTACTCACACTGAACCGTGAACACTTCCCAGTTTATCAATGGGGGATAATTGAAAATTATTATTACTATTATCGGTGCCATGCGTGCAATGGTCGTGCCAGGTGCGCGATATTGAATCTTGATCCTATCATTAATGGCGCGAGACCTGCACGACCTTGTAGCAACCGTTATAGTTCTTCATTATTCTACTGTGACACTAAGGATGGTTTCACGCAATGAAATGGAGAATGTACAGATTAAAGGACTCATTTATTTAACAGTTGAATACTGAACAATTATACAATCAAATGGGGGGGGGGGGGGGAAGAAAGAATTGAGTTCAGCAGCTTACCCCAACGCTCGTTCATAATAAGCCACGATAGCAGGAGACAAGGAATTTTAGGGACGATCGCCGTATTATCAAATGGGGTCCAATCTACTAAAGGAAGGGGTTGCAGGCATGCAACGACCACCACCATGAATCAGTCAAAGACTAAGAAAGTTGCTGCTGTGGGTGAATCGCTAGGTAGCCTCCTGTACTAAAGGAATACAACCAGCAAGACGCGAAACTATTCATATAACTTTGGCTCGCGGTCCGACTACATTAACGAAACATGAAGGGGCGCCAGACACTCACCACGTGGCGTAGGACAAAGGGCACAAGTTTTCAAGCTAGGAAGACATAAATTCTGAGTCGAATTTTACACAGGAGAACTGAAAGAGCTACTGTCGGACGAAGTGGAAAAGTGAGCATGAATGTATGCACTTTAGTGCCGTACTGCAAGCTTCTGTGACTAACCAACACGTCTCGCACATTTTGCCCGACTGTATAAGGAAAACCCTACAGTCTTATAACACGGAAAACATTGCATAAACCGTAATTCAAGGAGCGCACATCAGTACAATGAACTATAAGGTTCCCTCTGGGCCGCAGGGCGCGAATCTACAGTGCACGTCGGCGCTCATGCTTACCGAACTTCATCTCCTGGAAGCAGCACCTCCCGCCTCAGGCACGGTCACACTAGAATTAACTACTGCCCCTTTGTCCACTACCCATCCGCGGAGGGCGGTTGGCGCCCGCCCGCGAAAAACGGGCGCGCACCTGAACTGGCCAACCATAGGGCCGGAATTTCACAGGGAGGCGACCTCGCGACGTTAAAGTTGAGAAGAAATATCAGTTGCAAGGTTGGTAAGGCAGGTTGGGGAACTGAGAGCAGGAGAAACGTTGGCCACTACTGAACTTTCAAACGCCACCACGTGCTGCCCCGGCGATCGGAAAAAGGATAGGAAACGGGGAGCCATTATGGCTGCTAGGAAGAGTGCTGCCCTCGCCCATGAATAAAGAAAATTCCTGGCGCCAAGCTCCTCTCACAGATCAGTGTGAGACAAGCTGTAAAAATCGTGAAATAAATCAGCCAACCCATAGAAATTATTAATATTACTTGAATTATTAGTTTACCGAATACCAGAATGCGTGGATTAGAAATATGAAATGCGAGCACTGAATGGTGAATGAAGTGCACGTCTTTCAACGGGTTTTCGAAAAAGTGATCCTTTAACATTGTTGACAGTATAGATTATTCACTAATTTACTGTTATTTTTGTATGATATAACAAAAGTATCATTCCACTATGTTTTCAACTGAATGTATCTTTTCTTAATATAAATCACAAGGATTAATGTGTTTCCAAAGCTATTACACTGTTATGTAAAATACCAGTATTTTAATATAAATTTTGCAACAGGAAATTAACCTAATTTAAGTCATACTCACCTATTTGCGTCTAGTAAGCATAACTGATAAAATATATTTAATGTATTCGTCGATTTACTTCGTTAATACTATCTGGTAAGAATGCCACACCGTGCAGCAGTTCAAAAGAAGACAGACAAGCGTAGAGTGGGCTGTCTCTTTAGTAGATCTCTTGCATCTTCTAAGTGGTCTGTCAATAAAACGCAGTCTTTGGTTCGCCATCCCCATAATATTTTCTATGTGTTCATTTCAATTTAAGTTGTCTATAATTGTAATTCCTACGTATTTAGTTGAGTTTACGACCTTTAGATTTGTCAGATTTCTCGTGTAACGGAAGTTTAACCGATTCCTTTTAGCGCTCATGTAAATGAACTCACACTTTTAATTATTTAGCGTCAATTGCCAATTTTTGCACCATACAGATATCTTCTCCGAATCGTTTTGATCTTCTTGTGAGTTTGCTAGACGATAAACGTCGGCATCAACTGCAAATAACCTAAGACGGCTGCTCATATTATCTGCCAGGAAGTTTCATATCAGCGCACACTCCGCTGCAGAGTGAAAATCTCATTCTGGAAGCATCCCCCAGGTTGTGGCTAAGCCATGTCTCCGCAGTATCCTTTCTTTCAGGAGTGCTAGTTCTGCAGGGTTCGCAGGAGAGCTTCTGTAAAGTTTGTAAGGTAGGAGACGAGATTCTGGCAGAAGTAAAGCTGTGAGGACGGGGCCTGAGTCGTGCTTGGGTAGCTCAGTTGGTAGAGCACTTGCCCGCGAAAGGCAAAGGTCCCGAGTTCGAGTCGCGGTCCGGCACACAGTTTTAATCTACCAGGAAGTTTCATATCAGCGCACACTCTGCTGCAGGGTGAAAATCTCATTCTGCTCATATTGTATCCTAAATTGTTTATATAGATAAGGAACGACAGAGGGCCTGTAACACTACCTTGGGGAACGCCAGAAATCACTTCTGTTTTACTCGATGACTTTCCATCAGTTACTACGAACAGTGACTTCTCTGACAGGAAATCAAGTCACGTAGCTGAGACGATATTCCATATGCACGCAATTTCATTACAAGCCGCTTGTGAGGTACGGTGTCGAAATTCTTCTGGAAATCTAGAAATTCAGTATCAATTTGAAATCCCTTGTCAAGAGCACTCAACACGTTGTGTGAGTAGAAAGCTAGTTGTGTTTCGTAAGTATGATGTTTGTGCCAGTAGACCGTTCTCTTCGAGGCAGTTCATAATGTTCGAACACAACATATACACATAAAAAAAAGGTTTGCATCACCTCGGTTCCATGAGTTCCGGAACCTGTAGAGAAAATTGGAATAGCGATCAACATAAACATCATTTCCCCCCTTTTTATTACTTATGAAAACCACACATTGCATGTTATACCGCCATACAGCGTGACCTTCAGAGGTGGTGGTCCAGATTGCTGTACACACCGATACCTCGAATACCCAGTAGCACGTCCTCTTTCACCGATGCATGCCTCGTATTCATCGTGACATACTATCCACAAGTTCCTTAAGGCACTGTTGGTCCAAATTGTCACACTCCTCAACGGCGATTCGGCGTAGATCCCTCAGGGCGGTTGGTGGGTCACGTTGTCCATAAACATCCCTTTTCAATCTATCCCAAGCATGTTCGATAGGGTTCATATCTGGAGAACTTGCTGGCCATTCTTGCCGAGCGATGTCATTATCCTGAAGGAAGTCGTTGCACGATGGGGGCGGTAATTGTCGTCCATGAAGACGAATGCCTTGCCCATATGCTTCCGATATGGTTGCACTATCGGTCGGAGGATGGCATTCATGTATCGTACAGCCGTTACGGCGCCTTCCATGACCACTAGCGGCATACATCGGCCCCACATAGTGCCACCTCAAAACAGCAGGGAACCTCCACCTTGCTTCACTCGCTGAACAGTGTATCTAAGGTGTTCAGCCTGACTGGGTTTCCTCCAAACACGAGTCCGACGATTGTCTGATTGAAGGCACATGCGACAGTCGTCGGTGAAGAGAACGTGATGCCATTCCTGAGCGGTCCATTCGGCATGTTGTTGGGCCCATCTGTACCGCGCTGCATGGTGTCTTCGTTGCAAATATGGGCCTCGCCATGGATATCGGGAATGAAGTTCCGCATCATGGTGCCTATTGTGCACAGTTTGAGTCGTAACACGACGTCCTGTAGCTGCACGAAAAGCGTTATTCAACACGGTGGCGTTGCTGTCAGGGTTCCCCCGAGCCATAATCCATAGGTAGTGGTCACTCACTGCATTAGTAGCCCTTGGGCAGCCTGAGCGAGGCATGTCATCGACAGTGCTTGCCTCTCTGTATCTCCTCCATGTCCGAACAACATTGCTTTGGTTCACTCCGAGACGCCTGGACACTTCTCTTGTTGAGAGCCCTTCCTGGTACAAAGTAATAATGCGGACGCGATCGAACCGCGGTGTTGACCGCCTAGGCATGGTTGAACTACAGACAACACAAGCCGTGTACCTTCTTCCTGGAGGAATGACTGGAACTGCTGTCGGACCCCCTCCGTCTAACAGGCGCTGCTCATGCATGGTTGCTTACATCTTTGGGCGGGTTTAGTGACATCCCTGAACAGTCAATGGGACTGAGTCTGTGATACAATATCCACAGTCAACGCCTGTCTTCAGGAGCTCTGGGAACTGGGATGATACAAAACTTTTTTTGATGTGTGTATGTTCTAAAATCCTGCTGCTTATCGACATTAATGATATGGGCCTGTAAAGTAGTGGCTTACTCCTACTGATTTTCTTGAATATTGGTGTGATTTGTGCAACTTTCCAGTACTGTATTCATACATTTATGACAAATTTGGTTGTGTCTGAATTAAAAATTGCGTAATTGTGCAGCCTTCATGATTTACTTTACAATTATTTGAGCGAACTTAAAAGGTACTAACTTACATTCCCTTATTACAATGTATTAATCTTACCTGTTTTACTACCATGATCGTGGTGCAGTAGTTTGTTCTTACAACAGATTAGTTTTCTGCATACTCCGTCTGTGACACACATATAAAACAATCCAGTTTTAACTATCTTAAGATTAGCCTACTTTCCATTTTAAGTAGATACTCAGTACAGTTTTCTTTACTTGACTAGAAATGGTTTACACAGTCAGCAGCAAAAATGGAATCGAAATAATGAACATTTCTTGCCTATTTAACATATCTGATGATTTACTGATTTGCGTTACAACATTTTGCAAAAAAATTCTTTGTGTTACGCCATGAAGCTTGGCACTGTGTTTGATAAGATACATAAATATTTACTCTCTACCTTTGAAGCTTCATGTGACTGCTAGTTAAACTAGTTAAACATGTCTTCATTAACCCAAGAGAAATTACCTATACTTTTTCAGATTTTGCTGTCATATCCAAGTCAAGAGTGCAAATGGTAGACGTACAGAAGGCACGCTCTCAATACATGGAAATTATGCAAGCCGCACAACTACTGCAGAAGAACTTTGGACTCACCATTGCCTTCGATGTGGGTGCTGACATCTTAATCTTGCTGCACGGTATGGATGTCGTTCTCTATGTTGCTTCAGGGAAGTTCGTTATGTCAGAAGTGGCCTTGTGGGGTCCTGTATTGGCAATCTGCGCCATCCTTCTGGCATACTCACTTCTGCGGCTTGCACTCCTAGTGGAGTGCTGCACAGCCGTGGCGAGCCGCGCCGAGGAGATTCGCTGGCGGCTGGTCGAGTGGTCACAGGAGGTACCGCCCCTCCACTTCACTGCCGCCGGACTATTCTCGATCAACAGATCGCTGCTAGTCTCGATCATTAGCATCACCACCACGTACACTATATTACTTTACCAGTTTCGCTCAGTGTAGTAGTCTCCAAAAGAAAATAATACACTCCTGGAAATGGAAAAAAGAACACATTGACACCGGTGTGTCAGACCCACCATACTTGCTCCGGACACTGCGAGAGGGCTGTACAAGCAATGATCACACGCACGGCACAGCGGACACACCAGGAACCGCGGTGTTGGCCGTCGAATGGCGCTAGCTGCGCAGCATTTGTGCACCGCCGCCGTCAGTGTCAGCCAGTTTGCTGTGGCATACGGAGCTCCATCGCAGTCTTTAACACTGGTAGCATGCCGCGACAGCGTGGACGTGAACCGTATGTGCAGTTGACGGACTTTGAGCGAGGGCGTATAGTGGGCATGCGGGAGGCCAGGTGGACGTACCGCCGAATTGCTCAACACGTGGGGCGTGAGGTCTCCACAGTACATCGATGTTGTCGCCAGTGGTCGGCGGAAGGTGCACGTGCCCGTCGACCTGGGACCGGACCGCAGCGACGCACGGAAGCACGCCAAGACCGTAGGATCCTACGCAGTGCCGTAGGGGACCGCACCGCCACTTCCCAGCAAATTAGGGACACTGTTGCTCCTGGGGTATCGGCGAGGACCATACGCAACCGTCTCCATGAAGCTGGGCTACGGTCCCGCACACCGTTAGGCCGTCTTCCGCTCACGCCCCAACATCGTGCAGCCCGCCTCCAGTGGTGTCGCGACAGGCGTGAATGGAGGGACGAATGGAGACGTGTCGTCTTCAGCGATGAGAGTCGCTTCTGCCTTGGTGCCAATGATGGTCGTATGCGTGTTTGGCGCCGTGCAGGTGAGCGCCACAATCAGGACTGCATACGACCGAGGCACACAGGGCCAACACCCGGCATCATGGTGTGGGGAGCGATCTCCTACACTGGCCGTACACCACTGGTGATTGTCGAGGGGACACTGAATAGTGCACGGTACATCCAAACCGTCATCGAACCCATCGTTCTACCATTCCTAGACCGGCAAGGGAACTTGCTGTTCCAACAGGACAATGCACGTCCGCATGTATCCCGTGCCACCCAACGTGCTCTAGAAGGTGTAAGTCAACTACCCTGGCCAGCAAGATCCCCGGATCTGTCCCCCATTGAGCATGTTTGGGACTGGATGAAGCGTCGTCTCACGCGGTCTGCACGCCCAGCGCGAACGCTGGTCCAACTGAGGCGCCAGGTGGAAATGGCATGGCAAGCCGTTCCACAGGACTACATCCAGCATCTCTACGATCGTCTCCATGGGAGAATAGCAGCCTGCATTGCTGCGAAAGGTGGATATACACTGTACTAGTGCCGACATTGTGCATGCTCTGTTGCCTGTGTCTATGTGCCTGTGGTTCTGTCAGTGTGATCATGTGATGTATCTGACCCCAGGAATGTGTCAATAAAGTTTCCCCTTCCTGGGACAATGAATTCACGGTGTTCTTATTTCAATTTCCAGGAGTGTATATGTGCAGTTGTATGTTACTAAGCCTTTCATGGTTACAATTTATTTTGCATGTATCTGAAAAATTAAAGGTCAAAAACTGTCTTCCTTTGTGATGAATAATACACTTTCACTACCAAAACATTTTAGGCTGACCGATTTTGAAAATCGGTGAAAAGGGGCACATGTGTCCCATGAACCTAACTGTACCCAAGTTTTCCTGCGGACATAGCATTTACAGAGTTAAATGTTCAATTTCAGAATGACTTTACCAGGATGGGGATTACGGAAAAAGTATAAAAAATCACTGAAAGAACATGTTTATTCTTCTGACAATGTAAAACATAAATTATCGCACAGATGTTTACAACACAACATTTGAAGGTGGTTTTGATATACCATACGCTAGTGTTTGCTACATTCTACAAAGTTTTCTTGGGCCAGTACGTCACACTACATACAAAATATGAACAAACCAACAGAATTACTGAAGTATGTAATAAAGATTCAAAACAATGTCTGTGACGAATAAGAAAATACAGTTAGTTACTTCAGACATTATTGGAATGGATAAGATCGTGGTTTGATCTGATTTTCGCGAAACCTACCCGCTGCGCTGTCTACAAACACACTCCACTCCAGCGGACCGCCTACACCCTTCTATATATCCACCCTGAGGACTGTGGTATTTTTCTGCAAGTTCTGAAAGCATCTCACTACATGCAAGTGTTAGACTGATATCAGATACAGATGTCCCAATGCTCAAACCCAAGTATTACTTTGGTGGGACATATGTATCCCATCAACCACAGAAGGGTTAATTAATCAACATTAGTTGTAGTAGCAAATATTTTTAGGTACGTCCATATTTCTTTTACTTAACGAATTGCATTACACATTTCATATTAAGACTCATTCAATTTTGTATTTAATACCAATTGACTGTGGTGGAGGCTTGCCAAGAACTGAGTGAGAATATACCCCCTTTGCCCCCCCCCCCTCCACTTTTTGCTGGAGCCTAGATAGTGTGCAACTGGAAAGGCTCTCCAAAACGCTCTTACCTTAGTGTGGAATAAAGTCCCGCTGACGAGGTGGCAGGGGCTCTGCAAGACCTACTGTGAGACTACAGTTAGGTGCTCGTCATATCCCAATGATGCTAGTAAGTCCTGTAACTAGTGACCTAATCCTAATCAGCAAACAAACTGCCCCAACCCATGAAATCCTGTGAAGTTAATTAACGAAAAATCCGCACAATGAGACTACTGCAGTCTGGAGTTATAATAGTGGTGGCCCTAACAAACATGACAACGTGAGTCTGTAGTTCATACAGGTATATTAAACAAAGCCCATAGATTCGTATCTGTCTAAAAAGCATTCCTAATACTACAGGTGGCCCTGACGTTTTACAGTCTCTTAGTTTCTCCAGTATGCCGCCTGTTGTTCAGGCTTCTGGACAGTTTCAGCATCTGTCAGACCCCAGCCATGGCAGCCACCTCTTCGCTCAGGGCTTTCCAGTACATAGAGTTGTATCTGCCTAAAAAGTATTCGTAACATTCCAGTTAGCCCTGAGGTTGTACAATCTCCTGGTTTCGCCAGGATACCTCCTGTTGTTAAGGCCTCTCAATGGTTACAGCGTCTTTCAGCCTCCAACCACAGTGACCATTTCATCTCTCAGAGCTTTCCTGCATGTAGATCCGTTTCTGTCTAAAATTCATTCCTAATATTGGGTGGCCCTGAATTTTACAATCTCCTGGTTTCATCAGGATGCCCCCTGTTGTTAAGGCTTCTGGACTGTTCCAGCGTCCTTCAACCACCAGCCACGACGACCACCTCATCTCTCAGGGATTACCTGCCCATGGATCTTGTAACGTTCTTTAATAATAATGAATTTGTGTTTGTTAATGAACATACAATGCTTAATGTTTGTCTAACGGAAATTATCTGTGTAATGTGTTGTTGAACAATTGGTGTGGTTAAACGTTTTTACTGCAATCAAAAGAAAAATTAAACAATTTAATCTGGAAAACCAGTATGTAATGCCTATAATTAAATCAACCCCTCTGAAATCTACTCAGTCTCGTGAGCACCGAGTTCTGTGGCCCTGTGCAATAAACTGATCAAATTCCCCATGCAAATAAACAATGAAATACATTTTCCGTAGCTCTTGAGTTGCAAAAGATGTAATCTTGGTATTCTTTTCTCTCCACAGTAGGCATACAAAATATTCAGTCTTGGCTCAGCGAACTGAAATGCCGCCTGTAAAATAGCTTCATACAAATAATGTCAGTAGATTAGTTGATAAATGAATAATCTTGCAAATGTTCAGTGATAATTCTGGATATTGGCTCAGCGCTGTGCAATACTGCTCGCACTGAAACTGTTACAAACATTAATACTTTTCTAATTCTGCCACATTAAATTTTTTGTCTCTGATTGAAAAATCATTTCTTTTTAAAATAGTCATTGAATATAAACAAACACTTTATGGAAGAGGATGAGGTACTGATAATGGGATATGCTAAGACTGAAAGTTTCAGTTCGCAAATTGTATTCAAAATAAAGTTTCTCCTTCACAAAATATGATATGAAACATTTTACGTTAACTTCAAATTCAGTGAACTTCTCAATTGTTCTACAACTCTCACTTACTGACGTAGTTAACAATACTTTGTTTATTACATGACAAAAGGTCTGACATCGTTTGACAAAATAGATTCCAAAATTTAACTTCTGTATATCAGGATTACAAAATACACTAAATATCACAAATCACGCTTACCAAATCAACCTATACATTAAAGCTGATGGAAGATACTTGGTTCCTACATTCAAGAGATGGCACTGTTGGAATTAGCAAAATCCATATTGCGTTGCTGCATACTTAAAACTAAGTATACAAAATTTCATTACTTTACAAAATCGTATTATGCTGCGTCCATAGGACAACAGCTAAATTCTCACAGCTAGCCACTAGCACCTTTAATAGAGTGCAACGGCAACTGCTACTGCGCTCCTTGCGCCCCTACTTACAATCGATACTGCCACTCAGGCAAAATCTTTGGTTCAGTGGTGTCAAAGATACTACCTCTTCTACATGTGATAACCATTTCATGTCATTTTTCATGAAGAATATTGCAAAATCGGGCTCCGTGTACAAGTGGACCCTCCACATTCTGTATCTGTCTAAAAATCATTCCCAAGACTCTGGGTTGACCTGAATCTTAGTGTCTCCTAGTTTCAACAGATTATCGCTTGTTGTTAAGGCCTCTGGACATTTGCAGCGTCCTTCAGCCCCCAGCCACAGCGACCGACTTATCTCTCAGGGCTTTCTCGCTCATAGATCTGTTTCTGTCCAAAAAGTATTCCTAACACTCCAGGTGGCTCTGAAGTTTTACAGTCTCCTGGTTTCCCCAGAATTCCCCCTGTTTTTAAGGCCTCTGGACGGTTCCTGAGGCCTTCAGTCCCCAGCCACGGCAACTGACCCACAGAAACTCGCGTAACTTTTGGTCCGAAGAAAGACACCAGGCTGTAAAAAGACCAAACAGACACTAATGGGATTCGCAATAATTGTAATAGCTCGTATTTGTTTGCATATTCAAGTGCACTGCTCCTATTATGACTTTATGGGGTCTCCTACTTTAAATAAATGAATAATAATTAGGTTGCACGTCAGTTTGGCAAAAACCGTCACGTATCACTACCCGCTTGTTGATCACTGCAAAATGCGCGCACAACGCGCTCTCTCCACTACATAGATGATAAGAGGATATTGAGTGGTTCAATTAGGAAAGATTTATTTCTGTAGGCCAATTACAACAGAACTGCCATTTAGAAGGACATTCAATTTAACTGGAAGCACAATGCCTTCAGAAATCCACGCACAACAGAAAAACACTTCCCGAACACCCTTGTGCCTGGCAACTGAGCTTAGAGAGCCAAACTGACCTGCGTAATGCCGGGCGTGTATCTTCTCAGACAACTTTCCATTAATATATTGAGACGGTGTAAGATTTTGTACCTGTCGCTAACATAATAATTCAAAGTCACTACTCACGTTAACCTGTATTCTGACACTTGGGTCTTACACAGTAATATTGTGGCGATACGCCACATAACGCGACAAAAATGATATTGAATAACTTCGCAAATATACCAAAATTGTCATCGGAACGAAATAAATATCATCGCAGAAAAATAACAAAGACTCTGTAATCGATTAATATGATATGCGAATGTAATTGTAATCTCTGTTGTTTTGCAAAAAGATCGCTCTCTCTTCCCTTTCGTTTCTGCGTAGTGTAAGAAGCCATTTCGTGACGAGGCACGAAAATGTGTAAGTTTCATGAAACATTTAGCCCAAAGATAATCAAATATTGCTTAAAAATGTGGTAAAAATTTATCTGTTACAGATCCGACATTCATGTAGCTGCGAAATTAATGTATTTATGCCAATTTTATAGGGGAACATTGGTGCAGAGGTCAGCGCCATTGTTCTAAATGATAACGGCCCAGAGTCATATTAAATATCTTAATATTTGCTAAATATGACAAACAAAAATAAATGTAAATGTGGGAGATTTCTCTTGATTAGCGGTTCTTCTTTTGAAACAGTAAAAATAATCAATATTTCCAATATTGAATCATATTTGAGTAAACTAAGTTCAGTAATTTTATTTATCCCCGTCTAACGAAATTGCGAGAATCTCCTTAGGCTTGCATTTTCGTAAAAGTAAAAAATAATTAACAAAAGTAAATTTCAGCAACAAAATTACAGTTATATAACCGAAGTTTTGTGTGCTGGTGGTGTGTTTTAATATAAAAACATCGTGTCGTGCAAACTCCGAGCAATACCACAACTGAGTCACTGAGGTAAATAATTTTCCAGTTGTGAAGCAGGCAGAATAACACTAACTCCAACTTTTCATAGCATATAAATATCAATACATACAAGAACCACCACAATACACACAAAAAATAATATTTTATTTTCTTTAAACTATTGTAATTCACGAGTCTCAAGATTTCACTAATAATCATAGGGAAACTATTCGCTAAAGTGCGGCTATCAGCGAATTGTAAACTGTCGCCTTGACAACGCAAACACGAAGCGCTAGCGTAATAGGTAAATGCGTGAGACAATAACGGATGGCGTTACATCAAGTAATGGATTTTCTCGATTAATCTGGAGCTACCGTCGGGGTAATACACAATGACAAAAGAACACAACAGTAGTGCAGCCTCTATGGAGCTGTTGCTAGCATAAACACCAGAATACGAGTTCTCGTATGCTTGATAACACACGTATTTTTTCTGTCGAACATTCCCACACACAGATTTCTGCCGAGCGTTCCATCACAATGCCTTTTTCTCGGGAAAACAAGTTTCGAGTGTCCATTAACCATGATTGTGAATAAATATTTCTCGACAAAACACCTCTTAATAAAGTTTGTTCAGGCGTATTACCTTTCCTCCCGTTCGCAGACTCTAAGCGCTTAACAACTATAAAAATGTTGCGCACTATTATGTGTCTTTTCCCTGTTCAAGTAAATGGACGATGCCTTGTTGTACTAAAGGAGTCTCCTCCCGGAGAGGAATTATGGCGTAACAAAGAATTCAGTGGAAGTATCTATGTACCGATTGTGGTCAACATCTATCTAGATTAATACTCCGCAAGGCACGTGGCAGGGTGTGGCGAAGGTACTTCTTGTACGACTAACGGATCCTACCTTTCCTGTTCCACTGGCGAATAACGCGTGGGAAGAAAGACGCCTCTTTTGTAGCGTCTGCCACTAGAGTTTGTTGAGCATCTGTGTAACACTCTCGCGCCGATCTCGTGACAGAACGTGCCACTCATCGTTGGTTCTTCCCTATCTCTTCCAGCAGTCCTACCTGGTAAGGGTACTATATTTATGAATAATACTCAAGAATCGGTCGAACAGGCATCTGGTATGCCACTTCTTTCGTGCATAAGTTACATTTGATTAAGATCCTTCCTATGATTCTCAGTCTGGCTTCTGCTTTTCATACTGTTTGTTGTATGTGGTCATTCCAGATAGTGTTTCCAGCAATTTTTCATCAATGGTATAGTTGTACAACATGGCTTAAGAATTCACTACCATTCCTGTCTGATGTGGATTTACTATCCTAACATTTTGAACAGAAATGTGTGTACCCTGATTTCATAATATGTGCAGTGGTTATAACGTTTTTATTTTGTAACATGGATGAATCAAATGCACTGTCACTTTTTATTTTCATCTTTCTTTTATTTATATTTAGAACCTCCCATCGTAAGAGATATATTTTACCAGCTCTTCATAAACGCCATGTAATAAGCTTAATCAGTGCTCCCAAGGTTTTCTATAGTATTGCAAATTTTATACATAATAACAAGGGAGAGTGAAGTGCTCTCCCATATATATTTTACTTTGTAAATTAATGTTATCCCCATCATTTCATTTTGTCATTGGACTGTGTCTTGTTATATCTAATCTATTTTAGTAGTGCATCATATTATTGCATAATTACTTTTTACAATCTTATCGAAAGCATTTTAAGTGCTTCAGAATTTGTTGTTATGTGAGCATTTGGTTTTACACAGCTACATTCCCCATATTAGGGCTTGGTAAGAACACATAACCTATATTTCTGAGGTATCAATTTGTGATATATTGTCCAAATTTATTGTGGTGCACTGTTGGCTGTATGATTGCAACGCATTTTAGGCCTTCTATGTTTTTTCATCATTTGCAATGTATAATCAAACAAAATAATGTATAAGATTACTGTGCCATGTTTTGTATGAGAATCCAAGCCAGCGTGATATCTTTAGAGCAGATGACATAGTCATATGTATTTTTACACTACTCTGTTATAAATAAATTTCCCTCTCCTGTCCCCTTGCACCTTATGACTACATCATCACCTAGAAAGCTGTATGTTGACATTAGATGTAATAAAGATGCTACGATATGAAGCTTACAACTGTTATCACTGGAATGTACTATCTCTGATCAGTGTGCAGACAGTCTGACTGGTGAATGTAGCTGCACACGGTAGCCACACGGTTTAGGGCACTTTGTCATTGTCCACGTGGCTCACCCCATCGGAGGTTCGAGTCCTCCTTCAGGCATGGCTGTATGTATTGTCCTTAGCATAAGTTAGTTTAAATTAGATTAAGTAGTGTGTAAGCTTAGGGACCGATGACCTCAGTAGTTTGCTCCCATAAGCACTTACCAAAAATTTCCAATTTTTTTGTGAATGTATTTTCGCGCCACCATTGATTTGTAGCGATTTATGTGAAGAATTTTACATGTCATATGATTTAGATCACTTCATGATGTACAGAGCTTCGCACTCATATGATTTTACTGTATGTTTGGACGGAAAAGGCTTATTTTTGACACTGGCATGTATATGTCTCAGAGGATTAAAGTCTGATATATGCAGAGGCAAAATGTAAGTGATATTTTATTTTCACCATTTTTTGTAATATATTACTGTCTACTTGACATGTTTGTGTAGTTCAGTACATATGCCCTGTGCTTCACTTTTCTATTCTTTTAGCTTTTGCAGTACCACTTGAAAGTGGCCCAAAGGCCAAAACTGAGGTTGTGAAATTAATAACTTCTACTGGCAATGGCGAACATGTCTGTATCTTAGACTAAATGTAATAGCGAAAATTTTAATGAGATAGTGACAGGCATAAGGCAGCAAAATAGAAATCTACATAAGCAAGCATTTCATTCTTTATCTCAAGTCTAGAACTAATGATATAATATATAATTCACAATTTTATATAATATTGTCAGAGAACAGCGATCTTATTGTCACAAAATTATTTAGAAGCAGTCTTCATTGCAGTCAATGTTAACTTCTGACCAGTTTCAGCCTTTTAATTACGGGTGATCATCAGAGTTTGTACCATCTGGATGCCAGCGGTGGCGCCTGACTTGCCGTGCACACTTCAGTCGCTCTGTAACTGATCATGTTACAGCGACTGAGGCATCCACAATGGGTCAGGCGCCATTGCTGGCATCTGGATTGTGCAAACTCTGAAGATCACCCTAATTAAAAGGCCGAAACCGATCAGAAGTTAACATTGGCTGTGATAAAGACCACTATTAAATCATTTTACGATGCATACTGTTTGAAATATATATACGTAAATGTTATTTGAGTTTTTAATCTAAATTTAACACAACATAATATTTCACAGTGTATGTTGGGAAGGGATTTACAGGTGTGGGTGAAAGAACTCAATATATGTTTACCCTAGCATATAGTGCATGTGAAGGCTTCACTACTGTTGATGCAGATACCTGTAATCTCATACTATCATTTTATCAGAAGTAGCAAAAATGCAATGCTTTATACTGAATACACTTTATAATTGTGTTTATCAAGAGAAAATTGTTGAAGGTAAAGTTAGCATTTTGTAACGGAACAACTAAAATAGCAGAGAGTATTCTCATCATAAGCAAAGAAAGGAAGCTGTAAATTGTGTTAAGCAGAGTTGATGTTAATTGCTGGCTTCGCATGAGACTGGGCGTGGTATTAAATTACTTAGTCATAAACTACAACAGTCTGGCATTCAAAGTACACTGTTGTATCGAGTAATAGATATTTTATGGGTGATTGAAATGATTTCACATGATCTATGTGCTAAGACGGTGTGAACTGGAGAAGTAATAGTTTCAGTTTTCATTAAAATGGCGTTTAGAGTAAAAAGTTATTATTGTATATGGCAATGGACGTACAGGAACTGTAGATGCTTCTTAGGGTTATAAAAGTAGCTCTCTTAACTTAAGAAAACTGTATGGTAACACTGATGTATGATATTTCAGACTGTTTATTCAGCAACTGTGTGCAGTATTTTTTATCCTGGAGTATCTCAAAGATGTCCATCAGCAACTGTCCCAGTTCTTACCAATAGCTTCTATCCACAGGAAAAAAATCTGGGTTTCATGGTAATTATAACCTATGCACTGGTGTCCTACTTAATTCTCAATGACTGTTTATTAACGAGATAATGCCAACTGGACATCATAATAGTATTAAACAATTTACACTTAAATGGCTTTGAAAACTATTCCAAATATCGTAAGAAAAGTCTTTTCTTAGTCTAAGTCGATTATGTGAAACACAAGTCAAAGTAACGTAACTTTACGTTTTGTGTTGCAAAGTTGTAATTGAACTGAAGGTTTCCAGATGGTTACAGTTTCATACAAAGATTCCTTCGAGTTTGTTTATTGGCAACTTCAAGCAGTATTAACTACTTTCAAGATGATAACATCTCTCTGTCAGAACATTGTTAATTAATGAATGTTACAAAACCACAAATGTAACTTTAACATTCTTTCGCGTTTTCCTGTATTATTTGATATCTTTGTATCTATGTGTGAGTGGTGTACTAGAATATTATTGGTAGTGATCTAGGCATCGTATACATTGTCAGAATGTATTTCAGTCAGTTTCTCTTCACATATTGAGTGGATGTGTTCCATTTAATTAGACAGGATTCCTACAAGTCTGCTTCTATAGTTATCAGTATTTCACCAGACTGTTATCTTACACACTGTGTTACTACTATTTACTGTAGTGACACAGTTTGTAAGACCATGATGCTGCCGAAAATTACACGTAATTTGTTTGCAATTAGTGCAAACACCACACAGATAGGTGATTACAAACATTATAGATGATTTGCAAATTGATTCCACAATAATTGTCGGCAGTATGAAAAAATGTGCACATTAAAACTGCAAAGCAATAAATAACAGATTGTTGTTTATAAATTTCAGTAAAATACCTAATGGTGTTGTTAATTCTGGCAGTAGTTCACTAGATTCTTTTGACAGTGGGAGATATCCTCCTAGTTATGGTGTTTAATTTAAAGTGTTCAAATGTAGAGCAGCTATAGTTCTTACCATTGTGACTACCATAGGCTGGTCAACAAGTGAAGATGTTTTTTGTTATAGCAGCATACAGTTACAGTTTAGTGTCCTTTAAGGATTTTGAGTCTTAGACAGTCTTAAAGTTAATACAGTTCTCTCTACAGAACATAAAGTGTGAACTACTGTTATGCTTCTAGTACTGGTAGTATGACAATTAGTTGGATGGAACACCATGAAACTGAAATTTTGTTAAAACAAACAGCTGTAGTACAAAGGAAATGTACAAACCTATGTATGTGTTGAGAGAGATTTTCAATGGTTCTTACATTTCCGGATGTCAGAAATCTAAGTTTGAACCCTGCTCTGGCACACTAGTCTCAATTTGCAATTCGTAATCAATAAAGCTTGTAACCAGCTGAGAGAAAAGTATTTTTTCTCAACTATCTCATTTGTTTGCAAAAATAACAGTACATTTTGAGATTAGATTTTAATTTTGAAGGAGCGGCCAGGTTAGTTAAGAGGGCAATTGGTAAGTGCACACTACAACTAACTTACTGTGTTTTACCTGTCCCCTTTTAGACGGACGCCCTTTCTGTGGTTCCCTGACACGCTCTAACTTAAAAAACCACCCAGTCCCTTCCACACAGCCCCCGTGTGTAGCCGCTTCCTGCGTGTAGTGCACTCCTGACCTATTAAGCGGAGCCCGGAAACTGACCACCCGATGGTGCAAGTCAAGGCATCTGCAGCCTACACGGTCACAGTACTGCCTGAGCCTCTGATTAAGACGATCCACTCGGCTATGCACTGAAGGATGACAGTCGGTTCTATCGATGATGCTGCAGATGGAGAGCTCCGCCTTCATCTCGCAAGCAAGACTGGCAGTCTTTACCATTTCTGCTAACCGCCTGAAGCCAGAGAGAATCTCCTCCAATCCAAAGCGACACACATCGTTGGTACCGACATGAGCCACCACCTGCAGCTGGCTGCAGCCTGTACTCGTCATGGCATCCAGAAGCAGTCTTTAGTCTTTCCTCATCCGGGTTGACTCCCCCCTGGTATGCACACATGGGGTGCACACTGGCTTCCTTCCCCTCCTTGGCAGCCATGTTCCATTATGCGCCTAACGTTGGAGCTCCCAACTATCAGCTAACCCACCCTCTGTGAATGCCCAGACCTTGTCGGCGAGAAGCTTTCTCTGGAACAGGGTGGACGACTGCATCCGGCTCAGAGACATCTTCAGCCACAGATAACGCCTGAAACCTGTTCATCAAACGAACCAGGGAGGCTCTATGATTGGCCACTCAGAAAGTTTTTTGATGCCTGCTAGACTTTGGAATGATCTCCCACTCGACCACAGGTAAGGCGTCAACCTCAGTGCAGGCAGTACACAGGGCAGCCACAGCAGTGGGTCAACTGGGGGACATGTGGGATGTGCTCAGTATCCCTCACATCCGACCCCCACAGTGATGCCGCTTGGAAGAATGGAAGAAGCCAATGCAGCCTGGAGCTGTGAGCGAAGGGTCACCAACTCAGCTCACATCTGTACACAGCAATCACAGTTCATATCTATTACTGCAGTCACTCCTGTTTGGAGCTCATAAAAATATGTAACAAACAAACGGTGTACTTGGCTTATTAGCAACAGGAATTCAAAGTGCTCTCTCACTAATGGTCTAAACAACACTAAGCTACACTAACCAAAACAAACAAAAGCCTATATGGTATGAGGGTCGATAACACCAGTGGTACTGTAAGCTACGCTGTTATTAAAATAAAAGCTTGTGCCTAGTAAGCACTCGGACACACAAGAAATTACATAAATAATCTAGTAACTACACAGATATCTGTAAATAAGTCGCTGCTGTTGGAAGTTCGTAAAAATGTATAACAAACGAACGATGTACTCGCCTTATTAGCAGCAGTAACAAGAGGCACTCTGTCTCTGGCGGTCTATGATCCAATGGGTCAGAAATAATTGTTCATCATCACAACTCATCTATAGCCAGCTATTCTGAGGTATCTCTACGATGCTTCACCATCTGTTCACTTCAGGTTTGTGAAGACTCTAGACAGAATCAGATGCAAGTACAACTGGTCATATCTCTACTGCGCCGTTAGACAAAATGTATTCCATTGTAAAGAATGCCAGCGGCTGAAGCACATTCTGTTATTATCTCTGTGGCATCTGGAACCAGTTCTGCCTGCAGCAGCTCCATTCCAATGAATGGGAATAGTCCTCTTTCGGAAGTTCCCAAAGTCGACAAACGGGAATCGATGGGTATTAGTCTGCACTGATAACCTCACCTCCTCCATTGTCACCAAAGCTGTGCCGACTCCCAAAGCTCTGAAAATTGCGACGTTCCTTGTAGAAGACATCATTCTAAATCACAGAGCCCCTTGATCATGGCAAAGTTTTCCAGTGATGCTCATATCAGAGGTAATTTCACATTATGCCATCATCCACAGGCTGACAACTTAATATATCACTCACAGACAAATAACCTCACAGAGTGCTTTAACAAGGCATTGGCAGTTGTTGAACAGTGAGATTGGGATACAATGACATTCATGTACAATGCAGTAAGCAAGACACTACAAGTGTTTCATCATTCTTCTTGTGCCGCTGTGATGAGACAGAAATGAAAATGAATACACCGTTTCCATTTCAGTCAGAAGATACTCAGGGGACTGCATGAATTACCTCATCACCAGGACCTAAGGAACAAGACATGTGGTTCACGTATGGACCCTGGACGCCCAAAACAAGACTTCTGAAGTGCCAAGTACCAGCCAGTGAGATACAGCCTGGGAGACTTGATATGGACTTTCATGCTTGTGCAGAAAGTGGACATATCGGAAAGGTTACTAAAGCGCTCCTTTGGGCTTTATCATATCCTTCGTTGCTCGTAGGGCGTCACATACCAAGTCAAGGATTATCACCTGTCATAAAAAAGACAAAAGAGCCGAGACATGACCCATTTCCATCGCATGAAGCCTTGCTACAGTCCTGAGACACAGATCGACGATGGACTGGTCAAGGAAACTGAAGACTCATTCGATGATCACGAAACTTCGTTGGGAGAAGCTACCTTCGATGCCCATCATAGTCACAATACAACAAGGAAGCGAAGATCCGCCAGTGCTGGCTGGCGTTCAGAGTACCGTTGACAAGGTCTAGATCCAGTGTACTGAAGTCAGCTCGAGTGAGAACATATGAAAAAGCGGTCACTATTTCTCCAATGCCGGAGTTGCAGAGCATACAGCATGCTGTAGTGGTTAGCGTCGCTGGTTGACGTTCTGTGGGATCACAGGCAATTATTTTTTAATTGGTACTTACCATGTTTGTAGTTTCTCGAAATATCTTAACTTTGTATTGCTTGTATATTCTGGAATAATCGATTTTGTATAAATAACAGCACTATCCACTGTTTTCACTGTTCGTTGGTGTTCGTAATAAATTTGTTTCCAGCGTTAAGTTTTGTATTTCACTGTCGTGTTTGGACTTGAATGCGGTTACACCGTGACAGTATTATCGTATGATATTCAACTGGTATGCTAATAACAAAGCTGATTGAAAACGAACGAAAGAAATAATGTTTCATTTAAAATAGTTAATTTTGTCTTGAAAATTCCAATAATTTTGTCACTTAACAACAGTCATTTGCGATCACCAGATATTATCATGGCTGTCTGCCCACCTCATGTCAGCTGAATAATGTTCTGGGAACATAGCATTTCCTTTGGTGTGAATCACGCTTAAAACTTCGTAAAATCTAACATGGATGAATGAAAAAGGACGTAAAATGAAAACCACTGAAGATGCCTTGCAGAAACAGGCAAAACATGTGTGGCACACAAGTAAAAAATTCAGTTCCAAAAGACAGAATATTCCTTACATATATATGATAAATTACAATTCATGGAATATGAAATACCCCATTGTCATACCCTTCAGTAGTTCTTCAGTAGTTAGTTGAGCTACCTACCAAATCCTCAGCATTCTTCTGTAATACAATGTTTCGAAAGCTTTTATTCTCTTTTTGTTTCTCTTCCTTTCTAATTTCCATACAAGTCTACACTGGAAACAAATCATTTGAGAAAGAACTTTCTAAACTTTCAATGTATATTCGATGTTAACACATACCTCTTTTCCAGGAAAGCTTTATTATATTATTGTCAGACTATATTTATATCCTCCATACACATACTGTCATCGGTTACTCCGCAGCACAGAGAGCAAAACTCGTCTGTTACTTACAGCATCTCATTTCCTAAGGTAATTCCTTCCACATCACCTGACTGAATTGGAGTACACTCCAATAAACTTGAAATTTTTCATTTGTGTTCATCTTATAATGCTCGTTATAAGAGCAGACTCCGAAATTATGTATAACTTCAACAATTTATCTTTTGCAAATAATGCTACAGCAGCGTAAAAAGAATTAGAGAAACTGACCTTTGAATTCGTCAGCATGAAATGCTGCAATACATACGATAATCAGATTTATGTCATACACGTGAAATTATGTAATTCTTTTTTGGGGGGAGGGGGAGGATGAGTGCTAGTATATAACTTGAGATGTGTAGCGTATTAACTGATTTTGATGTCATAGATAAAAGCTGGGGAAAAACTAAGGAATGCTCTTGTGTGAATGCAAGTCATCCTTTATGACAATCTGCCAGCATGTCATAGTGTTAATTACTAGAATTTGTACAGACTGATGCTTCACTTATATTATGCTGGCGAATGCACCTTATGATAATAATTTGAGGCATACACATGTTTGATCTGAAAACTGCAAAGCTTTCACTACTGTACGCAAAACATACTTTCTGTTTTTAAAATAATGAAATATACCTATGGAAGCGTCTCTAAAATACATGACTGCTCCAAAATATTTTTCTTTTAGTCAGTTGGATATATAAGAATAGTCAACTTCTTTGTCTATTTACTCTGCTTTAAAATATAGGAAACTAATCGTGGAGGTAATGCATACATAATTCTATAATCAACCACAGACATTCAGATCAGTGTCACAAAAATAAACAAAATACAATTCATCTTCCTTTTTTAAACATCACCTCTGTGTCTTAAAGTTTATATAAAGATGTTTCCTGTTTGCATTAATTCTCACATCCACTTTCTTGTTTGAGTTCAGATTTTAAATACTCCTTCCTTTGTCAATCTCAACAAAGTCTTAGATGAGCACTGTTGGCTCTTAATAGTGCCTTGCAGTTAGCTATCTTGTTTTGTATAAAGCAGATTAACTGGTATTTCTTTCCACTTGAATATGTTACAGTGTAAAGTATTGATCGTACTATGAAGATTTCCATTCTTGTCTATGGCCAAATTTTAATGATATTGCACTTATTCTTTAGTATGAGTAAACATCTCTTGTTTAAAGGTTTTACAAAAATTAATATTTTTCTTATAAAAGTTTCCAAGTGAGAAATCTAAAAAATAAGTTCACTGAAACAAATATTTTTCTGTTCTTTCAAAGGAACACCAGCAATATTTATTGAAACTTTTTATGCACTTGCTGCACTGAAGTTGAACTCTGTTTCCCCCAACTAATCTACTTACTTTGCCTTTCCTTTCCATAGCAAAAAATTTGAACATATGAATACTAAATAACCGCCACCAATTTTCATCTAAGCAAAAATAAAACATCTAAACTCAGCCTCCCAGATTAGCTTTGTACATTCAACAGGTAGGTTTAAGTGGAGAATGATGCTTTTAATTGCTATCCTGCATTAGGGAATAACTTCAGTCAGAAAATTCTCTACCTATCCAAACACCAGTACAGTACTATCCAGTCACCAATCATAAACTATGAGTCTCTTCACTATCAGATTTGTTTCCCCCTAGCAAAATTCGCTATAAGACATTACACACATTTGACAGCCCACGGTATTATTAACTACACAGCAATATGCTTAAAAGTAATTTGATCTTAGTTATTTTTCTAGTGAAATCTACTGGAATCATATTGAGTTGGACCACATTACCGTCTTGACCTAACTTGAACTATACGTGTATTATCTTAACACATCCACTGTAGACAACTTTTGCTGGACAAAAACTGAACAACCCACAGCATGCCATCAGAATAGCGTGGTAGATGAGGAAATGAACAGCGTTATTTCTCCCCTTTTGACAATGAGTCATTGTTACAGTTAGTTTCGACAGTATCTTCTATAATTAGCCAGTTTTCTGAATCAGTTTTCTTTTTCTCTGATCTGCATATGTGTGGCAAAATTTGTGTATGGATTGCCGTGGCACTCCGTCTCATTAAACTTTTGCAATAAAATAACACATTCACATAGTAATACCATAATACATATGAATAATTACATTTTATCGATTAAAAATCAGATACTATGCCTCCACAAAAGATTGTATGTAAGGTAGACCGACTCTTTTTCTATGTGACGCTTCTGTATTCCTTGTCGAGCATCACACATTGAACTAAGGTTAATTAAAATCTATAAGTGACAGTGGGTGAGCTGTTTACTGTTGACATGCTCTAGCACTCTTACGAAAAATAAATTAAAAAAAAACCTGCTGAGCTTTAACGCAGCTTTCCAGAAACAGTGACACTAGCTTTTCAGGAGTTGAAAAATGAAAGATTATGATTTAACATTCAGTCAATGAAGAGGTTATTAGAGAAGACATACTAAAGCTAAGCTGACCAGACTTCAAAGGGGAAAACTAACTTCATTACTACAATTACACTTACCCTTGATATCAGTTATCGTGATAATTTGAAATCGATAATAGGTCTATGACAACACAGCAGCTGATAAACCCATAGCAAGAATTCTGTGAATTGGGATGGAAAATGAAGGTACATTACAAATAAATAAAACTCTTTTCTTCAGAAATAAAAAAGCCTGATACATACTTTTTTTATTCTAATAGCTTGGATATATTTTCTGCAGTTTTTAATCACTTTCTAGGTACCTAGATACAGTTTGTTAATCCTAAAAAAATATTTTATATGACTAATCAGTAATCAGATGCAAATTATACATTAAGTAGTAAAATATTAAATTTCGTTTGATTGCAGACTGCTAGGGCATGCGTGCATACATGCCAAACAATATTCAATAAGCATTGCTAATACACACCACAACGCCCACATTCTTCACAAAATTAATTTCCATACGGTTGTAGTCCCCATAGGAGAAATGGTTTAAGTGCTGCTCCTTTATATGTCCTTTGGTTTTATTTTACTTGTCTCAAGTGCCATAAAGAGAAAGTTAGAGGTGGGGGTAGGTAACACCTGCTTTTCTTTTCAGCATATTGCTTTCTTTTTCTTTAGGCATAAGACCAGTTAAACCAAATGCTGTAGATCTATATATTGTGAGAATATATATTTCTATAACATGCTACTTCTAGGAAACTTGTTTTTCACAAATACTGAGTTAAATGAGAAATATTGTTGCACACATTTCGTTACTCGGTTACAACTGGGACAATTATGCGTCCCAAATGATGTTCTTGAGACACCAGGACATTTATGTGAAAACCAGAACCACCCAGGCAAAAACTTAGATGTGTTTTCAGCCTAATACAAGCTCGTAATGAGAAGGCAATAGACACGTCCTTCTCAAAATAACCCATTTAAGTTGTTGTAGTCTTCAATCCTAAGATTCATTTGTTGAAACTCTCCAGGCTACTCCATCCTATGAAAGCCTCCTCATCTCCGAATAAATACTGCAACCTACATCCATGTGATCATGCATACTGTATTATCTCTTGGTCTATCTCTACAATTCTTGCCCCCACACTTCTGTCCAATATAAACTTGATAATTTCTTGATGTCTCAGATGTGTCCTATCAATCGACTCCTTCATTTAGCCAGCTTGTGCCATAAATTGCTTTATTCCCCAGTTATATTCATCACCTTATTATTAGTTATGTGATCTACCTGCCTAACCTCCAGCTTTCTTCTGTAACACCATATTTAAAAAGCTTCTATTTTTTTCTTGTTTGAACTGCTTCTTATCCACGTTTAACTTCTATATATGGGTACACTCCAACCGAATACCTTCAGAAAAGACTTCCCAGCTCTTCAATTTATATTCGATGTTAATGAATTCCTCTTTTTCAGAACTGCTTTCCTTGCTATAACCAGATTGCATTTATACTCCCTACTTCGGCCATCAACAGCTTTTTTGCTGTAAAAATTGGAAAACTCGACTACTATTTTTAGTGACTCATTTCCTAATCCAATTCCCTCAGCACCGCCTTATTTAATTCGACTACATTGCATTACTCTCATTTTGCTTTTGTTTATGATTGTCTTATAATCTCTTTTCAAGGCACTGTCCATTCCATTGAACAGTTCTTCGATGGCGTTTGCTGATTCTGACAGAGTTACAATGTCATCCGCGGTTCTCACTTTCTTTTTTACTTATTCTTCCTGAACTTTAGTTCCTTCTCCAAATGTTTCTATGTTTTTCTTTGCTGCTTGCTCAAAGTAAGGATTGAATAACATCGGAGGTAGGCTACAACCCTGTCTTATTCCCTTCTCAACTACTGCTTCCCTTTCATGTCTTTTGGCTCGTATAACCACAGTCTGGTTGTGTACAAGCTGCAAAAAAGCAAGAAAAAATGTTGTTTCGTAAACAACTCACCTTACGTCTCTATATAATCTCCTTTGAGGGATTGACACTTGATCCAGGCGTCCTCCAGATTTTCAATCCCATCAGAAAAATATGTTCTGTCGAACTCTGCAAAATACTCAAAGACTACAACCATCACTTCCTTATTTGATGAACATTACTTACCAGCATGCCAAAGTTTCAAGTTAGGGAAAAGGAAAAAGTCGCTTGAGGCTGATTCTGGTGAAGAGAGTAGATGAGGAACCAATTCAAAGTCCAGTTCGTGGACTTTCACCATTGTTGTCGCTGATTTGTAGGACGATACATTTTCCTGGCCAAAGGGCACTTTATTGCATGCCACCCTTGGGCTTTTTTCAGACAACGCAAGTTTCAATTGATCCAACAGTGAAGCACAATAGGGTTCATCCATTTTTTTGTAATGCCCTTTGACCAGTCTTTGTCCATTGTTTTGACTGCCGTTTTGACCCTGGGTAATTATGGATCCGGGTTTCATCAGCAGTCACAAACTGACGCAGAAAGTGTTATGCGCTGCGATAAACATAGCTAGACATTGTGCTGAAATGTGGCGCCAGATACATCTTTGGTCGACTGCGAGCAATTGCGGCACCCACCTGGCACACAGCTTCTTCAGCCAATTCTCCGTGCAGGATATTATTATGCACTCGCTCATTTGTGACGCCAAGAGTTTCAACACTCTCGGCTGTCTTGGTTTACCATATCATGGATTTTGTCAATGGTTTCCTTAGTGGTAACCTCAACTGGACGACCAGATTGTGCTTCGTTTTCGATGCTTGTCCTTTCGGTCCTTGTGTTTTATCTATGTCGCCTTCAGAACTTCAAACATATATTCCAGTCAACACCGTCAAAAGTTTTCTCTAAGTCTCCAAATGCTATAGACGTTGGTTTGTCTTCCTTCAACCTATCTTCTAAGTCAAAGGACTAAAGTCTTCTCGCGCGTTTCTACGTTTCCCCTCAACGCCATACGATCGTTCATTTTTTACGGACTCCAGGCTGATCTAAGACATCGGCTTCTACAAGTTTTCCCGTTAATGTGGCTTCTGCAAGTTTTTTCCTTTATTCTGTAAACTACAGAAAACCTAAATCTTGATCGCTGTAAGGGTAATTGATAAGACGTTCTCCACAGTGTGCGTCCAGTGTCCTAACTTACGCTTCCCCTCAGTGAGTTTGAACAGCTAAAGTACCTGAAGCAGTCGTCAGGACTGAAATTGGTTCTACATCGAATGTATTCTGTACTAAGTGGACATACATAAATTTACAGCGTCTTTCGGCGGGTCCAACTCAGTTGACAGAATAGCAATGCCGTAACACCGATCTCGACTCCACAGAAGAATCAAGAAGACTTATACACTAAGAATCAAAACTGCTGCGGAAAATACAGGCTTTTACACTACTATCAATGTCGTGAAAAAGATTATTGAGTGTAATGACGGCTCCAGCAACAAGCCAGATCAGAAACGGAATCGTCCAAGTGAACGAATGTGACTACAATTGTAAGTAATGTTAATTTCCACTTACTTTTCATCTACATCAGTGGTTCCCAACCAGGGGAAAATTACCACCTGAGGCGTAAAATGTAATTTTCTGAGGGGTAAAAATAAAATGGTACAGTCGTGTTTCAGTCACAAAATTAAATTCTTTTTAAGAGATCATTACTGTTGTCATTATTTCGTAACACTGTAGGACTCATTACATAACTTACCAATAATTACGTCTTTTTTCCAAACACTAGGATAAATGCATGACACAATGTGGTGGAGGTAATAATGTCGTGTGACTAGGGCCTCCCGTCGGGTAGACCGTTCGCCGGGTGCAAGTCTTTCGATTTGACGCCACTTCGCGACTTGCGCGTCGATAGGGATGAAATGATGATGATTACAACACAACATCCAGTCCCTGAGCGAGAAAATCTCCGACCCAGCCGGGAATCGAACCAGGGGCCTTAGGAATGACATTCTGTCGCGCTGACCACTCAGCTAATGGGGGCCGACGCGCTGGAGGTTACAGCCTGTGAAACGAATGTACGAACATCTTCCTCATGTAGTTCGCCCACTACACACCTACTTCGTACTTGGTTCCACGCATCTGTGACAGTAAAATTAAGACACATGCATCACCTTGTTGTTGTTGTGGTCTTCAGTCGTGAGACTGGTTTGATGCAGCTCTCCATGCTACTCTATCCTGTGCAAGCTTCTTCATCTCCCAGTACCTACTGCAACCTACATCCTTCTAAATCTGCTTAGTGTATTCATCTCTTGGTCTCCCTATACGATTTTTACCCTCCACGCTGCCTTCCAATTCTAAATTGGTGATCCCTTCATGCCTCAGAACACGTCCTACCAACCGATCCCTTCTTCTAGTCAAGTTGTGCCACAGTCTCCTCTTCTACCCAAATCTATTCAATACTTCCTCATTAGTTATGTGATCTACTCCTCTAATCTCTACCATTCTTCTGTAGCAACACATTTCGAAAGCTTCTATTCCCTTCTTGTCCAAGCTATTTATCATCCATGATTCACGTCCATACATGGCTAAACTCCATACAATTACTTTCAGAAACGACTTCCTGACACATAAATCTATACTCGTTGTTAACAAATTTCTTTTCTTCAGGAACGCTTTCCTTGCCGTTGCCAGTCTACGTTTTATATCCTCTCTACTTCGACCATCATCAGTTTTCTTGCTCCCCAAATAACAAATTTCGTTTACTACTTTAAGTGTCTCATTCCCTAATCTAATTCCCGCGGAATCACCCGAATTTATTCGGCTACATTCAATTATCCTCGTTTTGCTTTTGTTGATGTTCATCTTATATCCTCCTTTCAAGACACTGTCCATTCCGTTCAGCTGCTCTTCCAGGTCCTTTGCTGTCTCTGACAGAATTACAATGTCATCGGCGAGCCTCAAAGTTTTTATTTCTTCTCCATGGATTTTAATTCCTACTCCGGATTTTTCTTTTGTTTCCTTTACTGCTTGCTCAATATACAGATTGAATAACATCGGGGAGAGGCTACAACCCTGTCTCACTCCCTTCTTGAAGTCTGAGGGTATTTCGCCTGTCTCATACATCTTGCTCATCAGATGGTAGAGTTTTGTCAGGACTGGCTCTCCCAAGGCTGACAGTAGTTCTAATGGAATGTGTTCTACTCCCGGGGCCTTGTTTCGACTTAGGTCTTTCAGTGCTCCGTCAAACTCTTCACGCAGTATAATGTCTCCCATTTCATCATCATCTACATTCTCTTCCATTTCCATAATATTGTCCTCAAGTACATCGCCCTTGTATAGACCCTCTATGTACTCCTTCCACCTTTCTGCTTTCCCTTCTTTGCTTAGAACTGGATTTCCATCTGAGCTCTTGATATTCATACAAGTGGTTCTCTTTTCTCCAAAGGTCTCTTTAATTTTCCTGTAGGCAGTATCTATCTTACCCCTAGTGAGATAAGCCTCTACATCCTTACATTTGTCCTCTAGCCATCCCTGCTTAGCCATTTTGCACTTCCTGTCGATCTCATTTTTGAGACGTTTGTATTCCTTTTTGCCTGCTTCATTTACTGCATTTTTATATTTTCTCATTTCATCAATTAAGTTCAATATTTCTCCTGTTACCCAAAGATTTCTACAAGCCCTCGTCTTTTTAACTACTTGATCCTCTGCTGCCTTCCCAACTTCATCCCTAAAAGCTATGCATTCTTCTTCTACTGTATTTGTTTCCCCCATTCCTATAAATTGTTCCCTTATGCTCTCCCTAAAACTCTGTACAACCTCTGCTTCTTTCAGTTTATCCAGGTCCCATCTCCTTAAATTCCCACCTTTTTGCAGTTTCTTCAGTTTTAATCTACAGTTCATAACCAATAGATTGTGGTCAGAGTCCACATCTGCCCCTGGAAATGTCTTATAATTTAAAACCTGGTTCCTAAATCTTTGTCTTACCATTATATAATCTATCTGATACCTTCTAGTATCTCCAGGCTTCTTTCATGTATACAACCTTCTTTCATGATTCTTGAACCAAGTGTTAGCTATGATTAAGGCGGCTTCCTCTTTCATTTCTAACCCCCAATCCATATTCACCTACTACGTTTCCTTCTCTCCCTTTTCCTACTATCGAATTCCAGTCACCCATGACTATTAAATTTTCGTCTCCCTTCACTATCTGAATAATTTCTTTTATCTCATCATACATTTCATCAATCTCTTCGTCATCTGGAGAAGTATTTGGCATATAAACATGTACTACTTACTAGGCGTGGGCTTCGTGTCTATCTTGGCCACAATAATGCGTTCACTATGCTATTTGTAGTAGCTTACTCGCACTCTTATTTGTTTTATTCATTATTAAACCTACTTCTGCATTACCCCTATTTGATTTTGTTTTTATAACCCTGTATTCACTTGACCAAAAGTCTTGGTCCTCCTGCCACTGAACTTCACCAATTCACCAATTCCCTATCCATTTCCCTTTTTAAATTTTCCTAACCTACCTGCCCCATTAAGTGATCTGACATTCCACGCTCCGATCTGTAGGACGCCAGTTTTATTTCTCCTGATAAAGCCGTCCTCTTGAGTAGTCCCCGCCCGGAGATCCGAATGGGGGACTATTTTACCTCCAGAATATTTTACCCAAGAGGACGCCATCATCATTTAACCATACAGTAAAGCTACATGCATCATATATGGTTAAATATATCATGAAAATGCCTTCTCGAGTAGAACATAGTTCCTGCAAGGGATTATAAATTGGTTCATTATTCACTTTGTAACAGTAATTACGTAACGGCTGCTACGCTGCTGCACGCCATACACTGTATTATTATTATTGTTATCATTAATAATAATAATAGTAGGAGTAGTGATAGTAGTAGTAGTAGTAGTAGCAGCAGCAGTGGTCAGACAAAGCATTGGCAGCTTGAAGTCTTCCGGTTTCTGCCAGTTCAGAAGTAAGGACTCATTTACGAACAGTGAGCCTAAATATATTTCATACATTTTAATTAGGTTGATTTTGAATGGCGGGCAGGATGTGGGTAAAGCAGATGTCGCTAGGGAGAAGAGTGATGGAGAGAAAGAATGTTTTGTAACACCTGTCTACCCTAAATGTGGATAGTTAGCTTTTTTTCGGAGATGGTGGTGAGGTAACAGTCGCAATGCATTGAGATTGTTTCATCATTCCACACTAAAGTTGACTCAAATAAGCCATAGCAATTGTCTCATGGTTTAATAAAACATCTGCAAAAGCTTAACGTCATTTATCTTTCATCACTTTAAAAATGGATGTTTTTAAAGAAAATTCTTTTTCATTCTCAAGTTTAGTTGGGAACTGATGTTAAACGTTGTGGAGGAGAGGGGTGAGAGGGAGGTTGGGTATTAACTAACATCCGATTGAGGTCAGGGGTAATGATCTCAGAAATACTGGGAACCACTGATCTACATCCTACTCAGCAAGCCACCTAATGGTATGTAGTGGAGGGTACTTCTGCTGCTAAATAACTGGTGCCCCCTTCCCTGTTCCACTACTGTAGGAAGAGTGATTGTCGGTAAAAGCTGTATTAGCTCAAATTTCTCGAATCTTCTCTTCATGATCATTTAGCGAGATGTATGTAGGAGGAAGTAATATAATGTCCGACTCTTCCCGGAGAGATCTCTTTCGAAATTTCATTAGTAAACATCTCTGTGATGCTCTTTTAACGTTTACCATTGAAGTTCGTTGAGCATATTGTAACGCTCTTGCTTCGACTACACGATCCGGTGACGTAACGCGTCGCTCTTCGTTGGATCTTCTCTATCTCTTCTATCAGTACTAGTTGCTAAGGATCTCAGATAAATGAACAGTACTCAAGAATTGGCCGAACAAGCGCCTTGTATGACGCTTCCTTCGTGGATGAGCTACATTTCATTAAGATTTTTCCTATGAATCTCAGCCTGACGTCTTCTTTTTCTACTATTTGCTTGATATGGTCATTCCACTTAGGATCGCTCTGAGTAGTCACTCCTGGATATTTTACGGCAGATACTGTTTCCGGAAAAAGTCATCAGTAGTGCAATGGTGCAGTAGGTCTTTCTTTTCCAATGTATGCGCTATATGTTACATTCATATGCGTTCAGGGCCAACTTCCAGAACCTGTAGCATTCATCAGTCGTCTGCAAGTCATTCTACAAATCGATACTGTCTTCTAGCATTGCTACTTTCTTACAAACAACCGCATCTTCTGCTGACAGTCTTAAAGAGCTTCTGACGCTTTCGGTTGGATTATTTACATTCGTTGTATACAGTAACGGTCCTATCACGCTTCCCTCCTTGCGGTTCTCCGGAATCTACGTTTACATCTGTCGATTTTGTCCCGCTAGAAGCGGCGTGTTGAGTTTATCTGCAAGGAAGTCTTGAATCCAGTCGCAAATACAGGCCGACACACGGTAAGCTGTCAGTTTTTTCACTAAACGGCAGTGCGGGAAGAGCTACCAAATGCCTTCCTGAAGACAAGGAACACGGCAAATACCTGAGCGCCGTTGTGTGCAGCGCTATGGATCTCTTGGAGGAACAGAGCGAGCTGAATTTCGCAGGATCTCTGACTGAGGAATCCATGCTAATTCTTATAGAGTAGATTTTCGTTTTCCAAAAATGTCGTAATTGTTGAGCATAAAACATGTTCCATAATTCTACAGCAGACTGACGTCAATGTTGTAGATCTATAATTATGTGCCTCTGTCTTACTACCCTTTTTTGACAACAGGAACGACCTGAGCTTTTGATGGTATGGTGATCTACGATAAATTGCTGCTGGAAGAGGAGCAAGTTCTTTCGCATAATCTTTGTAGAATCTTATAGGTGTTGTAGTTGCTTTTCTTTTCCGCAATCGGTTGTTTCAATCTCTGCCATTTCGTCGTTTGTGCGATGGTTGAAAAGAAGGACCGCGTTACGATCTATCGCGGTGAAACAATTTCAAAAGACCGAATTTAGTATTTAGGCCCTTCTTTCTGCTATTTTCAGTTTCGGTGCCAGTATGGTCACTGAGTGAATGATTAGAGGATTTCTAACCGCGTTTTGATTTTATGTGAGACTATCGGCATGATGATCAATGGCGGCCTGTGAGTATACATTCTGGGTGTTTAGATTCACATAAATTTGAGAGTATGAAATTAAATAGCATCTGCTGTGTAACAGTCATGCTTATCACCTAGTTTAGACAACTACAGCTATTGCCAATAATAATAACAACAGTAATAATAATAATAATAATAATAATAATAATAATAATATGCATAACATATCTCACAAAAGAAAGAATTGTTTTTGTGGAATTTTGTTGTTTTGTACACAATTAAATACAGTTTAGGGCAATAACGAAAAAAATGTGCAAGCTTTTGCAATTCTTCATTTCGCATTTTTGTGTAAGTGGGAGTTTTCCTGTTTTCACATTTTTCAGACATATGTACAACATTCCTAAAAGATGTATAAGTTCACGAATTTACTTCTGGTTTGACAGTCAGATATTCTTACGCTGCACCCACGCAACAACTTGTGCTAACTGTACACTTCCTTGTTAAATGTTCGCTTGTAGTCACGCTTATTTGATTTCGTCACTCTCTCAATCAAAGGATCTCGTCTCGGAGGCCCTAGGTCTTTTGAGGCTAACTTTTCTTGGTAATTTACTTTTATGTTTCCAGAATGCGATTTTCACTCTGCAGCGGAGTGTGCGTTTATATGAAACTTCCTGGCAGATTACAGCTGTGTGCCAGACCGAGGTTCGAGCTCGGGACCTTTGCCATTGGCGAGCAAGTGCTCTACCGACTGAGCTACCCAGGCATGGCTCATGACCCATCCTTACAGCTTCACCTTTCTGTTAGTATTTAAAACCGATTCAACATAGTTCGCAGTTTACACTGCACACGAAAGCCGATTCCTGCGCAGTACACAACCAACTCCAAACACAATGTGCCATTTGTGAAAATGAGTAAACTCAAGTAGTAATGTCTACCAACCATGCACTTGACTAAAATACAAATGCGGCTCTGAGGTCAATAATGGCCTAAAGCACACTGCTGTCAGTCCCACTTTTAAGGAAATATCATACAAACCAGCGATACAAATTTTTGTTAATTTTCATATATACAGGCTGTCATTAACTATTGCCACCAAGAATAACTCCGAAAGTATGATAGCAGCTGAAATGTTTGTGGGACAAACGTTGCTTGGGACAGCGATTGCCATAATATGAGGTTGGTATTTTGTTGCTAGGTGGGGTCGCCTCAGAGATATGAAGGTCAACTTTGTTTTTATAAATGGGATGCTATAGTTTGGTATTTATTTTCTGATAGCGGTTATTGAGACGAATCTAAAGGTGTGTAACAGTAAGGTCTTTGAAGGTCAACGAAGGTCAAAACGGTGGCATGAACGTCCATTTACAGAAGATGTTCGAAGTGATAACCATTGGTATCAATGCAGTGCTGCAATCTTCTTATCATGGATTGAATGGTATTCCTTATCACATTGGCAGTTATAGAAGCACATGCTCTGACAATTCTATCTCGCATATCTTCAAGTGTAGTTGGAACGTCTTTATAAATAATGTCTTTTTATGAATCCTCACAAGAAAAAATCCAGAGGCGTCACGTCTGGCGAACTAGCCGGCCAAGACACATCTCCTCCGCATCCAGTCCTACGATTTGGGAATTGTTTCTGCAACTCATTTCTAGCCATCAGCGAAAACTGTGCCGGACACCCATTGTCTTGATACCACATTCTGTTCCTTGTTACTAAAGGTGTTTCATCCAATAACAGACCTAATGTTTCTTGCAGGAATGTAGTGTACTTCCTACCATTAAGATTTCCTTCGATGAAATAGGGGCCTATAATTCTGTCCTCCAGAATCTCACACCATACATTCATCAACCACAGTTTTTGGTGTGTAACTTGCCACAGTCAACATGGATTTTCATTTACCCAATAATGCATGTTATGCAAATTGACATTTCCATGGTTCATGAATGTAGCCTCATCAGTAAATAAAATCAAATTAATAAATGTTTCATCCCTCTGAATCTGAAGTTGTGCCCATCGGCAGAATTCAATGCAGTGCATACAATACATGACAGTTAATTATTGGCAGAGACTTATATGGCAAGGATGATATTTATGGTGATGCAGAACACAAACAACACTACACTGGCTCATACCAGATCCCCTTGTGATTTGATGAGAACTAACACAAGGATCTTGAACCACAGTGATAAGAGTGCCAATTTCTGTTTACTCGTTAGTAATTTTCCTTTGCCGGATATGTTTCTGATGCATTAAAGATCAAGTTGTTCTCAGTTTATTATACACATAATTAAATGTATGATGTGTAGGATGAGTACATTAAGGATATCTTTCACCGTACAAGCCTCTAGCTCTCACTGAATTTCGTTGAAATTCTCTGTAAATGAGAATCATGTCGACTTGTTCTTCGAAGGAATACATGATTCACATTTGCTTGACTCGACGATATTAGTCTTACCGTTTCTATCAGTGCTATATTGCGAAACCGTAGATCGGTATTTACATGTCAATGACACATTAGATTGATAAACTGTATTTGGCGAATATTTACTATTTGCACGATATATGAGAGAGAATTCACAGAGCATGTGCTTCGATAAGAGCCGATGTAATAAGAAATATCACTCAATCCATGTTAAGAAGATTGCAGCACTGCATTGATACCAATGGTCATCTATTTGAACAACTTCTGTAAATGGACGTTCATTACACTGTTTTGACCTTTGTTGACCTTCAAAGACCTTACTGTTACACAACATTAGATTCATATTGATTAGATTAGATTTACTTACATTCCAATTGATCTGTAGTTAGGAGGTCCTCCAGGATGTACAACATACCAGAAAAACAATAATACATGACAAATATTTACAACTGAAACCAATAAGCTAATGTACCTTCTACAGGTAATAAGTGGAATGATCGTCATTTTTTAATGAACAATATATCAAAGAATCATTTTACAAAGACTTGGTTACTAAGATTGCATTAATGCACTGAATTTGAAATTTAAAAAAGCGTTTTTTATTGATAAGGTAATAAACATATAATAGAACTACTACAATACTTATTTGCAATGAACACATTACTGCACTGAAATGGTGCAGAAGTTAGATTGTACTTACACACACACACACACACACACACACACACACACACACACACACACACATACACACACAAACACTTATTACAATGAACACATTACTGCACTGAAATGGTGCAGAAATTAGACTGATACACAAATCAGTTGGTTCTACTGAGAAATTCATCAATGGAGTAGGAGTTGGCCACCAATAAATCCTTTAGGCTTCTCTTAAACTGAATTTCATTGGTTGTTAAGCTTTTTATGGCTGCTGGATGTTACTGAAAATGTGTATTCCTCAATATTGGACACCTTTTTGTACAAGAGTAAGTGACTTTAAATCCTTGTGAAAATTATTCTTATTTCTAGTATTGATTCCATGAATTGACCTGTTGGTTTGAAAAAGTGATATATTTTTAATGACAAATTTCATTAAGGAATAAATATATTGGGAAGCAGTAGTCAGTATTCCTAGTTCCCTAAACAGGCTTCTGCAAGATATTCTTGAGTTCACACCACTTATAACTCTTATGTACGTTTTTGTGCCTGGAAAACTTTAGCTTGGCTTCGTGAATTACCCCAAAAAATACTCCCATATGACATTATGGAATGAAAGTAAGCATAGCATGCCAGCTTTTTCATTTTCATATCCCTTATGTCTGACACAATTCGCATTGCAAATAGAGATTTGTTAAGATGCTTCAGCAGTTCTGTTGTGTGCTCTTCCCAATTGAATTTATTATCAAGCTGTAACCCAAGAATTTAACATTGCCAACTTCTTCTATCTGCTTGTCATCGTATGTTAGGCATATACTCATGGGACACCCCTTACAAGTTCTGAACTGCATGTAGTATGTTTTTTCAAAGTTTAGTGACAAAGAATTGGCTAGGAACTAGTGATTAATGTTCACAAATATCTTATCAGTCGATCTTTCTAAGACTACACTTGATTTGCTATTTATTGCAATGTTTGTGTCATTGGCAAACAAAACGAACTTGGCAACTGATAATGTTACTGATGAAAGGTCATTGATATACACAAGAAAAAGTAAGGGCCCTAAGATTGAACCTTGTGGGACCCCACATGTAATTAGTTCCCAGTTGGATGATGCCTTATAGCTTAACACATGTCTCTTTCCTAATAACACCCTTTGTTTCCTGCCAGAGATACAAGATTTGAACCATTTTGCAGCATTTCCTGATACATCATAATATTCTAATTTACTTAAACGGGTATTGTGATTTACACAGACAGGTGTCTTTGACAGATCACAAAATATACCAGTTGCCTGCAATTTTTAGTCTAATGAATTAAGTACATTTTCACTATAAGTGTAGATAGGCTTCTCAATATCACAACCCTTTAGAAATCCGAAAGCGACTTTGACAGTATTTTATTTGTGATAAGATGGTTATAAAGCCGATTGTACATTACCTTTTCTAAAATTTTTGAGAATGCTGACAAAAGTGAAATTGGATGGACATTTGATGCTATTTCTTTATCTCCTTCTTAAACAGTGGCTTAACTTCAGCATATTTCAACTATTCAAAAATATTCCACTGATAAACGACTGGTTACGCAGATAGCTTAATATGTTACTTAACTCAGAATCACATTCTTTAATTAACTTTGTTGATATTTCATCATACCCACTAGATGTTTTTGATTTTAAAGATTTTATGCTGGACATTAGTTCTGCTGGGGTAGTGAGGGTCAAATTCATATTATGGAAGTTACTTGAAATGTCTGGTCTCAGGTATTCCATAGCAACATCTACAGAACCTGACAACTCCATCTTTTCAGTAACAGTTATAAAATGTTTGTTAAAAAGTTCTGCAACACTATACTCATCTGTCACCAATGTAACATTTACTCTTAATGCTATTTGTCCCTCTTTCTGACTGGTTCTACTGGTCTCCTCCTTCACTATATCCCATATTGTCTTTATTTTGTTATGTGATATGACTATCTTTTCCTTGTAATATATTTGCTTTGATGTACATATTAGTCTTTAATATTTTGCAGTATTTCTTGTAATGTGCTATAGCATCAACATCAGAACTGTTTCGCAATGACAGATAGCCGCTATGAGAAGATAAGTTCCTAACTGTAGCATCCTATATAAAAAAACAAAGTTGACCTTCATATCTCTGAAGCGATCACACCTAGCAACAAAAAACCAACGTAATGTTATGGCCCCCATTGTCCTGTGCGACATTTCTCCCACAAACTGTCATACTTTTGGAGTTATTCTAGGTGGCAATAGTTAGTGAATGAACCTGTATAATGTGGGCCTACAGCACAGATAAACCTGACTCACTGTAAGATCAACAGATTTCAGAAGCATGAATAAATGCTACAATCTCACAATCGATGGTGATGTACAGATGGTGATGTACAGACTTGACAGAAAATCCTAGGAAGTTCTGGTCTTACGTTAAATCAGTAAGTGGCTCGAAACAGCATATCCAGACACTCCGGGATGATGATGGCATTGAAACAGAGGATGACACGCGTAAAGCTGAAATACTAAACACCTTTTTCCAAAGCTGTTTCACAGAGGAAGACCGCACTGCAGTTCCTTCTCTAAATCCTCGCACAAACGAAAGAATGGCTGACATCGAAATAAGTGTCCAAGGAATAGAAAAGCAACTGGAATCACTCAACAGAGGAAAGTCCACTGGACCTGATGGGATACCAATTCGATTCTACACAGAGTACGCGAAAGAACTTGCCCCCCTTCTAACAGCCGTGTACCGCAAGTCTCTAGAGGAACGGAGGGTTCCAAATGATTGGAAAAGAGCACAGGTAGTCCCAGTCTTCAAGAAGGGTCGTCGAGCAGATGCGCAAAACTATAGACCTATATCTCTGACGTCGATCTGTTGTAGAATTTTAGAACATGTTTTTTGCTCGAGTATCATGTCGTTTTTGGAAACCCAGAATCTACTACGTAGGAATCAACATGGATTCCGGAAACAGCGATCGTGTGAGACCCAACTCGCGTTATTTGTTCATGAGACCCAGAAAATATTAGATACAGGCTCCCAGGTAGATGCTATTTTTCTTGACTTCCGGAAGGCGTTCGATACAGTTCCGCACTGTCGCCTGATAAATAAAGTAAGAGCCTACGGAATATCAGACCAGCTGTGTGGCTGGATTGAAGATTTTTTAGCAAACAGAACACAGCATGTTGTTATCAATGGAGAGACGTCTACAGACGTTAAGGTAACCTCTGGCGTGCCACAGGGGAGTGTTATGGGACCATTGCTTTTCACAATATATATAAATGACCTAGTAGATAGTGTCGGAAGTTCCATGCAGCTTTTCGCGGATGATGCTGTAGTATACAGAGAAGTTGCAGCATTAGAAAATTGTAGCGAAATGCAGGAAGATCTGCAGCGGATAGGCACTTGGTGCAGGGAGTGGCAACTGTCCCTTAACATAGACAAATGTAATGTATTGCGAATACATAGAAAGAAGGATCCTTTATTGTATGATTATATGATAGCGGAACAAACACTGGTAGCAGTTACTTCTGTAAAATATCTGGGAGTATGCGTGCGGAACGATTTGAAGTGGAATGATCATATAAAATTAATTGTTGGTAAGGCGGGTACCAGGTTGAGATTCATTGGGAGAGTGCTTAGAAAATGTAGTCCAGCAACAAAGGAGGTGGCTTACAAAACACTCGTTCGACCTATACTTGAGTATTGCTCATCAGTGTGGGATCTGTACCAGATCGGGTTGACGGAGGAGATAGAGAAGATCCAAAGAAGAGCGGCGCGTTTCGTCACAGGGTTATTTGGTAACCGTGATAGCGTTACGGAGATGTTTAATAAACTCAAGTGGCAGACTCTGCAAGAGAGGCGCTCTGCATCGCGGTGTAGCTTGCTCGCCAGGTTTCGAGAGGATGCGTTTCTGGATGAGGTATCGAGTATATTGCTTCCCCCTACTTATACCTCCCGAGGAGATCACGAATGTAAAATGAGAGAGATTAGAGCGCGCACGGAGGCTTTCAGACAGTCATTCTTCCCGCGAACCATACGCGACTGGAACAGGAAAGGGAGGTAATGACAGTGGCACGTAAAGTGCCCTCCGCCACACACCGTTGGGTGGCTTGCGGAGTATGAATGTAGATGTAGATGTAGATGATGTGCTTTAGACCATTATGATTCTCAGTGCCTCAAATGTATTACTGCATGATAAAATTCATAATGTCATGCACTATAACTTATTCAGAAACCCACATAATAGATTTACTGCCAGTTCAGCTTTAACATATACTGATGTCTGGTCTAATTTTTCAACAGTATATAGTGAGCGAATTAGCATATCTAATATGTGTGCTATCATCTAGCACAAATTATGCTGAGCGAATGGGGATAAAGGTCTGCTGCAGTGTGCTACCATATGGTGGCACCGACATAAACTTCTAGTTGAGTGGCAAGGGCTTGCTGTGCAGGTTGTGAACCATGCACATTGCTTATCAAATCCATATGTGTTTGAACTGTAAGGCAATCAAGTCACGCGAGTTGTGCATGCACTAAAGCTCCTTAAAATGTGCACAACTTTTCACGTCACTACTCTCTCGAATTGTTTTAAATTGTTGCTCTTTGGTTTTTTTATTTATTTTTTGATTATTTGCGTAACAACGCATATATGGAAAGAGTTACGTGAAATACTTTTAACAATGCTGTGCTTTGAATTTCTTTATCATCGTTACCTTTTTGCAAAATAAAATGTATCTATGGAAGTCTTATTGTTCTGTATCTGGCCTACAATTTAAAGAACGATTTTTCTTAACTGCAACTCATGCTAAGGATCAATATAACTTCCCTACTTCATAGTTATTAAAAGTTGAAATTACTTTTAATGAACACTGATGTTACAGTTCGTATGATCGTTCAAAAACACAAGTTCGCAGTGGATTTTATTTCTTGGTGAAATACTATTTCATACCACGACTAGCCCAAGAACATGAGACTCTCATAAAAAAAATTACGTTATCACTATAAAATTTGCCAGATCAGAACGGAGCACAGCAAGATTACTATCAGATTTTGAAGGTACATTAAATTATTTGCACTGTAAATTATATCCTATCAGCAGCCCGCGTCAACCTGCAACACATCATAAAATCTGCTGATCTTCACTGCCAGCCTGGGAGCTAAAAGAGATAATATTATTTTACTATTATTTTACCGCTTCCTTGCGGTATGCTCGACTATATTGTAAGTCGTTTAAATACGCCGCGGCAGCGGCTCTTCGTTCTCCACGCAGCTCAGCACCACAGATAATATTTATATAACTGAAAAATGTCTCAACAGGATGGGATAATAGGCAAGCAAGCTTTAACAATTAATAATACAAGTTTTCATTTAAACAACTCTATTAAAACATTTAAATATCTCATTGATTACAGACCTGTGTGAATTCACACGTAATGGCGTACATTTCCCAGTCTCGACAAAAGAATGCTACATTCGCGTTCTCCACGACAACAACAGGAGATCTTACTCTCACAACTTCCAGATTAAGAAGACAAAGAATTTAATTTACATCACGCATTATATACTAGTTCCTTTTGTAATCTCTGTTCAACATTTATCTTCTGTGGCGGTTTTATTACTCGCCGACGCAGACGTTCTCAAAAATAAATAATAAACAAAATACATAATTTTACACAATGACACAATATGATACATCTAATTTTCTAATTACTACATAATATGTTGTTCTTGTTTCTTACTAGACGTTACAATGCCCCCTGGCAGCAATTGACTAACGTTGAAAATGTTCGGCAATATGCTGCCACTAACGTCTGTTTGGTTATTGTCTGTTACCTTGGTTGGAACATTCACTTTACACTTCTTAGTTCTTTCACACTGTAGGTTTAATTACACTTTTTATACTGTTCTTACACTTTGCGAGGTGACCGTCAACCTAGTCCCAGGGTCATTACATTTATTTGGCTCCCCCATTCGGGCTACGTGCGATCAGAAAACCTGGGAAAACTGCGCCGGAGCCATGGTCATCTCACAAAAAGTTCAGACTCTATTCAATGTTCACATATAACAAAGGCTATTTGTGATAGTATGTTAAACTTTTAGTCTCTTTGTTATCAATATAATATTTGTGTTCTGGATTGTAATGAAAGTCACTTATTACACATTTTTACAATAGTATAATGAATCGTCCTTGCACTTACTCGCGACAGTTGGTTTAAAATGTCTAGCATTCGTGCGAGTATCCTTCATTAACATGACGAAAACATATTAGATCGATACATCACTAAACCCATGAATACTTTGAATTTGTGTTGGATAACTCAAAAAAAAAAATGTTTGTCACATCATTTCGTGTCCATTAAACCCTATTCATGTTAGTGCATTAGATACATAGTTGATAGTTCATTTGAATGACAACAATGTTGTACGGAGCTGGCGGCGCGAAGCAATTGTTGAGTAGCGTCGTCTGGAACGCCGCGTACCGACGGCCGCTGGGTTCGACGACCGGCTCTCAGTAACAGCGACGTCGTGCTGACGTGGCGCCCAAGCAGTCGCGAACCGCGGCGAACCATTCGCCGATGTCGGCGAGTGGCAGTGGTTTACCGCGACCGGCTGGCTGGCGGCACGGCACTCGTCTCTGCTTCTCCGCGTGGCTCCCCGTCGTAGCGCATGAAACAAACATTCCACAACGGTGTACTGTCTTTAAGGACACAGATTACTAGCTGTGGAAGAAGATGCAACTTGTTAAAAGCGTTTATTGTTCAGTAGCCGTCGCTTCACTGGTATGCACTGGTATGTTTTGGCGTGATAACAGGTTTCTTGTGGCAGTGTGACACTGGTATTCAGGGTTCGTCACACGCACATTGTACTACACATTTTCACTCACTCCCACGGTTGATACACTGCCAGAGCGTCTTTCAACACGCGAAAATGTTTCGTTACACACATACTAAATGTCTCCGTCGAGCGATGTTTGTTTGAATCGACTTCGAACGGATCAATAACTACTGTTTTTATACACTGTCTATTGTTCGTTGAGCACTGCACTAGGACAGTCTATCACTCAACACTAGACTTATCGACGTATATATTGGTGCAGATACAACAGTCATTTTCTGTCCCTACTACACACAATATTCCGTCCTTTCCTTAATTGTTTATGCACACAGTTTATTTTTTAATACCTTTTAACTGTTCTTCGCATAATTACTCTCATCTACATGGCGTCTATTTGTTTTTACCTTATCACAACACAGTTTTCATATTGTTACTAGGCGTATATGGCCCTTTTGTAAATTTTTTAAAGGTGTGTGATTTTTTTTTTTTTTTTTTTTTTTTACATAGTTTTCCTTTCCTCCTTTCAGTGTAGCTTGCCTGGTTATCACCCATCTAGCAAACAGATTTTACCATGTGCATGACAGCTTGACTTGGGCATATTGCTCAATAAATACTTCATTTAGCACTAGCATTATTTTTAATGAATTTTCCTATATGACTACAGTGTAGGTTCCGCATTGGTTGACTTAATTCACGTATCGCGTAATGAATATTCAAGGGCGTGTACCAAGTACACAGGCTTCAATTGAAGCATTGCTACATACAGAGCGGAGTTTCCATGGAACGGGCTTGTTTTTAATTAGCTTCTGCTCCAGTGTCGTTCTCAAATCACTGCTGGCAGCAAACATCACATCACATAATTGTTGCATATTACAAAGTCAATGTTTGGCTAGTAAAGACTCTCTCTCTCAGGGTTCCTTATTCTAATACAATTACAGCAATTACCTTACTATATAAGATTGCATCATTAATTGCACTTACACACTACACATAGAAAATGGTTCAAGAAATTAATCCTTTATAAAATGATTCAAGAAATTAATTCTCACTTTATCAACAAGAAGATTGTTCGTTGCTTAATGAGCATATAATATTTTAATGACTAATTGTCTGTAAACAAAATCTTTCCTGTGTAAGCTATTGCTCACTTTCTGATTCCACTTCCTCCAAGTTTAATTACACACAAATTTCTTTCTTAATACTAACATACTTATATTCTAAAACACAATTAAAATCTTCTTACAACTATTACTCTTTATATGTGATATGTCACTGAATAAATAACTTCACATCTTTACGTGGATATAATCCTTTGATCTTCCCCGTATGGGGATGTGCTAACAAATAGCTACATTCGTGTGGCACGCTTATTACTTCAAAGGGCCCTGAATATAGCAATTGCCACTTACTATTTTGTTTTAAGGTGGCTGAAGATTTAGGGTGGTTACGAATAAGTACTAGGTCTCCTACATTATATTTCTGTTCGTTAGTTACACCTCGGTCGTACTTCCTTTTCCTCTTTGCCGCACAGCTGGTTAGTTTGTTCCATATCCTTTTCATCTTTTCCTCCCTTGTTTCTGCCTTGGCTGGTAATCTCGGCAAGGGCGTGAGCCATTCATTCGGCGCCTCATTAAATCCATTCAATATCTCTACCGGTGGATAGCCTGTACTTGAATGGGGTGTTAAATTGTGTATTTCTACAAATTTCGGTACTAGCCCTGGCCATTTTGTATGTCGGTTCCCTATGTAGATTCTAAGGAACTTATTCAATTCTCTGAATATTCTTTCCACTAGACTTGCTTCTGTGTATCACTTAAACCTTCAGATTCGTGCACTTTGGTTTGAAATGCCTCAACATTTGTTTCAAAATTTCGCTCCTCTAAATTCGGGTAATAGAGGTCTGCTGCATGTGAAAAATCATCGAGGTGTAGTACCCAAGGGTTCCTACCTTTGATATTGATTCGATTACGACACGGCACAAGTACCTCCTTCGATTTCATCATAGATAACTCAATCCTCCTACCCCTATTAATTATGCTTAATTTCCCCAAGGAGAGGTCGATCAATGCGTCCCTCTCACGGAGAAAATCTACTCCCAGAATGCAGGCCACCTTTAATCCTTTAACAACGAGGAACGAGCTCACTATGGCTTCGCCCTCCTTACAAATCTCCACCTGCACCTGGTACTTAACTGATTGGCTCTGTGCACTAATGGCTCCAGACACCTTACAATTATTAACCGGGAAAGTCGGAATGCTATGTCCTTTTCCCAGTGCTTTAAATAACTCCATACTCATTACACTTACTGAGGCACCTGTGTCGATGATTATATTCACTGCAACATCATTGATTTTCGCTTCGATAATAGCTTGCACATTTTCGTTATTATCTTTCTTACATTCGTGCGGTTCGTTCAGTAGATCTTTATCCATACTGACACCGTCGTTGTATCGCAGCATACGTATCCCAGGTATATTATTATCACTCGTGTTGCTCTCATTCCATCCCTCGGCCATCGATGGAGAGCATATCGAGGCCGATTCTAGTTTGTTGGATTGCTTACTTGTGTGGTACTTGGACGGCTATTGTCCGCGACCTCCACTATATGTACATTCTGATTTGTAGGCCGCCACGGCTGCGCAATAGGTGCGTTTTGCGGTGGTGGTCTATTGTTGTCATACCGGTCATTACCCTGTCGCTCTGGGCTTCTTCGCTGATTCTGTTGCCAATTTCGATTACTATCACTATAATTGCTCTGCCACTGACCTCGCGCATTTTTCCAGCGGTTGGTCCCTGACATTCCGGATTCGTACCTGTCGTCAAATCGACGCTTTTTGTTATAAGTTGGTTGTCCATACCCGTTCTGGCTTCTACCATTACTACCATTTTGCGAATGTTCTTGTCGCTTGTTACCACCCCCACCATTTCCATGGTTGTGGTTTTGTGCACTACTATTTCTGTCATGTTTACATCCTGACCCATTATTCCGCGAGTGATCGCACGCTGATTTTGCGTCTTCCTGTATCAAGTCTATTGAATCTAGGACAGACAGGAAGTTTTCCATGTCGCTTTCTGGTACATGTATTAATTTCTCTTTGATATGAATAGGTAAATGTGATTTTAGTAGTCTTATTATGTCTCTTGGTGATATAGGCTCGTCCCAGTAGCGCGTTTTGTTTATATACTTTTCAAAATACCGCCTCAAATTCCCAAGACGGGGTGAGTACGGTTCGGGATTATATACTTCTTTTCTTAGCCGCTCTTGTATACAAGGCGACCAATATTTCGACAGAAATGCCCTTTCGAACTGTTCGTATGTCCTGCAACTGTCTGCTACTTCTGTAGCCCACAACGCTGCGTCACCTTGAATGTACGACATTACGTATTGAATTTTCTGTGTTTCGTTCCATACACTGGGCAAGATATTTTTAAAGCTTTTTATGAATACTACTGGGTGTACTGATTTCCGTTCAGTAGTAAACGTTTGAAATTGCCTATTTTTGATTAAACTTTCTTCAACTAATATTTTTGAACTACATGGGTTTGCTCCTGGGACATATGCTGTGTGCTCCGAACCGGAGCTACAGCTCTTCGCATTATCGACTACAGATTCCCCATTGTTGTATCGCGTATAAGTTTGTGCGTTGCCAAAACCATGGGCTGTTGGCGACATAGGTTCCTGTTCCAGATGTTTTCTGCTTTGTGCTAAACCCTTCTCCGGGTCGGATATCCGTTTGTTAACATTCACTTGCCACTGCGGAATATCCTCACTGAGTATTTGTTTGATGGTTTGCACGTCGTTCTGTACCTGACTATTTACTGCGGTACTGAACGATTCGGAATCTCTATTTGCTATGGCTGCTTGTACTTCAGAATTAATATTTGTGTCAATCTCACTCTCCTTCACTTCTAGCCATGAGTTGAATTCTGTTTCAATTTTAGTTGCTTGTTCGTTCCACTTCTGCTCTACAAGCTGTGTGGAATCTATTTCTAGCTTTTCTACCCAGTTGGCTAATACACCTATTTCATCTACCATGTTAGTGTTTGCTACTTGCAGGTTGTTGACCTGTTCCGTCAACTCCTGCACGGCCTTAGGTATCGACTCATAATTCTGTTTCATATCTGCAATCTCTTTTTTCATATTTTCTAACGATTGCACAAGTTGCTGGTCCCGCTCAGCTTGCCGGCGATCTCGCTCAGCTTGCTGGCGATCTCGCTCGGCTTGCTGGGCAAGTAAATTTTCTTCTAGCCTGCGATCTCACTCAGCTTGCTGACGATCTCGCTCAGCTTGCTGTGCGAGAAAAATCTCAATTTTCTCGTCCTTTTCAGCTTGTTGTTGCGCAAATTTTGCCTGGTAATCTAACACACGCTCTAAGATAGCCTGAAGCGAATACCCACCAGGCAGATTACCACTCTCTGGTTCCTGCTTTTCTGGTGGTGGTACAGCTTCTTTATCTACATCTCCTTGATCACTAGTGGGCGGTGGCACCACTTCCTGTGCCCCTGCCCCCACATTTTCGCATGTTATATCCTCAAAGAGAGTACTAGTACTACTTGAGGTACCTGGTTCCACATTTCCTACGCTACCTAATTGCTGTTCCTCAGTATCCATATTGCTCGGACGTTGACTACGCAACTTAACCATATTCCTAAATTGCTTACTAAAACACAAAATCTGACAGTTTTGCCCCTTGCACACAAAATACGTTAATTTAGCTACCCTACACTGCACACTAAAAATTACTATCTACCATCAACTTTGTCCTGTCACAAACACTAACATCAAACTACGCACAATATGCACACCACTAGCGAAATGAGATCACTTCACTGGAGCTCAACTTCTACAAACAGGACAACTACACTGTAGTCTTACCTTTAGTTTATCTGATCTCGGGGTTCGGCTGCCCCCGGATTACGTAGTCGTTAGAGCTTCTCAGTACTATCAGGATCGTCTTCTCAGACTCGCTTGCAGTAGTACGTTTTGTCATGAAAGAGTGTTTGCACATTCATTAATGCATAGCATTGATCATGATATACATACATACATTTATCACTAAATACATATCTATATATATACATACATAACAATCAACCCTGAAAGAAAAATACATAAAATTTTATAATTGTGGCCACTGCAAATTCGGGCCCCGCGTTTTTGGGCGACAGTTTCACGTCACTACTCTCTCGAATTGTTTTAAATTGTTGCTCTTTGGTTTTTTTATTTATTTTTTGATTATTTGCGTAACAACGCATATATGGAAAGAGTTACGTGAAATACTTTTAACAATGCTGTGCTTTGAATTTCTTTATCATCGTTACCTTTTTGCAAAATAAAATGTATCTATGGAAGTCTTATTGTTCTGTATCTGGCCTACAATTTAAAGAACGATTTTTCTTAACTGCAACTCATGCTAAGGATCAATATAACTTCCCTACTTCATAGTTATTAAAAGTTGAAATTACTTTTAATGAACACTGATGTTACAGTTCGTATGATCGTTCAAAAACACAAGTTCGCAGTGGATTTTATTTCTTGGTGAAATACTATTTCATACCACGACTAGCCCAAGAACATGAGACTCTCATAAAAAAAATTACGTTATCACTATAAAATTTGCCAGATCAGAACGGAGCACAGCAAGATTACTATCAGATTTTGAAGGTACATTAAATTATTTGCACTGTAAATTATATCCTATCAGCAGCCCGCGTCAACCTGCAACACATCATAAAATCTGCTGATCTTCACTGCCAGCCTGGGAGCTAAAAGAGATAATATTATTTTACTATTATTTTACCGCTTCCTTGCGGTATGCTCGACTATATTGTAAGTCGTTTAAATACGCCGCGGCAGCGGCTTTTCGTTCTCCACGCAGCTCAGCACCACAGATAATATTTATATAACTGAAAAATGTCTCAACAGGATGGGATAATAGGCAAGCAAGCTTTAACAATTAATAATACAAGTTTTCATTTAAACAACTCTATTAAAACATTTAAATATCTCATTGATTACAGACCTGTGTGAATTCACACGTAATGGCGTACATTTCCCAGTCTCGACAAAAGAATGCTACATTCGCGTTCTCCACGACAACAACAGGAGATCTTACTCTCACAACTTCCAGATTAAGAAGACAAAGAATTTAATTTACATCACGCATTATATACTAGTTCCTTTTGTAATCTCTGTTCAACATTTATCTTCTGTGGCGGTTTTATTACTCGCCGATGCAGACGTTCTCAAAAATAAATAATAAAAAAATACATAATTTTACACAATGACACAATATGATACATCTAATTTTCTAATTACTACATAATATGTTGTTCTTGTTTCTTACTAGACGTTACAAACTGAAGGTGGGCTGACAACCCTGTTGACAAGTTTCACAGAGCTAGAGGACTAGTAGCACAGTAGATTCAAGTGCCATATCATTCATATTGCAGTATCTATGTTACGTTTAACAACATTCAAAGAAAAATAACATATAAATCGGCAAGGTGTCGAAAGGTGGGGTGTTCACATGCACTTGCGCTCTTACACAGCAGCCATCATTGTTGATGATGCAGTTCTCGTTGCAGCAGTGTCAAGCCATGTCCTATCCATTCCTGTCTTATGCCCCAAGCAAGGTTCCACAAGGTGGTTTTCGAGTTCACTGTCTAGAATGTTTAACTCTACTGTGAAATAAAAGTCGTTGGTTCAAGAAAACAATTTTCAATATAATATTCCCCATAACTGACAAAACATTTCTGAACCAAGGTGCTACAATGCTAATGGCTGCTATTAGACGATGTTCCTGAGCGTTTCTCTGAAAGTACGGTGCTTTTCGCAATGACAGGAAGTTTTGTTCCAATAAATTGCTGACAGCTTTATGGGTTGTGGCTGATGATGGCATGGTGGGCCGCACTGCTGGAGTTTCAATGGTGGCAACCCTGTGAAGCCTCTGCTGCTGTCCCAGTCACTCGTCTCGCAATGTGCGCTACCACTGTCAACTGTCCACCTGAGTCTCCCCAGTGATTGTGTCATCAGCGACGACCTTTTTTTTTGCGCCTTGTTTCTTTAATACATTTAACCTCTACGTGGTTCAGTAAATAATTTACATTTTGTATTTACAAGATTAGTCTCTACCCTTCTGCTATATGACAGTATTAAATTTAAGGTTATTAACACTCTTGAGTTACTTTAAAAACTTGCTATCGTATTTGAAATTCTCTCACTGTCTTTGAGAAGCTTCATACTTTTTCTGGAGCTGCTCGTCATTCCCTGTCTCCTTGGTTCACGATTCTATGGAAACTAAGGCGTCCATTTTTTGACCCTTGATGACTTATTGCACAACATTAGCAAAATTAAAAAAAATTCTTTGGTCACGAAATATAACAGTTCCCATCTGTCTCGTCTTTTCGTTATTCTTCAGGAAGTGGAAGATCACACCTGCACTAAACTGATTCTTGACTGACACTGATTCGACCAATTTTAATGAAAATATTCAGAATGTAAATGTACATTTGGATCTCGAAAAATGTTCATGCATTAATATGCCACAGTAATCAGTTTTTAGTAATGGGGCAGTCGATTTTCTTGGTGTGGAGGCTGTGAACTTACACGAAAATGTCGAATATTAACAGCTGTTATTGAGAAAAAATACTAGAGTGACAAGACAATAGCTTTTACTTTGTTAATCATCTTATTAATCATTTTTACAAAATAATTTTACAGCTCATTTCTTGATCAACAGAAAACATAAGACATCAGAGAATTGTCTGTGAAACTACTTAAAATTAACATTTTACCATAAATATCTATTTTGTACAAATGTATCAGCGTAACTAAATAAGACACCATTCATATCTGTAACTTCGAAGTTCTAATGTAATTCTACGCTACACCATGTAAAACCTCTACTAGTACATTATAAGTGAGTACATTAACAAAACCATAGGTAATTATAACGCTAACAGCTCTATTCGAGATTTGTAACAAGTGCCACAGTTAACTTACACATCCTGAGAAGAAATAATCTGAAAACCAGTTTTTCCTAAAATAGATCTAGCTGTACAAATAATTGTTCGAAAAAATTAAAGTGATAACTAAACTCAAAATGTTAATGAAAGGCAGTTAAGGCATACCTCTTAAATAATGTACACTTATACTGCAGAGGGTTACTTAAATAGGATAGCAGTTGTTGTTATGGAACATTAAAGTTGGTAAAAAACAAAAAAAAAAGAGAAACACGCTTTCAGAGTATAAGACATGTTACTGGGCAGTTATTGAATGACCAAACCTCTGACAAAAATGCTAACCTAGTCTTTTGCCTGAGCTCGACATCTGTTTCATTATGAAGGGATGCTTTCTGAATTTGCCATTTAGACAAATAGGAGTGAATAAAGGACGTAATAGAGAGGCAGGGGTATCACAATGGACCCGATGTCAGCTGACAAAACTCCTATGAGCAATATGTACAGTGGCTTGTGACAACATATAATGATAGTGTAACATTAGCTTTAAAATGAACTAGAGCTGCAAATAATTGATCAGCTGCACAATTGTTAATTTCACATTATGTATTATTGTTTAATAATGTGACATTCGTAATATCATTGTAAAACGAGCTATGGATGAATAAACAACTAAATAAAGTGACAATTAGTTTTGCAGATTCTCCAAAGTTGCCATGGAATACAGCAATATGTCGAGCAAATTGACAGTCAGTCATCATATTGGGCTAAAGTCAATATGATGGAACTGTGCAGATCACAGATTTACATAAAAAACCTCCTCTATATAAACACTACTTCGAATCGAACTGGTATAGCAGTATACTGTATGTGAGGAGGATGCTAATGACTGAGACAAACAGTGACCTTTCGATGGAAAAGAAGCCGGCGGCAGAGAAGTGTAGAGGCGGAACTTCCTCTGACCACTCAGTCAGCTGCCAGTGGACTTCCTCAGCACAGGCAGCTGCTGCTGCACATGACTCCACAATCAGTGCGAGACCTACCAGCGAGAAGGCCATTGAAGTTATGCCCATTGATAATTTGGGATCTGCGAAAAATACTGTGGAGATATCCGGCTTCTTTGTAGCAATAACAAGAAGGACGTCAATGCTGGACAACATGATGAAGACTTCAGTGACGAAGTGGCACGCAATGGTCACTCCGAAATGGGCCTGTAGCCGCTGTGCACCGAGGAACAATGTCATATATGTAGAATTCACTTTCTGTGCATCCACCATAGTTTGGAAGCGAACTTTGGCAGCAGAGGTGACACTGATATCTGTAAAGAGCATAATGTTATGTATATAAAAGTTACACGCTGCTCACAGCCTAATTATCGACTTACTATGCTTCAAGTTGAGATATCTCTGATACTATAATTTACCCAGAGTAGGTCGTTCTACAATTCCATAAGATTTCATCTTCTACTCGATTTATATAATAATTCTCTGCTGTAAAGGATTAAAGAGCCATAGGAGGTAGGGCCACATGGTTTACTACATACATATACATTCTAAAACTACAAATTTGTTAATTGTCACAAAGTTTGCAAATGCAAAAGCCAATTTTTGTTCATACCAAGTGCAAAGTTTACTACTTCATACAATTATAGATCAAATAAATTAATTTAATTCTTTTTTCAATTACCATATTCATAAAAGTTCCTTATGGAATGTAGTTTATTAACAAATGGCAAGGATAATAAAATAGATAATTTTTTTCATAATTTTATGGAAAAATGGTATTTTGTCTTCGAAGAACAGTGAGTGACAGTCACAGACTCATTCATAATTTTATGGAACCGCACTTCTGTGCTTAAAACTATGTATATATGAATGTAATCTTGGGCTTAACATTTCAGAAAAGCTATTACCAACAATAAACAAAACATAAATTCTAAAAAATACTTCTGTAGTATAATATGAATTAACAAATGCATATCACAGTTTTTGTTAATTTTTCTCTATGTGTTCCACACTTTATGTCTTTGGTAGAACGATTAAAGATTTTTATAACTATGTACTTTTCTCAGTCTGGTGAAATATTATGGATGAGTAACGTAATGTAAGTATATTATATCTTTTACATTAAATTTTTCACATTTATTGAGATTTTAAGTTGTGACTGAGAGATAACAGCACATCTCTTAAAGCAATAAGTATAGCTTCAATGTTTTTTAAGTATTTGTAACTGTTTAACATGCTCTCTAAAATAATTCTGACATCACATTATATGCTTATTTGACATTTATAAGTACTGATTTATAATTAATAGACAGCTCATTTGGAATTAATGATGTTTCTTCAGTCAAGTGTCGTATTTTAGAAGATATATTACTTCCATGAGAGACCCCATTATTTGGACTGGGGGGGGGGGGGGGCAGGGGGTTCAAGATAACCTTTACATTTTCGTAAGATGACATACTGTATCCTTTTCACTGGGATTTATTTTGCGCAAGACAATTTTAAGTGCAATTCGTTTGCACCTTTGTCTGTTCCACTATAATTTCAAATGGTTTTTAACTATATAGAATCTTCAGTAGCTACATGAGTGAGTTTATAAACCACAATGTTATATTTATGTTTCATTTAGTCATATCTGGTGTTAGCTCTGTATATGTCTTACTTGTGTCTGTTTGTGTATATAATAATATTACAGTGCATCTAATACAGTGGATGATTTGGAGTTACTGTCTTATAAGTAAGTGATCTGCATTTTAAGGTTGTTGTTGCAAATGTTATTCAACTCCAACTCTCATTCTTAGTACTGAATCTTCAGTAATTTCATAAGACAACTTCACATACCACAGTGAGAATTTTGTTTGTTTCAATTATTCATATTTAGACTCGGCTCTACATACATCACACTTATATGTGCATTGCATATATAACGAAACTAGACTGAACCTATCACTGTGGGTACTCTTGTATTACTTGAACTTAATTTTTTGTAACTAACTGATTTACATGCTAATTTTAAAATTTATTTCTTCAAAACGATGTATTTCTTTACAGAATGCCTCTTCTATTAATTGATTTCGACAGCAACAGTAAGGCTTTTGATGAACAAGTACAGGAATTTATGTGCTCTCACTGTAGATTAGATGGCTACCAGAGGTGATATTACAACAGTTTGTTATAAAGATCAATAATTTTCGTATAATACAAAATTAGAATCACCATTTGTTGTTGTATGAAACAACACAAATAATATGCATGTAAGCACTAGCAGATCTTCAGTAGGAAATGTTCTGATATGGCAACAGTTTGATTACTGTAGTTGCCTTTCAGATAAGATCAAATACTAAATATTAATGCTTGTCTTGTTTTCTACTGCAGCTGATATATAATAATACCCAAAACGACAGGCTGTATTGTTGAATGAGGCTTGGAACACAGTTAAAACTTATCTCAATTGACATAGAGTCTCATACCATGTTGAACAGTTATCAATAACATATAACCTGCATTAGATAAAATGTGAAAGAATTATATTTTATGTGAGAAACATGATCTCCTAACTCAAACAGTTTCACGCTACATAACTCAAAAACACATAAGAAAATAATAATCTCAACCGAAAATAATAACATGGTTCAAATGGCTCTGTGCACTATGGGACTTAACATCTGAGGTCATCAGTCCCCTAGAACTTAGAACTACTTAAACCTAACTAACCTACAGACATCACAAACGTCCATGCCTGAGGCAGGATTCGAACCTGCGACCGCAATGGTGGCACGGTTCCAGACTGAAGCGCCTAGAACTGCTCGGCCACTCCAGCCAGCAAATGTAATAACATGCATAAAGGTTATAACCTTTAAAGGATAAAATAAAGCTAATTTTTCTGGTATAATCTCTACACCTAATCAAGGATATGGAGTGTCATTTTCATAACGAATGGAGATATGGCTAAGTATGGACTTCACATACAGTTAAAATATTTCTATTGAGTATCAACAAAAATAAGAATTGCAGATTAGCTGTTGATGAGATTCCCAAAGGCCTTTAGTTTAACATGTTAGCTGGCAGCTCTCTAACCACATAGTGAAGTATTTAAATAGCTAAATATAAAAGAAGTTTTCAGTGATTAGTGTAAAGGAATTTCTTGGGGAAAACAAAAATTCACCAAGAAAGACAAATTTTGTTGAACTGAGTATGACTTATGGAACTGATTTATTTAAAATAAAATAATAGCATCACATACAAATCCTGTACAGTGATAACATGCCAATTAAATGTACAAAAGTATGTACAGTTTATAACTATGGCTACCCAAGAATGACAAGGAAAAATGTTTGATTCAGACATTTCAAGGGACCAGTTTTAAAAGTCAGGGCTTAGAACTGCAGAGTATGATTACGTCTACAATCCCACTATCACATCAAGAAAAATATACCAATTATTTAATCATTAGCTCTATGAATAACAACAGTACATGATGAATACCTACTTTACAAACATCAGTGTAAGGTAAACAAAGGACTCAAATTTCACAAGAGAATAAGTATGTACAATAAGTAGCCATATTTTTAAAACAGGTGTTTAAGTTCACTCCGTAAATAATAACAGTTATACAGTCAAGGATTAGTTGAATACTGCAGGTTACAGTTTAGTCAAAATGCGACAGAAATTAGCAATAAATCATATGTTCCAGTCCGCAATGTACTGTCACAGTGTGGTGCTAATGTGACTGCAGCAATATAATTTTGATCCTAATAATGACCAAAGCATGTGTGTGTGTGTGTGTGTGTGTGTGTGTGTGTGTGTGTGTGTGTGTGTGTGTGTGATGAATGAAGCAAAAGATGAGAAACTAGTGAAACTATATCTGCAACTTATGTGCTACATTCTCAATGAAGACAATTGTTTGCTCTTGATCAGTATGATTGTTCAAAGTTATTTTTAAACAATTTGTGGAGCAGTTAATTTACACTAGATCTCTTTATACATATATGTTATTTGACCTTTAATATATGTTTAACATTATACTGAGATGGTATCTGACTTGTTGGACTTCATTGTAAGAATGACTTGCATGTTACTATCATTGTTATTGTCACTTTGAAGCAGAGTCATTGTTGAAAAGCTCTCATCTGTTTGTTAAGAGGATTACCACTGCTGTTTGATATTTTTCAATGTTGCAATCAGTACTCTGAATAGGCAGTAAGATCAGGGTTTAAAGTGGTGATGAAATCATTGGGCACAAAAACTAGCTTCTCTAGATGTTGAATGTGAACAATGCCAGAAATACTATTTATGAAGTAAAAATTATGATCATTTCAGCAATGTAACTGTCATAATCAATTGCAGCTTAGTGGTACAGAGAAAAGAATTAAGAAACTAAGTGTCATGTGAAATTATTCATTGATTTTGTTGTCAATAGTCTATTAAATAATTTGATAAATAAAGACTGCATGACTAAAACAACTATAGACATGACATGATGTAATATCACCAACACTAGCTGAATATGGAGGTTATACAAATGGAACAAGTTCTGGTTGTGGTTATTGGCCATACATCCAAATTAATGTAACATATTATACATATAATTAAACATTTGAAGGAATTTTGATTACGTTGAGCAAGGTAAAACCTTGGCCATACATCCAAATTAATGTAACATATTATACATATCATTAAACATTTGAAGGAATTTTGATTACGCTGAGCAAGGAAAACCTTCCAGCTAAGTGTTTGCACTATCATGTGTGCGTTTTTGGCTTCTGAGTAATTACAGTACAAATTACACTACTAACCTTTTTCAATATTCAATAGGAACTGTACTTCATTAGATCAAAGTATTTGCTTTGGGCAAGGAAATTTTTGCCTTGTACACATGATGCATTTACATAAATGTAAGCAAATGTGTAGTGCTAAATTTTGTGAACAACTGTAAGAATAACTAATTAAATATGGAATGGAATTGTGTGTGGTGGACTGGAGAGTCTATAGTTCTGTAGTTACTATTTTTGATTTTTTTATTCAAAAAAATTGTGAGAACTATTTCTGTTTGAGCATAAGAGTGATTACCACTATATTTTATCAAAATTATCAGGTATTATGCTAAATGAAGTTGAGTATGAAGAGGGACTCTGATTTTCGACAGTCGATGTTCATTTCGTCATCTCATTTCAGTTGTAATTTCGAGCCATTTAGCTTATTTTCGAGTTGTTGTGTTAATGATTACACCGTTTCATTGTTTATGTTTTATTTACATTTCTTTTTTGTGTATTCATCGAATAGTGACTTTTGCAAACATCATATTATGTAGCAATGCACGGTCTGAAGCTGATATAAATTAACTGATTCTTATCGAACTTCCAGCTGCATCAGGTGGTTAAAATCCCAAGAGCTTTCGACCAAGCTCTCCACAGCCATTGTCAAGTGGTAAATAACTGCCATGTCTCCATGGTCTCGCTGCTACATAGCTGCGCTGCTGGCATCTCAGCCACAGTGTCTACAGGAAACCTAGACACACAGATCGTTATCTGCACACTCTTAGCCACCACCATTCAGCACAATAACGTGGCATTCTGAACATCTCCGTGCTTCGCTCTAAATTCGTCTAAGTCGCTGAATATCTGCCACTAGAACTAAGTCACCTGCGAAGAGTCTTCAGGAAAATGGCTAAACTCACTGCCAGGTATCAAAGGCTATTTCTGGTGAGACACACAGGGGAAACACCACCAAAGAAGAGACAAGAAATTCGCGTTTTTGCCGTTTTGTGGCACAGCGTCGTGAAAGATTAGCTGTTTCCTGAAGAGACACAACATTTCATCAGCATTCAGGCCCCAGAAAAACGCGACATCTCAAGAGGCCTGTGAAGGACGATCTAGGACTTAGAACGTCTGGAATGTACAAGATACTGTCTCATTGTGGTTGCTACTATATCAGGCAAGCAGTACGCACTGTGGAGTAATATCATTAAACAGTTGAAGGGATTTTGATTAGGGTGAGCTTATGCCTACGCTGTCCTAAAAATCAGCCTACCCAGAACACAACTTTAGGAAATCGACACCAATTTCTATTCGATGAAAGTTCTATCATTACAAGGATGAAGGGATTTTAGGCTAGCGTTCTAAAAGAAGCTACAGAAATAAAAATATGTGAAAACACCGTCAATAATACCGGCAATATGCAGCTCAGCACAGCCTAGCACCGGCCATCGCGAGGTTGAAGTGGTCGCAACGGATGCGGGACGAAAACATTACCGTATTTGGCGATGGAGAGAGCACCAGTAATGCCACAGCAACACAGCGGTCATTTATCACTTGACAATGGCCGAGTAGAGCTCAGTCGAAAGCTCATAGGATTTTTTATCAACTGATGTGTCTGGAAGTCTGGAAGCCTGAGGAGATTTTATTAATCATATTAAATGCAAGGTTAAAGCATACCATATTTTTTGTAAATAGGCTTATACATATCACATTTATCTACAAAGGTCAATTCATAACGTAATTTAAATATTTTTAAGTGTTTCAACAGGGTACAGATGGAACAGTAAGGTGAAAGTTTCTTTAGTTATGTGCAGATGGTTTACATCTGCTTCTAATTTATAATTTTTGTTCTCCAACCCAGGTTATCTTATGTAGTTCCAACATTTTGTTGGGGAAGGAACAGCATCTTACATGTGATAGTTCTTTATTTAAGATTTGATAAGCACTTCTAGTGCAGATCTGGTTTGAAAATATATGGTTATATTCGAAACCAGTCATCAGTATAAATTACACGTAACTGTGACACAGATTTAAATATAGAATTTCACATCATTTTATCCTGTGCAGCTAATTGTATTGTTTCTTTTGCTGCTCACAAAAAATTTAGTTCTTGTAATAGCTTTGAGATTGTGTTGTCAAGTATAATTTGCTTTCATAGTCTAGAGTAGGGAATGTTAGGGGCTTATAATTCCTTCAGTGAATACAGACATTTATTTATAAGGAAAGCTTTTAATTTTGTTTTAAATGCATGCCCGGTATGTGCTCTTATGGATTCTGGCAGCTATTGTACTAGACTTAGCCGCTTTTATAGGGAATGTCATCCATTGTTTTTAATTTTTTTCTTTGCCATTTTCCTGAAGACTGTTTGGAGGTGACTTAGTTCTAATGGCAGATATTCAGCGACTTAGACGACTTTAGAATGAAGGATGAAGATGTTCAGAACACCATGTTCTTGTGCCAAATGGTGGTGTCTAAGAGTGTGCATATTTCTTGTGTTGTAGCAATATATTTCATAACATTTGGATATGCTGACAACAGCTATCTTTTGTAGCATCTGCATTCTGTTCAAATATACATCAACAGCACAATCACATAGTACTATTCAACAGTTTATAAATGGGAAAACAGTCCTACACAGCATACTGTCTGCAGCACCTTATTACAGTATACTTTGAGCAGCCAGCTAAGCACATGCAATGCACTGCTTGTTTTCCTCCATAAAGTTTTAACTTGTTTTTCCTATCAAAGATTGCCACCCAAGTGCAGGTCAAACAATTTACAGTCTTCATTATATGTTTAAAAAATTCCACAACTGTTTTCTATTCCTCTGCAACATGAGTTACCTTTTTTGAACTCAACTGATAGTGCTTTTGTGTTATTCACTTTTAGGTCTTGGTTACGAAAATATTTTAGTCACTTCCCTCATGTACCATGTACTGATAAATGTATTATCTCCTTCTCTTAGTCACCATAAAACATCAGAGAGGTGTCATCAGTATAAGTAACTAAATGGTAATTAGAAGGCTGTTCAACATTGTTTACATGCATGCACACACACACACACACACACACACAGACACACAGACACACACACACACACACACACATATATATATATATATATATATATATATATATATATATATATATATATATATATATATACAAGTAAAAGAAATGTTTGCAGTACTGATTCCTGTGGCACCCATTGCATTATTGGTGCAGTCGTACACTGAATGTAGATTTTTTTTCCTCATGGCATTTTATTAATCCATATTTCTGCATAGTTTACCTTTTTTTTTAGATATGTAGACAGAAGCTCAGAACTTTTGTGTCTTATAGTGCATACCCTTCATTTCTGTAAGAGCAGTGCATAGTGACTAAATCAAGTGCCTTTGTGAGATCTAAAAATACGCCGACAGTTTTCTTCCTTTCATCTAGATTCTTATAAACTTTGTGGAAAAATTCTGTGACAGCTGTTGTGGTTTTGCGATCTTTTCGATATTCGTGTTGAGTTTCTCTGAGGAAATTTTTTTTAGTGAAGAGGGCACTAAGCTGCACCAGCGTAAATGACTCAAAAACCTTACTAAATGTGGAAATTAATGATACTGATATGTAGTTGGATGTTTCATCCGATCCTTTTTTATATGTTGGTCTGCCAATGCACCTTTTCAGTGCACTGGAAACAACGCCGTCTTTGCTGCTACAATTGACAAGTGATTTGTTTAACCACAAAAAATGTAAATTTTTATGCACTGTGCTCCAAAAACCATCTGAACTACTTGATTGCTTTTTTTAGCTGTAGTGTCATTTTGCTTATTTCTTGTTCTTTTACTTTCTCAAATTCAAAGCCCTTATTTGTTCTGTAGCAGTGTGTTGAGTGGCTAAGTGAATATGCATCTGGATTTTTCGCACAGATGAAGAGATGCTTCTTAAGAACGTTACAAACAGTTGTTTGCTCTTGCATCAGTCGACCATCATGTCTGACTGCTTATCCTTTTGTGTTCATATATGAACACTATGTGTTGATGAGGTTCCACAAGCCATGGCTTACATTTGCTACTGTGCTTCTGATTCAGCCAATCAGGTGTAGGGGTTTTAATTCAACTGATCAGGTGAAGGAATGCTAGAATGCCTAGAACATAGCCACACAGAATGAAGCATAGGCATTGTTCTTGATAATATTCGGTTTGTCTCTAATTATATGTGCTTGTGTCATCACAGAAAGTCACTAGGCAAATTGGCACTTACTTGACTGACTGACAATATTTCTGAAACTTCCTGGGAGAATAAAACTGTGTGACAGAGCGAGACTCGAATCTGGGACCTTTGCCTTTTGTGGGCAAGTGCTCTACCATCTGAGCTACCCAAGCACGGCTTTACGTCCACCAGTACCTCGTCTCCTATCTTCCAAAATTCACAGAAGCTCTCCTGCGAAACTTGCAGAACTAGCACTCCTGGAACAAAGGATACTGCAGAGACATGGCTTTGCCACAGCCTGGGGGATGTTTCCAGAATGAAATTTTCACTCTGCAGCGGAGTGTGCGCTGATTTGAAACTTCCTGGCAGATTAAAACTGCCAGGAAGTTTCAAATCAGCGCACATTCCGCTGCAGAGTGAAAAGTTCATTCTGGAAACATCCCCCAGGCTGTGGCAACGCCAAGTCTCCGCAGTATTCTTTCTTCCATGAGTGCTAGTTCAGCAAGTTTTGGAGGAGAGCTTCTGTGAAGTTAAGGTAGGAGACAAGGTACTGCCAGAAGTAAAGCTGTGAGGATGGGGCGTGAATCGTGCTTGGGTAGATCAGCTGGTAGAGCACTTGCTCGCGAAATGCGAAGGTCCCGAGTTCGAGTCTCGGTCCAGCACACAGTTTTAATCTGCCAGGAAGTTTCAAATAAGCACACACTCCGCTGCAGAGTGAAAATTTCATTCTGATAATATTTCTGTGGCAGAACAGTGTTAATTCTCACACTAACAACGCAATTGTTATCGGACATAGACTTTTGAATACAAAATAGTGCTAAACATGTGTGCCAAGAACAGACTTGATATTGATATTACAAGAAAAGATACTTCAACATACTTTCAGAGCTGTTGATCACATCAAAGCAGAATGAAAAAATATAAAATCCATCATCATCATTGTCAACATCATCAATCACAATTGGTTATTTGCCATACACTGTTGAATAAAGGTTTTCTATGAACTATCCATACTTATATCTTTATACATCCACATGCATGTAGGACTAAAATGGATACACATAGCTGAAGACAATCATGCATGGAAACATCTGTAGTAGATCACTATCATGCAGGGAATGTTAAATGTGTAATTATGATGATTATGATGGTGGTGATGGTTCTGTTGAAAACATGTCCTAATAATTCGACATAAATCAGAATATTTCCTTGGTGTATCAGTTTACTGGAATTCTTAAAAGGGGACGTCTGTATTTTTTTAATCTTGTCAGGTGTCAACTAGATTCGTTTCACTCTCTTTATTTACAAATAAATTGTTATGGTCGTCTATGTCTCCAAAATAGGCCAACTAAATTCGTTTGGCTTTGAATATTTTGAAATAAATCCTTGTAATGTATATTTCAGACTTTCTGCATGGTGAGTTTTTTTCTAGCTATGTATCTGTTTTTGGTCTGCATCTTTCAATTCGAAAGTACAACAATTCATACACAGTTCATCTTTATTGATTGATAAAATATTGATACTTTCATTTTTATTTATATTTAGTCCTTGTGAATTGCATTATCTATTTGGGTTCTTACTGAAAGATGTGTGAAGGATAATCATATTGTTCCTTTTGATTTATTCTATTAACAGGAGTGATCAATTTCCCTACATGTCTTGCCCATTCTAAGCTTTTATTCCATTTCTGATAATCTCATCATTGACAGGACTTTAAAACATAAAATTCCCTCTTCATTTCTGCACAATGGACTCTGATCTGATTCATCCATCATCAATATCAACACAAGTTCTCTAGCTTAGGTGGCTAAAACAGAATAAAAATTGTATAGATTGAAAAGACCGCTTCAGTTGTAAGGTTTTTTATTTTTCAGTGCTTAGACCACAACCAGATCCAGGCTACGATATTGAAAATAAACAAGAGACAGAATTTTTACATGCACTAGAACACACCAGAAAACCAAAAAGAGGTGCCACACAACACTTTAGAAAACAGCGACCGGGCTATGTGTGGTAAAACATAAGTTAATGCCAAAGTGACACCAGACAATGTAGCGGTTTACTGCGTGGGTAAAGATGTATGGAATGAACACCAGGCCACTTACATTTTGTGCTGCGACCCCGAGCACTGCCATGGAGAGTATAGGACGCAGTGTACCAACAGCGACCACAGAGCACGAAATAGCGAACACGAAGGAGGAAGTAAACGGGTAAACGGGATAGGCTATCGTACTGACATCTATTTTTGTACATATGCTTGAAGTCGCCGACTCCCAGTTACAAGTTTTACTACGTTCCTTTTTTTTTGTTATGGTTTTAGGGCGCAAAACTGCTATGGTCATTAGCGCCTGGTCTTGTGACCGTAGCAGTTTTGCGTCCTAAAACCATAACAAAAAAAAGGAACATAGTAAAACTTCTAACTGGGAGTCGGCGACTTAAAGCATATGTACAAAAATAGATGTCAGTACTATAGCCTATCCCGTTTATCCGTGTTCATTTATCACTCATAATGTAATCTTAACGCTTTTCACCCAACTTTTTTGTAATGGTTTTCCCTTTTGCATGTAAATCACTCATTCAAACTCTGAACGGCCGGGCTCGTTTGTTCAGCGTTGTTCTTCCTGTAAACAGGTGGCAGTACTGTTGTCAATCCTGCTTACCAGTGTTCTTCCTCCATGCACTGCACTCGCTGGTGGTGCACAGCGTCCTCCATCGCAATGCTTGGGGTGTTTAATTCCATACTTCTTTATGCAGACAGTCATCTTTTGTATTGCCTAGTGTCGCCTTGGCACTAACTTATGTTTTACCGCACCTAGCCCGACTGCTGCATCTTAAAATGTTAGGCCTATATGGTACTTCTTTTTGGTTTTTTCAAGTCCGCTAGTGCGTGTAAAAAATATTATTAACTCCAGTCTCTTGCTTATTTTCAGTATTACATCTGATGATGGGCATGTGATAGCCCGAAACCGGTCACGGTCTAAGCACTGAACTTACAACTGAACTGCTGTTTTCAATCTCTATTTAAAGGGTGGTTCAAAAAGAACGCCGGTTTTGAAACGGCTGATAAATTTATGTTTGTCAGTTGATGACATTATTTTGGTGCGTTTCTATTCTCAGGAGCATTCCGACTGTTGACGCACTTTGAATTTCTCGCATTTGTTGTCTAAACCTATAGCATTTCACTTGTGTGTAACATGTGCTCACCGTGAAAACGTTCTGTCAGAATGAAGTAACTGTCAGGAAACTTCGCGTCATGAGGCACCGAATTAATCCAACAATTCGCACGCTTATGAACAAGTTGTCAGGCGGGTTCAACAGTGAACCTTGAAAGTCCTTAGCGTCGTCGTTCTGGCTGAAGTGAGCAGAACATTGTGGTGTGAGCAGAACATGAGATCCATTTTCCACCGTTCCCAACAATTGATCTAAAACTGTTTTTCCGTGTGGAGAATTCTCCGGCATCATCTCCATTACCACTCCTACAAAATTCAGTTGACGGAGAAGCTGGAAGCGACGGATTACCGGAAGAGGTGATTGTCTGTTGTCTGGGCTCTGAGAGGATGACAGCTTCGCAAAAAAAACATTTTCAGTGATGAAGTACACTTCCTTTTAAATGGTTTTGTGAATAAGCAGAAAATCCGTGCATGATCCAAGACCGGAAAACACATTCACATCGAGCGAAAATTTGGTGTGGCTTTTGGTCGGGCGGCCTCATCGGCCCTTATTTTCTCGAAGTTGAGGCAGGACAAATTGTAACAATCAATGGAGATCAATACCGTACGATGATAAGGGAATTTTTGTGGTCACATTTGGATGGAATGGACAGTGAAGAGTTGTGGTTTCAGCAGGATGGCGCCACCTGCCATACTTCCCACAAAACAATTCAGTTGCGCCATGAACTGTTCCCACGTAGTGAATTTCATGGACAAACTTCTTGCATGCCAGCGCAATAGAGGAGGTCATATGACTCACATCTTTCCTACATGAATTGGGAAGGTTAAATGAACATGTTTCTATTTTTTTTTCATAAACTTCTTACTTTGATGTATCAAAATCGGCGCTCGAACCTCCGTTTATAATGCTCAGTTGCCCATGTTCCTCCAGCAGGACTGTTTGGCGAATAAAAATGATTTTAATATACGGAGATTTGTCTGCTTTACCACCTATCAGTGTCATTTATTTGCAAAACGCTGCATTTATTTACAACGATTTTTGAAGCTTAAAGAATCTAAAAACTGCAGTAATCCAACCACAGAAGAAACAATATTGTGTAACATACATTTATGGGCAATAGCTGTAAATGAAGTATTATTTGGCAAAAAGCTAAAGAATTGCTTGAAACAATGTACAAGGGTTGACTGAAAAGTAATGCCTCCACCTTCATAACTCCTCAACAGTTGGCAGCATTGGTATGCAGCAGGTACTGGCTTGTTCCGTAGCCTCTTCTCTACAGCTCCAGTTGGGAAGAATCCTTAGCATTGAACAGTTGTGTTGTTTCAGGGTAAAGTATGGAACCCTGAGCAGTCGGTCGGTCAATGCGATTTAAGCAACGTGTAGTCATTGAGTTCTTGAAGGAAGAATGTGTCACCCCAAAGGAGATTCATCAGAGAATGAAAGCAGTTTATGGTGACTGTGTTGATGTGAGTACTGTGCGTCGTTGGGCGAGTAAGTTTAAAAGATGTTGAGGTGGAAGTATCTGACCTGCGTGACAAAGTGTTGGACGTCCTGTGACAGCAACCACCGAGTTTCACAAACAAAATGTTGACAGATCGATTCAGGACGATCGTCGTATTACTCAGAGAGAAACTGCAAGCACAATCGGCATTTCACAAGAATGTGTGGGGGTTGAATGTTGCTTCACGTCCGTAGGTTTAACCTTAAAGTACCCTATACGTGACCCCCAGGTGGTGCTAAGTAAGTAATGATTAAGATACCACTGTATTGTCCCTTTGGGCCTCACGGCAACGACGAGACGAAAACACGAAATAGTTCTTCTAAGGACGTACAGTTCCAAACACGAACAATAGGCCCACAACTAACTATATGCCAATTAGACATCGAAGGCATCAGTAGAAACAAGAGTGATTAGCTCGCTAAGATCTTAGAGGAACACAAAGTGCAGGTTCTAGTACTGCAAGAAACACACTAAAAGCGACGAACAGCTGTTAGCTCGAGGTGGAATTCCTGGGTATAAAATATTGGCAACACATCAATATGCCCAGTACGGAATTGCCACATATATTAAAAATGACCTCCGAATACCATTATTTCTATGCCACATCTGTACAAATAGAGAATACGATGATTACAAATGTCTACAAACCTCCTTCCTCACCCTGGCCTGATCCTATAGCTATTTTCCCCACGAGTGAAAATATTATAATAGGGGATTTTAACACTCATCATACATCCTGGGGCTACTATCAGAATGACAATAACGGCATTAAGTTGGTAGAATGGGCTGAAGTAAACAATCTGACTCAAGTCTACGACCCTAAAGACAGGGGTACTTTTCACTCAGGCCACTGGAAGCAAGATTACACACCAGATCTATGTTTCGTCACCCCTGGCTTAATAACACCAGTCCCTCGAGTTCGGAGACAAGTGCTTCAAGACTTCCCCCATAATAAACATAGGCCAGTAATATATAAAACCGGATTCCAACTACCAGTTATGCATTCCACGCCAATACCTCGATGGAATTTCCGAAAGGCAGATTGGAAGATTTATACCAACTACACTGAAGTTAACATCCGGTGGTTTCAAGCAGTACCTGAGAACTACACAAGGTTTGTAGGATTGATGAAAGCAGCAGCCAAAAGAACTATCCCAAGAGGTTTCCGCAAGGAATACATACGATGTTGGAATGAGGAGATCAACAGATTAAGAGAAGAGTTTGATGAAAACAGCAGCAAAGAGAAAGCATCTGAACTATTACAATCTCTGGACAGCGCTAGGAGAGACAGGTGGATAAAAATTGTTGAAAATTTAAACTTCAGTCATTCCAGCAGGAAAGCCTGGTCATTGATACGGAAACTAGGTTCTGCTTCCATACCATCGAAGAAGACCACACCTGTCAATGTTAATGCATTAGCTAACCATATTGTTGATACCTCTAGAACGCCAAATGATAAGAAGCTCAGCAGACAAGTAAAATCCAAACTCAGGCAAGCCAAGCACGCTACTCAACCTCACGACGTATATTCACGACCTTTCTCCATACAAGAAGTAGAACAAGGTTTACACTCCCTTCAGAATGGAGAAGCAGCAGGTTTAGACGGGATTTATCCGGAGCTACTAAAAAACTGCGGCCTGGCATTGTTTTTTACTACCATATTGGAATCAATTAACTGCAATATTCAAGAAGACCAAAATCATTGCTATCTTGAAGCCAGGAAAAGATCCAAACTTACCTCAAAGTTATCGACCAATAGCCTCGCTTTCTGCCACGTACAAGCTTTTGAAAAGGCTGATTTTGAATAGAATAGCACCAGCAATCGAAGAGGTAATTCGAGTTGAATAAGCGGGATTCCGTCCCGGTCGTGATTGCAATCATTAGGTCCTTTCACTGACCACTTTTGTGGAAGCTGGTTTTGAGAAGAAGTTGAAGAGCGTCTCTGTCTTCCTTGATCTCACGGCAGCTTATGAAACCATTTGGAAGGAAGGTCTTTTATTAAAACTGATCGTAGTGGTCGCCTGTGTGAAGATATCAACTTTAATCTAAAATATGCTAAGTAACAGACTAATCCAAGTTTACTCAGAAAACAGCAGAAGCCGATTCCGCAAACTGAGTAATTGTCTACCACAAAGTTCGGACCTCTCTCCAGCACTTTTCAATTTATACACTCATGGTCTGCCTAACACACTCTCCCACAAATTCGTATATGCGGATGATATCAACCTCACTGTTCAACGCACTAATTTTGCAGAAGCAGAGAATGTCCTCAACCAAGACCTTGTACTCCTGGATGAATACTTTAAGAAATTACGTTTGAAACCGAACCCTCACAACAGTGCTTTTCACCTGGACAATAGGCTCTCAGATTACCAACATAGAGTCAATTTTAGAGGGGAAGTATTACGGTTCAGTGGCACCCCTACATATCTGGGTATAACTTTGGAAAGGACCCTAACGTATAAAGCCCAATTACGTAAGTCTGCTGAAAAACTGAAGAGCAGTAATAAACTTCTTCAGCGTTTAGCTGGTACATCATGTGGAGCCGACGCCAACACATTGAGAACATCTGCTCTAGCACTCGTCTATTCCTCAGCAGAGCACTGCTCTGTAGTATGGCTTAATAGCTGCCATACTCACCTTGTGGACATTCAACTTCGTCACACTACGTGTATAGTATCTGGAACATTACTTGCTACTCCAGTCCAATGGCTGCCAGTGTTGTGTAACATACCACCTCCTCACATCAGAAGACAAAAACATCTTGGTTATCTGTGGTCAAGAATACTGAATAACTTGTCACTCCCAATTCACGAAGATGTGAGACAGCTAGAATCATCCAGGTTGAAGTCCCATAAACAGGCATGTAAAACGGCCATGGAATTGTTAAGCAACCATTCCGATCCCAAGGACAACTGACGGAATGAATGGACATATACTCCACAGGGCATCCTGAAAGTTGAAGATCCAACAGTAAGGCTCAATGGTTTCAGCTTGCCAAGATACACTTGTAGCAGTGCTTTGATTCTTCATAAGTGGGGTTGGGTGGATACCCCATACTGTGACTGTGGTGACGTTCCACAAACAATGAAGCATCTAGCAGTGGACTGTCCCCTCTGTGCCTTCCCTGGAAATCTAGTGTCTCGAACCTGGCTACTTCCGAAGTAGTGGATTGGATCAATATCTTAGATATAAAGATCTAAACTGTATTTTAATGTGTCTGTGGTACTGTATTTTATGTGTTATTGTGATTGTTATCTATCATACGCTAAATAATAACAATAATGTGTGGGTCACATTATTGCTTTGCTTGGCTATCGGAAGATCTGTGCTTGATGGGTACCCCGGACCCCGGATGCTGACTCCTGAAATGAAAATACACAGACTTGAAATTTGTCAGGAACTCCTCTTGTGGTACGAGAATGAAAGTGATGATTTTTTCCATTCAGTTGTGACAGGAAGAAAAGTGGGCACACCATTAAGACCTGGAGATGAAACGTCAGTCTACGGAATATCGACGCAAAGACTCGCCCATGAAAAAGAAATCCAAGACACAGCGCTCAGCTGGAAAAATCATGGCCACAGTGTTCTGCAACGCAGATGGTGTTACCCATGTTGATTTCCTTGATCATGGAACAACAATAAATTCAGAGCGTTACATCACAATGCTGCGAACTCTGAAGCGACAGCTAATAAGGGTCCGAAAGGAAAAGGGAAACTTTTCCTGCAGCATGACAATGCCAAGCTACACACTTCACTTGCCACCACAGCAGAACTTTAGAGATTCAATCGGACCACCATATGGCATCCTCCATATAGTCCAGATTTAGCATCGTCTGACTCCCATCTGTTCCCAATAGTGAAAGACGATCTGCGGGGACATCATTATGCTACTGATGAAGACGTTGAGAGAACTGTGAGACTGTGATTGCGGAAACAGAGTGTCGACTTCTTCTATGATGGCTTCAGAAAACTTGTTAATCGTTGGCAGAAATGTAACCAACTGGCTGGTGATTATGTGGAAAAGTGAGTATTGGCAATTAAAGATCACATTCTATGGATTATTTCTGCGTTTGATTTATTAAAATATTCCCATCCAAACCCAATTAATGAAGGTGGAGGCATTACTTTTCATTCAACCCCCGTTTATTAACTCAAGCCATGCTTACAGCGCCATATTTCCTAAAACAGAAGCTGCTATGTACATTGTTCCCTTATTTGTAGTCAAAAATCAAGTTCTACTACTACAGAGAGGACAGCTATTTCTCGCTGCTGCGGCTACTTACTTTCGCGTGATAGGAGTGAGACAGAAATCGAATCCTCATTCAGTCGATGCGGCAAGTACAGCTTTACGATGCCAAATCTCTGCTCGATTTCACTCAACAGAAATATGAACTGGTCCAGCCAGGTCACTGTAGAGAACGAGAAAATCATTTCCACTGTTTTCAGTACTACCGTGCATTTGAACTTTTCATTGCTCCACCCGCTTTGGACGCTCGAGAACCACCTGGCCACTGGTAGAACAGCCAGCAACAGCCTCGCGAGGTTGTGCTTCGTGCAGAAAATTCGAGAAGTATCTTTGGACTTCTCAACAGATCTAATAACGGAGAAAAGGTTTTCCACCGTTTCATGTCTCGAGCAAAGTATCTTACCAATTAGCGTTAAGGATGTAATGTTAGACGAGTACACATGTAAATAGAAAATAATGACAGAAAGATAAGAATCCACTGGGAGACAAGCCGATGCTACAAGCATCGCAAAAGGCCCCCCTCCGATGAAGGCTGTCATCCAAATGATTGAAACAAGATGCGTGATTATCCTATGGCGGTGGCGGTTGCAGTGCAAAGGCAGTAGTCCGAATATTTTCCACAACAGCGCCCTTCGCGGATGATGCCATGCCAGAAGAGTCCCTGCTTTCTTCGTGCTCGAAGCACATCTACGCACTGGGTCGCCAGCCGGCAATCGAAGCGTGGTCATTTGCGTGTCCGAGAGGCAGAAATGCAGACAGGTGGTAAGAGAGGTGTGGCACAGTTCAGTTCTTCCAAGTAAACGAAACTCCAAGTCAATTTATACCACTCACGCCGCCTCCTCTTTCGAAGGATAATGCGAACCCCTTTTTTGGATTGAAGAAATTATTTATGATCGTGTAGAAACCGCACGAACAAAATGCTCCGTCTTTTATATTATTCTGTCAGTTCCAGGTGAACGGCATTTAACTGTGGCTGCAATTAACGGTGGTCAACGTCGTTCGGTCGATATTATGACAATGAACAAGACGTTTGTCGAGAGGAAGTAGGCCTTTGCATTGTCACTGAAGTGGTGAACGGCAACCTACACAGAGGACAGCTGGTACAACAGTGCCTGAAAAAAAAACAATAAATAAAATAAAACACATGCTGATATGCTGGCGAGGTTCTCTCCTTAACTGTCTTGTTACAGACAGTCTAGTGCTCCCTGTGAATTTCCATCAATCACTACTTGAGTCCCTGTATCTGTAGGCGGAGTTCAACGTTACTGAGATTTTGCTGGCTACCATAATAGACAATCAAATGAAAACCGAAGCCGGCCGGAGTGGCCGTGCGGTTCTAGGCGCTGCAGTCTGGAGCCGAGCGACCGCTACGGTGGCAGGTTCGAATCCTGCCTCGGGCATGGATGTGTGTGATGTCCTTAGGTTCGTTAGGTTTAATTAGTTCTAAGTTCTAGGCGACTGCTGACCGCAGAAGTTAAGTCGCATAGTGCTCATAGCCATATGAACCTTTTTTTTTTTTTTTTGAAAACCGAAAATCTGTCACAAGGGACCATGAAATGGTTCCATTCAAAGGTAATCATCACACCCGTTAAGACATTTATCCCACTGGAAGACGAGGCGATAACTTCTTGTATCATAGAACGCGGTCGGTCGCTAACGGATCCACAAACACACATCCGCTCTTGCACTTCCCCGCCCGACTGAAAGCGACGTCCACGTATTTCTTTCATCAGGTCGCCAAAGATGTGAAAATCACATGTGAAAGATCCGCGCTGTACAGAGTTTGTTGCAGTGTTTCCCAACCAAGTCACTGAAGCGTCTGTTTCGACCAACTGACAGCGTGGGGGCGGGCGAAATCATGCAACAGTATGATTCTATTCGACAGCACTCCTGGGCGTTTCGACTTTACGGCACCTCGCAGTTTCTGCAAAGTGTCTTCACAGTGTTGCGCATAGATTGTGGTTCCACGCTCTAGAAACTCGATGAGCAGAGGGCCTCTGCAGTCAAAGAAGAAGGTCTCATGACTTTACTGGAACTTGTGTGAACAACTTTGGATAACTGTGGCGAGGGAGAAGTGAAATGTTACCACTGTTAGCTTTGCCGTTTGTCCTCAAGCTGTCGGAATGCTGTTGGATGGAATCACTTTGGTTCACGATAATTTCCGCCCACATACCCCCATTCGGACGAAGACTACACTTCAGCGATTTTGTTGGAGACACTGCAACATCCTCTGTACAGCCTAAATCTTTTACATGTGATGTTCACATGCCACATGAAGAAAGAGATGTGTGGCGCCGGTTTCAGTCATTTGAGGAAGTGCAAGAGCGGTTATTGTTGTGGATCCATCAGTGGACGACCGCGTTCCACGAAAAAGGAATTGATCATCTCGTCTCACAGTGGGATAAATGTCGTAATGTTTAAATAAATTAGGAATTCCTGAAACGATGTAGCTTTAGGCTGTTCGCGTGCTACTGTTCTGAGCACCTATGAGAAGTAGCTGTATAATCCATTCCGCATAAGAATAAACCTGATGTAAACAAACACAAACGCATTGATTAGTCAGAAGCCGTTGTTTCGCTCTTGGAAGTAGGTCCTACTTATTTTTTAGATATCTTATTACTACGTTACGCCGGCCGAAGTGGCCGTGCGGTTCTAGGCGCTGCAGTCTGGAACCGCGAGACCGCTACGGTCGCAGGTTCGAATCCTGCCTCGGGCATGGATGTATGTGATGTCCTTAGGTTAGTTAGGTTCAACTAGTTCTAAGTTCTAGGGGACTAATGACCTCAGAAGTTGAGTCCCATAGTGCTCAGAGCCATTTGAACCATTTTTTTAAAACTAAGTTACGTTAAATAAAACTTTAAGTATTTTAAATGTATTAACAGCGATCAACGTTTTTCTTAATCACGCTTTAGCTACGTAGTTTTTATTTCAAAAATCGTGTACAGTCACAGCCTATGCAGCGTTGCGCTCTGATTGTTGCGCTGATAATGCGCAATATGAAAATGGCTGAGGCTGTGGAACACGGTTGAAAAGTGCCGATAAATAGGCTGTTCTTTATGTTTTTCACCAATTTACGAAGATAATCGTCTTTGAAGTATTCTCAGTGTTGTATATTGCCGTTCACAAATTTGCATTGGAAGTGTAGCACGGCCGGTAGCATTATGGATTGTGAAACAGTGGCGGTGGTTCGTGCTGTGGTTCAAAACAATCATTTTCTTTTTCTCGTTCAATTTGATATACCTACATCTCGGAATTATAAAACTCATCACCATTTTTTATGAATAATGCACAACTCCTTGTTTCTAATTACTTATTGGACGCGAAATTCCTGTTTCCATTTACAATACAAATTCTTAATTATTGATGTTTTAAGAAAGACTGTTCATAAAAGTTGTTGAAATTAAGAAACCGTAAAAATTTAATTTTTTAAAGCAAAAATGAAAAACCAAATACTCTTTATCTGGACTATGTCCTTCGTTTTATACCACAGAGGTAGATACGTACGTAGAAACATGAAAAACAATCATTTTCACAGCATCGAACACATCGTAGAAACGCTACTTTTTTTTACATTTGCTACTGTACCATTACAATATGAACCCAATAGAACTGATCTGGAGCCAAGCTGCGAGATCGGGTCCGAAAAGTAACAAGACTGTTAAGCTGCCAGACGTACTGGAATTGCTTTTTCACACATCACTTCCGAACGCGCTGGCGGGATATACACTCCTGGAAATTGAAATAAGAACACCGTGAATTCATTGTCCCAGGAAGGGGAAACTTTATTGACACATTCCTGGGGTCAGATACATCACATGATCACACTGACAGAACCACAGGCACATAGACACAGGCAACAGAGCATGCACAATGTCGGCACTAGTACAGTGTATATCCACCTTTCGCAGCAATGCAGGCTGCTATTCTCCCATGGAGACGACCGTAGAGATGCTGGATGTAGTCCTGTGGAACGGCTTGCCATGCCATTTCCACCTGGCGCCTCAGTTGGACCAGCGTTCGTGCTGGACGTGCAGACCACGTGAGACGACGCTTCATCCAGTCCCAAACATGCTCAATGGGGGACAGATCCGGAGATCTTGCTGGCCAGGGTAGTTGACTTACACCTTCTAGAGCACGTTGGGTGGCACGGGATACATGCGGACGTGCATTGTCCTGTTGGAACAGCAAGTTCCCTTGCCGATTTAGGAATTGTAGAACGACGGGTTCGATGACGGTTTGGATGTACCGTGCACTATGCAGTGTCCCCTCGACGATCACCAGTGGTGTACGGCCAGTGTAGGAGATCGCTCCCCACACCATGATGCCGGGTGTTGGCCCTGTGTGCCTCGCTCGTATGCAGTCCTGATTGTGGCGCTCACCTGCACGGCGCCAAACACGCATACGACCATCATTGGCACCAAGGCAGAAGCGACTCTCATCGCTGAAGGCGACACGTCTCCATTCGTCCCTCCATTCACGCCTGTCGCGACACCACTGGAGGCGGGCTGCACGATGTTGGGGCGTGAGCGGAAGACGGCCTAACGGTGTGCGGGACCGTAGCCCAGCTTCATGGAGACGGTTGCGAATGGTCCTCGCCGATACCCCAGGAGCAACAGTGTCCCCTAATTTGCTGGGAAGTGGCGGTGCGGTCCCCTACGGCACTGCGTAGGATCCTACGGTCTTGGCGTGCATCCGTGCGTCGCTGCGGTCCGGTCCCAGGTCGACGGGCACGTGCACCTTCCGCCGACCACTGGCGACAACATCGATGTACTGTGGAGACCTCACGCCCCACGTGTTGAGCAATTCGGCGGTACGTCCACCCGGCCTCCCGCATGCCCACTATACGCCCTCGCTCAAAGTCCGTCAGCTGCACATACGGTTCACGTCCACGCTGTCGCGGCATGCTACCAGTGTTAAAGACTGCGATGGAGCTCCGTATGCCACGGCAAACTGGCTGACACTGACGGCGGCGGTGCACAAATGCTGCGCAGCTAGCGCCATTCGACGGCCAACACCGCGGTTCCTGGTGTGTCCGCTGTGCCGTGCGTGTGATCATTGCTTGTACAGCCCTCTCGCAGTGTCCGGAGCAAGTATGGTGGGTCTGACACACCGGTGTCAATGTGTTCTTTTTTCCATTTCCAGGAGTGTAGAACGGTCGTCATAAAAGAAGAAGAGAAAATGCTGCGCCTGGTAGGCTTCGTGGATTCTGTTGTTGATAGGCTCGTTAACAACGTAGCAGCTGACACTTCCAGCATTGAAATGTGTTTCTCTGTTTCGGATAAGGAAGGAGCTAAAAGATTACCAGACGACTGACTGAAAGTAATACCTCCAGTGGCTTCAATATTTAACTATGCGGTGAAATCTTTCAATACTCTCTTACTTTACACACAGCTTATGCAGAAAAATTACCCTGTGGTTAAGTCAGGGATTCTCATCATTATTGTTTTTTAATTACAATAGTACGTTAGCTAAAAACGATAACGTGTTGCCGTTTACGTCTAGTCGTCTAAGGAGCGTATTGTGGGAGATTTGCAGTGTATTACTTCATTCTGCTTAAAAATTAAATGACAATCGAAACTGTATTGCTCCTCTGCTCGTCTCCTTTTACTTGTGAATTGCAGCTGGCCACGCCACTGCAGGCTAGCTGTACCCAGCTGAACTGGCCAGCGCTGTCCAAGTTAAATGCGCCGGTAAAGCTGTTGTCCCGTATTATCGCTAAGTCGATGTGCAAGTAAAGCAGAGCACAAAACGTACCCTTACTACCGTACTCGACATTACTCGAGACGGCTTGGCTGGAGTACCACGTGAAACTGAAATCCAATGAGGCCACAGCAAACGCCCAAGAATACATAATGCAATGTTTACATCAGGTTTATTCTTATGGTGAACGGATTATAGGACGGTGAAACACGAGCAGGCGACAAGGTTTTGGACTTCCATGCCTCATTGCAGAACGTGGAGGTGGACGCTTGCCCGCTCGGTAAAGCAGGATGGGCAGCGATCTATGGCAGACAACAGAATACAATGCTGGTGCAGACACAAGTGTTTTGGGGCTCATTGTTGACCATGGAGAAACCTAATTGTTCCCATTTTGACCAGTGAGCATCGCCAGCTGCAATTGCATTGGACATGGAATCATCGAGATTGGGCCGTGAATCAAAAGTGTCGCTTTTTTGGATGAACGAAGTTTATAGTTACACCATATCTATGGTTGTGTCTGAATACATCATCATCCGGGCAAACGGCATCTCGAAATATGCGCCCTGACAGCGATATGTGTCTGTAAGGGCGGTGTTACGCTGTGTGGTACATTCACTTATGCTTCGATGGGACCTGTGGTAGTAACAAACCATCGTGACAGCCGTAGGGTATGTGAATATTATTAGAGACCACCTGCATCCCACCAAGCTTGGTGTCTTCCCCAAGGGCGATAACATCTTCCATCAGCATAATTGCCAGTGTTACGAGGTCATATTCGTGTTACAGTGGTTTGAGGAGCATGACAGTGAACTCACGTTGACGTCTTGGCCACCAAATTCGGCTAATCGGAACCTGATCACATGGAACGCTTTCGGGCGCCAAATCCTCGTGCAAAACGCTCCTGCCCCTAATTTAAGGGAGTTGCATGACGTGTGTGTGACATCTGATGCCACTCATCTTTGGGAGACTGCCATGCTCTTGTCGGATGTATTACGCGCAGAATCGACGCTATATTGAATTCCAAAAGTGGACTAACATGCTGTTAATCAAGTTGTCTCAATGTTTTGGATCATTCCGTACATCGCGAACACTGCAAGATAAATTGTGTGTATCACTAGGAAGGCAGACACTGGGCAAACCACTAGTGGTCTACTGTTGCCTGCAAAGCCACGGTGTAACCTGGGGTACAAGTCTGAAACCACGAATTAGCCCAGCATTCATAACTTCTACTGTTAATCGGGATAGCTTTGTACCACTTTTTACTATTTTTGAAAATACGGGAAACAAAATAAATTGCACATCGCTACAGACATTGTAATTTTCGTCTGTAGTTGCTGAGTGCCTAGAAAAGTAAAAATATATACTAGTCACGATTACAGTAAAATTTCAATTTTAATGCTGGTACAAAGTTACACTGGCATTCGGGATAACTCTATACCGTTCTTCAAAAACAAAATTTTTTTCCATATCTAATGCTCTGGGTAAATTAAGTCGCACAAGAAGGAAATTAGGAGTTAATAATTGATTTATTGATCCATCTTTAAGCATTTTTCGTGCAATTGATGTCGTCATTTTACATACATTATATAATTACGAAATAGGTCATACATTTTTAACATTCTGAATGAGTAAACATGTTTTATACTGCACATGTTTAGTAGTCATTAAACATAAATGTGTCGTGCAGAATGACAAAAGGAGATACTGTATGTGTAACACAATAAAAACATTTTAACAAATATAAATCGGACAGGCTTAATACATGTTAACCATTGGGGAAAATGCATTATGTAAATAAAGCACAACAGCATGGTACAATAACATTTTCAGATGAACTTATATAATAGGGTGCTCATGTCATACAGCAGTTAACTATTGAGTAAAAATACATTATGTAAATAAAGCACAACTGCATGATATAATAACATTTTCAGAAGTGCTAATGTAATATGGTGGTCCTGTCATACAGCAGTTTTAATAGATTAGATCATTTTATTACATACTTTAAATTCTTCTATTGTATAGAATGCTTTTTGTCCAAGCCACCTCTCTGTAATATTTTTGAAGACATTCAGTGATACACTGGGTGCTGTAGGTGGTAGCATGTTAAATAATTTTATCCCTGTGTATGTATAACTGTTTTGGGTTTTTCTAAGCCTAGTAACTGGGATGTCCATCATCTGCCTTTGACGTGTGTCATGGCTATGTACAGAGTCGCGCAGTTTATAGCTTTCTTGGTTTTCCTTTATGTGCACTAGGCAACTGAGAATAAACAGTGATGTATGTGTCAGTATTTTTAACTCTTTGAAATAGTCTCTACATGATACATGGTTTCTCACTCCAACAATACACTTAATGGCCTTTTTCTGCCAAAGAAAAATTCTTTTTGCCCCAGAGGCGTTGCCCCATAACAGCACTGCATACGTGAGGTGGCTATGAAAAAAGGCGTAATAGGCATTTAGCAGTAGCTCGTCTGTCACACAAGTCCTGAGCTTAGTTAGCAGATAGGTGACTCGGGATAACTTTTTGCATACATAATTGGTGTGAGTTTCCCAGGTTAATTTTGGGTCCAGATGAATGCCAAGAAGCTTAACTGAGGAACTACAGTTGTCATTGTTACATAGGCTGAATAGAATGTTTACTGTTTTAGAGTGGTTAATTTGTAATTCATTTGCTACGAACCATACTCTGGATATTCTGAGTTGTTCTGCACTTTTGTGCTTGAGTATGTCCAAGGCCCTATCTACTGTAAGAAAGGTGGTGTCGTCTGCATATAGTGTGGACTTACAAGGCATCATATTGGACAAATCATTTGCATAAATTAAGAAAAGCAAGGGTCCAAGCACAGACCCTTGTGGCACACCTTGTGATACACCCTGTGTTTGATTTGTTTCTGTTAAAATGTACTTTTTGTTTTCTCTCACTCAGATAAGACGTAATCAGAGATAGTACTTTGCCTTCAAAACCATACGAGCAGAGCTTATTTAATAGAATTCTGTGGTTGACAGAAGCGAAAGCTTAACTTAGATCTACAAGTGTGGCATTTACAGAAAGTTTGGATTCGAATGCAGACAAAGTGAAAGAAATAATATTTTACACTGCCTTCACAGTTGATAACATAGGTTTGAATCCATATTGAGAATCACTAAGGAGATTGTTGGCAGATAGGTGCTTATGGATTTGGAGTTGCATGCAATGCTCTATTACTTTCGATAGAATGGGTGTATGAGAAATTGGTCGATACTTACTTGGACATCACTTGTCTCCCTTTTTGTGTTGTGGTGTGACCAAAGTCATTTTTAAACATGTTGGGAAATAACCACTAGTAAACATCCAGTTTACAAGTACACAGAGTGGAAATGCTATTATATCTCCTATTTTTTTAATTACAAAATTAGAAAGACCATAAATGTCTTCTGCCCTTGAACGTCTTAATTTTGCAATTGATCTCTTTCCATTCACATGTAGGAGAAATGTTGTAGTAAAGATACAGCTTCCTTTAGGTCCTGTTGACGTTTATTATTTGACTCAGCTGCAGCAGAGGAACTTACGTCACAAGCATGAACTAAATAGGCATTGAATTCATCTCGTGTGATATTCACATTACAGTCATCACTTTTACAGCTCTTACTTCTCCCCAGTTCAGTCTTTACAACATTCCATGCAGCTTTACATTTGTTGTTAGAATTATTAATGTAATCGTCATTTGCCTCACACTTCGCTAACCTAATTTATGATCTGTATTTACTCTTAAACTTAATATAACTAGCTTTGTCTGCATCATGATTTTTATATTTATCATAATAAATAGAAGTAAAAACAAACAATGTAAATTCTGTACAGCAGGTTTACTTTGAAATATCAAGATATTTGTACTGACCTGCCATTATTCAACGTAAATCACTCTCACCAGAAGCTCTCTTCATAGCCAGCGCCATTAAATAATAATCACAAGCCTAAGATCTTGAAGGAAGCTGGAAAGGCAACTAAGATACTGACTAGGTATCGTAGAGGTGATAAAACTATTACTTTTTAGTATGAAATACTGCAAGTAGATGGTGCAGCAACCATTTGAAACAAAGGTAGTAGGCGGTACAAAGATACCACGACTGGTAAAAAGTTACCGTTACTGAGTGTACTCGACATCATCTATGTAAACAACGGGAGCGATGGACGCTGGACACTTATGTTTTACCTAATGGTACTCCCAACCCATTGTCTATGCATCGTACTGAAGGTCTTCTTTTCCTCTGCTGTTGGCCTTGAGCTCTTCTCCTGAGCGTGAGTTCTTCTTAGACTCCTTTTTTTCCATAGTGGCCAGCTAGGATCACGTAACAACTTCAAATCTTCGTCGTCATTTGTCGTTTCCTGTGTTTTCAATGGTCTCTCATCTTCTCCCCATGTTGTCCTTTACATTTTTCTGTCATGTTTGTTCCCAATTTGTTGCTTCTTTTGCGCTAAAAGCCCTCTAAATTTAGTATTTTGTTCTTAAAAATGTTTATTTCTGTTAGTTCGTATTCTTCGATGTTGTTTCCCCCTAGTTCTTCTTCTGCTTCTGTAATCCATTTTATTGTTGATTTCTTTTTCCAGAAATACAAGAAAGTTTGTGTCGTTAGCCTCTCCTCACACGTTTTGTTAATGTGTCAAAGAAAGATTAACTTCGACTTTGCCATTACTTTGCTGATACCTGTACATTTTCGTCCTCATTACTCCACGTTTTCCAACCATCTGTAATTTGTCTTGCACACATTACTTTTCTAATATAATAATTTACAAGTTATCTCTATCATGACCAGCTTAAACTTCACCTTTAATCATTTATATGTTTATAATAATTCTGTGATTTACCATTATGGCATTGTGTTTGAGTTCTGTAATTCTAGATATACATTTCTTGTTGTAGGTATTTTTTGTCAAACGCTATGCTCTTTCCAATTTATGAACTCTTACATCTATTGCCAATATTTCTAGTGCATTTTGCTGTATAATTTCTCCAAGATTTATATATTTACCAACTAGCTGTATCTTACATATTTGTGTTTCTATGTATTCGATTTCCTGAAAGTACTGCAAAATAGTCTGCAAAAGCCAAGCAGTTTACGGTAATCCACGTCTTTTCCTTCGCAAAATTATTGGTTCAGTTTTGTGATTTTTAGCTCAAAATTTATTTATTTGCTTTTATTTATTTTTCTATTGTTGGTACATTTATTGATGTGTTAACTTGAAGCTACAGCGGACTGTAACTTTTCGTTGTTTGTTATATTACTCTCTAATTTTATTTTGTAACGACTTTCAGAGAAACAATGTTTCCCTGCTAACTTCTTAGTTAGCGCTATTAACGGGATGAATAAAAATGACACTACATCCTAACAAAATTTACTACTTATTACGTGAACTACTAATTAACTAAGATCTCGGTTCTTCCCTTCCATTTTGATTGCTTCCATCGTTACACACAATTACATGACTTAAGTATAATAATTATTATTGCCTCCTGCACAACTAGTTTAAAATTTATAAAGGGACAGTACTTCAAAACAGATGCCACTGGGTTTATACCTCTAGGACTGGTACAGTATTTCTGGAATTGGGAAGGTCTTGACATGACTAAAGATTTCAGAACTCGTGATTTCAACATTTCCTCAAAAATTTCCGTTGACTTGTAATAGTTTTGCTCTCTATTACTACCATTTCGTGTCGCCATCAGCCCCGTACTACATGACTCCAGGAAGGGCACACTGCACTGCGAGGAGCATCCCGTATTCTTCTTGTGTATTTGGTCTCTCTACTGCAACATGTCGCGAAGGATAGCCCCAGTGTCCACAGACATTATAGCTCCTTGCACTCCCCAATGCCCAACACCATACCACATGCCGGTAATTAAGTGTCTCCAGCTCCATTTTCTCTTACATTTATCGGTATAATTAAAGGTTTCTGAGGTCTCAGACGTTCTCCTCTTTTTTTCTTGAAGGCAAATCTGCAGCTCTCTCCTGGATCCTTTCTCGGCTATTTTGTTTAACGTATGCCACAACGATTCGTACTGTACGATATAAACTTTTCCATTTTCTACTTAAGCTCTTTCGTATTGGCAATATCTCCCAAGTGAGTGCAGTGACGTTCAGTGTAATCCGGCACTCCAACTTCTCTACAGCCACAGCTCCTGTTAAGTTGTCGTCGTATTTTGTTCACATACATAGGGTAAGGCGCATGTCCTGCACCTCGTTGGTAGAATGTACTTCATTCGGATTTTTTTTTCTCGCACTGGCAAAGAAGCCATAGACACTCTCACATTATGCACGAAGTGATTTGTCACTAAGATTTTTCTCTATGCTCTAATATCCAAATCATTTTTTCTGTGTCACCTCTTCGTTTCCAGTATTGCTCTCCATCCATTCTACACTACTGGCCATTAAAATTGCTTCAGCAAGAACAAATGCAGATGATAAACGGGTATTCATTGGACAAATACATTACACTAGAACTGACATGTGATTACATTTTCACGCAATTTGGGTGCATAGATCGAGAAATCAGGATCTGGCCGTAATAACGGCCTTGATACGCCTGGTCATTGAGTCAAACAGAGCTTGGATGGCGTGTACAGGTACAGCTGCCCATGCAGCTTCAACACAATACCACAGTTCATCAAGAATAGTGACTGGCGTATTGTGACGAGCCAGCTGCTCGGCCACCATTGACCAGACGTTTTCAATTGGTGAGTGATCTGGAGAATGTGCTGGCCAGGGCAGCAGTCGATCATTTTCTGTATCCAGAAAGGCCCGTACAGGACCTGCAACATGCAGTCGTGGATTATCCTGCTGAAATGTAGGGTTTCAGGGATCGAATGAAGGGTAGAGCTACGGGTCGTAATACATCTGAAATGTAACGTCCTCTGTTCAAAGTGCCGTCAATGCGAACAAGAGGTGACCGAGTCGTGTAACCAATGGCACCCCATACCACCACGCCGGGTGATACGCCAGTATGGCGATGACGAATACACGCTTCCAATGTGCGTTCACCGCGATGTCGCCAAACACGGATGCGACCATCTTGATGCTGTAATCAGAACCTGGATTCATCCGAAAAAATGACGTTTTGCCATTCGTGCACCCAGGTTCCTCGTTGAGCACACCATCGCAGGTGTTCCTGTCTGTGATGCAGCGTCAAGGGTAACTGCAGCCATGGTCTCCGAGCTGATAGCCCATGCTGCTGCAAACGTCGTCGAACTGTTCGGGCAGATGGTTGTTGTCTTGCAAACGTCCCCATCTGTTGGCTCAGGGATCGAGACGTGGCTGCACGATCCGTTACAGCCATGCGGATAAGATGCCTGTCATCTCGACTGCCAGTGATACGAGGCCGTTGGGATCCAGCACGGCGTTCCATATTACCCTCCTGAACCCACCGATGCCATATTCTGCTAACAGTAATTGGATCTCAACCAACGCGAGCAGAAATGTTGCGATACGATAAACCGCAATCGCGATAGGCTACAATCCGACCTTTATCAAAGTCGGAAACTTGATGGTACGCATTTCTCCTCCATACACGAGGTATTACAACAACGTTTCACCAGGCAACGCCGGTCAACTGCTGTTTGTGTATGAGGAATCGGTTGGAAACTTTCCTCATGTCAGCACGTTGTAGGTGTGTGAATGCTCTGAAAAGCTAATCATTTGCATATGACAGCATCTTTTCCTGTCGGTTAAATTTCGCGTCTGTAGCACGTCATCTTCTTGGTGTAGCAATTTTAATGGCCAGTAGTGTAATTACCAAATCTAAGGGGCATATTCCTTTTATTATGGAAAGAACTACTGTGGAAGTGGTCGAGTAAGCTCTTTCAAATGTTCGTAACGGGCTCCTCTGGACTCTGCGAGGGGTTTGCATAATTTGTCGCTTCACACGCCCACTCATTTGCAGCATAGTGTAGGTTCGTGAGCCAATCTGATGGTTGCTAGAGATAGACTGAACTTATTTTGGCCAATTGTTACAACTGTGTTCAGGAGAAGTTAGAGAAGCTGATTCGAAGAAGACTGTGCGACCATCATGCAGCCACCAACGTGTAAGTTTATCTCGCTTAGCGACCATAAGAATAAGACAACGGGAATTAGAATGCTTGCAGAGGTTTGTAGACAACTATTTTTCACTCGCTCGATTCGCGCGTAGAACATTTAACTCTGCTAGAGAGTTAAATAGACGATGAATTGAAAAATCTTCAATTCTTACGAAATGTTATATGTTTCGGGAATAACTAGCTTGGTTTCTTGTTTTCGCGACCGTCTCAACTTAGAATATCTAAAGTGTGCCAATACTTTTCGCACTAGCATACTGCACTTCCTAAGTTACATATCAAGCCGATCCTTAATAGTTACTGGAATTCATAGCGATCTCAGTGACATAGCCGTAATGGCGGCTAAGCAAACTTCCTCGAAGCAGTAAGACTCACCTGCATTTCGTTGCAAAACCTGTTAATGACATATGAAGAGGATGTCATAAGCATGAAATAACAAATCAGTTTAGTGGTTATTATTGTTCAAACGCACTTATATTAACTATACCTCTAACCGTACAAGGCCAGTAGAAGGGAAGGTGAAAAGGGAAACAATGGATGAATGATGTCAGACAAAAGACGAATATTAATTTTGCAAAGATGGCCTTGTTATTCACTCCATTCCTCCGAAATATTACTGATACGACTTCATGATTTTATGTTTTAAACCCATAACTTCCTTTTTTATTACAGATAAACTACTACACAGTCATACTACTATATCTGCTCTAAAAATAAAAATCAGTTTCCCTTAAACAAGAAAGTAAAGTATCTCTATAAACAGTGTAAGAAGGCTGTTTAGGTTTTTATAGTGGTAACGCCACGTAACGCTCTGTATGAAAATCACTGGCTGTGCTGTGTGCAGTCTGTGGCTGGTTTGCATTATTGTTGGCCATTGTAGTGTTGGGAAATTGGCTGTTAACAGCGCGTAGCGTTGGGCAGTTGGAGGTGAGCCGCCAGCAGTGGTGGATGTGGGGAGAGAAATGGCGGAGTTTTGAAATTTGTAAGATTGGATGTCATGAACTGCTATATATATTATGACTTTTGAACACTATTAAGGTAAATATATTGTTTGTTCTCTATCAAAATCTTTCATTTGCTAACTATGCCTATCAGTAGTTAGTGCCCTCAGTACTTTGAATCTCTTATTTAGCTGGCAGTAGTGGCGCTCGCTGTATTGCAGTAGCTTGAGTAACGAAGATTTTTGTGAGGTAAGTGATTTGTGAAAGGTATAGTTTAATGTTAGTCAGGGCCATTCTTTTGTAGGGATTATTGAAAGTCAGACTGCGTTGCGCTAAAAATATTGTATGTCAGTTTAAGCACATTTATAATTTTTCCAAGGGGAAGTTATATATGTCGACCCTTAGCCGAGGATACCTCACTGGAATCTTCTGATTTTTTCTTGTAGTTTGTACAATTAGTGCAGCCTTTGTTTATTGCTAACGCGTAATTCTAGGGAGAATTTCCTTTGTAGTTGTAGTTTTTCATTCTTGTACAGTAAAACAGTTGTGGCATGCATGTAGATTTGCACCAAGTATTTCGCAGCTGCGCTTGCAATTAACGAGATATTATTTTCACTGCTATGTTAATGTGTTTTCTTATTTTGCTCTTCAAATTGTGCTTTTCTGTGTTGTCGTGTGAAATATTGTGACAATAATGGCGTGTGAAAAACGTAATACTAAGCTCCAAAGTAAACAGAAATGTCAGTGAAGACGAAAGCAGTGTGTCAGCGCCACCGTGTAATGAATTAACCAATGTTCAAAGTAGTAATTTGGTAATTGTGCATAGGGAAATGGAGCGGGCTGCAAATAATGGTGTAGGCAGTGAAACAATTAGTGAACAGGGAAGCATTATCGATCGATCGGTCGGCAACAGCTTGCCTCAGGAATCCGAAATGACAGGACACAATATTGCAAATACTGTAGATTCAGGTTTTGCGTCCTCGCCGTTTTCTCAAATAAGTCAAGACACATTTTCTGCTTTTCAAAATGCGAATATTGCCGGTTCAAATGCATTGCCGAATAGCACTGAGGAACATGTTTCAGACACCAGTGCATTGTTATTACAATTAATGCAACAAATGGGACAAAAGCTTCAAAAGTTAGACACATTGGAGCAAAATCTTCAAAAGTTAGACACAATGGAACAACACCAGCGACAAACACAGCAACAGTTAGACACAATGGAACAAAATCAGAGACAAACACAACAAAAGCTTCAAAAGTTAGACACCACACTTGAACAAACACGTGAAGATTTAACTACTGAGTTACATAACATTGAATCGAAATGTCAGAAAGTCTGTAATGACGTAAAAACACAAATTTGTGAGCATTTACAACCTATTTTTTCGCGGTATGAAAATGCATTACAGAGTCACGAAGCAGCCATAAAAGAACTGCAAACTATTGCTCATAAAAATCATGAGACCTTGTGGGCTAAAATTGACTCAGTTGCATCTACCGATTCGATTACTCTACTTGCAAAAACTCAGGAAAACTTAAAGGACACAGTAGATACGATTTCAACACAAATGGACACTCTGAAACTTGGTTCAGAAAAACACACTGAGGAAATAAGTACACTATCGGAAAAAGTAGCCGAACTTTCGGATCAGTTCACTAACTTATCTGCAAAGGTAGATAATAATCTGAATGACACAAGACCTGTAGCCATCACTGACACAGAAGAGTATGAACAAATTAAGAAATTCAAACAAAATCAGAATCAAATTAATACGCAACACAAAAGAGAAACCCGGGAAGTACAAGATCAGTTGGCATAAGTAATACAAAAATTACATATTTCAGAGGACACTCGCGCTCCAACACGGGAAGAGGAACTTAGAAATACGGAAAAGCCACAAAATAACAACACAGGGCATTTCGGAAATTATGAAAGAAATTGGCAAGGTGCACCGAATTTTGAGATGGAACCGCCGACACGACGTAACAATGACCGATATGCTACTCGCCGACACGATGATTTTGACTATAAGCTGTTCATTACTACATGTAAAATTCAAAACATTTAAGAATTCTAGCAACGACATTCATCCACAAGCGTGGCTCCATCAATTCTCTCATTGTTTTCCTCCCAACTGGTCATTAGAGTACAGATTAGAATTTATGTGTGGCTACTTAGAGAATGAACCAGCTGAAAGAATGCGATCGGTCATTCACGATTGTCGCAGTGAAGGAGAATTTTATCATGCCTTCCTCTCAGCATATTGGTCTCAAGCTACACGAGACCGAGTAAAACATAGCATCATAATGATGAAACATTTCGAACAATCCGAATTTTCCAGTCTTGTGAAATATTTTGAAGACATGTTGCACAAGAATCAGTACCTGTCAAACCCATACAGCCCCTCAGAACTCATCCGCATTTGCTTAATCAAACTACCTGAACATTTACGACATATTATTTTGGCAGGACGTTGCAAAGATGACATTGAAGCTTTTCAGGGACTGTTACAAGAATTGGAAATTGACACTGACAATCGCGGAACGCGAAAACAGAAACACAACAATTACAGGTCACATCCGTCACAATTCCACGATGAAAGAAATAATAACTGGACACGAAAAGGCTATTCTCACAACACAAATCGTGACCAAAACAGACACCACCCATATGACAACCGTTGGCAGAGTAGTAATAATTACAGGGAAAGATCACCTCTCCACGGTAGTGACTATCACAGAGACAATCAGAGAAACAGACAATATGGGAACCAAAACAATTATTATCAAGGGAGACAGAATAACTTTAGATGCAACGGTCCAGCGCGCAGTTATGATTCAGGGAGAAATCCTCCACCACGTGACCGACAAGAAAGAAACTATGGAATCTACCGACATGACGACAGACAATATGACCATAACGGCAGACCTGAATTGCATCAGAACTGGCGGGATTCAAATAGGGCAGGGCCCTCTCGACAAGGTGAATTTGTAGAAGTTAGGTCTCCAAATCCCAATAACGAAGCGCGCCAACAAAGAGACAATAGGCAATGACTCATACCGCTGGGAGCCACAAAACGTACTTCTGAAACTGACGACGCAGCTGCCGTAGCTAGTAATTACGTAAAAGTGGAAGACATTAGGGACATCTTACTCCAGGAACACGGCGTAAAACATAACAACATTGCATATCCTGTGATTCACCTTACAGTAAATGACGTAAAATTTACGGCAGTACTTGACTCTGGCAGTCCCATTTCAGTAATTAGTGAAACAGCCTTTAGCAAATGCAACAAATCGAACGATTGCCCCACACTTCCGTTACGTAAGATTAAATTACAAGGTGCAATCGTTGGAAAAAGTGTAGATGTACGCCAACAAACCAACTTAGAATTCTTTTGTGAAAGCCACAGCTTCTCTATGATCTTTCTTATTGTTCCATTATTGTCGACGGAAATTATATTGGGAGTAGATTTTTTGAATGAATACAAAACAATCTTAAACTTTCACGATGCTGAAATAAGTTTAGAGAAAGAAGGTAAGTCAATAGCTTTGAAATTTGAAGATTGGCTCTCAAACCATGACGAAGAAATTAATCGGCTTTACCTCCGGTTAGACAACAGTTCGGAATTTTCGACGGAACTTGATACTAACAATCACTCTGCAAGTACTGACAGGGATGATATCGACGGCGCATTTGATACTAATGAGTTAATTCAGAATAAAATTCAAACAATTGAGAATTCTAATGACACTGATAGGCAAGACCTTTTTGAGATTTTACAAGCACATTCCACAGTTTTTACTCACAAAACAGGAACACTCAAGGGATTTCAATACCAATTTCGTGTTCGTTAGCATACTAAATTTTGTGTTGGACCATACGTAATTCCGGCGCATTATAGGGACCGTGTTAGAACAGAAATAGAATCCATGCTTGACGAGGACATTATTGAGCCTGCAGTAAGCTCATACAACAATCCATTACATGTTGTTGAGAAGAAAAATGGATCGATCAGGCTTGTCTTAGATTCGAGACAAATCAATAGTATCATCATTCCTGAAACAGTCAGGCCGCAAACGTTAGAAGAACTTCTTCAAAATTTTAATGGTGTAAAAGTGTTGTCTTCTATTGATCTCAGATCCAGCTTTTATCAGATCTAACTTCATCCCGAATGTAGAAAATACACACCTTTCCTTTGTTTCGGCGTTTGTTATCAATTTCGGAAACTTCCTTTTGGTTTGAACATTTCTTCGGCAGCGTTCATTCGCGGGCTAAATTCCATATTACCTGATTTCTTAAAACGTCACATCACCTTATATGTGGATGATATTCTAATAGCAGAAGCCTCATGGGAACAACATAATCGCATCCTCAACAGTTTGTTACGTATTTTTGCAGAATCTGGAATTACAGTTAACTTTGACAAGTCCGAATTCGGTAGGACAAAGGTGAAGTTTTTGGGATATATTATTTCTTCTGAAGGCATTCAGCCGGATCCTGAGCAGTTAGAAGCAATCAGAGCCATTCCAGTTCCATCCACAAAAAAACAAGTCCGCAGTTTTCTAGGCCTCGTAAATTTTTACCGTCGTTTTCTGTATATGCAAATTCTAGTTACACCAAAACTTTGTTCTCTCACTGGAAAAAATATTATTTGGAACTGGGACGAGCAAGCACAGTTGGAATTCAATTCTTTGAAAGAATCGTTACTTAACGCGCCAATACTAGCTCATCCATATCTGAAACTTCCTGGCAGATTAAAATTGTGTGCCCGACCGAGACTCGAACTTGGTCGGGCACACAGTTTTAATCTGCCAGGAAGTTTCATATCAGCGCACACTCCGCTGCAGAGTGAAAATCTCATTCGGGAATCATCCATATCTGTCACAAGATTTCTGCCTTAGCACGGATTCTTCTAAAGTCGTGTTCAGAAAACCATTGCTTTTGCTAGCCTAGTGCTAACAAAATCTGAAAAAAATTATTCCGTTACTGAATTAGAAGCTTTAGCTATAGTTTGGGCATTTAACAAATTCCGTTTCTTTCTTTCTGGTAAGCACGTAAAAGTATACAGTGATCATCGTGCATTACAATTTCTTATGTCTTCAAAATTAAATCATGACAGGTTAAAACGTTGGGCATTGTTTCTGCAAGAATTCCGCTTCACAATAGTCTACATTCCCGGCAAGGAGAACATTGTTGCGGACGCACTGTCACGCGCACCGGCTGGGCTTGAGAAAAGTAACACAGAAGGCAACCTCGAGAAAAATTTCAGTATTCTTTACATTCAGAAAGTCGCCTTTGAAAACTTCATCTCCACATCTTTAAAGGACATTGCTCATGAACAAGATAAAGATCCGATTTGGAAAGACATCAAAAGCAAATGGCATGAAAAGACACACACACAGATTCGGTATTATTATCTGGTTAGAAACAACATACTGTTCAAACGCTGCACTGTTGATGACAAGCTATGGGTACTTTGCATTCCTGGCGATTTTGTTAATAATCTCATTTGGTACATTCATTTCAGCTATGCACATTTTGGCCCACGAAAATGTTATCATATTCTTCGGACGATTTGTTATTTTAACAATATGGAAAAGAGAATTCGAAGAGTCTTGTCTATTTGTAAACTTTGTCAAAAGGCGAAACCATCTACTATCTCACATCGTGCTCCGTTGTTTCCTATCATTCCTTCTAAATTAAAAGAATTTGCTGCTGTTGATCTCTTGGGACCCCTTGCCAGAACATCGTACGTTCTAGTCGCTGTTGAACTTACTTCAAAATTTGTTTCTTTCACTCCGTTAGTAAAGCCACTGGACGGTCTGTATCCAACGCCTTTGTTAAAAATTTCTTACGTGAAGTTGGACACGTTAGTAAAGTCATTTCAGATAACGGACCGCAATTCAGATCTGCTGTTTGGTCACGTATGCTCTGGAATCATAAAATCAAACCTGTTTTTATTTCATTGTACTCACCACATTGTAACCCGTCTGAGCGGGTTATGAAAGAAATCAATAAGCTTTGCAGACTTTATTGTCACAGAAAGCATCAGCATTGGGACAGATATTTACACTTATTTCAAAACGTGCTGAATGAAATGCCTCATGACTCCACTGCTTAACCACCTATTCTTGTACTGAAGAATGAAGAACCACCAAGCAGAATCAGAGAGCTTATACCTTTTCCGAATACACGTATACTTCGACACAAAGACATAATTGATTTGGCTATTAAAAATATAAATTCTGCAGCAGACAAAAGGAGAAAACTACACGGTAAAGCAAATGCAAAGAAATTATATATTGGTCAGAAAGTTCTCATTAAAGCTCATTCATTGTCACATAAGAAGAAACACTTGAGTCACAAATTCTTTCTGATTTACAATGGAACTTAAGAATCCGACGTATACCACATGATAATTGCGTTGAAGTTGAAAGTCTGCGTACTAGGAAGAGTAAAAAATTGCACCACATTTCGCATGTAAAATTGTTTATTGAGAGATAATCTGCTTTTTAACTTTGTCTTTGCCATATAACTTTTCACTTTACATTACTAGTATGCTTTGTCAGACTTAGAATCTGTTAACATGCAACAATGTTTGAAGTTAAATATCCAGTCAAGAACCAAGAGAACTTATTTAAACAGAAATTACGAATGCATTGTTATTGTGAACAGACGACACAGTGTTGTTGTGTGTGTACATTCTTGCTTGTTATTTGCACGATTACGTAACAACTATAAGGCTCACATACTTAGAACATTTACCAGTACTGCTAATGAGATTTTAATGCAACATTTTGGTTTACTTGAAAATACATTCTGGATTTAAAGTACTTTCTGTGAGATACCAGTTGACACAGTGGTTAGTTTATGTGACAGCTAGACGATTTTATCACGACGCTACTAATGAGTGACAATTTACAATGTTGCTTTTGCGGTGTTTCTGTTTTATATCTGCACAGTTTTTCTGAATTGTTCTGGAAAGTAAAACATGTTTTAGTAGTAACTTTTGTGGTATAGCTACAATGAGACAGCCTTTTCCGTAGCACAACAATACGTTACAGCACAGTACTTTCTTCATCACGGCAATAAGCGTAATAACTAAGATATCTATATGCAAAGCATTTCACTTTTGTTTATCAGGAGGTAAGTACATTGACTTCTGCAGAACTTAGCTTTCGGAGGACGATAACTACGACACTTCCACAGAAATTATCTTACAACAATACGCACAGTTTAGCGCTACAGTACACGTATTTGAGTGATTAATTTTGTACTTAAAACATTTATTTTTAAAGATATTTGAAGTACATTGATACAAAGGTTTTCTGTGATACGTTTCATTCCATTGCTGTAATCTGTAACACCTGATGGTATAATTACATTAATCCTCAGGGGTTCACACCTACTTCGTGTACCATGTGTTTGGCAAGCACAAGGAGCCCTAGCTAATATGGTATTTGCTTATACAACTTTACACATCGGTACCATATTTCTCTAACACTGATATTAGACAGCTATCTGATTATTTAACAGAGAAACAAAAAATTTTTTACTGTGTCAGTGACACATGTTTACGCAATTACACAGTTGGATAATTTCACATTTATGAAATTTTATTTTGTCTGCACTGTGTGAACTGTTCATATTTTTTCGGAACCATTGTCATACTATGAGAGCTTTGAATGTCGTATTTGGTAAGGGAGCATGTTTTTTAAAGTATGTTTGAGGTAGATGACACTATTGAAATGAGCAGAGAATTCTTTTTAGGTTTTGAAATTATTGCAGAAAGCTACGACGATTCTGAGATTTGATTGAGGTGTTCTGATGTTATTATTACGATGACGATGTGTGTTATGCTGCTGAGGTATGTTTATGATCAATAAGCTGATGCTACATGAGGAATTTGATTATGCTACATATTTATAATGATGAAATATTGAAGAATGTCGCCGAATATGTATATGTGTAATAAGGTAAGGAATAATGAGTAGTGGTTAGGGACCCTGACTTGTGAAAAAGGATGATGGAAACCGAGAACCGTACTTTAAAGAGTTATGAAATGTGTGTAAATGCGTGAATGTATCACAATGCTGACGAAAATTTTTAGGACACTATTATATTTAAAGGATTTTGTTTCTACACATTTGTAACGCAAATTCTCGACCTGTGAAATTTTATATGAGACTGTAACTATAGTGCAAGCTGGTGTCGTAAATATTTCGGCAAGAAAGTTAAGTGACCACCTTCACGTAATGCGTCATGGGCATCCAGCTGCGCGACAGTCGCCTGGAAAAAAAGGCATTAGTGTGTGCCTTTCAGAGGCACAGGTGGAGAAAAAGGAGGCCATTATCCTCGCTATTGACATTTCTTTGTAGAAAGCATCGCAAATACGACACGCTCAAACTTGAAAGCATATGATTACACTGTGGAGCTTGTAATTTATGATATTTACTAAAATGCCTAATGAAATAATGAGAAACATTTCACATCTATTGTCTTGCTAGTTGAAAGATTGTTTACTGCATTATGAAATGCCATATGGCTAGTGAATGACGTTTCATGCCTTGCTTTGCCTATTTTGTTTAATATCTAGTTTCTAGCTGGACAGCAGCATTGGTTAAAATAAAATTTTATAGATGTACTAATATAGATATTTTCTGTCTACAGATCCAGTAAATAATAATTTTGTCATATACTTCCAAAAAAATTAGGGAGCACAAAAAGACATTTCCCTTCAAAGGAACTGCATACATAATTTTCTTTTCAAGTACTTGGTAATTTATTTCATAGAATAAGTTTTTGTGGTGCACCACTTTAATGACATAGATATTAAGATGTGAATAGACATTTCCCTTATCTGCATTGTTGTCTTTAGTGTAATATTTTTTCTGCTTGAGCTTTGTCATGTTTAGGTATAAGTTATTGCATTTGCTGCTGCTGTTTGCCAGGCATAGTGCTACTAAATTTCAGTTTGTATTACTCTGTTAAGCCAGATTTACTACTAATTTATTTTTCTTGTTGCTGCAGATTGGCTCATATTAGTGATAATGTTGCATTTGCTTTGCTAACTTTTATATATATATATATATATATATATATATATATATATATATATATATATATATATTCACGTAATGCGTCATGGGCACCCAGCTGCGCGACAGTCGCCTGGAAAAAAAGCCATTAGTGTGTGCCTTTCAGAGGCACAGGTGGAGAAAAAGGAGGCCATTATCCTCGCTATTGACATTTCTTTGTAGAAAGCATCTGCTGCTGTTTGCCAGGCATAGTGCTACTAAATTTCAGTTTGTATTACTCTGTTAAGCCAGATGCTTTGTAGAAAGCATATATATATATATATATATATATATATATATATATATATATATATATATATATGCTTGCTTTGCCAATTTGCATTTTTTTGTCATTGCTGTTTGTGTTAATTGTTTTGTACTGCTGCATTGCCTCGTCCCTTAGTATATATATCTGAGCTCAGTAGATTTAAGTTAGCTTAAGAGAGGGTAGGCTATATAAGAGAATGAGTTGCGATGAATTGGAAGAAATGCATTGAGAAGTTATATGAAAAAAGTTTGTAAAAGAAAAGGTACTGTACAACGAAGAATACAGAAAGCAGGTTTGGAGAGGGCTTTTTGGGAATAATGATGAACGAAGGGAGATCTCCAAGAAGTAAAGAAAGTTTTGTTTGCAAAATAGTGCAGTAAAACAAACCTTTCCTTTTGAGTTATTCCACTATGTGTTTGTGTACCGTTGTGTATTTGTGTTCTTCCTGTCTTTATATGTTTATCTGATAAGACTTATGTTGTAGAATTTTTCTAATACTCAGCTACATTCACTATGATGAGGAATACTGCTTCCTCAAATATAATTTGCATTAATAATATGTTATTTACTTTGTAAAGATGTTTAGACATCATTTATTCTGTTTTGTTTTAATGCTCTTGTGTGAAGTTGATGTTTCGAAAGCTATTCTGATCCTTTATGTATTTACTTATATCATAATTCCTGTAACACTGATGTATATGTTATCTCAATTCTTTTGTAAAGCCCATATTACTACAAATGTTATCTGTATTGTTATGTTATTTAATGATGTATTTTGTACCTTTGTAATTGTATTCTTATGATGTAAATTTATAATTGTATAGACACCAGTTCTTCAAATTAAGTTTCATTTGAGTGCACACATTTCTGTTCGTCATAGTATGTGCACAATATGTAAAAAAAAAGGGACTGTTAGTGTTAATAATTCAGCAAGGGACTGGTTAACAGCATTGCTGTACCTTTGTAATTGTATTCTTATGATGTAAATTTATAATTGTATAGACACCAGTTCTTCAAATTAAGTTTCATTTGAGTGCACACATTTCTGTTCGTCATAGTATGTGCACAATATGTAAAAAAAAGGGACTGTTAGTGTTAATAATTCAGCAAGGGACTGGTTAACAGCATTGCTGGTTCTAAGGTCAACTTCAAAAACTTTGTGAGTGCACAAGTGGTGGTTTATGGACTTGCTATATTGTCCGCAAGACTCTTCGATGGTGATTGTGCACCTGCACAGTCGCAACACATGGCTGCTGGCCGTCTCTACAAGGACTACAGTGGGTCTGCATCTTTGATGGCCCACCAATACCATTATTTCTACAAGGACTGCAGTGGGTCTGCAACTCTGGTGGCCCACCAATACCGTAATCTCTACCAGGACTACAGTGGGTCTGCTCTGTGATGACCTACCTACCAATATTCTTGAACTTCGACTGTCTCTGCTGTGGGTTTGCTCTGTTGTGGCCCATTACCTGTCTGTGTGTCAAGAGTCAGCACTGTCTTTCTGTTGGAAGGACAACACTACTTCTTCAAGACTGCATGGAAATCCATTACTTCCATGTGCATTTTCTTTTAATGCTCAGACTTTGTGCATAAAATTGTAATTAATACTGTGATGAATGATCAGGACTGTCTTTATGGACTGTGAGAAAATTTTAGCTTTTGACCAACATTGTATCAATAAGTGTGTGCATTTGATATCTTTGTTATAGTAATTATGAAAAATTTTATCAAATCTGTATTGGCCACTGCCCAAAATAATTTGTAAAATTTTTTGTGGAGAGCATGGGGGCTATGTAACTAGGCTGTTTAGGTTTTTACATTGGTAACGCCACGTAGCGCTCTGTATGAAAATCACTGGCTGTGCTGTGTGCAGTCTGTGGCTGGTTTGCATTGTTGTTGGTCATTGTAGTGTTGGGAAATTGGCTGTTAACAGCGCGTAGCGTTGCGCAGTTGGAGGTGAGCCGCCAGCAGTGGTGGATGTGGGGAGAGAAATGGCGGAGTTTTGAAATTTGTAAGATTGGATGTCATGAACTGCTATATATATTATGACTTTTGAACACTATTAAGGTAAATACATTGTTTGTTCTCTATCAAAATCTTTCATTTGCTAACTATGCCTATCAGTAGTTAGTGCCTTCAGTAGTTTGAATCTTTTATTTAGCTGGCAGTAGTGGCGCTCGCTGTATTGCAGTAGCTTGAGTAACGAAGATTTTTGTTAGGTAAGTGATTTGTGAAAGATATAGTTTAATGTTAGTCAGGGCCATTCTTATGTAGGGATTATTGAAAGTCAGATTGCGTTGCGCTAAAAATATTGTATGTCAGTTTAAGCACAGTCATTTATAATTTTTCCAAGGGGAAGTTACAACAGTAAAGAAAATTTATATTATTGACAGCATCAAGCTTGGCTGGCAAGCATTTGGGAAGAATTCAAAAGCATTCAGATCAAAAATGCCAGTAAATCTGAAGAAAGCAGTATTTGATCAATGCATTCTTCCTGTGATGACGTATGGCTGCGATAGATGGACACTGAACTCATTCACAAAAGGGAAACTTAGGACAGCACAGAGAGCCATGGAGACATCAATGCTGGGCTATACAAGACAGGACAGGAAAAGGGCAGATGACATCCAGTCTGTGACGAAGGTTAATGACATCTTAGAGGGAGTAGGTTCCTTGAAATGGCAGTGGGCTGGCCACGTTGCAAGAAGAAAAGACAACAGATGGACGAAGCTAGTACTGGAGTGGAGTCCAAGAGAGCACCGGAGGCCTAGAGGAAGACCACCAGACAGATGGGACAAAGACATCAAGAAGATGGTAACACCTGGCAGAGAACTGCCCAACACCATCCCACTTGGAGAAGACTTCTGAAAGCCTACCTGAATCCACAACTCGAAGAGGCCACATCATCTAATGATTGAATTGGCTGCTGCTGCTGCTGATGATGATATACCCTCCGCCAGTCACCGTATAGATGTAGTAGGACTGGTTTTCAAATAACGTTCCACAAGTTCAGAAATGCACTCCATTATATATTGATAATGCTTCACTGAAACCAAACAACCCCATCATATATCGATAATGCTTCATTGAAACCAAACAACCGAACTTTTAAAACTGATTGTGGACCCATTAGACACAGTGACCAGGGCGAATTATTGATGATTAATTACTGAACACAAAAACACGACATGTTTGCGATATAGCGCCGAAATACAGTATAAAAATACGGATTTCGTGCTGTCAGTTGACACCTTTCTACGCCTGAGGCCGAGCGGCTCTAGGCGCTTCAGTCCGGAACCGCGCTGCTGCTACGTCGCAGGTTCGAATCCTGCCTCGGGCATGGATGTGTGTGATGTCCTTAGGTTTAAGTAGTTCTAAGTCTAGGGGACTGATGACCTCAGATGTTAAGTCCCATAGTGCTTAGATCCATTTTTGAATGCCAGAGGCACTTTTCAGTTGGTTAATGCTACTGAACGTCGTCAATTGTAACGTTACATATCTTTTCGATAATGATTCATGACTCGTGTATATTATCATTCCAGGCAATTGCACTTTTCGGTTATTACTGAACTATACTTTTCTATAAAGATACTTCCACACGATTCTTCACAGTTATTCATTCATATGGGGGACAAAACTTATAACATTATAAAAGCTGGTACTAGAGACAGGAATTCGTGTGGTGACATTATTCTGATCGTCTTTTCCGAGAATTACTTCGAGCAGATAAGAGACCAACTTGTCAAGTTAACATTTTAGATCTCCTAGCAACAAGCAGATCTGAACTTGTCGTATCGGTTAATGGTGGGAGAGGGCACCAGTGACCACGAGGCAATGATAGCATCAATTAACGAATGTTACAGGAAATAATAAAAAATAAGAGAATATTTTTGCTTCAGCTGAGTAAACAAATATTCAGTGCTGAGGACGAAGACGTGGAGCACAAACGTAGTAGACGGCAAATCGTTGAGTAAAACTGAAGTGATATCAGGTGTTCCCCAGAGAAGCGTCCTGGGACCTCTGCTGTTCCTGATCTATATAAATGACCTGGGTGACAATCTGAGCAGTTCTCTTATGTTGTTCGCAGATGATGCTGTAATTTACCGTCTAGTAAGGTGTCCCGAAGACCAGTATCAGTTGCAAAGCGATTTAGAAAAGATTGCTGTATGGTGTGGCAGGTGGCAGTTGACGCTAAATAACGAAAAGTGTGAGGTGATCCACATGAGTTCCAAAAGAAATCCGTTGGAATCCGATTACTCGATAAATAGCACAATTCTCAAGGCTGTCAATTCAACTAAGTACCTGGGTGTTAAAATTACGAACAACTTCAGTTGGAAAGACCACATAGATAACATTGTGGGGAAGGCGAGACAAAGGTTGCGTTTCATTGGCAGGACACTTAGAAGATGCAACAAGTCCACTAAAGAGACAGCTTACACTACACTCGTTAGTCCTCTGTTAGAATATTGCTGCGTGGTGTGGGATCCTTACCAGGTGGGATTGACGGAGGACATCGAAAGGGTGCAAAAAAGGGCAGCTCGTTTAGTATTATCACGTAATAGGGGAGTGAGTGTGGCAGATATGATACGCGAGTTGGGATGGAAGTCATTAAAGCAAAGACGTTTCTCGTCGCGTCGAGATCTATTTACGAAATTTCAGTCACCAACTTTCTCTTCCGAATGCGAAAATATTTTGTTGAGCCCAACCTACATAGGTAGGAATGATCATCAAAATAAAATAAGAGAAATCAGAGCTCGAACAGAAAGGTTTAGGTGTTCGTTTTTCCCGCGCGCTGTTCGGGAGTGGAATGGTAGAGAGATAGTATGATTGTGGTTCGATGAACCCTCTGCCAAGCACTTAAATGTGAATTGCAGATTAATCATGTAGATGTAGATGCAGAAACGGAGGAAATCCAAAGTCACTGATACGCGTGAGACTTGTATGTGGCAAACAGTATTTTAAGGGGTGGGAAGGGCCCATTTTGGTTGCATAGCCGCGCTAGAAAGTTAGAAAGAGACGTTCAAGACAGATTTAAGAGAAGTCAAAGCCTAGCAGACAAGTAAACATGAACGAAACGAATATGAGTGTAAGTGGACAGTGACAGAAGTGTTGAATGAGTTTTAAAGTAAGGTTTTGCCAACCGATCTGATTAAAAGCAGTAGGATGTTTTGGACTTTTGTAAAGTCACTAAGCGTACCGAAATAATCTATTCAGTCGCTCAGTGAGCACACGACACACAAATGGCGGAAAGAAATCGGAAATACTGAATTCGATCTTCCGAAATTGTTTCACCGCGGGAGATTGTAGTACGGTTCCCCCTTTCAATAATCGCACGAATGTGGAAATGTCACTTACTTAGTGATCGCGATATAGAATGCTAACTATGATCGCTTAATACTAGAAAGACTAGTGGATTATATGAGATAATAATGCGATTCTTCAGAGATTATGCGAAAGAACTAGCATCCCTTGTAGCAGTAGTGTATCACAGGTCACTGGAGCAATGAAGGATACCTAGCAGCTGGAAAAAAGACATGCGGAGAATTGATACTTGGTGTAGGGACCGACAGTTGACTCTGAGCACAGATAAACGTAACATATCACACAGACGTAAGACAAGAAATCCAATACTGTATGATTAAAATATTGGCGACAAATCACTACCTTAAAGCACCTAAGAATAACCATCTGGAGCGACCTTGTACTAAAATTAGTATAATGGGCTCACAGAACAAAACTGTAGGAAAAACAGATGCCAACCTGAGTTTCATCGAAAGCTCTTAAGGGAGTGTAGATCGTCCACGAAAAAAATGGCTTACAAAATACTTATTCGGTCGATTATTGAGAGTTAATCAGTCTGGGGCCCTTAGGGGACCGTCGGAAAAGAGAACGTACTTGGTATTTAACCGCTCATACACAGCAGATGAGAAGGTTAAAACAAATTTTTCTTATAAAAAGTTATTGCTGGTTTTTTAGGAACAACACATATCCGTTACAAGTGCCTAACTTTTAACGCAAAACTTAAATGTCATTACATGTAAGACACTGCTCATTCGTACTCTGAGAGTACATGTCTATAGTCAATTCACCATGTCTTTCTAAAACTGTGGCATTCTTCATGCAACCATTGGGAGCAGTTATCACATTTAATCCAGTCTTCTGTGATAGGTGCCTCGTAGACTTCAGGACACCCTGAGCAATTCAAACCATCAGATCCTTCCTTGGATTTGGACCTGACTGTTCCTGAAGATAATGGTGGGGTTAACTCCAAGATTAGCCCTAGAGATACTGCGTTGTTCAGTACTGGTATTTTGTCTCTTCTTGGTTTTGTCTGGTTTAGCTTTTTTTTAACAATGCATTTTTGTACCGAGACCCAGACAAAATCTCGGATTTTTTGTCATTTTATTCTTTGTTGTGAGTCATTATACTTTGGCATTGCATACATACTAGACAGGACCTGTTCATAGTTCGGCACTCCGAACTTCATTTGTGTCACGTACTTGGGTTTCTCCTGTCGACTGCACAGACAAATCACATGTCACTAAGGAGCAGCGTTTGTCTGCCGGCACCTGTTGAACTCCTTCGCCTTATTCAGTTGTTGGAAATTCGACTCTCTCAGTGATTTCTGATGGAACAAAGGCTTCTGCTGTGAAGACACCCAGATTGAACTGGAATATTCCCGTTGCCTCGAAATATTTCTCAGCTGTTTGGATTGCGGCTACTCTAGAATACGCAGCTCGAAACAACACACTCATATCTGTCTGTGTAATGGGCCTTCCTGGATTAGTAACCGTTAGAAACAAAGAGGGAAAGGAGAGAGGGGTGTTGCGGGGGTGTCGATGGTCAAACCCAGGACATTAGATGGCCGCGCCGCTTCTTGTCAGGAGGCTGAGCAAGTTCTAAAGGGTCAAGGGGCAGTGCAGAGTGATACAGCGGAATCCGGAAGTATTCCTTTATTCACATAATTTACAGTACTACGATGGGTGCAGTGAAGTGTCGGCGTGCCGTCCACAGCGTTGTCCCACGAGTCCAGCAGGCTCAGCAACTCCTGGTATGCCGACACCACTTCTCCATCATCAAGGCCACTCAGCTGGAAGTCGGCCGCACTCTACCTGGTCACCACTCACTGAGGCGTCGTGTCTTGCGTCGCATAGCTGCCCTCGATACCGGAGACTGCCACAGTCCCTGGTCCTCGCCGCCCTCCAACCTGTTTGGCCTGTTCTGTCCGACCATGGGACGAAGGTGGTTGTACTGGTAACCCGTGGCCCTCGGCCACTGCTGCTCCCAGGACAGGACCGGACTCAAACTCGCGTCCTCCTGGATGCTGTGCAGCAACTTACTGCTAGTGGTGCTTGCCGGGTGGCAACACCCGCCGCCGACTCCGGCGCTGCCGCAGCGCTGCCACGCCTCTGCAGCGCACACCTCGCCCGGACCCTGGTACGCCAGGTGGGAAGCGAACATGGCCCGTCCTGGACCCGCTGCAGACCGCCTGTCACTGCCCTCCTTCAGGAAGACCGTGCAGTCTCCAAGTACCAGGCTGCCATTCTGTCCCGTGCCAGTGTTGCATCTCTGGAGGCGTAATACAGCCCAAACAATTACAGAGAAATAAAATACAGGTTTACATTGAATATTTACAACATCGCTGCCAGACTGGCCCCTATAAGCGTAGACCAGCACATGTCCGACCCGACTCTCGACTGACCTGGCACACCCCCTCAAGCTAAAAGTGCCTGACTATTTATACTGCTTTTCCCCTCGCTTCTGACATAATGTCAGAGAGATGGTTCAAAACGGTTCAAATGGCTCTGAGCACTATGGGACTTAACATCTATGGTCATCAGTCCCCTAGAACTTAGAACTACTTAAACCTAACTAACCTAAGGACAGCACACAACACCCAGCCATCACGAGGCAGAGAAAGTCCCTGACCCCGCCGGGAATCGAACCCGGGAACCCGGGCGTGGGAAGCGAGAACGCTACCGCACGACCACGAGATGCGGGCATAATGTCAGAGAGAGACAGAAACTATGGCAGGGGTAAATTCCAATACGTCAGCCACTTTGACATCGCCACTCCCGGCTCTGGCCTACTGCTTCACCTCATACACCGCAATAACTTAAAGCAACGCTGCAGTTCCCTGCCTCGCTGTTGCTTCATTCCAAACAAATCGTACGTGCAATACGCCGCTACAGCTCGGCGCCATGTTTACCTTGTCTAGCCTACTGGCTGCCGATTATTACCACACACTGCAAGCGGCCCCAGACTTCATCGCCCAACCGCGCCTTTACTGAATTTTAACAAAATTCTCCTTTTCTACGACTAAGATTAATACTAGCGTAGCATGGGGAGGGTTAGGGCGGGCGCACACGGGAGACTTTTTGTCGCGCAACTGTCTCGTCTTTTCCACAGAGTCTGTACAATCATATGTAAGAGCGCACACGAAGCGACACAACTTCTGGCCGCCGACAGAAGGGCGACGCAACTGTCTCCGTACTGTCTCCCCTCCCACAGGTTATATGTGCGCGCGCACATGGGAGACGATGAAGTTGCCGTCTCTGTTGTCTGCAGTTGGAAGCTCTGAAGTTCGTAAAATGCCTGTTGGGAGGGATGAAGACATCAATAGTGAATTGCTCATGAAGTAGAAAAGAGGCCTGAATTGTTCAATAAAACTTTAAAAGATTATTCTGACGCTAATTTGAAAAGCAAACTATCGGAAGAAGTGTGTGTAAACGTGTGGAGTACGATCTGTGGACAATTCTCTACAGAACAAAGAAAAACAAGCAGGTAAGGTTTAATTTTACAAAGTTGCTTTTATTGACATATTTTTAACATTGTCAAATGGTTCAAATGGCTCTGAGCACTATGGGACTCAACTTCTGTGGTCATTAGTCCCCTAGAACTTAGAACTAGTTAAACCTAACTAACCTAAGGACATCACACACATCCATGCCCGAGGCAGGATTCGAACCTGCGACCGTAGCAGTCGCACTTTAACATTGTTATTATATTACACTTTAATAATGTTTTGTGGATAGAACAAGTAATTTCAGTGTTGTTGAGTCGTAGTGAAATCAGAGTCTATCGTAATGCCACGGAACAGATCCTCTCTCTCTCTGCAGTGGACATTCATAAGCCACATCTGTAAAGTTGACTCCATATCTTCTGCGCACAAAATTGTGGAGCACACAACATGCTTTGATTACTGTATCACAGAAATCGATGGTAACATCAAGAGGTCTATTGAAAATACGCCATTTGTTCGGCAGTATGCCAAATGTGCATTCAACCATATGACGAGTAGTTGTATGCTTTACAGTCGAACATTTTCTTTAAAGTAGTTAGCGTTTTTTTAGCAAATGGGCGCAAAATGTGCCTCGATAAACCAAAAGCTTCATCAGCAACCAAACAAAAAAGCACTGGTTTGCATTCTGGATCGTTAGGCAATGTTCGGTCGTTCGGTATGTTCAGAAGGTTACGTTGCAGCTTTTTGCCCATATTCGAATTATTAAAAGCTAAGGAATCACCTGCTGCTCCACTTGCACCAACATCTATGAAGACAAATTGACATTCAGCATCGACCCATGCCATCAACACCACAGAAAAGAATTTTTTGTAATTAAAATATTCTGAGCCAAAACTTTGAGGTTGTATTATTCGAATATGTTTTGTATCTATAGCACCTCTGATGTTGGGGAAATGGGTATTTTTATAGAACTGTTCAGCAATGTGCAACCACTCTTCTTCACATGTCTCTGGCATAACCGTAGGGTGCAAAACATTCCATATTTCAGTGCATGGTGCTTTCAGTATTTTGCGGATTGTGCTAGCACCAATCAGGTAGTTATATGAAAGATCGTTGAAACTTGATCCAGTTGCTAGATACCTGAAAAGAAATTATAATAATTTATGAAGTTTCGTAAATGATTTAAAGTAATTGAATTACAATAGTTTTAATTTTTATTTCATGAAAATAAATTAAAATCTACAACAATGTCAAGCGTTTCAATTTACTGTCTTTGTTTCCTAGGAACGCTGGTACAACGAAGATGGAAAAGTCTAAGAACATGATTTGCAAGAGAATTGCGTGAGCAAAAATCGGCCAGCCGGAAAGCGCCGAAAGTAGAAATTTTACGGTAGCTTTTATTTCTTCTACCAACCGTAGAAGTACGTGAAACAAGTGGAAATGCTGAACCAGTAGTAAGGGATGAGGAACCTGAGGAAACAAAGCACGTTCAAAGGCCCCCCATTGTTCGTTCTCCACATACCTCCAACAATCCAAATAATTAGAAGAAGAGCTATGAAGAAACTTTACTCGATATACTTTGAGAGAAGACAGAAACTGCTTAATTAATGGATGACCCTGCAACACATTTTGAATTGTCTGTTGTACCTATGCTGAAAGCAATACCCACACACCGAATGATCGATGCACAAATTGAGATGCTTCAGGTAATAAGACGTTTCCAGAACACGCGTCTACCAAATGACACATGTGATAGTTTCAGTGATGACGTTCGGTATTCTAGCCTCTCCACCCCTTCGCGAGTGTTTACTGGAACATCTACGTATTTCTGACAATCAACCTATCGTTGGAAACAGCTCGTACACCGTCCTTACTTCTCCTCATTATTGCACAGTGTAAACCCATACCTGACTAATTTTTCTGTGCCTTCAGATGAATCAGAAACTATGCCGATGTCACTACACGGAACAGCGTTTAAACTTTATAGCTGCACTCATTTTCTGCCGTTTCAGTCAGTTGCTTTGGACATATTTCATAGAAAATGTAACGATTACTGACATTAACTGGTTTTCTCGAATAATAAATAATATCAAACTAAATAAAAAACATGTAATTTCACTTAACCTATCTTAACGTAACACCGAGCCTCTCTTCTGGTGGAATCGCCAGTCGCATATTTGTATTTTGTTAGGTGATGGTAGGTCCCAGAATTGTGTCTAGCTCCTCAATTGACGTTACACTCGTGTGGAAATAACTGAAGAATTTCTCTGGGTAACATCTTAGCTCTTGATTTTTTTTTAATATATTATTATCGAGTTGAGCCTCTATGGACTGCGTGGTAACAACCAATTTCATTTTAGTGTCTAGGTCTTGTCTTTGTTCCAGCTTTGACTTCCTGCCACTAACTGCTGAGCCCACCAAAAAGTGCCTGTTTATGCTCTTTGGATATTGGTCCTCTCCGTTTTTGGACGTTGTTGCCATTTTAAAACCTTGGTAGTTGTTCACCAATCTTCTAAATTTATTCCTGTCAGGAATTTCTCTCTCTGAGATACCAGTCTGCTCTTGAAATATTAAAGTGAATTTCCCTTTATTTAGTCTTTCAGACATAAGCGGGTAAACCCAATACTTCCTTTTCCGTTGCTTTGTCCTCTGTCGAATGATAAGAGCACAAAACACTACATCTCTGTGCACTGGTCGACTGCACAGCAAAAACTCTTGAAAATGGGTCCGCTGTCAGGAAACATTTTCTCATCGTGTGGGAGCTCTCAAAAACCGAAGCTACAGGAAAGCAACAAAGACTAAACGGTTACGCGACAGTAAGTCTTCCGTGTGCGCCCGCCATTAAGGCTAGGCGCAAATTGAGAAGCGTATAGCACGTGTGACGTGACACGACACTGCAGCGCGACACGCACGTGCCGCACGGGTCACGCGGGTCCAGCGCATATTGCGACGCGTACACCATACTTCGCACGCGCCGACTGGCGACGCTCTGCGCTAACAGAACCGAAGCGCGCGCAACCTGTTATCTTTCTCAAACGATTTTACAGAAACTATTCTCTGAAAATATATGATTTTTGCCTTCCTTGTAGCGTTATATGTCAGCTTCGTGCCCATCACCTTGCTAATGACCATTCTTATTGTGATGTACACATTTTAGTAAGACACTACGCAAAATTCAAAAAGTTTGCAACAAAAATTAGGGGTCGCTATGATTTTGCGTTTGGTACGTATTACACCATATGTTGCTGGATATGAAATTTAGCTAACATGCTGAATTTTTGTTTAGACTTGGGAGGAGATCTATATCTGCCTCCGATCTCGAGAAAATGAATCCCACGTAGCGCGCTCACTTCCGATCTCACGCCCGCGAGAATAAAATACTTGCAACATCTCTCGTATCTCCTAAACTGCTCGAGACATCGAAACGAAAGTTTGGCGAATGATAGCACACAAGGAGGAAAGACTTGCCAATTATTAAACACACAGAACTTTCTTATCTATGGCGATATATCACTACTTATACTTCTTTTTTTATTTATTTCACTCCAGTGACTGTAATTTTTTAAGAGTTATCGACAGCTAGCGAAACAAGAGCTTCCTAGTATGAAAATAAACATGAAATTTCTTCTTTTATGTTACTGCAAACCGATACTATGAGGTTTTTCGTAAGCTATTGAGCTCTGTAATTGTTAATTACTTGTTTAATGAGGCCCTACGTTTCGGAATTCTGTATCAATAGCTGCTGTGAGATGAGTTTGGCAAATTACATTGTGACAAATAAAGTACAATTAAACCAGTCACCAAGAGAAATGTGGCCTTTACTCATAAATGGTGATGCTTCTTCGAATGAGAAAAGGTTAACAACTCACACAAAAACAGATTGGCAATTCTGTTGGAATTTTGGTGGAATCCCCGTAACCCATCGTATTTTTAACACTGAGCGACGGGAATGGAAACTTACCAAAGGATTTTATTCCTTCTCTTGATCTGAGCAGTATTAAAATAATGACAAGCGTTCCTTCAGGCGGAATGATAGGCACATGCCAGATACTGTTTACTCACCTAGGGCTTGGCAAACTGACAATGCGTGATCGCGAATAAAATAGTTGTTATTGAGAAAAATAAACAATTGATCTGTCGCACAACACAATGGTCAGTGTATTGTCAGCAGCTAAGGATAATGCGCGTGACAGGAATGCACAAGTTAGCCAAGTGTGCCTTGTGAGATGGAGTTCGAAAAACATTGTCATGAAAGTAGATCTGCCTTTGTCAGCAGCACATTTCAACAAATTAAATATATCTAATCATAACACTCTTTTAGGATATTCCTACTTTCGTAATAATACCAACCATTTTCTTCATTTGTGTAGCCTGTTGTTGTATAATTAGTTTATTAATGCTGATAATGTCCATGCAACAATTGAAATGCTTTTTCTCATCACGGCGAACCAATTAAAACATTGTCATTTGTGACTGCTTTTCGACTGTTTCTAGCTTGCAGTGGAAATATGTTGTTCAAATGCATGTAGTACAGTGTGTCGTATTACATTATTACATACATATAAGAGTAATCACAGTGAAACTTCTATACTTCAGATCTTGGACGCTTTTTACAATGATACAAAACACTCACTCTGAAATGCTTGGGGTTGCATTGCACACCCTGCAAACCTTCAATCTACTTGTGAATCACGGAAATAATGCACTACACTGATGTACAGACACGCAAACAACTCGTAAATTACCTACATAATACGTTACACAGCACACAGATGTGCAAACTACTCGTAAATCACCAAAATAATGCACGACACTGATGTGCAGACACAAAACAACTCGTAAATTACCTAAATAATGCAGTACACAGCACAAAGACCAGCAAACTATTCGTAAATCACAGAAATAATGCAGTACACTGATGTGCAGACACAAAAACAACTTGCAAATTATCAAAATAATGCATGTGAAACGCTTTGCAGACACACTTGCTAATTGTAAGCTGTCCAAATAATGCATTGCACAGCCCACAGACACACAAACAACTCGTAAATTGTCAAAAAATAATGCATGTAAAAGGCTCTGCAACCACGCGCACAACGCTTAAACAGCCGAAAATAATGCAGTGCACGAACACTCAGTGCATGTAAAAAACGCTTTAGAACTATCCTCAACTGCGACATATCAGACAACTGTTCCAACGTGTGCATGTATCGACACAGCCGTGAGCCACCCCAGCACAGACTAAAGCATGGGGCGCGAGCCACTTCTCTCACGTTGCTGCCACCTACAGCAAGCAGGTGAAAGTCATGTCTATTTTCGAGTGTACAATGAGACTTCTTCGAGTGTTACACTGATGTCACATGCCTATGTCTCTGGCACACACGTGTTTACTGTTGCTGGCGTGAAGGCTCTGGCTGTGGTCCAGCAATGACCTAATTGCTGAGTGACTCATCCTCGCAGACACATCTAAAAGGTTCTCAATGTTATACTGATGCCACAGGTCGCGCTATAGAAATCTGTGCAATGCTTCCCAGAACAGCACAGGGTGTATTGTTGACAAAGATTCTAACGGGACATGCGAGACGCTTCTAGCTGCACATGTGTTTACTGTGGCTGAATGCATAGTTTGAAGTTCAGCATCAAGTGAGAGTTGTCTGACTTGCTACTCACCTTCGCAGGTGCAGCTGGAAGTTTCTCAATGTTATACTGATGTCACGTGGCTATGTAAATAAGAGCCAAGTCTACCTCTCAGAAATAGTAAAGTACCACAAAAATAGTTAACGGGCGCTTTTGTAGGAGCTTTTGTGATGTCTCAGCTTACCTGCATGGAAATTGTTGCCGTAACAGGAGCTGTTTACGAAAATAGCTCAGAATAACACCAAATGCATTCTTCCTGATGGTCCTAACATGGCACCCCATCTGTTGAGTGGCGCCCTTCCTGGGAATCATAAAGTCTTGCTTTCAACATACGTCTCACTGCTCTGTAGAGGCTCCTACGTCCCAGCACAAACGATGTCTTGTGAATGAACTACGCATTCTGATTGGCTGTTACTGAATTTACCTGCTTAACTGCTGATGCTGCCATTGTGGAAGCACTGTCCTCCTTTTTCCTTCTGCAGACAAGACTTACAGTGGCAAAACTATTTTATACAGAACGCCATATTGCACTGACAGTTAAACCCTGCAAAGTGGCCTAGAGATTGTCAACTATGGAAAGACTCTTACTCAATTACACTGCTCTAGCACTAAGAACGGAAGCTTGAATATTTAAGTGTGAAACCGATCTCCAACCCAGCAATATATCACCACATACCGTGTGGATGTAGTAAACATACAATCCGTATCCTGCGCCACACAAAATCGCCCTTTTGCATCATTCATATAGCTATCAACCGTCAGACACTCGTACATACACCACGAAGACAGACAACACCGCACTAGATATTTTCCTGCAGTCGATGGTCACAAGTCACCAGCTTCCGATGCATGACCAGAGTGCTCTCGGCGGACCAAAGTCACCCTCCAACCTGTTGTATAAATATGGGCCACACAGGCGTCACTGTTTTTCGTCCCAACCTGCTTGCTTGTTTTCTACACCAGTCTCCAGACGCTGGGATTACAACAACACATGTATTTTCACATGGTTTGCCAGAATATCATACAATTATCACGATACTTCACGGTGTCAAGCACATAGCAATATTGCTTGCTTAGCAGTATCACTTGCGCAGTATAATTTCGAAGACACTGACCAGAAATTATTCCTCTAGAAACCCGAAACGTTAGCTAAAATAGAGCAAACGCATTGCAAATGTGGAATGTGTGGCTGGTGATGACTGGATGCAATCGAGTACAGTGCTATACCATTCCTCCCGATCAGAAATATAGTGCATTTGCGCTATGCGTTGGCAGTTGTAATACATTAACAAGCAGTTTTAGAACACGGAACGAGAGGTTATGCCAGGTTTGCTTGTGTAGAAGTGACATAAAATCGATAGAATTCCGAAAAAATGGTAAAATACATATAAATTGAGGGAATATACACCGAAATGCAGGGAAATTAAGGAAGTACTTGTGTGTCTTTGGGTTGGCGCAGAACAATTCTTGTACATGTGAACAAGTATGCGACAGCAAGAGAAATCCGAGAAGCAAATGGAACCAGGGAAGCAGTCACTTTTTTCTATCGAGTCAGCATTCTACTGTATGTCTGTTGAGGTAACAGTAATAAACACGAGTTGACTACTGTGTTTGACGCTTTTCAGGAAAAGAGAGAGTTATCTATCTCTCACTTTACATGCATCTGCGTTAAAGGATAACAGAGAGTGGAGGGGATGATCGATTGAGATGGAGCTGTAACAAGATACGATTTAATGGCAGACTGATGATGCATTCTAGAGAGGGAATGTTGCTGCAGGTCATTTGACCATTTTTTTCGCTGTTGCATCGGTCGTGTGACATAGCCTGCGTTCGACTCGATGCAATCACGTGTTCTGTATGTTGTGACTTAGAGCACTGTCTACTTGTGATCGATAACAGCAAACCTCTCGGTCATTAGAGAACTTCCATCTCATGTGTGATGCAATGTGAATACACTGTTTCGACACATTCCTCTAAACGAACGAAGATTTATGCGATATACTCCACTTCCCTGTCGCATCTAGGAGAGTAAAATCGCGACTTCAGTTTCATAACTATGATGGTTCTAAGTTAGCAATATGTGTTTGTGAGACACTGCAACCACCGTGCATACATCTGCTTCACAGATGTGCTGTTTACAGCGTTAGTGGCGGCATGATGTCTAATTTCACATGTCGGACGCCGCTGCTACGCATTTATCTGTTTCCTTGTACGAGGTATTCTCGGTTACTAACTGTTATTTTGTATAGGACTGATGTGGGCATAGTATAATTTCTGAACTGTGATCGGGTGTGAGCAGTGGACACTATACATCTCTGGAAAGCTATATTGCGCATGTATCACACAGAGCTGATGCTTTAAGGAAGTAATATTTTCATTTTACAGTTTGTTACCGTAGTTCGTCATAGAGAAACCTGCAAGAAGAATATATCTCATGCACTGCACATATATTTCTTACAGTGGGAGATTATCAGCGCTGCATTCCACATGACTGATAGATCGGAAACTGAAGCAATCTAACGTTATAGCCTGTTTTAAGTGCAGAACCGTGTAGCCTTAGGAGTGCGATTGTTCATGTTCTGTCGTACCAATACCCTCCTGGTACTGATCCTAGATACTTTAAAATTGATTGCATAGTTGATTTACATAAAATGCTTTGAACTCCAGCCGTCTGGATCTCTATCACGCATAGAAACCACCCATTTCTTGTTCTTCTTAATCGTCTGCTACTACAACACTTTCAAATTTGTAACTATACACTGGTAAGGGGTGCTAACCTCCTCAATATGGCGTGTCTGGAGAAATCTTGTGTATTTGGACGGGCGAGGACTTAGCATGGTCCATTCATTCATGAGACGTGGAATGTAGCAGTCTACTGCTAGCCAGCTGCAGATTAAATCGGTAATGGTGCTGCAAGGTGGGTTGGTCAAAGACAGTGCGAGGGAGTCTTTCAGTCTCTAATTTTATCCTAAGACTGCGAGAATTGTCTGTAACTCCCATCCGCATAGAGACAGATCATAAATTATGCACTATGCTCGAGGTGCTAGAAATTTGTAGAGCACTGTCTGGTATATTTTGATGATGTATATGTTCGGTAATTAACAAGGAATGGACACACTGCACAGTCATCTGTCTACATTGCATGGGGCTTAATTATGAAATGAAAATAATTCTAATTTTAGTAGCTGACTGTCCGGTTACGCAGTCTCGTAACCGGTTGGCCCTGACTAGTATTACTCCGCAATCTGACTGCATAGAATAACAACAAAGAATGAAACGAAATTTCCGTTGACACAATTAATTAATTAAGTCCCCAGCAATTATAGAAGCTACGAAACAACAAAGCACAAGTGTAACTGTTCTGTGTGTGGAAGTGTGATTCAACGAAAACATCTGGCACAGTTCTTCCTCAATACGACAAGATGCTTTAAACGCCATTTACAATGAAGTAATTAAAAAAACCAGAAATACTATGATTGCACATAGAAACCAGAATTACACTCTATTACATGAACACAAACCAGATGCTTTGTTGACTGAATCTGTGACCAAGAGGCATTGTTAGTTAGGAAACTTGAAATAAAAAAAAAATACCTTCATATGTATTGACGAAAAATACACTCTGATCATTACAACATCCCCAATCGAACAGCATCGGTTGTCTAGCCCATCAGAAAAACTGCACACGACATGCTCACAACTAGTACTGCTATCGACATCCTCTCAACAAGCACTGACCACGGCAACCTCAGAACTACTACTGCCCACAGCAACTTCAGAACAAGCACTGCCAGTGGAGGCGGCGGAATAAAACTCTTTGGCGCAATCTCTGGCGCTGTGACTCAGTGTAGCCACCTTTCAACATTCACAATGATACTCGCAAAGTGGGGAATGGGTGGTTTAGTGATGATACTGAAACTGGGGAACATGCTGTCGCAACATTGGTTGGTGTTGAAATTACTGTAAAATTGCTAAAATTGTCAACACTATGAACTGTGATGCATATTATTACAGTACATCAATGGTGTCTTTTCCAACCCATCCATCCACTGGTACGTTGTTGGTTACCACATAATGATTGATTGATATTGTTTGTTTGAGATGGAGAAAGAGTTTTGGTGGAGGGGCAACATCTTCTGGGGATGGCTAGCACCAAAACAGTGATCGCATACATGACTGCAATAAGAGGAATCAGTCAAAATGGAACTCAGAGTCATCAGCTATTCCGTAACTGTGACAGATGAGTTTAAATGTAGAGGTCATCATTCACCTTGGGACCGCAGTTTGGAAACGCTGCACAACACCGCCAAACTCATCCAGTTTCTTTATGTTGTAAATGTCTTTTATTTAAAAATCATCCAGGGTGTGTGGTGTGTTATGGCACCAGTAGTAACAACATGATTTACACCAATCGATGACTTGTTTTCTGTGAGAGGCAATGGATCAGAACGTGTTAATGTCAGTTTAGAATCTGACACAGACCTTGAAGTCGTGGTGGAGGAACAAAATGTATGGTAGTGTACACAGCGTGTTACGTTAGAAAAAGAGCAATGTTTCAAACTATGACACAGGGTCACAGGGAGAGTCTGTTGTGACTTATAGTATAGTGCGGTCATCATCTTACAATACAGGTTATGAAATTTTAAACTGGCCTGTGCAATGGATCAATACCTGTATATTTAACAGGATCATCACATGTGCTCGATGCCAGCATGCAGACGGTGTTTGTTCAAATGGTTCAAATGGCTCTGAGCACTATGGGACTTAACATCTGTGGTCATCAGTCCCCTAGAACTTAGAACTACTTAAACCTAACTAACCTAAGGACATCACACACATCCATGCCCGAGGCAGGATTCGAACCTGCGACCGTAGCGGTCACACGGTTCCAGATTGAAACGCCTAGAACCGCACGGCCACACCGGCTGGCGACGGCATTTGTTTTCGATATATGGGAGGAGAGTGATGCAGTAAAAATCTTATGGACTTCTCTATCGGATGAAGTTAGTGTATATTTTATAGTTCATAAGATTTCTCTGTTGGGTGGTACAGAATAACGATGATAGCATGTTGGGGAGATAAACGTGAGCCGGCCGCGGTGGTCTCGCGGTTCTAGGCGCGCAGTCCGGAACCGTGGGACTGCTACGGTCGCAGGTTCGAATCCTGCCTCGGGCATGGATGTGTGTGATGTCCTTAGGTTAGTTAGGTTTAAGTAGTTCTACGTTCTAGGGGACTGATAACCACAGCAGTTGAGTCCCATAGTGCTCAGAGCCATTTGAACCCATTTTTGAGATAAACGTGAGTGGGCGCTGAGGGACGCGGATCTGCATCAGACAGGAGTACCTGTATGTAGTTTGGCTATGCACCACACTGCAGTAGCAAAATCCTCATCCTTCTCCTAGTTCCCATGTCTCTTTTTCTACCTTGTGTTGCAGGAGCAGGCTTCGCTTGGCGGTGACCTCACACATCGTACACTGTTGGCGGAGCTACGACAACAGCTTCCCCTTTCCACCAAATGGTCACTCTGTTTCTACATGGGTTGCAGAAGGTGGTAGATACAGCTCTCTCCAACTTCTGCTCAGTTCCGACTTAAATTGGGACAATCACATATGCAAAGCTACAGAAATGGCAGCAGTTGCAAGAGACATAGGGACTATCTAAAATTTTACTATAGCAGACAAGTTCGAAAAAGATGACTCGTTTTCAGATATGAGAGTGCCAGAAATATGATTCACTAGTGGCTGCAATCATTAAAGGACTTCTCCATCAGATAAAATGCTGATATGTGGTTGAATGGAAAGACTTGATTCCAAATCATAGACATCATTTCTACCAGAAAGTGCAACACTAGAGATCCGACAATCTAGTGAACATTTCTTATGATCTCAATCAGCACACCATCTACTGTTTGTGATCCTTCTCAATCAACCATCGCCTATAACTCAGTGGACGTATCAGCAAACTTCTGACATGGCATCAGGACAGAATATGTTAAAAATACTGGAGAAGTATCTACGCCAGCAGGAGGGAATTGCAAATACTGGTTTCATACCACTTTCCTTAGCAGATTCACTTTCTAAATTCTGTAATTTTATTTTGGGGTTGCACTATCGGCGACGTGTTACCGCACTTTTGGTCTAATGATATTCACTTCAGCAGTCACCGTGTATATTCAGTGTCGCGATATTTGTCTGGAAAACCACTCCATTCGGAGGTAATGCCATACCTCGATTTATAAAGCCAGTACTGCTTTGAACATGGATACTCGTGTGCGTCTGTAGAACCAAGACCACTTGTGGCAGTAACATGTAGCAGCAGTTGCGATCGTGTTTCTTGACATCTGGCAGTTTGTAAGACACTTACGCCTCTCTTTCTAAGACACAGTGGTACCACTCGCAAGAAAGACTTATGAGATATGTCTGTCCGTCGTTGATTTTTGGTCAGTATTGTTTCGTATCGCCAGCAATCAGTTATTAGCCAAGTATTATACTCAGTAGTAGGGGATGTGTGATAGGTTCGCCTTGAGCATCAGGCTTATAAAGTATGCGTTTGTGTTCCGACATGTGCAAAGGAAATGACTATGTCCAGTCGTAAGGAAGGTACGGATCTGAGATGGAATAATGTGACAGCATAGGGAAGAGTATTTAAAAGTCATAAGGATTGTACAGATATTTCTATTTCTGGTGCCACAGCCGTCAGCAGGGCGTATTTCCGATACTTCACTCATTGTCAAATATCGTTCAACTGAGACCGCAATCGTAACATTTAATTTTAAGTATAGCGATCAAATACACATGTGACAAATTTCCTAGGACGATTCTGTGTAGGGGTGCGTGGCGAGCTGGCGGTGGCCTGTGGCGGGAATGATTCACATTTCCCGTTAACGGCAGGAGCTGTCAGAAAGGAAAGGCCTGTTGGGATGCAGGAATGTAGTTCACTTAACTGTGTCATCCTCTAGACGGCTGAATAGCGAACTAATACTTAATATGTGTTTGACAGCATTTGTGATGGTGTGGAAATTTGAGAAGATGCAATATGGACATGTGTTTGCGCTGGACCATTATTCCCTCCCATGTAAATTGTCTGATTGACTGCTTCTTCATATTTCCCATCTTCGGTTGAGAGTACATCGATTGTGGTGTGTGTTGAGTGCATCTAGCAGGTGAAAGACGTGTGGAAGACACGTTTGCTGGTTCTCTAGACATGGATAACACCTTAGTTGAATCTGTAAATTATAAGGATGATTTGGAATCTGTTATATCGCCGACATTGCTATTCGCGAGTGGAAATATCAGTTTCCTCTAATTTTTTCGAGGTTTCACGTAAAGGCCTTCGCAGACGAGATTAGTTTCTAGTTACTCAGTGGTTTACAGCATGCAGCACCTAGCTACAGTTTTGGGTTTCTAGAGAAATAATTTCTGGTCTGTATCTTCGAAATTATACTGCGCAAGCGATATTGCTATGTGCTTGATATCGACAAATATCACGAAAATGGTATGATATGCTCGCAAACCATGTGAAAATACATGTGTTCTTGGAATCCGAGAGTCTGGTGATTGGTCTAGGAAACAAGCAAGCAAGCAGGTCGGGACCAGAAATCGTGATGCCTTTTTGCCAAGGGGAACCAACCCAGCCTTTGTACAACAGTCTTCGCGCTATATGGACGAGTGTCTCTCGAAAATGGCATGATATTCTGGCACATCATGTGAAAATGGTTCAAATGGCTCTGAGCACTATGGGACTTAACATCTGTGGTCTTCAGTCCCCTAGAACTTAGAACTACTTAAACCTAACTAACCTAAGGACATCACATACATCCATGCCCGAGGCAGGATTCGAACCTGCAATCGTAGCAGTCGCGCGGTTCCCGACTGATGCGCCTAGAACCACTTGGCCACCGCGACCAGCACATCATGTGAACTTACATATGTTCTTGTAAGCCTAGAGTCTGGAGATTGGCGTAGAAAACAAGCAAACAAGCAAGTCAGAACCAGAAAAGGTGACGCCTGTGTGCCAAGGGGAAACGAGCCCATCTTTGTACAAGAGTTCGGAGAGTGACTTCAGTCCGCCGAGGGCACTCTAGTCATGCGTTGGAAGCTGATGACTTGTGACCGTCAGCTGCAGGGAAATATCTAGTGCTGCAAGGAGTATATATGGGTATATACGGTGCTGTCTGTCTTTGCGGTATATGTACGAGTGTCTGGTGGACGATAGCTATATGAATGGTGCAAAAGGGGCGATTTTGTATGGCGCAGGATATGGATTGTATGTTTACTACATCGACACGGGACGCGGTGATATACTACCGCGTTGGAGCTCGGTTTCACACTAAAACATTCAAGCTTCCGTCCTCAAAGGTAAACGGTGTAATTGAATAAGAGTCTTTCCGTAGTTGATGATCTGTAGGCCACTCTGCAGGGTTTATCTGTCAGTGCAATATGGCGTTCTGTACAATATAGTTTTGCCATTGAAAGTCTTGTCTGCAGAAGGAAAAGGAAGGACAGTGCTTCCACGCCGGCAGCATCAGCAGTTTAGCGGGTAAATTCAGTAACAGCCAGTCAGAATGCCCAATTCATTCACAAGACCTCCTTTGTGCTGGGACGTAGGAGCCTTTACATAGTGGTGAGAATATTTACCGTTTCTGAGACGTATGTTGAAAGCAGGACATTACGATTTCCAGGAAGAGCACTATGTGACAGACGGGATGTCACGTTAGAATCATCAGGAAGAAGTGCATTTGGTGTTATTCTGAGCCGGCCGGAGTGGCCGAGCGGTTCTAGGCGTTTCAGTGTGGAACCGCGCGACCGCTACAGTCGCAGGTTCGAATCCTGCCTCGGGCATGGATGTGTGTGATGTCCTTAGGTTAGTTAGTTTTAAGTAGTTCTAAGTTCTAGGGAACTGATGACCACAGCAGTTGAGTCCCATAGTGCGCCGAGCCATTTGAACCATTTGATATTCTGAGCTATTTTCATAAACAGCTCCTGTTGTTGTTGTTGTTGTTGTGGTCTTCAGTCCTGAGACTGGTTTGATGCAGCTCTCCACGCTACCCTATCCTGTGCAAGCGTCTTCATCGCCCAGTACTTACTGCAACCTACATCCTTCTGTATCTGTTTAGTGTATTCATTTTTTTACCCTCCACGCTGCCCTCCAATACTAAATTGGTGATCCCTTGATGCCTCATAACATGTCCTACCAACCGATCCCTTCTTCTAGTCAAGATGTGCCACAAACTTCTCTTGTCCCCAATCCTATTCAATACCTCCTCATTAGTTATATGATCTACCCATCTAATCTTCTGCATTCTTCTGTAACACCACATTTCGAAAGCTTCTATTCTCTTCTTGTCCAAACTATTTATCGTCCATGTTTCACTTCCATACATGGCTACACTCCATACAAACACTTTCAGAAATGAATTCCTGACACTTAAATCTATACTCAATGTTAAATTTCTCATCTTTAAAAAAGCTTTCCTTGCCATTGCCAGTCTACATTTTATATCTTCTCTACTTCGACCATCATCAGTTATTTTGCTCTCCAAATAGCAAAACTCCTTTACTACTTGAAGTGTCTCATTTCCTAATGTAATTCCCTTAGCATCAGCCGACTTAATTCGACTGCATTCCATTATCCTCGTCAAGGCAACAATTTCCATGCAGGTAAGCTGAGACATCACGAAAGCTCCTACAAAAACGACCATTAACTATCTTTGTGGTACTTTACTATTTCTGAGAGGTAGACTTGGCTCTTATTTACATAGCCACGTGACGTCAGTATAACATTGAGAACCTTTTAGCTGCACCTGCGAAGGTGAGTAGCAAGTCAGACATCTCTCACTTTATGCTGGACTTGAAACTATGCATCAGCCAAAGTAAACACGTGTGCAGCTAAACGCGACCTGTGGCGTCGGTATGACATTGAGAACCTTTTAGATGTGTCTGCGAGGATGAGTCACTCAGCAATTAGGTCATCGCTTGACCACAGGCAGAGCCTTCGCGCCAGCAACAGTAAACACGTGCGTGTCCAGAGACATAGACATGTGACGTCAGTGTGACGTTCGAAAAATTCTAATTGAACACTCGAAAATAGACATGACTTTCACTTTCTTGCTGCAGGTGGCAGCAACGCGAGAGCAGTGGCTCGCGCCCCATGCGTTTGTCTGTGCTGGGGTGGCTCACTGCAGTGTCGATGCATACACACGTTGGAATAGTTGTCTGATATGATAGTTCTAAATCGTTTTTTACATGCACTGAGTGTTTGTACACTGCACTATTTTCGGCTGTTTAAGCGTTGTGCGCGTGGTTGCAGAGCCTTTTACATGCATTATTTTTTGACAATATACGAGTTTTTTGTGTGTCTGTGGGCTGTGCAATGCATTATTTGGACAGTTTATAATTAGCAAGTGTGTCTGAAAAGCATTTCACATGCATTATTTTGATAATTTGCGAGTTGTTTTCGTGTCTGCACATCAGTGTACTGCATTATTTCTGTGATTTACGAATAGTTTGCTGGTCTGTGTGCTGTGTACCGCATTATTTCGGTTATTTACGAGTTGTTTGCGTGTCTGTACATCAGTGTATTGCATTATTTCGGTGATTCACAGGTAGTTTGCAGGTGTGTAGGGTGTGCAATGCGACCTCAAGCACTTGTATCATTGTAATAAATGAACTACATGAAATCTGTCCCTAATTAAATTGTGTCAAAATAAATAAAGTACACTCCTTCCTCTCTCCAGCAGCCCAGCGGAAGCTGAGTCCTTTTCCCACCATTTTCCCCCAGACTGCCACCTTGGATTACATCACAGAAGGAACGACAGTGCTCTCTGGTGGCGGTACTGTGTAGTAGGTCAGTTAGACTCCAGACCTCGTGGTGAACACACTGGATGAAGCTACTGCCTCAAATTGTTTAAATAAACACTGCATGCAGAATAAAGACTTATGCCCATCCTATCCAGCAGCCTAGCACAGACTGAGTCCTTTTTCCGCCAATTCTCCAGGAAGAGATGGCGGTCGATGACTTACATTAGTGGAGGTAGCTCAAGTGCCCTTTTTTCCCGTCGTTTTCTTAGGTTACTGGCGGTAGCCATTGTGTGTTGCATTGTCCGGCTGGAATTTGAACTATCCATAATTTTTTGGGGGAGGGGAGGGGTAAGGTTAGTGGAGGTAGCCAAACTGACCTATTTTCCCGCTAAAATTGGAACTTCCCACCATGACGTCATTACGACGTTGGCATATCTATCGCCGCCATCTTGAATAAATTTTGGCAACAATGGAGAGTGGGGCCACACATACTTTGTCCCTCTACCCACGCTCCCATGGCAATGGCTTTGGTGATATTACCAAAGGTAACAAAAATAAGGTTAATGTTTATAAGTATGTATTATGAAGTGTTTGTCACTTAAATTCCGAAACAAAGGGAAGAAAGTGTTGCAGTCTTATACTAGAAAGTGTGAGTAAGGTTCGCGCTGAAGGTTCGATACGAACTTAAATATTTAACTGGATAGTTCACCTATAGGTTTTGATGAGTGAATCTGTGAGTAACAAAATGTGTAACATAAACGACCTATCTTTTTAATGCACTGATTTACAAACGTAATTGCTTTACACCACCAATGGGCCATAGGCCTTACTGTTTCAGCTTGATATCCCTACACTTTCCCGAGAAAAAGGGGTCATACCAGATGGTCAGACAGACAGAGAGCAACAAAATGACTCAGTAAGCGTTTCTTTTTTACCAACTGAGGTACAGAACCCTATAAAGGTTAAGTTTTCATCAGCGCTAAGGTTGAATTGAATACCAAAAGGGCTTTTCTACGCCTTCTCCTTTTCGAGGAGCCTTTCTCTCATTTGTGGATCAAGCCAGTTGTAGTGGAACATGGCCTTTCTTGCGGATGTAAGTCACTGGTAGAAGTGAAAGAATCGACAAGTGACAGTAGAAAACCTAGGGCCGACTGGAAAAAGAGTTATGTATCTCTGGATTTGTAGGCTTGCACTGAGTAGCATAGCCACTGAGTCACATGACAAACAATCCGAAATTTGTACAACAGACTGGAGAAGATTAAATGCTGTTCATCTACAAAAGTAGTTCCCAACCTTTTTTGATCAGGGACCACTTTGATTTCTTTGTTGAGTGGAGACAGCAAGGTACAAGAAAGACAAAAGGTGTCAATCAAAACTTCCAGCAAGCTTCAAGAAAGATAAAAAGTGTCAATAAAAACTCTTAACATAATCGTTAAACTCAAAAGTAACATGGATTAACGGTACTGTTAGAATAGAAGATACATTTTAGTAGAAAATTAAATTCGAACTGCATCAGTGCGATTTCTGAGCTTGCATCTTCTGTACCAGTTCGGTAATTCGAGAGCTAATACACGAACGCGTTCGTCCTCCTCTGGCTCCTATGCAAGCAGTTGTTCGGCTTGGCATTGTTTGATAGAATATTTGGATGTCCTCTTGATGGATAACGTGCCAAATTCTAAGTGATGCATTAGAGCGTCAGAATCAGAGCTGCTTTGAGGGCCATGCCCATAATGCTCCAAATGTTCTCAGTTGTGGAGAGACTGGCGACCTTGCTGGTCAATGTAGGGTTTGGCTAACATGACGACAAACAGGAGAAACTCTTGCTACGTGTGGGCAGGTATTATCTTCATGAAATGGAAGGCAGGGATGAGTTGCTGTGAAGGGCAACCCGGGGCGCAGAATATCGTCGACGTATCACTGTGCTGTAATGGTGTTGCGGATGACAACCAGTCTCCTGTATGAAAAGAAATGGCACCACAGACCATCACTCCTGGTTATCAGGCCGTTTGGCAGGCGACAGTCAGGTTGGTATCCCAAGGCTGTCTGGGGCATCTTCGGACACGTCTTCGGTCTGGAATCTCATTGACTGGAGTAGAATTGTCTTCAGTGATGAGTTCCGCTTCGAACTGAGCTTCGATGACCAGCGAAGATGTGAGACCTGCTGGAGATGCCCTGGACAGCGTTGTGGCACCAGCCTGACTGTCGCCGCCATACGGCCCTATATACAGGACAGACAGTCTGGAGTGCCATCTCTTTTCGTAGAAGAAACCCGTTGGTTGTCATCCACTGTACCCTTACAGCACAGCGGTACGTCGGTGACATTCTGTGCCCCGTTTTGTTGCCCTTCATGGCAAGCCATCCTGGCCTTACATTTCAGCAAGATAATGCCCGCCCGCACACGGCAATAGTTTCTACAGCTTGTTTTCGTGCTTGTCAAACCTTACCTTGGCCAGCAAGGTCGCCGGATCTCTCCCCAACTGAGAACGTTTGGAGCATTATGGACAGGACCATTCAGCCAGCCCTGGAGTTTGACGATCTGACGCGTGAATTGGACGGAATTTGGCACGGTATCCCTCAAGATACCTAACAACTCTATCGGTCAATGCCAAGCCGAATATCTGCTTGCATAAGGGTCAGAGGTGGACGAACGCGTTATTGACTTCCTCAGGTTGTGAAGCACGTTCTCTTAAATAAATCATCCAGTTTTTCTGGAATTGACATTAGTTGTTTGTCTACACATGTACATCACATCTACCGATTTCTATCCCATTGGGATAATTCCTTCGTAGTGCGTCGTGTTTTTCCTTAGATCGTGTTTCTGCTCAAAGTTACACCCATATTATCACTTACTTTCAATAGACTCATGGGCTTGTTTTTAATTAGCAGCAAGGCAGAAAACCCTTGTTCGCACAAACAAGTTGTGGAAAAAGGCATAAGATAGCGCAAGGTAATTTCTCCAATTTTAGTGTATGAAATTGCTTTTTTACTCCAAAACTATTCAGGAGAATCAGATTCAAATGATCCTTACAGTTTCCGTCATTGTGGAATTCAATGAACTGTTCCTGAATTTCTTCTGCAGCTTCTCTAGCACTAGTCCTAAACGTGTTGCGAATCAGTTTATCGGAAGTAATGATTGAATTCATCAGCCAGCATTTGCAGATGACTCTTGATTTTTCTTATAAGTGTGCCCTAAACACAAAAATTATCATCAACGATTGCTTTTGATGTCACGAACGCCGAATAATTGTTTTCGTCAGTTTTATCTATCCATAACTGAAGTCTGTAAATAAGGGCTATAAGTTTATTTTCGAAGATAAATATATATTCAAAGCCTTTTAATGACTGTTTCCGGAACATTGCAATGGCAAGTTCATCTCATTCAAGGGTAACATGGCGATTTTTAACTCTTGAAACAAGTTGCTCGTCGGTATTACTTGACTTTAGCTCAGTTCACGCTTTTACCATGCTGATCGATAGAAGTTTTTTTTGTTAGCTTTTAAGTCTAAAAGTTCTTCGACAGCTTTGGTCAAGCAAGGTTTCAAGTGTATTTCTCCTACTGCATGAGGCTTTTTTCATTGCACGACCAATTTCGATACCTCGAACACTGCTACTAATGTTTTCTCCGAAGATTCAAATCTTGTACGACTGAGCACGAGTTTCATTAGAAAAAAAATCTGGTGGTCGGACAGAGAAATTAGGATGGACCGTTTGAAAGTGGCGATTTAATTTCGTTGGCTTCAAGGAACCGTTCGCGAGACCGGTTGCGCATATTACTTTCTATCGTAGTAAATTCCGTATTTCGTATTTTCTCTTAGGTGCCGTTTTCTGAAAATAAAATAGAAATGCAATCGAGTACAAGCATAGCAAACAAACGCATAAAAATAGTATATTTTTCATATTAAAATAAATAAACAGGGTTTTACTATTTTTATTTTTAATTGTATATAACTAAGTAATGTGATTTTTTAATTAGGAAGTCTACGAAATGTACCTAACTGTTGCGAACTTTTTCTGATACATGCGTACATAGATATTCTCTTGTAATACTTAGTTTCGACTAAGAGAGTTTAACATAGAAAATGTGTACTTACCTCTAACGGTAAGTGTACTTACCTCTAACGGTCAGTTAAGCAATTGATGCCGTCGAACCACTAAACAGCCAAACAGAACCACTGACACCGCCGAGAAAGACAACAGAAAGCGTGCACTACGACTGACTGACGTCGAATGCTTTGCCCACTCAACGACAGCCGGCCGAAGTGGCCGTGCGGTTAAAGGCGCTGCAGTCTGGAACTGCAAGACCGCTACGGCCGCAGGTTCGAATCCTGCCTCGGGCATGGATGTTTGTGATGTCATTAGGTTAGTTAGGTTTAACTAGTTCTAAGTTCTAGGGGACTAATGACCCCAGCAGTTGAGTCCCATAGTGCTCAGAGCCATTTGAACCATTGAACTCAACGACACGAACCAGACGTGCGGTGCTGCACGGTTGGGGATGGGAAAAAACACGGCAGTTAAAACCGATCTCGGATTTTAGTTCCGAATAACCGATATTTCTTTAGTCTCGGATGCAACAGGTTTTGGTTCCGAATAAGTGCTATTTTTCGGTATTTGCTTGGTCTCGGTTACAACTGGTTTTTTTTATTTTTTGCGACACATTAATATGCCACAGTAGTATTAAAAATTTTTTTTGGATTTTAAATAAAAGTTTTTTAAAAAAACTAGTAATGTTTATTCGTAAAATTTCCACTGCTTTGAAATATTGCGTAACTGTCAAAGACAGGAAAAGCGATCATCGCCTTTTTAATAACAAAGCCGACAGTTAGACTTAAGAATCGGTACAGCAATGCTGAGACAATAATGTACTATTTCGCTGCGACTGCCCGCCGCTACGGCGACTGCCAGCCGTAACTGCCGACCGTCACTGCCTGTGTATTTCGTTGAGACTGCTGACCGCAGTGGCCACGCCACTCAGTGAGTTACCTCTGGGAAAGGAACACGCACGCGAGTTCGCAACATGGATGCTAGTACCATTCTAGGTTTTCTGGTGGACGGGGAAGAAGAAGAGGAAATTATTGCAATGCTTACAAGATCTTGTCCCCACAGCATTTTCCAAACACGGAAAAGTGAAGGAATTTATGCTTACTTAGTAACCGGTCACTCGCGAAACGATGAAGAGATGTTCAGAAATTTCTTTAGACTTAACTCATCTCAGTTCGATTTTGTTTTAAGTCTGGTGAAAGAAGATATAGCAGGAACGCCTACCAGTGCAGTACAAACTCCAATAGAAGCCGACGAAAAAATGGCAGTGACTTTACGGTAAGTAGCTGTATGAAAACATACGTTTTCATCAACAATGGTTTAAAATGGATAATTTTGTATCTCTATGAAATAGCATAAAATTCTATTAAAATAATAGGTTTGTTTGGAAACGACTCAGGGTATGTACAGTTTGTTGTTTATTTTTACATTATCTTTACACTGTGTTTCCATTATGATTAGAAATTAGTTTGAAAAGTAGTATCACCTGCTTGTGGTTTGACGTTTATTAATGGGGTGAAAGTGTACGTATCGTCTCCAACCGATGAAGTTCGATCGAACGGAATGAACGGAATGAAAGGGAAGACGAGCCGGAAGGACTGATGCTGACAGGTAGTGGCACAAGAGATTATTCTGAAGAACTGTCAAGTCCCGTAACATAGCTTAAAATGTCAATTTTCGCTTTATTAATGAGGTGACGTGGTAGTTTCCTAATGGACGCTGTGATGCTTCTCATGAACAGCCCTACATCATCTTCCGGCTCCCAATTATTAGCCAAGCGCTGCAGCAATTCCAGTCGTTGTTGCCCCTTTGGTTGATTGAATCCCAGTGTGTTTCCTCGATCTGCGAGCTGAGATGGAAGAGTTGGCAGCAGGTGCGTCACTAGAGGACAAGGAAGGAATGGCTTGTGGAGTGTCAGGCGCTGTTTCATTGGCATTTTGTCCCTCTTCATCAGATAGCAGTCCTTCAACACTTGTTGGCCCCTTTAGCGGAACACTACAAAAAGACTACCGCTCCCTTCCTACATCTATCAAAAAGCCTAGTCTGTTGAACAACGCCCATTTTGTTGTTGAACTGGGTGCTGCAGAACCTGTTTGCAGTTGTTCTTTTCGAACTGTTTTCCAGTAGTTATCTATGATGTATTTCCATCTCTTCTTACACTGGTTACCTAAAACGGAACGATATTTGTTTAGCTGTGTAATTAGGTCAAGACATACTATTTATGTTTCATGTATTAATAATAATTATGGTTTGTGTTACAGGTTTCTAGCTACAGGGGAGAGCTTCGTGTCTCTTGGATACGTTTTCCGGATATCACCAAGCTATGTGAACATCGTAGTTCGTGAAACAGTAGAAGCTATGTGCCAACACTTAGCACCTATCTTAGTGCCTCCTCCATCTCGAGAAGCTTTCAGGGAAGATGCGAAAGAATTCTACACTCTTTGGGGTTTCCCTAACTGCTGTGCTGCGATTGATGGGAAACATGTAAGGAAACGGTGTCCTGGAAAAAGTGGTTCCCTTTTCTGGAATTACAAAGGGTACTTCTCCATAGTACTTTTCGCATTGGTTGATGCGAACTGTAAATTCGTTGCGATATACGTAGGTTCATATGGGAAGGAAGGAGACGGTGGCATATTTAGTAAGTCAGCAATGGGGAAAATGATCATGAAAGGAGATGTGTTTTCAGCAGATGAAGAGCTTCCATTAACTGACATCAAGATGCCATTTGTTATAGTAGGCGACGAGGCATTCCGCTTGCGAAAGCATATTCTCAAGCCTTACATTCGCTCGTCTGCCCAGCAAGATAAATCAAAAGCGACCTTCAACTATAAATTGTCACGAGCGCGCCGAGTTTCTGAAAACACTTTTGGACTTTCGTGTCAGGTATTTCGAGTGTTCTACACAAATCTGAATCTGAAACCTAACACATGTGATAAACTCGTTACAGCTTGTTGCTGTCTACACAATCTCCTCAGGGACGCCTATTTAGAAAAAAAAGAGGACGACCATTTTATGATCTTGACCGTGACGTGAGTTTACCACAGAACATTCTTCCCCTACCCCGAACAGGGGGATTCTACCAAGCTGAAGGGTTTCAGGTACGAGATACATTTAAGAATTACTTCTGTGAACCTACAAATCAATGATTACAACCTGGAAAAGAACTAAGGCTCAAATAAAGGAAATAATTTATTGTTACTACTCGTAACTATTGTTGTAATCGTTTGGTGACAGAAAGAATGGAAGCATTGTTGTAGCCTCCATATTGTACAATTTGTCACAGTAGGAAAAAAAAACATAAATAAATGAACGTGTATATGCAAAACACCATCTATTTTCATTGCTTCTCCTATCTTCTTCCACACCTTATCCTTTGTCATCACATTTCTGAAATCTGTGTGCTTATGATCATACAGTATAGAGTATCTGCTCACATACTCCACTAACTATTCGTCGTCGTCATCATGAAAACCTTTCTTTGACATAGCGCGTCGTTGATTTCTGCAGTCGTCACACACCTGACAGTCGCGGCCCAACTGCTTGACTGCTTCTGCAGCGGCCGAGGCGCGGCAGTCGCGATGACGTCACGACCGCTGACTGCCGAGTAGTTACAACGGCGTATGTTCCGTTGCTTTGCCTAAGAGCAGTAGTCAACTGCCCGCAGTCACTGCCGGCCGCTACGGCCGGCAGTTGCAGTGAAATAGTACCTTTACCTTGCGGAGTGGCCCATTAAACGGTGTACAAGACTTGCCCACACTTGGTCTTCCTCTCAGTCGCCCTGAGACGTCGGTTGTATTGCAGAATGGCATCATGCCATGTTTGGAAGAATATTATGAAGTGTGATAACAATGTAGCATAATGCTCCGTTTGCTTTAGAAGATTAAAAATCATAGGAGGCGCAACAAACTTGCGACATCACATAAAGAGAAAACATCCACATTCTACCGTATCCGAGAAAGTAATTTTTATTGATGTACCCATAATTTTGTTGATGTGCTATAGGCTACGGAAAATAACCAAAACCTTAATTTTGTGTCTGCTTCAGGGGAAAAAATTAATACCATCCCAAAGTAATCAAGCAGGAAAGTCATCAACTAGTAACATTTTGCTGTCGCGTTTGCTGTGCCCATCTCCTTTACCTTCGCCATCTTTGCTGGAGACAAAAAGATTGTTTTCTGTCGCAGACTCACTCATCGATCGGCATCTGCTACTCCTTCACTTTCATTAAAATTTCCAGTCTTTGATTGAAGTCTACGTGTATTACTGGAAATAGTAGCAATAAAAAACAGGAAAGCAGTCATTTCAGAAATCGGTTATTTTGAGCGATTTTAACACTCACGTTAAACTGCAGAGGAAAAAAAACGGTACAACTGAAACCGATGTCCCACATCCACGAGACTCATCTCAGTTTTTGGGTCTATAGAACGAAAACTGAATCTAATCTAATTTAATCTAATAACCATAATCTCTATGCATGACCCGTGTAACAAGAATGTAAAGAAGTTAGAAATTTTAAATCTTTTGCGGGCCATATCTTAGCTCTAGTGAACCACTGGTGGTCCATGGACATCTGGTTGGCAACCAGTGACCCACAGGAAGAAATATTTAATTAAAGATACATTAGCTGATCAAAAGCACCCAAACACCTATTAATGGACAATAATGTGGGGTTGGACCACCATTTGCCTCAATGAGGGAATTGTTGGGGACAGTTTCAGGGATCTGTCTGAGTGTCTGTGGAGGAATGGCAGCCCATCCTTCCTCAAGAGCTGAAACCAGAGAAGTTAGTGATGCCCGATGCCGGGGTCTGGAGCAAAGTCGGTGTTCTAACTCATCTCAAAGATGTTCAATTGGGTTCAGGTCGAGACTGTGACAGAGCAGTCCATTTCAGGAATTATACTGTGCAGAAACCATATCCTCACAGATGCTTTAGGACAAGGTACATTGTCACGCTGATACAAATGAACATCATCTCCAAACTGTTCTTCTACTCTACGAAGTCCAAAATGCTGTAATATGTTTTCATTTTCTTCCACATTTAGCATTTTCTTAAGCGCAATAAGGCACTCACACCCTAGCCACGAAAAACACATCCGTACCATAACACCACCACTTCGCACTTAACTGTTGTTATGATGACATACGATGACCAGTAATATTCTCCAGGCATTCGCCAAGCCCAGACCCTTCCATAAGACTGCACACGGTATAGCATGATTCATCAGTCCAAATCACTTGTTTCCAGCCATGCGCTGCCCAATGGCATCGCTCTTTACACCATCTCAAGCATAGCTTAGCACTGTCTACAGAAATGCATGACATATAAGGGAGCTGCTCCATCATTGTGATCCATTCTTTTTAACTCCCTACACAGTCACTATCTAGCTAGACTGTTGGTAGCACACTGGAACTCACGAATGATCCCTTCTGCTGATTTTATGTGATTTTTTTCCAACCACAATCTGCAATGTATGAAGGACCCTGTCCATCAGTACATGAGGTCTGCACAAGATCTTAATTTATACTTCATACGGCGAGAGTCCCTGTCAGTTGATGCGGCCTTGACACACATGCTTTGCGCATCCACGACAGCCAATCAGATCGCGAGCTTTTGTTTACGTTACTGTGGCAACGCCGCGGTGTTGCCATAGTGCTGGACGACCGCTGCTTTCAGTCAGTTGCGCCACGTGCTACATTCAGGTTTGTATGTACACATGTGAATTCCGCTACTTCTGTGAGTTTCTTGCGTGTGTATAAGTGGAAGAGTGTGCGTAAGTGGAAAATGGCTGCCTATAGTGCAGAGAAGAGGGCTTTTGGGAAAGGAGCTACTCTGAAATCCCAAGCATGCGAATTTATAGACAGATTGTGTGTTTCCTTTGAAAGGGCGGGTCTTTGATATCATTGAGTAAAGTGGTTGACAGAGTGTCAGAAGCATTGAACATCTCTACAGTGACAGTGAAGAGAGTCATAAATGATAAAGAGACCGCCAATTCAGCTGAGAGCCCTGTTATTGTGACGCCTGGAGAGTCAAGGAAGAGATCGTGTCGTGTGACTGAAACAGACAACTTTGGCGAAAGTGCTATCAGGCATCACACATACGCGTACTGCAGCAGGAAGGAGTATCCGACGCTAAAAAAGTTGACGGCATCACTGTTGGACAGTGGTTCGTTCACAAGCAGAATGACGAGTCTCTCTATTGTTTTGAAAAAAATTGGCTTCCGTTGGAAAACGTCCTCAGGACTAAAGGTATTGACGGAACGCAGAGACATTGTAGCATGAAAATGTCGTTTCCTGCGCGAGTTGCTAGCAGTGAATCCGGAAAATGTAATATGAATTGACTAAACATGGGCCAATGTGTGGCATGTAAGTCCCGTCGCATGAACAGACTACACGTGCCATGGAACTATGAGTGTGCCAACTGGCAAGGGAGGGCGACTTATTATAGTTCATGCTGGCTCTATGAACGGTTTTGTGCCGGTGCTATGATGATGTTTCAGTCAAAAAAAAAAAAAAAAAAAAAAAAAAAAAAAAAAAAAAAAAAAAAAAAAAAAGGGAACTGTTGACTACCACGAGGAGATGAATGCAGATACATTTAAAGACTGGTTCTTTACTCGTTTGCTACCAAACTTCAGTTCTGGTAGTGTTTTCGTAATGGACAATCGCTGTACCATTCTGTACAATTAAATAAGGCACCAACGGCTGCTGCAACGAGAGACTTAATTGTCAGCTGGTTGAAAGATAATAAATTATGCTTTGAACAGTATATGTGGAAAGTGGAACTTCTGGAATTAGTGAAATGATACAAGCCACAGAAGACGCTTTATGTAATTGATACATTAGCAGAGAACCATTGCCACAGAGTTACACGTTTTCCACCGTACCACTGCCATTACAACGGAATTGAACTCGTCTGTGCTCAAATAAAAGCAGATGTTGCGGAGCGAAACAAAACTTTACGTTGCGAGACACAGAGAGGCTGGTAAACGAGGCTGTAACACGAATAACGCCAGAAAATTGGAAGAACGTCGTGAACAACGCGTGGAAAGAGATTACAAGGTCAAACATAGAAGAAGGTGTAAGAGAAGAATCCGTTCATAATACTGTAATTTCTTTATCAGACGATGAGGACAACAGCAGCGAAGATACCGAAGACTACGTGGTCGTGACGAGACGTGACCAATCAGATGACGATGATCTTGGCATTTCCGTTCTCCCGCACGAAAGATAGAGGTAACGTCCTTATTCGGTATTTTACACGTAACATTTGTGCAGTTTGCAGTACCTTGTTACTGTTCAAAATCTGATTGTGGGTAATTTTTATTTTGGCTGGAACCATGTTGCTGTTGTTGTTGTGGTCTTCAGTCCTGAGACTGGTTTGATGCAGCTCTCCATGATACTCTATCCTGTGCAAGCTTCTTCATCTCCCATTACGTACTGCAGCCAACATCCTTCTGAATCTGCTTAGTATATTCATCTCTTGGTCTCCCTCTGCGATTTTTACCCTCCACACTGCCCTCCAATACTAAACTGGTGATCCCTCGAGGCCTCAGAACATGTCCTACCAACCGATCCTCTCTTCTAGTCAAGGTGTGCCACAAACTCCTATTCTCCCCAATTCTATTCAATACCTCCTCATTAGTTATGTGATCTACCCAAACAATCTTCAGCATTGTTCTGTAGCACCACATTTCGAAAGCTTCTATTCTCTTCTTGTCTAAACTATGTATCGTCCATGTTTCACTTCCTCACATGGCTACACTTCATACAAATACTTTCAGAAATGACTTCCTGACACTTAAATCTATACTCGATGTTAACAAATTTCTCTTCTTCAGAAACGCTTTCCTTACCATTGCCGGTCCACATTTTACATCCCCTCTCTACTTCGACCACAAGCCCAAGCTGCCAGCTGTTTACGAGCCCTTCCCTCGACATACAAAATTACAGTTGTGGTTGTTCCTACTCGTTTTCACTTCACTATGACATCACCAACTACTCTGGCACCTTTAGAGGGGTTGAACGCCCTGACCGATTTGTTACTCCGATAATATCCAATGACTAGTCGACATTCGAAGTAAATAAGCTCTGCCGACCGACCTATTGCGCTGTTACGGCTTCTCTACAGACATACTTTACAGACGAATAGAAAAACTGGTAGAAGCCGGCCTCGGGGAAGATCAGTTTGGATTCCGTACAAATATTGGAACACATGAGGCAATACTGACCCTAAGACTTATCTTAGAAAATAGATTAAGGAAAGACAAACCTACGTTTCTAGCATTTGTAGACTTAGAGAAAGCTTTTGGCAATGTTGACTGGAATACTCTCTTTCACATTCTGAAGGTGGCAGGGGTAAAAAACAGGGAGTGAAAGGCTATTTTCAATTTGTACAGAACCCAGATGGCAGTTGTAAGAGTCGAGGGACATGAAAGGGAAGCAGTGGTTGGGAAAGGAGTGAGACAGGCTTGTAGCCTCTCCCCGATGTTATTCAATCTGTTTATTGAGCAAGCAGTAACGAAAGAGAAATTCAGAGTAGGTATTAAAATCCATGGAGAAGAAATAAAAATTTTAAGGTTCGCCGATGACATTGTAATTCCGTCAGAGACAGCAAATGACTTGGAAGAGCAGTTGAACGGAATGGACAGTGTCTTGAAAGGAGGGTATAAGATGAACATCAAAAAAAGCAAAACGATGATCATGGAATGGAGTCGAATTAAGTCGGGTGATGCTGAGGGAATTAGATTAGGAAATGAGACACTTAAAGTAGTAAAGGAGTTTTGCTATATGGGGAGCAAAATAACTGATGATGGTCGAAGTAGAGAGGATATAAAATGTAGACTGGCTATGGCAAGGAAAGCGTTTTTGAAGAAGAGAAATTTGTTAACATCGAGTATAGATTTAAGTGTAAGGAAGTCGTTTCTGAAAGTATTTGTATGGAGTGTAGCCATATATGGAAGTGAAACGTGTACGATAAATAGTTTGGACAAGAAGAGAATAGAAGGTTTCGAAATGTGGTAGATCACATAACTAATTAGGAGCTGTTGAACAGAATTGGGGAGAAGAGAAGTTTGTGGCACAACTTGACTAGAAGAAGGGATCGGTTGGTAGAACATGTTCTGAGGCATCATGGGATCACCAATTTAGTATGGGAGGGCAGCGTGGAGGGTAAAAATCGTAGAGGGAGACGAAGAGATGAATACACTAAGCAGATTCAGAAGGATGTAGGCTGCAGTACGTACTGGGAGATGAAGCAGCTTGCACAGGATAGAGTAGCATGGATAGTTGCATCAAACCAGTCTCAGGACTGAAGACCACAACAACAACAACACAGACATACGTAATAATCCCCGCCGCGCGGGGTAGCCGAGCGGTCTTGGGCGCCTTGTCACGGTTCGCGCGGCTCTCCCCGTCGGAGGTTCGAGTCCTCCCTCGTAGCATGGGTGTGTGTGTTGTCCTAAGCGTAAGTTAGTTTAAGTTAGATTAAGTAGTAGTTAAGCTTAGGGACCGATGACCTCAGCAGTTTGGTCGCATAAGACCTTACCAATAATAATCCCCTCTTCCTTTTATACTTGTGGATCCGCTTCTAATGACATCTAGCGAACAATTCCGCATTACTCATGAGTGATGGGATATCTTTGATCAGATAGTGTACTATGGGGCCATGGAGCACCATCTCGGATTCGGCGAAGAAGGCGGAGGAAATCAGTTGTATCTTTTTGTAAGGAACCACATGGATATTTGCCTTAAGCAATTTAGGGGATCCTTGGGAAATCACACCTCCTTCCATAAATGTCGCTGAACATTTCTCTTCTATGACCATTAGAATCATCTGATAGAAAACTGTAAATAGCTACTGCAATGCGGTATATTGGATGGCGACATTGGATGTATTCTTTAAGGTTTTCAAAACTAACCTTTTCGCCACTTTGAGGCTTTGGAAAATTCAGTCTGCATGTTTCACTCTCATGTCAGACATTGGCCAGGCAACAAGGAATATGTCTCCTCGTAATTTTCCATGTATCGATTTCGGGTTCTCTGACACAAAGTGCTGTGTGACTGACATGTTTTTGTCGACATAATTTATGAAAGACTATCATTTAATTATGAAGTCCACACTTTGTCGTAAGGACACTCAGTAATCCATCTAGCTATCTTTCTATCACGTGACAGCATAAAAGCTTGGCCTTTTTCCCTTTAAACCGCGACAGTTATTATGGACGGGCAAATGAATAATAACAGCACCGTGCCGTCCGTTTAGGGATCGATAGCATAGTCCTCATTACCACAGTTTTCTAAGCAAGATGATGACCACATTTCGAATAATGGTTTGCAGTACAGTTCACTGAAGTGTGCGTGCAGAGCAAGAGAAAAGTAATGCTTAGGTCTGATAGCTGGGAACATGCAAGAGAAATTTTTTTAATCGAGAGAATGCAAAGCCTTCAGTCACCTTGTCATAAGAAGGCAGGCTGTAACAATAGACAGTATATGTCAAAACTTGACCTTCCATCAGATAATTCAGTAAACATTATGAAATCTTGCTGCTTTATTTATTGATATTAACCTCCTAAAATTCAAATTATTCAAATGGCTCTGAGCACTATGGGACTTAACATCTGAGGCCATCAGTTCCCTAGAACTAAGAACTACGTAAACGTAACTAACCTAAGGACATCACACACATCCATGCCCGAGGAACCTGCGACCGTAGCGGTCGCGCAGTACCGGAGTGAAGCACCTAGAACCGCTCGGCCACAGCGGCCTGCGTATTAATCTCCTAGGTGATAGGACTGTTCACATAGAAAATTTGTGTGGAATCAAATCTGTCGAAAGGAAGAAGAAAGAAAATAAACAGAAATAGTTAGGGATGAGGAGAGCATGGATAGTGTTGATAATGTGCAGAAATACTGCTTTGGTATTGGACACAAGGAAGATAATAGAATATGCTGAGAGGGAAACTGTACTGATCATAACAGTTAAAGCTTTCATCTCCTCTGGAATTCAGAGCGGTTTTCGATTACACTCAAGTAACTAAGCAGTTTGTTACTAAGAAACATGGCTGAAATGAAGAAGGAGACAGAGAAAGATTCAGCGTTGTACAACTAAGATGCTGGACGGATCAGATCTTCTACTCAAGTTATGTAATGATACTAGATATTTGGTGCGTGAGGGGAGGAATCGCCGGTGTCAGTGACTAAGAAACCGGTGAAGAAAACAGAGTGTGGTAACTTTGCAGGCAATAGTCCCATTCACGTGGTTAATGGAACAGTACTTGACTCACAGACTTTAAATTTATGCAGTGAAAGTAATACAGCTAAGATGATTCTGTGTCACTGGCGCCGACCAAGGTGGCCAAGCGGTTAAAGGCGCTACAGTCTGGAACCGCGTGACCGCTACGGTCGCAGGTTCGAATCCTGCCTCGGGCATGGATGTGTGTGATGTCCTTAGGTTAGTTAGGTTTAAGTAGTTCTAAGTTCTAGGGGACTGATGACCATAGATGTTAAGTCCCATAGTGCTAAGAGCCATTTTTGTGCCACTGGCGTGTCCTAACACAGGATAGAGGGAGGAAAGGGGGTTTACAGGTCAGACTACAATTCCTAAGCGGTTAAGAGCAATTGCAGAAAGACAAACGTCCAGTGATGGTAGATTGACTGTTCTGATCAGCTCAAAACATTGTCGCTGGGCACCTATGAGAGTTGCGCATTTTGGGATTCGACAGGATACTCAAAGCAGGAAACTCAAGAGTCTTAGGGACCTGAATACCACATTTATTTGCATTCGGACTAAACATGACACTGAAGGCTAATTCTAAACATTAGAACAAGCAAAGGGTGTAACTGGTTGCACGAAAAGTACAAACTTTGAGAAAAACAGAGTTGTCGGAGCTTACAAGAGGGTGACGACTAGTGACACGGAGTTGACATCCCAATGATCTGACTGAGAACTCTGAATACAAAAAATGGCCATAAGGAGTAGAACTCACGCTCTGAGGGTTTCGTACAAATTTAATTACGTACAAGGTGTACAACTTTGCTTCCGCCTTTATTTCCCCAACATTTGAAGCTTTAATGAAACAAATTGGTTACACATGTCTCATTCAAAGTATTTTCCATCGCTGGCCACTACTTTCTCCCATCTTTCGGGTCGTGTACGAATCCCGCGTCGAAAAAATTGTTCATCTTTTGAAGCGGTCCACGAATCGGTCCAATTTGTGACTTCTTCATGAGATCGTAAGTGTTGGTCAGCCAGGCCATGCGCCATTGATCTAAACAGGTGATAGTCATAGGGAGCAATGTCTGGAGAATACGGCGGGTGAGGTAAGAGTTCCCATTTTAACATTTCCAAGTACGTTTTGACCTCTTTTGCAACGTGGGGTCAAACTTTGTCATGCTGCAAAATCACATTATCGTGCCTCTCGCTGTATTGCGGCCGTTTGTCTCTTATTGCTCTGCTCAAACGCATTAGCTGCGTTCGATAACGGGCACCTGTGACTGTTTCACTTGGTTTTAAGAACACATAGTACACGACGCCGAGCTGGACCCACCAAATGCAGAGCATGATCTTGGAGCCGTGAATATTCGGTTTAGCCGTCGACGTGGAAGCATGCTCGGGATATCCCCATGAATTTTTGCGTTTAGGGTTATCGTATTGAATCCATTTTTCGTCCCCGGTCACAATGCGATGCAGAAATCCCTTCCGTTTTTGCCTCTGAAGCAACTGTTCACAAATACACAAACGTCGTTCAACGTCTCTTGGTTTCAGTTCACACGGGACCCTAGTTTCTTCTTTCGGAATCAGACGTTCTGAAATGGCTTGCTGTGTCACTCCCATTAATCGTGCCAATTCTTCTTGAGTTTAACGCGAGTCTCCACTCAGAAATGTCTCCATTTCTGCATCTTCGAAAACATTCTCTCTTCCACCACTATGCCGATCTACGATGTTAAAATCACCGTTCTTGAAGCGTTGAAACCACTCACGACACATTCTTTCACTCATAGCGTCGTTACCTTACGTACTTGGGGGCATTCGATGAGACTCAGCCGCTGTTTTCTTCATATTGAAACAAAACAGTAACACTTTCCACAAATGTCGAGAATTAGGCTTGTAAACTGACATTTTCAATCAAGAACAACTTTATGATGCAGACACAAATCCACTAATATTTGAATGAGGTTATGTTGCCCGAGGTCCAAGCTAACTGCCTGACGTCTGCGATCTGTTCCTTTCGACCGCTACTTACCGTTGTCGCCATCTTTCGGCAAACGGCGAAAGCAAAGTTGTACTCCTTGTATATAAACCGTTAATCCATACGGGAATCGAGAGTATCGACGAATTTTGCCTATTATCGACAATGAAACTGGCAAGATATTAGTCACAGGGTTTCCAAGACTTTTGAGAATGTTTTAGTTTCAAATTTGAAGTCAAATAACAAACGACAAAAGAAAATTTTTTCATGTGACATAGTTACAAGTTAACAATTTTATGATTTTTTGTTCCTTTACTATTACTGTAAAGCCTTGCTTCCTGCGAAATTTCATGAATATGAACTATCTGAATTGGTTCCTCATCCACCCTATTCACGAGACTTAGTCTCAAGTGACTTCTTCCTGTTCTCTAACTTGAAACTTTGTCTTGCTGGGAAGAAATTTTCATCAAATGAGTATTTTGCAGAGTTGGACAGAACCTATTTTTCCAATGGGATGAAAAAACTGGAAGATTGCTGGACCAAGTGTACATCCCTCAAAGGCGACTATGTCGAGAAGTAAGGTGAGTTAATAATGAAACAAACATTTTCTCTTCCTTTTTTTCAAGACTTATCAAAGCATCCTCATACACCGTCAGCCCATGGCATTGTTGACACATGTATTTACTGCCTGATCGGGGGACATGTGTCAACATGCACACCGGAGCATTGGAACGTACAACTCTGTACAATTGTCCTTCTATTGGAAGGTGACATGAGCTTTTGGTTTCTCCTCATGCTCCTAACTAATAATCGTGTATTTACATGATTATTTTCAAGGAGCTCTTATTTCTTTTTAACACGTGGCATGTGCGCCCTGAAATGTTACTGTATCTCATTGCTACCTATCAGAACCCCTCGGAGAGCATTAAAGATAAACACCAGTCCTAACTGCCCAATTGTAAAGTGACCTGTTTCCAAATTACAAACAAAAAAAACACTATTTCAGTATACATATAATTCGAAAACGATGCTTTGCTGATTAACATTGTTCCTATGTGAATAACACAATATAAATGTGAAATTAATATTGTAACTAATCGAAAGAAATGTAGCACATGGTCAGGATGTACCAGTAAACCTATCATTATAAAATTAGTACAACAATTTAAATAGAACATATAAATAAAGCATGTTAATTGAATCTCCGATATATGTTAGCACTAAAATTCAGGCACTAGTTGATTTGTTATAAACAAATTTAGAGTGTAATTGTTACCTGTAACATAATTAGTCAGAAAATATTATATTAACTCGTAACTAAGTTGAAAATATGTTCACCTTGTTCAGCATTGAGATTGTAAATTTTTTGCAATGTGTAGCTCATATTCGGTTTAACTTTTAATTGTGATTTTACTTAAAATTGTAATTTTCATTGTAGGTAATTGTTAACAGAAGTATAAATAGAGGTCACGCAGGCACCTTGGGGCACTCGTTTTTTGGCTAGGGTTGTGAGCAAATGTATTGTAGGCTCACTCGTTTGTTTATTGTTGTACACAGTGTGTCGTTTGATGTCAACTTTGGGTACATGTGATGTAACCGGTACAGTTCACCAGGCTCGGACACCAGAGTCCTGGAAATATATTGGTATTAAAACTGCACTGTACTTTGGCATTTATTTGGGAGTCTTCCGCAATCCTTTTCATAGGCTGCACAGCGACGAGACATGAATCCAGGAATTTTACAAGACCCCGAGAACTAAACCACTCTCAATGTTGGTAGAATTGACGTGAAAACAACAGCACATCGACTGGGCATTTCAATCAAAACATTTGCAATGTGGAGGTGGGAAAATATAAACATCTCAACGTGTTGGAGGAGCTGGGATCGAGTGTAAGACTGTGCAGAGGACGACTCGAAAAAATTCCATGTACAAGAGGCAGGAACCATAATCTTGTACTTGCAGACTGCGCCACGGACGTCGCCAGGAGCAAAATTGAAATTCTGGAATGACATCGCAAATGAAACAGATAAGTACCCTTTTTAATTGTTTTTATTTCAGTTGCAGACACTGTCCTACAATTTTCTGTTTTTGTTTCATTGTGTGCGTGTGACAATTTCACCTGATTGGCAGGAAAGTGTTTTGTCTAGCGTTTAGCCACTTTGAACAAAATGAGCGAAACTCAGTTAAATCGAATATGCATGACCACGCGGTCAGGCCGCCAATTTCATGCTTCAACTCCAAATGTACACTTAAACAGTGAAGCAAATTCAGCGAGTAGTAGTTGTCGCCTTTTCATGGTTTTTCGGGAGCAATCAGATATCTCAATTGTTGAATAATAAACTAGAACAATTGGTAACTCAAAATAACCAATTAGGGAGCAACATTAAAGAGGTCACAGAAAAGCTGGACCAAAATTTGAAATCATTGAGAGAAGAAATCAATGCAACAAATAACAAAGTACAAATTGTTGCATGTGACATAGAAAGGGTAGAAACCAAAGTTGACTGTTTGCAGGCTTTCACAGTCTCCGAATTTAAAGAAACAAACAAAAGCATTGAATTAGTTAACGAACGTGTCAAAAACACGGAAGTAGTCGTTTTAAATGAATTAGTGAACCGAAAAGACGAGTTAAAAATGTTGCAGGAACTCTTTGTTTCAGAAAAAGAGTTCGTAGGGGAAAGATTGAAATTAAATTCTTAAGTTGTTTCTGATAAGGTACCTCGTATTGACGAGAAAGTAGAAAGTGTAACAACAGAATTGCAAACAGTCAGCTCTGAAGTTTCAAAACTGCAAAATAATATAATGTCCAATTTTGATTCCAACCAGATGTTTGTGCATAGTTGTAACAATGTTAGTTTAAAATGTTACCCAGGTGATGCAAAATTGCATCCGGTTGACTTTGTGCATTAGTGCAAAGACAGTTTCCAACCTAACATGCCAGAGTCTGCTGATGTTAAATTTGCGAAAAGTTGTTTGGATGGTAAAGCCCTTACATGGGCGAATAAAAACACTGATACAATTACTACGTCTTTTGCCGATTTTGAACGCCAATTCTTGGCAAAGTTTTCGTCGGAAAACAAACAGGCAAGAATAAAATCTTAATTTCTTAACGGTAGCAAATATCACACAGGTCTTGCAATTAGCATGCGAGAATTTTGTGAAAAACAATTAAAGACATTTTCACATTTGAGCAAACCTTTGGACGAACTGATACAGATTGACGCACTGAAACGGCGCCTACCACACTGTTTTCAGTAGGGACTTGCATATGGACCAGATGACAGTGTTGACGAATTTTTACGTCATGTAGACAAAATTGACGGTGCATGGCAGAATGATGACAGACAGTACAATCAAAAACTCAGAAACACTCACAATAGGAATAGGGGGTCACAACAGTATAATGGACACAGAAATAATAACTGGCGTCGTAACCAAAACAGTAGTTACAACAGACACGAAAACCATCAAGAACAGAGAAACAGTAACCAACCTCACAACAGCAATTCCAACCAGGGAAACAGGTAACCACCTCGTTGGTAGCCTGTCAATTCGAGGTGAAAAATTATGGCACAAACCAGTCAAATAGGAGGTTAAAGAGCCGGAAACATAAAAGCAATCATAAATGTAATGTAAATAGGGACTACTACTTAGATGATACTAGTTATAAACAAAACTTTTGGGATAACATGTTGAGTGAATTGAATAATGCACATACTCAAGCAGGACCACAGTTTGAACTTAATGAACATGACTTAGCATTAATTGATGACACATTAACACCTGATGTAGACAGAACTTATGATATGTATGGTATCACTAGCTTGTTTTCTGATGAAGGTAAGGATAATGAGGTATCTATATTAGTAGAAATTGGTAGCCAAAATAAGAAAATAACACCTGACTCTGATAATGAAACAGGTAGCGAATTCAGTAGTGTAACTTCTGATGTTAAACACTTAGTAGTTAAGGCAGATGTGCATGCAGAGGCATCACCCACAGTTTATTTTGATGATGATTTTGGTAAAGATAGTGTTGTGAAGGATGATGTATTTGATGATATATGTACACAGGAGGAATTAGATAGCATTATTTATGTTGAAGTTATTGATAATGGTGTTGCAGCTGAAAGTAACTCTGAATGCGAAGTTGGTTCATGTGAAGATATTAAGACTGCAAACAATGTATTGGTACCAATTTGTATAAAAGAAATCTTAAGTGAATGTACTAATAAGAAGGAAAAAGCTAAGTTAATAGATGAGAAGATTTTGGAATCTATTATCAGTGAAAATGAAGTTTGTTTAGAAAATAATAAGAAAAGTGAAGTCATCAAATCAGATCCATCCATGAAAGATAATTTTAAGTCTAGTGAAAGTAAGGTATCTGTCTCGTGGGTATTTAATTCCAGTCATAATGACTCTCAAACTTGTGTTGATTCTGACATTAAAACCTGTAGTGAAGAAGTATGTAACAACATTGATACAACTGAATTAGAAAGTGACTTGTTGGCACAGAATGTGAATAGTGACCCAAACATTACCTTAGGTAGCCCTTATGTAGAAATAAGCACTAACAATTGGTCGGGACTTTGTTTGATTGACACTGGCAGTCCCATTAGTAGTATCTCAGACAAGTTGAGGAACAGGATAAAAGACACTGAAAGTTACATCGAATTTCCAATCACAGGTGTACGGATTAAAGGTACCACTGGCAAGTTTAGTAAGTTAATAAATAAACAAGCTTTAATTACATTTTCTGTTGGCAACATTGATTTTGAACACGGTTGTTTAGTTATTCCAGACCTCGATGAGCAAATGATTTTAGGGATGGACTGGATAGTTGAAGCAAAGGTGAGTTTTGATTGGCAAAATTCAGAATTACTGATCACTGAACCAAAGGCCAGTATTCAAGGAAAAGTAGTGATACAGTTAAATTCAAGTACAAACAGTAGTAACTATATTAGGGAAATAATTTATCCAGAGTGTAGCCATTACATGGAGGACGAGGAAAATAGGGATCAAAATAACCAGAATTTGGTTGATGATAGTTTCTCCCTAACCATAACAGAAAAGGTAAAAGAAGCAAATGACTTGACTGAGTCTGAAAAGCAGGAATTAGAAAATTTTCTCTGGGAAAACTGTAACATTTTTAGTGATCTACCTGGTAGGATCAAAGATTATGAATGTCATTTGAAGTTAAAGCCACACGAACCCTTTTTCATCAAGCCATATGGGGTACCCATCTGTAAAAGAAAAGAAGTGGAGAGGGAACTCCAGAAAATGCAAAAATGGAGAATAATAGAGAGAAGTCGCAGTCCATGTAACAGCCCAATGGTCTGTATTTCAAAAAAGGATGGTGGTGTTAGGCTGGTATTGGATCACGTCACTTGAATAAGTTTATAGAAAGAGAACCAGATCATCCTGAATCCATGGAGGAACTCTTGTACAAATTAAATGATACAAAATATTTTTCTAGCCTGGATTTGACCTCAGGTTTTCATCAAATCACATTATCACAAGATTCAAGGCAGTACACAGGCTTTTTATATAATGGTAAATGTTTTCATTATTGTGTTGTTCCGTTTGGGCTGAATGTGTCTGTAGCCGAGTTTATTCGAGCTTTGGATCATGTGATTGGAAGTGAACTACTATCTAAACTAATTATTTACGTGGATGATATATTAATAACCAGCAAAACTTGGGAGGAACACCTTGATACTTTGTAAAAATTAGCCAATAAGTTCAGGCAAGGCGGTATGACCCTTAAATTAAGTAAATGCAAATTTGGAGTATCAGACTTGACGTTTTTAGGCCATATAATTAACAGAGAAGGCATTCTACCTGACAGTGATAAAATTTCTGCAATTGTCCAGTTTCCATGTCCAAAGAACAAGAAACAGTAGAGCTCACTTTATGGTCTATGTAATTTTTATCGTAAGTATTTCAGCACCCAAGCATTAAATGCACCACGTTTGAGAGAGCTATTAAAAAAGAACACCATATGGGAATGGACAGATCAGTGACAAGCAGCATTCGATGAGATTAAAAAACAACTAAATAACAGTCAATTACTCCACAGACCTGACCTTTCACTACCATTTTGCCTAATTACAGATAGTTCAGATTACGGATTGGGTGTACGTTTGTTCCAACAGAAGGAAATTGGTGGAAAAATAAAACATCCTTCAATCAGTTTTGCCAGCCAAGGTTTACAGAAACATGAACGTAACTACACAGTGACTTAGAAGGAACTACTTGCCATTGTATGGGGCTTCACCAAATACAGGAACTATCTAGCAGGCCATAAAGTCATAGTTTTCACGGATCACAAAGCTCTATGTTATATTCAAGACTGTAAACTTTTCAATAGTAGATTAACCAGGTGGGCCATATTTTTGCAAATATTTGATTATAGCATCCAATATATAAAAGGGGATCAGAATATAATTGCAGATGCTTTGTCTAGATTACCTGTGGGGGGTAGTCAGGAAGAACTATTGGATAACAAAGTGTTTAAAATAATGGACATGAAATGGATTAAGGGTGAAAAGGAAATTACTAACATTTGCAGTCAACTTAGGAGATACCAGAACCAGGATGATGATTTGAAACTTGTGAAAAGCCTTATTGGGAAAAAGGGTTATGAAAAGGTTGGCATGTATTATCAAAACTTTAAAGGTATTTTATTCAGGAGACACAACACTGACTCTGACATCTGGAAGGTTTGTTGGCCTATACAATGTGTTGACGTTTAAATTAAGGACACACATGAGAGCTATGGACATTGTGGAATCAGGAAATGCACTGACAAACTTAGGGAAAATGTCTGTTTTAATAATATGTTTAGAAGAGTAAGACAGGTTATACAAAAATGTGATCGGTGTCAAAGAGTAAAAGTCACCATTCAGAAATACCAAGGTTATTTATAAAGTATTGTGCCACAAGGCAAATTGGTACTGATAGGAATTGATTTGTTTGGCCAATTGCCGAGAACTAAAGAGGGTTATACATATTTGTTTGTAGTTGTTAACTTATTCACTAAACTAGTAAAATTGTATTCACTAAAGAAGGCAACAAGCAGGAAAATTTTTAACTGTTTCTGTAATGATTGTTTCGCACAGATTGGTAAACCAAAAGCCATTCTTTCAGACAATGGGAGCCAATGTACATCCAACGTTTGGAAAGATTTCATGAAAGATGAAGACATTAAGCACGTCCTTATTTCTGTTTATTCTCCATCTTGTAACCCAACTGAGCCCTATATGCGTGAAATAGGCAGTCTTTGCAGAACTTACTGCTCTAAAGATCATACAAATTGGTCAAGTTACATATGTGATTTTGAAGATGTTTTGAACACCTTACAACATACAACAACTGGCTTTATGCCTTATGAAGTCCATTTTAACAAACACCCACCAAACATCTTGTATGAATTGATCAATTTCCCTGCCTGTAATGAGTTAACCCCGGATGAGAGAATGTAAATAGTAAAGAAAAATATTGAAAAACACTGTGCCAAAAGAAAACTTAAACATGATTCAAAAGGAAAATTTACACAGTACAATGGAGGTGATTTAGTCTTAATCCAAAAGTTATTAGAAATACAAGGCAATCAATAGAGAGATCAAGAAATTTTTTTATATTTACATTGGTCCATTTGAAGTTTATGAGAAACCACATCCAAACGCCTACCGACTTATCTATCCCAAATCAAAAAAGCTATTTGGTTTAAGAAATGTCACTCAGTTGAAACCTTATGTGCAATAATTGCAATCCCTCAGGGGGGTACACAATCTTTGAGTACTATGCGTGGGGCTTATGCACGATGCCCCAGCTAATGTGACATTTTCTTCTCGAAAACACTGATGCCACATTCTATGATACCTTTCTGACACACAAGCTTCCGACAATACATACGTTAATTTTTTGTACCTATGTTTGCTTATATTTGTTATGTAAGATATTTTCATGTGATTTAATTTGTAGTATAAGATACATTTTGGTTTGATTTGTAATCTGCATCATCAGATGCATTGATAATTTGACATTTACATCCTACTGATTGTGACTATTACTGATATGTGAGGACTATGATTTGAACTTACATTTCCAAAAAAAACCAGTTTGTATTTTCTAGTGAGGAACAGTTACACATCTTTACAGACAACAGACCATACTGTATTTATATCAGCTTATCCAGAAATGAAAGGTGAATTGTGTGAAGATACACTAAGCTTATTAATACATACTTTCATATTTTTTGGTACATTTGTGCAGTTAAGAACTACTATATACATCTTTTCACTGTTTTTATCTTATATATATTATTCACATGGAAGGAATTACTATGTTTTGCTCCTCATACCGTTATACAGTTAACAACTGAATTTGTGTGTTACTATATATAATAACGTATGAGATGTTGAAAGACGTTATGATTTATGAAAGGGTTGAAGTGATTTATGCTGTTAAGAAGGGACTATCGCCATGATATACTATACACATGTTTCACTCAATTATGTACACATGAGAGAGATGTTGAAATTGCTGAATTGTTGAGGATTGTCTTGAAATAAGGTAAGTGATGTTGTGATTTGCATTTGTATTAAGGATATGAGGTTGCAGACTCATTCCTGTTTCTGATTCACATGAATTGATGTTTACGGTTTATTGATGGAAGATGGTTTGATTAGATATCGTAGGGGTATTTGGAAAATGATGATGATGATGATAGGTTTAGGTTATATGATTCTGCAATGCTGCTGAGGTGGTTGGTGGTATTCAACCCTCATTTATTAATGGTTTTGATGATTCGTTTATTTGAGAGGATTATGATGATGATGGTACTGTGCAGTAACACATAACGGAACTAATGAATCATTTGAATCGCATGAAGTAGAATTCTTACACATTTTGATTGAAGGAAATGCCGATGTGAAATTAAACTTGAAAGTTATTTTGAACAACTATGACAACATATTGCAAACCATACCACACTGAAAAACTATTATTTTCAGGATTTTTTTGATGTGTAACTTGTTTTCTCACAGTTTATAAAACCTTGAAGATGTTTCTCATTGTTAATTTGATCTGACTTTCTAGATGTCTGTTAAAAATTTTGAAAAGTTATTGCATTTGATGTACAATGCCAAGAAATATATATTTATTTACTATACATAGTACATTCAGATACTTGTGACAACAACCCAGATTCGATATAAATGAACAGTTTCTATACTGTCACAATATAAATATAGAAATATAATTTTGAATATTCATGTTTGATAAGATTTGTAAAATATTTTATGGTATTGCAAACTGTTAGGATAAATTTTATTCTTCTGTATTTTATATGATAATATTATTCTAGAACATGTCATATGGACACTTTAAAAGTGCAACATAATCACTCCAATCAAATTTGTGATTTGTTAGCTTAGTTGTGTTTGAGTGTTTGAAGGAGGGAAAATTAATGGACGATCTAGAAGTGACAAAAACAAGGACACTCTAGAAGTGATAGTTTAGGAAAAACATTCCTTCAGAAAATTTGATGTAAATATTGATTTCGTAAAAGTTTTGAAATTTCTTTGTAATCTCATATTTCCAATTCTTGTTTTCTTGATGTATATGTTTGTAGCTATTTGAAAAATTTATCTGTATGTAAAGTTTCGTGATCCAATTTTGTATCTTTTAAGATATATGCAGTTTGTGTTATTTTGTGCAACTTGTACTGTATCACATCAATCACACTATTATTTCTGTGAGAAGAGTTTCGTCTATCAGGCTAGGCAAAACTCTTCAGGGGGTATTGAAATATTACTGTATCTCATTGCTACCTATCACTACCCCTCGGAGAGCATTAACGATAAACACCAGTCCTAATTGCCCAATTATAAAGTGACCTGTTTTCAAATTACATACAAAAATAACCACTACTTCAGTATACATATAATTCAAAAACGATGCTTTGCTGATTAACATTGTTCTTATGTGAAAAACACAATATAAATGTGAAATTAATACTGTAACTAATCGAAAGAAATGTAGCACATGGTCAGGATGTACCTGTATTATATTAACTCGTAACTAAGTTGAAAATATGTTCACCTTGTTCAGCATTGAGATTGTAAATTTTTTGCAATGTGTAGCTCATATTCGGTTGAACTTTTAATTGTGATTTTACTTAAAATTGTAATTTTCATTGTAGGTAATTGTTAACAGAAGTATAAATAGAGGTCACGCAGGCACCTTGGGGCACTCGTTTTTTGGCTAGGGTTGTGAGCAAATGTATTGTAGGCTCACTCGTTTGTTTATTGTTGTACACAGTGTGTCGTTTGATGTCAACTTCGGGTACATGTGATGTAACCGGTACAGTTCACCAGCCTTGGACACCAGAGTCCTGGAAATATATTGGTATTAAAACTGCACTGTACTTTGAAATTTATTTTGGAGTCTTCCGCAATCCTTTTCATAGGCTGCACAGCGACGAGACATGAATCCAGGAATTTTACAAGACCCCGAGAACTAAACCACTCTCAATGTTGGTAGAATTGACGTGAAAACAACAGCGCATTGACTGGGCATTTCAATCAAAACATTTGCAATGTGGAGGTGGGAAAATGTAAACATCTCAGCCCTTACGAGGCTTTGTATTTGGGTTGTTGTTCGCGGTTCCAGGCGCTCCACCTCACGTAATTCTTCGTGGAATTATCGCTTTATTTTGGACTCTGTAATACAACAGACTGAGCCAGAAGCACTAACAGATCGATACCAAGCTTTGGACAAAAAATTAACTGATATCAAACAATAGCTGTGGCTCATAAAAGAAGCAAAACGGCAAATGCATTATTATAACTGTGAGTCTATTCCTCCTGCCTAACGGGTCCATTTTCTTCACTCAAGCATACCACATGACTATAAATGAGACCTAATTAGACTAAATATACTATGAATTAATAGAACCATTATTGACTGGCATGGATCTAGAAACCAGTTATATTGTGCAACGATTCTTGCACACATTTTACCAATCTCACACTGAAAACTGTCTCTAAATGACCTTCATGTTATATACCAAAATGCACGTTTCTAATCATTCATATGACTCAGAGAGTCTCTAGTCGATGTTTTCGACTGCCTGTGTAACATATAGCTTTGGGTGAGTTATGTAAGGCATGCCTTTAGTCAGTATTTTGAACGTGGAATCTAACTGATCAGTCATACTGCTTGACGTTGCTTCGAGTTCCGTTGGGCAGCGTTGTCTACCGGACATTCAGTGTCATTCTGTTCTCGACTCTTAATTTCCACCTTCCGCTGTAAACATCGTTCTGCCTGCCGCCGACCTGTAAAATGCACACATTTCTCTTGTGACACTAAGATGACCATATTGAAGTTACACACTCCAGGATTGGGCTGTTTCCTGCTCGCGCTGCACTGTCGTAATTCTACCCTGCACGATTCTTATAGGTTCATTTACGGGATGTACTTTGCAATTGTGCATTCGCGTGAGCAATGATAGCTCTTTGTTCGATTTGCGTCTTCATATAGTATGTGAGGATCAATATCTATTCCTCAATGAGTTATTCGAGCATATTGGTTGTTTTGCACATCGCGTTCCCATTCTTTAAACAACACTACAGTGATTATCATTAGTATGGTGTTAGTTTTCTGTCCGTTGTAGAAAAGTGGTACCCTACAGTCACGTGGTCCACTACAAGACATTTGTATGCTTTTCATCTTTCGTGTCTACTTCCCGAGTAATAACTGAGTTTGAATACAAGCCTCTCCTGAATTCTTTTCTTCACCAAATGATGTCTCATTTAAGGTTGCCAGATTTTATGAGAAAAAAACCCGCAGCATTTTCGAAGCTACTCCGTTTTTGGAGGGTAAAAGTCGGAATATTTTCGAATCTTCTATTTTTTAGGGGACATAAAAATCAATATGTACCAAATGAGGTTTATTTACGAGGGTCACTCCAAAAGAAATGCACACTATTTTTTTTAATACAGTTTTCATTCTGCGTGTGTGAAAGTTTTATAGTCTGAAGATACATCCTTCCCGTTTGTTTTCAAACTTAATTCAACCTATTGCCGTGAGTGGCGCCGTCACAGCATGTCTTCAAGATGGCTGCTACACTTGACGTTCGTCAGAAGCAACGTACTGTCATAGAATCCCTGTACTGTGAAAAAGAGACAGTGGTAAACATCCACAAGAGGTTGAAAAAGGTGTATGGAGATGCTGCTGTCGATCGCAGTACAGTTAAGCAGGTTACGTGATGAAAGCGGGCACGGCAATATTGAGGATTGTCCTCGCAGTAGCAGGCCTCGTACTGCACACACTCCAGAGAATGTGCAGAGAGTTAACGAATTGGTGACTGCTGACAGACGCATCATAGTGAACAAATTGTCACGCTACGTTGGGACAGGGGAAGAAGGTGTTTCTATAATACTGAAAGTGTTGGCATTAAAAAAGGTTTGTGCCAGGTGGATTCCCAGGATGTTGACAGTGGCTCACAAAGAAACGAGATAAACGGTATGCAGCGAACTTTTGGAACAGTACGAGAATGGTGGAGATGAATTTCTTGGAAGAATTGTGACAGGTGATGTAACATGGCTCCATCATTTTTCACCAGAGACGAAGAGGCAATCAATGGTGTGGCATCATGCAAATTCACGCAAGAAAAAAATTCAAAACCACGCCTTCTACTGGAAAAGTTATGGTTATGGTGGTTTTCGATTCTGAAGGACTCTTGCTTGTGGACATCATGCCAAGTGGAACCACCACAAATGCTGATGCATATGTGACGACATTGAAGAAAATTCAAGCTCGACTGAGTCATGTTCGACCACATCGGCAAAAGCAGGATGTTTTGCTGTTGCACGACAATGCACGATCATATGTCAGTCACAAAACCATGGAAGCGATCACAAAACTCGGATGGACAACACTGAAACACCCACCTTACAATCCTGGCCTGGCTCCATGTGACTATCATCTCTTTGTGAAACTGAAAGACTCTCTTCGTGGAACAAGATTTGAAGATGTTGACTCCCTTGTGAACGCTGCCATACAGTAGCTCCAACAGGTTGGTCCAGAATTTTATCGTGCGGGTATACAGGCGCTGGTTTAAAGATGGCGTAAGGCAGTTGAGAGGGATGGAAATTATGTGGAGAAATGAAAATATTGTTCTTAAAGGATGTTTCTACACATTGTAAAACTTTAAAACATTTAGAATAAAAGATGGACTTTTTAAAAAAATAGTGTGCATTTCTTTTGGAGTGACCCTCGTACAAACACGAAAAGCATTTATTCATATTCATGTAACTTTTACTATTATATTGTTGATGTTTTTGCATCTCTCAATCTTATTTTACATATTTAAAAATTTCTTTACATGACTGATTAAAATCCACCATAATTGAGGGCTCTACCCCGATTAATTCTGTATTGCATCTATTTTTTTGTCTTACTCCATTAGTTATTCTTTAACGAGAACACTTTCTCCATAAAAGCATCAGATCCTGGTACACTAAACAAGAATCCCATTATCTTATGGCACTGGCATTTAAAGTTCTGGTACAGCTGAAAGGAAATGTAGCCAATTCGACACATCACTACCGTCCTTGTTCACACTTTCATGTAAGTTAGTCTTGAATTCAGAGAATTCTTCATACAAGCTATCTGCACAAACGTGATCTCTCAGGTTAAGGATTTCCAATGCAGTTTCGAAGTCTTTATATTCAGTTTCATTCTCCAAAGAAAAAAAAACCAGCCAAGTGAGCATATGTGTTATTGGTGGTAATATTATATCTTTTTTCCAGATACTGAAGTGAAATACAGTAAAAGCCATTGTAATTTGCTGAAACTTTTTGTAAGTAAGGGGATAAGCCATAAAAATCATCTTTCGGCCTCTGTTTAAGCTTATCAGTTAAAAGAAGCTCAAATAACAACCTTGTAATGTTCTGTTAACTATATCCAACAGATTTCCAACATTGCTCACGAAATGGAGATATATTTCTGGCATAAGCTCTTATTCAGAGTGTTCATTCAGAAAAATATATCTCAAAAATTTTGGACGCTCATCAGTACTTTGGAAATATCTCTTGATGGATGGCATCCCAGTTCAGAAGAAACCTGTTTATAGCGGTAGTCAAAGGAAACCATCTTGTGGGGACATATGTCAGTATCTCTGTCCATTCCAGTTCCATGAACCGGAAAAAAGATTTTAGTTCCTCTCTCCTTTGTGCAGAAACCTTGAAATTTTTAGACCTATATTTTCAACATCGATATCTAATTTATCAGTAGCACTCTTAATTGCATTGTGGAGTGAATGATAAGTGCATTCGCCTTTATAATATTTTTATTCTTATTGAGAAGTGACTGAAAACCTGATTTATTCGTGTTGAAATTGACGCTTCCTTTATCAGCACTGTATGAACATTTCTTATTTACACTTGTGCGTATCTAAACTTCGCAGTAGGAAATCAGTCACTCCAGAAGAGGTTTCATCTGCATTTTCATTGCTTCAACACCAAATTCTTTTCAAATGCAAGGCCCTTACACTGTGCGTGTTAGCGCAAGTCCTTTTGTCCGCCATGAGAAATTGTAAAATCCTTTCTGTGTAAAACACAAAATGTCCTATATTCGTTCGTTCCCGGTTTAACCGAAGGAAACGTCATTGTTCCAAATCTTCAGATACACTTGAGTGTGTTTAGATTTCAGGTTTTTCTTTGGGGGAGCCTTGAGCGAATCTTCAATTCCACGTTCACTCATTCTAAACTTATTAAAGCAGCCATTTTACTACACAGGTAGGCAAACTGCCTTGGTGAAAATACGACAATGTGTACTTGCCAGTTGGTATCGAAAGGAAATCAGTGAATCGGAAATGTGCCTCGCTCTGTCATTAGGTGAACAGGAAGTGGTAATACTGACAATAATGCTTAATAATCGTAACATGCTACGCAACGATGGTTTGTGACTTCTGCAGTCTGTTCAAGTAACACGCCCACGACGCGCGAAAGAAAGGGATAGTGATTGTTGCTGCAAAGCGACGAGAGTAAGTCAGGAAGTATTTCTCTCTCTTGTACAGTGCTCCAAACCTACGGTAGAAATGACACACGAACGTAACAAAGTTTTCCGAAAATGCATTATAGGGACGTTTATGTTCATATGTGATACTTATGAATATACTCCGTTCATCATAAGAATAAATCTTATGTAAACAAACATAAATGCGATGATTGGTCAGAAGTCGTAGCACACGTACACTGATGTTGTTGCGCTCTTGGAAGTAGGTCCTATTTATGTATTGGATATATTATTACTAAGTTGCGTTAAGTGAAACTTTTAGGTATTCAAATTATTAGCAGCTATCAACGTTTTTATTAATCACGCTTTAGTTACGGAGTTTCTATTTCAAAAATCGTGTATAGCACAGCCTCTGCACTGTTGTGCTCTGATTGTCGCTCTGTTACTGCGGAGTATGAAAATGGCTGAGGCTGTTTCCTGTTCCGTAGTGGAACACGTTTAAAAAGTGCCGAGAAATATGTTGTCCTTAATGTTTGTCATAAATTTACAGAGATAATCGGCATTGAAGTTCTTCAAGGCATTGTACTAACTTACTGCAGTAAATGGTTCGTTGGTTCAACTCTCGGCCCAGTCAGTTTTTTTTTCTCGTTCAATTTGAATTACCTACATCTCGTAATTGTAAAATTCATCATCATTTTTTAATGAACAATGCACGTCTTCTTGTTTTTAATTACATATTGCACGCGAAATTCCTTTTCATTTCAAATATAAATTCTCAATTATCGATATTTCATGACAGACTGTTAATACAAATTGCTTAAATTAAGAAAAAAACTACAATTTAATTTTTTAATGAAAAAATGAGAAAAACCGAATACTCTCTATTTGGACCATGTTCATTGTTTTACATCACAGAAACAGGAAAAACAATCATTTTCACAGCATTGAACACACCATACAAATGCTGCATTTTTACATTTGCCATTGTACAATATGAAACCAATAGAACTGATCTGGTGTAAAGTTAAGGGATTTGCCTGAGAAATAAAAAGACTGTTAAGCTGCCAGATGTACTGGAACTAACGCACGCAGCTTTTTCACATGTCACTGCTGAACGTTGGCGGGATATAGAAGGGCATGTCATAAAAGAAGAGGATAAAATGCTGCGCCTGGGTGGCTTCGTGGAATCTGTTGTTGATCGACTCGCTACCAATGTAGCAGATGCCAGTTCCAGCACTGAAATGTAATTCTCGGATTCGAATAAGGAAGGAGCTAAGAGATTACCAGACTACTGACTGTAATTAATACCTTCACTGGCTTAGTCTTCAACAGTACGGTGAAATCCCTGCAGTATGCTTTTGCATCGCACGTTCCCGCTCAGAAAAATTACGTACCCTGTGTTTTGAGTTAGGAATTTTCATCACTCTTGTTTGTAATTACAATACTACGTCAGGTGAGAACGAGAGCATTTTATGTAGTACGTCTGGTCACCTAAGAAGCGCGCAGTACCGGTAGCACTGGAGTTTGCCGAATATATTTCATTCTCTTTAAAAATTAAATGACATTCGAATCTATACTGTTTCTCTTTTTACGTCTTAACTGCAACTGCTCACATCATTGCAGGCTAGTTGGACGGCTGGTTGGCCAGTGCTGTCCAAGTTTAATGTGCCGGTAAAGCTGTTGTCCCTTACATTATCGCTCAGTCAATGAGCGTGCAACACATCATAAAACGTATCCTCATGATTGTACTTAACTGTACTAGTCACAACTTGGCTTCCGCTACACGTGAAACGAAATCCAATGAGATTCAAGCGAACACGGAAGAATACATGGCTTAATGTTTACATCAGCTTTATTCTTATGATGAACAGGGTATAGTAAGGAATATGATTAAATAAAACCTTATGTAATACAATATCTGTTAGATCCCTACTGATGTCAGCAGTTGAAAATCATACATTGAAGTCAGGAAGCCTGCCAAACTGTACCGGGAAGTCCACAAGCAGAATAAGGAAAATCGACTGTAGTCTGACGCTAGCCGCTAAACATGTATTCTCAGGAAGTGACTTGTTATAAATGTCTCCAACTCATATCTGTAGCTACCACCAACATTTATTATACACATATCCAAGCAAACAACCACGTTGTTATTCCCTAGTGTTTGAGGTTCTTCTGAAATTCAGGAAAGTATTTGCATGAATATGAACTTTTTTTGGATAAACCCAGAAAAAAAGTAGTATTTGGCAACCCTAATCCCAGTCCTTCGTTCTTTAATACTTGTTTGCACATGCTCTCATTTCAGGTTTGTTCACGAATGCACAACATTCACTTGCAGTCTGTTTCAACTATATTTGAACTGAGCTGCCTTCAGCAGACAAAACATTTGTGGAAACTGCTATTTGAGTCATTTTTAACTTGTTATAAACATAACTATGAAATTGCATTCCCTCTTAAGAAAATTAAAATAAAAAGCAAGCCTAATACTTGGGTAACACAGGGGATACGGAAATCTGGAGAGCGACTTAGAAAGCTAAGTAAATCAGCCAGGCTAAATCCAACTCTGAAACAGTATGTCACCTGTTACAGAAAATTGTACAGGAAAATCATTAATGCTGCAAAAAAGTTACATAATGACTCATATGTCAGTAGAAGCAAGGGTAACAAGAAAATGATATCAGTTTGGAATGTGATAAATACAACTGTAGGCAGAAGTAAAGTAAGAGACAGCAGCTTTGTTATTAAAAGTGAGGACAAAACTATAAGTGATCCTTTATATTGCCAATATATTCAACCTTCATTATGCAAGTATTGTACAAAGCCTCATAAAAACCCAAAGACAAACAAAGATTAAACATAACATCTCCACAAATCCTAAAACTATGTTCTTATACCCTGTAAGTGTACAAGAAGTACAGAATGCAATCAGCAAACTAAAAAATAAATTGTCTTGTGGCACTGATGGCATTCCAGATAAAGTACTTAAACACAGCATAAATATTGCTTGTCCCCTTGTAGACATAATTAATGCCTCTTCCAGCACTGGCACTTTCCCTAAAGAACTAAAGCTGCCAATAATAAAACCATTATGTAAAAATGGTGATCCTCATGAAGCAAAAAACTTCAGACCTATGTCCTTGATATCCTGCTTCTCAAAAGTTATTGAAAGACTAATGCATGAAAGACTCTCCACTTTCCTGAACACAAGTAGAATATTAGTCAGTGAGCTAAATGGCTTCAGAAAAATAGGTCAACTGAAACAGCTGTATGTAATTTCCTAAAACTTCTCCTGAGCTTTATAGATCATAACGAAGTAAACTGTGGGGTGTTTTTAGATGTATCAAAGGCATTTGATGTTATTGATCATGAATTGTTGAATGAGGAACTATACTGCTATGGTGTATGTGGTACTGTTCACAGCTGGTTTAAATCATACCTGTCAGACAGATACCAGAAAGTAGAAATAGTTCACAAAGGAACCTCTTACTTTTCTGAATATAAGAAAGTTAGTAATGGAGTGCCACAAAGTTCTGTGCTGGGACCCCTCTTGTTCTTGATTTTCATAAATGACCTACCAAACTGTTTAACACTAGCTAATGCTGTATTGTATGTGAATGATACAAGACTTTTTATTAAAGCCGAAAATGAGACTGACTTGCAACACAAAGTAGAAATAACAAAAGAAGAAGCAGGTAAATGGTTTAGAGATAACTGTTTATTTGTAAATGAGAAAAAAAAAGTATGGATGAATTTCAGCCACGTATCGAATAAAGTAAAGCTCAATACAGTTTTGAAACTTGGTGAACAGAAGATTTTACAAATTTCAAACACAAAACTTTTAGGTATCTGGTTAGACGAGCATCTGAAGTGGGATAAACATATTGAAATGCTCAATAAAAAGCTAAGTAACTGCTGCTATATACTCAAAATGCTGAAAAACTGCTGCAGTGAAAAAACAGTAATATGTGCTTATTATGCTCTTGTGCATAGTCTATTGTGGTATGGTGTCTTATTTTGGGGTAATTCAAGCCTGGAAAACTGCTCATTCATTATTCAAAAACGAGCATTAAGAATAATGAAAGGGGCTGCACCAAGAGAGCCCTGCAGGGATATTTTCAAAGAATTTCAAATAATGTCACTTCCATCTTTATATATCTACCAAAGTATCTCCTTTTACTAATCTCACCCCCAATTTTCTTCTTTAAATAGTGAGTGGCATGACTACCCAACACGACACAGGAATGATTTCCACAGAGAAACACACAAAACAGCCCAATATCACAAAAGTGCAATATATCATCCCAAAATCCTTTTTAGTGCTCTTCCCTCAAGCATCAAAAAGATAGAAAAGTTTTACATTTTTAAAAAGAGTTTAAAAATTTGTTATTAAGAGAATGTTTTTACAGTGTTACAGTATACAAGGATTTTCAGAACATAGTGACATAGCGGTCAATGATAATGATAATTCATATTTGAACAAATGTATGAAAATAGTCTGCCTGTATACACTATAATTAATTAATGTTTGTTCTGTTATTCATAGTGGTCAATGATAATGATAATTCATATTTGAACAAATGTATGGAAATAATCTGCCTGTACACACTATAATTAATTAATTATTGTTCTGTTATTCTCTACTATAGTGGTCAATGATAATGATAAGTTATATCTGAAAAACAAATGTATGAAAATAGTATGCATTATAAATAATTAATTATTGTTTGCTTATTTATTCTCTGGTATACACTGAATGAGATATATATTTATATATGTTTTACCACTGTAGGCCTATGTTATTAATTTACTGTATAATTACAAACTCATATAATGTAACATGACAACTCCTATATCATTGTATATGATAAAATGGATGCTCAATAAATAACAATAACAAACCACATTATTTTTCAGTTTAAATGCAACTTTCAGCTATGTAAGAGCGAGATGCAGTGATCTTCAAGAGACATTGCGCAGTGGAGAAAGCTTCGAGACTTTGCTCTCAAATGATTCATTTTCCAATATTAGAACATATGGTGTGCAGTTACATTTTGATTGCACATTTCTTTTCTATATGAGGAGCATATGCTTACACTGATGCACTGCGTAACCACAATTAAGGAATCTTGGTTGCAATTTATCTTGATTTAGGTTGTGTTAAAGGTCCCTTTATTGTTTCACATGCTATGAAAGTTGGTCCTCCACCTCATATTTCACTAAAAGTATTCAGACCATCTTGTTGTTCACTTAAAGGTCAAATTTCATACAGAGGGTTACATTTTCAGGGTGTTAGAACAAGCAAACAAAACAAAGCTCTGCGTTCTGGGCCTGGTGGTCCAACTGTAACTGACAGACCACCATGTCATCCCATGCCAATGGCGTCACTGAATGCATTATGGGGGGATGTGCCATCAGCACACCACTCTCCCAGGCGCTGTTGGGTTAGCTGACCTGGTGCTGCTACTGCTCACTCAAGTGGCTCCTTAGCTCGCATCACAAGGCTGAGTGCATCCAACTTTGGTCCACCCACCAAGGAAAAATCCCTGGCAGTACCGGGAATCGAATCCAGGTGTACTACATAGCAGAATAACGAGGAGAACACACAAGTGCCACAAACCGATTTCCCAGAAACTTCGCTCAGTGGAAGAGGGTTCAAATTAAGCGAACGTGTGTCTCGGCTTATCTGTAGATACTCGACAATTTCTGAAAAAAAGACGGTCAAAGCATTCGAGGTACTTCGCAAGTACTTTATGTGCCTTTTACTTCACGATATTCTCAAACGGCTCCTTCATTTTGCGCCCTGTGTTCGAAACCTGATTTTTACTTTTATTTTTCATTAATGAATTATGTCCGTATAAGATTACGGCAAGAATTATTTCGTATAGAGTTGTGACTATTCGTCTAGTGATTGTATATCAGATGAATGTATTAAAAATAAGAAAATTATTCGATACTGTTTACAGTGAAATTCCTGTAGTGTATCTTGATTCATAATCAATTGCACGCGCCATTTTTCGGAAAACTGATCGGTTATGCTTGGTTTGACACGAAATATTGCCAATCCACGAATTCATCACCACTGTTAACGACGTTTCTTTCCCAAGTAATATTATGACGTGTAATTGTCATTGTGTGATGCTCGTGATTTTTCTGCGATCGGTATCAGCCAAGGGAACGCACCAAACCTCAGCCCCAGATCTATTACATTTCGATAGCCCAATGTGCGCTGGATGATAGGCGCTTTTTTTTCTTCAAGAATATGAATTTGTGAAATTGCCACCCAGGTAGACACCCCGGTTTGCCGCCCCCCCCCCCCTCCCCGCAGATCCCCGCCTGCCAAATTTTGATGAAGAATGTTGTTGTTGTTGTGGTCTTCAGTCCTGAGACTGGTTTGATGCAGCTCTCCATGCTAGTCTATCCTGTGCAAGCTTCTTCATCTCCCAGTACCTACTGCAACCTAGATCCTTCTCAATCTGTTTAGTGTATTCATCTCTTTGTCTCCCTCTACGATTTTTACCCTCCACGCCTCCCTCCAATGTTAAATTGGTGATCCCTTGATGCCTCAGAACATGTCCTACCAACCGATCCCTTCTTCTAGTCAGGTTGTGCCACAAACTTCTCTTCTCCCCAATCCTATTCAGTACCTCCTCATTAGTTATATGATTTACCCATCTAATCATCAGCATTATTCTGTAGCACCACATTTCGAAAGCTTCTATTCTCTTCTTGTCCAAACTAGTTATCGTCCTTATTTCACTTCCATACATGGCTACGCTCCATACAAATACTTTCAGAAACGCCTTCCTGACACTTAAATCTATGCTCGATGTTAACAAATAAATTTCTTTTCTTCAGAAACGATTTCCTTGCCATTGCCAGTCTACATTTTATATCCTCTCTACTTCGACCATCATCAGTTATTTTGCTCCCCAAATAGCAAAACTCCTTCACTACTTTAAGTATCTCATTTCCTAATCTAATTCCCTCAGCATCACCCGACTTAATTCGACTACATTCCATTACCCTCGTTTTGCTTTTGTTGATGTTCATCTTATATCCTCCATTCAAGACACTATCCATTCCGTTCAACTGCTCTTCCAAGTCCTTTGCTATCTCTGACAGAATTACAATGTAATCGGCGAACCTCAAAGTTTTTATTTCTTCTCCATGGATTTTAATACCTACTACGAATTTTTCTTTTGTTTCCTTCACTGCTTGCTCAATATACAGATTGAATAACATCGGGGAGAGGCTGCAACCCTGTCTCACTCCCTTCCCAACCACTGCTTCCCTTTCAGGTCCCTCGACTCTTATAACTGCCATCTGGTTTCTGTACAAATTGTAATAGCATTTCGCTCCCTGTATTTTACCCCTGCCACCTTCAGAATTTGAAAGAGAGTATTCCAGTCAACACTGTCAAAAGGTTTCTCTAAGTCTACAAATGCTAGAAATGTAGGTTTGCCTTTCCTTAATCTAGCTTCTAAGATAAGTCGTAGGGTCGTTTTGCCTGACATGTTCCAATAGTTCTACGGAATCCAAACTGATCTTCCCTGTGGTCGGCTTCTACCAATTTTTCCATTTGTCTGTAAAGAATTCGCGTTAGTATTTTGCAGCTGTGACTTATTAAAGTGATATGAAACTTCCTGGCAGATTAAAACTGTGTGCCCGACCGAGACTCGAACTCGGGACCTTTCCCTTTCGCGGGCAAGTGCTCTACCATCTGAGCTACCGAAGCACGACTGACGCCCGGTACTCACAGCTTCACTTCTGCCAGTATCTCGTCTCCTACCTTCCAAACTTTACAGAAGCTTCCGGCTGCAGAGTGAAAATCTCATTCTATTAAACTGATAGTTCGGTAATTTTCACATCTGTCAACACCTGCTTTCTTTGGGATTGGAATTATTATATTCTTCTTGAAGTCTGAGGGAATTTCGCCTCTCTCATACATCTTGCTCACGAGATGGTAGAGTTTTGTCAGGACTGGCTCTCCAAAGGCCGTCAGTAGTTCTAATGGAATGTTATCTACTCCCGGTGCCTTGTTTCGACTCAGGTCATTCAGTGCTCTGTCAAACTCTTCACACAGTATCGTATCTCCCATTTCAGCTTCATCTACATTCTCTTCCATTACCATAATATTGTCCTCAAGTACGTCGCCCTTGTATAGACCCTCTATATACTTCTTCCACCTTTCTGCTTTCCCTTCTTTGCTTAGAACAGGGTTTCCATCTGAGTTCTTGATATTCATACAATTGGTTCTCTTTTCTCCAAAGGTCTCCTTAATTTTCCTGTAGGCAGTATCTATCTTACCCCTAGTGATATAAGCCTCTACATCCTTACATTTGTCCTCTAGCCATCCCTGCTTAGCCATTTTGCACTTCCTGTCGATCTCATTTTTGAGATGTTTTTATTCCTTTTTGCCTGCTTCATTTACTGCATTTTTACATTTTCTCTTTTCATCAATTACATTCAATATTTCTTCTGTTACCCAAGGATTTCTACTAGTCCTCGTATTTTTACCTACTTGATCGTCTGCTGCCTTCACTACTTCATCTCTCAAAGCTACCCAGTCTTCTTCTACTCTATTTCTTTCCCCCATTCCTGAAAATTGTTCCCTTATGCTCTCCCTGAAACTCTGTACAACCTCTGGTTTAGTCAGTTTATCCAGGTCCCATCTCCTTAAATTACCAGCTTTTTGCAGTTTCTTCAGTTTTAATCTACAGTTCATAATCAATAGATTGTGGTCAGAGTCCACATCTGCCCCTGGAAATGTCTTACAATTTAAAACCTGGTTCCTAAATCTCTGTCTTACCATTAGATAATCTATCTGAAACCTGTCAGTATCTCCAGGCTTCTTCCATGTATACAACCTTCTTTTATGATTCTTGAACCAAGTGTTAGCTATGATTAAGTTGTACTCTGTGCAAAATTCTACCAGTCGGATTCCTCTTTAATTTCTTAGCCCCAATCCATATTCACCTACTACGTTTCCTTCTCTCCCTTTTCCTACAACCGAATTCCAGTCACCCATGACTATTAAATTTTCGTCTCCCTTCACTATCTGAATAATTTCTTTTATTTCATCATACATTTCTTCAATTTCTTCGTCATCTGCAGAGCTAGTTGGCATATAAACTTGTACTACTGTAGTAGGCGTGGGCTTCGTGTCTATCTTGGCCACAACAATGCGTTCACTGTGCTGTTTGTAGTAGCTTACCTGCACTTCTATTTTTTTATTCATTATTAAACCGACTCCTGCATTACCCCTATTTGATTTTGTATTTATAACCCTGTATTCGCCTGACCAAAAGTCTTGTTCCTCCTGCCACCGAACTTCACTAATTCCCACTATATCTAACTTTAACCTATCCATTTCCTTTTTTAAATGTTCTAACCTACCTGCTCGATTAAGGGATCTGACATTCCACGCTCTGATACCTAGAACGCCAGTTTTCTTTCTCCTGATAACAACGTCCTCCTGAGTAGTCCCCGCCCGGAGATCCGAATGGGGGACTATTTTACCTCCGGAATATTTTACCCAAGAGGACGCCATCACCATTTAACCATACAGTAAAGCTGCATGCCCTCGGGAAAAATTACGGCTGTAGTTTCCCCTTGCTTTCAGCCGTTCGCAGTACCAGCACAGCAAGGCTGTTTTGGTTAGTGTTACAAGGGTAGATCAGTCAATCATCCAGACTGTAGCCCCTGCACCTACTGAAAAGGATGCTGCCCCTCTTCAGGCAGCACACGTTTGTCTAGCCTCTCAACAGATACCTCTCCTTTGTGGTTGCACCTATGGTATGGCTATCTGTATCATAAAGAATAAACATGAATAAAATATAAGAATTTATATGAGAATGAAATATCAGAATGTGAGAATTTAGAAAGACTGTAAACCCTCAACATACGACACACACATATAGAGGGTGTCCACAATGAGACTCCAACATGTTAATATCCTATATCTTTCTTATTTCAGATGGTGGACCTGTGAATCCTGAAGGGGCAGACAGAGCAACTTAACAAGTTTGTGGTGCGCAAATTTGATACGCCAAGTGGTCGTAGTGGAGCTGTAATCAATTGTTTTAGCAAAATGGAGAATATGAAGGAGCGTTTGGAGCGTCCACAAGCGGTCTGGTGGTATACAGAGACAAAATCGGCGACCCAAGTGCAAAGAAACTTTCGTCGAGTTTACAACAAAGCGCCCCTGTCGTTCAAGTCTATAAAAAAGTAGTGTGATCAGTTTTTGGCTACTGGGAGTGTTGCAAAAGGGCATGGTGGTGGTCAGCCTGGGATCAGCGAACATCATGTGGAACAGGTGCGGCGGTCATTCGAACGAAGTCCACAGAAGTCAGTGCGACAGCAGCACGAGAACTTCTTATGAAACGTTCAACAGTGCACAAAGTGCTTCATCAGCGATTACGTTTGTATGCATATAACGTGCAGGTTGTGAAAGAAATCAAGCCTGATGATCGACCAAAGCGAGAAAAATTTGCATGTGTCATGTAAGAGCGCATTGCCATGGACGAAACATTTTTATCACGAGTGATGTTTACTGATGAGGCAACCTTTCACATGTCAGGGGCTGTCAATCGTCATAATGTGCGCATCTGGGGGGGTCCGAAAATCCACATGCACCTGGGGAACACATACGCGACAGTCTGAAAGTTAATGTGTGGTGTAGTTTGAGGATAAATCGCATTGTTGGGCCGTTTTTCTCTCAGGAGCCGACTGTGGATCGACATGTTGGAACAATTTGTCGTGCTACAGATAACAGACCTGCAGCCAAATGTGATGTTTCAATAGGACGGTGCACCACCTCATTGGAGCCCTCATGTCCGAAAATTTTTAAATGACCCATTGCCACAACGATGGATTGGCCGTAGAGCTTTAATTCCTCGGCCGCCACGTTCGCCCGACATAACCCCCCTCGATTTTTTGTTGTGGGGTATGTGAAAGACCAGGTATACGCTACACCAGTAAAGGACCTGCAAGACTTGAAACAGCGCATAAGAATTGTCATCAACTCTGCCACAGGACAGACGCTCTGCAACACATGGCACGAAATCGATTATAGACTTGATATTCTTGGCGCTACCCGTGGCGCCCATGTTCAAGTGTACTGAACCGTCCACCTGTGTATGAAAACTTGATGAGCTGCTGTATGATTTCCCTGTATTTGTTTGTCAATAAATTGTGTTTCCTCTCAGATTTTATGAGTTCAAATGTTGGAGTCTCATTGTGAACACCCTGTATAATATTGTCTGACACTTATTGTGAAATCCAGTTATAATTTTACGATTAATATAATGCCCTTGTATCTCCTAATCCGATAAGAAACATTTCTGTAGTAACCTTTTTTGGACACCGGTAGATAAATGAAAACAATAAAAATAAAATCGAAACAACAACCAGATATCAAACATGGGGCACAGAATTAAGAAGCTAAGCACTGTGCCACCATTTCCTCTGAGAATATCGTGCGGCAGAAGGCGCATAAAGTACCTTGGAAACTTTGAACGATGTTTTTTCAGAGGTGGTCGATTGTCAATGGATAAGCCGAGACACACGTTCACTTATTTTGACTCGTGCACTTGCGATGTTCTCCTTTTGACCTAAGGAGGTCGGAGAGTTGTTTGAAACAGGGATATAATTGACATAATATCCTGTATACCGGTACTCAAAGGTTAAAGTTAAATGGCAGTGGCAGCTTTCAATGCTACGGGGGGAGTTCAGTAAAAAAATACAACACTTTTTTTTCTCGGTAAATTTTGGCTGAAAAAAATGCAGAATTTGCTATGGGACGTCGCGTATCTTCCTGCTTCAGCCTCTACAGTTTCATGAAGTTCCAATATTGGTGACACTGTATGTAGCCTCCAAAATGGCGTTTGTTTATGAAGGCGTGTTCCAAGCAGAGCTGCATTCAGTTCCTTTTGGCAGAAAACCAGAGCATCACATATATTCATAAACGCTTCCAGAATGTCTATGGAGACCTCGTAGTGAACAAAAGCATGGTGAGTTATTGTCCAAGACATCTGTTATCACCACAACAAGGTTGCGCAAACCTGTTCAATCTCCTGCGTGATGGCCAGCCACTCACAGTTGTGACTCCTGCTATATTGAAAATGCGGACACTCTCGTTCGAGCTGATTGATGGATTATTATCAAACACCTCTCTGCTCAACTGCACATCTCTGTTTGTGCTGCTGACACACTCGTTCATCAATTGGGGTACTCAAAAGTGTGGGCCCACTGCGCTTCTCGCCACCTAACGGAAAACCATAAGCAGCAATGAAGAGCTATTACAAGGGTGATCATGACCATTTTGTGTTAAATATTGCCACAGCTGATGAAACATGGGCTTATCACTTCAAACCGGAAACAAAACAAGAATCGATAATATTCTTCTCGGGTGTGCAGCCAGATCATATCGTCTTCATGACACAATAAATCAAGAGATTGAAGTCCTTGTCTCTTAGTCCCTGGGATTTGCTTGTGAGATTTGATGTTGTGTCGCTTTTTACCCGGGTTCCTCTGGAAGAATCCTTGCAATTAATTGGTGAGAAACTGGATGAGGAAACAACCAGGGTTTGTCGCCTTGTGCTGACGTCGACGTACTTTTTATTCAATGACAAATATTTTGAACAGACTGACGGAGTGGCTATGGGGAGCCCATTGTCCCCAATAGTCGGCAATCTTTTTATGGAAGGTTTTTGAGGACATGGCGCTGAAGACGGTGTCCTTAAAACCAACCTGTTTCTGGAGGTACGTTGACGATACGTTTATGGTGTGGCCTCATGGGAGAGAAGCTCTTGACCGCCTCATAGATCATTTTAATTCCCTGCATCCTAGCATCAAGTTTACAATGGAGGTGGAAAGTGATGGAAAGCTTCCGTTTCTGGATGTTCTGGTGTACAGAAAGGATGATGGGACACTGGGACACAGTGTTTATCGAAAGCCTATGCACACGGACCATTACCTGCATGCTTCTAGCTGTCATCCATCGTTCCAGCGTACGGGGGTCCTGCGGACGTTGGCGAGAAGAGCTTATGCCATTTCAGATGGAGAAAGCTTGACACAAGAATTGGACCATCTTAAGGTTGTGTTCAAGCAGAATGGCTATACAGATAAACAGATCCGTCGTGCTTTCCAGTTTGGACCTTCGTCTGAACCACCAGAAGATACCTGCAAATCGGTGGCTTTTCTGCCTTTTGCTGGGAGCATTTCCTAGAAGATAGGAAGAATTCTGAAAAGATATCATATCAAAAGTATTTTTCGTCCGCCAGCCAAGATTAGAGCGCTTCTTGGCTCTGTTAAGGATGACTTGGGTTTGAGGAAGCCCGGTGTGTACAAGATCCCTTGCCACTGTGGGAAGACTTATATTGGTCAGACAATCCGGACCATTCAGGACCGATATGTTGAGCACCAGCGGCACACACGGTTGCTTCAGCCTGAGAAATCTGCAGTGGTGGAGCACTGTCTCACCGAGGGACATGGAATGCTATATGACGAGACACAAATGGTTGCCCATGCATCTCGCTATTGGGACTGTGTTTTAAAAGAATCCATAGAGATTCGTTTATCTGATAATCTTATTAATAGAGACAAGGGTTATCTTTTAAGTAAGACTTGGGACCCGGTGTTATCAGACATTGAAAAACAACGGTCTGTGTTTCGATCGTCGGAATAAAAAAATTTTAAATGTTTTTAATTTTTGATGCGATATCTCGATTTCGCCTGTTTCCACCACTGGCGGCGCGGTATGTTTACTTGCGCTAGAGGGCAGTTACGGCACCTTATCGCACACGCTTTGTGGGCCTTCTGTGGCCTATATAGGGGCCACCGCTTGCGCTGGGAAGTCAGTTCCGGCGACATCGTGCACCAGCACTTTCACTTGAAGATGGCGGCCAGTTGGACCGCGGAAATACTGTGTTATGAAGACGTTATGATCAGACTGCACACCCGAGAAGAATATTATCAATTATTACGCCGGGAAAGTCTTCGTAGTCACAAAACAAGAATCCATAGTGTTGTATCACACCATCTTACCTCTGAAGAAAAAGTTCAAAGCCACATCCTCAGCTTGTGAAGTCATGACGTTGGTCTTCTGGGAGTCTGAGGGGATAATTCTGTTCCATGTCCTCTCTCATGGTAGAACAACCAACTCTGAAGTGTACTGTGCTACCTTCAGGAAACTGAAGAAATGACTCCAGTGTGTTCATTTCTACAAAAATGCAAACAAACTTCTCCTTCTCCACGACAACACGAGACCTCACAACAAGTCTGCACACTCAAGGAGAGCTCAAAAACCTTCATTGGGTTGTTATTCCTCATCCACCCTACAGCCCAGAACTCTCACCTTCTGAATTCCATCCTTTTGGCCCAATGAAAGATGCACTCTGCGGCAAGCAGTACGTGGATGATGGGAAGGTTATTGATGCAGCAAGAAGTTGGCTCTGACGTTGACCAGTACTGGGATACCACTTGGGCTTACAGGCGCCTCCACCCCCTAAGGTGATGTAAGGCCATCACACTGAACGGAGATTGTGTTGAAAAACAAGGTTTTGCAGCCATAAGAGTGGGGAACAATATGGTGTATTGGAATCCTGAATAAAACCAAACTGCTTTCAGAGAAAATGTGTTGCATTACTTATTGAAAGCACTTTGTATACCACCATGACTTTGCTGGTTATTCACAAAATGAGAGAGCTCTGGATGCTACATATGTTTTGTCACTCTTGTACAAGGTAAAGTTCTTCAGGCCAGTGTCCAGCCTATTTATGTTCAAACTTAGACACCGATTCATACAGAATTCACATGTTTGGATCATTCAGGTGCAGAGGTGAGATGATGTTCCCTTAAGCTGCCAACTCTCTTATCTCAGCAGTTCATGGAAGAGGTTGCTTTGGGCGCCACTTCTGGCCAGACTGTGGCGTTTGCAAACTATGCACTTCCTCACACAGGATGGTGGAGTCTTTCTTCTGCAGTGAAATTAATAAATAACTCCTGTCTCTACTAGACCACTGGCACTCATCCTCAACACATTACCTCGTCATTTACACACTTCATCTTTAGCTGTGTCAATTTATAGTGTTAATAGGTATTCTCTCTCATAACACCCCCTCTGGAATCAGGTTTAAAGTTGACAATTCCAGAGGGCCATTTTCAGGGACTGTGATATTGGCTGCTCATGTGAGGAATGCCAGGCTGATAACACTAAGCTCTTCTTTCATTGCACTGTGTACTTTTTTCATATTATATTTACAATTTTATTTCTGCTTTGAATGGGTTGATTTTATATTACTTTTTCTTTCAGGCAGATATTTTTATTTATCCTTTGATATGCTCCAGAATTTGAATTTCCTCTTATCTTCTTCTCATTAGCGTACAACATTATTATTTTTATCTTTTGCTTTTGATTAATGTGGTTGTGTGTCAACCAGGTTGCTTCTTTGTTAACTTCATAATACTAAACATTTCACTAGCATTCATCAAGTTACACATTACAGTGAGCATGGCACTTGGAGTTCAATTTACAATTATCTGAGAGAAATCATAATATGATTATGCTGTCATTGCCATTCTCACGGATTGTTCCATTAATCCATGTCCCATTATTTCTGTAAATAGTCACCCTTTCATGTACCATCCATCCTTTCCCAAACAGTCACAACAGTAAATGCATCATTGCCCTTAAACTATAACTAAAATGTGAATGTCCTTAATTAAGATGTATTTTTATAGAAAACTGTTTATGGTAAAGGAGTAAAATCTAGACTACTCACACAGTGAAAAACTAAAGGTAACCCATACAGAAACAAAATCATAAAAATAGTTTGGTCTAAGATAGAATTTAAGAACACAGAAGATTTCATTCTTATGTGATTAATACAACACCCTGTGAGTATTTTATCATAAGCTTAAATAAGCATGAATTATGCAACACTTAAACATTATTTAGAAAAACAAGTAACATTTCCTTGCACTGTTCACTTGTAACTAAACGAGTCTTACTAACACCAGTTCACACATGGCTACAGAAACGGAATAAACAGGTGATAGTTATTACATCTCTTAAAAAAATAATGTAACTGTTTATTTAGAGGAAACACTCTCCTAGTAAATTTGTTTGTCCTTTGATTTATCGTGATCTGTTACTGATTTTTAGTGAAGTTAATTTTTACGTTCAGCTTTAAAAAAAAGTACAAAAGAGATATAATAAGCAAAATAATGAATTTCCTAGGTTGCCAATTACGTATTGTATCTGGTTTTACCGAGCGCCAGGCTCCCTACAAATTACTGTAAATGCAATAGCGTAGTATTACTCAGCTCTGAAATTATTACTATCACAGAAAATAGACAAGTTTTAATAAAATTATTTCACTGGACTCCTTCAATTAATCTCACTGAATATTTTAACATAATTTCTCCTGCTCCGGCTATCAGACATTGTGCTGTGAAAAATATTTTTAAATGTACCGCGTAATGGCGGCTAATTGTTAACAGTCAGAGATCACTGTTACTCGCTTCGCAGCAGCTGGAAACATGCTAAATAATTTTCATTAAATACTCTTTTCATAAGATAAATGTGGCGTAGGTTCTTGAAATAACACACGGAGATCAATTTATACTAATATATTCTCACTAGGACACAGTTTACATCATTAAATATTTGCAATTACGTTACGACAGAAACAAATGCTAGCGCAGCATAATAGCTTGCGTACCTTATTCCAGCTAACACCAGAACGAACAGAACAAAACAGACTAGACAGAATAATGAACATTGCATTGTTTTATACTCTTACAAAGATGATAATACTTCTTTTAATTACTTACACATTATAATCTCATACAATAAAAATAATGTCTTTTCTGCATCTATCGATCTATATTGTATATTTTTACAGTTAGTGTTATTACCTTTCGCAGATAAATCGATGTTTGCAATTCATTTTGAGTCACATAAAGTCATCTTTATTTATGTTTCACCTCGATAATGGTGAATATTGCAAAAGGGACACTACATAGTGTTAATGCTGCTCACGTTTTTCAATAAATCAAAATTCGTATTCACAATGTGAAGGATGTGACACCTTCTTCAGTTCTTGCTGTGATAAAACTCAGTCAGTACATATTTCCTGAAATATTCTGTTGAAACAGTCCCTTCAGGCTAAGCGTTTCTCATACAGACTTTTTTTCCAAATATTTCATACCAGCCAGGTTTCGGTGGCTCTATTTGCTTTGTTTTACTACCCGCGTAGCAACTAATGTATGGGATAAAATATGTTGCTACGAAAAGAGCCCCGAAATACTTTTTTGGGATACTGTGCTGTGACTTTCTTTGGATCATTAACTTTCAACAAAACAAATTATATTACGTTCTTATTGTTCTGGATCTGGCTTTCTATTAAGGAATATTTTTTCGTTACTGTAACTCATCATAAAGTTCAACGTATCTTCCTTACTTTACAGTTATTGAAAAGGTTGCTGAAAATTTTTTCGTTATCAATACTGATGTTACAGTACGCAATGTTTGTTCAACATCAAAATTTTGCAGTGAATTTTTGTTAACAGTAAAACACCAATTAGTACCACGACTAACGCGAGAACCTGAGTCTATTATCATAGAAAAAGATGTTTTTACTATAATGTTTGCCAGACCAGAACTACGCACAACAAGATTTCTTTTATGTTATGAAGGTAAATTATCTTTTTGCACTGTTAATAATATATCATCAGCAGCCCGCGTCAACCTGTAGAACAATTCCGAAAACTGAAAGAAATAATTTTAGTTTACTATTACCTGTCCGCTTCTTTGTGGTATGATTGGTGTCATTTAATGGAGTTCGAATGCGCCGCGGCAGCGGCTCGTTCATTCGTAGCGCAGCTCTGCACCACGAATAATATTTAAATAGCTGAAAACGTCGTAAAAGGATCGGATAAAATACCAGGCAAGCTTATTACAAATCCTAATGCAAGTTTTCACTAAGTAACTCTATTCAAAACATTTAAACGGATTAAATTATTACACACCTTTACAATGAGTACGTAATGGCGTACGTCTCTCAATCTTGACAAAAGAATGCTACGCAAGCGTGCAATATAACGTCACAGGCTCTTCCTACTCACGTAACTCCAAGAAGACGACAGAGAAATTAATGTTAGGTCACTACTATTTATACACTCCTGGAAATTGAAATAAGAACACCGTGAATTCATTGTCCCAGGAAGGGGAAACTTTATTGACACATTCCTGGGGTCAGATACATCACATGATCACACTGACAGAACCACAGGCACATAGACACAGGCAACAGAGCATTCACAATGTCGGCACTAGTACAGTGTATATCCACCTTTCGCAGCAATGCAGGCTGCTATTCTCCCATGGAGACGATCGTAGAGATGCTGGATGTAGTCCTGTGGAACGGCTTGCCATGCCATTTCCACCTGGCGCCTCAGTTGGACCAGCGTTCGTGCTGGATGTGCAGACCGCGTGAGACGACGCTTCATCCAGTCCCAAACATGCTCAATGGGGGACAGATCCGGAGATCTTGCTGGCCAGGGTAGTTGACTTACACCTTCTAGAGCACGTTGGGTGGCATGGGATATATGCGAACGTGCATTGTCCTGTTGGAACAGCAAGTTCCCTTGCCGGTCTAGGAATGGTAGAACGATGGGTTCGATGACGGTTTGGATGTACCGTGCACTATTCAGTGTCCCCTCGACGATCACCAGTGGTGTACGGCCAGTGTAGGAGATCGCTCCCCACACCATGATGCCGGGTGTTGGCCCTGTGTGCCTCGGTCGTATGCAGTCCTGATTGTGGCGCTCACCTGAACGGCGCCAAACACGCATACGACCATCATTGGCACCAAGGCAGAAGCGACTCTCATCGCTGAAGACGACACATCTCCATTCGTCCCTCCATTCACGCCTGTCGCGACACCACTGGAGGCGGGCTGCATGATGTTGGGGCGTGAGCGGAAGACGGCCTAACGGTGTGCGGGACCGTAGCCCAGCTTCATGGAGACGGTTGCGAATGGTCCTCGCCGATACCCCAGGAGCAACAGTGTCCCTAATTTGCTGGGAAGTGGCGGTGCGGTCCCCTACGGCACTGTGTAGGATCCTACGGTCTTGGCGTGCATCCGTGCGTCGCTGCGGTCCGGTCCCAGGTCGACGGGCACGTGCACCTTCCGCCGACCACTGGCGACAACATCGATGTACTGTGGAGACCTCACGCCCCACGTGTTGAGCAATTCGGAGGTACGTCTACCCGGCCTCCCGCATGCCCACTATACGCCCTCGCTCAAAGTCCGTCAACTGCACATACGGTCCACGCCCACGCTGTCGCGGCATGCTACCAGTGTTAAAGACTGCGATGGAGTTCCGAATGCCACGGCAAACTGGCTGACACTGACGGCGGCGGTGCACAAATGCTGCGCAGCTAGCGCCATTCGACGGCCAACACCGCGGTTCCTGGTGTGTCCGCTGTGCCGTGCGTGTGATCATTGCTTGTACAGCCCTCTCGCAGTGTCCGGAGCAAGTATGGTGGGTCTGACACACCGGTGTCAATGTGTTCTTTTTTCCATTTCCAGGAGTGTACTTATTGTCACATATTCTCATCTTTGATATTTAATAAGTATCGTCTGTGGCGGTTTCAGTACTCTCCGACACAGATATTATCTTTAAAAAAATCGGTACATAATTCTATACAAGAACAAAACATGACACATAATGCTTTCTCTTTATTACATAAAGTTCACACAATCGTTGTCCACGCAATTACAATCATCCAGTTCAATTATTCTTTTCTCCTTTTCTTTTTTACCACGTATGATTTGATTTGATTTGATTTATTTCGTGTTCCATAGGTCCAAATGTTGGATACACAAGGACGTGGAACGAGTCAGTTTTTTGCAAATACAATCTGATAATCTTATAGCATATACAGAAATTTGAGTACATAATTATATAAAAATTTATACAGTAAATTCTTTGGGCAGCAATACAGAAAAAGAAAATACATATTTTCTTAGAATCATTAAAACACTACAGAAAACAGATACAGAGCACACACAGATACAGAGCTCAGGTTAAATAAAATTCATAGTGGCATTATGTCAACTTGTATTATATAATATTAAAATATTACAATTTATTTAGTTAAAAATTCATCTAGACTGTAAAAAGCTTTTTCTAGCAGAAGTATTTTTAGAGCTTTCTTAAACTCACTATTGTTATGAATCTTTGTCTTTATTTCGGGAGGAAGAGCGTTGAAGAGTTTTGCTCCAGTGTAGTGGACACCCTTTTGTGCCAAGCACAAATTTCTGAGTTCACTGTGTATGTCATTCTTCCTCCGTGTGTTATGCTCATGATAATTACTGTTTGGTTGAAGTATATCTATATTTTTACAAACAAAACACATGAGAGAAAAAATATATTGGCATGTAGTTGTGTATATTTTAAGATTACGAAAACTATTTCTACAAGAGTCTCTTGGGCGCAATCCACATATAATTCTTAAAGCTCGCTTCTGTGCAATGAACACTTTCCTTGCTAATGGCTGGTTGCCCCAAAAAATAATTCCGTACTCAATGAGACAATGAAAGTAGCCATAATATGCCACTTTTGCAGTGTTAGGTTCAACATATGTAGTGACAACCCGTAAAGCATAGGTAGCAGAGGTAAGCCTCTTACAGAGATCAATAATATGTGAAGACCAGTTCATTTTCTTGTCAATGTGCACTCCAAGAAATTTTGTTGTTCCATTCTAACTATTGGTTGATTACCACATGTCACACTTATCTCTCTCTCTTTTTCTGTTTTTGTACAAAATTGAATAAAGCTGGTCTTACTGGAATTTAATGAGAGACCATTCACATTGAACCAATTAACCATATCTGAGGGTATGTGATTAACGAGTTCCTCAAGATTGTTGTCTGTTCTACTGCTCATAAAAATTGTGGTATCATCAGCAAATAATGTAAATTTACACGACAGGCTTGTACATGATGGTAAATCATTTATAAAAATCAGGAATAATAGTGGCCCAAGAATTGAGCCCTGGGGCACTCCACATGTAATGGAACTCCATTCAGAATCTGAGGTAGTGTCACATACTCCACCCGAGCTATTCAACACAACTTTTTGTTTTCTGTCTTGGAGGTATGACTGTAGCCAATTGCCTGCAACACCACTTATTCCTACTAATTTTGCTTTTTGCAAGAGAATCTGGTGACCAACACAGTCAAACGCTTTGGATAAATCACAGAAGACACCAAGTGCTAGCATTTTTTCATTAAGAGTTTCTAGGACTTCATTTGCAAGTGCGTAGACTGCGTCTTCTGTTGAACGGCCCTTTTGAAAGCCAAACTGGCTCTTGCTGAGAACTCCGTTCTTCATGAGATGATCAGTAATTCTTACATGTATTAGCTTTTCTAGAATTTTGGAGAAAGCTGTCAGCAAAGAGATAGGTTGATAGTTAGTTAGTTCAGCTTTATCACCCTTTTTGTACAGGGGCTTCACAATGGCATACTTAAGTCTACTGGGAACAACACCTTTCTGAAGGGAAGCATTGAAAATATGACTGTTTTATACCTTTTGTAATCCAAGGCTTGCTTACAGAATTGGAAGCACAGTTTCTGACCCATTTCTTGGGAAATATTTCTCCAAAAAGTGCACAGAATTCATTTATAAAACAGTTAAATTTAGTATCAACATCATCATGGCTATATACTAAAGACCAATCCATTTGCTGCAACCTGTGGTTGAAAGTTCCTTTCGCTTCTTCATTAATTACTCTTATGAATTTCCATCGAGGAAATTCTTTTTTGAACAGATTAACGTCATAAATAGTGAGAATTTGTCCATCATGATCTGAAAGCCCACTTATAACCTGCCTGACAATATAATTCTGATGTCTATTTACATCTAAAAAAATGTTGTCTATCATAGTTTGGCACTCGGATGTAATTCTTGTTGGGAAGTTTATTACTGATGTCAGATTGTGTAAGGTCATCACAATCTCAAAGTCTATTTTATTCTTATTTTCTGTCAAAAAGTTTATATTGAAATCACCTAATACTACAATATCCTTCGCTTTTGAAAGTAACCATGACAGAAGGAGTTCCATTGAATGCAGAAAAGTTTTTATGTCGCCTGAAGGAGCCCTGTAGACAGCCAACACTATTATTGGGTAGAATTTAGTTGTTATTTCTGTGGCACATGCCTCAAATTGTTGTTCCACACAATATTTCTTAATATCTATAGCTTTGTATGCTACACTATCCTTAACATAAATTGCTACTCCACCTTTATCTTTACTTTCCCTACAGTAGTATGTTACTAAAGTATAACTTACTATAGATGGCAAGGCACATTTATCAGTAACATGGTGCTCAGTTAAGCACAAAATCTGGGCATTATTTATACTGTCCTTTTCACTAATGTTAATAAGGAGTTGATACGTTTCGTTTAAGAGGCCCCTTATGTTTGCTTTTTCATTCTATTAGTGCTGTTACCTGACTGAGAATCCATTGGAGTCTGCCTTGAGACAGGAGAGAGGAGACACCTGACACTACCTACTGTTGTCCCTTCTTTTTCTTCAGGCCCACACATAAAAAAATCGTTGAGATGAGAAGGAGGCTCAGCATTTCTTCTGTCCAGCAGCCTTCTATTTGTTGTTGTTGATGGTGGTGCTGTTTCTGACACTTCAAATGTTGGTTCTACCACGACTGCTGTTTCCTTTGGAACTTGGAGTCTTCTCGTTTTTGTTATTTTCGTCTAAAATAATACTTGGCTGATGAGGAACAGTAGTTCTTTTGTTGTTGGAATCGATGTCCACTGTTCTTTCTGTTAAAATTTGGTCTTTTTTTTACATGTTTTGCTGCTGCTGATGAAGTTTCTAATGAATTTTTTTGAAGCGTTATCGTTATGGAGTGAGGCGATGGCAATGCAATTATCGTTTTGGTTTTGAATTTATTTTGATGGTTTTTTATTACCCTGGTTATCAGGCTTGTCAGATATTCTTTCCCCAAGCCATTCATGTGAAGTCCGTGTTGCTTGTGGAATCTACGTCCAATACTGCTTATATCAACGCATTTCACGTTTTTAAAATGTCTGCAGATTTTTGCAAACTGACTGTTGGCACTTTCTATTTCCCTGTTAACACATGACCATCTTACAAGATCATAGCGATGCGGAATATTGACAAGTATTACGTTAGTGTGAGTGAGGTTCCTCAGACACTGTTTAAGATCGCGTGTTGCACTCGCTGTTTCATTTTTGTAGACATCGTTTGCGCCTCCCATAAGTACAACGAAGTCTTTATCATGCAGATTTTTTGCCTCTGCCGATTCGGTCATTTTTTTAATTTCGCTAAGTGGGGCTCCCGGTTTCACTATACCACACGAAAATGTTTTAGTTGTTTCTTTTAGTTTGCTCGGAAGTCCACGACCATGGCTGTCTGAAAACACAAACAGTTTCCTGTTATTGGAGTTCACAATTTGCGAATCGTTTTGTATTGTTTTACTACACACTTCGACACAATTTTTGGTCGGCACATTTATATTGACCTCCTTCACAGTTGTTTGCGTCAGTAAATTTTCTTCTCTTACCTTATTCTCCAAAGTGTCTTTTTGCTTTTCCCATCGTTCAAGCGAACTGTAAGTTGCATTTTCACTATCGGCGATCGAAAGTACTTGAAATGTGTTTTCGTGCACAAAGCTTGCGTAACTTTCGCAGGTTTTCTGAATTTGCACTTTGGACTTGCTGTTCTTGCACTTTACATTTGACCACTTTTCCGTAACGGACGAACTATCTCGCACAAGTTTTAGCGTGTTCAGTTCACTATTTTCTTGTTGTATTTTCGAAATGTCCGTTTTCAAACAGCCAATTATGAATGTAAGCTCGTTATGCGTTCATTCAGTTTCTTGATTTCGTCTTTACAATTTTCACACGATTTCTTTTTTACGGCAAAATTTAAGTTTTTCTGGAAGGACACTTGCTTAACTTTTACTGTAGCCGCCATCTTGAACCATGTGTTTTGCTACCAGACGTTACACAGATAAGCATGCATGACTGTTATATTTCAGAAGTCTCTTCACACACTGATAATGGTGACAGGGCCATCTCGTGAGTCTGCAGATGCCAGTTTTAGCGGTGTGCTGTAATCCAAAAGGTTTATTTGTCAATTTCCATCTGATTATCACCGCTTCAAGCTGTCTCTGCTGCAGGCAGTGTCTCCTTCCACCATGCACTCGGTGTACTTTTCACTTTGCTTTCTAAACCTCAGGCTTATTCTGTCTCACTGCCTTGGTACTGTCTCAATATTAAAGTTTTTGCATCTCCTGTCAAGCAGTTTAATGTACTTAAGCTTTGTGAATGTTACTAGACTGTCTGACTCACACTCATTCAGTCGGTGTCTACAGAGTGAGTGGCATTCACCTGAGCACACTCCTAAAGCCATCCTTATACGGATGTGTTTCTCATTGTGAGCCACACCAGACATAATTTCCATTGTGACTGGTGCGCACTTTGAAATGAATTGGTGCATCAGATGGAATGTCCTCCTCACTGTGATTTGCAACCACAGTGCTCTTTAGTAGCAGTTGTCTTCTGAATGACTCGCAAATTACACAGTTTATTTACAAACATGGATACACACAAAATTTCTATGTTAGCTCTATTAAATTGCACATTACCGCTAAAACGCCCCCCCCCCCCTTCCCCCGGCCGTTCACATGCTAACTATGTTGCTCTTCAATATTCAGGAAAACGACACAAGCCAGAATGGTAAGTTCCATATCTAGACAGTAAAGAAATCAGTTACTAAAACTTTCATTACTAATATAACATTGAGAACAATCAGTTATTGATAAAATTATTTAAATGGATAGAGAAAAAAATCTATTCATGAAGTGTCGGCAGAACACACACATAAAAGTCTGTTGTGATTTGCAAGCTTTTGGAGCCAGAGGCTCCTTCTTCAGACAGAAGGGCTGAAGGGGAAGGAAGAAGGGTGAAGAAAAAGGACTGGAGAGGTCTAGGAAAAGGGGTAGGTTTTGGGAAAGTCACCTAGAACCGCAGGTCAAGGGAGACTTACCATACGGTATGAGACAATAAAGACTGACAGGAAATCTATCCCTTTTCCTAGACCGCTCCAGCCCTTTTCCTTCACCCTTCTTGCTTCCTCTTCAAACCTTCTGCCTGAAGAAGGAGCCTCCGGCTCTGAAAGCATGCAAATCACAACAGTCTTTTATGTGTGTATGTTCTGCCACCGTTTGGTGAGTAGATTTTTCCCTGTATCCATTTCATTACAAATAGTGTGATATAAATTAGTCTTCCACATAAGATAAAAATCATTTCATCATTCTCACTTTTGTGGTAAAATCAAGTGTGTGTGTGTGTGTGTGTGTGTGCAATCATTGACAATATTTGTAATGTATCCCACAATCTGGAAAGTTTTTGAATGAATGAATAAATAAATAGTGAATTGGAATCAATCAGGCAGTGACATATAAAGCAAGCTGGAAATCCGTTCGTCCATGTTCTTTGGCACCACAAAATCAAACAAAATCACTTCTGAGAGGGAGCGATCTTATATAAAAATGACATCAAATATTAAAATGCATACTTCTATGAATTGAATAACAAATTCCAAGAATCTTTCAGAAAATGCAAAGATGAATTTTAAAAATTTGAAGATGAAGGACATAAACCATCTACATTTGACTTCTCAGTTCCACACCTCTCTCCCGTGGACCTAAGAGAGGTGGCGTCATGGGCTTCTACATTTTTCATGTTACGATATTCTGAAGGCCTTAATCACCATTATGTCACTAATTGTCACTTAATTATAATAAGCCACGCCAAGAACAATGTGGTTTCAATAAATCTTGAACTTGCCATTGTGCTCAAACAGCCTACTTTCACAAAACAAAAGTTACAATAGGGAAACAATCAAATACGATAATTCTTTAACCACCAATATCAGATGTATTCATTCTCTTGGGACGAATCATATCTCGAGGTGAAGGTGCTTCAAAAGTGCATGTATTCATAGGATGTAAGTTATAACATAAAACCACCAAATAGGGGCTTCAGCTGCAAATCATATAACACAATATGGTGTAAAAAATTTCTGCTTGTGAGGTAGAACACAATCTTGCACATCTTTGGCAAGGTTCCTCTCCACAAAGCAAAAATCTGAGTTATCTTATTCAGTCTTTCATGCTTTGTTATGCTGTGGAATCAGAAATTCTACAGTTTGACATCAGAAAACTTGACCTGCTCCTCGTCCATGAATGCTTTCACATCCTGTGTGAGGACAACTTGCATCCCATGACAGGACAAAAAGAGTATAATGTGACTAATAAGAAAGTGTCACATTACTTTACATATCAATAAATGTTGGCTGATAATTGCAGTGTAACAAGTGGGTGTTCTCCTTAGGTAAGCAACCAGCCACTTGGCCTTGCATCCTTATTTAAACAAACCATGGGTAATTAAGTGTAATTTATGACACTAATATAAACAAATTGCTTACTTGTGTTCTTAGTTATGTTCATGCAATTATAATTTATGACCACATGCTTTTAGCCTTAAGCTAATGACCATAACTTATGACCCACAATGGCTGCCTTCCTCCACCCCTCTCCAAGCAGACCACTTACATTTATGTACATCTAAGATGCTTTTGGCCTAATCTTATGTACCATAATTTATGACCCAAACAATAGCTGTCTCCCATCCCCCTTGACCTCTCTTTGGGACCACCATCATGAACTGGCTCATCATCTGTACTCTGAATGTCAGTTGATAACCATGAAGCTTCATCAGAGATCAGCCATCATCCCCAGACAGTATATGTGTTATGTTCAATAGATATTTTCACTTACATTTTCAGTTATATTTTCTCTTTCATTTTCACAATTTGCAGCAGAATATTGTGGCCAATAGCATTTTCTGCAAGCACTTCAACATATGACCACTGGGTTCTGGGGAATTTGTTTCAGTTTTAGGTCAGTTTTCCCCAGTATTACAAATACTCACTTTTCAAGATCATCATCCAAAGACACACATAAATACGGGACTTTAAAGATATGACAATTATCACAGAGCATTATGAAAAGAAATTACACTGATACCCTTTTGTTTAATGTTTAACAATTATCATAGTACATTATTTAAACAATAGATTCATGAGACTCTATACTAATAGATATTTAACAATTACTGACAAAATATAATTTTTAGAACACACGTAAGGAACTTTTCCCTGCATTCTTAATGTGTTAAAAACAATTGCCTACAGATCTTGATATCACTATTAGGGTGGCTTAGACAAGTCTGACACTATAAGATTATAGTAGACTTGTAAATAATCAGGGGAAATAAAAAAGTCCAGATACAAATGTTAAAAATCACACACAAAACATCATTGTATTACACTAATATCTAACTGTTAAAAGAATTTCATACATTTTTGCTACTATCACCACCACTGGTATAGGGCAGCATGAAGACTATTACGTCTTTATTTATAACAGGCAAATTATGGGAAGGCCCCTCCAGCTATCCGAATTGCACCATGTTGGGAAGCTGTAGCCAATGGCTCTCACACCTACCATATAACCATCACTCCCTCCAGAATCAGACACAAAAACAACTGCCACTGCTCCTCCAGTCACAGCTCACGCCAGTGTGTGTTGATATCATGATGGCTGCTGTTTTGCATCTGGGGAGGTGATACCAACTTGGCCAATAGCCATGCCTGAAATAACAGAATTACAGTCCCCCCATCAATGCACACTTGATGACTATAGGCATATTAACAGGGAATCCATAATAAGGCCTGACAGTACCTACCCTAGTACTGATGAGTACTTTGCAGAGATGAAGACATCCACTGTCGACATCTTATTCAAGCAGTCTTCAACTCTACGAATATTGCAACTGTCATATTTCCAGAAATGAGGCTCCATTAACGCTGCATCACCTTGTCAATAGGATAATGATAGCTATGCCAATGTCAGTGCGGTAGCACACTGCATGCAGCCAGAGATGTTCTGGCTTCGAACACTGTCATGTGCAATTCATCTTTACCTGATACGCCTACTATGCAGTGCATAGTAAAAAGTTTCCCACGTACACATTTCCACACATACACTTTGGTGGCAGACTTTTTTTAGTGATGAAACTCCTGTCCAATAACTGCTACAAACACTGCCAAGGTCGTGGGTCTCTGATAAGAGATGCTAAGTGGACTTTCTCTCACTGATTAAACATACATTTTGCTAATATTTGAGGGAGAGGGATATACCGACATTGGGCACAATTGGAAATTGAAATAATTCAATGGAGGAAGTTGAAAATTGGTGCCGGATGGGACTTGAACCCAGATCTCTGGCTTTTTGCGAGTGGTTGGACGAAGCACATCAGCTATTCAAGCACACTTTCCACCTGACCTGAATTCTCAACTTATTGCACACTATGAGGTAGCATTCCTGCCACTTAACCTTATTTGCTCCTGTGTTCCTGCAATAGATTCTGATCCTATTGCGCGTTTACACTGAGGATACCACAGCAGTCAAGCTTATAGATATACTACATATTTTGGTGTCTGTTCTGTCAGACATGTCTGGCAGACCATCCATCACTGTTTGTTTTATACAGCAGCCATAAACACCAATATTTCAGGGAGGTACTGACATCACCCACAACTGGGCACTGAAATGATTCATTGGTAAATGTTGAAAATTTGTGCCTTATTGGGACTCGAACATGGATTTCCCGCTTTCCACGAGCAGTCACCTTAATCATTTCTGTTATCCGAGCATGCTTTCTGTCCCACCCAAATTCTCAGCTTATCACACACTACAAAGTAGCATCCCTGTCCATTTACCTCATTTGTTCACAGTGTTTCCCGTATTCCTATTGTGCACCCACTATGAGGATATCACAGCAGTCAAACTTACAGATAAACTATGCATGCGCAGTGTCTGCTCTGTCAGGATGGCAGAACAGACACTGCACATATATAGTATATCTGTAAGTTTGACTGCTATGATATCTCAGTGTGATTGCATAATAGGGTCCCAACCACTTGTGGGAATACAGGAAATGCAGCAAGAAAATGAGATAAATTGACAGGGAGACTACTTAGTAGTGTGTGGTTAGTTGAGAATGACGTGTCCGACAGAACAAACACCACACATACATAGTATATCTTTTATTATCCTGAAGTGTCAAAAAATGTTATTTAACACACTAGTCAAAACTTAGAGTTTCTCCTGAAGATGGAACTTCTGTTATTATTGTCGTTTAACATGCACCCTTATTCCATTCGCGAATGGTGCATGGAAAGAATGTCTGTCAGTCAACCTCTGTATTAGCTCCAATTTCTCACTGCAATCACTGTCCGAGGCATATGTGGCAGGAAATTATATATCCCCAAAAACATACTCCCTCCGATTTTTGCAACAGTAAACCACACCTTCATGCACAACATCATTACTGAAAAGACACACGTAGGTCATCATAAATAGGAGGCTCTTTAGGATTTTGGCAGAGTATTGTATCAGAAAATACTAACAATGTATAATTCCACTTATGGCAGATGTTACACTGATAATAGAGGGTGTTTCAAGCCTGACAGATGTGAAACTACATATAGATAAAAGCACATTCCAATTGCTCCTACTGTATAATGATTCCCCATCATTTAAGTCCATTTCCACAGCTATCAGAGATACAGTGTTGGTCATTCAATAGAATGGTTATAAATTAGTGTAGTTTGATGTTCATTTTATCAAAATATCTTATCAAAGACATTAAAATTTGAAGAACATCCAGTACTCCAGCACAGAAAAGCACAACACATCCATAATCTATTCATTTCAGCTAATACCAAATGAGATCAGATGTGTAATCCAGATGCCATCCAGTGCATTAAAACCACCTCTCCAATTTCTTGCCATTAACAAATGTTCCAGCTCCCAAAATTCGATCCACCTTTTACAAAATCCTCATATAGTACTTATGTGTGTTTTATTATCAAGTTTTTGGATGCTATGGCTGCCAGAGTGCTGTGTGGAGTTTTGGGGTAGTAAGTACCCTCTGCAAAGTACAGAATGAGTACACTGTTGGATGATTGGCAAATTGTGACTTGACAATAACAGATACAGGAATGTTGACAGCAATAAACAAATTGCATATCAAAATTATGAAGACAAAATTTGCTATATATCTCTGAGACAATAGTTTTTTTAATGGTAAACATGTAGGGGAAGGCAGATTAATAGTTATCACAGCACTGGTCAAATAAGACTTACTGCTGCACCTTTAATTACACATTGCTTAGTACAGCACACACAGATCTGCATTACTTCAAACAGTAGCACTCGAGAATGGAATGGCTCTGATATCGGAATCTGACTAGGGTAGAGTATATCTCACCCACACATGTGTGAAACAGTCACCCTTTAGTTGCCTGATAAGGGCACTGTGTGACCCACATTATGCATATGTCACCTGATCAAAAATATCTAGGCACATAAATTCCATGTGTGTCTTCCAGTGGAAATTCATACCATATTTAAAAAAGAAACCTGTGACACACAAAACTGGGACACATGCACAGGATATGAGTCTGTTAGTCTGCTTCACAGGTTAGCATGGTAGCTATTCAGACATATGAATGTGCAATTCCTGGACTGGTTTCTCATCTCTGCAGCAAATGGAATTCCATGGAAGAATAACAACTTATGAAAACTTCCTGGCAGATTAAAACTGTGTGCCCGACCGAGACTCGAACTCGGGACCTTTGCCTTTCGCGGGCAAGTGCTCTACTAACTGAGCTACCGAAGCACGACTCACGCCCGGTACTCACAGCTTTACGTCTGCCAGTATCTCGTCTCCTACCTTCCAAACTTTACAGAAGCTCTCCTGCGAACCTTGCAGAGCTAGCACTCATTCTGGAAACATCCCCCAGGCTGTGGCTAAGCCATGTCTCCGCTGTATCCTTTCTTTCAGGAGTGCTAGTTCTGCAAGGTTCGCAGGAGAGCTTCTGTAAAGTTTGGAAGGTAGGAGACGAGATACTGGCAGACGTAAAGCTGTGAGTACCGGGCGTGAGTCGTGCTTCGGTAGCTCAGTTGGTAGAGCACTTGCCCGCGAAAGGCAAAGTTCCCGAGTTAGAGTCTCAGTCGGGCACACGGTTTTAATCTGCCAGGAAGTTTCATATCAGCACACACTCCGCTACAGAGTGAAAAATCTCATTCTGAATAACAACTTGGTTCTCAAGAAACTCTTTTGGGTAAATGTACAGAACATGCATTCAAGCTATGCTGCGTGATAATTCTACATCCACCAACATATTTCCTACATAGAGGCCATAGGAATACCATAATAGAGATTAGATCATTTGTAGCAATTGCTATTTCACTGCTCAACATATGTATGGGGCAGAAAAACTGTACCAAACACCCTCAGCCATGTACAGTGATCTTTGGTATACACGGATTGAAAAGTGGATTTAATATTTCAACATCTGTATTGCTTACAAATATTACACACAGGACAACACGATATGTAAAGATTTGGGATCTAATATAGGTGTTGCTCCTTTTTCCCATTTCCTATTCAGAGTTGAATGACTTTATCAATTTAGGTCAGGATAGCATATATTTCATCCCTCTGCTGCAGGAACTTAGAAGTAACTTCTTCAATAGGGGCCTGCGTAAGTATTGTCAACAGATTACCATATTTTATTGAGACCAGTGGAATAAGAGCATTTGTGGGAACAATAACAATTTATAGAGCTATTTTCTTAACACTAATGGAATAAAAAGATGTACAATGTCCTGTCCACTGCATATTCTTTGGCACCAATATTGTGGTAATGATTATTTTAACAATTGGTGTGATAAACTGAATTAGCAAAGACTGCAGTTTTAATGGAACACTTGTTAAAGACTAATTTGTACAGGGAAAGGTGGATTAATAGCTCTCCACAGCAATGATCAAATATGCCTTGCTGCTGCACCTCTAATTATACTCTGCTTTGTACAAAAATATCTGCCGCGAGGTGCTAACACACAATGCAGAACTACTTTGAGAGTGTGGAAAGATTATCCATTTTACTTGTTTCATGTAGCACCATATTCTCAATGATTATCTTAGAATCTGATTGTTATTCAACAGTACCACTCCATTAGATAAAAAGCTTTCCTGAACCCCAACCTGTCTGCACCTATATCACAATGGGAACAAAAAACAGACACTATAATGAGCATTTACCAAAGGTGTTGCGCTGACTAAATGATCGTGTGCATTGGATCTTCAATTAATTTAACCTGATAAGGGTGGCAGGCTGACAAGCAATACTCAAAAATTAGTCCAATAGGTGTTTTGTAAGCTGCTTCTTCTTTTGTGTGTTTAGTTATCCTACTTTGGGTGAGTCTGGCTGGTTACTCCTAGGTAAGGTAAGGTCTTATGGGACCAAACTGCTGAGGTCATCAATGGTTACTCCTAGGTATCACATGGTTTTTATTGTTTCAACCAATACTGTAAACAAATAGTAATGGATAATTTTGCCTATCTGTGTATAAAAGTTACATTTACCTGTGTACCAGTCTCTGTAGCAATCATCCATCCTATACAATCCACTAAAGCCTTCCAGTGTCAATATCTTCTTATAGACAGAGAATTCATCTACGAGTTGGCATACTGAAGTGATAACACTAAAAACCCAACATTTTTGATGACTGTGATCCCATAGACAGGAATCACTGATTGACTGGTGAAATGTTCTGTTGGTTCCTTAGAGAAGAATACTCCTACCTAATCCACACTTGCACCCCCATTATGTGATGTCATGTCCCTCCTGTATTGCTGCATAGTTTATTTGACCCATGCACTACGTAATTTTCTCTGTAACTTTAAATGTTTCACCTTCCCTCTATTGAATTTAACATATGTGGTGTTATCTCCCTCTTACATATAACGTTTACATTAAAGCTCCACAGCTTCTGCCATAATTTCTAATTACTTCGTATGTATACTGCTTTTCCTAGTGTACCTATAAATCTGTGTGTAGTATTATTAAAGTAATAGGAAACACAGGTTTAAGCAACAAATTATATGAAGCATATTCAAAAACTAAGGTCTGGTGGCCAAAATTAAACTGATGGTAGGCCTGAATGAAGTTTCACCCATACAGTGTTGCCTACCATCTCCTTAGGAAACTACTATAGTGCTGGTTTGAATCAGTAGTTGTTTGCCAGTCAGTGAGAGCAGATTAGTAATGGTTGAGACAATCATAGATCTGTCAGTTTTTAAGTGCATGGTGTGATCAGATTTTTGTAGTCCAAAGGATGTTCAGCTGCTGAAATCCATTGTGAGTTATGCCTGGTGTAGGGATTTGAAATAATGAGTGACAAACAAGTTGAAAATAATGTCGAGAATTTCAAAGTGGGCGCACAAATGTCTATGATGAACAGCGGTGTGACAGGCCCAGTATTTGGACCAATGACACTGTTGATCAAGTGAACAAAAAACTTAGAAGCGATCAGCGATTTACAGTTAGTGGTCTGAATATGTTGTTGTTGCGGTCTTCTGTCCAGAGACTGGTTTGATGCAGCTCTCCATGTTACTCTATCCTGTACAAGCTTCTTCATCTCCAAGTAACTACTGCAACCTATATCCTTCTGCATCTGTTTAGTGTATTCATCTCTTGGTCTCCCTCTATGATTTTTACCTCCGCACTGCCCTCCACTACTAAATTGGTGATCCCTTGATGCCTCAGAACATGCCCTACCAACCGATCCCTTCTTCTAGTCAAGTTGTGCCACAAATTCCTCTTCTCCCCTATTCTGTTCAGTACCCCCTCATTAGTTATGTAATCTATCCAACTAATCTTCAGCATGCCATCAAATTATATAATAAATTACCGCAAAACATAAAAGACATAGAGACAATCTCCTCCTTCAAAGAAAAACTAAATTTTTTTTTACAAAATAGAAGTTACTACACAGTAATGGAGTACTTGAATTAAAAAAGGTTACTTAAAAACTGAAAATTCTGTGTTTAACTATATGGAGAAATAATAATTATATATAACTGAAAAATGTAAATTAGATTATAAGAAAATTTCACTGTCAACTATTGTGTAAGAAACAAATTTAAACTGTTAAATTGTCTATTATTCAATGACAAAATCCATACAATGTAAATTGTTTCACGGATTAATAAACAAATCAAATCAAATCAAATCTTCTGTAGCACCACATTTCGAAAGCTTCTATTCTCTTCTTGTCTAAAATATTTATCGTCCATGTTTCCCTTCCATACATGGCTACACTCCAAACAAATACTTTCAGAAAAGACTTCCTGACACTTAAAATCTATACTCAATGTTAACAAATTTCCTTTCTTTAGAAACACTTTCCTTGCCATTGCCAGTCTACATTTTATATCCTCACTACTTTGATAATCATCAGTCATTTTCTTCCCAAATAGCAAAACTCATTTACTACCTTAAGTGTCTCATTTCCTAATCTAATTCCCTCAGCATCACCTGATTTAATTTGACTACATATCATTATCCTCATTTTGCTTTTGTTGATGTTCATCTTATATCCTCCATTCAAGACACTGTCCGTGCCTTTCAACTGCTCTTCAAGGTACTTTGCTGTCTCTGACAAAATTACATTGTCATCAGCAAACTTCAAAAGTTTTTATTTCTTCTCCATTGATTTTAATTCCTACTCCAAATTTTTCTTTTGTTTCCTTGCTCAATATACAAATTTAATAACTTTGGGAATAGGCTACAACCCTGTCTCACTCCCTTCCCAACCACTGTTTCCCTTTCATGCCCCTTGACTCTTATAACTGCCATCTGGTTTCTGTACAAATTGTAATAGCATTTCGCTCCCTGTATTTTACCCCTGCCACCTTCAGAATTTGAAAGAGAGTATTCCAGTCAACATTGTCAAAAGCTTTCTCTAAGTCTACAAATGCTAGAAATGTAGGTTTGCCTTTCCTTAATCTATCTTTTACGTTAGTTCATAGGGTCAGTATTGCCTCATATGTTCCAACATTTCTGCGGAATCCAAACTGATCTTCCACGAGGTCAGCTTCTACCAGTTTTTCCATTCGTCTCTAAAGAATTAATGTTAGCATTTTGCAGCTGTGACTTATTAAACTGATAGGTCAGTAATTTTCATGCCTTTCAACACCTGCTTTCTTTGGGATTGGAATCATTATATTCTTCTTGAAATCTGAGGGCATTTCACCTGGCTCATACATCTTGCTCACGAGATGGCAGAGTTTTGTCATGGCTTTCTCTCCCAAGGCTATCAGTAGTTCTAATGGAATGCTGTCTACTCCTGGAGCCTTGTTTCGGCTTAGGTCTTTCAGTGCTCTGTCAAATTCTTCACGCAGTATCATATCTCCCATTTCATCTTCATCTCTATCCCTGCTTAGCCATTTTGCACTTCCTGCTGATCTCTTTTGTGAGACATTTGTATTCCTTTTTGCCTGCTTCATTTACTGCATTTTTATTTTTCTCCTTTCATCAGTTAAATTCACTATCTCTCCTGTTACCCAAGGATTTCTACTAGCCCTCATCTTTGAACCTATTTGATCCTCTGCTGCCTTCACTATTGCATCTCTCAAAGCTACCCATTCTTCTTCTATTGTATTTCTTTCCCCATTTCTTGTCAATCATTCCCTAGTGCTCTCTCTGAAACTCTCTACAACCTCTGGTTCTTTCAGTTTAGCCAAGTCCCATCTTCTTAAATTCCCACCTTTTTGCATCACAGTCTCTCCAGGCCTTTTCCATGTATACAACCATCTTTCATGATTCTTAAACCAAGTGTTAGCTATGATTAAGTTATTCTCTGTGCAGAATTCTTCCAGGCAGCTTCCTCTTTCATTCCTTACCCCCATTCCATATTCACCTTCTACTTTCCCTTCTCTTCCTTTTCCTACTATTGAATTCCAGCCCCCATTGACTATTAAATTTTCGTCTCCCTTCACTATCTGAATAATTTCTTTTGTCTCACCATACATTTCTTCAAGCTCTTCGTCATCTGTGGAGGTAGTTGGCATACAAACACATACTACTGTGATAGACATGGGATTCGTGTCTATCTTGGCTACAATGATGCATTCACTATGCTTACCCATGCTCCTATTTTCCTTTATTCTTTATAAAACTTACTCCTGCTTTACCCCTGTTTGATTTTGTATTTATAGCCCAGTATTCACCTGACCAGAAGTCTTGTTCCTCCCACCACCGAGCTTCACTAATTCCCACTACATCTAACTTTAACCTATCCATTTTCATTTTTAAATTTTCTAACCTACCTACCCAATTAAGGGATCTGACATTCCACACTCCGATCCGTAGAATACCAGTTTTGTTTCTCCTGATAATGACGCACTCCTGAGTAGTCCCAACCGGAGATCCAAATGGGGGGACTATTTAACCTCTGGAATATTTTACCCAAGAGGACAGCATCATCATTTAACCGTACAGTAAAGCTGCATGCCCTCAGGTAAAACTATGGCTGTAGTTTCCCCTTGCTTTGAGCCATTCACAGTACCAGCACAGCAAGGCCATTTTGATAAATGTTACAAGGCCAGATCAGTCATTCATTCAGACTGTTGCCCCTGCAACTACTGAAGAGACTGCTGCCCCTCTTCAGGAACCACACATTTGTCTGGCCTCTCAACAGATACTCCTCCATTGTGGTCGCACCTACGGTACGGCTATCTGTGTCGCTGAAACACGTAAGCCTCCCCACCAACAGCAAGGTCCATGGTTCATTGCGGGGGGATTGTGTCTGGATAATGAAGCCGTAAATGTTGCTCGAACCTCAATTTACAGGACTGTCACTGAAAGGCTTGGATACCAAAAACTGTGTTGAGGTGGGCTCCAAAAGTGCTCACCAATCAGAACAGAGAGCAAAGGATGCCCACTGTGTGACCTTCTTTGGAGCACTATAGACAAGATGGAGATGATTTGTATTCCCATATAGTTATGGGCGACGAGACATAATGCAAAATCGAAACGACAGCTAATGCAGCGGTGTCATTCAAGTTCGCCCAAACCAAAAAGGTTTAAGCAGTCTCTTTTCTTGAATCAAAAATCATGGCTACCATTTTCTGGAATGAAAAGAGCGTTTCTTTGGTTGATTTCATGGATTGTACGTACAAACTGAGACATGTGATACAAAATCGATGCCACTGGAAACTGTGGTCTGTCATAATCCTCCTCCTCGACAATGCATGTCCTAACATTGCTGATAAAACCAAGCAGAAGATTTAAGATTTTCATTGGGAACTTTCTGATCATCCTCCATACAGTAATAACCTTGCACCAAGTGACTATTTATTCTTCTCGCATTTGAAGAACTAGCTGGGTGGACAATGATTACAAAACAACGATGAACTCAATGGCATTACCAACTGGTTCAATTCCCAGGCAGCAGACTTCTACACAGAAGATTTAAATAAGATGGTTCAGTGTTACAGAAAGTGTATAATTGTGAACGGTGATTATGTGGAAAAGTAAAGTACAGGTTGGTGCAAATAAAAGTGGCTTGGAGAACAGGGTTCCAGGGTACAAAGAAACACAGCAGAGGAAAGGAAATCCTGTACTAACCTGACTATAACTGATGTTAAAAGTGACCACCATTCGTTTCTTGGCACTTTTGGGCCCTGGTTGGCAAGTTGCTGAAGGTGGATAAAAACTTGACTGCTGGAATTGCTGCAGTCTAATCTGAAATGTTCTGCTGCAGTTCTCAAAGGCTATCAGGTTTGTTGTGATACATCTCTGACTTGAGGTCTCCCCACACGAAGTAATCGCACACTGACAGATCAGGTGATCTGGGTGGCCAGTTAAACCAGTGACCTAACTGACCTATGCTAACAGCTCTGTCAGAGACGATTGAGTAAATGTGCTCCAAGGTTCAACCAGCTGTATGGGCAGTTGCTCCAACCTGTTGGAAGAAACTGTGGGTCTTTTCTTCCTCCATTAATCCCGCCACAAATGGTTTCAAAATATTGGCAATGTAACATGCTGAAGTCAGCATCTGATGAAAGAATATGAGGAAAATAATACGGCATGCAGACACTGCACAACAAACCCCAACCTTCCAATCATTCAGTGATGTTTTGTGGAAATTATGCACATTCTCCGCTGCCCAGACCCAGTGATCCTGTTAGTTGACATGACCACTCGGGTGAAACCAGGCTTCATCAGAAATAAAGAACAGATCCATGTGCAAACCATTCATTGTTGTCTGAGTTAACAGCCACTCAAAAAACTGGAGGTGCTGAGGAGCATCTGCTGGTTTTAATGCGTGAACAACAGATACTCAGTAGGGATGCATGTTCAGGTCCAAGTGGAGTTTTCATTTACAGGATCGACTTGATATGTCGGTCTCTTGTGACAGGTGTGAAGTTGATGTGATAGGACTCTAAAGCCTTTTGTAGCGAACTGCAGCCACATTTTCTGGTGTGTGGGCATGTATCCTGAGTTTTTTGATTTGTTCAAAACAGATCCTGTCTGACACAATTTTTGGACTGAACACTGCATCGCACTCTTTCCTGGCACTTTGACACCATTAAGCTTCTTAGCAAACAACTGACCACACCGTTTCCATAATTTTGTTGTAACTTTCCATAATGAACACCTGCTGCTCCACTGTGAGTACTGCTGTCCCCTTTGCACTGCTCCACTCACACTGACAAACCCTGCACTACACTCTGAACCAGTGTGTATCACAAGGCGGGCGTACATGTGGTGTGTGCATCACAGTGAGTGGTTAGATGCAACATTCGTGTCCAATTGTATCCACTCACCCGGGCCACTTTTATTTGTCCAACCCTGTGGATATGTAGTAAAATACTAGTGTCAATAAGAACCTTTTCTCAAGAGCTTATTTTTTTTATGAGCAGGACCTTAGTTTTGGAATGTGCTATGTAACTGCTTTGTTATGAGTGGTGACAGAATTGAATATTTGACTGCACATTGACATGGTGCCTGCTACTACATCGGCCAAACAGTGTTCACTGTGGAGCAACACTGGACAGAACATGAGAGATGCTTACATCTTCACTATCATGAAAAATCAGCTGTGGAAGAACACTCTTCAGAAAATTGAGACCAAATTCTATTCAATGAAATATTTGTCGTTATGATGACAATGGTATTTTGGGACAGCATCATAAAAGGAGCAGTAGAAATCAAAGTATCTTAAAGCATCATCAACAATGATGGCGGTTTGCAGCTCAGCACAGCCTGGGATCTGGTCATTGTGAGGTTGAAGCAGGTGTGATGGGTGCGGGATGAAAATATTACCACTGTTTGCAAGGAAGAGTGCACCAGTGATGTCACAGCCATCAGTGCAGCTATATAATGGCAAAGTTATGGTGACACACCAGTCATCTACCGCTTGACAATGGCTGAGGAGAGCTTGATCGAAAGTTCATCAGGTTTTAACCACCAGACGTGGCTGGAAGCCCGAGAAGCTTTTACTAATTCATATCGCTGTGAGACCATGCTTTCATACTTTATGGATTGTTGTCCCTTCGATGTCCTACAGGCCAAACTGACAGATCTCAATTTAATGAAGACTTATGGAACTGAATGCAGCTACTATAAAGGCATTTTATAGCTCTCAGAACCTTGAAAGGCCCACCCACACATCTTTCAATCTAAATTAAAGAAGGTCAAAAGCAAATTAAAAAAAGGGCCGTCTGGGTTTCTCCAAAACCAAGACACCAAGGAGATGATCTTTTCACTTAGGATGGCCAGTCAAGGACATGGACAGAAAAATTAGTTTTCGTGCTGCATTTTTTTACCTAAAGCAGGGAATATGGTGGGTACCAGATCTGCGGCACTCATTACAAGATTAGGAATTCGTCAAGGCTGTAGCCTTATTTCCCAGTTCTACATAATGTACTTCGAATGTAAGATGAAGGTATGTAGCAGCAAAGTCAAAAAACCAGAATGTCCAAAATTGCCAGAAGAATAGTAGGCCCTAGCAAAGAAAATGTCCAACCTAACACAGATGTTTGCAAGGAAGAGTTGAAGAAGTAACTATTGGTAAATACCAGATAAACCAAAACTATTATTGTGAACAAAGGGAAGAAATGCTTAATACCACAGCTGAAGAAAAGCCACTAGCACCGGTTTGTAAATTTAAACATTTGCACTGTCTACGTACAGTTGGGAAGAGAGATGTCCAGGTAGGCACTATTCAGAAGACGTCATCATCAGGAAAAACAGAACTGTTGTTCTATGGGTTGGAATGTGGAATGTTAGATCCCTTAATCAGGTAGGTAGCTAGAGAAATTCTAAAGGGAAATGGATAGATTGAATTTTGACACAGTGGAAATTAACGAAGTGTGGCAACAGTTCTGATACTTAAGGGAGACAAAAATTTGCTTGTGATTAGGAACTGGAATTTGATACCTGGAAAAGGTAGAAAAATATTGGGAGAGCATCGATTCAGAGAAAAGAATGAAAGAGAAAGCTACCAGGTACAATTTTGCACAGACAATAATTTAATCTTAGCTAATTCTTGGTTTAAAAATTATGAAAGAAGGTTGTATACATGAAAGAGACCTGGAGACCAAGGAAGGTTTCAAACAGACTGCATAATGGTAAGACAGAGATTTAAAAACTATATTTGAAACTAAAAACACTTCCAGGAGCAGATGTTGAGTGTGGCCATAATTTATTGGATATATTCAAAATCTTTAACAAAAAACATAAATAATGTGAAGAACCTGCAACTAAATTGAATATGAAATGTATTCTCAAATAGGAAATCAAGCTAGTGTTATTTTGAGTAAAAGAATGGTTTAATAGAAAAATACTGAGTCCAAGCAGACTTATTCGTCAACCCTGGACCTGTTACAGAGGATTACACTACACTTCCACTGGATACTGAAGCCGAAAAAAGGTAAGTCAATCTCATTTACTTTGTTGTGAAAGTCTTACTTTTGGTCTTGTAAATACATGGTGTTGCACTAATATGTGGTTGGTTTACTGTGTTGATGAAATATAAACTAACAAAGATAAATAGCATCACAGACTTTGAGAAGAATGTAATAATATCAATTACAAAGCAGGTAGGTATGAATATTACTGAACTATCAGTTTAGAAAGTCATGTTTGCAAAATACTGACATGAATTATTTACAGAAGAATGGAAGAATTGGTAGGAAGCCATTCTTGGGGAAGATCAGTTTGGGTTCCAAAGAAATGTTCAAACATATGACACTATGCTGATCCTACAAACTGTTTCAGAAAATAGGTTAAAGAAAGGCATACCTATGTCTGTAACCTTTCAACATTTAGAAAAAGTTTTTGGCATATCAAATTCACACTGGCTATAATACAAAAACAGTTTTTGAAAAAAGATAAATTTGTTACCATCTAATATAAATTAGGAAGTCTTTTCTGAAGACATTTGTCTCAGTTCAGCCTTGTATGGAAGAGAAGCTAAGAGAAGATATTCTTTTGAAATGTGGTGCTACAAAAGAATGATGAAGATCAGATGGGTAGCTAAAGAAGCTAATGAAGTACAGAACTGAACTGGGGAGGGGGAGATATTTATTGCACAACTTTACTAAAAGAAGAGACTGCTTGACAGGACCTATCCTGAGACATGCAGGAATTGTCAATTTGGTAATGGAAGGAAGCATGCGGAGTGAATATTGTAGAGGGAAAGAGTACCATGGAGAGCTGCATTAAACAAGTCTTTGGACCAAAGACACAATAACAACACAAACAACAACAAATACATAACAAAAATAGGGCAGTGTGAATGGTGATAGATTTGTTTGACCCATGGGACATGCTGACGAACATGAACTGGCAGACATCTGAATACAGATGACAAATATCCCACAGAGTCCTACTTATAAATTTCCAAGAACCACAGTTAAGTGATGGATATAGGAATGTATAACAGCCCATAAGTAGCATTCCCACAGAGACCACAAAGACACAATCATACTATAGCACAGATTTGCAGTGGATGGTTCAAACTCACATCCGTCCATCCAAATTTAGGTTTTCCGTGATTTCCCTAAATTGCTCTATGCGAATGCTGGGATGGTTCCATTGACTGGGCATGGCCAGGTTCCTTCTTCATCCTTGACACAATTTGAGCTTGTGCTCCGTATTTAATGATCTCGATGGCAATGGGACATTAAACCCAATGTTCCTTCGTTTTTACTGTGGCACAGAGGCACTTAAGCAGTCACTCTTACAACGTTCCATATATGAATAGGATGGAAAGATATCTTAATATATGAGGTTATGAGAAGTACCCCCTGCCACAAATTTCACAGTAGTTTGCAGAGTAGTTATGTAGATAATGTTGTAGACGAATACAGTCATTCTGATGAATACAGTAAATATGAAGCATACTTATTATTTGCCTAATGGTGGTTGATTAGCTTCTAAGCCATATGTGGATCACATTCAAAAACAACAATTTAAGTGATTAAAAATTAAATTCCAAATAATCCCCTGCTTCAAATACATCAGTTTATTGACAAGTTTCACAATCCACAATATACATTATTCCTGGTGGCGATTTTGAAGGAGTTATACACAACTGAAATGACATAACTGATTCTAAGCCTGTATTTACAATCTCAAACAGTCTTTTACATTTCACTCCTCCACTGTGGTCCATCCTCTACATTTGATGGTTTACCTGCAACAAACAATGAATGTTAACAACAAAAATATCAGGAGTCTTCAGTTAGAACTATATTAACAATTTAATAAATGGCAAATTAGCCATATAGTAAAGTGGACAATATTACAACATTTTGTAACTGTAAAATAAATATTTTTTAGATATTTGAAAATAGGTCTTCGGCATGTAGTTTTTGAAAGAGAAGATGACCAGAAAACAAACTTTATTTGGCCTGTATGGGTGGTCCTATACCAAAGGAAGAGGAGTGTCCAGCCTTCATAATCATTTACAATGAAAGTATTACAATTATGAGGAAAAAAAAAAATAAAGACGTACTGAAGTACAAAAAGGAAAGACTGCCCAAGAAGTTTTTTTTTAGAAACATGTAAGGAAATGTATTGAAAACTTCTAAGATACAGAGGGGCATTTTTGTATTTCAGTTATTTAACAATTTTTGTAGGTCTGCAAAGAATAGTATACAGGTATACTAAAACATATTTAAAATTAGTTTTCTTGGTGTACTTGTGGTGGGCTGAATACCTACTCCAACAATTTTATGCTTCTCTCAATAATAAAATGCTTCACCAAGATAGGAGGCATGCCTACTCTACTGACATGTTGCACAAAATCATATGATTGAAAATGCAGCCCCATGTGAAGTGTGAAAGATGATGAATCCGTACTGAGTGTTGCCAAAATTGTTGGCTACAACCACTGCTACATGCCTCGGCACTGAATCATGAAGGCTCCGAATGTGATGTTTGGGTATTGCAATCCAAGCTGCTTCCACATATTGCCAAAGTTGATCTGTGGTAGCAGCGGCTGAAGTATCCCAGGCCAGTCATTCCACAATCACTGACCCGACATTTTTGATAGGGATTGGTTGGTTGGTTGGTTTGGGGAAGGAGACCAGACAGCGTGGCCATCGGTCTCATCGGATTAGGGAAGGATGGAGAAGGAAGTCGGCCGTGCCCTTTCAGAGGAACCATCCCGGCATTTACCTGGAGTGATTTAGGGAAATCACGGAAAACCTAAATCTGGATGGCCGGACGCGGGATTGAACCGTCGTCCTCCCGAATGCGATTTGATAGGGAGATACTGGGAGAACAGGAAGGGGGGGGGGGGGGGGCAAGGCAGCAGTGCAATCTGATGGGTGATAAAGAAGTCTTAACACTGCGTGCCATGTGTGGCTGTGCATTATCCTGTTGCAATGAGGCCATTGTCAAGCTCCAAAAGTATGGAAGGACAAAACGCTCCAATATTTCAGAAATGTAACACTGGCTGTTTAACGTACCGGCAATGAGTACTAGGTGGTGTGGGAATGAAATCCAATACCATCCCAACCCATAATACTGTATGCAGGAGCAGTAGGGCATTGCATAAGGTAACAGTTCAACAGTTTCTCGACACAATGTCTCCAGACTCTAATCCAACTACTGTGGTGGTGCAGCTAGAATCAGGATTCATCAGTAAAAACAATGTCTTTCCATGCGCTTGTCCATATCCATTGTTCATCGCACCATTGCCAGCATAAACGCTTGTGGCATTGACACAGTTGTAAATGCAGCAATGGACACCTTGCAGTCAATCCAATCTGCTGCAAACAGCATCGAATAGTAAGAGTGGACACTGCTTGTTGCAGAACAGACTGAATTTGTTGAAATATGATTCATGATGTGGCAGAGTGGTTCATCACTTCCATGCGCACAATGTGCCTGTCATCACATGTAGAGGTGCAACAGGGTGGGTGCCAAATAAATAAATAAATCAGCTCCGCAGGTCTGCCATTCCTTCCTGCATCCCGTGATTACAGATCCACATTACAGATGCTTGGTTCTGTCTGACAGGATCACTGATTTCTCTGAAGAATAATCTGCAATCCCCATAAGCAACTATTCTTCCTCAGTCAAACTCTAAAACATGTTCAGAACACACTTGCTGTTTTCTGAAAGCTTACTGAAGCTGCTTACACAAAACAACTGCACAAAACAACAATTCCAGTATGTCCACATGACCATCTGTTTCCCATGAAAACACATGCTGCAAATTTCACCTGATTTGGATGCTACCTTCAGGATGTTGAATTTTGGGTGCCCAGGAGTGTATTTAGTGCTTTAGTGTGATTAATTTGTAATACTTTTAGGTCTACAATGACTTTCAGTAATTAGGAAATAGCTGAAAACAAACTAAGTCATAGAGAGTAATGGGCAGCAGAACTAATGTGGAAATACTATTTGGGAGCAAATAAATAAATAGATAAATTTCAAAAATTACTTTCATCAGAAAAAAACTAATTTGAGACCTGTATCTCTGTGGTTTAAAAAGTTATAATAACACACTGTTTGCTATTTTATGAAACCCCAGTGACTATTCATCAAACTGAAAACTGCTCGAACAGTCCACGGGTGTACTGCTGGTCCATAGTGTCCAACGGGCACAATATTTCGGTGACCAGACGTGTCACCATCATCAGGTGCGCTGACGAACTGAGCTCCTGAAGGAGGGTCCGCAGCTCGTGGTCGTGCGGTAGCGTTCTCGCTTCCCGTGCCCGGGTTCGATTCCCGGCGGGGTCAGGGATTTTCTCTGCCTCGTGATGACTGGGTGTTGTGTGATGTCCTTAGGTTAGTTAGGTTTAAGTAGTTCTAAGTTCTAGGGGACTGATGACCATAGGTGTTAAGTCCCATAGTGCACAGAGCCATTTTGAACTATCCTGAAGGAGGGCGACCATCTTAAATCCCCTCCCCCTGTGAGGCATTCCCTCCGCGCCCGCAGCGGCAGTCACTAACACGCTGACGTTGGTGTCTGTGGTGGCGTTGGCGTAATTGCCTTGTCTGGCCTGGTCGCCTCTTTATTTTCTTTGCTAAGCGTCTTTTTAATTAGATACTCGGTGCTGGTTCCTGTGCCTTGCTGAGGTTATAGCCGCAATCTCGGTTGATGAGTCCTTCCCTGGTACAAATTTCGATAGCCTCTCTAACAACGCTGTCCCAGTATTTAGATGTGTGTGCCGAGACCCTGGTATGTTGGTAGTCCATTTTAATGATTTTCGGACAAACAGTGCTCAGCGACTACAGACTTGTTGAGGTACTTAAGTCGAGTGTGCCTCTGATGTTCTCGGCAACGATTTTCGATGGTGTGCACTGTCTGTCCAATATAAGTCTTCCTACACTGACACAGAATCTGGTATATTCTGGCCTTCCACAAACCGAGATCATCTTTGACACTTCCCAATAATGCTCGTGTTTTATTGGGTGGGCAAAAGACAGTTCCTACTCAGTGTTTCCTCAAATGGCTATCTATTCCTCCATGACTTCTTCCATCTGTACACACTGTACTGTAGAGAGTGCGTCTGTATGCCATTCCGAGTACCCGTTTTTCCGGAATACAGTTTTGAAGTGTTCCAGCTTATTGGGCAGACTCTCAGCATCAGAGATGGTGCACGCCCTGTGCACCAGTGTTTTTAGCACCCCATTCCTCTGCGAAGAGTGGTGGCAGCTATCTGCATGTAAATACAGGTCAGTATGTGTTTTCTACCTGTATACCCCGTCACCCAGGGTACCATCCACTCTTCTTTCGAGATGTATCGCACCATGAACAAATTCGACAAGCTGCACCATCTAAGGAGCCTTTTTCTGAGTGCTCTTGCTTTTCTGAAGAGATGTCGTGCCGATCAAGTTGTGCCAAACTTTGCTAAGGTCACGCATCACATCGATTCTGCAGCAGCTAAGAGAATTAAGAAGTGTGCTAGACTCGCCTTGGTTCATGAGAGGGTGCACATTACCAGCCACAGCCTTGAGTACAACTCCCAGGAACTACTTAAACTACATCTACAACTAGCCAATCATTTCAATTCCAGGACCTGAGACTGGATTGGTGATGTCACCTGGGTGACCACCAATTCTGCACATAAGAAGGCCTCGGGATGTCAGGTATCTAAATTCACTCGTCTCTCTGACAAACCACCGCTGGAGGCCCCACACAAGATGGTCATCAATCTCATGGACATTGAGCTGACTGGGGATGCAGTTTCTGTTCTGGAGAAGGGACTTAATTTTGGTCCCACACCTAGGTTCACACTGGTAGCAGACATTGTCAGTGCAGTTGAACAGATTGCTGCATGACTACTACTGGAAGCGGCTGAAGAAGTATGCCGGGAAACCTGCTGTGTTCTGACAAGAACTAAACTGATCAAGTCGAATATTACTAGCAGGGAGAGGGCAGCCATTCAAGACCTGAGATAGAGCCCTGAGATTGTTGTCTTACCGGCTGACAAAGGCAGTGCTAAGGTTGTTCTTTCCCATAAGGACTACATTGAGAAGATGCAGAGCCTGCTAAATGACGAATCTTACAGGAAGATCAACGCTGACCCCACAAAGAAGGTGGAGAACAGGACTAGGACTCTTTTCAAGGACACAGATTTACCAGAGGGTGCTGTCAAGAAATTGACACCTCAAGGACTTGTACAGGCAAGACTTTATGGAAGTCCACAAAGAAGCGCTGCCGTTATGCCCAATTGTCAGCAACATGAAGGCACCTACATATATGCTGGCCAAATACCTGGCAGAATTACTAAGCCCTTATGTGGGTAAATGCCCTCATCATGTTCGTAATTCTGTGGATTTCGTAAAATGTCTCGACAATTTCAAGCTGAAAGACTCAGATATCCTGGTGAGTTTTGACACTGTTTCATTATTCACCAGGGTGCCTCTTCGAGAGTCAGTTGAGCTTCTTGCACAGAAATTTGAGGAGAAGACGACCGACCTTTTCAGGCACGTTCTGACCTCTACGTATTTTCTCTTTAATTGAGAATACTACAAACAAACAGAAGGAGTCGCAATGGGGAGCCCTCTCTCACCTGTGGTCACGAATTTCTATATGGAGTACTTCGAGGAGGAAGCTTTGGCATCATCCAAATGGAAACCTACTAGTTTTCTCCGTTATGTGGATGACATGTTCGTGATCTGGCTTCATGGAAGGGACAAGATCCTAAACTTCCTTACACACCTGAACTCCATATACCCGAACATCAAATTCACTATGGAGACCGAAGCAGAAGGAAGATTACCATTCCTGGATGTCACAGTCAAAGAAGAGCGGATGGCACTGCAGTGCCTCGAGAATTTTGGGGTCAATTCTAGAGACCCTTGTATTTCCACCATCTCGAACAAGCGTTATTTTAGAGATGAGTGTGGTAAAGTAGAACTGTGTCTACTGTACCACAATTATGTGTATGCAGGACATACGTCTATTGGATGGATGATGGGCACAGGCAGGTAGTTGCCGAGACTGCCTAAGAAGTTACAGGTACAGCCCAAGGAATAAATGTCTGCTTGTGTCTGTGTAGGTGCGGATGGATATGTGTGTGTGTGTGTGTGTGTGTGTGTGAGTGTATACCTGTCCTTACCTTAGGGGGAAAAAGGACGGGTATACACTCGCGCACACACACACATATCCATCCACACATATACAGACACAAGCAGACATATTTAAAGACAAAGAGTTTGGGTAGAGATGTCAGTCGAGGCGGAAGTGCAGAGGCAAAGATGTTGTTGAATGACAGGTGAGGTATGAGTGGCGGCAACTTGAAATTAGTGGAGATTGAGGCCTGGTGGGTAACGGGAAGAGAGGATACATTGAAGAGCAAGTTCCCATCTCCGGAGTTCGGATAGGTTGGTGTTGGTGGGAAGTATCCAGATAACCCGGACGGTGTAACACAGTGCCAAGATGTGCTGGCCGTGCACCAAGGCATGTTTAGCCACAGGGTGATCCTCATTACCAACAAACACTGTCTGCCTGTGTCCAATCATGCAAATGGACAGTTTGTTGCTGGTCATTCCCACTAGAATGCATCACAGTGTAGGCAGGTCAGTTGGTAGATCACGTGGGTGCTTTCACATGTGGCTCTGCCTTTGATCGTGTACACCTTCCGGGTTACAGGACTGGAGTAGGTGGTGGTGGGAGGGTGCATGGGACAGGTTTAACACCGGGGGCGGTTACAAGGATAGGAGCCAGAGGGTAGGGAAGGTGGTTTGGGGATTTCATAGGGATGAACTAAGAGGTTACGAAGGTTAGGTGGACGGCGGAAAGACACTCTTGGTGGAGTGGGGAGGATTTCATGAAGGATGGATCTCATTTCAGGGCAGGATTTGAGGAAGTCGTATCCCTGCTGGAGAGCCACATTCAGAGTCTGGTCCAGTCCCGGAAAGTATCCTGTCACAAGTGGGGCACTTTTGTGGTTCTTCTGTGGGAGGTTCTGGGTTTGAGGGGATGAGGAAGTGGCTCTGGTTATTTGCTTCAGGGATTCCGGACTGGAGCAGATTCGTTTGCCACGAAGACCTAGGCTGTAGGGAAGGGACCGTTTGATGTGGAATGGGTGGCAGCTGTCATAATGGAGGTACTGTTTCTTGTTGGTGGGTTTGATGTGGACGGACGTGTGAAGCTGGCCATTGGACAGATGGAGGTCAACGTCAAGGAAAGTGGCGTGGGATTTGGAGTAGGACCAGGTGAATCTGATGGAACCAAAGGAGTTGAGGTTGGAGAGGAAATTCTGGAGTTCTTCTTCACTGTGAGTCCAGATCATGAAGATGCCATCAATAAATCTGTACCAAACTTTGGGTTGGCAGGCCTGGGTAACCAAGAAGGCTTCCTCTAGGCGACCCATGAATAGGTTGGCGTACGAGGGGGCCATCCTGGTACCCATGGCTGTTCCCTTTAATTGTTGGTATGTCTGGCCTTCAAAAGTGAAGAAGTTGTGGGTCAGGATGAAGCTGGGTAAGGTAATGAGGAAAGAGGTTTTAGGTAGGGTGGCAGGTGATCGGCTTGATATATAGTGGTGTCTATTGGGAACAAAGGTCGGGAATAGTAATGGAGAACTCTAAAGGGTTAAACAAAGTACTGAGAAGCAAGTGTAAGGACTGAAGTAAGATGTTAATTTCTCTAAGAGGTATTCGGATTCTCGGATACATAAAGATGTATGCTAGGGCTATGGACAATGAAGCCTACTCAGGAAGGAGGAGGAGGAGGGTGCACCCAGCATTGATTGGATGGAAAGGGCAGGTAGGCAGACCAAGGAAAGGCTGACCTATACTGTGCAGGCAGGGGTACCAAGAAGGGGTAGACCTGTACCACAGTATATTAGGAATTTGCTTAAAGGGGCGTACCTACCAAAACAGGAGGAGGAAGTGCTTTCATAGTATCAACCCGTATGTGAGGTATAGGTACTGTGCCTAAAGGAAAAGGGCAGTATCGTGCAAAAGCCACACATTTTGTAGAGATTATTCTAAATCCATACTTAGAAAAAGTAGTACACGAAGTAAGAGCAAACAACAGCATGTGGTTGGGTAATGCATACTTGGAATTTACGATTGGAAAGGGAACAGGAAGATTCCTGTCCTTACAAAGTTTACATTGATCGAAAGGTCCATGATTATAATGGTATTAACATGGAAAAGGAAAGAGAGCTATATATGAAATACCCGACGGCTAGAAAAATATTGTATAAATTGATGGAACGTTAAGTAATATTGTATGAATACAATATTGATGTACATAATGACCATGTATAAAATATTGTGTGTTCAAGCTATGGGGAGGGACATGTAGTGCCTCGAGAATTTCGGGGTAAGTTCTAGAGACCCTCGTATTTTCACCATCTCAAACATACATTATTTTAGAGATGAGCGTGGTAAAGTAGAACTGTGTCTACTGCACCACAATTATGTTTGTGCAGGACGGATGTGTATCGGACGGATGATCAGTGTGGGCAGGTAGCCACCGAGCCCGCCTAAGAAGTTAGATGTCCAGCTCAAGGAATAAACACACCGTACCCTGTGTGATGTCAAACATTATTGTGTGAACATCTTAATGTTGTTGAAAGAAGAGAAGAGACAATTACTTATTCATTTATTCTCTTACTTTCGTAAGGTCCGGCAGTTGTCTTGTTAAACTTGGAGAGATCTGTAGACTTTATTTATGGAAAAATAAATGTGATAGTTTCTGACGGACCGGAAGGTGTTGAGCTTATAAAAAATGTTTTAGTTGTATGAAAACTGTTATGTGTGATGCAAATACAGTCAGACTGAGTTCAAAGTATTCTCGAGTGTATGGAGTTATTTTAAAAGTATAAAAAAAATATTCCTCCAAAGTAGCATCTTATCTTTGGAGAAGTTGTGCAGGACATCACAGCCGGCTATCCTGAGAAGAAGATCAGCGAAGCAACTCCAAGTAAGTTCAATAGCCAAGGGGGGGGGGGGGGGTGAGAGTCTTGCACACCAGTACTACATGGCCACCCTTAACCACTGGAAACCGCCAGAGCACATTGGGCCACAGGGAATACAGGAAGAAAATACACACTGACCTGTATTTGCATGCGGATAGCTGCCACCATCCTTTCCAGGGGAATGGGGTGCTAAAAACACTGGTGCACTGGGCGCGCACCATCTCTGACACTGAGAGCCTGCTCCAGGAGCTGGAACACTTCACAACTGTCTTTTGCCCACCCAATAAAACACGAGCATTATTGGGAAGTGTCAAAGATGATCTCAGTTTGTGGAAGGCCGGCATATACCAGATTCCGTGTCAGTGTGGGAAGACTTATATTGGACAGACAGTGCCCACCATCGAAGATCACTGCCGAGAACATCAGAGGCACACTTGACTTAGGTACCCCAACAAGTCGGCGGTCGCTGAGCACTGTTTGTCCGAAAATCACGAAATGGACTACGTATTTTCCAGGGTCTTGGCACAGACATCTAAATACTGGGACAGCGTCATTAGAGAGGCTATCGAAATTCATACCAGGGACGGACTCATCAACCGAGATTGCAGCTATAACCTCTGCAAGGCATGAAACCAGCACTGAGTCTAATTTAAAAGACGCTAGGTAAAGATAACAAATGGGCGACCAGGGCGGATGAGGCAATTACATCGACGCCACCACAGACACCAGCATCTCAGCGATGGTCCATGCGCAGCCGCGCACTGTGGAGAAAACGCCTCGCAGGGGGAGGGGATTTAAGATGGCCACCCGCTCTCATGAGCTCAGTTCGTCAGCGCACCTGATGATGGCGACATGTCTGACCGCTGAAATATTGTGCCCGTTGGACACTATGGAGCAGCAGTACATCAGCTGACTGTTCAAGCAAGAAATATGCTTGGAGAATCTGAAGAATCAGACTGAAAAATTATCAATACCTTTAGTGCACAAAAACATACCTAAGTAAAATAGATACCTCACCCTATATGTGGGATTTGAGGAAGTGACACTATCATAAGACAACAGAGGCTGGCTGTTTGAAATACCCTCAATCACTATTAACTGCAACTACTCGGTAGCGCTGATTGAAATGGCATGAAAGCTCTGCCATCAATAAAACCAGTCCATGAGCAGCACTACAGCTGAGTAAGGCTTGGTAGAGTACAAGATGTTGTGGAACATACCTTCTAAAACAAAAGGACATGTATAAACAGGTATTAACAGCCGAGTATTATGAAATGCAGGAGGGGAAAATACTGTGAGTCTAAATTACTAACATAAGGCAATTTTGGAAGCCATCATCATGGATGCAACTTGTATTTTCCAAATGCAAAGGGAGTCATGTGACAGGTCAAACAGATAGAGAATTACACAACTAAAACAATGGTGCCTTTCATTAGGGTATAGCATTATTCATTCTCTAGTTATGACTGATGTCTCTTCCTTAAAGGTGATGTGAAAGCTGACAGCATAACACAAGCTGCATCTACTGAGATTATCCTGATATCAGGAGAAAGAATGACCCACTTTTATTGCAGAAGATTTCAGGCACACCGCCCTGCCAAACGATTTATTACCCACAGTGCACAGGTGAAACTTCGCTCAAAATTTTCTGAAACTGGCTCTACCACAGAAAAATAGAAAGCTGTGTGATCGAAAATAGCTGTGCATGAAGCAACATCCATAAATATACTGACATCAATTCAATATGAGTCCAGAGCGCATTATTCACTGCATCTTGTTGGACATTGGCATCAGCCATACATCAATCTACATCTACATTTATACTCCGCAAGCCACCCAACGGTGTGTGGCGGAGGGCACTTTACGCGCCACTGTCATTACCTCCCTTTCCTGTTCCAGTCGCGAATGGTTCACGGGAAGAACGACTGCTGGAAAGCCTCCGTGTGCGCTCGAATCTCTCTAATTTTACATTCGTGATCTCCTCGGGAGGTATAAGTAGGGGGTAGCAATATATTCGATAACTCATCCAGAAATGCACCCTCTCGAAACCTGGACAGCAAGCTACACCACGATGCAGAGCGCCTCTCTTGCACAGTCTGCCACTTCAGTTTGCTAAACCTCTCCATAACGCTATCACGCTTACTAAATAACCCTGTGACGAAACGCACCGCTCTTCTTTGGATCTTCTCTATCTCCGCTGTCAACCCGACATGGTACGGATCCCACACTGATGAGCAATACTCAAGTATAGGTCAAATAAGTATTTTGTAAGCCACCTCCTTTGTTGATGGATTACATCTTCTAAGGACTCTCCCAACGAATCTCAACCTGGCACCAGCTTTAACAACAATTAATTTTATATGATCATTCCACTTCAAATCGTTCCGTACACTTACTCCCAGATATTTTACAGAAGTAACTGCTACCAGTGTTTGTTCCGCTATCATATAATCATACAATAAAGGATCCTTCTTTCACAGTACATTACATTTGTCTATGTTAAGGGTCAGTTGCCACTCCCTGCACCAAGTGCCTATCCGCTGCAGATCTTCCTGCATTTCGCTACAATTTTCTAATGCTGCAACTTCTCTGTATACTACAGCATCATCCGCGAAAAGGCGCATGGAACTTCCAACACTATCTGTCAGATCATTTATATACATTGTGAAAAGCAATGGCCCCATAACACTCCCTTGTGGCACGCCAGAGGTTACTTTAACGTCTGTAGACGTCTCTCCATTGAGAACAACATGCTGTGTTCTGTTTGCTAAAAACTCTTCAATCCAGCCACACAGCTGGTCTGATATTCCGTAGGCTCTTCCTTTGTTTATCAGGCGACAATGCGGAACTATATCGAACACCTTCTGGAAGTCAAGGAAAATGGCATCTACCTGGGAGCCTGTATCTAATATTTTCTGGGTCTCATAACAAATAAAGTGAGTTAGGTCTCACACGTTCACAGTTTCCAGAATCCATGTTGATTCCTACAGAGTAGATTCTGGGTTTCCAGAAATGACATGATATGCAAGCAAAAAACATATTCTAAAATTCTACAACAGATCGATGTCGGAGATATAGGCCTGTAGTTTTGCACATCTGCTCGACGACCCTTCTTCAAAACTGGAACTACATGTGCTCTTTTCCAATCATTTGGAACCTTCTGTTCCTCCAGAGACTTGCAGTACATGGCTGTTAGAAGGGGGCAAGTTCTTTCGCGTACTCTGTGTAGAATCGAACTGGTGTCCCGTCAGGCCAAATGGACTTTCCTCTGTTGAGTGATTTCAGTTGCTTTTCTATTCCTTGGACACTTATTTTGATGTCAGCCATTTTTTCGTTTGTGCGAGGATTTAGAGAAGGAACTGCAGTGTGGTCTTCCATTGTGAAACAGCTTTGGAAAAAGGTGTTTAGTATTTCAATAATGAGAATTATGGCCACACATTAAAGTACTCTTATAAAATTCAAATGTTACAACTCAACAGGACAATCCAGATCATCAGGTTCAGTTTGCAGGATTGGTGACACACAACCTGGATGAAAACCATCACTTTCTCCACAACATATTGATTACAGATGAAGCTAATTTCTATGAGATCAGAGGTAAATTAACAGAATCACAGATACTGGTCAGACATTCAGCTTAACTGGATGGATCCATCAAAGGGAGTTGGTGCATTACAAGTGATAGTTTTTGACAGTGGGCAGTTTTTGACAGCAGCCCACTGTCTGCAGTTGTTAGACTAAGATGTGCTGCCATCATTGCTGCCTCATCATGGCACATTTCCAACTTCTCTCCAACACAAAGGTGCTTGTTCTCTTTATGAGCGGACTGTTCAGCATAACTAGGTATTCAGTTTCCCCAGAGATGGATATATTGTAGCGTCTGTCAAGTAGCCACCAAATTCCCCAGATTTAAGTCCATTAGATTTCTATCTGTGGGGACTTGAGAAGGCAACTGTGTATGCAGCGAAGATCAGAAATCTTAACGCCTCAGGGAGTCAATTATTGATGCTTTTCTCACACAGGGTGTATAAGCCACAAGGAAAAAAAATTCCCAGATTTTCCCGGATTTCCTGGTTAAAAATACACTTTTTCCCTGACAATGTATTTTCCCTTATCAATCTTTTGAATGGTTATGGTTTTATACAAGGGCTTAGAATTTTCCAGCACTTTAGAAAACGAAACTCAGGGAAAAAGACACGTTTTGGAAATATCTTTGATATGTAGCAACATGTACGCTGCGTATTTTCGTATTACAAAAGTATACATTGGAATTCCACCAAACACCACATGTTACTTTCCGAAGCATTGAAATCGAGATTGCGATGCGCATTTGTAAGCCAGTCATAGCTCATGTCACGTGATCTCGCCAGCCGATGGCAGCGGATATTCAGAGCATAGGACACGTGATGTAGTCAGCCAACAACAAAATCACTGTTAAGTAGCACAAACACACAAACAGGGAAAGTTAATAGTTTAAATTAGTGTTGCTACAATAAAAGCAAAGCTTTCACATATAATATTGGTCTCTAAGGTTAATAAGCCTCAAGAGAAATTAAGCTTTTGTATATAATGTTGATCTTTTTTGCAAGTGTTACACTTAAGATATATCACACAAATGTGCCAGTAAAATTTTTAATAATGACATAAATGTCTGATCTTCAGGGTTCAAAATTCTTCTAAACGGCTCGTCATCAAAGAGTTGATTTTTAAATGAGAGTCAAACGCTCTGAGATTTAATAAATTCATGGTACATTCTCGCACATAGTTCAACTTATGTAAAAGCAAGATAGGGGAGGGGTACAGTAAAGTGTTGCTGGGAGCATGCAGGGACGAAGTGGAGAGTGGGGCAGTTAGGTGCAATCAGGAGGTTAGGCAGAGGGTGGGGCAGAGAGGAGGGAGTTGCTGAAAAGGAGAGAAGTAAAAAGACTGGGTGTGTTGGTGGAATAGAGGGCTGTGTAGTGCTGGAATGGGAACAGGGAAGGGGCTAGATGGATAAGGACAATGACTAATGAAGGTTGAGACCAGGAGGGTTACAGGAACGCATGATATATTGTAAGGAGAGTCCCCCCCTGTACAGTTCAGAAAAGCTGACGATTTAAATATTTATGAAATACAACTTTTATGTATCACTGAACTTGTTGATCTGTGGGTAGGACACTAAGTGTCTGGAGTCTAGAGTAGTGCAGTGAATGTGGAATGAGATGAAAGTATCCATGATGAGCTGTATTGAATATTGGTTTTTGTAATTTACTTCTTTAAGCTACAGAAAGTGTTTTGGTTGATGTTAAGTGAAAGAATTTGACATACAGTAAAAATCTGCCTCATTCTATTATTTCACAGTGCATATATTCAGCCTTTCTCATAGAAGTGAGATCATCAAATTAGACAACCTGCCAAAGAAAAATTCTACATCAATGAGAATAAAAGTTAAGTAACTTCTATTGTTTTTTAACAGCAACCCACTCATTTTATATTATCATGCAAATGGGCGCAATGCTGGTAAATGCCTATATTTGGTAACATTTGTTGGTTATTTAATACCTGAAGCCAACAGCGCAAGGAAGGAGGCTTATTAAAATGGGTGCCAGGTGAGGCAGGCTGAAACAGCAAGAGGGCAGGAGAAGCAGCAGCAAATGTGCAGTGATTTTTGCATATTCATTTGTGCTATTATAAAAAATATTTTTATGCAAGTAAGGCAAAACCGTATTTCCTGCTCTGTCGATTTTCGACAGCAATATCAAAAGAAAACTTTGATGATATTGTTTGGGTTAACAAAACATGGGTAAATGCAAGCTAGTCACTGAGTACAGGCTGGACAGATGATTCAGTAACTGTCACCATGTCATAACACACTGGAAAAGGTAGCAGACAGATTCTTCTCAATGGAGATAAATCAGCTGGGTTTGTGAAAAACTGTATGTTGTTGTTTTAGATGGAAAAACAGATGATTAGCATGAACAATGAATGGAGACATAGTTTTCAACAGTGGTTTAAGGGCTCACTTTTCACAAACTTGAGGAAACTTTCAATGGTAGTTACGGACAACACCTCATATTGTTCAAATATTCTTGATAAGACACCTATGGTGGCTTCCAGAAAACAAGACATTATAAACTGGTGACAACAAAAAGACATTTCCACACCAGATGACTGTAGAAAGCGTGAATTATTGGGTCTCATGGCTGAGAATAAATCACCTTATGGCCATATGGTCCTAAGACTGCCACCATGTCACAGCCACTTCAATTCCACTGAACTCATATGGGTGTTAAAGGTTATGTGGCAAGCAACAACAAAAAATTACATTGTCAGAAGTGGACAGATTGACAAAAAATGCTATAAACCAAACTTTATTGTCAGATTAGCATAATGTTGCAAGATACACGAAGGTTAAATAATAGGAGTATGGGAGAATGAATGTGTAGTGGAAAATAACATTGAAAAACTTGTTACTTCATTAAATTCTGACAGCATTTCTGTGGCCACACAGATGATTGTCAAGGTATAAGTGGCATTTAACAGTACAGTGTTACCTAACATTCAGTTATGTTCACTCCTTACAGTTTCCTCCTGTGAATTAGACTACTTGTTATTTTGTGACTGAACGTTCATCTTGTAGTTGTTAATCACCTACAGTTTGTAGTTATGGTATCTCATGCAGTGCCATCTGTACAGCAGCAGTGACACCTACTGCGGCCTCGCCAATACCTACAAAGATGTTGGCAACAGTTGGTAAGTACACTATTTGTTCCTTATCTGGTGCAAGTGAATGTCACAATCACATGAGAATCACATGTTGTGTATGATCTGGCAGCACTGCTCCCCACCACAGCTATCTGTCAATCACAAAGTAATTTCAATCAGAGTATAATAGCAGATGGCTTTATACAAACAAAATTTCAGTATTCTGTCACTTCACTTATTTAAATACACTTATAGCATGATGCCTGAAAATTTATGCCAAACTGGGTCTCCTGTCTGGATTTCCTACTTATCATGAGTCTATACCATTGGTCTATCTGAGCACACTTATGGTTTTGAACACTACTACCAAAGCTCATGCCATATGTTGTATGGGAACATTATCATTGTAGGGAATTGGTTTGGTGGAGGTCCATGGCTTACTCTGCATGACATATTCGTTACATTGCAGGTTTCGTAGTTAAATAGTTAGTTACACATTCCATAGATCAAATGAACAATTCTTTTATTGAAATGATAATTAATGAGCCAGTTTACAGGTTTACTGTTAACTTTACTGGACCTATTATTTTTAGTCCTCCTCATGTAACTACACTTAAAAATTAGGCATTTTTTTTTATACAGGCTGTAAGTTTTTAAAGAAAAAAATCATCTATGGAACAGAAGGTGTTGTCCATTGTCCAAGAGAAATGATTTTAGGTTAGATTCAAAACTTACTTTTTTACCTGTCAGACATTTTATGTTACTGGAAAAATTATCAAAATTTGTCATTGTTGCATACTGAACTCCATTCTGAGCCATTGACAGCTTTAATAATGCGTAATTAGGTCATTTTTTCCCTCTAATGTAGTAAGTATGGACATCACTATTCTTCTCGAACTATGATGGATTATTTATGACAAATTTCATCAGCAAATATATGAACTGTAATGGCCCAGTTGAAAATTACCTAACTCTTGGAAGAGTTGCCTGAGTGATGGCCATGGGCTGAACACCACATGGTGTTTCTACTGCTCACTTTTGTGCAATCAATATTTCTTTTTTTAAGTGGTGAATTGCATGAGAAAATTATACCATAAAACATTATTGAGTGGCTTTATGCAAAGTATACCAAATGCTGATTTGTTTGCTTGTAAGTCCAACAACTATATGAAAAGGAAAAGTAGCTGAATTTCACTGTTTGAGCAGTTCAAGTTTTCATCAATATGAACTACCACAAATTTGGAGCATTGTACACTGTCTACTGACTCCTATTCATGCGCTACATCAATTGTCAGTATGACTCTGTTTGTTGTACAGAACTGAGTATATTATTTTCTCAATATTAAGGGAGCCCATTTACCAAGAACCACTTAATAATTGCTTGAGAAACACCATTAACAATATCTTCTGTTGTGCTCTCTCTAAATGTCATGTAGTATAACACTGGTAACGTCTGCAAAAAATAGCAATTCTGCCTGGTGAATATTAAGTGGAAGGTCATTCACATATACAAGGAATAGGAGTAGACACAAAACTGAACCTTGTGGGAGCCCCTTCATGCTTTGTTGGCAGTACCTACATTTTCTTTCCTTTCACCATGGTTTGAATTATTCAGCATAATTTTTTGAATTCTGTTTGTTAAGTAGGATTCAAACCTGTTGTGTGTAAAACCAACAATTCCATTTGTAAAATTTGGTGAGAAAATTATAAATATCTTGCTCAGTTTTGCAACCCTTCTGGATATGCTAAGTAAATTGTTTCTACTTACATGTGAAACTACTCAAGTACATTACTTTTTAAAATACTTTGGAAAGAAGAAATCAGTAAGGAAATTGAATGATAATTATTTAAGCCTTTCTTTCCATCTTTCTTATGAAGAGTTTTAGTAACTACAAATTTTAATCAGTCTGTAAAAATTCCTTGTGCCTGCAGTGACCCATGTAAGATTCCACACCTGCAAACCAGTTGCACAGCTGCATGGCGCGCCACGGAAGCTTCAAGATGCCAGCACCGTTCGAGGCCCTCACTCCCGGATGCGCACAACCTCTCTGTAGTGCACTCTACTAGCCGTCCGACGCTTTATTGAATTGGGTTCAGCCAACCTCACTCTGCCATATATTTACTTTCAACTGATGTGTCTTGGACTAATAAGGCAGCCACTCTATGGTGAGTGTTTTTCTGTACCAATATCCTTGAAGTATTACATTGTTGTGTTCAGTATTATCTGTATGTTCTTGCAGTCAGAACACAATGGCAACGAGTACAGTCATTTTTCATGTGTTTTGTTGTGGAGTTGCTTTTCACACTGGGTTGTGACATTTTTCTTGTTGTGACATGGAAGCTCTGCTTCAAATGTTGGTGCAACAGGAGACAAAAATTCTTACAGTCATGTGACAGGCTGTGCCGGCCTTGCTCTCTCCACCTTTCTCCGGCTATGTTTCCTTGTCCATTCCAGCTATCTGACGAGGTGGCAGAAGACTGGGATGTGTACAAGCACTGCTTACGGCAACATTTCCATGCCTTCTACGCGATGGATGTGGAGGTATGCCGGGCACTGTTTTTGTCATGGATTTCTCACACCTTGTACCATGTGTTGTGGCAGTTGGCCCCACTATAGAAACATGTTTCATTGACTTTTGACAATTTGTGCTCATTGTTGTCTTCCTATTATCACCACTGCACACACATTGTGGCTGCTAGTGTTGAATTCTACCAATGCAAGAAACAGCCCCATCATTCTTATCATGCCTGGGCTGTGACTCTTCACAACCTTAAGTCGCAAGTGCCATTTTGCGGATTATGTGCTTCGAGATATTATAATCCGCTCCACCCTTGAAAAGAAACCTCACAATGCAGTTACATATGCTGAGTGCAATGGATGTTCCTGCACAACACGTGAGAAAGTAGAACCCATGTGTGACAGTTCTGTGCATTCATGGAACCTTGTAAAGTAAAATGTGCCTTGCACCTGCAAAGAATATTCCCTGGCCACAAGTCATCGATTTCCATGCGTCCCAAAAACCAAAGGGCAAAGTCTTGGTATTGTAGCCTATCTTGGGGCTTTATTTGATGCACATTGTGAATTTTGCAGGGATATTAGTGTAAAGTACACTGCAAAATCTTTTGAACTGTTGACCCGGGGAGAGACAATTCCAATGACAAAGCTCGAGCACTGGCTGCAGAATTTGAGGCATGTGCTGCAAGGTTCACTATAACTACAGCAACTTCTTCAACAAATGCCATGGGAATGGGCTGCCTCTCTCTTCCTGCTGCACCACCTAATTTATCTGTTTCTTCAAATTCCTTGATCAGATTCTTTAGCCCATTTATAGACATGGGGCCTCTTTGATGCTGTTTCTGTTAGCGATATTCCCACAATGCAGCACTGCTATTGCTGCCATACTGATAAACAATTTTATCACCAGTGTACAGTCTTTCTCCTCAATAGCCATTGTGCTTTGTACATAAAACCTCAAACTTTTTAACACTTCACACCAACAGTCACTTTAAAAAACCCACACAACTCACACTGCCAAGCAACATACAGCACATTGATGTCAAAACAGAAACCTATCACGTTTCAGTGTTCTGCTCATCTACCTTGTTTTTCAGCCCCCTAATGTTCTGATACCCAGATATGACAGTAGCCATGTGTGTGAGTTGTGCTTGTGTGACAGCGTGTTTTCTACTACTGACAAAGGATGCAGTGCAAAAGCTGAACATTTCTACCACTCTTTTTCATTGTGCTTGTCTGTGATTCAACACCTCCCCTATGACATGAGCAGCAGACACATTTTCTGTACTGTTGAGACTCTAGGCTTTAGTAAGGCACTGTAATTACAGCCAAACTGCCAAGTCATGACAGACTTCATTTGGAGTTGAAAAGAACTACTAATCAGTACTTCAGCAGCTGCACAACTTGGGCAAATTGAAAATCTATGTTTGAAAAACTCAATCCCATCAAAATGATCCTAACTTTACCAAGGAATTAAGAAAATGGGCCCTGGCGTCAATGAGATGATATATGTTGAGTTTAAATCTATTCAAATCACTTTTTCTGAAAATCGCTACCAACTGGGTTTGGCCTAATATCCGGTATAAACACTGTGTGGGTGTTGCCAGATAAATGAATGAAAAAAAAACTCAGATTTTTTTGGTGATAACAAGAGCAGCATAACAGAGAAATGGTTGAACATGTTGTCCTATAGATGGCAGACCACTGATAAATCTCAAGCTGGATCACTCAGTGTCAAGCTGTATTAAACTTTATTATTTGGAACTTATGTTAATTGGCTTGATGCCAATGGTCTTACCACTACTGAACACTGCCTTTCCCAATGCCCTTCAGACTCCAAACCCACAACCTAATTCCTCACACACCTTACTAACCCACAATTACTTCTCCTCTGAAGGGAGGGTATACAAAAAAATCTGCGGCATGGGCATGGGCACCCACATTGCACCCTCCTGTGCCAACCTGTTCACGGGCCATCTAGAGGAAACCTTCCTAGCTTCCCAAAATGCCAAACCCCTTTCTGGTTCGGTTTCAATGATGACATTTTCATGATATGGACTCAGGACCAAGATACCCCATCTTTATTCTGTCACAGCCACAGCACCTTCTCTCCCATCTGCTTCATCTGGTCCTCCTCAACCAACTGAGCCATCTTTCTGGATGTTGATCCCCTTACCTCTGATAGCTCCATCTGCCACACCTCTGTCCACATTAAACCCAATAACCACCATCAGTGTCTGCATTTAGACAGCTGTCACCCCTTTCAAACCAAAAAAATCTCTCCCATATAGCCCACCCACATGGAGATGGTGTTTCTGCAGTGATTTGAACTCCCTTGCCCAGTACACTGAGGGTCGCATCGAGGCCTTCACAGACTGGCACTATCCCCCGACCTAGTTCGTAACCACTATGGCCACAGGTTCAAATCCTGCTTCGGGCATGGATGTGTGTTATGTCCTTAGGTTAGTTAGGTTTAAGTAGTTCTAAGTTCTAGGGGACTGATGACCTCAGCAGTTAAGTCCCATAGTGCTCAGAGCCATTTGAACCTAGTCTGTAAATATATCTGTGTCATTTCCCCCTCATACCCCCAATATTCCCACAACACCTAAGAACCAAAGGAGTGCCTCTAAATCAACCAATACCAGCAGGGACTGGAACAACTGAACCACATCCTTTGCCAGTGCTTTGGTTACCTATTGTCAGGCACTGAAAAGAGGGACATCCAACCCACGATCCTTTGAAACCCTCCTAAACTGGTGTTCCGTGGCCCACCCAACCTCCACAACACTCCCAATCCCAACCTCTTGCCACAAGGATCAAGTCCCTGTCAAAGACCCTGATCCAAGATCTGCCAAATCCACCCACTCAGCATTTCCTATTCCAGTCCTGTCAAGTTTCTCCTATCCCATTAGGGGCCTGGCCCCCAGAGAAAGCAGCCATGTCATATACCAGCTCTCCTGCAATCATTGCACAGCTTTTTTTTTATATTGGTATGACTACCAACCAGCTGTCCACCAGGATGAACAGCCACTGCCAAACTGTGGTCAAAAGCAAAGTAGACCACCCTGTGACACAACTTGCAGATGTGTATAACATACTTGACTTCAGTGGCTGCTCCACTACCCAAGCCATGTGGATCCTCCCCTCCACCAGCAGCTTTTCTGAACTGCACAGATGGCAATTATCCTTACAACACATTCTGCGCCACCATAATTATCTTGGCCTCCACCTACAGCAACATGCTATATCCACACCCTCCAACCAACAGTTTGCACCCCATCTGTCCTACCACCTCCTCTCCATTCTCATCTCCCACACTCTTTGTTTGATGCCCTCTACCAATTCACCTGCCCATCTTTCCCTGCTCCTCTCCTTTTTCATTTCATTTTCCCCCTTTCCTGCCCCACAATCTCCTGACACAGTGCCTGTTTGCAATCTAATCCCTTAATCCCTACACACTCCACCAGACAGTACTCCTCTCTCCCCCACCTGTACACTGCTATTCCTTCCCCTTCCCCGCCCCCTCCAGATTGCTGCTTCCATCCCACATGATAGTTTTATTATAGCCTGAGCTGCCGGAGTTGGTAGTCATGTGTGCATGAGGTATGCATTTCAGCTGCGACTCCCTGCAACTTAATGTATCATCCTTTTCCTGCATTTTTGATATTCATTAACAAAAATAATCGATCTCTTCTAGCACATACAAAAATATCACTAACAAACACATATTCAACAATATTATTGTCTTTGTTCTCAGTTAAACTGCTGAAGAACTTTTAAAACTATTAGAAGCAATACATCCCGTTCGAAATCTTCTAAACATTGTAACACTGCAGAAGTTATTCGTGCTATCTTAGACAAAAAGTTGAGATCTAATGACAATTAATCACAAAACATGGCTGTACTAAAAATACGACAAGATGCAAATGAGGTATTTCAGCCAGAAATAAGCTGCATGATATTCTATATACTGGTTGACTTAGTTAAAAGTATGAGTTCATTCACCACTTCAGTGATCTCTTCAACTCCTACCTTATACAGCACTCAAAAGTAAGTGTTTCTTATTTATCTACACAAATAGTAGCAGTTTCCATATAAATGATCTGTGCTATAGACTGCATCCCAGTTAAAATGATGAACCAACATTTTGACCAATACTGCAAGTAACTTTCATCAGGGTATGTAACACTACTGGGACAAAGGATGTTAAATGTGCTGTCTTCACTCCTCCACCTATAAATTTTTTTACTTACAATGACAAAGTGGCCAACTTTTAAGAAAGCCAATTAGTAATGTAAACAGACAGGAGAGGGGCATGGAGGGTACTGGTAGGTGGGGTTTTGGAACACATAGTGTATTCGAACATTATGAAGTACCTCGAAGAAAACGATTTATTGACATGTATTCAGCACGGATTCAAAAAATATTGTTCTTGCGAAACACAACTAGCCCTTTATACTAATGAAGTAACGAGTGCTATTGACAGGGAATGTCAAATTGATTCCATATTTTTAGATTTCCAGAAGGCTTTCAACACCATTCCTCGACATAGGAGACAATCTCGTAGCCATCTTAGATTGTTTGCAGATGATGCTGTTATTTACTGTCTTGAAGTCATCACATGAACAAAACGAACTGCAAAATGATTATTCATTGGCAGAACAGTTAGAAGGTGCAACAAGTCTACTAAAGTGACTGCTTACACCAGGGGATGGCAGGAATCCTGCACGTGTGTGGTGCACTTGCACGCGTGCAGTTAACAGGTGTTCTGCGTGCACACAGGGGCAAGCTGGCCACCCGCTCCTCTCCCCTCCCCACCATAACTTCTGTCTGCTCCTTCCTCTGTAATGCGTTTTGTTTCCTACGGTTAGTAGGAGTGCTTGAAAGAAATCATGGTTTGTAAGAGTACGTATTACCTACGATACGTTTTATTTAACTATCACACGTGGAGTTTACAATACGTTTAATATCTGGAACAAAATTTCTACATACAGACAAACGCAAACAGTTACGTAAATTTTCATCACTGATGTTTGCTCTTAACCAAAACTTATTAATTCAGCAAATGGGTTTCCAGCTCTCGCTATATTAAGCCCAATCTTCTAACTTGCACGTACCGCTGGGCTATTATTGTTGTCGTCCTGAAAAATTGAAAACAGTGCTCCATAAAATGTTAAATCAGTTAGATGCGAGAAATGACAAAAGAAAGTTGCAGACCTCTCCTGACAACAGCAACTACGAATGATTTATCTAGTATCGTCAGATCACTCTTCTTAAGCTCAGTCAATTTCCCCATCCGCTTAGAATCCGACAATAAATTGTACTCGTCCTTGTGAAATTTATTATAATGGCCTTCAATACTAAACTTCCGCTGACCAGCGAGAATACTGTCACATATTAAACATTTCGAATTTTCACAAAGAAAAAATTATTCTCCCATTACTTTTTAAAATATAGCAAATCTCCGCTTCTCAGTTTCCTTGTTTCATTCTGAATTTTCCGGTTCTTGAAATACAATGTTCACTATGTAGTGGTCGCTTCGCATAAATGTCTGCAGCTTAGCCTGGCACTACACTGTCGCAACCTGCCGGCGCCTGGCTGTCGCCACAGGCCCAGTTGACAACTGCACGCGTGCAGCACACGTGCAGCGCTGTGCACTCATGAGCCGCGTGCAACGTTTGCCCGCCCCTGGCTTACACCATGCTTATCCACCCTATTCTGGAGTACTACTGTGCGGTGTGGGATCCGTATCAGATGGGACTGATGGATGACATCGAAAAAGTACAAAGAAGGGCAGCTCGTTCTGTATTATTGTGAAGTAGGGGAGATAGTGCCACAGACATGATACGTGAATTGGAGTGGCTATCATTGAAACAAAGGCGTTTTTCATTGCAACGGGATCTTCTCATGAAATTTCAATCACCAATTTTCTCTTCCAATTGTGAAAACATTCTGTTGGCACCCACGTACATAGGGAGAAATGATCATCATAATAAAATAAGAGAAATAAGGGATCACACAGAAAAATTTAAGTGCTTGTTTTTTCCGCACGCCGTTCGAGAGTGGAACAGTAGAGCGACAGCTTGAAGGTGGTTCATTGAACCCTCTGCGGGGTACCTTATTGTGAATAGCAGAGTAATCATGTAGATGTAGATGCAGATATTTTGATGCGCCGCTAAATCAGACATTAGCAATTCTGAATGAATTTTCCTCATCAAGTGTTTGTGGCGATTGCCTCTTCCACCTTGTGCAATGGAAAAATCCCTGCTACACACACTACAAAACGCATGTGAATCAGATTTGGAGGAGCACAATAAACAGAGACATGCTTTTGAGTATTCCTCCCTAAATTTCTGAACAATTCTTGGTTTCTTAACAATGCCACTAGTCCCAGTACTGTCACCAGATACACTTTTCTACACCAGAAATTGCTTCGTTGTTTATTTCAAAATCGTTTGAACTTATTTCCTTGACACACACTTAGTATGCACTAGAAGAGCATTCTATGTTAATTTGTATATGATAAATGCAATAAACACTTGTTAATATGTCACATCACATGCATACACATTATTCATTAAACAGAGCTCGACTCCAATTTGTCATAACAACAAAACAATGACACCTGCATAGACGCTTGCCAGGAAGAGCCATCAAGTGACTTGCAAAGAGAACAACTGCGCAAAATATACTACTTCTTACCTGGTTATATGTTAAAATGAGTGAAGTCATATACCACACATGGAATTTGCTGTAATTAACATTTTAGAGGGGCAGAAAAGGACACATGTAGCAACCATCCATTAAAACTGTGAAAAGAAATATTGCTGCGAATTCAAGTTGTAAAGAATGATACTCTCTTGTGCACCCTTTTGAGTGCTTTATACACTTACACTTATAAATCAACAAAAGATCGAAAAAATCATAATCTTTGCCATCAAAAAATGGAAAATTAAGGATGGAATGTAACAATATGTCTGAGTCAGGCTCCAGCTGCCACCAGAGACTGTGGTCATGTGCGTGTGAGTTGCATCTGTGTGTGTGTGTGTGTGTGTGTGTTGTCTATTTGCGACAAAGGCCTTATTGACTGAAAGCTCGCTTTCCGACAGTCTTTTGGTTGTGCTTATCTGTGACTCAGCATTTCCTTTACATGTAGAGCAGCAACTATCCTTTTCATAATTTTTGCCATATCATTCGTAAAGTCATAATTATTGGAGGAAATTCATAATTATTATGATTGACTTGTAATAGCTGGCATCTCTAAATGTGCATAAATAAAATTCATCATCTGACTGGATGTCAGTGGTAGAGAACAATGGAGCTGATGTTCTTTATTGATTTAATTTAAGATGGACTTTTTATTGGCTAATACATACGTATCAGCATTGAACTGCTTTTATGAAGTGGTGCTTCTCCCAAGATGTCTAGCAAAGAAACCTCAAAATGTATATGTTTACCATATTCGTTTTAATGGTCAGCCATGGGGGATTTATGACATTCTTGAAGGCATATGTAATCTTTGTTTCTTTTAATAGTGTTCCAATACATCATCCCACCTTTCTAGAATAAACTACTCTGCACTCACAGTTTATCTCACACTTATGGCATGTACAGCACATCAAAGACACCTTTGTTGGACTCTAACAGGTCCCTAATTTTGTTGTTACCCCATAAGAAGATTTTAATGTCCACTTGGTGATGATTTTTACAAACACTGTCAATGGATTCCTGCATGTATGGTAGAAAACAGTGTGTGGTTGTTCCATATCTTCAACTCTTTCAGTTTTGTTCTTTGTGGAGAAGATTTAATTGATGCTTTCTTCTCTTTGTCCATTAGGTCAGAGGATGATCTGCAGCTTTGGTTGTTCCAGAGTTGCATTCTCAAAGAGTGCTTTGCAAGAGGGTACTGTGTGTGATTCTGTTTCAGAGCATGCTCTATAACATGACAGTCAGGACCTCAGTGCCCGTTTAACCACGTGTGCCATCTGGATTCCTCTTCCTGACACCAGTTTCTCAGAACTCCACAGCTGAGAACTGGCTTTTCAAAAGTTGGCCTAAATATACATTAATTTCTGTGGTCAAAACATTTCTTTTCAGTAACTATCCCTTTTCTTTGCTCCTTTTTTTTTCTTTTCCAACCTGTCTATTTTTTCCCCTCCACCCCTCACATGTCTACCATGTACAATGCCCTTAACTTTCCACACTAATTGACTCATTGCATGGTTTTTGTTCACTAATCTCAATCTTCTGTTTCTAAAAGAAACAAAGGCTTGTCAAGTATTGGCACCAAAAACAACTCTCTCCTTCTCATCCCAAAGAGTATGTCTCCCCTGACCTGGGATCTTGGACACATTTCAGTAACTCTTTCCATTTCTTCAACCTTACAAGTCCTTTCGATTCATCCCTTTTCCTCTGTCTTCAAATCTTCTGCCAGAAGAAGCCACACGTTCTATTTGTTTTCTCCTGCTGCAGCTTGATAAGCAGATTTTTTTATCAATCCATCTTACATGATCAAACATTCATATTAAGTTTTTCTTTGTGTTACGTAAAAAACAGGCCTGGCTCATGGTTTCCATATCAGCGAAGGTTATATTTACTGATTTACTACTCTCTAAACAGTTTTCAGACTGTACTTCTTTCCCCATTCATAACCAAATACCAAATAACACCACTAGCTAACCCCAAGAAAAGATCTACATGTAGTGTGTTTAGACATTGATACTACAAATCCTGACACTTTATCACAACAGCTCATACTGAAAATAATGGGTTTTTAAGAAATCTTAATTGTGACATATGTTATCTGCACAGCTTGCTTAATGTTTTTTGTCTTTTTAATTACGAATTTGAGATGTTTAACACTTTTCATGCATGTCCAACCTGTCACATCACATGACAAAATAGTGATGTTCCAAGATGTCACAGGTCTTGTGCTATGACTGACTGACAGAAGCAACCAGGGCAGCTCCTACATTGTTTCATATTTTTGCGAAGTTAACAAGGTATATTTGTAGGTTTTTATATTTAGGCTTTGTATTACATATGCAGTAAAAGATTTTTTCAGACTGCATCATTTTTAGTATGGTAGTTCTAAATTGTTGGGAAATGTGATGTCAGTAGCTAAACAGGTTACTGTACAGGTACATTTCTTCATTGTAATTACCTGGATTTGCAGTTTTTGTACTTCACTGATGTTCAGGTTGGGTCTGGGTGCATGCAGTTCCTTCACTTTCATCCTAAGCTTATATTCTAAAACCTTTTGCTGATAAATTTCACACTGAATTCATACTGTGCTGTTTTCAGACTGATGGCATGCTACAGTTATTTGTAAGGAAATAAAACTCACAAGAATTCAGGCACAATGCACTCACAAAAGAAACTTGCCAATAATGCACCATATCACACAAAACCCACCAGCAAGCAAGGAAATTCTCAGCAGCTAAAGATAATGAGGCATGTCTTGCCAACTTTCCTCTAATCATTCATGTCACTCTCATTAGGTGTTGACACTTATGTTATGGTATTCTAGTGTACTATAACAAGATATTTAAAAATTTAGAATGCCTCTCTAACAGCTGATAGATTTGTCAATACCAGAAAAAAACCATCTCCAAACCTTCCAAAACAATACTATTATACATTGATTAATGACACATCAAAGCATAATAAAGATATACAGAGACACGGATTCGATAGTGAAGGTTCAGCCACTTGTGGATTCCCTTTCGTTGTAAGAAAATCATGTGAAAGTTGGTAGAACATTCTTAGGCTGAACGAATGGAGCCTTTGGGAGGCCCTGAAGACTGAAGACATGTACCCCACAGAAACCATGCCTGCAAAACACTGCTACTCTCAAATAACCAGCAGAAGGGATCCAAATTAGGTGCAGCCTTAAAGCTAGTTACTGTCTGTTCAAGAAACATGACTCAATATCAACAGTTACAACAATGTTGACTGTCAGTATTTAAATCCATGTCAAAATATTCAAAATGCTGATAACATTCTGTAATTCACTGTCGATAAATATATTTAAATACATATTTTTGGTCAGCTCTGCCTCAGAGTCCTTAACTAAGAGCCATGCATGGTCATAAGTGATGTTATCAGCAAGCTATCTGCATACTCATGTAACACCAATGGAATTCATCTAGGTCTAAGTCTACAGAGGACTGGACTTCTGCACACCAGGTCCATAAACAGTTCTTGGACCAAAAGCACAACAAACCTGACCAAATTTTGGGGCATATTTTGGAACAAAATATTATTATTATTATTATTATTATTAAAATTTACTTAAGTCAGAATCCTCTGCTGCAAAGTGAACACTTTATTAACCACAATACACCACCATCATCAGAAAAAAAAAGACTGCTTCAAAAATAATTTAGAGTACGGCTTAGTTTTCTTACCCAAACTGAGACCTGCAAAATTAAAGTTGAACTCATCATCAATAGTGGGTATGTGGTCTGCTTGCAGCTGTAATTTACACCCTGCGCAAGCACCATTTTTATGGCAAAACTCAATAAGTTTCCGCCAACATTGATCATGTTGAAGTACATCAGGATTTCCGATAACAATTAGCAGAGCTTTTGGACGAGTCACCGCCACATTGAATCTCTGTAATTAAATAGTTTCTTATTAGTACCTATCTTTTATTGCCATCATAATCATCTGTCCATACAAATTCAATGCGCTATGCACAATACCTGCTAGAGGAAATTACAAATAATTTTTGGATATCAATTTTTTTGTCTAAAACATCAATATATATTATAACAAATCTCTCATTAAACATGGGCATTATATAGTGTTGAAAAATAAAAACAGTAACAGTTTATACTAAATCTGATTAAAAACAAGTCACATGATTAAACAAATACAAATTCAATGCGCTATGCACAATACCTGCTAGAGGAAATTACAAATAATTTTTGGATATCAATTTTTTTTGTCTAAAACATCAATATATATTATAACAAATCTCTCATTAAACATGGGCATTATATAGTGTTGAAAAATAAAAACAGTAACAGTTTATACTAAATCTGATTAAAAACAAGTCACATGATTAAACAAATATACTGCTGGAGTAACATTTCTATCACTTTAACTAAATGTTCCACCAGTGCTTGGCAGAATTTGATAATATTAGATAGGAAAACATTTCCTAACGTTCTGCAAAAAAATTATATGTATTTGGTCATGAACTGGCTTTTGATTTCTTAGGCCATCTTTCCATTACTTTTTCTTAACAACTGATTTTTGTCAACTTACTAGGTATAGCTCTATCCTTCTGTACATTACATTAGTAGTATTCAACAGATCCACAGAAAGTGGTTTCTGGATGTGGAAAAGAAGTTAAGGATGTGCATTTAATTTAAGAGCACTATAGTGAAATTACATTACAGTGCTGTATTACAGTGTTAATTCTAACTACACATTAACCAAAAACATAAAAGTGAAGAGTTTTTATGAAGCTATTCATTGACAGAATAGAATGACATGCCCAAAAGTGCTGAAATTCAGTATTACACTCCACTACATTATCTAAGTGACATTTAATGTGCTCTCTTAGGTTGTCAGATATTTGTGTACCCATGCATCTGATTCACTTCTGCACTAATGTTAACACCTTGAAACTTTTTTAGAGTTGGAGATTACTTGGAATAATTGGTCCAATTAGATCACCATGGATAAGTTCTAGTGGTCTGCTTGTTTTTACTCTCATGTTTCATGGGACTGTGATGTCCGTTTTCCTTCAATACATGTATGACACGATCATCATCTGACTTGCTAGATTTAAGTTAATTCTGTCAACATGCACATCTAGAACTTAGGAATATTATCGTAATTCAGGTGAACCAACCTTTCGTGCCATAATTCATTCATCTATGGTGGTGAAGCTACAAGGACACTGTAATTCCTTACGTATAAAATTTAGTGTGTACATATCTGATTCACTGTTCTGTACATCGGCAGGAGTCACATTGCCCTTATGAATACTATCATTAAAGCTCTCAAAAACTACTTGCCAATCTTTCAATTCTAATTTGCGTACTGACAGCAGGTAATAGGTGAAGTCTGAAACTCACAGAAAATCTGTGATCAAAATCATAATTTTCTTGTCATTCACGTAACTTACAACTTCAACTTCACCAACAAATTTAGCATACAGAAATGTTCCAAGACTTCGCAATATTAATTTTGTTCCAACAAGTTTTTCAAACATAAATTACTATTCATTAAGTGCTCTGTAGCTCCAGAATTGCTCTGTAGCTCCAGAATCCATATAAGATTTAATTCCAGTTGATGTCACTGAATTTTCCTGACTTACTCCAACGAAACAGTAATTACTCTCTTTTCCATCTTGATCATCATCACTGGGTTGCCTGCAGTGCGCCAAGTTTCGACGGCATAGCCCTCCATGCTTCTCTGTCTTCTGCATTCCTCTTCATTCCTTAGTGGCCTGCTGACATCATCCAGCATCTGGAATCTTCTTCTGCCCTTCTCTCTCTTTCCCAGAACGAAACCTTCAATTGCCTCTACTAGAAGGCAATCTCTTATTAGATTGTGGCCTATCCACTTTAGTTTCCTGTTCTTCACCATCAGCAGCAATCTCCGTTCTTCTCCAACTCTCCTCAATACTTCTTCATTCTTGACTTTATCAGTCCAGCTGTCTATGCCATATCCACATTTCACAAGCTTCAATTCTCTTCTCATTCTGCTTTCTCAAAGTCCACATTTCTGCTCCATACATGGTCACACTCCATATTAAGGACTAAACCAGTCGCTTCCTTAATTCCTTGTTTAAACAATTATTTAGGAGTCTTCTCTGGTTTTGAAATGCCTCTTTCACCAGAGCCATTCTCACTTTGGTATCTTGTTGGCAATCCAAGCCTTTTTTAAACCAACTTCTCAAATACATGAATGGCCTTACCTATTCTATGATTTCTGACCCCAACTTAATTTTCACTTTTCTTTTCTTTAGGCCTATGACCATGCTTTTGGTTTTCTTATTATTAATTTTCATGCTGTATGCTGCACAGGCTTGATTCAGGTCATTTAGCATTTGAGTCAGCGTCTCTTGATCTTCTGCGAGGATCGCCATGTCCTCTGCAAATCTTATACGTTCAATTTTTCCCACCTGTCCTGATGCCTCTTGTCCCATCCCAACAGCTTTCCAGTACTTCCTCCAGACAGATGTCAAATAGGATCTGAGAGAGACAAAAGAGCCCTGTATAACACCTCTCCCAATCTTGCTGTCTTCAGAGATCCCACTAGCTATTTGTATCCGAGCTTTTTGATTCAGGTTCAGATTTGCGATCGATCTTCTCTCCTTCAACTTTACTCCCTTCTTTTTCAAGATATCTAACAGCTTATCCCACTGCACTCTATCAAAGGCCTCTTCAAGATCTATGAAGACAGTGTACACCAAGTGTTTCTTCTGGCATTCCATATAGCCTCCTATTCAGAATTCGAAGAACTACTTTTGCTGCCTGTGATTTTAGGCTGATTGTCCTGTAGTCTTCACACTTTTTGGGATTATTAGTCTTTGGAATTGGGACGATTACTTACGAGAAAGTCTTCTGGCCATTCCCCTTTGTCATAAATGTAGTTGTAAAGACAGGTCAACTCATCTTCGCCTGTTTATTTTAAACCCTTTCAAGATTTCTGCCAGAATGTCATCTACACCACATGCTTTGTTGTTTTTAAGTTCTCCCAATGCCTTATTTACCTCTGGACCTAGGATAAAATCTCCTTTTTCATCTTCATTTACTGATTCTTCCTTGTCAGTCTGCAGATAGGAAGGTCTTTGATCCGCTTCATAGAGAGTTTCAACATATTCTTTCCATCTATTCTTAACAGTGTGTGAATCACTTAAAAAGAGTCCCATCTTTCCCTTCTATCTCCACATTTGTTTTGTTTTTCCTTCCCTGAAATACTATTTCCTTGGCTATAAGATACATCTTTTTGTACTTTCCCTCTTTCTCCAGTGTCTCAATTTCTGAGCAGATTTCTCTTGTCCATTTTTCCTTGGCCTGATCAGTTACTCTTCTCAGCTCTTTGTTCAGTCTTCTGTATTGCCATTTCCCTACGTCAGTTTGCGTGTTTTTCCATTTTCTCCTTTCTGCCATCTTCAAGATCATGTCATTGGTAACCCATGGTTTCCTTCTCCGCTTGCACTTCACCAGACCGACACCTATACTGGAGGCTTTCAGGGTGTCTCTGAACTGGTTCCACTGTTCATTTATGCCCTCTGCCTTTTCTCTAATCTTCCACTTGTCTCAGGATTCTTCTTCAAGCTTTTTGTATTCCTTCTTCCTTTTGAGCATCCAAGTTAAATTTCTCTCTCACTTTACCTACCAACATTCTTTTCAATCCAATCTGCACATCTGCTACAACTAAGTTGTGGTCAGAGTTAATATCTGCTCCTGGATAAGCCTTGGCATTTCTGTTGCATGTCCGGAATCTACTCTGTATTAGTATGTAATTGATCTGGATTTGCTGTTGTCTATATTCGATGTCCATGTGTACCGTCTTCTTTCATGATGTTCAAAAAGTGTGTTCCCAACTACCAATGAGTTTTCCTTATAAAATCTGACCATTCTCGCACATCTTCCATCTCTGTTACCCAATCCAAACTTTCCAACCACATCTCTGTCTTTCCCTTCACCAACAACTGCTTTCCGATTTCCCATTATTATGATGCACACCTTTTTCTTCTATCTCTCTACCAGTGATTCAGTTCTGCTGTAGCACTCTTCAATGTCATCGTCGCTGTGTTGCCTAGTTGACATGTACACCTGTATCAGAATTACACTCCTGGAAATTGAAATAAGAACACCGTGAATTCATTGTCCCAGGAAGGGGAAACTTTATTGACACATTCCTGGGGTCAGATACATCACATGATCACACTGACAGAACCACAGGCACATAGACACAGGAAACAGAGCATGCACAATGTCGGCACTAGTACAGTGTATATCCACCTTTCGCAGCAATGCAGGCTGCTATTCTCCCATGGAGACGATCGTAGAGATGCTGGATGTAGTCCTGTGGAACGGCTTGCCATGCCATTTCCACCTGGCGCCTCAGTTGGACCAGCGTTCGTCCCGGACGTGCAGACCGCGTGAGACGACGCTTCATCCAGTCCCAAACATGCTCAATGGGGGACAGATCCGGAGATCTTGCTGGCCAGGGTAGTTGACTTACACCTTCTAGAGCACGTTGGGTGGCACGGGATACATGCGGACGTGCATTGTCCTGTTGGAACAGCAAGTTCCCTTGCCGGTCTAGGAATGGTAGAACGATGGGTTCGATGATGGTTTGGATGTACCGTGCACTATTCAGTGTCCCCTCGACGATCACCAGTGGTGTACGGCCAGTGTAGGAGATCGCTCCCCACACCATGATGCCGGGTGTTGGCCCTGTGTGCCTCGGTCGTATGCAGTCCTGATTGTGGCGCTCACCTGCACGGCGCCAAACACGCATACGACCATCATTGGCACCAAGGCAGAAGCGACTCTCATCGCTGAAGACGACACGTCTCCATTCGTCCCTCCATTCACGCCTGTCGCGACACCACTGGAGGCGGGCTGCACGATGTTGGGGCGTGAGCGGAAGACGGCCTAACGGTGTGCGGGACCGTAGCCCAGCTGCATGGAGACGGTTGCGAATGGTCCTAGCCGATACCCCAGGAGCAACAGTGTCCCTAATTTGCTGGGAAGTGGTGGTGCGGTCCCCTACGGCACTGCGTAGGATCCTACGGTCTTGGCGTGCATCCGTGCGTCGCTGCGGTCCGGTCCCAGGTCGACGGGCACGTGCACCTTCCGCCGACCACTGGCGACAACATCGATGTACTGTGGAGACCTCACGCCCCACGTGTTGAGCAATTCGGCGGTACGTCCACCCAGCCTCCCGCATGCCCACTATACGCCCTCGCTCAAAGTCCGTCAACTGCACATACGGTTCACGTCCACGCTGTCGCGGCATGCTACCAGTGTTAAAGACTGCGATGGAGCTCCGTATGCCACGGCAAACTGGCTGACACTGACGGCGGCGGTGCACAAATGCTGCGCAGCTAGCGCCATTCGACGGCCAACACCGCGGTTCCTGGTGTGTCCGCTGTGCCGTGCGTGTGATCATTGCTTGTACAGCCCTCTCGCAGTGTCCGGAGCAAGTATGGTGGGTCTGACACACCGGTGTCAATGTGTTCTTTTTTCCATTTCCAGGAGTGTACATCTTTCTCGTGACCTTCCAACCTCAGCATCATCAGTCTGCTATTTATGTGTTCCACTTTCATTATCATGGTTTTTACCTTCTTCTTTACCATGATAGGTACTCCATTCATGCTGTTTTTTCTATGCCTGAATAACATAGTTTGTACCCATCACTATGTAACACACCATTATCTCCCAGTCACACCTCGCACATTCCCAGAATATCTATATTGTTGTGCTCCATCTCTTTTTTCACATTTTCTAATTTTCCAGATTGTAAGAGGGTGCAAACATTCCACGTTCTAATCCTTAGCTTTTCCTCTTTCATTTTCTTTTTCTGTATCTTTACACTTTCAATTATCCTCCCGGAGATCAGACTGAGGGGATGTTTTACCTCCAGAATCATTATTTTGCACATAGAGGGCCATGTCAAGTGCGCCTTGGGAATAGTAATGGTGTAGCTTCTCATTGCTTTCCACATATGATACCAGCTGCCCGCTCTGGGTCAGATGATCTTGATCATCAGGGCATAATTTTGTTTTAGTTTCTGCGTTGCATTTTTCTATGATTTTCGAAAATATGACATTTTATGTCCTTTTAATACAAGCTTATAACACCCAAAAAATCAACAATTAGTACCTCTGTTAACAATTAGTACCTCTGTTATCTGCTTTAATGTGGTCTTTCTTCACAACATCTTTCCTCTTCATCTCTTCACATAAAAGTCTTCATCGAATCTACAGTTAATGTACCTCGTGACAGTGTTTCTAGAGCTGGGAGTAGATTACCATAATCTGGCAGAATTATCAATGACAGACGTCAAACAGCATTAGTTTCTCCTAGTTTCGCTTCACATGATAATAGCTCTCAAATGAATTTATCGAACTGCAGAAAATGATCAGCAGGCAAGCTATTTCTTGAGTCAAATTCCATTATTAGCAAAGTTTTTCGAATTAACAACTATCTTGTCATTCCTCTTCATTTGCAAACATTGCACAGTGACAACCACAGATCACATGAGGTAGTTTTATCTTTGGCATACTCCAGATAATTATATGCAAATCTCTCTATGGTTTGAGACATACATTTGTTGTCATATTTCTTCAAAGTTGCTAATTAGGTGTCTTTCTTTGCATGCATTTCTGACATGCCATTCTCTTCATGTGTGACCATCTCAGAATATTTTATCTGGACAAATTCCAACAGGTTAATTTCACTTAATTATATCTAAATTCGGAATGACATTCCGGCCCGAGGTGCTACAGTTGGCAGTCATGTGAGCATGAGGTGTACTTGATTGTGTGTATGAATGGTATGAGTTCCTCTTTTGCTGATGAAGGTCCTGGCTGCAAGCTTTGTGTGTCTTTTAATTGTTCCAGTGTGAAGCTTTACGGTAAGTAGCAATCCATCTTTTGCTACGTTTTTATCTAGATTTTAGTACAGCACATTTCTCTTTGAAGCAATATGATATGCGAAGCAACTTATAATATGGTGCAGAAGCAACCTGCATCAGTGGAATTCATAGAATTGTAGTTGAAGCAACTTCACCAGTTCATGTGAGGCAAGAAGACAGTGACAGTGTACTACCAATAATGATGGACTGGGTTGAATGAAAGAGGACTTAACAACTACAACCAGGGATATCAAAGAGGAAAGATAAGTACAAACTATTTCTGAAGTTAATTTTTTTGTGGACTCATGTGCTTGTTAAAAAAATGAATAGGGATGAGGGTAGGAGTGAGGTAGAAATGAAAGCTGTAGGATCCAGTAAGGACATGTCTGAGCTGAGTGAAATCATAATCAGTAAAGAAACAGTAAAAACTGATATTTGGCAGTTAATGTTGGCAAAAATAGAAGAAATGAAGACAGATAACAATAGCAAACTAAACAAAGTACAAGATCAGATTGACCAACTTAGTAATCAAATTTCATAGCTAAAGAAATGGTTGTCAAAGGGGTTAAAAAGTGTGAATGAAAAAGTTAATGTTTTAGAAAATAAATTTATTGTTTTTTAAAAAAAAGTTGGTACCTGAGTCAGTGAAACAATCAGAGAATGTTGGTGATGTCAGAGTTGAACAGAAGGCCATAGCAGAAAAAATAGAACAAAATATCGCCAGTTTAAAAAAATTTATATGGCGAATACAATATGCAAACTAATGTAACTATTTTTGATCAAAAAATTTCAGGAGTCCAGGAAATTTATGTGAACCAAAGTATGTGTGCAAACAATGGTAATGTGTGGTCCAATACTCCTATCAAAAGCTTTCCATCAGACAATTTACATCCAGTGGATTTTTTGCACCACTGTTGATACAGTTTTGTATCAAGCATGAATGACAATGAAAAAATTAAATTTGTTAAAAGATGTTTCGAAGGTGAAGCTCTGTCATTGGTAAATTTAAATTTAAGTCAGTGGGAAACATATCAGGGTTTCAAGAAAAGTTTTTTAAATAAATTTGGTCGGAAGCCGAACAGGGGAGAATCAAAAGTCAGTTTTTGAATGTTACTAATTATAGAAATAGGGACAGCACACTGAAAGAGTTTTGTAAGAACCAACTTAAAAAATTACACATATTGACAAACCATTTGACAAAATGACCTTGATTGATGCATTTAAAAGGAGATTATCAGAAAGGTTGCAGTGGGATTTAGTACATGGACCTGGCGACTGTCTTGAACAATTCTTATGATATGTTGACAGTCTGGATAGGCCAGTAGAAAGAAGAACGTACCATATAACTGGAATGATAGAAACCACAATGGGAGTAATTACAGAAACAGAGATTGTGGTAACTCCTATCAGAATCAAAGTGTCAATAGAGAGAGAAATTTTGAATATCAGTAGTACAGGAATAATGCAGATAATCATGAGCATTTTAATAGGAGAAACAATTATAGAAGTAACTACCTGAAACGTCAGTTCATCCCAGTGAAGGTCCACAGTTTTGGAGTTAGGAAACACAACAAGCACAGCACTGGCAAGTTACACTTGCAATTAGACAATAATAACAGTGTTAATGATATGGCAAATGTATCTGAAATTGAACAGAAGGAATATCAGATTTTTCATTCATGTTTTGATGAAAAGTTTTGGAATACTATGTGTAATTATGGTAATGTAGGTGCTAATCACAAATCAGAATGTGAGATTAGTGAGAATTTTGATATAGTATGTACTAATGTTTTCTTCTCTTGTGTGGAAAACAAGAGTTATTGATGTATGTAAACCATGTGATGACTGTATTGGATCTGAAATAGGTGATATTTTTGATGTAGATGTGAATGAGAACTGTGAAGTGACTGAGGATGGTAAGTCTGAGACTGGTGGCTTATTGCAAATGAATGTAGGAGAGGTAAGTGACTTTGATGGGGATGAGACTTGTATTGTTATTGATGTTGTTGTTGAAGTAATTTTGGAGGAATATGATGATAATGAGTATCAGGTATTTGTGAAGTTTAAGAATAATGAAGTTTCAGAGTTATTTGTGAATTATGTCAACAATACAGATAAGGTAGTTGAGGTATGTGATGTTGTAAGCTGTAAGTAAGAGTCATGGAATACCAGTCCAGTCAAATCAGTTTTTCATTAATGTCATGAAATGATCCAAACAGTAAAGCTCAGTTATAAGTTAGCCTGGAGAATAAAGGTGACAAGTTTTTGAAGTTTGATTGGGACCAGATTGATGATAACATAGATAAATGTGCATTCTGGAATAAGTTAGCTATGGTTAGTCAGAATTTGTATCCAAATTGGTGAAATGAAGTGAAAGAGGTCTAAGCAGGAAGTGTAATTTTGACAGTAATGTGTTTCGTGTTCCTTCTGTAATAAGTTATGTTAGTTGTGCCGTGAATCTATTCACTGTGTTCAATCTTTACCTGATAACATGAGTAACCAAAGTAATGCTATGATACCAACATAGTTGATAAAACCCTGTTAAGACAAGTGTGGATGCAGCATTTGATGAAATTGAAAGTGATCTTTTGCATGAAGTGCCTCACAACAGAGAAGATGATTCAAATTTTGGGTGTCCTTACATTGAAATTAACACTGATCAGTGGGAAGATAACTGTTTGATTGATACAGATAGCCCAATTTGTGATATATCTGAAATATTTAGGGACAAGATCAAGTATAGTAAGAATTTTGTGGAAATGCCCATTGTAGGTATAAAGATAAGAGGAGTTACAGGTAAGCAAAGCAACTTGGTACAATCTCAGGTACTTTTAACTTTTTGTATAGAAGACAAAACCTTTGAACATGGATGCTTAGTGATCCTTAATCCAGAAGAAAATATAATTCTCAGTATGGATTGGATAGTGAAAGTTAAGGCTTGTTTTGGATGGAATGCTAAATAGTTGTTTATTTTTGAACCTAAAAGTAACACTCATGTGAAAACTAATTTCTGTATTTTAAACTGTGGGAAAATATAATTATTTGTGAAACATTGTGAAAAAAGGCGAGTACCAGGTGTTTGATGACGATATAGATTTTGATGAGACTGGGGTTCAGAATTTTGAAAGTGTAGTAGATTCTAAAGTGAGGGAAGCTACAACTCTTAACAGTCAACAAAAGAAACAACTTAGAAATTTGTTATTGGTTCTTAGAAATGTGTTTAGCGAAAGACCAGGGAAAGTGAGAGGGTATCAGTGCATGCTTTACCTTAGACTATCAACCTTTCTTTCTCAAGTCATATAACATACCATTTTCAAAAAGGAAAGATGTTGAGAAATAAATTCAGAAATTGGAAACGTGGGGGTAATTGAGAGAAGTAGGAGTGCTTACGATAATCCTTTAGTTGTGGTAACTAAGAGAAATGGTGGAGAGAGAATTTTTTTGGACTCTAAGACATCTTAATAAGTTTCTTATCAGAGAGAATGACCATCCTGAGAACATGGACGAGCTGTTACACAAATCTGATTATGTAAAATACATGAGTAGTTTGGACTTACCTCTGGATTTCACCAAATCCCACTTGAAATTAATTCTAGAAAGTGTACTGCATTTTCGTATGGAGGTAAGTGTTTTCAATACAGTGTGGTGACATTTGGGCTAAATGTATCTGTAGCTGAATTCATAATAAGAGCTCTGGATCCTGTCTTGGGAAGTGAAGGGACTTCAAAATTAATTGTGTATGTTAACGACATTTTGGTAACAGAAAAGATTTGGGAACAAAATTTAGATATCTTAAGAGATGTGTTTTCAAAATTAGAATCAGGAGGTACGACTTTGAAAATTGTAAGTGTAAATTTGGTGTGAAAGAAGTTAAATTTTTAGGACATGTTATATCTGAGAAAGGAATTGCACCTGATAAAGAGGAACTTGATGCTATTGCTAATTTTCCTACTCCTAGCAACAAAAAAAACAGCTAAAATATTTTTTTTTTTGGTTAATTGGATTCCACAGAAAATTTTGTAGCACCCAAGCTTTGAATGCTTCATGTCTGTGTGAACTTTTGAAGAAGAGTACTGTTTGGGATTGGAATCAGGAATGTCAGGATGCTTTTGATGAGATCAACGGACAGTTGTGTCAAAGTCAAATATTGTTCAGACTGGATTTGTCACTTCCTTTTTGTATTATGGCAGACAGTAGTGATGTTGGTTTGGGTGCTCATTTATTTCAGGAGTTTGAAGATGATGGTGTTATTGAACATAGCTCTGTTGCATTTGCTAACATAGTATTGCAGAAGCATGAAAAGACATACAATGTAACTGAGAAAGAACTTTTGGCTGTACATTGGGCATTCAACAAATTTAAAAATTATCTACTAGGTCACAAAGTCGTCATCTATACTGATCACAAAGTATTATGTTGTCTCCAGCTGTGTAAGCTATACCATAACAGAATTACTCGTTGGGCCTTGTTTATACAGCGGTTTAATTATGAAATCAGATACATTAAGGGCACAAACAATATAGTTGCTGATGATTTGTCGAGGCTACCTTTAGGGAGTGAATCATCTAACAACTTTGGAGAAAGAGTTTAAAATTATGTACTTGACAGGTGTGAAAGAGGAAAAAAATCTTGAAAATATGCAAAGACAGGTATCAAAATCATGATCAAAATTGGAAAATGGTTAAAAGCACTTTGGATAAGAAAGGAGGAGAAAGGATGGAACAATATTATAAGGTACACAAGGGTATTGATGAAGGTTTCTCGGGTCTCCAGCTGGGTGGTAGTGTTGATATCTCGTGATGTTTTGGGAAGTGTCATACTACCCATCTTCTGGCGAAGTGTCGAGATTCGCAGAGACCGGGCTATTTATATGCGCAGTCACCCCCCTCCACTAGACCTCGGGTGGCTGTGGTGGACCTGCGGCATGCACGCGGTGGTGGGGATGGCAGTCGCCCCCGGCGGTCGCGTTTGGTTATCGGTGTAGGCACTCTGTCTGTGTCCGCAGCGGAGGACATTGATGGGCGGATGGATTGCCACTATCGCAGGGTTCCATGCTGCGCTGAGTTGGTATCCCTCATCTCTGTTGACCAGACTGTCGTGAATCCTTATTTCTATGGATTCTTTGATAATGCTTTCCCAGAAGCCAGATGCTTGGCACAGTACCTTCATGTTTTCGAAGTTGAAGGTGTGTTCTACATTTATGCTGTGTTCTGCTATGGCAGATTTTTGTGTGTGACCTAGTCGCACACATTTGATATGTTCTTCGCAGCGTTTAGATATACAGCGCTGTGTTTGCCCAATGTGTTGTTTTCTGCATTCGCATGGTATGCTGTACACCCCCGGTGTGTTAAGGTTCAGCGCATCTTTGGTGGAGCCTACGAGCTCCCTCATCTTCAGTGGTGGTCGGAGAATGGTTTTGATATTGTATTTGCCCAGGAGTTGTGCAATTTTGGCCGAGAGCGGCCCCACATACGGAAGGAACGCGAATCGTTTGTCTTCTTCTTCTTCTGGGGTTCTCAATGCTTCACCCTTCCTTTCAAGTGCCCTGTTGATCTGCGTTTCGCTGTAGCCATTTTGTTGGAAGACTTCCCTCAGATGTTGCTGCTTGAATGGTAGGCTGTCTTTGTCACAGACGGCGCGCCCGATGTACCATGGTAGTCAGTACTGTTTGTCTTTGTGCTGGATGGTGGCAGCTTGTTGCATGAAGGTATAGGTCTGTGTGTGTCTTCTTCCTATGTACTGCATGGCATAGTGAATCTCGACACTTCGCCAGAAGATGGGTAGTATGACGCTTCCCGAAACATTGCGAGATATCAACGCTACCAACGCTACCACCCGGATGGAGACCTGAGAAACCTTCATCAATAGTTTACGCCAGGAAAGCCTACAGTCACAAATACACAAGGGTATTTTATTCAGGAGACATAAGGCTGACTCGGATGATTGGAAACTACATTGGCCAGAACAATGTATTGATATTTTAATTACTTATACGCATGAGAGTTTTGGTCATTGTGGATCAACCAAATGTACACAAAAGATTCAGGAAAACATCTATTTTTGTAACATAGGAAGGAGGGTCAAGTAGAAGATTTCCAGCTGTGACAGATGTCAAAGAGTGAAGGTAAGTAACCAAACAAGTAGAGACCAAATGCAAAACATACTGCCTAATAGTAACCTAGATCTAGTGTCTGTGGACATTTATAGACCTTGCCTTCCTCTGAAGAAAGCTACCAGTAAGCAAATCATCGCAGGAGAACCTCTGTGAAGTTTGGAAGGTAGGAGATGTGATACTGGCGGAAGTAAAGCTGTGAGGACGGATCATGAGCTGTGCTGGGGTAGCTTAGTTGGTAAAGCTTTTGCCCTCGAAAGGCAAGGGTCCCAAGTTTTAATCTGCCAGGAAGTTTCAAATCATCTCTAAGTTTGAAAACACATATTTTCATCAGGTGGGTATTCCTAAAACAATATTACCTGACAATGGTTCTCAGTTTACATCACAAGCTTGGAAAGATTTCGATGGTCACACAAAACTAAGGCATATTCTAACCTCAGTGTACCACCTGTCGAGTAACCCTGTTGAAAGATATTTGAGAGAAATTGGAAGACTGTTTAGAAAATATTATAGTAAGAATCATACCAGTTGGATAAATTATGTCAGTGAGTTTGAGGATATTATGAACAGCTTACAACATTCTTCAACAGGTTTTTCACCATTTGAAATCATGTTTAATCGCAGACCAGCTAATTTTATTTTTGAGAATGTTGAGTTTCCTCCATGTAAGATTCTGTCACCACACGAGAGAGAAGATTGTGTCATGGAGATGATGGAAAAGCCGGGGGATAGGAGAAAGCAGAGACATGATGATAAAGACAGATTTTCTAAGTTTGAGGTAGGAGATCTTGTGTTGGTGAAAGCCAAAGAGAAAGCTAAAGTGTTGACATCTGAGATAAAGAAATTTTTCGATATTTGTATAGGACCATTTGAAATTCTTGAAAATCCACAACCTAATGCATACAGATTTGTGTATCCTAAATCTAATAAGTTGTTTGTATTATGCAGTATCACTGAACTGAAAGCTTATAGACATGATTCATTAAGTATCTATTTTTTTTTCTTTTGCTTCCTTTTCTTTCTCTATTGTCAGGAATGTAGTATGTACGATGGTGTGATTTCTAAAGTTCTGTCTTATCTATTGACTATGTTTAAATCTATGCTACACTATATATACAAATTATCTATGCTACACTATATTTACAGGTTCATACAACTATGTAATAATGTTTTGTAATAGATTTGTGCTTTAGATTTGATACATATATGCCACAATACTAAATAAGTAGATCCTTTTAGAATTTTGAAATGGGACAATGCCATTAAATGTCTAGTAATAAATTTTCATGTCTTGTACTGTAAAAATTAGGAATAATATCTTAGTATATCTGTGTGCATCACCTTACTAATCATTTTTTTCATTGAATTTAGCTCTGTTTATTAAAGTTTCATATGTAAACACTTTTTAATCCAGTCTGATGTAAGCCCCATATACTTGTTTTTTTAATATAAATAGGAAGAGTATATGCTGTGTAATGTGAGGGAGGTATTGAACAGCATACTTAGCATACAAAACAATATTTCAGGATTTGATGTGAATGCTAGACAGGAAGTAACCTATCTGTTTGAGAGTTTGATGACAAATCTAGGGAGGAAACTGAAAGATGTGGGTGGATCCACTCCCACACTCCTGTATGGCTGCACCCTTGCTGCTCCAGTCAACTTACAAGAGATCATAGGTGCTGGGTAATGTACTCAAGCACCTGTCTACTACATCATTGTTGTGACTGGAATTTATAAATTGTTAATCATGGAATTATCCTATATGAAGAACTCATAGAACATATGTTAAGAAAAGTGGTTACTGCCAAGGACAGTGTTATTCTACATAAATGTATGTTTTTTCAAGTACAGGGATTACCTTTGCAATACATTACGAATTGTCTAGGATTCTACGTACGTAGGTTAGTTTGTATGAATAATTAACGAATAGTGTGGAAGACATTTACGAGTATAGACAGTATGGCACATGGAAATTTGCTGTGCATGAATGACCATGCTTCACATAAGCAATATTTTTAAGAACTTCATGTGATATCTAAGAATATGAGGTGGCTTCAGAACGAAACACCGTTGATGTACAGGAAATAAAACTACAGTTCTAGCCTTTTTAATTAAATGAGCGCTGATTAGAATGCAGTGGGATGACAGACAGACGACCAGAGTGGAGGTAGTGTGCCGAAAGGGTTACGATAAGAGCCGAGTTGGGCACAGTAGGCCAGCACGGTGACTTGCAAGAATGTGAAGGCAGAAGGACACAGAAAATCCAGGGGCAGCTTAGAAACATGACACAGCATCCACAGGTGGACACCCCTTGGGGATGGAGAAGGTGGACTGGTCTGACCAGAGGCTGCCAAATGGGGGAAAAATAGTTTGTTTGTAAAAACTTTAAATTAGAGCAGAGGGCCAGAGTAAAATTTGCAGAAGAGTGAAAATCAAAAGTGTATTTGTGCAGAAAGCAACAGGAAAAGTATACGGTAAAATGTGTCTGTTTTAAGAGCAGAGACGGTGGCTAACGTCACAAGTGGTTTAGGGATGGAGAAGGAGCACATAGCTCAACATGGTTGAGGACTAACTGTTAGACAGGGGAGCAGTATGGATGTCTGGCAGTTGTACTCCCGAAAGATTACCAACTAAGCTTTGCTTTTGGCTAAATCTGCATAAAACCGTGGCAAAGTAAAGTGCGCATAGTTGGTGAAGTTATTTTGACTGTGAATGAATGTTTATCTTAATATGTGACAATTACTGAGGTATAAAGGCAAATAGTTAATTGAACAAAGCTTAGTGCATGCAACAACACGACAGTCATTGAACACAGTGAGCTGCTGTGCCCGCTCCTGCTGCTGCAATTCTGTTTTTGTTTTCTGATAATGATCATTATGACCAATTGGTTATGATCATGCTTATTGTTATGTGGGGTATCAAGTGTTTGTGCACTAAAGGACCCACGTGGCAGCTGAGTGATTTATATTAATACAGTCACAATTGGGATTAGCCTGATTGAGACAGCAACAAAATGCAACAGGTATACAATGGTCTTATACCCGCTTATAGGGGCATATCCGTCTGACCACCATATGGCCGGATGCTGGCATGCAAACTTCGATTTTGCAACTTGTCTGTAATAAAATGGGTCTCTAGAATATAACTGCTTTTATCAGGGTGCCGAATAACACAAGAGTGACTGAACTGCAGGTAAGATTACAGGTCGAGGAAGTGAGGAAGTGCAGAGCCTGACTACGCTGCCACCGTGCAGCTTAGTCACAAAGAGGACCTGCCACGCACCCCTGTGAATCTACCGCTTACCATATCAGACAGCTCAAGGGGTCCAGTACATTATAAGTTAGAGCTTGTCATTCCGCAGAGAGGTATGTTACAAAGTGGTACATTGGTCTAGGGAATGTTACAAGTATAACAAGATGTATACATTTCTGATTTCACACACTGATTTTGGTCATCAAGCTACTCGATTATATCATCACGAAAGCTATTTATGACGCTGATTACCTTTATTTATCCCAAGTACTGAAATATTGTACCTGACTGGAACATGAGTTGTGGGCAAACTCATGCTTAACTCTGTTTTGGGTACCCCTGTTCATCGCGACTGTGTGTGTGTGTGTGTGTGTGGGAGCACTGAAGGAGAACATGCAACTATGGATTGAGGCTAGATACTTCCCATAAATACTCTTTACATATGGTTGAACTTATTGATATGTGATTATGAACTTTATTCGTTTAGTTGTGTTGAAACACTTTTTTTTTTGCTGGTGTCTACCCGGTGTGCTTCGGATTCATGGCTTGGTTCACACATCATAAGCTTAGGCCCTAATACTTTTTCATTATTTTCTACTTTCATGAGTCAACATATCCTTAATAACTTTGGTTTATGTGGCTGATTGATTTTGTGCTATATTCCTATTCATGATTGAGTATATTCTTCTGGTCTGTACCCATTTTCGTGAGTTTTTTGAGTTGGCCCACTCATTGTATACTTATGCCCTGAATCTTTTTCTTCTCTTTTGATGTTTTTGAAGGTGTGACTTTATAGATGTAAACTTTCAATTTGTAATTCTAGTAATTCACCTTGTCTCTGCACTTATTTCTATAGTGTAATGTCGTAATGTTGTAGTTTTGACATTGTATCATTTTTCTTGAGAAAGAATGTTCCACAGACCTGAAAATCTGAATGCCATGTCCTCATATATGTATAGATTATGACTTGTATAGTAGATATTTTTCTTACGTTATCTGTAATATGTTACGTATCAGATACTTCTATACATCTGTATTCTATCTTTTGGCATCATTTTGTATACCATTTAGCAAACCTTATAATAGGTCACAAAATATTGTAAACACATTGTTTCCAAATTTTGTGAGGGGGATATTGTTAAAGGACATCCTCCCCTAGCATTACGTTTCCTCAACGGAAGTAGTCGATACAAGAAATATTTTTGAATTTTAGACAGGTCAATATTATCTCAGCTCTAGATATATACATGTTTTTGTATTTTGGAAGAACAAACGTAATTTTAGCTTTGTTAATGTGAAAATTCTAAAGACAGTGTGTTATACTAAAATGTTTATTGTAAATCTTACTCCTCTCGAATCTTATGCAACGACTTAACCATAAGGACAGTAGCGACAAAAAAGGAGGGCAGGCTAGATTACAATGTCCTTGCAAAACTTGATCAAAATCAGTGACCCACACGTCAGACTCTCCCCTTGTACAAATGACACAGCTGAAGTGTTGTACATGTGTACAATAACTGGTAGATACTCATCAAAAATTTGCCTATTATGTACCAGAAATCATCTGAATTTACCCATGAGTTTTAGTTATTAATACAGAAACAAGAGTCAGCACATTGAGAAAAGGATGAAATCACTAAAGTTAAATAAGGCATCAGAGCCCAATGGAGCAACTAACAGATTCAAATCAGCAGATTGAGAAAAGGCTGAAATCACTAAAGTTAAATAAGGCATCAGAACCCAATGGAGCAACTAACAGATTCAATAGAGAATTTATGACTGAATTAGTCCTTCTTTTGACCATAATGTACTGTAGACAACCCAAACATAAAATTGTGCCTAGTAGTTGGAAGAAAGCACAGGTCACACCCATATACAAGAAGGATAGCAGAAGTGATTAGTAAAACTACCATTCAACATCACTGATATTCTGAGTTAAACATAATGAAGTAACTCACAGATTAATCACCTCCTCCATACCAACCACCATGAATTCTGAAAACATGGGCCATGTGAAATATAGCACACAATTTTCTTACACGACATCCTGTAACCATGGATCACTGCAGTCAGGTGGGTGCACTATTTCCTGACTTCTAAAGCATGTGACTCAGTGCCAACTAACACTGATTAACGAAAGTATGATCACAAAGAGTATCAAATGAAGTTTGTTACTGGATTGAGCATTTCTTGATAGGAAGAAAAGAGTATGATAGCTCAGATGTAAAGACATCAACTGATGTGGAAGCAACTTTACGGAAGTGTGTCGGGACCATTGCTGCTCATAATGTGTATCGATGACCTGGTAGACAATAGTAACAGTAATCTAAAACTTTCTGTTAATAATGCAGTGATTTATAATAAAGCATAATTCGAAACAAGCTGCACAAATCATGTCAGATTTTTATAAGATTTGAACGTGGTACAAAGACTTCCCAATATGCAGAAATGTACAGTGACTACAACGTCAATGAGTCATCACTGGAACCAGTCAACTCACCTGACTATCTAGGTGTAAGAATAAGGAACTGAATGATAACACAGCTCAGCCACAGGTAGTAAAGTTGGCAGGTTTGATCCATTGGAAAATGTAATAAGTCTACAAAAGGAGATTACTTTCAAAATATTTGTGCAAACCATGTCAGAACACTGCTCAAGGGTGTGAGAGATATACCACATACACCTGTGTACAAAAGTAAAAAATGAAAGTAAATTTCAGACGATGTGTCACTGCCAAGCAACACAATGTGATATGAAACTTGGACCATATGTAGAAAAAACTGTTACAGTATAGTATAGTATAGTATAGTATAGTATAGTATAGAAGGTAACTGAAAGAAACACATATATTTTTTTATTCAAAGAAAATAATTACAATGAAGTCACAGGTCGCGATTGTCCTCTGGTCATTACAAACAGTAGGACACGGCTCTTAATAGGGTCTGCAATCACCACGTAAGGTGACTGATGGGTTCAGTCACAGGAATGGGCAAGCCAGTCCATTCACCAAATATTGTTTCATTCAACGAGCTCCACCCATGCTGTTTGGTCATGTGTTGTCATCCATAAAAATGAGTGCACTCCTGAAAAGACATACAGGTATATTGGGAAGGAGTAGAGTGTCAGAATAATGGGGACCAGTAAGTGTACCATGTTCAAAGATTTGGAGGTCAATAAGCCAGTGCAACATTATGCCTCACCACACCAAAACACATGGTCCACAAAAACAATCATGTTAGACAATGATGGAGAAACCCTCATATAGCAAGAGGTACAGAGATGTAATGCACTCAAAACATTGTTGAACATGAATGTTTTGGTGGTCCGGCTGTTATCGTGAGGGGAGGCAAAATGTTGAATGGGCATACTGGCTCCCAACACTTTTGACGCAGTACGCTCACTGGTCAACATTAATGTGACACTGTACTCTTTTTCCATGAGCTTATTCTCATGGGTGCATTCGGCCCTGACAATGCATGACTGCACTAAACAACGGAGGTGGAAAAGCTCTTGAAATGAGGGGGTATTCTGAATGGACTGGCCTGACCATTCTCTCAATCTAACCTCCATCGACCAAGTGTGAGATGCTTTGGGGAGATGTACTGCAGCACATCCACATATACCAACGACCATCCAGGAGTTGTCAACCATGCAGGTGGAGGAACAGAACACCCTACGTCAAGAACTTCTTACCAACCTAGTGGCCCACATGGGTGCATGTTGCAGAGCATTCACTGCCATCAGTGATAATCATACACCCTATTAAGAATCATGTCCCAAGATTTGTAATGTCCAGGGAACCATCACGAATTGTGATGACTTCAGTGAAATTGAAGTCTTTGAATAAAAGTGTTGTTTCTGTTCATATCACTTCGTCTTATTGTGTATTAGTTTGTTACCTTCTGTACCTTACTGTTGCAGTTCTTTTTACATATGGTCTTCATTTAATAGAGTTACATTACTTTGCGGTGTTACATCATATGAAAGCTACTTTCATCCTTTAGTTTTGCACGCCACCGTAGGACCAACAAGGAATATTCAAAACAGGGCAGCATGAATGTTAACATGTTTGTTTGCCCCACGGAATACTGTCACAGAAATGCTGAAAAAACTCAACTGGCATGAATTTTTTGATAGAAGTTAGTTATCCCACAAAAACCTTCTTACAAAGTTTCAAGTATGATTATTAAGTAAAGACTTTAGGAATGTATCTTAGCATCCTATGCATCGATCAGCAAGGAAAATGTGAAAGAATGAGAAGTGCCATCTACCACGCGCTTCAAAGTGGTCTGTAGGGTGTGCATGTAGATAGAGATATCCTCGATTTATTCTTCCACCTCACAGTCAGTACCAAAATACTGTATGTCAACACTCAAAAGAGATTTGTCCAATACTATTAGCTTTCATCAGGAGTTTTGTGGAACTCGTGCAATCACAAAATGTAGGGTAACATTTCTGGAACACTTTAAAGATAGCTTGAATACTTAAACAAGTGGGCTCTGTTTTACTGCATTTATATTGCTACTTGTGGGGTAAAATACATTACGTTAGGAGGGCACAGTTCGCAATCCTTTGTTTGATGATAGTCATACACAAATTAAGTCTGAAGTTGTGACCTGTCTTTTAAAAGTGCTAAGCATTAAAATTATGTTGTGTAATTCAGGAGGGTGCCTGGATTTTGGATTCTGATGAGCAAGAAATGCTTCAATGTGAATCTCATTTATGGAATGACAAACAATCAAAGCTGTGTTACAGAAATTGAATTATAAATTACAATTCCTGAAAATAGCTCCAAAGCTTACTGTAATTCTATTTTTCTAGATTTCCGGAAAGCATTTGACAAGGTGTCCCACTGCAGATTATTAATGTAGTATGAGCATATGGAATGTGTTTCTAGATGGGAGTGGCTTAAAGACTTCTTAAATAATAGAATCCAGTACATTGTTCTGGATGCTGAGTGTTCATCAGAGATGAGGGTATCGGCAGCAGTGCCCCATAAGAGCGTGATAGGACCTCTCTTATTCTCTACATAAGTGCTTCTCTACATAAGAGTGCTTCTCTACATAAGAGGCACCAAGAAAAAAGTGGCAGTCAGGAACAATATCATCAGAAAGCTAACAGGCACAACGTGGGGAGCACACGCCAACACTGTGAGAACCTCTTACCTTGCATTGTGTTACTCTGCCGGAATACGCAAGCCCAGTGTGGTTAATTCTTGCCATGCTAAAACATTAGATGTCACTCTTAATGATTCTTGTCATATCAGCACCAGGTGCCTGAAGCCTACTCCTCTGGATAAAATGTAAAGCCTAGCGGGAATTGCACCCCTCGACATCCACCGAGAGGTAGCAGCAAAAAGTGAGAAGAAAAAATCAGAAACTTCTGAAGCTCATCCCCTATATGGTTATCAACCAACAAGACCATGACTAAAATCCAGAAAGAGCTTCCTCAGATCTACCGAGGCTCTAGTTGGGGCACCACAGCAATGCTGAATCAAACTATGGTGTGCAAGGCTTACCAGTACTGTGGGATGGATTACACCAAGCAAAAGACTACCACCCGGCTACACTGAAAACTGGAGTACATGGAGATTCCTCAACAGACTACACTCGGGTGTCACAAAATGTAAGAGCAATCTGACTAAATGGGGTTTCCTAGAGGAGCCACCACTCTGTGAATGTGGAGCAACACAGACGACCTTCCATCTGCTCCAGTGTACCCAATGTCCAGTAACATGCACAACAGAAGACCTGCTACATTAGGGTGTCCATTTGTCCCGTTTTTCCCAGGACGGTCCCATTTTTTACCAAAATGTCCCGCTGTCCCGAAAGTTTTTTTGGGGACGCTCAAATGTCCCGTTTTTTTTATGATTCCGCTTGGCTAGAGTATTTTATGCTACTGGTTGTTTGACTTGCTATTAATTGTGCAATTATTTACGCTAGGAAGCGCGTGATGACTTTCAGCATACCCCAAACATGTACCGAACTGTCAAAAATCGCAAGTAATTTTAAACGCACTATAGGTTACGAATAACAATGAAGATTCTTCTCTCCTGAATCGATCCACTGAATCCGTCCTTTCGGTCCAGAGATACTCTACACCACTGATACTTGCTCTCTGGCTTTCGTCACCACACTGTTAATGTTTTGCACTGTGCAATCACTGTTTCATTATGCCAAAACGAAAGTGTAATTATAACAGCAATATAAAAAGCGAGTTTCCTTTTATCACTGGTAGTGGATAAACTGTAGAATGTTGTGCAGATCAAAATTTGCTACTGTTCATGGTGGAAGGTCTGACATCGTGAATCGCATTAAGACGAAGAAACATCGCATGAGTGATCAAACAAAAAGAGCAAATAAATGCGTGAGTGACTACTATGTAAACTTAAAATAAGTAACAGAAATGGATAGGCAGTTGGCAGCACAAGAAGCTACGTTTGCATACCACAGTGCAATGCATAACCATAGCTTTAAGTCAATGGACCGTACTACAGCAGTTGTTAAAAAACCTTTCAATCCTAAATTCACATGTGGACACACGAAATGTAATGCAATCATTTCAAATGTTATTGCACCGCATGCAGTTCAGCAGGTTTTAAATGACAGCAGGTTTTAAATGAACTGAAAAGTGCTCGATTCATTTCTGTAATGATTGATACATCAAATCATCTGGATTTGAAGTTGGTTCCTCTCCTAAAATCAGGTATTTTCACCCTGGAATCACGGTGAAAGTGCTCGAATTGGTTAATTTAGCTGGAGAAACTTCAGATTCCTTCAGAATTATGTGCTGGAGGTTTTAAAGAAATATGATCTTGAGGGAAAGGTGATTGCAGTTTCTGCAGACAACACTAACACCAATATTGGTGGTAAGCAGAGGAAAGGAAAAAACAATTTGTTCCATAAACTGCAACAGAAGACAATGAATAATATAGTAGGTGTTCGCTGTCCAGTACATGTGGTGCACAATTCCTTACAAAATGGCTGTAAAATATTTGCTTATTTCAAAAGTAAAAACATTAACATGAAAAACATGATTCATTTGGTGGAGTTTTGTGTGGCAATTCCTGGGTCAAATGCTGCTGTGGAACGTGTGTTTTTGTTAGTGAACTCTTTGTGGTCAGATGAAAAAAACAGAATGAAAGTTGAAACAGTGAGGGCCTTGCTCATTGCCAAACACACTTTAATGGTGTATCGTGTACTGACTTTTATGATACAATTTCAAGCGAAAATGCACTTCTTGATAAAGTACATAAAAGTGAAAAGTACAGTGATAGTGTGGCAGAATAATTGTAAAAAGTGATTTGGGATCATCTGAGTGCAAGTTGTAAAGGTAAACTTGTATGTGTATTAAATATAGTCAATACAATATTTATGTCCCGTTTTTTTTTCTTCATTGTCCCAGGTTTTTCTCTAATTCATTTTAAATGTCCCCTTTTTCAATGAAAATGAAATGGACACCCTATGCTACATGCAACGACAAATGCAATAGAAGTCGCTAACTTCTGGGCGGCAAAAGTGTAAATAATTGTACATTATTTTATACATTGTAAATGCTTCTGACATGAGTAATTCTCTACATACATAAATGATCTGACAGACAGGGTAAGCAGTAATTTACAGCTGTTTGCTGACAATACGGGTGGTGTATGGGAAGGTGTCGTTGCCGAGTGTACGAGGATACAGCATGAATTAAATAGAATTTCTGCATGGTGTGATGAAGAGCAGCGTGCTCTAAATGTAGAAAACATGAGTTAATACGGATGAGCAGGAAAAACAATTCTGTAATGTTAGAAGACAGCATTATTAGTGTACTGCCTGAGACAGTCACATTCATGAAGTATCTAAGTGTAATGTTGCAAAGCAATATGAAATTGACTGAGCAAATAAGGATAGTAGTAGGAAATGAAAATGATCGACTTTAGTTTCCCAGAAAATTTTTTGGAAAATGTGGTTCATCTGTAAAGGTCACTGTGTATAGAACACTTGTGTTACCATTCTTGAGTACTGCTTGAATGTTTGGGATTGTGAATTCAAATGGAAATCCCTGGAGAGAAAGTTACATGCTATTTGTGGAACAGTACTGAGAAAGTTTAGAGAACTAGTTTTTGAAGCTGACTCCAGAGTGATTCTGCTGCTGCCAATGTACATTTCGCATAAGGACCATGCAGATAAGAGAAATTACGGCTTGTGCAGAGGCATATAGACAGTCATTTTTCCCTCACTCTATTTGTGAGTGAAAAGGAAAAGAAATGACTAGTAGCGGTAAGACATACCCTCTGCCATGCACCACATGGTGGCTTGCAGAGTATGTATGTAAACAAAGAATGCTGCATGAAACAGAATACAAAAAGAGATAGTGAATATCCTAATTATAAAAAATACACTGTTACAGACCTTTGGATTTTTCAGGAACCCAAGATGATGCTTATAGTCATCATTTAGCAGTTCCGTCCTTGAACGTACAGTAGATATAATAATAATAAGCCTCTCCTGTCCTTGAAATTCCTCAACTGATCCAACAGTTATATCAGACCACTTTTTCTTTAGAACCTGACGAAGTTTCTGCACCTGGAATACGCAATTTTATATAGGTATTATACAGGTATTCTTAAAAAGATGGCTATAAAAATAAAGTAACAAAACATGGAATGTGTCACTCTGGAATATCTTTACTTGCTTTGATACCACTCCTTACACTAATACATTTGTGTGTGTGTGTGCGCGCGCGTGCGCGCCTTATATTAAAATCCAAAATACTTTTGTAAGTCAGCTATGTTAAAGACAATATGTAATTGTTTATTATATTTATGGATCTCATGCCATTTTTGATGGTCACATGCCTTTTGTGCAGTAAGAGCAGTGCAGTAGATTGGGTAGAAGCCATTTGGAAGACGAAGTTGCGATTCGAAGAAATGTGTAATGAAGAACAGAAATACGTATGGTGTTTGCTGAGAATTTAATAAAGCAATGTGCATATTATTTAAATCAGAAATAGTTATTCAGCAGAAATATGTGACTTTTGCGGTGCCTGGGGAAGATGTTCAACAATTGACTACAATCAACTATTAGCGTGAACAAGATAAATGAAAATTCTGTTGTGCAGATGTTCTCAATTATTCTATAGAATGTCCGTATTTGTCATATTGGAATTACATGCACTACAATGGATAAATTCTATATGATTAGGTGACAATGAGTAAGGTTACAAACAAGAAAGAAAAATACACAATGAAAATTTTTATGTAACATACAGAAGAAGCAGTGGGTGAAAATATAGATTTACCTGCAATCTGTATGGTGTTATAATACCTATATCTTTCTCCTCCACTTTATACCCACTCAGGCGTTCTTCTAAGAGAGCTGCCACATACTTTATAGCAACATCAATCTCTTGTCGATTAAAATAACTGAAAAATGAAATGCAGCATAAGAGAATGTTAGTTTTGTATCCAAAGATGGCTAACTACAATAATTTACTTTAAAAATACCTTAACAGATGCATATTAAAAAAATTTAAATAAGACACAAATGGTCCTTGAAATCAAAACTGTGTGTCAGAAGCTGTTCTGAAGTATACACTTGAGCCTTATTGATATTAACTTCTGTTTAAGATTCTGATGGCTTTAATGTTTATAAAAACTTAGTATTCAGATGCAAACTAAATATTAAAATGATCCTGGAAAGTCCTGACGAATGTATACAGTGGCATTAGGAAAGATAAAAACTCCCTGTATAGAAGAACAAATGGGCCGCAAAAATCAGTGCTAAGTTCTGCAACTCATCTATCAAAACAGAAAGTGTGTGAGAGAGAGAAAGAGAAAGAGAGAGAGAGAGAGAGCTATCAACTCTCCTATATTACAATACTACACACAGGACCACTTCAAGGCCAAAGTGATAAAAACAGCCAAATCCAAGCTGAGAGGAGCACCAGAAGTGCTCAAATGCAAAATTTGTGTACAGAGTGTATGCTAAATAGTAGCTAAAACTGACATGGCAGAAAGTATAAGATAAGACTCGTTGAAGCAAACCATCCTGTGAACATGGGGCCACAGATGAGCCAGTTGTGATTTAGTCTCTAATAAGTGGTATGAGGCACCAATGACTTCAGTATGAAGTATTGTCCTAGTTAGTAAAGATGTAGTTGAAAAGGAGACTGTTCTACTATGTCCACATCTAACTGTGCTCAAACTGCACATGTGACCTACCTTAACCAAATCTACAATACTACTTCAGCGCATTACTTGTACAAATTGCTGTCCATCGTACCTGTCAAACATGTCATCCTCACATTTGGAGATAATGCTGCAACTGTCTCTGCAGTGAGGTAATGAATTGATTCAGATACCTCTAGATCATCTCGTAAATGTTGACAAAACTGTAAAATTTGCTGCTCCAACTCTTCAACCATACCATCAGGAGCACTACACACTTCACTTTACAGATGACTAAAGACCGAAAAATCTGATGGATCGAAATCAGGTAACCTTGAAGGTCGAGGCACAAACCGTGTTCAACCTCTCCAGCTTGGACCATACTGGCATGTCAGATGTTGTCTTACGCCAGCACCAAATTGTACCTGTTCCACATCATTCAAGTAAAAGATTGCCTAACATTGTGCAAAGTAAGGGAGGCCATGGATGAAATTTGAGCTCAATCTGATGGGAACTTGTTAGTCATAAAGTTTAATTTCAATTATATTTGCACTAACAAGGACAGTACTTCACACAGTGGCTCGTAATCACACATTCACATTAACTCACAAATGGTTTGTTTGCAGACCCAAGTTCACTGGAAAACTTCTGCTGCTATTACCGTACACTTTCCAATGTCAGTTTTCATTATTAATAGTAATCTATTCTTTGTATAGAAAATAACAATGCTTTTATTAAAAGCTTTTGAAGATCTCAGGATTTACCTGTTCCACTCTTAATATCTGACTCTGGTAAAAAATACACAGATTTATTCCTGGTCTAGAAGAATGTCTATGGAGCACATATCTTAAAAGATAAAAGAACACATTTCCATGGTCACTAGTTTGAATATATATTTTTAAATGTCTTATCAAGAGCCCAAGGAAAGGTAACTTATGTCTGAGGGAGGCAGAGTGGAGATGCCAAAAAAATGAGGCTGTTATCTGGCTTCAGCTGCCAGAGACAGTGGTCATGTGTGTGTTAGTTGCACTTGCCTGAGTGAGTGTGTATGTATGTGTGTGTGTTTGTGTGTGTGTGTGTTGTGTCATATCTATTTTCAACAAACGCCTTCTTGGCCAAAAGCTCACTTTCTGACGGTCTTTTTTTTTTTTTTTTTTTTTAATTGTGCCTATCTGTGACTCAGCATCTCCGCTACATGGTGAATAGCAACTATCCTTTTCATAATATTATTACATTCCATCTTGGATTTACCATTGTTTGATTCTGTTATCAAATGTCCCTCAATATACCTCTTTGTTGAGTGTTATTCAACATCCCTTCTCCTCTTGTAACATCATAATCTAGCTTTATGTGAAATAGATGTTTTGTCCAGTTCTTTGGTGTGATTCACTTAGTGAGGTAGCATCGTTGTTAAGACAGCGGGCTTTTATTCTGGAGGAGTGGGTTTCAAATCACTAGCTAGCTATCTGGTTTTAGGTATTCTATTGATCCCTGAAACCATTTCTAGCAAATGCCGGGAAAAATCCACAGCCAATCTGTTTTACCATCATGTATTTTTTTATTGTTCCATTCGTCTTATAGTGAGTACGTGTACAAGGTGTAGACAACTAGGATATTTAGACTTAGAACAAGATACAAAAATAAGATGACAGAACATGAATTGTAGAGTAATGAGTACTCAATATTTCTAAAACAAATTTTTCTTAACATTTAAAATCTGTGAGCAGGAGATTGAGATCATAAAGTCAACACAAGTTTGCCTGCAGGTATTCATCAGCAGAATTAAAAAGTGTGTTTTATTAGCATTTCCTTTACATTATTCCCAAGAGTACCGGTTTTCTTTTTATTGTATAGGATAGTTTGTTGAAGAGCAGATTGCTCACATTTCTCACATCATGACTTTTGATCAGTCTTTTAACTTGCCATTTGAATATTTGCTTTTATCATGTGTCATGGCTGTGGGTTTCTGCAACTGTTGCAAACACGGCAATGAAGGCTACTGCTTTTAAGATTTACAGTATATTAAGTAGTAACAGTTACTTTTAGTAACATTCATTTTTTTGTTGAACCCAGTTAAGATTCTTGTCTTGGAACACATAGTCTCAGTCTTCAATTGGGTCACTGTTAGGTTGGCCTGGGAATTGATGTAAAGCAATATCAATTCCTTTTTATGTAGAGACTACAATGATTTGATCTATAAAACTAAGCTCACTATCTGGTGATAGAACGTCACATTAGCAATTACAATACTACTTCACCTCTTGTGACATCTGCATCATCTTTCTCTCTCCACAATCTGTTTCTCAACAATTACCTTCATTTATTTTTATTTTGTCTGATGCAAGGCTTCCCAGCTGACACCAGTTCATTGGCTTGTGTGCCACATACTTTAAGCATAACTGTGGACGGTGTTGTATGGGTGAAGACTGTCTAGTTGTGTTTGTGTCATTATGATAATGAAAGGGGAAACGCTAACTACTGCTAGCACAAAGTGTACTTCTGCTAAACATCAACAAGAGGATCAGCAAGCTTAACAGCCTGTCCAGTGGATGGCTCATCATCAGCAGCGTAACATCGGTCTGAAATTTAACTTAGATTTTTTTATTCGTGTATGAACTACACCATAAAATATATAGCAACTGAAAAAAGTACATAATTTAAAATGCAAAATCAGTATGTTTATATAAAACATGTTAGTCAAATACAGAAATACATAATCATATACGTACATAATCATATCATATCACATTGTATCATATTTCATTCATCTAGAATTTGGTGTACCGTATTTACACGAATCTAAGCCACACTTGAATCTAAGCCGCACCTGAAATTTGAGACTCGAAATTCAAGGGGAGAGAAAAGTTTTAGGCCGCACCTCCAAATCGAAACAAAGTTGGTCCACTGTAATATGAGACACAATTTAGGTTGAATGAATGACGATACAGCTACAGTAAGTTTGGTTCAAGTCTTAAGCTTTGCAGTTAAGCTTTACCATGTAGCCATTGCTATGCGTAAGGTGCTCCATCCGTATTTATACGGGTACCATTCCTTTTTCACGTGCTTCGTCTGGTTTGAATTGATTGCCTATTTTTCTTTGATCTGATAAGTACCGTTCTCTTTGTTATAGGTGTTTACGTCACTCTAAGCTGAAAATGCATTACTGTACTGTGTCATGCATAGTTTGTCGCATTCTGATAATGAGTGTTTACGACCTGTCGCCGCTCGCGGCATGGTTTGCTTTTGTGCGCGTACCGCCGCGGGGGGGAAAAAAAGGGAATCGTCTCATTAGCGAAAAAATGGCAAGAGACTGCTATTTGTTGTTATTTACAGTGCTGCTTTCTTTGATAATGATCAACAAGAACCAAATAATAGACTGCATACGATAGATGATGTTCTGAACGAGAGTTTAGCGAAAATTTTTCTCCATTTGAAAATCTTTGCAGACACCTCTATAGTACATTACATTCTGCACAGAAATTAGTGATCTTAGATTTAAAAATCTTGTCAATTGCTGTGCTTCATTTCTGACTGTATCACTATTAGGCATAAGAATAATATGAATATAAACATGACATGATATGTATATCATTCCGTGTTTACTGTTTTCTCACTCTAGTTTCGTAGTTTATTATGCAGACAGTATTTAAACGAGATAGCAGCAAACACAAAAGAATACATGGCAAACTGTTTATATTCATATTATTCTTATGGTGAAGAAAATACTGCATGTGATTCACAATTCATAAAAGTTCTTATTAGCAACGATCTCTTGTCACTGGTAGGAAAAAATTTAGAACATGGAGTTGGCCATATTAACAAAAATCCCAAACAGTCTTGTCAGTTAGAAATGCTGCTACATTCAAAGACGAACAATACGGAATTTGTATTTACTTCGTTTTTTTTACCGACTCAGAGGTTTTGTCGCCAGTATTTATCTTTGTGCCTGCAAAGCATGCCTGTGTAGCGCTACATAATTCGATGGCAGAAGTTACTTGTGGCGGCACCTACCAACATTTTTCAGAACTTCCGCTTACTTCGCACTCGATTCTAAGCCGCAGGCGGGTTTTTGGATTACAAAAATCGGAAAAAAAGTGCAGCTTACATTCGAGTAAATACGGTAAGCTGTAGCTGTCTCAGCATAATTCTGGAGCTCTTCTTGAGTACACTCTATGGCGGCATCTACTAACAGGCATTTTAGAGGGTGTTACATTATTTGTGTTTCTCACCACACTCACACTTGTCAGTTTCTTTGCAGCCCCACCTTTTTCATAAGTTGTTTTGTTTGCCCCTTGCCCGTACAAAGTCGTCAGTTCAATGTTTTTTAGTATAATCAGTCTAGGTGGGAGTCCTGGGGTAGAACTTCTCTGTGATAAGCACTTCTGGATATTCTTGCTGTCACAGAGATTTTATGGACGTTTCAGTTGGCTGTACTGATTATATGAAACTTCATTAAGACTTGAACCTTTTGGGCATGGGTTAATGATTGAGTAACAGGTGAAACTGGTCATTCATCTGTTTGTTCATTTCTTTCTAGGTCTGGAATGATCTTCTGATATTTGGTAGGGCAATACCAGATAACGAATATAAATGGTCCACTCTAGTAGGTCTCAGGCAGCCAGTTATCTTCCTGCAGGTATCACTTAGCACCGCGTCTATTTTTCTAGTGTGACGAGATCTTTCCCAAACTGGGTGTACATACTCAGCAACCAAATAGCAGGAAGTGAGAGCTGTGGAATAGAGCATATTTGTGTTGGTGCCCCACTTGTGCAGGTAGCAGTTCTATCAGTATACCATTAAATGTTTGTATTTTAGCTTTTGTTTTCTTCATATGTTTCAGTTATGTCTAGAGTGATAGGGTGAATGGGTACAGGTGTTCAACTGCATACTATTCCACCTTATATTAAGCTCCTTCCCTGCCTCCCAGTTGTTAAGGTTAAAAAGACACACTTGCATTTTACTGGGGTTTGGTTTTAGATGATTACATATGTTGTAGTTTGTGAATGTTGTGAGATCTTTGCTCAATATACTTTCAATTTCATTAAGAGACTCTGCTTTCTACGCAATTGCTCTATCATATCATTAAGAGACTCTGCTTTCTACGCAATTGCTCTATCATATATGTTAATAAAAGTGTTTGTCTCTTCGCAGATAGATTGGTCATTAGTATCTATGTAAAATAGCAGTGGCAACAACATACTACCTTGTTGCAACCCATTCTTCTATTTCTCCACCTGCTTCTCTTTTATTGGAATTTGACAGATAATTTTCTATTAACCAACAATGTCCTAAGAGTTTATACCAACAAGTCATTGCTTGCCATCTGATGTACTTTAGACATGATCAGATTTACAGAACTGTATGCTGCAGTTAGGGCAATGAACACTACTACTGTAGGAAGCTCTCTCACAAAACCATCTTCAATAAACTGAGTCAGGTTGAGAGCCTGACTGTGCAGGGTTAGTCTGGGTGGAAACATGTCTGTTCTTCAGTTAGGCCACTGTCAATACATCCACACATTGTATTTATTATTAGATTATTGGCACAGTATTTGGCCCAGCAATTGTATACCACTATTTCTCCACTTGTTCAACAAATACTAATGATGGAAATTTCTTTAAACATCATCCAATTCCAAGCAAATGCCATGAAAAAAACATACATTAACTACTTAAGCTACCTAGATAGCTCTGCTATTTCCACTGAATTTTGTAGACATGAGTTCACTTTTTACCCACCTTTGATATCAACCAACAGTTAAAATTTATGCTTGTGCATCCACATTGAAGCATCAACACATCTTTTAAGCAGTCTTTATGTCATTCAAAATTGGACAGTAGAATGCAGCAAGACATAAGAACTAACATACTAGCTGTATCACAATACTACAAGCTTTGGATAACAAATGATCTTTGAAGTACCTTGGTGAGTCTGCTTGACGTTCATCTTTGCCTTTGACGCCATGAAAAATTATTGGAAACCCCTTTTTTGGCAGCTGACTCCACTTACATGCTCTTGTAGTTATGTCACCACCACATGCCTGTAATGCACAAATAAAATAGTTAGTTGTATATTAAAATTTATGGTTTTAGCAGCCACCCTAGCTTGCATTACAGAAATGAAAATACAGCCAGAAATGGTTGGGAATATAAGGAAATGGGAAAGAGAACATTAATCATAGTAGTCACTTTAACTGAAGGAAAGCATGAACAGAAGGTAAAAGAATGGCTTGGAAACCTGAAAATACACAGCTTACACAAATTAAATAAATCTACCACACTCTCTAAATAAAAGTGACTTACCTATAGATATGGAAAGGCACACTGCATGCAGCAAATGTTAGGAAGCAATAATTGCAAAGGAAGAGTGGCAAGAGAGAAGACAAAATGGGCAAATGAAATTGAAGAATAAAACTAAGTGAGCCATCTCACTAACAACACATTTAACTCTTTAACAGGTCAAGACATGCAGGTCAAACTCTCGTCCATCACTTTATTTATGTAAGGCCCATCTTTGCAACTTCAGACAAATAAAGGCTCAGCTATAAGTTTTCTCAGATCCTTCAGTAGTTATGGCATTTTCAGTGACATCATCTTAAAAGAATCTTCAGATCTAATAATAAAAAAGGCAACAATAAGGAAGAATAAAGGAAATATGTCAAGTAATGGGGACAAGACGATGTTTAAGAAAATCAGGAAGTAAGAACAACTTTCAGGGAAGTAAGATATGAGGATGTAATGTTATGTTGATGATTATCACTTTAGAATTATCTAATCACAACTGCATAAAACAATTTTATCTTGCCATACACAATTTGCCATAATTATTTGCTAGGTATCTTCAGTGTCCTGGGATATTTACATATTTGTGTTTACACCACTTTGCTTTACATTTTGGCTATTGCATGTTGAGATTACAGAAAGTTCTGACACTTTCTGCTTATGTATGATGTAGTGATAGTATAAATTTTTAGTTACAAATGTTGTTCATGCTGGTCTAAATGTCTTCTTTTTTCCTGTTTTATATCTGTCCTTCTTCTGTTTACTGCCATTTGCAATTTTGTTCTTACAGCATTAGGAAATGAATATTTGTTTGGCTGATGTTATGTTTTGGACACACACACACACAAGCATGTGCACATAACCCCCCCCCCCCCCCCCCCACACACACACACACTTCCACAGAGATAGATCACTGACATCACAAGACACATTCAACTGTTAGTAATAACAGTTGGCAACACAATCCAAAACATAATATCAAGTAAACCAATGTTCATTTTCCAATATTGTGAAAACCAAGTTTTTTATATGGCAGAGAGCAGAAGTATTACTGCTGTAAACAAGAAAAAGAACATATGTAGACAAGCATTTACAAAATTTCTATGTAGAAATTTATACTACCACTACATTATAGATAAGATAGTGACATAATTGTTTATAACATCTATGTACAACATTTAGAATGTACAGCAAAATAGTTTAAACACAAATATTACATATTCCAGGCCACTGAAGATGACTTGCAAATATATACACGTATAGCAAGAAAAAAGTGTTTTATTCCGTTGTGATTGGGCGGTTCAAAAATAATAATCAAAACCATAACATTGCACACAACTGAAGACAACAGGACAAGAAATAGTTAATGTAATTTTTCATCTACATGGAAAATTGCACAAAAGGTGTTAGTACTATAGAAAAGTCTTTAGTCTGACTACATATTTACTGCCATTGCTACTGCTGTACAAGCAGAGGTGCAGCACTCACTTTGAAGGTGCAGTAGAGAGACAGAAGAACTTATTTAAATATGTCTTTTCATGGATTAGACAGGAAAGTTAACAAAAAATCCCATTCAGTGGCGACACTGCTAGATACAGCAAAAAGGAGATCAACTCTCATACATCAACAACAAACAGACTTGAAAATTGTGATCAAAAGTGGCTGAAAACACTCAATATATTAGAGACAATGAAGGTGACTAAGAATAAAGGCACGGATGAGATAAAAGTAACTAAATATAGATGAAATGGGGGCTGAAGATGACTTGCAAATATATACACGTATAGCAAGAAAAAAGTGTTTTATTCCGTTGTGATTGGGCGGTTCAAAAATAATAATCAAAACCATAACATTGCACACAACTGAAGACAACAGGACAAGAAATAGTTAATGTAATTTTTCATCTACATGGAAAATTGCACAAAAGGTGTTAGTACTATAGAAAAGTCTTTAGTCTGACTACATATTTACTGCCATTGCTACTGCTGTACAAGCAGAGGTGCAGCACTCACTTTGAAGGTGCAGTAGAGAGACAGAAGAACTTATTTAAATATGTCTTTTCATGGATTAGACAGGAAAGTTAACAAAAAATCCCATTCAGTGGCGACACTGCTAGATACAGCAAAAAGGAGATCAACTCTCATACATCAACAACAAACAGACTTGAAAATTGTGATCAAAAGTGGCTGAAAACACTCAATATATTAGAGACAATGAAGGTGACTAAGAATAAAGGCACGGATGAGATAAAAGTAACTAAATATAGATGAAATGGGGGGAAAAAACAAGCAAACAGTAAAGGCCTGTAGGAAGAAAGGATACTAAAAGTACAAGACATCTATAGGGAAAGGGGGAGAACCTAAATAAATAAATGAATATAATAGAGGGAAACATTCCACGTGGGAAAAATATATCTAAAAACAAAGATGATGTGACTTACCAAATGAAAGCACTGGCAGGTCGATAGACACAGAAACAAACACAAACATACACACAAAATTCTAGCTTTCGCAACCAACGGTTGCTTCGTCAGGAAAGAGGGAAGGAGAGGGAAAGACGAAAGGATGTGGGTTTTAAGGGAGAGGGTAAGGAGTCATTCCAATCCCGGGAGCGGAAAGACTTACCTTAGGGGGAAAAAAGGACAGGTATACACTCGCACACACACACATATATCCATCCACACATATACAGACACAAGCAGACATATTCAAAGATATATGGTCAAAGATGTATGGTCTTTGAATATGTCTGCTTGTGTCTGTATATGTGTGGATGGATATGTATGTGTGTGTGCGAGTGTATACCCGTCCTTTTTCCCCCTAAGGTAAGACTTTCCGCTCCCGGGATTGGAATGACTCCTTGCCCTCTCCCTTAAAACCCACATACTTTCGTCTTTCCCTCTCCTTCCCTCTTTCCTGACGAAGCAACCGTTGGTTGCGAAAGCTAGAATTTTGTGTGTATGTTTGTGTTTGTTTGTGTGTCTATCGACCTGCCAGCGCTTTCGTTTGGTAAGTCACATCATCTTTGTTTTTAGATATAAATAAATAAATGGATGCACGAAAACAAATATTGAAGACTCTTCAAGAGAAAAAAAGAAGAGCATGTAGATAGTAAACATTTGAGGGAATGGTTATGGGGGGCCTGATAGAGCAGCAGACAGCTACAGTAGAGATTTGTGTTAATGTGAAATCACTTGCTTTTTGGCAACCACGAAAATTCACCCTTGCAGAGCAGACTCAAAATCAGCAAAGTTTGTTGCACTGCTTGTACTACATGGATTTTACAGTCCATATATCAAAATAGACATGTGAGACTTTGCTGAGTGTGTGCTTTGAAACGATGATGTTGATGCTTGGTTTGTGGAGCACTCAACTGCATGGCTATCAGCACCTGTACAAATTACCATTCTTTATCCAGTCCAATAATTGATGTGCAATAATTGAGGTATTGTACTCATATTCAGGAGTTGGACTGGAACACCCATTGGGTATTCAGGAGTTTGACTCAAACACCCACTGGGTATCTTCATTTGGATTTTGCAGTCATTTCTTAGATCACTCCAAATTACAATAAAAATAGTTCCCTAAATGAGCTATGTTCAGTCTCTTCTCCCATCGTGTTTAACTGAGTTTGCTCCTGTTCTATTGACATTAGTAGCAATGGGATATTATTCTTTCTTCCCTACTATCAGACAATATGATTCTAAGAGGAAGTCCACAACAGCAATCATACTTATGGCCGTCTTTGGATGGAACAGACAGTTGTCCTTAAAATTTTATACTGTAGTATTCATGCCTGATATGTTTACCGTCATATTTCACACTGCCCACTGTAATGGTTCTCTATTTATGTGACCATTACGGCACTCCAACCCCAGTTCTCGATACCAGTAATATTGTACTACTTTTCTGCGAAGTAACAGACATATTTTTGTGACAATATTCACATTTGGTTTTATTAATGTATAGGTACTCCGATGTATTGATATATTACAGTGATATGGCTCTTGTGTGTATTCATTTCTGTGAGACTGTCATAATCTGACTTGCTTGTAACCGTTTGGGCGCGAATGTGCACAGAGCAGTCTTTGTTTCACTTTGCAGAAGTTAAGTTGTTATTTCGCTTTGTAAAAGAACGGTCAAGTCTTGTGTTTGGTTAAAGTGGAAATTAAATATATGAAGATTGATACAAGACTGTTTTCTTGATGATGTGACAATTAAGAAGAAGTATATGTGAATTTACAAGAAGTTTAATAAAAATGTGGATCGTGAATACCAAGTCAAAAATTATTTCTACCATACCATTGTTCTGATCTGGGATTGTTGGATCATTAAGAATGTCCTGAAAAACGCATTTGTTAGGTCTTCAAATATTGCTAAAATACAGATCTGGACCTTCTAGCAGTCAAAGTGGAAACACCCTAGAATCAACAAGATGAGCCATAACAACTTCGACGAAATCTACGTGGGAATCCATTCAAGATAAGTGCCAAAATTAATGACTTTTTTACAGTGACTTCATTATTTCCATTGTCCGCCCCTGGTAGCTGAGTGGTCAGCGCGACAGACTGTCAATCCAAAGGGCCCGGGTTCGATTCCCGGCTGGGTCGGAGATTTTCTCCACTCAGGGACTGGGTGTTGTGTTGTTCTAATCATCATCATTTCATCCCCATCGACGCGCAAGTCGCCGAAGTGGCATCAAATCGAAAGACTTGCACCAGACGAACGGTCTACCCGACGGGAGGCCCTCGTCACATGACATTTCATTTCATTATTTCCATTCTGATGATACCATCCACAGTCAATAACTTTGTTGTTGCCCAATAAAGTGAACATATGCTGCGTGAGCAACATTATTAATCTGATTTCTAACCTACTTTGCAAGTGGTGGTATTGTTAAACCACCCATGAACAGAAGACTCAGCACTTAAAATCTGTCATTTTTAAGGGTACAAACCCTTAGTGCCAGCACTAAAATACAATCTGTAATGGCTACCAACCACTTCATAATATACTTTTAGGGCATTTTATTCTTACTTGCCATTAGTGTTTCAAACATTTTGTACATCACTGGATGCATGCATTGCATTTGATGATCAGCTATTTCACATTCAACATGTAAAAGACAATCAAAGATAAACTCAAAAACAATATGACAGATGTACAGCCCATGTAATTGCACAAAAAATGGTCCAGTTATTCCTGAAAATTTATGTATTCAGTGTAGCGCAAAACATGGCTCTGATGAACTCAGTACAGTTTTGAATGCTTTTGTAAGCAAAATCACAAATGTTTTGAGACAGTGAATCGCCATTAACACTTGGAACAGTTGATCTTACACAAATGCCACATGTCAAAATAAGCACAGACAACTCGCAGAGCCATCAGCAAATGAAGATACATACTATTTACATTTGGCACAGAAATAAGTTGAAAGAGATGACATTAATATCGTTGAGAGATCCAACTTCACTGCCCACCTGGTTGATAGTGGATGACCTCTCTGAGGTCAGGTTTCAAGTTATTGGACAAAGCTGAGAAATGCAGATTCATGGACTTCCTAGAACAGATAGAGATATACTACCACCTGAGATCATCTGACATGTTGGTGAAGAGCAGCTGATTTTGGGAGCTCTTGACGATATGCTTTGTGCCAAGAGACATCGTGACCCAGGAGCAAGCTAATATGGAAATTTCAGCTTGTCTTTAACAAGACAATGCATTACATTACAATATGTGGGAACATAATATATTATTATTAGTGGATCATTTTGTCTTCCATTTTGTTGACACTATCCAATGCTATATCTATTCTCCCACCAAACAAGTAAATCACTATTCAATTTTAGCCTAAAAGATATGTATAATAGCAGTTTCCTTTATTGTCTTTCTGTAAATAGTGTAAAGCAGTTGCAATTACACAATATGTTTGTGTATGAAGTTTTACATCAATAGTGGGCATCTGTATGTTTTACTAAATGTTCCTGATTAAATCAGCCTTGTCATTTTGATATTCATTATTTTACTATGATGTTACCAGATCTTCATTACAATTGTTTGTATGGACTTCATTTCCTTTAGATTAAATATTTAGTGGAGCAAATAACCACTATGACTTGAGTGGCTACATTAGGTTTTACCTTCTGACAAATTTCAGTTTCTTCATCAGGTTACCTTCCAATAGGAAAGTGATGGCACTCAGTGACTGTGATACGATTTATACATTATAGAGTGCAGCAATCAGTCATCCTTTTTTTTCCGGTTTTATCTGGCAAATCCTGATTTTGGCTAGTGCCTAGCCATTATCAGTGCACTATTTTCTAGTCTCGATACATGTCAGTTCCCTGTTCTTCAGGTGTCAGAATTTTCCAGCTGCATTTTCTGTATCACATGGTGGTTGATGCTATTGAGCTGCACCTCCAAATTTTCTGTAACATGCTGACATCCTGGTGGGTGCCCACTTGTTTCTGCTGGAAGAGCAATGTTGTAGCAGCACATGGGTGGAGTTCCATATTTGTAGCAGGGCCACAACTTCTTGGATAGTTCACTATTTTGTACTTGTGGTGCCTCCAAGAGACTCATTGTTCTGGCAGAGATGGTTGCAATGCTGACTTCTAATTCTTCTTTTATGTACCAAATACACATATGTGAGACACAAATAATGCTAAGTTGGGTACATTTTAAGTTGCTAAATATTTTTTATGAAACATTACGCTTCTCATATATGATTAAACTTGCATTACAATAGAGTTTGAAATCAGGTTAACTTGCATTTATTACATCAATATAAAGTGAAAAAACATTTCAGTAAAGTATCACAATGCTATTAGTTACTTTTTGATCCTCTAAATTGATGAACAGCTAACCGCTGTTAATAAAATACTGATTACTGTTTATAATAATACTTCTGTACTGAGCGTATGTTGTACTTGCAACAAAATACGTGATCACTATCACTGTATGGCATCTGTTTGCCAACACTCCTACAGCTGTAGATGCACTACAACTAAACTTCTGATTTGTTATTACTTCTACAGTAGCTTCAATTTCACTAAAATGCCTCATTAGCAGCACTTGGAATTTCAACAATATTTACAGTATCACTATTGTCTGTACTGACCATTCTCACTGGTGTTCTTTCTATGCACCTGATGTCATTAATAATCTGAGTTGCATAGGACTCCACACAGCTGAGGTACCCTGGCTCTGTGCAATAGGAATTTTCTGTGGACAATGTGCCACCAATCCATTATCCTGGAAGGTGTCAATTTAGATTCTCATACACAATCTTAAGCCAATATGGTGACACCACAAACATTGAAAAATGTAAAACATTTTGTGTTATTAATGAACTGTAATAATTTTACAAGAAATAAAATGGGACGAAGATTTACCTTATTGGCAGCACAAGGTCTTTCAAATTATTATTCCAGACAGTGTGTCTATCAATAAATCACATCTTTGGGAAAGAGACAGATTTGACTGGCAGTTGAGGGAGCCAGTGTGGTAGGAGAGAAACTTGTTGCAGTGGTGCACTTGGCAGTAAAGGAGTGCTGAAATGGCCGGGGATGAAACGATTATAAACTTACTCGGTACTCTTGGCACTCATTTAACTTCACCACACTAAGTACATTACACAGCACACTGTAATCCCCGTGCTGATACCGGGAAGACAAACCGGGCATCTGGCATCAGACATTGTAGAGCCGTAATTAGGGGAACCTCCTCGAGAATGCCACTTTGGGAGGGTGCTGTGGAAGACACGATAGCACTTGTCTCATTAACCAGACCAAGAAAAAACAGTGAAACTGGACGCATATGGAAAATTTTTCTGTCAGCACATACTAAGATGCTGCCAGGCAGACAGCGACGCGAGGCACGTGGTATTGCACGGGACAAGCTGCCGGGAGTATGGATGGGAGATGTTGCCTTGTTAAAGTGGGAGAAGAGACTGGTTGAGTGACAGTTTGGCGGGTGTTGTGTCTGGAAACCTTGGCAGTCTGAGCTCTACCCCAGTGGAAGTGACCACCGAGGGTGCTGGGGAGATGCAGTATACCTTGGCCAGCAGGCACTTCGCTAATACTTGTTTTTGGCCAGTACAATCCATTGTCTGCTGCTACAAGTGGAGGCAAATGTAAGGAGATGTGTGGGGGCAAAGTTGGCCACAGGGGAGTGAGCATGCTGTCTGAGCTTGGCAAGATGGCACGGAATACAGGACCGAGCCCAGTTGCTGCAGTCACATTAAATACCCAGCCAGGCAAAACGTTGTTTCATAAGGGTGGCAGAAGCTCAGATGTCTGACTGTGTGAGGCCATAGATGGGTCAAACGCTGGTTTTCAGAAGGTAGGAGGGAGAAATGAGTGGGAGCAGGCATTGGAAAAACTAGCTTGTAAAGGATCTACAAGGATGACACACCTGATCTTACGGTCAGAGCCAGGTATGGATCTTAGCTGGAGGTTGAGACCAAGACAATCATTCTGAAGGGTGTAGCCTAGGTCCAGGTCACCCACTTGAGCAGTGGCCAACGCATTGCAGTTTAAGGGTTGGGTGAAGGCGCAGGAGCGGCCAAGGCAATCTGCCACAATTTTAATGATGCTCGCAACATGCCATATGACCGAGGAAGTCAGTGCCCAGAATGGGGTCGGCAACATCTGCAACTATAAAGGTCCACACGAGTTCATGCCTGAAGACCTAAAGCGAGCGAGTGGGTATGACCCTGTAAATAGGGATGGCCGAGTTGGTGGTGGCGGCGATGAGGAGGTTAGAGTGAGGAGTGGGATTTGGGAGTAGTTTACAGGGAAATATGGATACAATGGACTAAATGTACAGGATACAACGGACCTGGTGTCAACAAGGTAGTGGACAGGGGAATTAGCGTCATTCAAATTCCGTATGAATAGACACTGTGAAGTAGTATGGCAACCGTGCACAACTACTAATGGTGGTTGTGGGGTTTGGAGACCAGGAGCAAGGAGGTATGCAGCTGGTGGTGTTATCGCCAAACCTCTGGTGGTACTAACAAGCTGCACCTAGTTCACGGTGGTCATCAGAGGGGTGGTTAGAGCTGTGCCGGCGGGGGTGACTTGTTTTGGCCAAGTGGGTGGGGGCAGTTAGCACTGGCGGCAGGTGCATGAGGTGTAGGTCGACAATGCTGAGGTTAAGTGCTGCCTTCTCAGCCCTCAGGTGTGTCAGAATCTGGTAGACGTCGGTGGGGCTGATGCTGGGTGGAAATCATTAGCGATAGGTGGTGCGAGTGACATCACACTGGCGAGCGTTTGAGATGGGGCATGAGGAGTGAGTGAATAACTGACTAGAACCATGGGGTGACAGCCAGCATTGTGCACTGCAGCCACAGCAGGTAAGGAGAATCTAAGTTGTACCTCTGGTATAAGTGACCAGGGTGCTGGTGAGATGCGATGGTACCTTCACCAGCAGGCTGGTTTTCAGTCAGCACAGCCCTTCAGCTGCTGCTACAAGTGGAGGTGAACAGTTGTTGTTGTTGTGGTCTTCAGTCCTGAGACTGGTTTGATGCAGCTCTCCATGCTACTCTATCCTGTGCAAGCTTCTTCATCTCCCAGTACCTACTGCAACCTACATCCTTCTGAATCTGCTTAGTGTATTCATCTCTTGGTCTCCCTCTACGATTTTTACCCTCCACACTGCCCTCCAATGCTAAATTTGTGATCCCTTGATGCCTCAAAACGTGTCCTACCAACTGATCCCTTCTTCTAGTCAAGTTGTGCCACAAACTTCTCTTCTCCCCAACCCTATTCAATACCTCCTCATTAGTTACGTGATCTACCCACCTTATCTTCAGCATTCTTCTGTAGCACCACATTTCGAAAGCTTCTATTCTCTTCTTGTCCACACTAGTTATCGTCTATGTTTCATTTCCATACATGGCTACACTCCATACAAATACTTTCAGAAACGACTTCCTGACACTTAAATCTATACTTGATGTTAACAAATTTCTCTTCTTCAGAAACGATTCCTTGCCTTGCCTCTCTACTTCGACCATCATCAGTTATTTTACTCCCTAAATAGCAAAACTCCTTTACTACTTTAAGTGTCTCATTTCCTAATCTAATTCCCTCAGCATCACCCGATTTAATTTGACTACATTCCATTATCCTCGTTTTGCTTTTGTTGATGTTCATCTTATATCCTCCTTTCAAGACACTGTCCATTCCGTTCAACTGCTCTTCCAAGTCTTTTGCTGTCTCTGACAGAATTACAATGTCATCGGCGAACCTCAAACTTTTTACTTCTTCTCCATGAATTTTAATACCCACTCCGAATTTTTCTTTTGTTTCCTTTACAGCTTGCTCAATATACAGATTGAATAACATCGGGGAGAGTCTACAACCCTGTCTCACTCCTTTCCCAACCACTGCTTCCATTTCATGCCCCTCGACTCTTACAACTGCCATCTGGTTTCTGTACAAATTGTAAATAGCCTTTCGCTCCCTGTATTTTACCCCTGCCACCTTCAGAATTTGAAAGAGAGTATTCCAGTTAACATTGTCAAAAGCTTTCTCTAAGTCTACAAATGCTAGAAATGTAGGTTTGCCTTTTCTTAATCTTTCTTCTAAGATAAGTCGTAAGGTCAGTATTGCCTCACGTGTTCCAACATTTCTACAGAATCCAAACTGATCTTCCCCGAGGTCTGCTTCTACCAGTTTTTCCATTCGTCTGTAAAGAATTCGCGTTAGTATTTTGCAGCTGTGACTTATTAAACTGATAGTTCGGTAATTTTCACATCTGTCAACACCTGCTTTCTTTGGGATTGGAATTATTATATTCTTCTTGAAGTCTGAGGGTATTTCGCCTGTCTCATACATCTTGCTCACCAGATGGTAGAGTTTTGTCATGACTGGCTCTCCCAAGGCCATCAGTAGTTCTAATGGAATGTTGTCTACTCGCGGGGCCTTGTTTCGACTTAGGTCTTTCAGTGCTCTGTCAAACTCTTCACGCAGTATCTTATCTCCCATTTCGTCTTCATCTACAACCTCTTCCATTTCCATAATATTGTCCTCAAGTACTTTGCCCTTGTATAAACCCTCTATATACTCCTTCCACCTTTCTGCCTTCCCTTCTTTGCTTAGAACTGGGTTGCCATCTGAGCTCTTGATATTCATACAATTGGTTCTCTTCTCTCCAAAGGTCTCTTTAATTTTCCTGTAGGCAGTATCTATCTTACCCCTAGTGAGATAAGCCTCTACAGCCTTACATTTGTCCTCTAGCCATCCCTGCTTAGCCATTTTGCACTTCCTGTCGATTTCATTTTTGAGAAGTTTGTATTCCTTTTTGCTTGCTTCATTTACTGCATTTTTATATTTTCTCCTTTCATCAATTAAATTCAATATTTCTTCTGTTACCTAAGGATTTCTATTAGCCCTCGTCTTTTTACCTACCTGATCCTCTGCTGCCTTCACTACTTCATCCCTCAGAGCTACCCATTCTTCTTCTACTGTATTTCTTTCCCCCATTCCTGTCAATTTTTCCCTTATGCTCTCCCTGAAACTCTCTACAACCTCTGGTTCTTTCAGTTTATCCAGGTCCCATCTCCTTAAATTCCCACCTTTTTGCAGTTTCTTCAGTTTCAATCTGCAGATCATAACCAATAGTTTGTGGTCAGAATCCACATCTGCCCCTGGAAATGTCTTACAATTTAAAACCTGGTTCCTAAATCTCTGTCTTACCATTATATAATCTATCTGATACCTTTTAGTATCTCCAGGATTCTTCCAGGTATACAACCTTCTTTTATGATTCTTGAACCAAGTGTTAGCTATGATTAAGTTATGCTCTGTGCAAAATTCTACAAGGCGGCTTCCTCTTTCATTTCTTCCCCCCAATCCATATTCACCTACTATGTTTCCTTCTCTCCCTTTTCCTACTGACGAATTCCAGTCACCCATGACTATTAAATTTTCGTCTCCCTTCACTACCTGAATAATTTCTTTTATCTCGTCATACATTTCATCAATTTCTTCATCATCTGCAGAGCTAGTTGGCATATAAACTTGTACTACTGTAGTAGGCATGGGCTTTGTGTCTATCTTGGCCACAACAATGCGTTCACTATGCTGTTTGTAGTAGCTAACCCGCACTCCTATTTTTTTATTCATTATTAAACCTACTCCTGCATTACCCCTATTTGATTTTGTATTTATAACCCTGTAATCACCTGACCAAAAGTCTTGTTCCTCCTGCCACCGAACTTCACTAATTCCCACTATATCTAACTTTAACCTATCCATTTCCCTTTTTAAATTTTCTAACCTACCTGCCCGATTAAGGGATCTGACATTCCACGCTCCAATCCATAGAACGCCAGTTTTCTTTCTCCTGATAACGACGTCCTCCTGAGTAGAACAGGTGAACAGAGAGTGCACAAAGTATATGCATCTTTACTGTATCATTATACCAAAATTAGATATACATTGCAGTGGCTCTCTACAACAAATTCTGCTGTCTCCATAGGAAGCTTCCATGCACTTATTTTATTTTTGGAACATCTGAAGGAACCATTCCTATCCAGTCATTGCCTAAAACTTCTCTGTTTCAGATTCATTGCTGAGATTTTCATTATCTTGACCCATGGCAATGACAAACTTTGATCTTTTCCTGCATTACCTCAACACCTATTCCCAAATCCACTTCACCTTGTCCTTCTCAACTCATCACACCACTTTACTAGGTGTCAATCTCCACTTCTGAGATGGCTCCTTAAATACGTCTGTCCACAACAAGTGCACCAAGCACCACCAGTACCTCCACCTTGAGAGCTGTCACCCATTTCACGACAAAAAGTCCCTTCCTTACAGCTTCGCCATCCACGTATGCCGCATCTGCTGTGAAAAGCTGGGGCTTTTACTGACGGACAATATCCTATCCAGTTCAACCACAAACAAGTTTCCGGTGTCATCTGCTCCTCTTACACCAGTAAAACTTTAGCCACCTCAGATTACCTAGTACCAAACCGGCATTAAAAAGCTCAACCATATCCTCCACAAGGGCCTTGATTACCTTGTACTATGTCCTGAGATGAGGGATATGCTAACAAAATCATTCCCACATCCTCAAAGTAGTGTTCTGTTGACCTACAGAATAGCCTTGTCCATCCCTATGCATGTGAGGTCCATGCTCTGAACAAATCTATAAAACAAACTGAGGAGACAGCACAACTGCTCGAACAGAAGCTGATCAAGAAATTTGACAAACTTGAACAATAGCAGAGTTGCAATAATCTCGGACTATTTGGGATTCTTGAGAACAATAGAAAGAATACAAACAAATTAGTGATCAGTTTCACCTGAGAGAAACTAGGTATGCAGGTGACACTGAATGACGTAGACAGGATCTTTAAAACTTAGACCCAAAATAGTGAAGTTTATGGCACACAGCAAAGATCTGAAACCTTCAGAGTAAAAAAGAAATTTGAGAAGTCAGGTCTGACAATACGCAAGGAACTCACTTCTTAGAGACTAAATATTCTGAACAGTGCAGTCTCAACATTTGGGATACATAATGTGTGTACAAATGACAGCAGCACAATGGTGAAGTCCAAAAATGGGAAAAGATCAGTGTGCAATGCAGATGAACTCAAATGCCTGTGCTTTTGAAACTAAAAATAAGTCAACTCTTGCTGCCTCTAGTACGCGCATTTATTTTTGGCTTTTTATTTTGTAAAAAAAAAAAAACAGTTTATTTTTTTAAATAATTTTCTTACTAGTTTCCTGTTACTATTATTATTTGTATGTTAAAGTTTACTTTTAGTACTAATTATAAATTTTCTGTTCCATTTTCATATTTCCAATACCAATATGGTTCATTATTTCACTATTACTTCACTATTCTCATAGGGCTCTGATTCAGACGATTGATTTATTTATCTTACTTCCATTTTTATTTAGCAATTTATTATCATAATACTGTTGTTGCTCCTCGTTAGAGTCTTTAACCATACACCCTGTTTTCATTCCATTTACCTTGCTTTCAGTACTGCTCTTTGTAGCGAGTTTCTTCTTCTTTCTCCAGTCAGGTATTCAATGATCAGTGCAAAGCCTGCTGGTCTTAGTCATAAATCTCTCGACTATCTGCAGATAACTGCTGTTTTAACTTCTGGGAACCTTGATCTCCTACCTCAAAGTGCCCCAGTACGCTTTGTTGTCCCACCCTCATTGGCATCCTGGTGAGCTTTTCACCTGATCGTATTAAGCTCCATATTACACACACAAATGTCCAATCTCTGTCAGCTTATCTCAATGATTTCCAACATATATTGCAAGACATAGACATCCATGTAATGCTTCTACCAGAGACCTGGTTCAAAATAAGGATTCCCACAAGTTTGATAAATCTTTCCAAGGCTGACAGATGTAACCAACAAGGGGGTGGAGTAGAGGCAGACATATGATCTGATTTATCACCTACTGTGCTGCACACACTCAACAACAATGAAGATAAGCAAGCATAATATATGTCTGTAGGGATAAAATCCCAAAGGCCTTAATGGCCAAAAGCTATGATTGTGTGAATCTTTTTACTGTGCCTGTCGTGGCTCAGCATCTCCGCTATATGGTGAGTAGCAACTTTCCTTCTCTTGCATTGTTATAATTACGGCTGGTGACACTAACATAAATTTTCCACAAAATAGTCCTATCAGTGTCAAAATTAAATGCATGATTTCTTCCTCAAACATGTCATTACTTCAGCTCGCTCCTGCCCACCATACAAACAGCTGTCACATTCTTAAAGATACATTTGTAATGAAATCCTCAGAGTAATTCATATCTCCCCATGAACCATGGACCTAGCCGTTGGTGGAGAGGCTTGCATGCCTCAACGATACAGATAGCCGTACTGTAGGTGCAACCACAACGGAGGGGTATCTGTTGAGAGGCCAGACATACGTGTGGTTCCTGAAGAGGGGCAGCAGCCTTTTCAGTAGTTGCAGGGGCAACAGTCTGGATGATTGACTGACCAGGCCTTGTAACACTAACCAAAACGGCCTAGCTGTGCTGGTACTGTGAACGGCTGAAAGTAAGGGGAAACTACAGCCGTAATTTTTCCTGAGGGCATGCAGCTTTACTGAGAGCTGCATCAAACCAGTCTCAGGACTGAAGACCACAACAACAACAACATATACCTGCACCTGGAATGCCTATCAATTACATAATTTTAGTGTCCCAGAAAGAAACCACAACTGACTACATACCAAATCTTCAAATGCATTAATTTATCTAACTTGAAACTGAGCAGAAGAAATAGTTTAGGGGACATCACCTACTCCCTTCTTGGACATAGAAAAACTTCATGAATTTACTAACAACTTACTCAACTACATGATAAATATGCCCCTCCAAGGACTGGAAAAGTAAGAAAGAAACCTATATGACAGCTAACTGAAGAACTAAAACTGCTCATGAATCTTAGAGATGTTGTGTACTGGACATACAAACTAGATACAACATCTGAAAATCATCCTGCTTAGAAGCTGAACAGTTCAGTCAAGCTGGGCAAAATGCAAGACTCAGGCATGCACAAATATTAACTGACAACAGAAATTGACCAGCTGTCCTAAGGAAAAACCTGCATGGTCTTAGCATAGGCAAAGTAAAAGCTGCACCTCATAACAGTACAGCCCCCCCCCCCCCCCAAGATTCATATGAAATGTCTGATACCACCTTTTTATATATATATATATATATATATATATATATATATATATATATGCTAAATTAAATATCTAATCAAGAAACTGAAGTAATAAATATTCAACAACAGATAATAAGAGGCTGTAGAAATATTGGCATAAATAACTAATGCCTCTAATTACCATAATTGCAATTGAGTAATGTGTAAACACAGAAAACCTCATTATCTTGAGAAACAGCTTAAAAGTTATTACCAAGCGATGTATTTTCATTTGTTATCTATTTTTATGTCCTCCTCTATAATTAATATTCTTTGTAATTACATTTCTAATTAATTCTCTAATTGTTTACATCACACAACTTTCCAGTTTCCAGAATTTGAGGCCTTGTTTGTAAATTTTATGCATGTAATTGGATAAAGCAGGAGTTCTGTACTACCACTTAATGTTAATAACCAAATCCAAACTGTAGTTATTACATAACTAAAACAATACAAGAGACATTAGTGTAATTAAAGTTCAGATTGATTTTCTTATGGAAAACTAAAGATATTACTACAAAAGATTATGTCATTCTATATTGTATTTTATACCTTATTCGGCTGTAACATTAGTTTCTTTAAGTTTTGTAAATTTAAATTGTAACATCAAAGTTTTACAAAATTAGTAATGGGTAATTTTGAAATTTATTGTTAAAATTCTATATAAAGCGATGCAGCGAGAGAGTCAGTTCGGAAGTTAGTTTTGGAAGTCAAAGAGATCAGTGAAGTCTGTGTTTTGTTTACATGGCGAGTGTGCAGTTTGCTTTTCAATTAATGTAAATAAATTTTGTGAAGCATGAAAATTCAGAAGGATGTAGGTTGCAGTAGGTACTGGGAGATGAAGAAGCTTGCACAGGATAGAGTAGCATGGAGAGCTGCATCAAACCAGTCTCAGGACTGAAGACCACAACAACAACAACATGAAAATTTCATATTCATTCATCAATGGACCAGGCAGAAGAAATTTGAGTTAAGTGTAACGATCCGAGGAGAATGTTACAACCTGATACCATTGGCCCAGCTGAAGAACTGAACCAATAGTTCACATTACCTACAACCACAACACTATCTAAAAAGGACATTGCTGTAGCACCCTCTGATTACTGACCTATTTGCATTCTTCCCACATTGTCCCAGGTCTTACACTATATAGCCCATGACCAGCTAACAAACTACTTAACTATACACAACTTATTAGACAAATACAAATCAGATTTCCATAAGCATTGCAGCAGATTTGCTTTAATAAAGATAGCACATGACCTGAAGCTTGCCATGGATCCACAAGAGGCAATTTATCATGTGCTTCTCAGAATTCAGCAAAGCCTTTTGGTTTTTTACTTGCGAAACTTACCATCCTAAATTTCTTGCCAAGTGCAGTGCAATGGGTTTGCTCATACTGACGTCTCGCCAGCAAGTTTCTTGTCCAGACAATAAGATCACAGTGGAAGCAGGTAGTATTAGGCATTCCCCAGGGTATACACTAACACTCATCGTTTGGTACTGACTCCTGTACTCCTTTCACTGTACGTAAATGATGTGTCATCAGGTTTGTCCTAGCGCAGATATGACACTGATACTGATGACCTCCAGTTGTATCTAAATGTAAAACCAATAAACCTGAAGACAGCTATCAAGAATCCCAATACTGACCTGTGTACACTATCAAAATAGGTGCAGGATATATGGTAAAAGCTCAGCCCACGTAAACCCCAAGCAGTACTGGTTGGTCATTCTAAGCTCATTAGCCCAAAATATTGAAAATCTCTACCATCTTTAACCCTAAATGGGACAAATATCAACTTCTTTCCTTCAGCAAAGAGTCTAGGTGTAATACTAGATGAAAATCTAAATTGGACTGAGCACATAACTGCAGTGTGCTGGAAGGCATCAGTATTTCTCCACGTTCCACAAAAATATAAAAAGCTCTTACCTCTTGACCTCAAAAAGAAACTCATACAAACACTTATACTTCCAATTATTGATTACAGTGATGTTATGCTGGAAGGCCTTTCTCAAGAAAGCTCATGGCACCTGGAAATTCTTATAAATGCTTGTGTTGGTTTTATGTGAGATGTTTGACTCTGTGACCATATTTCAACATCATATGCACAGCGATTCTGGCTGTGTGCAGACAAGCCCAGGGATTTCCTTACTATTTCCTTCTCTACTGTCTTATCAATAAACATTGTCCCTCATACCTCTCCTTGACATTAATGCTCTTTGCTGAGCAATATGGCAGAAACACTCGTTCCCATCAGAGCAAAATCCTTTCTGTCCCACTTCATCATTCTTTCTCTAAGTCCTCCTCAGCAGCAGGAACTTGACTCTGGAATAACTTCCCACTTGATTCTGGAATAAACTCCTGCATTATTTTTTAGAGAATGACTAACATCTCCAGATTCAGAAGACAGTTAATGATATGTTCACTAAAGCAACAATAATGACTACTATTGTACTTGTATGCACTCGTCACCACTGTACATTCTTCTTTCGAACCAGATTTCCCTCATTTCCCAGTATATTTAGCCGATTCAGTCTCCTTAAATTTCCTTTCCCCTGAACTCATTACACCAGAAAACATCTATTTTGTACATCTATAATTTCTTTATATCTTCCACTATCACTATTATTATTATTACTACTACTACTACTACTAGTATTGTCACTATTAGTGGCAGCACCTGCAGTAGTACACATACTGAAAGTAGTAATGTTGTTAGCTCATCACCAGTATTACTTACTCACATAGCCACTTCAGGCATTTAAAAAACTTTGTACTATATTAAAACTGTTATTTCTTAAGTAACTATGATGTGAAAAAGGTACTGTATAGATGAATCACTGGTCCAATGTAAGAGTGGGCCTGTTAGCCCCAAACACATCAGGTTAAATAAATAAATAACAATAAATCAATATTCCAATCCCACTCCCTGTCCTGTACTCCAAGTGTCGCTCCCTTGTGGTTGACCCAATGAAAGACAAGGCCACATGTGAAAGCAGCCAAGGTATGTATCAGCTATGCTCCAATTACTGTATAGCATTCTATGTGGGCGTGACAAGTACCAACTTTCTACTTGCATGAATGGCTACCACGAAACTGTGACAATCTCAGTTGCTGTACTTGTCATACACCACAATGCAAATGACAACAGCTGCTTCACTATGTGGGCCATTTGGATACTCTCTTTCAGCACAAGTTTCTCTGAACTATGCAGATGGGAGTTGTCTCTCCAACATATCTTGCGCTTTTGCAGTCCCCCTAGCCTAAACCTCCACTAAGGTGTTCCCACTGCCTCACATTGCCTTTTCCCTTCTCTCTTCTATCTATACCATTCCTTCTCCAGCCACACACCATGCACTGCATCTCCCACCACTCTTCCTCTCCCCCAAATATGGGAACTGACCCTCCCTGTCTGTCTCTTTCCCTCTCCTCTCCCTTCTTTCCAACCCCACCCCTTTCCCTCTCTCCACCCTTTCTCCCTCTTCATGATCACCTCCCTCTCCTTTTTTGCCCTCCCCTTTGCCACTTTCCCTACATCCTCCCTTTCTGTACATCTCTTGTTGTACTCTCTATACTCATTTCATCTTGTGTGGTTGTGAAGCCATCTGTCCATAGACCTGCCTCTTTCCTTCTGTCCTCTCCTTGTAAACATCCCTACATCCAGTTCAGGCAACTGCTTTAAATAACCAAGTGTCAGTCATCAGTTTTGTCGTGGCCATGGGAGAGTGCATTTGGTTTCTGTGTGTGAACAAGGGTACTACGGCTAGAAAAAGAGCTACTGCTTGAAAGCTTCTGTGAATGCTGTTTTCTGTTATGTGTTACTGCGCACATCAATCCACCTTCCCCTTACTTTACATATTGCTCCATCCAGGAATGTCCATTGTTGTTATACACTGAAGGAATTGTAATCTATATGAACAGCACATCTGTAACTACATTTATTTGAACAATGAAAAATCCAGGATGGAATAATGACAATATTATGAAAAGGATAGATTGCTACTCACCATACAGACGAGATGCTGAATCTAACATAGGCATAACAAAAAGACTGCTAAACAAGTGAGCTTTTGGCCAACAGATCTTCCTGTAAAGCAGACAACACACACTCATTCACACAAGCACAATTTGCACATAAATGACCGCTGTCTCTGGCCACTGAGGCTAGACTGCTAGCAACTGCATATAATGGGAGGTGCTATTTGAGTAGTGGGGGTAAGAAGGAGGCTGGGACGGGCAGAAGGAGGGGTAGCAGGGTGGGTGGGGGACAGTAAAGTGCTGCTTGTAGTATTATGCAGGGACGTGTGTGTGTTTGTGTGTGTGTTGTCTGCTTTAGGAGAAGACCTATCTAAGAATTCAGTTCTGTTAGGGCTGTATGTTGCTGTTTGTAATACATGTGATTTCAGTGCTAACTGTTACACTTCACTGATGGCACTGCTACTGGATTTGGAATGAGAGTCACTATGAAGCAATAATATTTTTGAAAGTGTCAACAATGAGAGACATATTAACAACCATGACACAATTTTTAGCAGTTTTTTTGTTGTGCCTGTCTGCATCTCAACAGCTCCTGTATATGGCAAGTATCAATCTATCTTTTCCATGATTTGATGATTCTACCAATTAATTCTTGCAACAAACACTGGAAAATCCACCTAACTCTTGCAACAAACATCAGATGTAAATTGGCAAGCTAGAAAGACTAATGTGAAAATATTTTATGCGCATATTATAAAAACTCCTCTGTTAGAACTGGAGCACAGGACCTGCAGCCAGGATAAAGATATTCTTGAAAAACTACTAGCAGTCAGCATCGCTTTCCAAGATTATTTGGTAGACCATTCCTTCGTCTCTAATGATATAATCATCAATGGAACAATAACTACTAATCATCCTACTTTTCTTATTGAATACATCACACCATATAGAAAAATTAACTTAACTAATTGATAATTTACAAAGGAAAATGAAACTCTTACCTTAAGTTCATTGTCATAAAACAATTCATTCGAAACTTTTAGGATCTGTTCATGAGAACGAAAATTTTTCAGTAGTTTTGTAATGACAGCAGAATTGTATTTTTGGTTTGTCCCATTCCTCTTATACATTTCATTTGTCATTACCAGCCGCTCCAAGAAGGATGTGCCTACAGAGGGGAAACAAAATTCTTTGTTAAAAAAACTGAATTGTGTGTGTGTGTGTGTGCGCGCGCGCATATAACGTATGTACTTTCTGACAGAAGAAGACCCACATCTTAAAAGTTAATTAACACTGTGTTTTAAAACAATAAGGGAAATTTCTGCATGGACACTTATGTAAAATACAGGAAAAGCAACCAATTACCTATAGAGGATTGGTGCATGGTGTACAGAAACACATAATAGAAAACAGTTAAAACTAGCTTTTGAGCTCTTGCACTTTTCTAGTACACACATTCACACACACAACCACAAAGACACCTAAATGTACATGCTTGTGGTAGCACCAAGACTACTTATTAAATATGAATACCCAAAACTAGTTGGCAGGATCGATGAAATTGGGGAGCAAGTGGGAAAGGACACATGAGGCAAGAAGAAGGTAGCAGGGTAGTGTAATCCAGATATTTTGCCAGATGACTCAGCAGCTGCACAGCAAAACGAAAGGAATTTGATGGTAGAGCACATAAGAAATAGGATGGGAGGAAGAGGGGGGGGGGGGGGGGACGGAAGGGAGGTGGTGCTGAAGAGGGAGACACGGAGGGGAGAGAGTAAGGGAGAGGGGTGGAAAAAAAGGGGGATAGGAGGGGTGAGGATACAGAGAGAGAGAGAGAGAGAGAGAAAAAGTGCTTCCGTGGGGGCAGAGAGGGGTGGGGGGCTGAGGAACGGATGAAGGCAGTACATGATCTGGAACGGAAAGGAGTGGTGAGAACAGAAGAGAGAAAAGAAAAGGTAAGAAAAGGGAAACAGGTTAGCAGAGATTTAGGCAAAGGGAACTGTGAGAGTGCATGATATATTGAAGAGACAACTCCCATAATTCAGAGAAACTAGTGTTGGAAGGGAGAATCCGAATTGCCCATGTAGTGAAACAGCTATTGAAATCATTAGTGTATGATGTGCAGCATGTTTGGCACCTGGATTCTCAAGTTCGCAGTATGCCACAGTTTGGCAGTGGCCATTCAGATGAGTGGACAGTGGGTTACTGCCATGCCCACATAGTATGCTGAATGCCTTACTGTAGGCACCTCCAGTGGGAGGGTTTGAGTGCTCTGATGAGGTTGAGAGATGTAACAGTGGTAGCGTAGCTACTGACAGGGTCACCTAAGCCAGAGTGGTCTCGACTGAGGAACCAGATGAAGTGTGTCCCACACCATAGGGTAGGGGGGACTCTATAGGCTAGATCATCAACGCCTCTAGGGGAGCTAGTCCCGAAATGAAAGCCTGGTCCTCCAGGTTGGGGGTTGAGTGCAGGGTTGATAGCTGTTTTGTAAAAAAACCTATAATTGCGAATAATTCCACAAGGAATACCGGACTGCTCCTACATAGACAAACTATGCTAGGAAACAGGAATATGGATTTATCGGTGCTTAAATTTGGAACGTGGAACGTGCATACACTGTTGCAAACAGGAGCGATGAACAGGGTTGCAGAAGAGGTGCTAAGGTATGGCAAGGGAATTGTTACACTGCAGGAAATCAGGTGGAAGGGAAGAGGAGAGATTTATAAGCAGAAATTCTCCAGGTACTATTCAGGAAAAGACGAAAGACAAGGGAGTTGGGTTAATAGTCTCCAAGGATATACTCTGTGTATGAAAGGCCATTTTCACAATGTGACCTTTGAGAACATGTATGCACCAACAGAAGAATCAGATGAAAATACTGTGGACATCTTCTATGATAAACTACAGGAGGTGTGTGACAGAGTACCCAGGTATGATTCCAAAATAGTTCTTGGTGACTATAATGCAAAACTGGGAAAGGAAGGGGCATTCAGAAGTGTGTTTGGTAAGGAAAGTCTGTATGATGAAACTAATAATAAATAATGGTATGAAGGTTGCCCAGTTTGCTTCTGCAAACAAGTTGAAGGCAGTAAGTACCTGTTTTTTAAGGAAAAATATCTACAAAGGGACGTGGAAAATACCAGGAACAAATGAAGCAAACTAAATAGACCATATATTGATATCAAAGAGGTGGGCATCTGATATGGAAAATGTGCACACTTTCCAAGGAGCTAATTCTGATTCTGACCATTACCTAGTAGGAGCCAAAATGAGACAGAAACTTGCCGTGGCTGCCAAAGGAAGCAGGACCAGAGTAAAGAAATGAAATATAAAACAAATGAAAGATAGATCTGTTCAGGAGTACCAGAACAGACTGAGACAGGAGTTACAAACAAAAGATGTTGGAGATGATACAGACAAAGAATGTGTGGTGTCACTGCCAGACACCACACTTGCTAGGTGGTAGCTTAAATCGGCCGCGGTCCATTAGTACATGTCGGACCCGCGTGTCGCCACTGTGTGATCGCAGACCGAGCGCCACCACACGGCAGGTCTCGAGAGACGTACGAGAACTCGCCCAGTTGTATGACGACGTTGCTAGCGCCTATACGGACGAAGCCTTTGCTCTCATTTGCCGAGAGACAGAATAGCCTTCAGCTAAGTTAATGGCTACGACTTAGCAAGGCGCCATTAGCCTTACATAGTTTGATAGTTATCGTATGAAATGTCTCATCAAGAATGCTGTATTCACAACAAGGATAAATAAAAGTTAAGTATTAGAGGAGCTGCATACTTTTCTTATTAGAATTCACTACTTATCCTGTTCCAGAATTCACGCCCGTCTGCGTTAGATAGCGTGCATTTCGGGCTCCTCTATCTACAAGGTGTTGGCACATTCACCAACACATCAGAATGCAACTCTATTAAAGATGCCATTAGGACAACAGCACATGAAATACTGGGGGAAGCAAGGAGACTTAGGAATGAAGACTGGTATGATGATGAATGTAGACAGGCAATGGAACAGAAAAATGAAGCAAGGCTGAAATGCTTGCAGTGGAATAATAGATCAAATCAGGCATTACGTAATGAAAAGAAAGTAGAGGTAGCAAGGGTATGCAGGAGGAAAAAAGGGAACCCATGAAGAGAAAGGCAGAAGAGATGGAAGAGCACTACCAAGGAATGAAAGCAGAAAGTTCTACAAGAAAATTAAAGAAGGAACTCAAGAATCTAGACCAAAAATAACAGCTTGTAAAGGGTAGCACATTTTTAAAAAATTATAAAGCACCAAACTGATGAAATAACTGCAGAACTGCTAAAAAATGGGGGAACTGATCTTCATAAGCGGATCCACAAACTTATTAAGTTGATATGGAATCAGGAAAGAATCCCAGAAGAATGGACCTTAGGGGTAATCGAACCAATACACAAGAAAGGAGACAAGACCTGCTGTTCAAATTACCAAGGAATTACCCTGCTGAATGTAACCTATAAGATCTTCTCTAGTAGTATCTACAACAGGTTAGCACCATATGCAGAAGACATTCTGGGGGAGTATTAGTGTGGATTTCAGCCTAATAGGTCAACAACACACAGATATTTGTGTTGAGACAAATACATGAAAAGGCATATGTGTATAGCATTGAGCTTCATAACCTCTATATAGACTGCAAGCAGGCCTCTGATAGTCTAGACAGAGCACAAATGCTAAATGATTTGCTGCTGCATGGTATGCCATCGAAGTATGTCTCAATTATTCAAGCAAGATTGGCTGGTTCCAAGGCTGCAGTGCGAGGGGATGGAGAACTGAGCAATTAGTTTAGCATTAGTAAAGGAGTCAGACAAGGGAATGCACTCTTTACAATGCTTTTCAATCTGATTCTCAAAGCAACCATGTGGAAGCTTCTGATATCTGGTTACATAGGCACAAAGTCAACTCCGATATGCACATATGCCGATGATGTAGCTATTATTAGTAGAAGAAGGGTATCACTAGAGAGGACAATATGTGAGCTGAAAGAAGGCACAGGACCTAGAGGCCTTCCTATAAATGAAACAAAGACTAAGTACACGAATTTCACCAGGAAGGAAAATAATAACTTGGATAGACTATCAGCAAATGGTTTCAATTTTGAACATGTGCAGAACTTTGACTATTTGGGCTCTAATATTAACAGCACAAATTCCATGTCAACTGAAATAAAACTGTGCATCCCAAGTGGTAATAGATGTTTCCACACTTTAACAAATTGTTGGTCTCTATGTTATTGAATAGGCAGCTGAAGCTGCAACTATATAAGGTCATCAACAGGCCAGTTGTAACCCAAGGATGCAAAATATAGATGCTAACGAGTGTTGATGAGCAACAGCTCAGGATATTTAAATGTTGAATGCTGCATAAACTCTTATGGGGCAGTTCAGGACAATAATGGTTTCTGAAGATCTATAACGAAGACTGAGCTGGACTGCCTCATACAAGGAGCTGACATCATAAGAATTATAAAAAGTAGAACAACAACCTGGCTTGAGCATGTCCTCAGGATGAATACTGGCAGAAAAGCTAAAAAGATTTTTGAATGGAGGCCAACCAGAAGAAGACAGAGAGCACGAAAGTGATGGACAGATGATGTGGAAGAAGAAGTAAAACCTCTCAGAGTCCGAGGATGGCAGAGAACCTTGCTGGGGAGAGCAGAATGGGAGAAACTTGTTGATGAGGCTAAAACCCATACAGCGTTGTAATGCCATGAGGAGAAGAAGAAGAAGAAGAAGAAGAAGAACAAGAAATGCCTGTGACTGGAATAAAGTAGGAGGTGGTAGGTGGGTATATGGGACAGGTTTTGCACCTGGGTCGACCACAAGGGAACGACCCACAGGGTGCAGCATTGGGAGTAGGGATGGACAAGGATATTCTGCAGGTTGGGTGAGAAGCAGAACACTACTTTGGGTGATGTGGGTAGGATATTGGGTAGGATATCCCTCATCTCAGGGCATGACGAGAGGTACTCGAAAACCTGGTGAAGGATGTGGTAGAGCTTTTCAAGGCTGTGGTGAAACTGGGGGGGATCAGAGACATGTTGGTTGGTGGCTGGTTAACAGGGTTACTGGTGTCAGAGGAGGAGATGGCATGGCAAATCTGTTTATGGAAGAGCTGGGTAGGATATTGTCTCGAAAAAGGCTCTGGAATGGTTATCGATATATTTTAACAGCTTCTACTATCCATGGCAGACGTGGTGTTCACAGGTGGTGAAGCTGTGTGTAAGAGACATTTTTATATGGAATGGGTGACAGCTGTCAATGTGGAGGTGCTGTGGTGGTTGGTACAATTGCTATGAATATAACGTACTTGTGGAGTGATCTAAGAGGTGGAGATCAACATCCAGAAAGGTGGCTTGCTGAGTTGAGAAGGGCCAGGTGAAGCAGATTTGGAAACAGACGTTAAGGTTATGGCAAAAGGACCAAAGGTTGTCCTTGCCATGAGTGAAGATCATGAAAATGTCATCAATGAATCTGAAACAGACAAGGGGTTTTAGAAGTTGACTGGAAAGGAAAGTGCCATGAGAGTATGAATGGCAGTACCACAGATTTGTTTATAAATTTGGCCTCGAAAAATGAAGTATTTATGGGTCAGGATGTGATTGGCCAGGGGGATCAGGAAAACCATGGTAAAGTTAGTGCTGGTATATATGGATGCAACTTCCACAGTGACCAACAGGTAGTCTGGTGGTAATGGGACAGGAACTGTGAAAGAAGTGAGTGGTGCTTTGAATGTGGGCCGGGAGGTTATGCACATTGGTTTGGTGGTGGTGGTCTACAAAGGCAGATGTTCATTCAGTGGGAGCATTGTACCTAGCCACAACAGAATTTCCATAGCAGAGACCTGTGACATTTGGTTTGTGGAGTAGGTGAAAGGCAGGAGCGGGAGGGGGGGGGGGGGTTATTGGTGTGAGGAGGGAGATCGATTTGAGTGTCATGTTTTGGGATGGACTTTGTTGGATTTATGGGATGTTATGGAGGCATGGTCATAAGATTAGCTATCGGGATAAACACAAATTAATCAGCTACCATCCAGAAAACAATGGTGCGGTAGAAGACTGGTGGAGAATGTTAAAAGTCATGCTTATATGTCATGGAAAAAGTTGGACTTCCAAGTTGCCACATGTCTTACTGGGTCTTTGCACACCTTGTAAGCCAGGCATTGGAGCATCGGCAACAGAAATGGTTCACGAAGAAACATTATGCTTACTGTTGGAGTTGTTTGGAACAGCATATACATCAAGGGAAGACAAAATAATATATTTGCTGTAGCAAGTCAAACTCCATATTTCCAAGCTAAGACCTTCCCTGACATGCTGACGTGGGCAACAAAAAGTTTTCACATGCGGGACCTTAAACCACGCTGTGACATTATGTTTAGAACATATGCATTGCAGCCGCCATCACGAGCACCATATTCTGGACCTTGTTGTTGTGGTCTTCAGTTCTGAGGGTGGTTTGATGCAGCTCTCCATGCTACTGTATCCTGTGCAAGCTTCATCTCCCAGTACTTACTGCAACCTACATACTTCTGAATCTGCTTAGTGTATTCATCTCTTGGTCTCCCTCTACAACTTTTACCCTCCATGCTGCCGTCCAATGCTAAATTTGTGATCCCTTGATGCCTCATAATATGTCCTACCAACCGGTCCCTTCTTCTTGTCAAGTTGAGCTACAAACTCCTCCTCTCCCCAATTCCAATTCTATTCAATACCTCCTCATTAGTTATGTGATCTACCCACCTAATCTTCAGTATTCTTCTGTAGCACCACATTTCGAAAGCTTCTATTCTCTTCTTGTCCAAACTGTTTATCGTCCATGTTTCACTTCCATACACGGCTACACTCCATACAAATACTTTCAGAAACGACTTCCTGACACTTAAATCTATACTCGATGTTAACAAATTTCTCTTCTTCAGAAACGCTTTCCTTGCCATTGCCAGTCTACATTTTATATCCTCTCTACTTCGACCATCATTAGTTATTTTGCTCCTCAAATAGCAAAACTTCTTTACTACTTTAAGTGTCTCATTTCCTAATCTAATTCCCTCAGCATCACCCAATTTAATTCAACTACATTCCATTATCCTCGGTTTGCTTTTGTTGATGTTCATCTTATATCCTCCTTTCAATACACTGTGCATTCCATTCAACTGCTCTTCCATGGCCTTTGCTGTCTCTGGCAGAATTACAATGTCAAACCTCAAAGTTTTAATTTCTTCTCCTTGGATTTTAATACCTACTCCAAATTTTTCTTTTGTTTGCTTTACTGCTTGCTCAATATACAGATTGAATAACATCGGGGAGAGGCTACAACCCTGTCTCACTCCCTTCCCAACCACTGCTTTCCTTTCATGCCCCTCGATTCTTATAACTGCCATCTGGTTTCTGTACAAATTGTAAATAGTCTTTCGCTCCCTGTATTTTACCCCTGCCACATTTAGAATTTGAAAGAGAGTATTCCAGTCAACATTGTCAAAAGCTTTCTCTAAGTCTACAAATGCTAGAAACGTAGGTTTGCCTTTTCTTAGTGAAGGCAGCAGAGGATCAAGTAGGTAAAAGGACAAGGGCTAGTAGAAATCCTTGGGTAACAGAAGAAATATTGAATTTAATTGATGAAAGGAGAAAATATAAAAATGCAGTAAATTAAGCAGGCAAAAAGGAATACAAACGTCTCAAAAATGAGATCGACAGGAAGTGCAAAATGGCTAAGCAGGAATGGCTAGAGGACAAATGAAAGGATGTAGAGGCTTATCTCACTAGGGGTAAGATAGATACTGCCTATAGGAAAATTAAACAAACCTTTGGAGAAAAGAGAATCACCTGCATGAATATCAAGAGCTCAGATGGAAACCCATCCTAAGCAAAGAAGTGAAGGAAGAAAGGTGGAAGGAGTACATAGAGTGTCTATACAAGGGCGATGTACTTGAGGGCAATATTATGGAAATGGAAGAAGACATAGATGAAGATGAAATGGGAGATACAATAATGCGTGAAGAATTTGACAGAGCACTGAAAGACTTGAGTCAAAACAAGTCCCGAGTAGACAACATTCCATTAGTACTACTGATAGCCATGGGAGAGCCAGCCATGACAAAACTCTTCCATCTGGTGTACAAGATGTATGAGACAGACGAAATACCCTTAGACTTCAAGAAAATTATAATAATTCCAGTTCCATAGAAAGCAGGTGTTGACAGGTGTGAAAATTACTGAACTATCAGTTTAATAAGTCACATTTGCAAAATACCAACTTGAATTCTTTACAGATGAATGAAATATCCAGTACAAGCCAACGTTGGGGTAGATCAGTTTGGATTCCGTAGAAATGTTGGAACACGTGAGGCAATATTGACCCTACAACTTATCTTAGAAGACAGGTTAAGGAAAGGCAAAACTACTTTTCTACATTTGTAGACTTAAGAGAAAGCTTTTGACAATGTTGACTGGCATAGTCTGTTTCAAATTCTGAAGGTAGCAGGGGTAAAATACAGGGAGCAAAAGTCTATTTACAATTTGTTCATAAACCTGATGGCAGTTGTAAGAGTCGAGGGGTGTGAAAGGGAAGCAGTGGCTGAGATGGGAATGAGACAGGTTTTTAGGCTATCCCCGTTGTTATTCAATCTGTATATTGAGCAAGCAGTAAAGGAAACAAAAGAAAAATTCGGAGTGGGAATTAAAATTCATGGAAAAGAAATAAAAACTTTGCGGTTTGCTGATGACGTAATTCTGTCAGAGACAGCAAAGGACCTGGAAGAGCAGCTGAATGGAATGCACAGGGGATTGAAAGGAGGATATAAGATGAACATCAACAAAAGCAAATCGAGGATAATGGAATGTAGTAGAATTAAATCAGGTGACGCTGAAGGTATTAGATTAGGAAATGAGATACTTAAAAGTAGTAAATGAGTTTTGCTATTTGGGGAGCAAAATAACTGATGATGGTTGGAGTAGAGAGGATATAAAATGTAGACTGGCAATGGCAAGGAAAACGTTTCTGAAGAAGAGAAATTTGTTAACATCGAGTATAGATTTAAGTGTCAGGAAGTCGTTTCTGTAGGTATTTGTATGGAGTGTAGCCATATATGGAAGTGAAATGTGGACGATAAATTGTTTACACAAGAAGAGAATAGAAGCTTTCGAAATTTGGTGCTATGGAGAATGCTGAAGATTAGATGGGTAGATCACATAACTAATGAGGAGGTATTGAATAGAATTGGAGAGAAGAGAAATTTGTGGCACAACTTGACTAGAAGAAGGGATTGGTTGCTAGGACATGTTCTGAGGCATCAAGGGATTACCAATTTAGTACTGGAGGATAAAAATCGTAGAAGGAGACCAAGAGATGAATACGCTAAGCAGATTCAGAATGGTGTAGGTTGCAGTAAGTACTGGGAGATGAAGAGGCTTGCACAGGATATAGTAGTGTGGAGAGCTGCATTGAACCAGTCTCTGAATTGAAGACTACAATAACAACATATATCAATATTATGAAAAGGGCAGATTGCTACTCACCAAATAGTGGAGATGTTGAGTTGCAGACAGGCACAGCAAAAAGACTACCAAAAGTCAAAACAAGTAAATGTCTGGCCAGAAGGCCTTTTTCTGAATTGTACAACATACACACACATGACTACTGTCTCTTGCTGCCGACGACAGACTGCAAGCAACAGCTCATGATGGGGGTAACAGTCTGGGTGGTGGGGGTTAGTAGGAGGGTGGGGTGGGGGATAGCAGTGTATGGGTGAGGGACGGTGAAGTGCTGCTTCTGGGAGCATACGAGGTGGGGAGGGGGTAGGGCAGCTAAGTGTAGTTGGGTGGAAAGACAGATGGCCGGGGTGAGGGGTGGTGGAGTGGAAAAGGAGTAGAAAGACTATAGCTGCACTGGTTGAACAGAATACTGCATAGTGCTCGAGTGGGAACAGGGACGCAGACAGGTGCATGAAGGCCAGTGACTAAAGATGGGTGAGGGCTACGGGAAAGTATATTGCAGGGAGAATTCCAACCAATGCAATTCAGAAAAGCTGGTGTTGATAGGAAGGATAGTGATGGTACAGGCTGTGAAGCTGTTACTGAAATGAAGCACACTATGTTGGGCAGCATGCTCTGCAACAGGGTTGGCCAGCTGTTTCCTTGGCCGCAATTTGTCAGTGGCCATTCATGTGGATAGACGTCTTGTTGGTTGTCATGCCCACATAGAATGCAGCACAGTGGTTGCAGCTTAGCATGTAGATCACATGACTGGTTTCAAAGGTAGCCCTGCCTTTGATGGGATAGGTGATGCTTGTGACCTGGTTGGAGTAGGTGGTGGTGGTACAATGTATGAGACAGGTCTTGGACCTAGGTCTATACAAGGATATGAGCCATGAGACAACAGGGTGGGAGCAGTGGTTGAGTAGGGATGGACGATCATACTGTGTAGGTTTGGGGGCAGTGGGATACCACTGTTGGAGGGGAGGAGAAGGACAGTTGGTAGGAAATTTCTCATTTAAGGGCATAATGAGAGGCAGTCAAAACCCTGGCAGAGAATGTGATTCAGTTGCTCCAGTTCTGGGTCGTAATCAGTCACGAGGGGAATGCTCCTCTGTGGCTAGAGAGTGGGAGTTTGGGAGGTGGTTGGTGACTGGAGAGTAAGGCATGAGAGAACTATTTCTTTACACGGCTGAGACAGAATACCGTCTGTGAAGGGCTAAGTGAGACCTTTGGTATATTTTGAGAGGGACTGTGTGTCACTACAGATGTGACAGTTATGGGTGGCTAGGCTATATGGACGGGTGGCTAGGCTGTATGGAAGGGTCTTATCGATATGGAATGACTGGCAGTTGTCGAAGTGGAGGTACTGCTGGTGGTTGGTAGGACTGATATGAATGGAGGTACTGATGTAGCCTTGTACTGATGTAGGTGGAAGTATACAGTGAGGAAGGTGGCTTGTTGGGTTGAGGAGGTGTTTGTAGGTGATGTCTTCAAAGGAGAAATAATTGTGGGTAAAGATATAGTTGGCTATGGTGACCAGCAAGGAGGTTGTAAGTATGGAATCCATTGGACATTGGGAAAGGTAGTGTTCAATAGCAGCAAGGCTGTGCGTGTTAGGGAAGTTAGTGTAGAGGGATTTGGCATCAATAGTGACAAGCGGAGTACCATTCAGTAAAGGAACATTAACTATGGAGAATCAATGGAGGAAGTGGTTGGTGTCTTTTATATAGAAGGGTAGGTTGCAGGTGATAGGCAGAAGGTGCTGGTCTACGAGAGCAGAGATTCTCTCAGAGGGATGTCCTGGGTGGCTGGGTTTAAGGACTTTAGAAAGCATGTAGAAGGTAAGAGTGTGAGGAGTGGTAGATGTGAGAAAAGAGACAGATTCCAGAGAGAGGTTTTGTGATGGGCCAAAGATTGAGGAGAGTCTAGAGACCTCACTGGATTTCTGGAGGGGGTCACTGTGACAGTGTTTGTAGGTGGACAAATCTGACAGTTGCTGGAGTCTTTCCACCAGGTAAACCTTGTGGTTCAAAATCAAATTGTTGAACCCTTTGTCAGCAGGTAGGATTATCAGGATTGCAATTCTTTATTCAGATGTAAGGTTAGCTAGCATGTTGAGAGAATTGGGGAATAATGATGAAGAAAGATTTGAGGTTAAGAAATTCTGGATAGTTAACAGGGAGTGATTTGGGGATAGTAGGGGTGGATCATGGTCAGATGGAGGTGTGAACTGCATCAAGCAGGGTTCTGCAATGGTCTTTGGTTGAGTCTGATTAGTAGGATTGGTGGTCAAAAAGCGTTTCCACTGCAAGGAGAAGCAGAAGGAGAGAAGGTCTTTAATAGGCCCAACACATCTGAACTTGCAGTGGGGCAAAAGGTACGGCCTTCGGAAAGGACTGATACATTTGTGGGACTAAAACTTTTGGAGGAAATGTTCATGACTCCAGAATGAGATTTTCACTTTGCAGCGGAGTGTGCGCTGATATGAAAGGCACACTCTGCTGCAGAGTGAAAATCTCATTCTGGAAACATCCCCCAGGCTGTGGCTAAGCCATGTCTCCGCAGTATCCTTTCTTTCAGGAGTGCTAGTTCTGCAGGTTCGCAGGAGAGCTTCTGTAAAGTTTGGAAGGTAGGAGACGAGATACTGGTAGAAGTAAAGCTGTGAGGACCGGGCGTGAGTCGTGCTTCGGTAGCTCAGATGGTAGAGCACTTGCCCGCGAAAGGCAAAGGTCCCGAGTTCGAGTCTCGGTCGGGCACACAGTTTTAATCTGCCAGGAAGTTTCATATCAGCGCACACTCCGCTGCAGAGTGAAAATCTCATTCTGGAAACATCCCCCAGGCTGTGGCTAAGCCATGTCTCCGCAGTATCCTTTCTTTCAGGAGTGCTAGTTCTGCAGGTTCGCAGGAGAGCTTCTGTAAAGTTTGGAAGGTAGGAGACGAGATACTGGTAGAAGTAAAGCTGTGAGGACCGGGCGTGAGTCGTGCTTCGGTAGCTCAGATGGTAGAGCACTTGCCCGCGAAAGGCAAAGGTCCCGAGTTCGAGTCTCGGTCGGGCACACAGTTTTAATCTGCCAGGAAGTTTCATGTTCATGACTGTCTTTCAGGTCTGTTAGGTTCCTTCCTACCAAGACCAATTTTCCTGAACAGAACAGGTGGGAACTCTTCCTGCAATATATGTTCCTGTAACCCTCCTGGCCTCAACCTTCTTTAGTCACTGTCCTTCACCCATCTATCCCCTTCATTTACCCACTCCAGCACTAAACAGCCTTCTGTTCCATTAATGCACTCACAGTCATTTTACTTCTCTCCTTTCTCCCCCCCCCCCCCCCCCCCCTGCCCTCTGTCTAACTTCCCAACTGCACCTAGCTGCCTTATGCTCTCCCTACCTTGTCCCTGTATGTTCCCAGAAGCAGCATTGTACCATACCCTACCCATACCCTGCCACCCCTCCCCTTCCTCGCCCCAGCCACATCCTTGCCCCCACCACAGAGATTGCTTCTGCCATCATGCGCAGTTGCTTGCAGTCTGGCCTGGGCAGCCAGAGACAGTGGTTGTGTGTGTGAGTTGTTTTTGTGTGAATGCGTGCGTGTATGTTATCTCATCCAAAAAAAGGCCTTTTGGCCAAAAGCTTACTTGTTTAGCAGTTTTTTGTTGTGCCCGGCTGTCCACTATATGGTGGGTAGCAATCTATCCTTTTCATAATATTATCATAATTCAAATATGTATCTTCCACTGTGTCTGTATATGTGTGGATGGATATGTGTGTGTGTGTGCGAGTGTATACCCGTCTTTTTTCCCCCTAAGGTAAGTCTTTCCGCTCCCGGGATTGGAATGACTCCTTACCCTCTCCCTTAAAACCCACATCCTTTCGTCTTTCACTCTCCTTCCCTCTTTCCTGATGAGGCAACAGTTTGTTGCGAAAGCTTGAATTTTGTGTGTATGTTTGTGTTTGTTTGTGTGTCTGTCGACCTGCCAGCACTTTCATTTGGTAAGTCACATCATCTTTGTTTTTAGATATATATCTGCACATATGTATGTACTGCATCTCCTCCTAAACCACTGGACCAATTTCAACCAAACTTCGTACACTTGTCACTTAAAGTCTGGCAAGAATCACTGTGGGGGTAAGAACCATCTACCTATCAAGGGGATGGAGGGAGGGTGAAGAAGTAGTGTAGCCCAATGACGTGCAAATAACCAGACTTTATTCATCCAGTATTTGAGAATGAGAGCACTTAGTGCCTTGCAACTTCAAACCTTTACAAAACATTTTCTCACTCACAACCCCTACAAAATGATGCAAGAAAATAAGTTTATTGCTTATACTACATTTCTGCTGTTCACACAGAAAACTGCTACATGATGTTATAATTTATTACTTCTTTATTAGAAACTGTATCCACAATACATTTTACAGGTAGTATTAACCGATATCACTGAATGTACCTACAAAATTATATCATTTATGACACATAGTTCAGGTGATACGATGTCATAAACACAGAGATGCGTGAAAAACTGCTGCACCATGCATGACGTTTAATTTTATTAATTCTCGCTACTAGTCCTATTCACAACAAATTTTGCAGACAGTATCCAAATATGCCGCTGAATACACCTACAATGTTATATCATTGTACGACATATAGATCACGAGATATGGCATCATAAACATTGAGCGCATGAAAATGAAACTCCAGGGTGAAATTTGCTAAAATATGTTAAATATATTAGATGTGCGTATATGGAAAAGTCACATGTAAAAAGCTCCTCCTAAACCCCATGAACTGATATCAACAAAAGTTGGTACACATACTACTTAGTATGTAAAAAGATATACTATGCCAGTAAGAACCAAAAACCTACTACTGGGGTGCAGGAGATAATGTGGAGAGAGAAGAGGAGAAGACAGTAGGAGGAGATGGACAGACAGGGAGAATAAGATAATGGACACAGTTGGGGAGAGAAGGAGATGCACAGAGGGAGAAGGAGCAAATAGATCGAGAGAGGTGGGGGAGCATACAGACAGTGAGAGAGGGAGGAGGAGCTGCACAAAAGGAGAGTGATAGTGGAGATGAACTGATAGAAGATTGAAATAAATATATACTTGGGCAATGCTTGGTACTCAGCTAGTATGGAAATAATTTTTACTTGTAATACAGTGGTTGTGTATTTCAAAGTTAATACTCAATGCACATTTATGATTAACCTCAAATACCACAAGGGAGTTAACTGTGGAGTGTAAAACACTGTTCTTGAGCAGATATTCATAACATACCAAGGCCCAAGCGGCTAGCAGGAATAGATCTCAAAATAGGTCCCAACTGCTTTGGATCACCAGCCAAAATGAAACGTCCCAATAGTTGCCCAGGGTGAGACTTGCTGGTTAGCAGCCCACAGACAGGGACAAGCAATTCAGGCTCTGGAGCTTGACCACTTTCATCAATGAAGACATGAGTGAAGTGTCCTTCCGGTACTCCAGCGCTAACCAACCTGAAGCATTACATTAGGGACATATCAAAGCTAGTAATTTCTGGAAATTATAACATGTGACACTACAATAAATATAAACTGTGTGAATTTTAAAATATACAGAACACAGTATGGACTAATTTTTATTTGTAATCCATTTCAAAGGGAAGTTTTCTATTCCCCATGTTTTACATATAAAATTGAGTACAATATCTTAAAAATTATTTGATGTAATTGGATAGAAAAAAATGTACTCACCAAGCAGCAGCAGAAGAACACGCACATAAAGGTATTACAGCTTGCAAACTTTAATACCTTTACATGTGTGTTCTTCTGCCACAGCTTGGTGCCCAGATTTTTATCCATCCAATTACATTATATTTTTCAAGAACTGATTTTTTTTGGTCAAATATTATGTAGTTGTATGTTCCATGAGTTATCACTGCAGTACACCATAATGGAACAGATTTATTTATTTATTTATTATTAATTATTTATTAATTTATAGGCTATTTAATGCAATTAATAGCTAAATATGCTCCATCCTGACATTTTATAGCGGTAAATAAATTTAGTTTCATAACAGAAGTAACCAGACTATTTGATTGATACATACTGTATTCATAGTTGTTTACACTGATAACAACCAGAATTGGTTGTCCCATGTCACAGATCTTAAATGTCTTTAAAAGGGATCACATGGCATTCACATTTTTGTTTTCTATTCCCCATATTTTATGTATAAAATTGAGTACAATATCTTAAATATTATTTGATGTAGTTGGATAGAAAAAAATCTGGTCACCAAGCGGCAGCAGAAGAACATGCACATAAAGGTATTAAAGCTTGCAAACTTTAATACCTTTATATTTGTTCTCCTGCCACAGCTTGGTGACCAGATTTTTATCCATCCAATTACATTATATTTTCAAGAACTGATTCTTGTTGGTCAAATATTATGTAGTTGTATGTTCCATGAGTTATCACTGCAGTACACCATAATGGCGCAGATTAAATCAATTTATATGCTATTTAATGTAATTCATATTTAAATATGATCCATCCTGACATTTACGCTTATCAGTGCTGGCTGTGTGCGTGGGGCACAAGGTGTTTTTATACATATATTATCTGTCTTTCCATCTAGTCCAGATAATGATAGCTGGAGGAGACTTACTGTAAAATCCGAAGAAATCCCTCTGACCACCACCACCACCCCACACACGCACACACACCAACCCAACCACGCACGCACAGGCGCGTGCCCACACACCCATCCACAAACACACACACACACACACAAACACACACACAGGCGCAAGGCTGTTAAAATCCTGGTGATCAACTGCCATAGTGTTCACAATAATGTGCCACAGTTTGAAGCAGTCCTAAAAGATAGTGGAGCTCACACAATACTAGGAACAGAAAACTGACAAAAACACAATGATTGACAGTTGTGAGACCATGAGTACCAAAAGGATAGGCTAACAGAAAATGGAGCTGGTGTATTTATCGCAGTAGACAAGAAACTCATATCCATCAAGGCAGACATATAACTGATTACGGGATTGTTTGTGTAAGATGTAGTGTTAGGATGAGCAGAAACTTATAATTTGGCCCTTCTTTCAACAATCAGATTTACCCCAAGTAACCAAAAACTATAGGAAAAACTTTCAGATACCTTGTACATACGTTCAGCAACCATGTACAACATTCAACAAACATAGTGTCATCTATGGAGAAGACTTTAATAATCCAACAGTCAAGTGAGAATTTACTGTTTTTTACATGGTGGATATGACAAGGTATTCTGTGGAATAGTACTAAATACTTTCTTTGGAAATTACTTAGAATAGATATTTCAGAGTTCACTCATTACAGAAATGTGTTAGATATAATGGAAACAAATTCACTTGACCTCTTTGAGGATGCCCACAAAGGGGTGTTATCTGTGTAGATGGCTGTGGCAACAATGATTAATAAATTACAAAGAAAACCTAAAACTACAAGCACTGGATAGACAGACCACTCCATGATGTGAGGGACCCTCCACGGCAGTACAGAGTCTTTGTAAAACCTATCAAGCAACAGGTGTAAAACAAAGCATAGGGCTATAGATAACAAAATGAAATATGTTTGACTGTCTAAAGAGAAATGCACAAACAGTTGACAGCTACCATAGCAAAATCATATTGAAAGATTTGGCTGTCATCAACAACTACCATAGCAAAATCATATTGAAAGATCTGGTTCTCAAAAGGGAAATGCATGAAATCTTCAGCAACTACCATAGCAAAATATTACTGAAGGATCTTTCACAAAATCGAAAGGTTGTCGTATGTGAGGGCTGTCAGTTGCAGAAAAGTTAGTGTCTGGACAATTCATGGATGTCACATGGACTAAGTGGAGGGCACCGAAGCAAAAGCATAAATTCAGAATTACATTTTCGAATGTACCTTTACAAAGGAGGATCCAGGAATATTGTCACAGTTTATTACTCAAGCCATAGTAAAGGTGAGCAATATCGATATTAGTGTCAGTGTCATTGAGAAACTGCTCAATTAGGTGAAACTGAACAAGGTCCCAGGCCACGATGGACTCTACACATAACTTGCAGTCGAGTGAGCCCCTCTTTCAACCATAACATACTACGATTTTAACCATAAAATACCATAGATCACTTGAACAAAAAAACCATGCCCAGTAGTTGGGAGAAAGCACATGTAACATCCAACTACAAGAATGGGAGCATAAGTGATCCAAAACACTACTATCCAATAGCAGTGACACCCACCTGTTGTAGACTCTTAAGATACTCTGAGATCAAATGTAATGAAGTATCTAAAACAGGATGATCCCTCCATTCCAATAACCATGGATTCTGAAAACAGCAGTCATGAAAAAGACAACTCTCACTTTTCTCACGGGACATCATTAAAACTTTGGATCATGGCAATCAGATCAATTCAGCATTCCTTGACTTCCAAAAGGCATTTGACTCAGTGTCAACCATTACTTACTAATGAACATATGGGACACACACGATATCAAACAAACTCTGTGACTGCATTGATGATTTATTAGTAGGGAGAACAGGCCATGTTATCTTGGATGGAGAGTCACCAACTGATTTGGAAGTAACTTCAGGTGTGCCACAAGGATGTCTGTTTGGAATCTTGCTATTCACTGCCTTATCTTAATGAAATGTAGAAATGTGTTATCACAAAACACAGAAATGTAGTACTTTACAACTATAATATCAATAAGTCACAACTGTAATCAGTGAAAACCATGTGTGTAAAAATTTGCGGGAATATATAATGGAATGATAATATAGGATCAGTCAGGTGGCAGACTTTGGTTCATTGGTAGGATACTGGCAAAATGCAGTGAGACTACAAAGAAGATTATTTACAAAATTCTCACCAATCAATCTTAGACTATTGTTCAAGTGGACCCATACCAAACAGAATTAATAGGAAGCTTTTGCAGCCAGTAGCTCCTTCTTCAGCCTGAAGAAGGAACCATCAGCTCCAAAAGATTGCCTAATTATAACCTTCTTTTATGCGTGTGTTTTGCCGCTGCTTGGTGAGTAGATTTTTTATCTATCCAACTACATCACATTATCAAAAAATGATTTTTTTCATTGTAATAAAAACCTGAACTGGTAGATTTTTCAAGACAGATGTCAACTATCCTGTAAAATCCTATTTATGAAGTTTTGAGAAGCACAATGAAGTGTGAGATCTAGGAATTTTAGGCATCAAGGGTACACTGCAACCCTCTATGCCATAGCAGCTGTGAAGACATGATTAGACTAATTCTTTTAAGCAACCATTCTATCAAAAGTGCTGTATTTTTGCTTAAAGAATGTAAGTAGTGGTCAGCAATTCTGTTACTTTCCAATTTTACACTCAAAATTTTCTCAAGTCAATTTTTCTTTTGATTGCATTTAAATCTTGACAACACTAATTGCACGTAAAATGCTCAAAGCTGACCCTCTTCTATTCTACATAGAGGGATAAGAAGATGTGTTGTAAACACTAACAACGTGAAGTACAAAATACAAATTCTGCCTTGGCCTGGTGTGCATCAGTCAGGAATAATCATATAATCCATTTCATTAAGACACAAGTTCCATTTTAAGATGTCACTTATCACATTTGTATTCATGTAAATAGACTTCATAAAGATTACAACTATATTTAAGTGTCAGGAAGCAAACCTATATGTACACAGTAAGTGGAGAGCCCCCATTACATCAGGAGTTCACTTAGGATGTGAAACAATAATAAACACAATAAAGCATTCTCTGTCCATGGCAACAGAGTAAATCTATTGATTGAAGCTTCATGTTACAGTCACTCATTTTTCTTTCACAATGATTACCACCACGGTGTTAGGCAAACTGATGAAAAAATAGTAATCTCAAAACCCAAAACATTATACTGCTGACAGCTCAAACAAAAAAGTACATAACTGGAAGTGTTACATGATTTTCATATGCTCTCACCTTTAGTGAATACACACACAAATAAGCATGCATACAGAATGAAAATCATTGTAATGAGAAGACAGTTTAGAAGTTCAACACACAGTCTTGAGCACAATGGCAGGCTGAAACCGATTATACAGTCTCTCGAGAGCACAGTCAAGTGAACATGAAAATACACCATAGCAGAATGAGGCTGGGTGTAATCCGCTTTGGGATTATTTGAGGTACATTGTTTGTTTCTCAAGGTCCATGCATGCAACAACCCAGTTGCAGTACTGCCTCCAATGTTTGTTTTGTCCAACTGTCTTGGGGATGGAACTGCACTGCCAGACACTGGCACAAGCACATTGAAGCATGACAGTAGCGGCCATCGAGGTGGCAGTATGATACAAATGGTAACATAGGATCACATCTCAAAAAGGCACAGCGAAAGAGTAAGGAGATTGGTAATGAAAATGGCTTTGAAATTTTTGGAAGCACTTAATTGAAACAGAAAATGGTTCAAAAAATTTGCTAGAATATACGTAAGAAAGGTGAAATTTAAAGCTTTCCTGGCATACAACTCGTTCCAAAAAATTTTAGGACAACTGCCTGATGTCTGCAGCTTCTAGCCACAATATTTTGGCACAGAATCTTATAACCATCTTGTAACAAGACAGCCTATTGTAAAGGGAAGAAACACTTTATTCAATCACAAACACACAACTGTGAACACACAGTTTGTGGCTAAGATCAGGTCATATTCATGTTGAAAGCAGAAATCTGCTTGGCAGGAACATGTGGAGGACCAGTTTCACACTATGCTACACAGATAGGATTGTCTTGGAACTTCCAATGGCCACTAAGATGACAACGTGACCAGGAAAACCCGTCCACTGGGCAGCACAATGGTGGCTCGTTTCTCATGGCCACTTTCCACATTCAGTGCAAAATTAAAGCTTATCCAAAAATTAATAAAGATTGAGCTGTACGTGTCACTGAAGAGCCAGTAGGCTCATTTGAAGCAGAGAAGATGGACGATTATGTGTGTGAAGACCAGCCTTCGATGTCTGCATTAGTTTGTAAGTTATTGTAAGTCAAATGAAATAAGTCGAGAACTGTAAAAGGGAAAATTTCGGCAATGCATTACGCAATTGCAACAAATGAGGTGTCTACAGATACATCTCGTGGAACTGTGATAGTAGATTTACTGAAATTATTCACATATTTAAATGAGAGGCTGAAAAGTGGATTTTGCACAATTAAAAACAGCTTTTCTTACTAAATAAACAAAGAAACATTAAAAGTGGCAGCAATATTCCAAACATTATATAAATAGGAAAGTATTTAATGAATAATTTAAATTTTTTGTTAATATTCACACTTACAAACCTGAAAATGGAGGAAAAGCACAGAAATTACTGTTTATAAATAAACTACGCTAGATAAAACTGATAACAATACAATATTTCTCACAAAATTTCCATATGATTTGATGTATCATGTGTGTATAAAAGGTTAAAATTAAGAATGTATGCAATTTTCATGTACATTAGTTTAACTGACTTCAGTGGTGCTTGACTGAGGTTTCCTGGGTGCACAGTCGACATTTAGAGGGGAGTTTAGGTTCGAGCACCATTGGAGGTGGTCAGACTGAGTTAGTCTGTGTTCAGAGAAAGTTTCATCTGATGAGCGGTGAAACAGCCACTAGTTCACATGTGTAAATTATTCGGAACTCCTACTTTTGGACATAGACATATTTTGGCAGCTGATCAAGTTGTTAGTTTTCGTATTGCATGTGATACAAGCTGTACTTGTAAGGTTTCAATGTGTAGCCATTGTGGAATTTGTAGTCTGATATACTGTGTAACTTGAATGGTTTTCTAAAGATAACTCAAGCAATTAATCGTGGTTCATTCATCTGCCTCCAAGATCTCAAGGAACTCAGTCAGTTTCTGAAATTAATTTATTGCAAACTGTGACTTTCAATTTTTCAATGTTCTTATTGAAAATAAACTTGAATCTGTAGAACTTTGAAAAATATGTGAGTGTGAACATGATGCACAACAAATCCTGCCTGCATTTATATTAAGTACTTTAGTTGAACACTGGGTAGACTGCAACAAATGTGAGCTGGTACACCATAGGTGAAATGTTGCCGAACTTAAAAGTCCAACCATTTACGGGAGTTGATTGAATTGTTTGTGCTGTCTAATGTGTGGGTAAATCTTTTCATGCAGTAGCACATGGGGGCCCTGAGCTGATACAAAACTTGTGAACAGTTTAGAACTTGGATTTTCAATGATATCATGAGAGAGATTTTATTTTATTTAATCATCCACGTCACACGGACTTTCCCATACAACCTGTAAAGCTACAATCTTAAGGGGAATAGTGATGAAAATGGTCTGAGCTCATGTACCTAAGACCTCACCAGCACATACATGGTGTATTCAGTTGGCATTGCGTGTGCATTACTTAAGTGCACACATTTCTGCTGCAAGCTTGTGCGCTGCACCATGTGCCCTCCATGATGAAAGTTTGCCACATTGATTTCAATTTGTAATCTTTGGATGACAAAATTGCAGAACAATGCCAGCTATGCATGGGACAAAGTTTATCTATGACACAGACTTATTTGCTTGTAGGAGGCGAGTATGCATCTGATATTCTGCAATGCAATCCTGCACAGTGTGCATCATTTGCCCTATATAACAGTTGCTACATTCACAAGGCATCCCCTAAACTGCACTGTATAAATCTAAGTTGTCTCTGACAGAGTCCTAAAGTGTCCGAGGTTGTGGAAGGCCGATGAAAGATTATTTTAACTTTATATATTCTTAATGTACAGCCCATCTTCTCTGAAACATTCCTAATACATGGTAAATAAGCAGCCTTTTGAAGGCATCATCCTCTTCTTTGTTCTGTCATTTGTCAGTCTGTATCGCTATCTGTACTTGCTGCGATTAATATCCATTGTGGGTTGCAGTGCATGGACTTGCAGTGAAAGCACATGTGCTCAAGTACCATATGCACTATGCCAGTTGATACTCTACACATATGATGGTGGGATCTTAAATAGGTGAGCTCAGAGCATTTTCATCAGTATTCACCTCAAGATGGGCAGAAGATGCTGCGCCAAACTATTGTGGCAGGAAGTTGCAGACATCTGACAGTTCTGAAATTTTAAGTAACTGAGCTCAATAAGTTGCTGAGACAAAGGTATTATTCCAAAGTTTACTAAAATTGTGAATTTTATAAATACTGCTGCTGCAAATAACATCAAACACAAAACAAGCATGGCACTAGTAAGAGAAAGGATTTGTTTTAATGGTGTGAATTGGATGCTACATCCAAGGACATGTATTATCTGCATTTAAAAGTGGCAGTAAGACTGTCTTAATTGTCTTGGGACTGGATGGTTGGGTGGCTGCAAGGTGTGATGTGGGCCAAAGTGACTGCAAACATAAACCGACTTTTGACACGGATGCCACAGGAAGGTTTTACTCAACAATCTGTTATCAGCATGATACGAGGGCGGTTCAGAAAGTAACCTCCGATTGGTCACAGTGCGGGTTGTGGGGGGAGTAGCGATGCCATCTGTGCGTTCACGCACTCAACAGGTCAGTCGGCATCAAGCCGTGGTCGAGTGAACGTCGTACCTGCGCTAGTTTAGTTTTTGTGGCAGTTTGAAATGTGTGCTGCAATAGAAAACCCCGCCAAATGTGAAGTGCGTGCTGTCATAAGGTTTTTTACAGCCAAAGGATATTCTGCAGCAGCTATTCATCATGAGCTTTGTGCCGTGTACGGACCAAGAGCTATGAGTGAAGGAGTTGTCCGTGAATGGGTACGTTTATTTAAAAGTGGACGAGAAAACGTTCATGATGAAGAGAGGAGTGGTAGACCATCATTGGTGACTGACGAACTCGTTCAGACAGTTGATGCAAAAGTTCGTGAAAATCGACGTTTCTCAATGTCGGAGTTGTCTACTGGTTTTCCACAGATTTCTAAGACTCTCTTGTACGAGATAGTGACAGCAAGATTGGGTTACCGTAAGTTCTGTGCACGATGGGTGCCCAAAATTCTTACCGACCACCACAAAACTCAAAGAATGGCCTCTGCATTAGACTTTCTGTCACGTTATGAGGACGAAGGAGAACCATTGTTAAACAGAATCGTGACCGGTGACGAAACCTGGATTAAGTACGTGAACCCTGAGACAAAAGAACAATCAAAGATGTGGGCACATTCAAATTCGCCTACCAAACCAAGAAAAGCCTCGCAAGATTTTTCTGCCAGAAAACTGATGGCAACGGTGTTTTGGGATGCCAAAGGGGTGTTGTTGGTTGAATTCATGGAACGTGGTACGACCATTAATCAAGACGTGTACTGTGAAACAATAAAAAAGTTACGACGGGCTATACAGAACAAACGCCGTGGTATGCTGACTTCCGGTATCGTTTTTTTGCACGATAACGCCCGTCCTCACTCTGCTCGCAGAACAACAGCCCTTCTTGAGTCCTTCAAGTGGGACGTTATCAACCATCCACCTTACAGCCCAGACCTGGCGCCAAGTGATTATCACCTCTTCATGCATTTGAAGAAATGGCTCGGGTCACAGCGGTTTGATGACGACGAAGAGCTCAAAGATGCGGTCACAGGCTGGCTCCAGGCACAAGCGGGTGATTTTTATGCAGAAGGAATTTCAAAGCTTGTGAAGAGATACGATAAGTGCCTCAATCGCTATGGAGACTACGTAGAAAAATAGTGCAAAGATGTAGTTGTAAGATGTATATATTAAAATATTTTTATTTAACTTGGTGTATTTTTTTAAATCAACCGGAGGTTACTTTCTGAACGGCCCTCGTATATAGACTATGATGTAGCTATCTGTGTTGGCAAGAGGTCTCAATTTTGCTCCTACACCTGTTTCATTACTATTAGCTGACTTTGTCAGTTTCACCAATAAGGCTGTGTCATCCTGCAACAGACACAGCTGAGGAAGTCTGTCGGGAGTCTTGCTGCATGTTACTGAGAGCCTCACAACTTAAGAGCAACATTTAGCCTATAGCAGCATTCTGTAACTTATGAGTAGATGTGGGTACAGTACTACTCAAATCATATAAAGGTAATACTACTGTGTTCATGCCATAGGACAACTATCTTAATGTATCACGAGATCAATACAGATCCTATTAACTGAGTGATGTGAAAAACAGCAGCACTTCCAGGTAACAGCTACTTACCGCATGATTTAATTAAGAGACTGAGACTAAATAGTTCAGTTTTGCCTAGGCTGTATGTATTCCCCAATATCCACAAAGAAGATGTGCCTTTACATCCAGCTGTGAGCAATAATGAAGCAGCCACCTAAGATTTGGGAAAGTACTTGGCATCTTTACTCAGACCCATTCTAGGTGAGTGTTCGCATCATATAAGGCATTCCAGTGACTTTATCAGCAGACTTAAGTCGCTTAAGCAGGACAGTAACAATTTGTTGGCGAGTTTTGATGTCACTTCACTTTTTAAGCCTGCTGGACACATTCCATCCCATTAGTAACAGGTTTGGGGTTGAAGTCACAGCACGGTATGAGCACAGTCTTTCCTTGATGTACATTTATTTAGCACTGAGGTTTTTGTTAACAATCTGATAGTGTCACTACAGGAGTCCTTTGTCTCCTCTGGTAGCCAATTTTGAGGGGCGAACATCACCTCAGCTATTTTAAAACTGACAGTATTTTGGTGATGATGATGTTTGGTTTGTGGCGTGCTCATCTGTACAGTCATCAGGGCCCGTACAAAGTCCCAATTTTTACACAGTCCAAATCTTTTACATATTTCAATCTAGCCACTGTTACGAATGATGATGAAATGATGAGCACAACATATAGTCCCCATTAGAGAAAATCCCCAACCCGGCTGGGAATCGAACCCGGGGCCCCAGGATACAGAGGCAGCACTGCTAGGCACTAGACCACGAGCTGCGGACCAGTATTTTGGTGATATATTGATGATACTTATGTAGTTTGGGCCTCACTGTTTGGACACTGTCTGAGAATTCCTTCAACATCTGAACTCCATAAATGAAAATGTAAAATTTACTATGGACATGGATAAAGATGGTTGCTTGCTGTTTTTAGATGTCTTGGCAGGACTTAGGAACAATGGCACACTTCAATATTTGGTGTTTTGAAAGCCCTTTCATACAAATATGTATTTACAAGCTACTAGTTCCCACCATCCAGCACACAAATGATGGGCACTCTGAAAACCTTAATACACTGAGTTCATACCATCTCAGATGCCGATAGTCTGCAAATGGAACTGGAACACCTACAAACTTTGTTCCTCAACAACGGATATTTATCTCAGTCAGAATGAGAATATTTAATATGTACAAAGCAATGAAGACGATGAGGCCTTCAAAACGGCTGCATATCTACTGTATATTGGGAATGTTTCAGTGAAAATAAAGGAAATAGTAAGAAGATATAAAGTTAAAGTAATCTTTCGTCCTCCTTAGAAAAAAACTCAGTATTTTTGGGCTCTGTCAAAGGTGACATAAGAGTTATGTATGGCAAGTGTTTAAAGGATTAAAGGATCCCATGTGATATTGGAGATATTGAGCCCATTCATCAATCATGTGATTATTGCCACCACATGTTCTGGGACAACACTATCCCATTTCCAAGTGCTAAAAACATGGAAACTACATAAAACAATTCTCCTTGTACTGACAGACATACAAGGATTACAGACATCTTGAGTTATAAGCTACCTTAAAATTTTTTATGCCATTTGGCCTCATCACAACTTAAAAACAACCTGCACACATCCATTGTCAATTCAAACCATAAACACTTGAAAATGGGATAATGTTGCCCTGAAACATGTTGTGGAAATGATCACACAATCAACAACTGGGCTGAATATCCTCGATATTGCTCGAATAACAGTTGCACAATGGCTTCACATCAGATTTCATGTGAATGAAGGAAATCTTATATAGGGCAAAAGATGCACACTGTGCAGGATTGCGGTGCAAAACATCAATGGCACACTAGTCTCCTTCAAGCCAGTAAGTCTACTATCACCACACATTGTATTTCCACTAGTTATTTGATGGAATACAATAAAAGAAAAAGTGTGGCCCATATGTAAAACTTTTGGCGCTCCAACATCAATGAATCAATGGAAATATGATTGCCTGAGTCCCTTACCAGTTGAGACATAGCTTCCAGTTAAATTCTGCATAGAATCCTGTCACAGAAAAACTTCATGCTCTGCATAACTGGCATCGTTCTATGATTTTATCGTGTGAAGACAATCAGATTGATGTCAATGCAGCAAACTTTTGCCACAGAGGGCGCCTCATGTAGAGCAGGCTTGCAGCAGAAGGACACATGCTCAAGTAGTGCATGCACAATGCCAACTGAATACACCACTCATGTGCAAGGTAGTTTGTAAATATGTAATATCAGAGCATGTCCATCAATATTCACTTGAAGACGGCCAAAATATCGTGGCAGGAAGTTGCAGACATCCATCAGTTCTCCTGAAACTTTATGGAACTACATAAGAGAAGGGTAACAGGAGGAAGGTGCCTGGAACTTACAAGGTGGCTATGTAAGTGTATTCACATTCCCACAGTGATCCACTGTAATCAGTTATTTGTATCTGTGACAATCTCACTATGTTCCAATTTAATCTCCAATGTTAACCACTGAATGGTAATACAAGTCAAGAACTTCACCCGTATACAAAAATTTCACCACTGTTAAATTCATTTACAGTGCCAGAGAAAGTAATGTGATCATGCTGGTTATTATTTATAGGGACTTAAGAAATGAAAGCAATATTTCATAGTGCGAGGCACAAAACAAGGCTGCATGAAATAATATGGAACCATGTGGCAGCTTCTAGAATGCTCTTGTGAAGCAGTACATCTACTAGGACAAAGATGTTGCATAGAAAGTTGAACAAACATCCACATTGGAAAAATGGGCAGCTATGAGAGACAGCCTAGGATCGGGCAAGAAAATACTGAACACATTTAAAATATACTATGAAACATGTTTCCATAAGCAACATGGATGTAAACAGTCTTATCACACTTTTCATCAGCAGATATAGATAAACAACTAAAAGGCAGTCAAGTAAAGAGTACATAAAAATTATGTCATCAAAGAAATGGCATGGTAAGCCTGTAAGTCAGGGCTCCACACTAGCCTCTGGGATTTCTGTAAGTTTATGCCCGTACACTACATCTCAATGAGAGCTCACCCTTTTACCACTGCCAGTTGGTAGCACTGCATCTTTTAGCTTTGTTGATCACTATTCAGACACTCTAGGGTTCCACATTTCTGCTGCCATGCATTTAGATAAACTAAATTAGCAGACAGCGAGGAAATAAAATACTCCTGGTGGACCAAAACCAGCACTGCCAGAGGTGGGTCAAAATCCGTGGAGAACACAATGGTTCTAGGATGGACATCCAAACATAACGCCACTGGTCTTTCCGGCTGGAGGTTGTGCAGAGGGTTCCCTGCTCACACAGAAAAAATACATTGGTCAGGATGCTCTACAAAAGCCTTGAAATCACGACTGTCTCAACTATGGAATTGAACACAGCAAAGACAGTGGACTTCTCCTTTGAAACCTGGAATGTTAAAGAGGCTACACACACCAGGAACTATGCAGAATATGACCAAGGAGTTATAGAAATACAAACTGAAACTTGTAGCTCTCCAAGAGATTACATGAAAGGGTAAAAGATAAGCAGTGGAAACATCCTGTATGGAGACTGTGGCAAGCACCATGAATTAGGCCCTGGCTTTCATGTACATGACTCAGGAATAAAAGTGTGAAAATGTTTACATCCACTAATGACAGTATCTCCAACATTACAATCGCTTTCTGGAACTGAAAGATCCTTGATTAATCGACCTGAACCTTCTGAGGATAAGACTGAATTCAGAAGGAGGGATTTTACACTGAACTGGACTATGCGTATAACTCATTGCCAAATTATAATATTTAAATAGCATTGAGTGACTTTATGCCAAATTGGGTCAAGAAGACATCTATAAACCAGTAATCAATAACGAAAGTCTGCAGCAAGAGAGCAGTGACAAAGCCACACATTTGATCAGATTCACAACTGACAATTATACCTACACCACGAATGGATGGTATCAACAGAAAAACATACATAAATGCACATGGATGGTACCAGATGAGCAAACCATAAATCGGATAGACCATGTATGTAACCAGAAGCAATGTGCTAACACCATCAATGATACATGAACCTATAGGGGAAGAGACCGTGACACTGATCACTTCCTGGTAATGTGTAAGATGAACATTAAATTTAAGATGATGTGTCAAATAGCTAGGCAGACTACATATTATGATAAAAGCAGATTAAAGAAGATGGAGATTAAAAGAAAATATGATACAACACTAGCAGAAAATTTAAGTAAATGCAAGGAAAAGGTAGGAAACTGTGACATCCAACACCGAAATATAAGAAAAATGAAACATTTATTAAAGACACACAGGGGAAGATCCTCACAAATGGCATTGAATTATAACAGCAATGGATACAGTACTTTGCAGAATTGCTAAACTATGATGATCCCATTGTGTCTCTTATATGTGAGGTACCACACACTGTAGACAGCAATACAGAGCCCCCCAATGAAGAAAGAAATATGACAAATACTCAATAACCTTAAAAACAGTTTAGGCTTTTGGTAATGATCAAATTGCAGGAGAGCTAACAAATTATGGAGGACCATACTGTTTAAAACAACAGTGAAACTGCTAAAGAATATTTTGGGATATAAGAGAGATTGCCTAATGACTGGAAAATGGCTGTAATCTGCTCTATGCTATGAAAGAATGACCCCTGGTATGTGATAATTATAGAGGGATTGCACTCTTTAATGTAAGCTACAAAATTCTATCTCAGTGTTTACTGAAGAGAATGGCCCCAATTGCAGCAGAAATTATTGGGGGCTATCAATGTTGTTTCAGAAGGAACAGATAAACTACAGGCCAGCCTTTTATGCTCAGACAGGTAACCAAGAAAGTTTGAAAACATAACTTTAATATTCAGGTAGTTTTTAGTTGACTTCAAAAAAGCTTATGACAGCAAGGGGCACTATGAATTGAAGGAGTTTCAGTTTCCACAAAAGTTAATACATCTAGTACAGACGTGTTTAGAAGAAATCTACTGCAGAGTAAAGATCACTACAAGAAAGTCAGGACATTTTGAAGTCAGAACTGGCCTTAGGCTAGGAGAATCTTTATCTCCAATACTTTTTAATTCAATTTTTGAAAAGATAGAGAACAACAAAAACTAAAAAAGTTGTAATAAACTGGGTAAAAACACAATAAATTGGTTTGCATACGCAAAAGCTGCTGTTTTAATAAATGGTAGCAAAGAGGCCTAGCAGTTCATGACAACTTCTTAAAGAAATAGTTCAAGGAAAGCAGGCTTACAAATTAATGAGGAGAAAACTGTGCAAATCGTCATGAGCTAGGCACTCAATGATGGTACCCCACTGAGAGATGAAGAAGTAATTTAAATGAAAAGACATTCTTAAATATTTGGGAAGCACTTTTAGCCAGCAGTACAGAGTGGAAAGTGAAATTAAGGCAAATGGAGCATATTTTGGCTTATGGGACATGATCAGTTTTGAAATCAGACTATATCAGAGTGTAATTCTCCCAGTAGCTCTGTATGGCTGAAAAGTTTGTATTAAAGAAATCTGATGAAAAAAAAAATAGATGAACCAAAACTGCTGGCCTTTGAGAGACAGATATTAAGGAAAACGTTTGGCCTCAAGAGGGACATCCTGTCACAGGAATGGAGGATGTATAAATACCAGAATTGGCAGATCTACACTCACAAGCTGATATTGTACAAAGGTCAAAGAAAAGAAGATTGATGTGGACAAAACACCTAGTTCAGATGGAAGACGGAAGACTACAATGAATAGCATTCTAAGAATCCCTAGAGTGCAGAAGAGGCCAAGGAAGGCCACAGGCAAGAATGAATGATATCAACAGGGATATGGAAGTGATTGGCTTGAAAAAAGGAGAATGGACCACAAAAGCCGGGAACAGACATGATTGATGAAGGAATGTAGAGAATGCATCTAATCTCCTAGGTCAAAGCAACAACCAATGGGGAGATATCAGTGTCTAGCAACCGCAAAACATCTTGAAAGTCCAATGGCTTTGTTCAGCATTGCAACCCAGAGCTTATAATCTGTAACTGAAAAGTGTTCAAGTAGTGCAGTTTCAGGCTGTGTCTATCTTAAGCCTGTGTGAAAATACAAACAGCAAGAAATATGGCATATTTTAACAAGATGGATTGAACTTGATGACACCAAGCTCACTCTGGTATGATTTTTGGCTGAATTACATCACTCAAGACTGTTTCAGATAGCAAGATATCACTATAGTGTCATTGTTGATTGCTCTGGTTTCTGGAAAAATGTTCAGGAAGAACTGTCAATCCACTAATAGTAAAAAAATTAAAATAAACAAGTCCTATCAGAGTAATTTTAGGGGTAAACAGCCCTCAAGCAAATATTTTGAATGTTGTATGCTAAAAGGCAGTGCATCTCAAGTGTATTTTTGCACTGACAACACGTGGGCAACATGGGTCAAGTAAGCTGACCTTGATGACGGCACAGTAGCTGTTAGTAAGTGTTTGCATATGTACACTAGCATGCAGAACTTAAGGATGAAAGTAACTTATACATGATGTGTCACTGCCAAGTAACATAGCTCATTGAAATTTGGACCATTCACTCAAAGAAATGCTACAGTACAGTACAGAAGGTAACTGGAAGAAATATACTGTGGCATGAACAGAAATGGCACTTTTATTCAAAGACAGCAATTACAATGAAGGCACCATAATTCACACTGGTCCACTGAAATTTACAAAAGACAGAAGATTGTTCTTAATAACGTGTGTAGATACCATGGATGGTAATACATGCACTGAAACGTGCTCCCATGCCTGCCACTAGGTTCATAAGTAGTTCTTGTGGTAGTGTGTTTGAGAACTGCTGGAAGATCATTGGTGCATGTGGGTGTGATGAAATACCTCTCCCAATGCATTCCACACATGCTCAATGGTATTTACGTACAATGGAACAGGTAGGCCAGTCCATTCGCCGAATATCCTCTCATTCCAGCCAAGAGCTCCTCAACCTGTGCAGTTCAATACGGTTGTGCATTGTCATATATAAAAATTAAGTCAGGGCCAAATTACATGCCTGAAAAGTTGTATATGGGGAAGGAGTATAGTGTCACAATAACATTGACCCATGAGTAAAATGTGTTCAAAACCATGAGGTCAGTACACCCATGCAACATTATTCCTCCCCACACAATAGCACATGGGCCACCAACTTGATCATGTTCGACACTGCTGGACATACTCTCTTATGGCGAGAGGAAGGAATGTGTAATTCACCCATGAACATTGTTGAACATGATAGTGATTGACACAAATTACATGACATCCCACAGTCTGGCTGGTGGAGCACCTGGGGGTAGAAACATGGTAGGATGACAATCGTGCATTCCATTCCTTGGTGACCAAGAAACTCTTAACTGTATAACCCTAGATCATAAATTCAGAGCACAAAATGGAGTAAGAGTACACAAAATTAGCTAACACTCTGTCTACAAATCAAGACAGTGAGAGATACTTTTCAGAGCAAAACATGCTCAAATTAAGCTTCTCTTCAGCATATCATTATGTCCTTTATCCATCATGATGGCCAGAGGTTTTAAACATAGTACTTTCTTTAGTGGTTGTACAATAATTTCTAATTCTGACACATAGGTCATGCTTTGCATGTTTGGAATTGCTTAACAAGATTTGTCTCTCCTCACACTCCCAATAGGTGAGACCCTCTCATCCTGGAATCCATGCACTTCTTTTCTGAACTTCCACAATCTATCCCTCTAACTGCACCAAGCAAGGATCTGTTGTTGTTGTTGTGGTTTTCCATGCTACTCTATCCTGTGCAAGCTTCTTCATCTCCTGGTACCTACTGCAACCTACATCCTTTTGAATCTGCTTAGTGTAAAAATGGTTCAAATGGCTCTGAGCACTATGGGACTCAACTGCTGTGGTCATAAGTCCCCTAGAACTTAGAACTACTTAAACCTAACTAACCTAAGGACAGCACACAACACCCAGCCATCACGAGGCAGAGAAAATCCCTGACCCCGCCGGGAATCGAACCCGGGAACCCGGGCGTGGGAAGCGAGAACGCTACCGCACGACCACAAGATGCGGGCTTCTGTTTAGTGTATTCATCTCTTGGTCTCCCTCTATGATTTTTACCCTCCACGCTGCCCTCCAATACTAAATTGGTGATCCCTTGATGCCTCAGAATATGTCCTACCAACCGATCCCTTCTTCTGATCAAGTTGTGCCACAAACTTCTCTTCTCCCCAATCCTATTCAATACCTGCTCATTAGTTATGTGATCTACCCATCTAATCTTCAGCATTCTTCTGTAGCACCACATTTCAAAAGCTTCTATTCTCTTCTTGTCCAAACTATTTATCGTCCATGTTTCACTTCCATAAATGGCTACACTCCATACAAACACTTTCAGAAATGACTTCCTGACACTTAAATCTATACTTGATGTTAACAAATTTCTCTTCTTCAGGAACGATTTCCTTGCCATTGCCAGTCTACATTTTATATCCGCTCTACTTCGACCATAATCAGCTATTTTGCTCCCCAAATAGCAAAACTCCTTTACTACTTTAAGTGTCTCATTTCCTAATCTAATTCCCTCAGCATCATTCAACTTAATTTGACTACATTCCATTATCCTCGTTTTGCTTTTGTTGATGTTCATCTTATATCCTCCTTTCAAGACACTATCCATTCCGTTCAACTGCTTTTCCAAGTCCTTTGCTGTCTCTGACAGAATTACAATGTCATCAGTGAACCTCAAAGTTTTTATTTCTTCTCCATGGATTTTAATACCTACTCCAAATTTTTCTTTTGTTTACTTCACTGCTTGCTCAGTATACAGATTGAATAACATTGGGGAGAGGCTACAACCCTGTCTCACTCCCTTCCCAACCACTGCTTCCCTTTCATGCCCCTCGACTCTTATAACTGCCATCTGGTTTCTGTACAAGTTGTAAATAGCCTTTCGCTCCCTGTATTTTACCCCTGACACCTTTAGAATTTGAAAGAGAGTATTCCACCCAACATTGTCAAAACCTTTCTCTAAGTCTAAAAATGCTAGTAACATAGGTTTGCCTTTCCTTAATCTAGCTTCTAAGATAAGTCGTAGGGTCAGTATTGCCTCACGTGTTCCAATATTTCTACGGAATCCAAACTGATCTTCCCTGAGGTCAGCTTCTACTAGTTTTTCCATTCGTCCGTAATGAATTCGCGTTAGTATTATGCAGCTGTGGCTCATTAAACTGATTGTTCAGTAATTTTCACATCTGTCAACACCTGCTTTCTTTGGGATTGGAATTATTATATTCTTCTTGAAGTCTGAGGGTATTTTGCCTGTCTCATACATCTTGCTCAGCAGATGGTAGAGTTTTGTCAGGGCTGGCTCTCCCAAGGCTGTCAGTAGTTCTAATGGAATGTTGTCTACTTGTTTCAACTCAGGTCTTTCAGTGCTTTGTCAAACTCTTCACGCAGTATTATATCTCCCATTTCACCTTCATCTACATCCTTTTCCATTTCCATAATGTTGTCCTCAAGTACATTGCCCTTGTATAGACCCTCTATATACTCCTTCCACCTTTCTGCTTTCCCTTCTTTGCTTAGAACTGGGTTTCCATCTGAGCTCTTGATATTCATACAAGTCGTTCTCTTTTCTCCAAAGGTCTCTTTAATTTTCCTGTAGGCAGTATCTATTTTACCCCTAGTGAGATAAGCCTCTACATCCTTACATTTGTCCTAAAGCCACCCTGCTTAGCCATTTTGCACTTCCTGTCGATCTCATTTTTGAGACGTTTATATTCCTTTTTGCCTGCTTCATTTACTGCATTTTTATATTTTCTCCTTTCGTCAATTAGATTCAATATTTCTTGTTACCCAAGGAGTTCTACTAGCCCTCGTTTTTTTACCTCCTTGATCCTCTGCTGCCTTCACTACTTCATCCCTCAGAGCTACCCATTCTTCTTCTACTGTATTTCTTTCCCCCATTCCTGTCAATTGTTCCCTTATGCTCTCCCTGAAACTCTGTACAACCTCTGGTTTAGTCAGTTTATCCAGGTCCCATCTCCTTAAATTCCCACCTTTTTGCGGTTTCTTCAGTTTTAATCTACAGTTCATAACCAATAGATTGTGGTCAGAGTCCACATCTGCCCCTGGAAATGTCTTACAATATAAAATCTGGTTCCTAAATCTCTGTCTTACCATTATATAATCTATCTGGAACCTGTCAATATCTCCAGGCTTCTTCCATGTATACAGCCTTCTTTTATGATTCTTGAACCAAGTGTTAGCTATGATTAAGTTGTGCTCTGTGCAAAATTCTACCAGGCAGCTTCCTCTTTCATTTCTTAGCCCCAATCCATATTCACCTACTACGTTTCCTTCTCTCCCTTTTCCTACTACTGAATTCCAGTCACCCATGACTATTAAATTTTCGTCTCCCTTCACTATATGAATAATTTCTTTAATTTCATCATAAATTTCTTCAATTTCTTCGTCATCTGCAGAGCTAGTTGGAATATAAACTTGTACTACTGTAGTAGGCGTGGGCTTTGTGTGTATCTTGGCCACAATAATGCATTCACTATGTTGTTTGTAGTAGCTTAACCACACTCCTTTTTTTTATTCATTATTGAACCCACTTCTGCATTACCCCTATTTGATTTTGTATTCGCCTTACCAAAAGTCTTGTTCCTCCTGCCACCGAACTTCACTAATTCCCACTATATCTAACTTTAACCTATCCATTTCCCTTTTTAAATTTTCTAACCTACTTGCCCGATTAAGGGATCTGACATTCCACGCTCCGATCCGTAGAATGCCAGTTTTCTTTCTTCTGATAGGGAAGTCCTCTTGAGTAGTTCCTGCCCAGAGATCCAAATGGGGGACTATTTTACCTCCGGAATATTTTACCCAAGAGGACGCCATCATCATTAAACCATACAGTAAAGCTGCAAGCCCTCGGGAAAAATTACGGCTGTAGTTTCCCCTTGCTTTCAGCCGTTTGCAGTACCAGCACAGCAAGGCCGTTTGGTTAGTGTTACAAGGCCAGATCAGTCAATCATCCAGACTGTTGCCCCTGCAAGTCCTGAAAATGCTGCTGCCCTCTTCAGGAACCACGCGTTTGTCTGGCTTCTCAACAGATACCCCTCCATTGTGGTTGCACCTATGGTACGGCCATCTGTATCGCTGAGGCACGCAAGCCTCCCCACCAACGGCAAGGTCCATGGTTCACAGGGAGGTGCGGCAAGGAACTATTAGTTCCAAAAATTAGGATTGTGAATGTTCTTTGTATGTTTTTATTGGTAGTACTGACATTTTCATTTTGAAGATAACTACCAGTCAACAACTGCGTCTCATAATTTTATAACCTGATGTGATGTGCGTTCAAAACTTAACATGATGTACTCAATATAAATTGTTAAGCCCTTTGTTTAGTCAGTGTGCAATGCATGGTGTTGGCTGCGCTCTTGATTAATACAATTTCTCTTCTTTATGTAATGTTTTATTTTTGACACTTAATAATTGTAAAACTGATGTGCAATAGCAACTAACATAAAGCTGATAACAACATACTTGCCAGCAGTAATAAGTGTCGTTATAACAACACACTTTTTTACTACATCTTCAACTGTTAGGTAAAATGTGTCTTCATTTGCTTCATAATTGCTACATTGCTTGATCTCTTCAGGAATACTGTCACTGCAACAAAGCAATCACATACTAAATAATACACAAATTTACTTTCATACTAAATGCAGCATACTGTATTCTCTTGGAAACATGGCTACATAAAAAAAAATCATAAAAATTCAACTTCCTTGAAAAATGAATGAATGAAATCAACAAACTACACTTTTATGAAAACAGTCATTTTATGAACAAAACTGCACTTTTTATTCATCTGCACTGCTGAATATTCTCATTCTATTCAAAGCTTGTAAAAAAAGATATCTGTTTATAAGCCTCTCCATTTGTTGTAGCAAATCTGTTGTTGTTATCATAATTCTTTCATGCCTAGAATACAGATGGCTGAGGAAAGTTCTTAGGTTTCAAAATATAAACATGTTGAGTGGTGGTAAGGATTATCCATTTCTGCTCATCTCATGTTTTATAGGTGACTTTAATGTCTGCCCTAGAGGGTAAACATTAATAAAACTGACAAACTGCAGGGACAGATTCCTGACTACAAATGGAGGAAATAAGGTCCTATGAACATGTATCCTGAAATGGATGGTATGCATGCAATAACAAATTGTCCCAGAAAACAATACTGAGCTGCATCACACCTATGTCACAACATATGTTCAGAGTGGCCTCCAATGGATGCAATGTATGTGTTCACATATCACATCATGGATTGCCGCACTCTTTTGCACATTCTGACCTCTTTCTGTACAGCATCACAGATGTCGTGAACCTACTGTTGGAGGGTCTGCACATCAGGAACTGGTTCAGCAACACTATGCTTTTCAGATGCACCCAGAGGTAAAAATTCAGGGGGTTTAAGTCCAGTGATCTCTGTGTCCTATCCAATGTCTGGGAAAGATGTTGCTGAGGTGTCAGCGGACTGTAACGCAAAAGTGGGATGGTATTTCTCCATCATGCAGAAACCACATAACCTGTAATATTGCCAAAGACACATCGCAAGCAGCCCAGGCATACTATTCTGCAAGAAGTACAGGTATATTCCACTGTAGACGCATGTGGAATAATAACTGCTCCACCTATATGGTTGCCAAGAATCACCGACCACACACACATGCTGAACTGATGCTGATGAGACACCTCAACCATTCCCCAAGGATTGTCTGTAGTCCACAAATAATGATTATTTATTTATTTCACCTGGCAAGATTAGGGCCATCAGGCCCTCTCTTACATCTAACCAGGCATTTTACTTATTTTACATTCATATGTTTTAGTAGGCATGTTAAACTACATCTAGTACAAAAAGTGAAATAAACAATTACAAAGCCACACTTGGAAAAATACATACATATAGAGTTTATATTCGTAGATGATAAGTACTGTTATAATTAGACATTATGAAAGAGACAGATTTTAGATAGGAGTTCTAGCAGCAGGGAGTATGAGGGAGACTGACGGTGAATGGAGGAGAAGAATAGACACATGATGTAACATAATTCAGGAAATATAAAGGAAAATAAGATTGCGTGGTTAATAAAGATAGATGAAGAGGAAGAAGAGAAAGGAGCAAGATAAGAGACACTAGCTTTGCTATTTGACAGAGGAGAGGATTGGCCTTGTACATAAATTTTGTGGAAAACGTTATTAGGATAATAGTAGGAAATGCTTCAACTTCTTCTTAAAAACAGCAGAGGATTAAATTTTGCGCAAGGTAAGGGGCAGTTTGTTTCAGAGACAGACAGCAGAAACTGAGAAGGAGTTTGCAAAAGTTTTTGTTTTGTGAGTGGGCACAGTTAGGATACCAAATAAGAGTGACCTCGTATGTCGATTATGACAGCATGAAAGGTGTTTAATCTCTGAAGCAAGATATTGGGGTGCTTCCGTGATGAGGAGTCGGTGAAGTAGACATAGTGTGGTAGTCACGCAATTTGTCTGGCCGCAGCCACCCTAGCTGGGAGTATGAAGCACTCACATGATCATATCGGCGAATGTTGCAGGTGTAACGCACACAGGCATTCATAGTTAGTTCTAGCCGTCGGTTGTTTTCACTGCTCATGCCTTGTTGAATTACATCACAATAGTGGAGGTTCGGTAGAACGAGTGCTTGCATGAGCTGGCATTTCAAGTCCTGTGGAAATACGTTCCGAAACTTTTTGAGGGCATAGAGACAAGCGGACGTCTTCCGGCACACTGTGACTGTATTCTCCGCCCAGTTGAGATGCTCATCGAGAGTTACACCCAAGTTCTTAACTGTTTTCTGATATGGTATTGGAATACCGTTGAGCAGAATAGGAGGATAGGAGGCAGCCGTTCGCGGAAATCTGAACTTATTAATTTCTGATGCACTATTAAGATTACTTGTGTCTTTTTTGCATTTAGTTGAAGCCGCAGGTTTTTTGCCCATGTCACTACTGAAGACAGATCATCATTCATCTGAGTGACTGCAGTGTTTATATCTTCAGGTCTGACACTTAGGTAGAACTGGAGGTCGTCTGCATAGAAATTATATTTACAGGAGGACAGAACTGATTAAATATCATTGACACATAAAGAAAACATAAGTGGTCCTAACACTGATCCTTGTGGCACTCCCGAGGAGTTTCCAGGAAGATTTTTCATTTACGCAGACAACACATTACTATGTGTCTTTTAAGTAGCTTTCAAACCATCTCATTGCACTGTCTGAGAAATTAAGCTGTTGCATTTTTCTGAGCAATATGTCAAAGCTAACAGTATCAAAAGCTTTGCTGAAATCTAGTAGCATCAATATTGTTGCCTTTCAGCTGTCAATGGCATATTTCAGGTCATCAGTTACGTTAATTAGAGCAGTGTTTGTGCTGTGATGTTTACGGAAACCAGACTGAAATTTGTCATATAGGCTGAATTCATGCAGGTGTTCAGTGATTTGATCATGAACAATATATTCAAGTGCTTTGAAAACAGCAGGCAGTATACTAATTGGTCGGTAATCACTAGGCAGCTGCGGGTTTTCGATCTTAGGGATGAGTCGAATTATGCTTCTTTTCCATGAAGTGGGGTATATTCCGTTCACGAGGGAAAAATTAAATGTCAGTTAAGACAGGTACTAAGATATTGGCAACATTCTTAATCATGGTTATACTGATACTGTCATTGTCTATCGTGTCAGAGGAGATTCTCATTATTGCTTTCCTTGCCGTATTTATTGTTACATGTTTCAGGTGGAAGGTATCATTGTTAGTTATCCAGTTAGGGGATTGTTGTGGACGGTAATTATCAGCCGTGAGGGTATTCAGAGCTGCAGAGTAGAATTCATTTAATTCGTTAGCTGAGACATGAAAAGCTGTTTCCGATTTTGCCTTTCCGACCCCCAAGCTACATATATTCTTCCATAGAGTCGTTGGTGTCAGATCACTGCATACAAGGGAGCGAGTGTGCCTGATTTTAGCATTGCGAATGCATTGTTTCACTCTGTTCCATAGTTTTCTATATTCTTCGAAATGCTCGGGTTTCGGATCTGCCTTGAAATGCCTGTGGGCAGCATCCCTATTATTCATCATTTGACGTAATTCAGCTGTCAGCCATGGAGCAGGAGATTTTCTTACACGGATTGTGCGTACAGGTGCATGTTTGTCATAGAGGGCAGTGAGTTTATCACCAAGGTCATTAATTTTGCCATCAATTGTAGGTTCTCTGATTATTTGATTCCATGAGATTTCTGAGCAGTTGGCTGTTAGAGCGTTAAGGTAAAAGGTCAATATGTTTCATGTTCCTACAAATTGTGTAACGTGATTTGATCCTTGGGGGCTGCACAGAGTAGGCCAGGAATATTACATCATGTGCTGAGAGGCCTGGGGCCGAAGTTTGAACACCATCTCTTACTTTGTCAGTCTGTTTCGTGGCGATTACATCTATAAGAGTATGACTGTGCGCCGTATGGTGTGTCGGTTGTAATGGAAGAATGTTCATGCTATTGCAACTAAACAGTCTTCTTAGATTTAATGCGGAGGGAGTGTCTCATAGCAGGTCTATGTTCAAGTCACTCATTATGAGGACATGTTCATATTGACACTGAAGTGAATGTAATTAGGACTGAAAGGAACTCATTGAGCTTAATTTTTGGCGGCTTGTACATGACACCAGTCAAGAACTTCCAATTTTGTATATTTATTTCAGTGAGCATGAATTCAGCCTCTTTTTCTTCAGCAGGGTTTGAAGTACATAAGACTTTCACTTTGAGACCTGTTCATATATATGCGCTGACCCCGTCGCCTCGGTTTTTTGATCTGTCTGCCCTAAGAAATGTGTACCCTGAGAGATGAATAGATGCAGAGGATATGCGTGGTTTTAACCACGGTTCGGAAAAGAGGATTACGTGGCAGTGTAGTTGGTTGAAGAGGAGGCTAAGTTCTTCATAATGTGCACGTAAAGACTGCCTGTTGCAGTGCGCTACTAAAAGCTCTGACACGTTCCGCTGGGCAGCCTGGAGTAGGGTGGCAGACTGGTTTGTCCCTTTGTTAGGCACTACCTGCTGCGAGGGGCACTGGCCGCTGGTTCCGCGAAGTGACATAACACAGGGGTGCCGAGATTTTGCGCGCCCTGTTTGTGACTCCGTGTGTGCTGAAAGAAAGGCGATTGCAAGAGATTTCCTGAGATTGCAGGGGTACAGAAAATGGAGTAGTGGTATTCGGTGCAACGAGAATATGACCAAAACAGTGACGGCTGTGTGTCACTGTGTATCCTCTGTCATAAGAGGTGAAATGTAATTACTGTATTTGAAACAGCTTAGGGTGGAAATAAGGAAAAGGGGAGTGATTTAAAAGACCGATGCTGCCAGCAGAGAGAAGTAAGCTTAATAACTAATAGATTATCGTAGGAAGCTAGAATTAAATTGAAATTTACTAAAGTGATACTGATAGTGATTATTGTAGGAAGCTACAATTAGCCTGAAATTTACCAAAATGATACTGATAGTGATTTTTATTATGAACAATTTAAACCGAAGAGATGGGTGATTAATGAAATAAGGGAGAGACTAATAATTGCAATCGTACTATTACAGAATGGAAGAGAATAAACTGAGAAAATAAAAATAGTATTAGCAGTAACTAAAATTAAGCAAATGTTAGAGATACAGGTACAAAAAATAACACAAAGTTAATACAAATACAAAAAAAAAATTAGTTAAAGGTACAAATATGGTGATAATTAAAAAGTTAATACAATTACAAGACAGTATATCTGAGTGCAGGGATGTTACAATTTGCAAATGGTGTTAAGTTTGCACTTTTGGCTCGAGTAGCTTCACTTAATACTATTCAGTTCTGTCATGTTTGTGACTGTCTTCTTTCCAGCTGCTGTCTTAATGATTACTCTGCCATCCTGAGTCCACACATTCTGAAGACCGAAATGGGATATAGCACTGTTTAAAATCTTTAGCCGTTCGTGTGTCAGATCTTCCTTTATTGTAAGCCCTGTCCTTACTAAACTCTTCTTCTGGGTAATCTTTGCCCTTTTTCAGTATGAGACAAATTGAACTATTATTGGACGAGGTTTGGTAGCACCTGGTAGTTTTCGTCCCACCCGATGGCTCCTGTCAATTTCTTCCTTAGTCACTTCAACGCCTAATTTTTCACATGCAGCCTATGTAAGCAGTTTGTCCGTGTCTTCTTCCTTATTTTCTGCTACTCCAAACAGTCGTAGACTATTTCACCTTTGGTACTGTTCTAGCTCATCTGTTGCGGCAGATAGTTTTACTTCCAACTCTCGAGCCTTTTGCTCGTATTCAGACACAGACTTTTTTAATGTCTGTAATTTCAGCAGTATTGGCCTCAACAGTTTCACGCATTTTCGCCAATACTGCTGCTGTTACTGTATCTGATATAGTGGCTGCTATCAGATCGAGATTGTCTTTATCGCGGAGCACAGCGTTTACACCTCAGAGCAGACCAGCTCCGCTATACCGGGAGTTGTGGCCACACCTTCCACCAAGAGCAGGCCCGCCGCTGCACCTGCTGCTTCCCCGCTGCTGGATGCACTGCTGTTGACTCTCCTGTTTATCATTTTCTCCACCATAGATATTGGTAGAACACAGAAAAAAATAGCACTACTGCACAGAACACTTGTTACACAATTTCCACTGGTACTAGACAACACCACATGCGAGAGCACCTTCGAATTCAACTAAATTTCGCGAGCCAAACTTAACATGTGTTACACTGCAGCCGCCATCTTACCCTTATACCCTTATGCAGTTTGATGGTGCCAGTTCTGGTAAAGGTTGCTTCGTCAGTAAAGAGGGCTGATGACAGAAAACCCATAACTGAAATGATCTGGTGCAAAATCCACTGACAAACTCCGCCCATAGAGGGAAATCTGCTGTTGATAATCCTTGCACTCATTGCAGATGATAGAAGTAGAAGCATTTGTCATGCAGGATACACATAATCATACTTTGGATTACACCACATTGGAGGGCCAAATGCCTTGAGCTTGTACTAGGGTTTGTCTCAATGTCCTGTAGAACCCAATTCTCCAAATCTGGTGTATGCACAGCCCACCACCTCCCTGCATGTTCATCTGTCTGAAAGGACCCATGCTCACACAAACACCCAAAAAGTGCTTGAAATGTTGTATGATAATGATGGCATCTGTGAGAGTACTTGTTTTGGTATAGCCATGCTGCCTCTTGACCATATCCATCTGCTTGGCCATACATAAAACACCATCGCGACTTGTTCCTTACGAGAATACCAGACCAATCTGCTGTTTACAGTACACTACATCTAGCATTTACAGTACACTACATCTACCACACAGCCTGCAACACACAAGGAATGCACAGCACATGGCCAGCGGAACTTTCATTTGTCAGTGCCATCTATCAAGGCAACAATGCATTTCCGGACATATATTCATAGGACCTTTTTTCTTGGTTAGCTTACTGTCATTCATTCTGTAAATCTGACAACAAACCTATTAACTGCTGTTTCTATCACCTCTTCATCCAGTTGTTATCTTTCTTTTGTGGTCCTAATATTTTTCTGGGATCTTCATTTCCTCCTTTCCCAGTCCTTTTTCACCTCTTTTATTCAGCGCATACAGATCCAAATAGTTCTTCTGGTTTAATTACTGTTGCATAGCATCTAATTTTTGCCTCCAATGATACTGATTGAACTTTTATTTTTCTTTAATATCTTTGCACTTGAAGTACTATCTAACTCACCTGATTGCATCCATTCTTCCAAATACTTAAACCTATAAACTTTTTTGATGTTTCCCTATTGTTCTGTCTGAAATTTATATCTACTTCGTTTAGTTATTTTCATCATATTTTCATTTTCTCATCTCAGTGAATGTGCTCCAGTTTCTCTTCTTTTTGTGGGAGTTCCAATTTTTCCAAATTGTTAGTCTACACTCTAATGCTTCATACTTGCATTGTTCCATCATTTACAGTTTCTTCCTCTTGGTGGATGTTCCATTCCTTTCACCATTTACATCAATGTTTCTCTAATCTCATACCAATTTCCCATCTTCTTTGTGAGAAACTTTTCAATGGGTTCGTTCCTCTTGTCTGAAAAAAAAAATTGGTATCCGTTCTACGTACATTTTTAATTTTGGGGTGGAGTCTTTTAGGTTGAAATATGGCTTTGATTTCTGTTGAAAAGTGGTGCTCTTCTGACCCATATGCTCACAATTTGTCTATGGTTTTGTCTGGTAACTGCCACATGATCCAGATGATATGACAGTAAATGTGCATTAGAAGAAAACAATTTCTTCTTTCTCTACTCTAATTTTCTGAAAAATGTTGACATTAGTTTTAAGTCAAATTGTCTCCAGAAATTGATGAGCCTGTCTCTGTTCTTTTTGGGGCATTTGCATGTGGGAAAAATTTCCTACCATTTCCTCTTATTTTTATTCTCTGCCACTCTGTGTGTTGAAGTCTCCTATGAGTAGTTTTATGTAGAGCTTTCATATTTTTGACATCTCCTTTCCAGTGTTTCCCAGAATTATTTGACTTTTTATAGATTTGTAATTTTTGCTAGGTGCATGTGCATTTATGATGGTACGCCATTTTTTGCTGATCAAAACAAGAGAAGTGATAATCACTTTGATAGGAATGTAAAATTTGTTATGAATTCACTTAGATTCCATTTGAACATGAAAGCTGTCCAGAGCATAACATATTTTTGTTTGGTCTTTATGGTTGGTTTCCCATTATAAAACCTGTAGCTTTACTTTTCAAATGCATTACTATCTCCATATCTGGTTTCCTAATGTACTTGTATCAATTGTTTAGTATCCCAATTTTTAGTTAAGAGCAGGGCTTTAGTCAAGGAGTTCTGGAAGCTCTCCAGAATCTGGTGGTCTAATTGCATAATAGTTTCCAGTGATGAAGGATTGTTTATCTCCTGGAGTATTTTTCAGTTCATTATGTATTGGTTGAAAGTAAATCAGGAAGAGATGGTGGCTGTTCTTTATGTTACGTAGAAAACCAAAACAAAAATAATCTGAAAAAACACAAATGCAACCCTTGAAACTTAATAAAATAAAATACTTACCCAGTCCAACTATCAGCATAGATACGGAAGATACTGTTTTTTGGCATGTGTTTCAAAAGTCGTTTAGTCAGAACATCAGCAGCTGAATTCGATGGAGTGCATGCCAAAATATGAGCATCAGGCCAATGTTTCCATAGCTGCAACATTAAACATGAACTAATTGGTAACCTAATACCCCATAAATAAGACTATAAGCACAGGTATAAGAAGCACCGTTTTGACTCTTTCTGGTTAGTCAGTAAGGTCATCACACTGCGACAAGGGGTAACATTGTGTTATGATCAGAACTTCATTGTGTGTTAGATCTTATGCTGAATGAGGTACTACTTCACATGACAACAAACCACTTATAACATGACCTTAGTTAAAGTGCTCCTTTTTACCAAGTTTTCTTCATACATAGGCAACAGTTAAATTTACCATCTCAATCTGATATCCCCCTCACAACCTCTATCTCAAACATGCATTTATTTCTTTTATCTTTGGATTCGCACTTGGTACAATTACAACATGAAGATGCAAGGACAGTGAGAAATGAAAGAAAAGTTGCACATTCTATACCTATAAAAACAGCTATCGTATAACAATAGTAACTGGATAACAGACTGATAAACTACTATTTACTCCAGAATTTTATTTATTTATTATGGTGTTTCAACTGCAAGATAAAATAAGTTTAAACAGTGAAACTTTTGGGGAGTATTTTAACAACTGTCCTATTCATTTTCATAAGGTGCAGCAAGCAATTACCGTACCATTGAGCTTGCTGCCCATACTTGAAGTAACTGTGAGTTACTGGTGATGTCAAACTATTATTGTAACTGAATTCACTTGACACTTGCCATGTCACACTATTATTGTGCCTGAGTTCACTCATGACATATGCTAAATACTTTTTGGCAATATTATGTAAGTGGATGAATAAAAATATCAACTCATAAAGCAGCAGCAGAACACACACACAAAAGAAGGTCATTTTTAGACAAGCTTTCAGAGCCAGTGGCTCCTTCTTCAGGCAGAAGGGTTGATGGGGAAGGAAGAGCAGTGAAAGAAATGGACTGGAGAAGTCTAGGAAAAGGGGTAGATTTCAGGAAAGTCACCCAGAACTGCAGGTCAGGGGCGACTTACCGGATGGTAAGTCTCCCGTCCAGTAAGTCTCCCCAGACACACAGTTCTGGGTGTCTTTCCCAAAATCAACACCTTTTCCTAGGCCTCTCCAGCCCTTTTCCTTCGCCCCTGAAGAAGGAGCCACTGGCTCTGAAAGCTTGTCTAGTTATAACCATCTTTTATGTGTGTGACTTTTTTTATCTATCCAATTAAATTATATTGCCAAACACTTTGATGTACAATAGTCCCACAGAACAAGCATTCCTTCAGAATATTAATTTTTGTACTGTTGAAGAAAATGTAGGTGATCTGTTATCAAGGTTTATACCATCTTACGTACAGAGTGGGGCAGGGGGGGGGGGGGGGGGGCAGTCGGCATGTTATACCTCAAGAAGACTAATATGACAGATGAGTGACGAGTGTAGATGCAATGAAGAAAGGGTGTCCTTTCTTCACAATGGGTCAGAAAAGGTTCTCCATGACGGAAAAAAGCTTGCCAGGTCAGGTCAAATATCAAAGCCATGCTGATAGTTTTCATTGACTTTGAAGGATTAGTTCATCATGAATTCATGCCACAGGGATAAACATTTAATCAATGGTACTATCGGAATGTGTTGCAACACCTGTGAAAAAATGTGAGAAGGAAACGAGTTGGAATGTGGTGAGACAATTCATGGCTCTTGCATCATGGTAATGCACCTGCACATTTCAAAGACAAACAGCCTAGCAAAGTTGCAGCCTCCAAGCACTGCCAGAGTTTAATCATGAAGCAAGTCACACAACGGTATTGCGGCTAGTCTTCCCTCTTATCTACCTTTACTTTTCACTTGGTCTTTATGGCTGGAATGAAGCTGGTGAAATGTTTACCAATGTACCATCTTTGACCTGCTCTCTCTGACATCTCTACTTTCATCCTTGTCTACACCTGTGCTTACTACAGGTGGGTCTCTCTCATCCTGGGGTGTGAGTGACCTTCCCTTCCTTTTTAACCTCTCTCTCCTACCCAAAAAAGAAACTACCAGTTTTGAAAGTTAGGTCATGCATCACTTTACTTTTTATATGTATATTGGCAGTAGTACACATTTCAAACGGTTCAAATGGCTCTAAGCACTATGGGACTTAACATCTCAGGTCATCAGGCCCCTGGACTTACAACTACTTAAACCTAACTAACCTAACGACATCACACACACTCATGCCTGAGACAGGACTCGAACCTGTGACCGTAGCAGCAATGCGGTTCTGGACTGAAGCACCTAGAACTGCTCAGCCACAGCGGCTGGTTACACATTTCACTCACTGAAAGTAAGTACCGGCAAGCAGTTCAGTCTCAAATTTATTAACTATGATATGTGACTGATTATATTTTTCTCACTTATACATCAGATTTCTGTTTAGTTTTTGCTGTATATGACCTATTATGAGGTCTGTTCAAAAAATTCCAGAACTTTGTCCACAACATTTTTCTACGCTTACCTTTTCCTTATTTGGCATGGTCTCCTTCAAAATACTCTCCTCCACAAATGATACACTGCTGCCAATGTCATTTCCACCTCTGGAAGCAGTCTTGGTATGCCTCATGCTCAATTGCGTGTAGCCCTGTCTGCAAATTTTCTTTTATCTCATCTATTGTTGCAAAACTTCGTCCTTTCAATGAGGTTTTCAATTTTTGAAATTAAAAAAAATCTGCTGCAAGAGCAAGGTCTGGAGAGTACGGAGGATGAGGCAGAACAGTGATTTTGTTTTTTGTGCAATAGTCATGCAACAACAAGGATGAATGTGCAGGTGCATTACCATGATGCAAGAGCCATGAATTGTCTCGCCACATTCCAATTCGTTTCCTTCTCACATTTTTTCGCAGGTGTTGCAACACATTCCGATAGTACCATTGATTAAATGTTTATCCCTGTGGCATGAATTCATGACGAACTAATCCTTCAAAGTCAATGAAAACTATCAGCATGGCTTTGATATTTGACCTGACCTGGCAAGCTTTTTTCGGTCATGGAGAACCTTTTCTGACCCATTGTGAAGATTGAACCTTGGTCTCAACATCATAAACAAAGTTCCACATCTCTTCATCAGTTCTGATTATCTTAAGTAACATCTCGCACTCACTTGCATGATCCAAAAGCTCTTCACATATTGTGAGGCACAGTCTTTGGGTTAAGCACTCATCACCGTATGCTTCCTGCATTTCATACAAAACTTAATGCAGATGCATTGCTCCTTGAACTCTTGCTCCTTTATCTCTTCCATCTTGAAATTCGCAAAATCTGACAGCACTGAACAATAACTAACAGACATACAACAATGAAACTTATACATCAAATACAGGCATGTGCACGGATGCTGACCACATTTTTCTCCAACACACCATCAGTGCGAAATTATGAATCATCCAGAATTTTCTGAACAGTTCTCATACATCATAACATTTCTGTTATATTACATAATACCTTTTCATGTCATCAGTGAGGAATAAGTAACACAATCAAATGCCTTGGAGAGGTCAATTTAAAAAGTAAAAAGCATAATTTTTCTTGTTGGTATCATAACATGAGCTATAGAACATAGTACCACTATTTTGATAAACTACTCATATTTGTGCACTAATACCTGACCTTTCAGTGGTTCACTGAGTTAAGACATGGGAGAAAGAGTTAAGACATAAGACATGGGAGAAAGAGTTGACACAGGAGAAATTCATTTAAGATGAAATTTGTTCAGATTCATTTCTTCTGAGAATAACTGAAGAAAATTACTCCTGTTGTGCTTGAAAGCAGATCCAGAGCTGCACACCAAGAAAAAATTTGTTGACTGAAAACAAAACTGCCTAACCCAGATAGAAATCAGTGGCAAGCTGCCATTCATCACACTGAACAGAAATTTTCTCTAATAAGTCATCCTCTATCTTCCTAGACTCACTCAATGACAACACTTTCTTGCACAGTTCAGTGTCATCAGCAAACAGTTGCAGATTGCTGTTCACACTGTCAATCAGATCATTTATGAATATAGAGAAAAAGAGTGGTCCCATCACACTTCCCTGGGATACTCTTGATAATATAACTGGTTCTATTACTTAAGAACTCTTCCAGCCATTCACATATCTGAGAACCCATTCCACATGCTCAGACCTTCTTTAGTAGTCTGCAAAGAGGCACTGTGTCAAACACTCTCCTGAAATCTAGGAATATAGTGTCTGCCTGTGGTCCTTCATCCATGGCACACAGGATTTCATGCAAGAAAAAGGTAAGCTGAGTTTCACATGAGTGATGCTTTCTAAATTTGGGGTGATTTGTACACAGAAGCTTTTCTGTCTTACGGAAACTTACTATATTCAAACTTAGGATATGTTCAATAATTCTGCAGCAAACATATTAAGGATACTAATCACTAATTTTGTTGGTCCAGTCTTTCACTCTTCTTATATACATCTACATCTACATCTACATTCATACTCCGCAAGCCACCCAACGGTGTGTGGCGGAGGGCACTTTACGTGCCACTGTCATTACCTCCCTTTTCTGTTCCAGTCGCGTATGGTTCGCGGGAAGAACGACTGTCTGAAAGCCTCCGTGCGCGCTCTAATCTCTCTAATTTTACATTCGTGATCTCCTCGGGAGGTGTAAGTAGGGGGAAGCAATATACTCGATACCTCATCCAGAAACGCACCCTCTCGAAACCTGGCGAGCAAGCTACACCGCGATGCAGAGCGCCTCTCTTCTAGAGTCTGCCACTTGAGTTTGCTAAATATCTCCGTAACGCTATCACGGTTACCAAATAACCCTGTGACGAAACGCGCCGCTCTTCTTTGGATCTTCTCTATCTCCTCCGTCAACCCGATCTGGTACGGATCCCACACTGATGAGCAATACTCAAGTATAGGTCGAACGAGTGTTTTGTAAGCCACCTCCTTTGTTGATGGACTACATTTTCTAAGCACTCTCCCAATGAATCTCAACCTGGCACCCGCCTTACCAACAATTAATTTTATATGATCATTCCACTTCAAATCGTTCCGCACGCATACTCCCAGATATTTTACAGAAGTAACTATTACCAGTGTTTGTTCCGCTATCATATAATCATACAATAAAGGATCCTTCTTTCTATGTATTCGCAATACATTACATTTGTCTATGTTAAGGGACAGTTGCCACTCCCTGCACCAAGTGCCTATCCACTGCAGATCTTCCTGCATTTCGCTACAATTTTCTAATGCTGCAACTTCTCTGTATACTACAGCATCATCCGCGAAAAGCCGCATGGAACTTCCGACACTATCTACTAGGTCATTTATATATATTGTGAAAAGCAATGGTCCCATAACACTCCCCTGTGGCACGCCAGAGGTTATTTTCATGTCTGTAGATGTCTCTCCATTGATAACAACATGCTGTGTTCTGTTTGCTAAAAACTCTTCAATCCAGCCACACAGCTGGTCTGATATTCCGTAGGCTCTTACTTTGTTTATCAGGCAACAGTGCGGAACTGTATCGAACGCCTTCCGGAAGTCAAGAAAAATAGCATCTACCTGGGAGCCTGTATCTAATATTTTCTGGGTCTCATGAACAAATAAAGCGAGTTGGGTCTCACACGATCGCTGTTTCCGGAATCCATGTTGATTCCTGCATAGTAGATTCTGGGTTTCCAAAAACGACATGATACTCGAGCAAAAAACATGTTCTAAAATTCTACAACAGATCGACGTCAGAGATATAGGTCTATAGTTTTGCGCATCTGCTCGACGACCCTTCTTGAAGACTGGGACTACCTGTGTTCTTTTCCAATCATTTGGAACCCTCCGTTCCTCTAGAGACTTGCGGTACACGGCTGTTAGAAGGGGGGCAAGTTCTTTCGCATACTCTGTGTAGAATCGAATTGGTATCCCGTCAGGTCCAGTGGACTTTCCTCTGTTGAGTGATTTCAGTTGCTTTTCTATTCCTCGGACACTTATTTCGATGTCAATCAACTGCCCTTTTTTTTCTATTTCGTAAGACTTCGTCCTGGGTGAGAGATCCGCAATAAATACCAGCTAAATAAGGAGACAATATTGAAGAGTACTCTCTGTAAAACTGAGCTGGGATTCCATATGGTCCTGGTGACTTATTTATCTTGAACTCTTTCAGTTGCTTCTAATGCCAACAATACTTACTTCTACATCCTCTATTCAAGAGTCTGTGTGACAGTCAAAACAACAATACAGGAGAATGGAGCTAGTTGGCACAGATCTTGGTTTTTGATTTTTCTATTGTTTCATGCAATATCTGGACAGATTCTGGTTAATACAATGATTAGCATGTAAGATAAATTAATTCAGTTCATGTCTAGGTAACACCCAACCACTTTTCCTAACAGCTTACAACTATGCCAATTAATCTCAGGTGTGATGTTCGTTGGCATAAGCTGCTGATACCCATAGGCATACTTACGCAGAACATAGCAATTATTGAGCAAAAACATTTCATTTTTTCAAAATTTGAGGTAACTTCCTTTTCAAAGAATAAAGTGTTCAAAGCATAAATTCCTTGTGAAGAAATTACACTTGAACACAGATAAATTCTGATTAAATGTATAAACAACACTATGAACTTCAATCTCTGAACCAACACTGAACCCATCCAGAAAAATAAGTACTACTTATTATTACAGGTTACTTATTATTATAGCTAACTACAGTTATTCAAAGAGAATTAACTTAATGTTTTAAGTCACCCACAAGTGTAGGACTTGGTGCTCATTTATTTGAACAGGTGGATTCAGTTTCCTAACAACTTTACTTTGGTTGTATCATCCTCATCTGAATACCTGCAGATTTTTCCCTGTTTGATCATGGTGGACAAACGAGTCCTATTGCCATCTGTTATGAAATATTCCCAGGGTAATGGCGGACAGTATATTTCAACAAAACAAAGTCATTTGCATTATATTCAGGGTGATTAAGAGGCCCTTGATACTGTCAGGGATTTCTTGCTCATCTTGTTTGATGTGACCTGTTGGCATCTTTTCGGTGTTCTTCAGGATTTATGGAAAATTTCAAATGAGAACCCACACATCCTGCTAGGTAGGAGGCTGAGGGTGAAAATTCTTTGCCATGGAGATGTTCTTCAGCCACAATCATTAAGGAAGGCCAAGCTGCCTTCAGTTCTGGCATAGGTAATATCTGACACACCATCATCAGAACCTGCAGAAGAAAATTGAAACTGACATTTTCTGAGAAGTTAGAATAGCAGTAAACCTTATTTTTCAACCATGGTCAGATTGCTGTTGTGGCCTGATTACGGGGAAAGGGCGAATTTATTCTGGGGTTTCTTTTTTAATGAACAGCAATTGAGGATTTAGCGGGTATAAGTGTGGCACAATCTGTCATAGGTATGCCAACTGACCCCATACCTAACCATGCCAACAAGCCCCATGCACCAATACCATAAAATAAAAACAAAAGATTATAATGTATGCCTGCAACCACACTTAACCACTCTTTTAAGAACTGTCATCAGTAGCTCCACAATTCGATCTACAGGTTCAACAGAACAAACAAGATATATGACAAAACAACTCAACAATCAGAAAAATGATGAAACAGAGTCCTTCCTTCATGATACTTCCAAGCAGACTTAAGTTACGCTGGATGGTGCACTTTTATGCACACTCCTCACTACTACGATGACAGCCCTCTAATACCAGAGTGGCAGGAAACAGAATCCGTGTGCCAACTAGCCCCTCATGTCAACTAGACCTGATCTCCCATATGTCTATACAATGCGCCTGTGTGAATTACCTTTTAAATGTGAAATTTAAAACTTCAGGTTTCCTTTTCTGTCTTCCATTATCATAACAGATGGGTAGATGAGTGACTTTGACTGACTTAGTGATTTTACATGGGCCCAGAATTTTCTTGGGTTCTCAGCAACAGTTTTCACTAGTACACGATGGTGGTAGTTTTTGTATGCTTCGTGCATCAGTCATTTTATAGATGCACAAATTTCTAGTAACTTCTGACTTTCAACATTTCTGTATTATTCGGTTTTGAACCAAGAGTGCAACAATCTCTGTTTCCTCAGCATTTCCTAAATTTTGTTCTTAAACAATGGTGGGCCATCTCCATCCTTAATTCAATTACTCAGCACATACTTCTCCAGAGAGCAATTTAGTATCAGTATAAGCTTTCCCATGATCCCTCCATGTCCATCCCTACCCCAAATCCTGGCCCCTTGGGTCATTGCCTTGTGGTGCAAGACCAGTGCCACCACCTCCTACCGCAATCCAATCACAAGCACTTCCTACCCAATAAAAGGCAGGGCCACATGTGAAAGCAGTCAAGATATGTATCAGCAACACTGCCGTTAGTGTACAGCATTCTATGCTGGTATGATAAGTAACCAACTCTGCACTCGCGTGAATAGCTGCCACCAAACTGTGCAGGGTGTATACGACCCGGAACAACCAGGAAATCCAGGAAAAACCTGGCAATTTTTTCATCCGGGAGAAAACCAGGAAAAACCTGGGAATTTTTCGTAATTCCGGGAATCTTTCATTCATTTAGTTAAATTTTTGTAATTTTGACTGGTACAAATTGATTCTCTAGCAGAGAATCTTACTGTATCCTGCTAGTGGAGAATGATACTGCAGCAATAAAATATAAAAGAGAGGAAAAAAACTTTAGCGGCAAAGGAAATGCGCAATTTACAACAACAAAACACCGTGCACGCACAAGTGTCTGCAAATAACAAAAATATGTAAAAAGGCCATAGGGCAAAGACTATGTAATTCTTCGTAACAATAAACTGCTTACTGTGAGCATGACGTAACAACTATTCACATTAGGTTCGTTTGACCACTTGCCAGCGGGCTGATGCACATGCGTAGTTGAGCAGTACCTTGAGCAGTACCTTCTCCCGCTTCCCGCTACTTGAAGTGTGGCTGTTAGCTGTATGGGCAGTAGCAGCAAACAGCCAGATGCACATGAGAAAAATTTTTCCCGCGCGCCCTAGTTGCCAGATTCGCACATGAGCAGAGTTGTCTGAGTTGTAGTGGGGTAGTTGTAGTCTCCACGTGACCCATGTTTACATTAAGTGACATTTAGTGATTTCGCTGCTTCTCTTGGTTTACAGCTCCCACGTCAAATGAAAACAAAACAGATTTCTGTGGCTGGGAGCTATCTAGGAAATCAAAATACATTCACATAATTACGGAGGGCAAAGATATATTATTAGTTTCAGTTTTCTGATTTAATTTTATTTCCAAGTTATTAGCAGTCTAACATTAATCACCCTGCAGATCAGTGAAGTTATTTTTGCAAGCTTGCTAAAGAAATTGGGCTTTATTAATCTTTACACTGAGGCAGCCATTTTATTTGAAACAAAGTGTTTCATTCCACAGTATTGGCTAGTTCCAACTGTTCGCTGAATTTCAAGTACACGTTATCATATTCTGCCATGTATGACATTATGCCATAATAAACAACCAAAAATGAGATCGTAGAGTATCAGATGGGACCTACTTGATTGTGAATCTGGAAAAAACCAATGTGCACTTCAAGCCGAATAATGCATTTTAGTATGGTTTACAAAATTACGATGCCCTTGGGAGTATCCTGTGATGCCCTGTTTCTTTTATGGCGTAATGTAAGCTCTCTTAGTGCTTTATACATACGAACATGCGGGCTTCCTACACCACTGCAGCTGCGCACGCTCAATAATGCCTGTTTTCTGGTGCTCTCAGGCAACTGCTAAATCGAACCTATTTCTAACAGTCTCCGGATAGTATTGCGAACTGTGGTTCGAAAAGCGTTACTTTCAAAGTAAATTTCTTTTTACGCAAGATGAATTATGTTACGTGCAAGAAAGTGGGAGGAATTTCTAAATCACAGAGCGTTTAAAACTGAACACTTTGAGGACCAGCTACTTACAAGAATTTCGAGCCCAGACATTTATGTCATAATTTTAAATTTACTGGCACGTTTGTGTGATGTATCTTAAAGTATAAAACATGCAAAAAAAAAGATCAATATTACATGTGAAGGCTTAACTTCTGTTGTAGCTTGTTAATCATAGAGACCAATATTATATGTGAAAGCTTAGCTTTTCTAGTAGCTAAACTATGTATATTAATGTAAACCTTTAACTTTTCCTCTCTGTGTGTTCGCGCTACGTAACCAGTGATCTTGCTATTGGCTGAGTATAACACGTGTCCTATGCTCTGAATATCTGCTGTCATTGGCTGGCAAGATCATGTGGTATGAGATATGATTGGCTTACAAAAGGACATCGCAACTGCGGTTTCAACGCTCCGGAAACTAACGCACTGTGTTTGGTGCAATTCGAATTTATACTTTCATAAGACGAAAATATGCAGCGTATATGTAGCTGCAAATCAAAGGTCTTTCCAAAACTTCTCTCCTTCTTTTTTTTCATTAAAGGTCTTTCCAAAACTGCTCTCCCCCGTCTTTTTTTTTTTTAAGCATATTTTTTAAACGGGATATCCGGGAATTTTTTTTCCTTGTCCCCGTATACACCCCGACTGTGGCAAACAGCAAACTTGATCGTTCAGTTGCAGATAAGCTGTACATCACAATACAAATTACATCAACAGCTGCTTCACTAAATGGGACATTTGGATACTCTCTTCCAGCATAACATTCTGTCAACTAGGCAGGTGGAAATTTTCTCTGCAGCATATCCTGCGCACTTGCAATCCCCCTGGCCTAAACCTGCACTACCATTTGCCTACTGCCTAACCTTACCTTTTCCCTTCTGTCCACACTACTCCTTCCCCATCCAGATCTTGTACTCCCTTCTCGCACCACTTGTCTTCCCCCCCCCCCCCCCCAACTTTGTGGACACCCTCTCTCCCTTTCTCCCTCTCTTCACCCCCCCCCCCCCCCAAATCCCTTACTCTCCCACTCTTCACCACCAACTTTATCTTCTTTCCTCCCCTACCTCCTTATCTCTGTCCCTTTCATGCTTTACCCTCAAAACTCCATTAATCTTTTTGTCCCCTCCCTCCCTATCTCTGTCCCTTTTATGCTATACCCTCTGAACTTCTTGCATCTTTTTATGCAACTGCTGAGTCATTGGTGAAAGACCTGCCCCACACTACCTCATTACTCCCCCCCCCCCCTTGCTTCATGTGTCCTTCCTTAACCTAACCCTTCCACACCTTCATCCTCCTAGGCAACCACTTTCGATAATCTATATTCAATAATCTCCCTGCTGTCCTCTAGAGATAAATGGTTGCCTTTCTCTCGTTTCCACACATACTGGAAATAAATAATGTCCATGCCAACAACTAGTTATCTGTTCTTTCAAGTGTAAAGCCTCCTAGCCTTCTTGATGGATTTAAACTACAGTAACCATTGTTACCATGGTGATATTGAGATCACTAATACCTGTCTCTATACTGACACTGTCAGTAAGGTCAGGCCTTTTTGTAGCTAGAAGGTTTAAAATACAAGGTGTCCAGTGAAGGAGTCACTGATTTCAAAATTAACCCTCAAGCAGGTGCACATACGCATAATGTGTGCTAGTCACAAATAACATTGTCTTGTACCATTCATTGCTGTTTTACAACTGCAAGACCATACCTACCTATACCTTCATTATTGCTTCAGCCAACTCTGTAATAAGTTGTGCTGTCATATGTCCACATGGGCAGCAGTATTATAAAATAAACAGTGAACCAGTTGAGAAAAAATTTACGGTCTGTGCAAGAAAAGTGACTCCTGTTCCAAGCTAGCAGTACAGTGCCACAAAGAGGCAGTTAACTAAGAGATGATTAGTAATCAAAAATGTTTTGATAAGGATCTTATGCAACTGCAATGTTTAATGCTTTGAGTGGTCTTTAGTGTGGGTAAAACTTGTATGCAGCAACAGAGTGATAAAAGGAAAAGTTAAGGTTTTTTGTTGTTTTATTAATCAGTGAGTTAGCTCATATAATGTAAGTTTATATTATTGTTGTTTAATTACATTAAGATTAAACATGTTTGTCTTGATAACACAAAGACAGCTATTCTTTACAACTGTACATAGCACGCCACACCCGCTCATGTTATGAAAAACTGTTACCCACTCGAGGGTTAAACTGCTCGAAAACTAAGATCTATAGACAAGTGCAACAGTGTGTTTACTCATGAAAGCTGTAAGGATTTTATACAGCACTTATACAGAAGTTTCAAAACAGTTCATAAAGCTAACAGATGGTGCTGTAACTGTAATACGTGGTGCCTACAAATAGTGTGCTGCAGCTCAATAGCATTCAGTTGCACCATTGAAACATGAGAGGAAGTTAGTGAACTGAAAGAATAGGTTGAAATCACATACTTCATTGAACAACCTTTTATGTAGTGCTGGAATACAAGATGTTAGAAACAGTCCAACAGTAATTTTACTGTTCCAAAAGGACCCAATGCAAAAATCCTTCACAAGCTCTTCGTCAAATTCAAACAGACAGGCTGGATGGCTGATGAACTAGCGGGCAATGTTAGCCCCAGACATCTATAGTTACTCCTGAAAACACTGCCATGGTTTCTGGACATATTCAGAAAATTCAAGGTAATCTGTCCAAGGAATTGCAGCAGAGAGCAATCTGAAGTATTTCTGCATGCAGAAAATACTCCAACACAGTCTGCACGTTTCCAATCAAAATCCATAGCATTCCTGCATAAGCTATGTGATAGAGGGCCGACTTAATGAACAGATTCTCACAGTGACTGATAATGAAGGATTTGATGTTGGTTGCATTTAGTTTACAAACGAAGCATAGTTTCACATGAATGAAATCATGATAAAACAGAACTGACAATTTTGGGGCTCCATAAATTTCCATTTGTGTGAAGCAAAACCACTGTATTCTCCCAAAGACACTGTTTGGGCTGTGGTATGTAGCAGCGGAATTAATGGCTCCTTTTTCATGCGAGAAACCATTAGCACTGAATGTTACACTGGAGAGTGAAAATTTCATTCTGGAAATATCCCCCAGGCTGTGGCTAAGCCGTGTCTCCACAATATCATTTCTTCCAGGGGCGCTACTTATGCAATGTTGGCAGGAGAGCTTCTGTGAAGTTTGGAAGGTAGGAGATGAGGTACAGGCAGAAGTAAAGCTGTGAGGATGGGTCATGAGTTGTGCTTGGGTAGCTCAGTTGGTAGAGCACTTGCCTGCGAAAGGCAGAAGTCCCAAGTTCCAGTCTCGGTCCAGCACACAGTTTTAATCTGCCAGGAAGTTTCAGATTCTCACAGTGATTGATAATGAAGGATTTGATGTTGGTTGCATTTAGTTTACAAATGAAGCACAGTCCCACATGAATGAAATCATGAACAAACAGAACTGACAATTTCGGGGCTCCAAAAATTTCCATTTGTGTGAAGCAAAACCACTGTATTCTCCAAAAGATACTGTTTGGGCTATGGTATCTAGCAGAGGAATTAATGGCTCCTTTTTCATGCGAGAAACCATTACTACTGAATGTCACACTGCAATTTTTGGCAGTTTGTTGCCACACAGCTAGCGTTTGAGGATCGACCAGACACCAAGTGCTTTACTCAAAATCTGCCAGGCCACAATAAACATACTTTTGTTGCACTCAGTGTATTGACCGTAGTTTTCCAGATATTTAATATTGAAACCAAGCATTCCTTCTCTGGACACTATGTATTTCCATTGCATGTGGGTTGCTGAACAAGCTGCTTAAGACAGTTTCGGAGAATGTGTTCACAGCTACTTCACAAGACTCTGATCTCAGCACCTGCAACATATCCACAGGTGTCCCACTCTATACTCTTAGTGAAGGAACTTCTGGCAGAATGTAAATAATTTAGGTATAAAGAAAACCACTCGCTGTTGACAGACACACACAAAAAAAGAATGAAAACTTTGCTAGTTTTCAGAAGAAATCATTTGAGAAGTTAGAGTACACACACACACACACACACACACACCTGTGTGGGTTGAGTAGAGGGAGAAACAGGCAGCAAACAAGAGAAGGGTAGCTAGCGGCTCATGAGGAGGCAGCAGAATATGAATGCAAGAGGAGAGGGGTCACAGGTGCAGAGACTAGGCCAGGCACAAGACACACAGATACTGGAGTTGGTATGGAGTATTGCACTAAGAAGATATGAAAGTGATGTGGAGGCATGAACTGGCAGGGGGTGACAGTATGGAAGGATGCAAAACTGTCAGGTCAAGTGTGTGGGGACAGTGGATTAGTGGAAGTTTAGGCAAAGAGGATTATGGGAATGAAGTGTGTGATGCAAGAATAGCTCCCATCTAGATAGTTCAGGAAAGTTTGTGCTGGAGGAAAGGAGCCAGATGGATGGAGCCAACAGAGATACGGAGGTCAACATTCAGAAAAGTGGTACATTGAGATGAGGAGAACCAAGTGAAGTAGCCATTGAACTCAGCAGCATGGTGTGTCACTGGATGGTCAACTGTGTTCTTGGTCACAGTTTGGGAGTGGCCATTCATTCCGGCAGATAGATGGTTGGTGGTCACAACCACATAGAATGCTGTGCAGTAATTGCAGAAGATCTGGTATATACAACATGGCTGCTTTCACTGGTGGCCATACCTTTGAAGGGATAGGATAAGCCTATGACGGGACTGGAGTAAGATCCGCTGGGTGAGCGAATCGGGCATAACTTGCATCTTGGTCTGCCACAGAGATATGACCCCTGTGGCAAGGGGTTGGGATTAAGAGTGGCATAGGGATGCATCAGGATGTCATGTAGAGTGGATGGTCAACAGGACACCACTTGAGGAGGAGTGGAAGGATATTGGGTATGATGCTCCTCCTCCCCTTTGAGCATGATGATAGACAATCAAAGACCTGGATCAGTTCAGTTACTCCAGTTTGGAGTAATACTGGTTGAGGAAGGGGTGCAATCCTCTGCAGCTGGCTCTTGGGGATGCGTGAGGATTTGGGGCAGGGTATATCTGTTCATGGACTAAGTTTGCAGGGGAGGGCTTGTCTACGAAGGCCTTAGTGAGACCTTCAAACAATGGAAACACCAGGTACAAATATCAACATAACAGGAAAAGATAGATTCCTACTGACCGTTAAGAAGACATGTCAAATTGCAGACAGGCACAATTAAAAGGAAACTCAGATACACAGCCTTTGACAGTAAAGACACATACATACACACACACACACACACACACACACACACACACACACACACACACACATGACCACAACTCCAGCATCTTGGGCTGAAATAGCATTCCAGCCTGAGATGCTGAAACTGGCGGTAATGTGTGCATGAGGTGTGCTTGCTTGGGTATGTGTGTGTGTCTTTACTGACGAAGGCTGTGGCTGAAAGCTATATGTGATATATATGAGTGTCTTTTAATAGTGCCTGTCTGCAACTTGACATGTATTCTTTACAGTAAGTAGCAATCTATCTTTTCCTACATTGTTGTTAGTGGCACCTCCAGCATACTGGGCAAGGGAATTTGTGGTGGCCGCACCGTTCAAACACACGAAGGCTGAACTACGGCACAGCCGACACAAGTAAGCGACGCCCAGCATTCACGAGTGCAGCTGTACCGCTACGCCGAATTTTGGGAACGGTGCGTCGTGCACCGGACACACGGAACAAAGCAAGTGGACAGTGCGAGCCGGCCAATGAAACGCAACGCACGTCTCCGCTCCACCGACTTCGCCATCGCAGACCATGTGCGTCGAGTCAACGCGGCTCCCCCGCAAACACGTACGTGCAGTCTGAAACGCAGTCACTGTTTCGCGGAGTGCACCCTTCCATTTGACAGTGCCTTCCTCCCTTCCGCAGACATCATGGCACTTCTGCTCGTGCCAGGAGCTGAACATTCGGCAACACGGCTTTTATCTCGCTCGGTCCACGCAGTCGCGCCACGGCTCATCACTGGAGTGTACACCCTCCGGGATCTGTGATCAAGCCGTACCACTAGGGCAATGTGCCTGTACGGACAAATGTTAAGGATGCATTGCATTTGTAACATAGTGTAAGTCTTCCAAAGAATAAATGTGTCACGACACAACTGCTGTAGTCATTCCGTCACAATGCCTCTCCCATGAACATAGTGTGTGGGCACGGCAATAAATCCGGTTCACTGCACGTTAACGACCGTATGCGGTGATACCACACGTCTCTGCTTCAAATTCTCATGACAGCAGGTATGCCATCCAGATGTGGCCAGGTTACATGGGAGTAATTTTTTGGTATGAAAGGGGCAACATCTGTCAAAATGCAGGTACTCTTGGCACTCAGTGGGCTCAATATGGACAGAAATGTGGATGGAGCCATCAGCGAGGTGGAGGTCAACATTCAGAAAAATGGCACATTGAGATGACAAGAACTAAGTGAAGCAGATAGAAGTTGTATTCACCAACATCCCTGATGCTGATGGTCTTGCTCCTATCAAACACTACCTTTGCCAACATCCTTTGAACTCCAAACCCTCAGTCCTTAGACACCTTACCATCTATATCGTCACACACAACTGCCTCTCCTTTGAGGTAAACATATCTGTGGAACAGCCATGGACCACCACAGGCACCCTTCTGTGTCAGCCTGTTTACGGGCCATTTAGGAAAAAAAAACCTGTTCTGTTTCAGGTTCACTGATGATGTCTTTATGAACTAGACTCTGGGCCAAGATACCCTATCCTTATTCTTTCATAACCTCAACACCTTCTCTCCTGTCTGATTCCCCTGGTCCTAGCCAAACCAACATGCCACCTTCCTGGATGTTGAGCTCCGCCTCTCTGATACCTCTGTCCACACATTTGTCGTTATTATGCCGACAAACCACTGACTGTACCTCCATTTTGACACTGTCACCTCTTCCACATCGTTCCCAGACAGCCTCCCCATCTGTGGACGGTGTATCTGCAGTGGCAAAAATTCCCTTGCCCCATATGCTGAAGGTCTCATAAGGCCTTTACTAACAGGCACTACTCCCCACCTATCACCCCCGCCCCCCCAAAAAAAGTCTAGTCTACAAACAGATTGTCCTTGCTATATCCTCACACAACAACCCTAAGAATTAACCACAAAAGAGTGCTCACCTCATCACACAATATCACCCTGGACTAGGGCAACTGAAACGTATTGTCTATCAACATTCCCAGAAATAAGGGACATCCTTCCCACCCCTCCTAAAGCTATATTCCACTGCCCACACAACATACATAACATCCTAGTTCATCCTATGCCACTCCCACTCCCACCAAATCCTTGCCAGAAGTGTCATATCCCTGTGGAAGGCCCAGATGCAAGTTCTGCCCAATTCAGCCACCGAACACATTCTACTCCAGTCCTGTTACAGGCTTGCTCATCTTAACCCATAAGAGGCAAGGCCACTTGAGAAAACAGCCATGCCACATACTAGCTCTGCTGCATTTATTGCACAGGATTTTACCTGGACATGACCAGACCAGCTAAACATCTGTAATCCTACTGGTCTCAATCTCCACTAACCCACAGTTCCCACACCCTCTATGCAACAGTTTTGCTTCCTCCATCTCTCATTCCCTCCCAGTCCATCCCTCCACACCATCTTTATCATGTGCCACACCTCACTTGCTACAGTAGCTGCTAGTCGCATGCCTAGCCCTTGAACCTGCTACCGCTTCCTGTTGCATTCCTGTCATGCACACCTGCTGCCTCCCTCTGAGTAGCTAACTACCACTTCCCAACCCCTATTCCTCCCTATACCCACCCCAACTGATACAACCCCCAACCCAGTCCACCTATGTCATTGTGTATTCAGCCTGCACAGCTTTCTCTCTCTCTCTCTCTCTCTGTGTGTGTGTTTGTAATCTAGCTTGTCAAATGAATTCTTCTGTAAACTAGCAAAGTTTTCATTCTCTTTTGTATGTCTGTTAACAGTTCAACACTTCTGCTGTTCACAGTATGTGGTCCTCAGTCTATACTCAGTAGGTTACAGATGCCTCTAACTACACTCCTGGAAATTGAAATAAGAACACCGTGAATTCATTGTCCCAGGAAGGGGAAACTTTATTGACACATTCCTGGGGTCAGATACATCACATGATCACACTGACAGAACCACAGGCACATAGACACAGGCAACAGAGCATGCACAATGTCGGCACTAGTACAGTGTATATCCACCTTTCGCAGCAATGCAGGCTGCTATTCTCCCATGGAGACGATCGTAGAGATGCTGGATGTAGTCCTGTGGAACGGCTTGCCATGCCATTTCCACCTGGCACCTCAGTTGGACCAGCGTTCGTGCTGGACGTGCAGACCGCGTGAGACGACGCTTCATCCAGTCCCAAACATGCTCAATGGGGGACAGATCCGGAGATCTTGCTGGCCAGGGTAGTTGACTTACACCTTCTAGAGCACGTTGGGTGGCACGGGATACATGTGGACGTGCATTGTCCTGTTGGAACAGCAAGTTCCCTTGCCGGTCTAGGAATGGTAGAACGATGGGTTCGATGACGGTTTGGATGTACCGTGCACTATTCAGTGTCCCCTCGACGATCACCAGTGGTGTACGGCCAGTGTAGGAGATCGCTCCCCACACCATGATGCCGGGTGTTGGCCCTGTGTGCCTCGGTCGTATGCAGTCCTGATTGTGGCGCTCACCTGCACGGCGCCAAACACGCATACGACCATCATTGGCACCAAGGCAGAAGCGACTCTCATCGCTGAAGACGACACGTCTCCATTCGTCCCTCCATTCACGCCTGTCGCGACACCACTGGAGGCGGGCTGCACGATGTTGGGGCGTGAGCGGAAGACGGCCTAACGGTGTGCGGGACCGTAGCCCAGCTTCATGGAGACGGTTGCGAATGGTCCTCGCCGATACCCCAGGAGCAACAGTGTCCCTAATTTGCTGGGAAGTGGCGGTGCGGTCCCCTACGGCACTGCGTAGGATCCTACGGTCTTGGCGTGCATCTGTGCGTCGCTGCGGTCCGGTCCCAGGTCGACAGGCACGTGTGCACCTTCCGCCGACCACTGGCGACAACATCGATGTACTGTGGAGACCTTACGCCCCACGTGTTGAGCAATTCGGCGGTACGTCCACCCGGCCTCCTGCATGCCCACTATACGCCCTCGCTCAAAGTCCGTCAACTGCACATACGGTTCACGTCCACGCTGTCGTGGCATGCTACCAGTGTTAAAGACTGCGATGGAGCTCCGTATGCCACGGCAAACTGGCTGACACTGACGGCGGCGGTGCACAAATGCTGCGCAGCTAGCGCCATTCGACGGCCAACACCGCGGGTCCTGGTGTGTCCGCTGTGCCGTGCGTGTGATCATTGCTTGTACAGCCCTCTCGCAGTGTCCGGAGCAAGTATGGTGGGTCTGACACACCGGTGTCAATGTGTTCTTTTTTCCATTTCCAGGAGTGTAATATTGCATGATTGGAGTACTTCTTTGCTACTGAGTATATACTTTCTTGGAATTATTCTACAACTACTACAGCAGAACTGTGTAGCCATTAAAACATCTGATGAGTCACCTGAGTTCACCTAGGCCAGTTAATCACATCCAGATAACTTTACAGTCAGATTCAGCAGTACAGTCATAACAAAAGCTGCTTCAGCATGGAATGCAAAGAGCATGTCTGCAGCAGTGAAAGGGCTAACTATCAATGTAATTTCTTTTATTACATCATCGATTTTTTCACTTTCAGTACATCAGTCATAACAAATGCCGCCTCAGCTCGGACTGCAAAGAGCATGTCTGTAGCAGCAGAAGGGTAAACTATCAGAATAATTTATTTTATTTCATCATACATTTTTTTTTCATCTTCTTCATTATTTGTGAAACTAGAAGGCAGTTAAATTTTTTCTACTATGGTCGGTGCTGGTTTTGTGTCTCTCTTGGCTATAATAATGTAAAACACTATACAAAGAATTTCAACAGTTACTTTTATTAGTACATTGTCACCAACCTGTAGTATGCTCTCTACTATTGTGACAGTTTTGCCTGTGCCGGGTGGTCCAAACACTACATATGGAGATGGAAAGAAAGAACCAGAAACAATATTGCACACTGCAGTTTTCTGTTCTTCATTTGTTTCAATTAAATAATTGAACCAGGATCTGAAAATGGATATACTTAATTCTTAACTTTCTTCCATGTGGTAAGATACATGACAAAAAAAGTAAAAAAAATAATAGTAAGCTCAATTAACTTGAGTGATTTTTAACATAAAAGCAGTTGATAGAAAATGCAACTTAAAACATAAGAAAGTGAAATATCTGTTTGGCTCAGTCGGCCTATCAAACTATATAGTATAAACAAGTGTCTAAGATGTAGGTGATGAAATGCAGAGCAATCCTGATGAGCTACTCTGCACTTGTACTCAAGGAAGATACTTCAAGCACAATAACGTCAAACACTGCTGTTCTTGTCTGTTTACAGATGTGCAGAAAACAAATTTGATTACACAGTTCAGTTCACTGACATCAAGTTAAAACATTTTTCAGTCTATTTCTTTAAATTTATGTGTCTGATATGCACAAAAAATAATTTGTTTGGAATGTACATCCTGAATGCTTAAAAGTAGTGGCAACTATGTAAGTCATGGTAAATTGCCCTACAATTAGTAAAAATTTCATATAAGCTGCCTTTAAAAAGTGTTTTAAAAAGGGTCAATATGTACTCAATGTTTCAGAAAAAGCACCATTATTCGTGTTTCCTGTGAAGTAATCATAAAAACAATATATGTTACTATCTAAAAACAAAGATGACGTGACTTACTAAATGAAAGCGCTGGCACGTCGATAGACACACAAACAAACACAAACATACACACAAAATTCAAGCTTTCGCAACAAACTGTTGCCTCATCAGGAAAGAGAGAAGGAGAGGGAAAGACGAAAGGATGTGGGTTTTAAGGGAGAGGGTAAGGAGTCATTCCAATCCCGGGAGCGGAAAGACTTACCTTAGGGGGAAAAAAGGATGGGTATACACTCGCACACACACACATATCCATCCACACGTATACACACACAAGCAGACATCTCACAAGCAGACATATTTAAAGACAAAGAGTTTGGGCAGAGATGTCAGTCAAGGCGGAAGTGAAGAGGCAAAGATGATGTTGAATGACAGGTGAGGTATGAGTGGCGGCAACTTGAAATTAGCGGAGATTGAGGCCTGGTGGGTAACGGGAAGAGAGGATATATTGAAGAGCAAGTTCCCATCTCCGGAGTTCGGATAGGTTGGTGTTGGTGGGAAGTATCCAGATAACCCGGACGGTGTAACACTGTGCCAAGATGTGCTGGCCGTGCACCAAGGCATGTTTAGCCACAGGGTGATCCTCATTACCAACAAACACTGTCTGCCTGTGTCCATTCATGTGAATGGACAGTTTGTTGCTGGTCATTCCCACATAGAATGCATCACAGTGTAGGCAGGTCAGTTGGTAAATCATGTGGGTGCTTTCACATGTGGTCTGCCTTTGATCGTGTACACCTTCCGGGTTACAGGACTGGAGTACGTGGTGGTGGGAGGGTGCATGGGACAGGTTTTACACCAGGGGCGGTTACAAGGATAGGTGTCAGAGGGTAGGGAAGGTGGTTTGGGGATTTCATAGGGATGAACTAAGAGGTTACGAAGGTTAGGTGGACAGCGGAAAGACACTCTTGGTGGAGTGGGGAGGATTTCATGAAAGATGGATCTCATTTCAGGGCAGGATTTGAGGAATCGTATCCCTGCTGGAGAGCCACATTCAGAGTCTGGTCCAGTCCCGGAAAGTATCCTGTCACAAGTGGGGCACTTTTGTGGTTCTTCTGTGGGGGATTCTGGGTTCGAGGGGATGAGGAAGTGGCTCTGGTTATTTGCTTCTGTACCAGGTCGGGAGGGTAGTTGCGAGATGCGAAAGCTGTTGTCAGGTTGTTAGTGTAATGGTTCAGGGATTCCGGACTGGAGCAGATTCGTTTGCCACGAAGACCTAGGCTGTAGGGAAGGGACCGTTTGATGTGGAATGGGTGGCAGCTGTCATAATGGAGGTACTGTTGCTTGTTGGTGGGGTTGATGTGGACGGACGTGTGAAGCAGGCCATTGGACAGGTGGAGGTCAACGTCAAGGAAAGTGGCATGGGATTTGGAGTAGGACCAGGTGAATCTGATGGAACCAAAGGAGTTGAGGTTGGAGAGGAAATTCTGGAGTTCTTCTTCACTGTGGGTCCAGATCATGAAGATGTCATCAATAAATCTGTACCAAACTTTGGGTTGGCAGGCCTGGGTAACCAAGAAGGCTTCCTCTAAGCGACCCATGAATAGGTTGGCATACGAGGGGGCCATCCTGGTACCCATGGCTGTTCCCTTTAATTGTTGGTATGTCTGGCCTTCAAAAGTGAAGAAGTTGTGGGTCAGGATGAAGCTGGCTAAGGTGATGAGGAAAGAGGTATTAGGTAGGGTGGCAGGTGATCGGCGTGAAAGGAAATTATCCATCGCAGCGAGGCCCTGGACGTGTGGAATATTTGTGTATAAGGAAGTGGCATCAATGGTTACAAGGATGGTTTCCGGGGGTAACAGATTGGGTAAGGATTCCAGGCGTTCGAGAAAGTGGTTGGTGTCCTTGATGAAGGATGGGAGACTGCATGTAATGGGTTGAAGGTGTTGATCTATGTAGGCAAAGATACGTTCTGTGGGGGCTTGGTAACCAGCTACAATGGGGCGGCCAGGATGATTGGGTTTGTGGATTTTACGGAAGAAGGTAGAAGGTAGGGGCGCGGGGTGTCGGTGGGGTCAGGAGGTTGATGGAGTCAGGTGAAAGGTTTTGCAGGGGGTTACCTTGACAAACTTTGTATGTGGTGTTGTCTGAAAGCTGACGCAGTCCCTCGGCCACATACTCCCGACCATCAAGTACCACGGTCGTGGAACCCTTGTCCGCCGGAAGAATGACGATGGATCGGTCAGCCTTCAGATCACGGATAGCCTGGGCTTCAGCAGTGGTGATGTTGGGAGTAGGATTAAGATGTTTTAAGAAGGATTGAGATGCAAGGCTGGAAGTCAGAAATTCCTGGAAGGTTTGGAGAGGGTGATTTTGAGGAAGAGGAGGTGGGTCCCGCTGCAACGGAGGACGGAACTGTTCCAGGCAGGGTTCAATTTGGATGGTGTCTTGGGGAGTTGGATCATTAGGAGTAGGATTAGGATCATTTTTCTTCGTGGCAAAGTGATATTTCCAGCAGAGAGTACGAGTGTAGGACAGTAAATCTTTGACGAGGGCTGTTTGGTTGAATCTGGGAGTGGGGCTGAAGGTGAGGCCTTTGGATAGGACAGAGGTTTCGGATTGGGAGAGAGGTTTGCAGGAAAGATTAACTACTGAATTAGGGTGTTGTGGTTCCAGATTGTGTTGATTGGAATTTTGAGGTTTTGGAGGGAGTGGAGCTGGAAGTGGGAGATTGAGTAGATGGGAGAGACTGGGTTTGTGTGCAATGAGAGGAGGTTGAGGTTTGCTGGAAAGGTTGTGAAGGGTGAGTGAGTTGCCTTTCCGGAGGTGGGAAACCAGGAGATTGGATAGTTTTTTGAGGTGGAGGGTGGCATGCTGTTCTAATTTACGGTTGGCCTGTAGGAGGATGCTCTGAACAGCCGGTGTGGATGTGGGAGAGGAAAGATTACGGACTTTTATTAAGGATAGGAGTTGACGGGTGTGTTCATTGGCTGAGTTACTATGATATACAATAAAATTGGAGTGTATGGGCAATCACAATTTGCACTGCATAACTCAACTTTCAATGGTACTGTAACTTTTAAATAACTTAAATGACAGCACAAACTCCATCAAAGAGTTCAAAGAATTTTTACGGTATGCCCCAGTATTTACTGCAGGGCTAACAAATCATGAACTATGGCTTTTGTCTCAGTGTGGGGTGAGGGAAATTCATTTTAGATGTAAACTGTACAACTGTCATGTCCTGGTAAGTGATAGTTGTAGAATGTTGAACACCAAACAAATGCACTTCAGACGAATTTAAATGAAAGCACAGAATTAGAGTTAAAAAATAACCATTAGAACTAAAAAAACAAATCACTTAGTATGGAAGCGCAAACATAAAATTAAAAGTAGACAGTGGCTGGAGAGTATTTACCTTCAGGAGGAGATAATCTAAGTTCAGCCCATAGCCAGATATAAACCTATAAAAAAACTATCCTAGCTTTTCAAACTGTCATTCCTTCCTTGGGGACGCAAGAGGGATAGGTTGGGGATGGTTAAGACATCCCCACAACAGGTGAGTCTTTTTCATCCTCACGTCTGAGTGACAGAACCCTCCCAACCCTCACCCTTTACAACCATTCCCAAATTTACTGCTGTTTTCTGCCTGAGTATGAGACTAAAGTTTCAAAAGCTTGGATAATTTATCCTACTTTTATATGTTTCGATTAGCAGTATTTAGAATATCCCTCCTGAAGATAATAAGTGGCCAGCAATTATGTCTCTTTGTAATTTAATGATTTTTATCAGGCAGATTTTGCTTTAGAAATAATACAAGTCTTCTCCGTAGGTACACAAACACAAAAATCATTAACAATGACAACATACTACATTTTAAAAAGATAAAAAAATAATAAAAAACTACACACACACATACCAAAGAAAAACTGTGTTGTCATTATACATGCTTTTGTTCCGAAAGGTGCCCTCAAAAGTTCAACATTTATTATGCAACAACATTTTGTCAAGATATTATGGAAAAGTGGCCTGGGACATGTCAGTTAGAACTCTGCCTTCATTGCGAACATGTCGGCACTTGATGAAGTAACACCACATGTAAAGTGACTGCAGTCACTACATGTTGCAAAAAGAAAAGCGAGAGGAAACAGTACTGGGTGAAAAAGTGGCTTGGAAGGTATTCTACACACAGCCATACTACCTTGTTAAGAGAAGTTGCACCAGAACAAGCTGACTGTCAGAACTTTTAATGGCTGAATGCTGGATCGTTCAATGAATTGGTACACTTTGTTACACCTTATGTACACAGAGAGATAATGTCCATATCCTTATCAAATTTCACTTTCCACAGTTCTGGTCTCTCTCTCTCTCTCTCTCTCTCTCTCTCTCTCTCTCTCTCTCTCTCTGTCCCACTCCCTTTTTTTAGAAATTTTTCTATGGAATAGCAAGAGTTGCCAAGCTGAAACTTTTTCAGTTGTTTTCAAGTTTTACTTTGGTATCTGGCAGACATTTTATATGACTGCATAAGTGACCCAAAACTTTTGTTGAAGCATTGTGTACTATATTTTTTGTTAAAGATAACTTTTAATGTGGAGTTGTAAGGTGGCAACGTCTTGCCCCTTACATGAGTCCATTTAACATAACTATAATCACTTTGCGAGCACTTTAAGTCAATAAAAAACGACTGACAGCGGCGTAATCAATTTGTAGATAATTAGTTACTGCCTGTTGGAGTAACACTCTAGATTACGGTGTTTAAAATGTCTGTGGAAAGTATCTGCACGATGGCTTAGGAGGCGGGCAGCTCAGCCAGCAGCCAGAGATGGGGGCTTGATGTTATGAATGGACCAGGGCCGGGAAAACCCTGTAATCCATTTAGCAACCAGACAACAGCGGCTGTCAGCCATTCAGGCATTTTTTTTTTTTTTTTTTTTTTTTTTTTTTTTTTTCGCTCAGCTACTGAGGTCATTAGCGCCCATTCAGGCAGGTGTGTCTCCAGGTGCGATAAATCAAGTGTTTACTAAACAGAGCAGTAGCTTGCAGGACCTGCGGGCACCTAAGTTCCATTAATTTTACACCTCCAAGTAATTCAAGGGGGGCAGTTCAGGAGTCCCGAATAGCAAAATTTCCATAGCTGGAGTCTCTGTTCGCTCCGACAGTGAATTTTGCAGGGCAAACTATCAAGTGGTCTCTTATGAGATAAATTCTGGAACAATTGTTGTTGCCTGCAGCTGTGGATCTTCCCAGATGGCTTG